>NC_080758.1:9609232-10809232 GCF_020826845.1 Diceros bicornis minor | reverse complement strand
CTCCTTCTAACACAATCCCTAGGGAGAAGCCCGAGTGATCTTAAAAATGTTAAGGGGGCAGCCCGGTGGCGTAGAGGTTAACTTCGTGTGCTCCGATTTGGCGGCCCAGGGTGCACAGGTTCGGATTCCGGGTGCCAACCTACACACGGCTTATCAAGCCATGTTGTGGCAGGTGTCCCACATATAAAATAGAGAGAGGGGCCGGCCTGGTGGCACAGCAGTTAAGTGCATGAGCTCCACTTCGGCGGCCCGGGGTTCACAGGTTCGGATCTCAGGCACATACCAGTGCACCGCTTGTCAAGCCATGCTGTGATGACATCCCATATAAAGTAGAGGAAGATGGGCACAGATGTTAGCCCAGGGTCAATCTTCCTCAGCAAAAAAAAAATACATATATATATATATATATATATATATATATATATATATATATATATAAAAATCAGAATCACCTTGCTCTCCTACTCAAAAACTCATCACTCTTTCCCCCTTGCTCTGGAATAAAATCCTAGCTCTTCACCTTGGTTTGTGAGTCCTGCACAGCCTGGCCCTGCCCACCCATCACCCTCCAAGCTAAATTCAAGTGACA
The DNA here is from genome assembly GCF_020826845.1 of Diceros bicornis minor. NCBI lineage: Eukaryota > Metazoa > Chordata > Mammalia > Perissodactyla > Rhinocerotidae > Diceros > Diceros bicornis. The sequence continues at coordinate 10,808,643 of NC_080758.1, read as the reverse complement.
CTGTCCCTCCTTCAGCTCCTCAGACACATCAAGTTCTTCCTTGCCTCAAGACTTTTGCATGTGCTGTGTCTTGGCACAGGACATTCTCCCACCACTACCAAAAGAGAAGGAGAGACACAGAGAGGAAAGGCATCATTCCTCTCTTTGCTGGCTCTGTCACCTGCTGACTCTGTCACCTGCTCCAGGTCCCAGTAGGCAGGTCACCTCCTCAGCGAGACCCTCCCTCTAAAGCAGGTCTTCCAAGTACTTTCTCTTGGCCTGGTTTGCATTGTTGAAGCATTACCCCCGAGTTGTGAATCCAACAGATGGGCTCCGAATCAGCCACATCTTGCCCTGGAGTCCAGGGATCCTTCCAGCTGGCCTCTCTGACCCACCCACATCTCAGCAACGGTCACACCAGAACCATCTGGCCTACTTTGCACCTCCGGTGCCCCCTCCATCAGGCAGGAACTGCGTCCATCTCACCCATCTTTGTATCGTCGGCGCCTAGCACGGTGCCCGGCACACGGCAAGTCCTTGAGAAAATATTCACCAAATGAATGAGTCATGAGATCTGCAAAGCATTTAAGGTTTGGAACAAACTTTCTCCCAAGACCAAGTGACATTCAAGAGAAAAAATAAAACAGCCGAACATGGCATATGCCTAAGATTTTTTATTTTAGATTTAAAGAAAGAGAAAGAAATAGTCTTGTACTCATTTTACTTTCATATAAAGAGGAGCATAAAACCACTAGGCATGCAAAAAAAAATAAAGTTTTATAGTGTGGCAAATAAAAAAGAGAAGGGTGGGGACCAAGAATTGAGAGGGGAAAAAGGAGCCGTGGTACAGTACAGAAATAGAAACAGATGTGGAGATAAAGAGAGAGACAGAGACCAAGAGGGAAACCAGCAGAAGCACCGGGCAAGGTACCAAACAGGGCTTCGCTGCTCTTCTGGGAACGAAAGGGCAACCTCCAGATTTCGAAAGGGGTTTTCGCACCTACTTAAAGGTTAAGAGCATTAGTTTTCTTCAAGTCCCCTCTTTTCTTCATTTTTCAAAGAAGTTTAAAAAAAAAACTGACTTCCTATGCTAAAAATCAGGGGTTAGCACATTTCATTTTTGAAGAGAACACAATCTATTCAAATGATTTTTTTAAAAATACATCACTATGTGTCTTTTAAGGATATGGCTACAAATTTTTAAGTCATACATGGGGTTTTCAAAGTTACGAGCAAGAAGAGGGACGGATCCTTGGGGGCTGTATGGAGGAGCATGAATTTCAAGTGCAGTATAGCGAGTGTCTTTTGAACTGCACACCCAGCCCATTCCCTTCTCTGGAACTTGCCATGGCCCCAGCCCCTGAGGAATGAGCGAGCAGAGCCTAGCAAACCAGGATTTGGGCTCCAGTGAGCTGGTGAGGGGCCTAGAATTGGGATAGCATATCAAATGGATAGGCAGGAGCGTGGGCATTTTTCCTCCAGGCGTTTTCTGCCTGATGTGAGTGAGGGGGCAGGGAGGGCTGGTCTGCAGAGAGACGTGGACGATCAGGAAAGTTGTGTAGCAGGTGGAGCCAGACACCCGGGTCCAAAGCCCGGGTCCACCACTCAATAGCTGTGACCTTGAACAAGTTCCTTGACGTCTCCTCGACCTACCTGTAACCTGCTTCATAAGACTCTTTTGAGGATTAAATGAGTCAACACATATAGCACTTGGAACAGGGTCTGACATGCGGTAAATGCTCGCTAAGTGTGAACTATTATTACTACCACCTTGCTAAACTGGAAGCCTATGAGGGCGAGGATTTCTGGCTGTTTTGTTCACACCACATCCCAGAATCTAGAAGCATGTCTGGCACATGGTAGGTGCTCAACAGACGTGTGTTCAATGACCAGAGAATGAAGATACCACAGCCCGAAAAGGACTGAGACCACGGACAGAGCCTCCTGCCTCTCCTCCTCATCTCGACTCCTACCCCCACGGAGCAGTCAGAGGGGGGCTTATCAAAGCCTAAATCAGACCACGTTTCTTTCCTGCTTTTCCCATCTCAGGATAAAAGACAAACTCTCCCCCATGGCCACCCACACCCTGCATGCCTTGGCCCTTCCTACCTCTCTCTCCTCTCCCTCTGGCCCTACATGCTCCAGTTACACAGGCCTCCTCAAGTTCCTCTGCTGTGGTCTGCTTCCTTCTGCCTCGGGGCATTTACACATGCTGTTCCCTCTACGCCTCCTCAGCCCCAGTCTCTTCCTCAGGGAAATCTTAACAGTGAAATCTTCCTCATCTACGTTGGCTCCTCCATTTTACACACCTAGAGCCCCTGTGCACTTTTCCTTCACGCCACTTGCCACTATTTGTAATTTTATCATTTGCATGATTATTTAGTCAATGACTCTCTACCCCCTAGACCATGAGCTCCAGGAAGAAGGAGACCATAACTTCTTTTTTCATAGTATTTCAGCATCAAACACAGTACATGGCAAAAAGCAGGTGCTCAACAAATACTTGCAGAAGTGACTCCCCAAGTCCAGGTTCTTCTCGAGTGGAATCTCCTGGCCTGTTTTATGCAGTACCCCAGTAGCCTCGTCATACAATCCCCTTTTCCTAATATGCTTTGAATGAATTTCTCTATTATTACCAAAGACTTTGATTCCAATACACACTACACCACCCTCCAATCCAGGAAGTTAGCATCCAAGAATAGATAAGCCTAGATCAATAATGATATGAAGACTTTCACTTCCAAAAATCCATTTTCAGGCCTGACAGAGTAAATGGTACCAGACCAGCCCTTCCACCATAAACAACTATAAAATAGGACAAAAGCATACAAGTCAACTGCTCTCGGGCATGAGACAGCAGGAAGCACAAGACTGTGGTCCCTGAGGGTAGGAAGCACAGGCAGTAAGCCCATGTTCACTCCAGCTCTCTGCCTGGGGACAGCTTCCCCACCACACCAGGGAGTGGGGTTCAAGCAGAGCACAGTGGTCCTGCTGAGCTGAGAGGGCAGAGCTCAGAGTCCTGGGCTGCAGAAGCAGCTGGAATCTGTGGGAAGGCATCAGAGAGGAGTAAGGTGCTGGGGGAGCCCTCAGTCCTAGGCCAAGGTCTGGGCTGTGTAAGTGCAGAGAGAGAATGTGCAGAACTTAGCAGAGAGAGAAACACTGCTATGGGGTAGAGAGGGGAACAGAGAAACTACAGGTTGAGCAGGGCTGGCATACTGGAATTCCAGCCCACCAGAGAGGAGTGACCTCCCCACCAAGCATTAAAAAAGGCTATGCCTTAGGAATAGGGCATGCCTTAGAGTGAGGGCTACTCTAGGCCTGCTCTAGTAGGGTCTAAAACCAAGGCTCAACTAGATCTACAAAGGAAGGAGTTGAAGGCTAACCCCATCAAGTTGAAGGGCATGAGAAACACCTTGAACTTTCCACAGGCCTACCCTAACAAAGTGTAAAATCAAACCTACCCAAGTTCAAAGTGATCAGCCAGTAAATGAACTCCTTTAGAGGAAGATAACAAAATCCAGAGTCTCTACAATGTCCAGTATACATTATCATCACAATGTCAGAATATAGTCAACAATTACTAGACATGCAAAGAAAGAGGAAAATGTGACTTGTGGTCAGTGAAAAGAAGCAATGAATAGAAACAGATCCCAAGATGGCTGTGATGTCAGATTTAGAAAAAGCAACTGCCAGGATTTGTAAGTTCCTAGTATTATCATAAAAAGCCTGAACCAGATATACACACCCAAAGCACCTGTGGAGATTTTGGGGTTTGGGGTTTGTTTGTTTTTGTCTGAACTCTACTCATGTCATACAGCTTCTAATTAAGTAGTTTCAGGAGATGCTCAAGAATCTGCATTTTTAACAAACACTATAGAGAGTTCTAATACCCACGGCATCAGATTGTTATCACAGAATTCCTATCATAGAATACTTCCACTTTAAGGCAAATGGAAAAAAAACAGTAATTAATTTAAATGGACTGAAGGTCTGGTTAACTGAGTTGGTTGGTGGGCACCAGTCAGCAGTTCCTGGTTAACCAGAGTATACAATTAAAAATATTTCAACTCTAATTATTTTCGAGAAGAAAGAACACTTCCCTACTTATTTTGAAAAAAAAAATTGTGGTTAAATCAAAAGCCACAGACATAAAAGAAAATGATTAAGAAAAAACAGGAGAAAATACTCACTGTATAATGTAGAGTAAAAAGAAGAAAAATCAAAGTACAAACTACATCAAGTATATAAATGTACAGTAATAGATATTGGCATGTTTGTGAATAGAAAAAAGGCAACAGGAAATACATCAAAATGCTAATAATAGTTATTTTAAGTAGTTTGACTATATATAGCTTTAATTTTTTCCTACTTTTCAGTACATTTTTTTGATTTTCCTCAGTGGACTCTCATATGAAATTTAAACACAAAATGATGGCTTCAGAAACCTATCAATACACAAACCTCTACAGAACTCTAGCACTTTCTCAAGCAGAAAGAGAAGGGGAGAAGCAGCTTGAGCGTGAATATCATCGCTACTCTTATCCAGCTCAGCAAGACTGGCTTCTGAGTAGCTGGATTGGCTTCTGACACTAATTCAATCTCCAATTTCCCATCCCTCAGAGGAGTCAGAGGCTGAGACACATACCTCATCCTACTAAGCAATAGGCAGTGACTTAGCAGAAGCGGATCACCTAGCAACAGATGAGGGACACAAAAGGAAGAGAATTCAAGTCCATACCTGAACCACAGGGTGGCCGCCAGTTGGAGCTTTGACGGCCCCTCGGCTGCCTTCGGTCTCGTAGTGGGCCCGGTGATGGGGCTTGGGCTGCACCTCAATCCGCAGCTCATAGGAGCCCGACTGGTGGGAGAGCGGCCACTCAAGTGGAGGGAGGGACGCAGTCACTGGGATGCTACAGGAGGAAACAGATTCAGCCATGTGTAAAATCAGTCAGAACCAGTCAACCTGTACAGTAAACGTAAATGGCCCCTTTTCTGAAAATCATGTCCAGGGGGCATATGAATAAAATGCTGGCTGTTGGAAGGCACGTATTGCTCAGACATGATAGGTGGGGCTGCTCAAAAGGTAGAGATCTTTTTCTTTCTCTTTCTTCTTCTTTGCTTTCTCTTCCATCCTGATGAAGACAGTAAGACTGACATCTTCAATTTATGAAGATAATTTTATTATATGTTAGTTCTAGCATGTTTCTAACTGCTGTAACTTCTTTTCCTCTGGGAATTTTGAAGATTATCACCTCCCACCTCTAAAAAACATCCCTTCGCCAGGATGTTTCCCTTTTCCAGAGGAGTGAGTGTGGGAGAAGGAACACTGAAGTGGAAATCAGGGGCCCCACATGTGTCACTAACTTGCCACATGACTTTAGGCAAGCAACTTCATCTTTCTTATCCTCAGTCTCCTATAACCACATAACAGACGGACTAGGTGGCATCTGAGAGCTGTTTCAGCTCTTATTTCTATGTGTGATGATCTCAATTAAAAGAAAACTTTAGGGAGAAGCCATTTCCAGTCACAGTCATTACTTCTCGGTCAAGTGTAGAACATCTAACCACAGAAATGTGTCTGGTTTTGGTATGGATGAGCCAGACCACTCAGACTCCCTAAAATTAAATGAAGAGTAAAAGTCAAGAACACGACTGGAGTTACACACCCAAGTTCAAGTCCCAGATCCATCTCTAACTACCCGTGTGTCTTTGAGCAAATGCCTCTATCTCCCTAGGCCTTAGTTTCCTCAACTGTGAAAGGGGAATACTAAGATCATATAAAGAGCTTAGCACAATGAGTGCTCAACAAATATTAGCTTTAATTATTTTTTGCTGCAATATATTGTATATTTCAAATAGACAGTTACTAAATAGACAATCTGACCTTAGTTAATGGTACTAGATATACACGCCTTTACATCTGAGGTTGTAAGATCTTTGAGGGCATGCCTTAAGTTTCATTTTATTTACAGTCTCAAACCCACGCAGCACACACAACAGGTACTTGATATGTGGTTAGAATTAAGTCATGTTAAGAGTTGACTGAGGTCTTGATGATCTATCTGGCCCATTCCTTCAGAGCCTCAGAGAACACAAAGATGTCTTCCCAAGATCATCCAGCAAGACACAGCCAAAGCTCCAACTCCCAGTCCAGTGCCCCAACCACATCTCTACACTGTTTCTTATCTTACTAATTTATTTAAAATAGGTCCAAGAAAATATCTCATTTATGGAACGACTCTAGAGCAACGTCTGACATTTGATAGGTTCTCGGTGAATAGTTAATGAATGGATAGATGGACGAATAAATGAGTGAATGAATGAGCGGTTTTATTTCAAAGAATCCCTCTATATTCAAAGTAGCTTTGAAGTTGCAAATGCATGGATTTGTGTCACTATGTCCTGATTTTTCACATATGGCAAAAATCATTCATCCAATCAGGATATTCTGTCCCACTAAGCCCAGAGCTGCTAGCAGCTGACATTATCAACTGGACTTAGTTAAGCATTTGCAACGAAGTCAATTCCATCCCTTCTCTATCACAGCAGTACCAAGGGGAGAATGGAGGGGGGTGGGCGCCCATAAACTCCATCAGTGCCAGAGTCGAACTTGAACATAAATCCAACTTAAAATTATATCCTCACTACTCAAGTCAATCTCTGCCTCTTCTTTCCAACCAGATTGTCTCCTGAAGTCCCTCTTACCCTGAAATCTTAGGGTGTCCACAGTGCCTTTATTTCTACCTTAGCTACTTAGTGCCAACATGGCTTCAAGCGTCTAAATATCCTTATTCTCATTATGTATGCAAATTAAAACTTTTAAGTTTGCAAAATAATAAGGCTCATAAAAAAACCACTTCTCCTCTGTATTAATATCTTTGGGAGTATCAAAAAATTTAGTGAGCAGAAGATTTAGTGAGATAACTCTAAGTATCAACTCCCAATTTTGTTTGGTTCCAGAATAAGTCTTTGACTACTAAAATACAATCTTAAGAATTAGACCATCGGAGCCAGTCTGAAACTCTGTATTTGAATTCCAGCCCTCAGATAAATATCATCATGAGACTTCCCTGAACGCCCCATCCTCTCAATCTTATAGAAAACTCTTGCAAATATCTCATTGGCTGGTGGGAACTGGCACTCATAAGGGACTAAGGCCCTCTAACACATTCAGAACCTTTCCGACCAAGCCACCAGTGGAGAGGGAAGGATTTTATAAATAATGAAATCTCAGAGAAATGCAAAACTATCACATTTTATAGCAATGTTCTTCCCCAACCCCAATCACTAAATAAATCACGTTTTGGAGACTGATTTGCAGCAGAAAGAATGAGGAGTCAAGAATCCTGAATTCTCACAGCCAGCTCTGTCATTAACCAGCTGCGTGATCACAGGTGGGTCACTTCACCCCTCTGAGCCCGGGTCTCCCAACCTGTCCCAGGGGTTGGTCTTGATCAGCACTTCCTAAGGTGGCTCTGTGACACTCGAGCCACAGAACTCAGAACTGCGTGGCCAAATGGCCTTTGAAATCTCTGTAAATTCGGTCCGCAGCTGGGAGGGGCCTCTGCACAAAGGCATTGATTTAACTCTGTTAAACCCAGAAACTCCTTCTTTAAGGAAGACCAATTGACCTACGATGGCACAGGTGTTCTCAGAACCTCTTTGGAGGACATATAAGACTGGAAGCTTCGTACGGTCCCTTTTGGTCTGGGGTGGGGGTTGAGCCAAGCGCAGTGGACAGGGTCTTTGGCTATCTTCATCCCCACATCAATCAAAACAGCCTACCATCACCTATGTTGGTGTTCAATTCAATATTTTATTTGAAAAAAAAAAAGAGCTTCCATTTGCTAAAAGCAAACAATGCTTTGAAAACCACGGGATAGTGGTAATCTGAAGCATAAGGCTTCAGATCCTTCATCTAAGAGAACAGATAGAATTATTGTCTGCTCCTAACTTCTGTGTGCCTCATTTTTCTCATCATAAAAATGAAGATAAAAATAATACCAAACCAGGTGTATGTGAGAATTAAATGAAATAATACATGCAGAGTGCTTAGAATTCCACCCGGCACACAGCAAGCATCCTTAACTGCTGGTGATGATTACTGTCACTATCACCACTCTAACAGCTATTGGAGCCCAATCTCCTAGCGCAAGGCTTGTCAATGAGGAAGCAGTTTCTAAATGCTCCCTCTATAATAACAATAAGATTCCCTTATAATAATAACAGCTGCCCTTGTTTTGTTTTGTTTTGTTTTTGGTGAGGAAGATTGGCCCTGAGCTAACATCGATGCCCACTCTCCTCTATTTTGTATATAGGATGCTACCACAGCACGGCTTGATAAGCAGTGTGTAGGTCTGCGCCTGGGATCCAAACCTATGAACCCAGGGCCCCCAAAGCAAAGCATGCGAACTTAACCACTATGCCACTGCGCTGGCCCCCAGCTGCCCCTGTTTTGCACTGTTACTCTGTGTAGGCTCTATGCCAAGAATTTGATATATATCATCTCACCTAATTCTTGAAAAAAAATACCATGAGGTAGGTACTATTATTATCCTCATCTCACAGGAATGAACCAAGGCCCAGTAAGGTGCTCAATAAGAAAGATGGCCCAGATTGATTAGCAATGTCTGCCCTGGGCACAGCATTAGAAAGGTGCTCAATGAGAAAGAGGGTCCTGCATGATTAGTGACGTCTGTTATGGGCACAGCAGGATGGCAGCACCAGAGAGGCCCATGATCACACAGCCAGTGAGTGGCAGAGCCAGGACTCAAATCCAGTCCTTAGAGACCCCAAGGCCTACATGGATCTATCTACATGCATCTCTTCAGCTTGCCAAGATTTTAAGCCCCTTGAGGATTATGGCTTATACGTTTATTTTTAGGGCCTTCCTATCACTAATTGGAGCTCTGAAGCACACAGCAGATGCCAACAAACTTCAACTCCTCTTATAATAAGAGAGAAAATCCCACGTGTCAAGGCTTGCTTTGTGCTCACTAGAATGTCAGCTCCATGAAGGGAGAGGTTTTGCCCATTTTGTTCACCACTGTCTCCCCAGCACCTATAACAGTGCTGGCACACTGCAGGTGTTTGAGAAATACTTGTTGAATGAATGAATGAGCCAGTTGCCAGGTAAGCAACCACCTGCGCTCTATGACTGCACCCTGATCACAACCCCACAGTAAGCGGGGTACACTTACACCCATTTTACAGATGGGGAAACTGCGGCTCAGAGAGTTAACTTCCTTCTTGAGGTCTCACAGACAGCAAACGGAGAGTCAGGATTTAAATCTAATCTAGCCAACTCTAAATCCCACGCTCACAACCAGAAAACCTTCTCTCACAACTAAACCACGGAATAAACCGTTTTCAAAGGCGACTCACCTGCAGATGGGAATAGCGGGCACCAGCTGTTTGGGCCAGGTTGGCGGCACCAGCAAGATGGACTCGGGCGCCGAGTTCCTCCTCTCCTCCTGCTCGCAGGGCCCCAGGAACTCCACGGCCGGGTAGATGTGGCGGGGCAGGCCGGCCTTGGCGGGGGCGGCAGGCACCGGCGACGGGTCGGGGCTGGTCTTCCACATCTTGGGGGGGATGCCACAAGGCGAGTCCGCGGCGAGGCTGTTCAGGGCGTCCATGAGGACGGCGGAGCCAGCCGTGGGGGGGTACCCAGCGGGGGCGCCGTCGTCCCGGGGCTGCGGCGAGGGGCTGCGGGAGCGCTGGGGTGAGGCTCCGGGCAGGGGGGCAACCAAGGCCCCGGCGCACGAATGCCGCCGCTTGGCACCAGGCGACGAGGAGCGGGAGGCCGGACGGGGCACGGGCGAGTGGCGGCCCAGGCAGCTGTCCTCAGCGAGGCTGGTTCGAGGTGACATTATTGGCGAGGTTCTGGGGGAATAATGAGCAGGGATGTTTTGAAACTGGGGACACAGGTCGTCGGGCCCGCCGTTATTGGGCGAGACGCAGGGCGAGGTGTAGGGGGAGAAGGTGTCGGAAATGAAGCTGGCAGAGGAGCCGCTGCTAGCGGGGCTCAAGCAAAGCGGCTCGCGGTAGCCCTCGAAGCCAGGCACCGGCAGGGTGACCCTCGGGCTGGCGGCCACCCCCGGCAGGGGCGGCTGCTCCACCAGGAGGCCAGTGTCTGTCACGCGGAGGGGCCCCCCTGCCTGCATCAGTTCGTGGGATGGAGTGATCTCGATCCGAGGGCTCAGGCCCGAGGCCCCCGCTGGCTTGGCCGGGATCAGAAAGTTCTGGGGCCCTACCCTATCCGGCTCTCCGAATCGGCCGGGGGGCTCGCCAGAGAGACTGGCGAGGGGGCTGTATGGCTTGAGGCCATAGTCCAGGACATCATCGGGGTATGCGAGTCCGGAGGGTGGGCTGGCGACTTTATGTGCATTCGGTTCTTCTGGAAAGAGAAGGGGGGAGGGAGGGGTCTTTTTAAGCCTCTAAAACAGAACTCTCCACGCAGAGCAATCACAGGTTGGGTTTTGTCTCCTGTTGTTAATTTTTTTTAAATCCCCACCTCGCCAAACCCCAAGCTGGAACCTCCTTCCCTCACTAGAAGGAAAGCGAGGCCACTTCATCCCAGATTCCTTGGGGAGAGAGATCGCAGCGGGAAGAGTTTAGTGCAGGTGCATGGAGCACAGCTCGGCCTCTCCGGGTGGCATTAGCCTGAGGCCTGGGTAACGAGCTGAGCTAACGGCTTCCAAACTCTTGTTTCAATGGAACCCTTCGAAGAAATGCATTCTATTTCACTACCCAGTTCACACCATCATTTTCACTCACAACTGAAACAAAAGCTTCACCAAACAATACTTACCCCTGCTACATATGAGACACTCTTATATTCCCTCCTGTCTGGGGTTATTTTGTTTAAATGCTGGTCACAACTCATTACACAGATTTCCTGTCCCTCCAGTGGGTCGTGACCCACAGTTTGAAAAACACTGCTCGAGGCCCATCCCATCACTCTGCGCGTGTGATACGGCTACAGGAGGCAGAGAGAGGCTGCACCGGCTCTGTAGTCCACAGAGCTCTGGGTGCAAATCCCAGATGTTCACGTCCAAGTGTAAAAAGTGGCTTAATTTAGAACCAGGAATTCTGAGTCACGTCTCATCTTGTGCCATTTTACAGATGAGGAAGGGGAGGGGAAGAGATTCACCCAAAGACTCAGAATGAGCAGGATTAGAAATCCCACAGATGAGCTACTTGGCCCCCAAAAGCAGAGGCATGGCTGTCTAGTCTCCCAACTATTAAAACCAGTGGATGCAGAAGGACCTAACTTTCTCGTGAACAGTGGCCTCCCAACTCGGGCTTCTGCTGCCACCTCAAAAGGACCCACAGCTGGAGGGTGGAATTAGTGGAGGAACTAGCTATTCTTTCCCGCCACCCCTCACCCCACTCCTCCTTCCAGACCCCCAGCTCCAGAGGCCCCTCCACGTGCTCTGTCTGTTACATGGGTCAGCCTCGACTCCTCTCCCACGCCTTACATCCAATCCATCAGCAAATCCTGACGCTCTCCTGCCACAATATAAACCACGTCCATGCGCTGCCCCCCTCCACTGCGACCACCCTGGTCCGCACCACCGTCCTCTCCCACCTGGGCTGCTGTGGTCACCTCCTCCCTGGTCCCCATTTCTGTCCTTGCCCCTACCATCTGTTCTCTGCAGAGCAGCTTTTTGAAATGTCCATTTAAAGGCTTCCCAGATGTGCTCTCAAGTCCTTAACACACTTCTTCCCCCAGCCCGGGCCTGCCTCGCCTCTCCCACCCATCCCCACCCTGACGTGACAACAGCCTCCCTGACCTCGGTGCTATTCTGCGAGCAGCTCCTGCCTTGGAGTTCTCAAGTGTGCGGTCTCCTCTGCCTAGAAGCTCTCCCCCGAGGTCTTCACATGACTGCTCCCCTTAAATCCCTCATGTGTCTGCTCAGTCAGCACGTCCTTAGCCTGGCCCATCAAAAAGATCTCCATCCCCACCCCAGTGTCATTCTCCATCCCCTTTCCCTGCCATCTTTTCTCTGTCGACACCTGTTACGGGCTCACATCGCATCAGAGATTATCTGCTTAGGGAATCTCAACCCACTAGATCTGGGCAGGCAAACTACAGCCCATGGGTCAGATCCAGCCCACGGACTGTCTTTGTAAATAAAGTTTTATTGGAACACAGCCACTCCTATTTGTTTAATTACATACGGTTGATGGCTTGCTCTTGCACTAGGACAGCAGAGTTGGTAGTTTCAACAGGGACCATATGGCCCACAAGGCCCACAGTACTTACTATCTGGCCCTTCATACGAGTTTGCAGCCCTGCACCAGACTCCACGCCCCACGAGCGTCGGAACTACGTCTACCGTGGTTTGGCATTATTTGCCAAGCATCCAGCACAGGTACTTGTAAGCCGTCCGTAAACATTTGTTGAGTGACTAAGCAAATAAGTAAATGAAAGAATCATGTCCAAGGGCCTCCCAGCCAGAAATGGGACCTCTCCCTCAAGTTGTGTGACTGGCCCCTTCCTTGGGGAGCCGAGGTGGCTATGTAGGTAATCCCCACCCCCCGGTGCCCTTTCTGGGCCAGCCTGGAGTGCGTGCTGTCCAGTTTAGCTGAGCTGATCTCATACGGTCTCATGGGGCCCAGGGGATAGCCCAGAAATGACTTCCCACAGCTCTTAGGATAAAGCTGACCTCAGCTAGGCCAGCCCGGCTTGGCCCTGCCGGACCCTCTAGCCTCACCTCTCTCTCTGGACTCCAGCCAAACCGGCTGCCTTTCTGTTCTTAGAAAGCACCTAGCTCCTTTCTGCTCAGGACCTTTGCACTTGCTGTTCCCTCTTCCTCAACAGCTCCTCCCCCACCCAGACCCATGCCCTTCTCTACATAACTAAAGCCACTCATTCGATCCAGCAAAAGTGTCATGTGACCTCCTTGCCTAGATCAGACCCCACTCACGCTTCCCTGCTCTGCTCCATGCACTTCTCACAACTCCAGTGAAGTCATTCTGACGTTATCTGTTTACTGTCTGCCTCTCCCCCAGCCTCCAGCCCCACTCTCACCAATCAGTAAGTTCCATGAGGACACCCACACTCCCCACTGTGTCCCTAGCACCTGGACAGGACCTGCCACAAAGCAGGCCCTCAAAAAGAAATAATTATTGGTTGGCAGAATAAATAAATAAAGTGAGTTCAGAAAAGTCTATGTGAAATATTTAAACTACTACTCAAAGATGCTAATATCCAAACCAAAAGGTAGAAAGATATAACCTCGAGAGAGTAATTTGGTAATATCTATCAAAATTCCAGACACATGTATCCTTGGAACCAAGCAATGTCGCTTTTAGAAATTTATCCTGCAGATTTACTCTCATATGTGCATAAGATTAGTTAGTACCGCCCTGCTTATAATCTCAAAAGACTGGAAGCAACCTAATGTCCATCAATTGGGGATGGGTTAAATTCTGGTCCATTCGTACAATGAGATACAATACAGCTACAAAAAGGGTTGAAAAAGTTCTTTCTGCATTGATATGGAATGACCACAAGATACAGTGTTTAAGGAGAAAAGTGAGATGCATACAGTATACATAGTGTAAAAATGGAGGATGAGAGAATGTACACATACACACACACACACACACACACACAACGCTGACGGTGTACAGGCTTTCTCTGAAGTTACAGATAATAGTGACTTCCTCCAGGGACAGGAACTAAGTAATTAGAGAGCAGTGGCAGGGCAGAAAGAAGACTCTGCTTTCTGACTTACATTGAGAAAAGCAGCATTATTCCCAAAAGAAACATTTTTTAATTTTATTTTAAAGGTGGTGGTGGAGGTGACATAACACGATATATAGTAATGACACCCTGGTTTTGGAAGCAGGAAACTGAGATCTAGTCCCGCTCTGCCACCAACTAGCTGTGTGACCTTAGAAAAGTCCCCCACCCACTCTAGGTCTCAGCTTTCTCATTTACGACAGGATGGTGTTAAACCAGATCAGTCCCCTCGGTGGCTTCTGGCTGTGAGATCCTTTGATTTTTCTAGCCAGAGTCTGTAGGATCTAGAGTTCTTGCCAAGTTGCAGTTCAATATAAACTTATATTTGTGTGTGAAAACACACACACACACACACACACACACACACACACACACACACGCCTTCCTGGCAGGTAACAGAGCATAGATTTTTAATCTAGGAACAGATCAATGTCAAATCCATGTCTGACAACATTCTGATAATCCACCGCCCTGCTAACCAGCAAAACAAAACACAAGAAGTCTCTTAGCGAAAATTCCGGCCTTATCAGAAAAACTGCATTACATCTTATCAGAAACACCCCCTCAGGGCTGATGTGAAATCATGAAAACAAAACATGGCTCACGCTCCCTGGCAGCATTTAAAAACAGAAAGTCCGGTTTGCTGAGCAAAAGCATTTAAAGCATTTACATTGGTTTTAATTAATCCTAGCAGCCGAGTTTCTCTTCTTCTTTTCTTTTTCCTCCCCAAGATTTTGAAAGTTTGATAGCAAGCAGGGAATAGGAAGGTAATTTATAATTATTTAATTCTCAGTCCTCTGGATATTTGACAGTAAATCTCACACACAAATGGCTCATGAAAACATTTCTTTACGTAGCGAGGTTCTTTGCTATTTCTCCTTACACAACCGCCACCGCGCAGACAGCTCCCTTACAGTCATTGCGTGCCCACAAGGCACTGGGCAAAGCTGGTCTCATCTCAGAACCACCAAATTTTCTCAGAACGATTTCCAAAAATCTTGCTTTTCTTACCACTTGCATGCTCTTTGCTAGATCCGTGTACCACCAGTAAATATTATTTACTTAATATTTCTATTTAAATTCACTCACAGATTACTTGGATATTTATTTTAAAAGGGAACTTTACACGACTACCACAAATGGAAAATCGGTGTCACCTCCACAAATAGAAGGTAGGGTAAAAATACAATAAAAAGAAAAGTCACTAAATTCAAGTCAGACACTCTGGCCGGCCAAAGGCTCTGAGCCCGAGGCCTCCTCTCTCATCCCTCTCAATGCTCTTTTTTTATTAAGGTATTTCTTTTCTTACGGTATAACTTATACATACAGATTTTGAGTGTGGAGTTTAATGAGTTTTGTCAAACGCGATACACCCTCATAACCACCAGCACAATCAAGGCATAGAACATTTCCACAACCCCAGAAATCTACCCTTTTTAAGGCTGGGGGTGGCGGGTAGGGAATGGTAAGAGTCAGAATGAAAGACGTTAAAGACACATTAGCACCTCACGGAGACTCCACTCCTGCTGACTAGTTCAGAGACAAGCAGCACTGAGAAGGAGATGGCGCTCAGTGTATGCAGTGTACTCATCGGTGGACCACGTAAAACCGTCTCGGCTGCCAGGGGAGGTATGTGGCCCACACTCAAGGCATCGGCACTCGAGGAGAGGAAGAAGGTGGAAGCAGTGATGGGGGATTCGGAGGTTGCTGCTCTAGGTCCCCTGTGCCTCCGTGCTTTTGCACATGCTGTTCCCCTTGCCCAGAACTCCCTTCCATATCTCCTGTCCTCACTTCTCCTAGCAAGCCACTGGTTGTCCATCAAGATTTCACTTGGGCCACCTCCTCCTGAAGGCCCTCCTTGATTCCCTAAGCTGGATCAGGCAGCTCTTCTTCTGTGTTCCCAGAACCTAGAGTCACGCCATCAAGTCTATCAATTACAGACTCACTTGTCTGTCTCCTCACTAGACTGTGAGCTTTTTGAAGACAGATAGGGGTCACCAGTCAATAATAATCATAACGATAAAAACTGCAAAAGCAGCTAACATTTACTGAGAACTTACACGCCAGGCACTGTTGTCAGCATGTGACATGTAGTAAATTATTTAATCCTCACGACAACCTATGAGGTGGGCACTGTTTATTCCACTTTTACAGACAAGGAACCGGAGACACAAGGAGGTGAACTCACTTGCCAGGCCTCACAGCTTGAACGCGTCGGACCTGAGCGCCATCAGCCACGAGGCCAGGGACTCGCAACCTCAGAACCACTGACATTTGCGCCTGGAAAATTCTTCCCTGTGGGGGATGCGGGGTGTGGAGCAGCATCCCTGGCCTCCACCCACCAGATGCCAGTGGCATCCCGGCCCCCTCCCAGCGGGGACACCCAACACCTTCTCCAGGCCTTGCCGGATTTCTCCTGCGAGGCAGGGTGGCCCCCGGCTGAGAACCCTGCTCCATGGCTGGGGCTCCGGCGCCTCCCCGGGCCTGCACCCAGTCGGAGGCGTCAGTCCGTGAGTCAGGCCCTAGACCTGAAACCATCCAGAAAGGAGACGTCTGCTCTCCGCCAGCCCTCGCAGGGAGCCCGTTTCTGCGGGAGACATCTGCAAGTTCCAGTTATCATCACCCTCCCGTTCAAGGTTCCCAGGCGCTCACCCCAACATCTAGGCCCCAGGAACATTTGGGGAGCTCTCAGCCACTCTCAGAAACTGCAGGACAAGACTGCTGGGGAGGCCACCACCCCCACCCCATCGCAGCAAGGCGTCTGCACCGGGATCGGGTCTCGGTCAACACACGGTGTTGGGGGACCCCCAGCTCTACCGCCCCCGGCTGTGTGACGGAGGGGACCTCCGAGTCCCCGTGTACAACACAGTGATGAGCTTGGTGACAATACCAACCTGACAGTTCACCTAATCCCCAGGAAGCCCGAAACACACGGAATAAACAATAAATGGGGCCTATCGGTATGTTATTATTATGGAAAGAATGACCTTTTAAGTGAAAATTCTTCCCTTTCTCTGCTCTCATTGCTTTCTTTTACAACTACTTGAAAGCGTGACACACATGAGTCTCCAATGCCTTCAAAAGCATTAAAAAAAGAAACAGGGAGGAAATTTTTATAAAAATCAAATGGACTGTTCAGCACTTCGGGAATTCTCTTTTTCTGCCAGCCTTCAGACAACATGTGGTGTAGGTAAAGGACCTACACCCCCTCCATTCCGTGCTTTGTGCCCTTTCCCCTGGGTTACCTGGGAGCTGATCAACTAAATCTTACTAAAGTGTTAATGACTCAGTGAGCTACTTGTAATAACAAAAATGATAATAGCTGACACATCTATACCATTTACTTTATGCCAAGAACCATTGTGTATGCATTTAACACATATTAATGTTTGTCTCACAAGAACCCCATGAAGCAAGTGCTACAGTTTCCTCATTTTACAAATGGGGAAAATGAGGCTCAGAGAGGAGGACTAACTTGCCAAAGATCACGCAGCTTCTAAGTGGCAGAGCAGGATTCAGACCAGGGAGTCTGGCTCGTCCACCCCCATAACCATTACTCTATCCTGCTTCTCATGGAAGGGGCTATTTCCTGGATGGTGACACCTTAACCCCCAACACAGGGAAATGAGGTGTCCCCAAAATAGGAACTACTCTGGGGTCCCCGTCAGGAGGCAGGCTGCCCCTGACAACTACAGACACCGATTCCTTTCTTCTGGAATATTCACAATCCCTCCATTTGCCCCAGGATTGAGTTAACGATTATGTTAAAAATCACACTCAGGCCACACGGTGGTCTCTGCCAGCGCCTCTCCTCCCGGAGCCTCTTGCCGGCCCGTTGCTCACCCTCAGGGACACAGGGCCAAGCCTGAGGCAGCTGTTCAGTGCCAGCCCGCCAGCCAACAGATCGCTTCTGAAAAAAGGAACAGCAAGAGAACATCTTCTCCGCCTAGAACTACGGGCGGGTGGAATTTTCAGGAAGCAGAATAGAATGACCGAAATAGAAACCCAGCTGGGGAACCTACAGGAGGCGTCTGTCCTTTTGGGGGAGAGGGAGGGGACAACATGGACCCGTGCTTTCAGGTTTAAACAACTTGGAGGAGAGGAGCCAGGGCACGGCCCGGAGGCCAGACACCCCTCAGGCTGGCGGCAGGGCCCCGGAGCTGCGGTCCATCCGCGTCTGAGGCGATAGACCCATCGCCCGATGAGCTCACACCCCGAGGTGGTGCGAGTCCCAGGCCCTGGGTTTGAGACATCACAGTCTGTTGCCATGGCAGCACTTAGGATGCCACAACCTGGCACACATGCGGCCGGAGGAGAGGGGTGAAGATGCAGGGAGCAAATCCTGCCTCCGCAACCCCGACTTCTCTAGTAACTTCCTACGCCTTGGGGGCTTGAGGAATCGCCAAAAGGAGCAGGACAGTGGATGGATTTTTCATCTGGCGGCTTGCACCACCCATAGGAAAGGGCTTCTTTGAAAAGCTACAGATTGCCTTCAAGCCATAAACACTCAGAAAACCTGCCAAAGAGTCCCCCAGGCCCCTGCTGCCTGCCCCCACGAGCACACGCAGAGCAGTAACTGGATTCCCAATCAATGAATCGCGTGTATTAATAATGACGGAGGATCAGGTTGTCACACCCGTCATTCAGAGATGACACATACAGACGCAGGGCCTGAAAGGCGAGAAATTCCATCCAGATAAGTCAGGTCCAGAAACGCCAGAAAGGGACGGGAGGCAGTTTACCATCCCGTCTCGTCCATGTGGAGCCGCTGAAAAAAGCCACCTTGAACACTACGCTCTTTGCTGACCGGGCCCCAGCGAAGACGGCTGTCTGCCTTCACCAGACGGGGCAGAAAGGAGGGCTCGGTCCTGCTGCCCAGGCAGCCTGCCATGAGGCCAGGTGCCCAGGACACAGCACTGGGGACAATTTGCAAGCCACAAGCCTTACTGGCTGGCTGCTGGCACGGCTGTTTGCAAAAACACATGCACCCACACGCTGACACGTATTCCTTTTGGAGGGGCGCAGGGAAGCGTATGGCGTCTACAGCACGCATGCCTCGAGGTCAGCTTTTGGAAATGGGGCGGCCAGGCCCAGGCATCTGGCAGACGTCAGGCCTCATCTCCATCCTCAAAATGCGATGGAAAGAGCCACCTCTGGCTGGTTTCAAGTCATTCCATGGGGCCTCCTGCCATCGAGAAACGCAGAGACCTTCCTATTCTTATTCATTCGAGCAGCTGATGTGCAGCGAGCCACTAGCTTTCGCACGTACTTTGTGCCTCTCTGCAGCTCACAACAGCCCTGGGAGGCAGGAACAATCAACGCCTCTGTGTTACAGATGGGGAAACTGAGGCTCGGAGGTGCAGGATTCACCCAATGTCACAAAAACAGTCAGGGGCAGGGCTGGGATCCACACTGAGGCATCAATTAAATGCAAATCTTAAATGTATATCCCATGCCTTTCTACAGATGTATGCACCCGTGTGTCCACCACTCAAGATATAGAACACTTCCATCCCACCAGAGGGTCCCCTAGTGGCCCCACCCAGCCAGTAACCCTCACCCAGGGGGACCCACTAGCCTGACTTGTCTCACCATGGACTGGGTTTGCCTGCTGTTAAACGTCATATAAATAAAATCATACAGGATGTACATGTCACTTATTTTGCTCAACATTATGCCTGAGATTCATCCACGCTGTATGCAGCCATAGTTTTTTTTATTGCTGTGTAGTACTCCATTGTGTGATTACATCATAATGTATCTACCCAGTCACCTGGCTGTACTGCCTCTGTTTTTAAAAAGATAGCCATTTGAGATTAATCTTGTCATTTACAGAGGTCCACTGCTAAAAGAAGAGAGTCCCTCCACACTCGTCCTACAGTGCATGACACAGAGCAGGACTTGAGCAGCTTCCTCACCAAAAGGAGAAGGAAAGATCTGGTCGGAAGAATTAACCAGAAATAGACTTCAGATAATCCTCCCACAGCAACAGGGTTCACCACGGGTAAACCCATCTCTCCATCAGAGGCCCACACAAGGTGTGGATCCATTAATGGATCCATTAATATGTTGACTTAGATCCATTACCATTAATGGAATGTAAGTGGACCTTGCTCTTGCATCTGTTAGATGAGTTTGATTCCACTCAACCCACAAGGTTACAGCGAGGACTCAACGAGATAATACGCGTGGCAGTGCCTAAGATCCAGCACACTCACACTCTTAGATCCATTAATATGGTGACCGGTGGAGGGACAGTCACCTGCCCTTCTTTACATCCCCCAACCAAATTAGCAAAGACCCCTCACCCTTACACCAACATCTCACAGAGCTTCGCCCCTTACTGAGGCCCACAGCCCCCGGCACAGCCTTTAAAGCTGATTCCCACCTTTCTTTCAGCCAACTTGAAATCCAAGTGGAAACTCCCCCTTAAAGACAGTGGGGCCCATGTAACCCTTGGCCGGGGGCAGAGATTTAAAATTAATACTTTATTAACTGACAGGTTCTTTATTTACACTTTCCCCCAGGAGTTTCATTTCCGGGGCAGGCACAGTATCCCCTGGCAAGCCCAGTCATTAATGACCTGCCCCCTTTCTTCATGGCAGCGGAGGTGATGTCACCCATTGCACACTTCAGACCTGCAGCCCACCTTCTTAGGCTCACAGAGGTAACCAGCCCCTCTCTGCAGTCTTTATGATAACTTCTGCAGGCATTTCAGACTAAAAGGCTTTTTTCTCCTCATGTAACATTCCTCCTTGTGCAGGCATGCCCAAGCAGGTCTGTTTTGATAAGAACCTTCACAAATCCTGAGCTTTGCAGACCACTTTCTTCCCTTCAGAAAGCTCGCCCAGGCATGGCTCAATTAAAATTCACATGGGAAGGGCTGGCTTTTAGAAATACATTTTATTAACTAAAACAGGCTCTGTTGAGAAAATGCTCCTTCCCCAAACGTCAGATTAAGAGGGAGGGAGGATCCCAAACGCCAACGCAGGAAAAGCAATCTCTCTGCTTGTAGCTTACAGTCTGCCTTTGATGTATTTCTTCTGCAGAGGAAACAAAGCAGTAAAAGTCCAAAACACAGGGCTTTAGATCTAAATGCCAGTTTACAGGAAATGCAGGGGACAGAGGAACATGTTAAAACACACCACAAAGATGCAGCTGGCAAAATCCAGAATGTGCAGAACCACACAGGAAAAGCGACCTTGTCTCTTCAACAAATAAATGGCAAGAACACAGACCGATGGGGACTTCCACAGAATAAAAGAGACATAATGGCCGTGTCAACCAAATACAACGTGAGGATCTGGTTTGGATCTCGGTTCAAAGAAATTAACTATAAAAAGACACTTGTGAGACAAGCAGAAAATCTGAACACTGGACATTTGAAATTAAGTAATTATTGGGTTTTTTTAGGTTTGATGATGGTATTTTATTTTTCTCAAGAGTCCTTATCTTTGAGAGCTATATATAATCTATTTATTAATAAAATATTATGCTATCTGGAATCTGATTCAAAGTAATTGGGGTTGGGGATGTGGAGACCATGTTGGGGAGGGGATGAAATAACACTGGCCTTACGTTGACAATTAGTGGAGCTGGGGGATGGGAACATGGGAGTTAATTATACCATTATCTCCACATTTCCATATTTTGGAAAAAGTTCATAATAAAAGTTCAGGAAAAAGCCAAAGGCAGGTGCTCTTGCTTTGGGGGAACCGTGTTGGTTCTGCTCCAAGTAGGGAAGCAGACGGCCCCGGACCCATCCCAGGAAGAGCCCAGGGTCCTGTCTTGCCTTCTCCCCTGAGCTCAGTTTGGGAGCAATCAGCAAAAACCGAACCTCACACCAGCCCAGGAAAGCCAAGCTCGGCCGGAGCTCTGCTGAGGCTGTGGCTACTTCCTGTGCCGGGGAGGGAGGAAGGAGGAAGTCCCTTTGTGGGGGAAGCCACAAGGCATCCATCACACTGCATTTCCAGGGCTGCTCCTTCCTGGCCCTGGCTCAGGGGGTCCCCCGAGGCCAGGACAGGACACCTGGAGAGGCCCTCCCTCCCTGAGAGAGGCAGCCACAGGGGAACCTCCCAGCCATGGAGTCTGGACAACCGAGAAAGCTTATGCAGCCAGCCAAGCTCTGGGGCTGAGGCAGTGGCCAGATGAGAGTTTCTAAAGTCAGAAGGGAACACGCATAAGTCAGATAACTTGCTACAGCGCCGGCTCAAGCTCTGCAGGCAGTGGCTCCTTTCTAATGACCAGACTCCTCATTCCTGGCCCACCTTCTCTTAAGGCTCAGGATTCATCAAAGGCTAAGGCGAAGACTCTCTCCTCCAAGGAGCCAATGCCCTCCAGAGGCCAGGAGAGCTAGATTTCTGAGAGCCCATCACCAATGCCACCGCCACCCAACGTTCACCCAGCACCGGCTGCTCGCACGGTAGGCACACTGCCTCCTGGAAACCTCACATCAGGCCCAGCAGGTGGGCGCTGCCATGGCCGTCCCCACTCACAGATGAGATAACACAAGCCCAGAGAATCAAAACCACGTGCCCTCGGGCACACCAGGAATAAGGAATTACGCAACCATTCATCCATTTATTTCGCAATTATTTATTGCATGCCTGCTAATACTAGGTACTTTGTTTGGCCCTGGTCACACAGGTGGGAGGCTACTGAGTCAGAATTTCAAGCCAGGATTTTCTGATTCCAGACCTGGTGCTCTCACTTGCTGAGCCAATGGCCTCCGGAGTTGGGGGAACACGCGCCCCAGGAGGCACACATGACAATCCACTGGGATGTAGGAAGAAATATAAAAACAGCAGAACTCCCATGTATATCCTGTCCTTTCCTACTTTTATTCCTGCTGCGTGTTTATTAATGAGTATCATACCATTCGGACAATAGTAAACATACAATTGATAATTACATAAATATCAAATAGAAGGGGTGAATGCACCCCACGCTACCAGACATGGGACCCAACAATGCTGGACTCAGCAGCTCCATCTGGGGTCCTGCTGCTCTCATTGGCGACATTCTGGCTATAAGTTGTCGTGTTGAGGGCAGGGACTTGGGACCCCAGCTGCCTGGCTTCAAGCAAGGCCTGCCCTATTTACCTGCAAGACTCTCAGCAAAGTTAACTGACCCCTAAAGAGTCTGACTTCATTGGTCTGGGGTGCAGCTGGAAGATTCTAAGGTGCATCCAGGATTGAGAACCACTGGCTGCAGATGCTGCATTTTTCAAAATTTATGCAGCCCCATCACCTTATAGGGCTGCAGATCCTTGGCAGCCAAGCCGAATAACACTGCTTTAAGATTTTAAGAGCCTCTCCTCTTGATCAAAATCTCAGGTCACCTAAACAACAGAGGGCCTTTAATTTGGAAGGTGGGATGACATGTGTTCAATAGTGAAGAATAATTAAGGCACCTTGCTCTCTATTTCCTCGGCCTCCCTGATGAGGCCGCCACTCAATTCCAGGCCCTCATTTCACCTCTCCAGCTGCACCTGGAGACACTATTTGTACAAAGCAGGCTTATTAAGGCCTGTCCTTAACTCGACACAGACGGCAACGTCTCTGAATGTCACATGTGTTTAGCGAACCTGCTTGCTTAGGGTAGAACTCTATTTTTAGTAAGCACCAAAAAAAAAAAACCCTGATACTCTATCCCAGCACGTCGTTTGTCCCCATTTGTTTACCAGGCTGTGCCCCACATTGGCCTGGGGGCCAGGCGAGGGCAGGACCACATGTAATTCATCTCTATACCCCCACCGGGCCTGGCACAAAACCAGCATTCAGTGAATGAGTGCTGCAAGAATGAGACTTTAATTGTCCCTGTGAGTGGGCTGAGAGCAGGTGTTCCTGAGCTGAAGTGCAGGCGACATTAGGGAACGGGCCACAGCAGGATCTGTGACTCTACCTGACAAATGGTATAAAAGGCACGTGGGGGGCAGGGGGGGATGCACATGTGCAATGTGCGCATGCATGGTATGCATTCACATGTGCTCCTACAGTGTGCGTCCGTATGGGATTTGTGGCTTTCAGCAGCGTTTCAAAGGCTGTGACCAGAAAGTATAAGGAACGCCGGAATAGACTCTACAAGCAATGACCAGGAGTCTGTCTTCTTTTCTGAAAGGTCAGAGTTGGCGCCACGTGCATGAGCTTCCCAGGAATTGAAGGAGAAATGCGCCAGCCCTACTGAGCAGACCAGAGTGAACGCTCCCAACAGGTCACTTCCCGACATAGTCCAGAGGAGACCGGGCACCTCTGGCGGTAAGCAAGGAGTCCCAGACCCCATCCGCCTCTCCCAATGTATTACAAGTTGGGACAAGTAAGAATCCATTGAATCCACAAGCATGCACAAAGGAATTAAACTCTGAGCTGTCTGCTGACAGCCAGCACCCCACTCCCGTCCAAGGTGGGGTCGGTAGCCCGGGTCAGGACCCCCACAGCCCTGTCCTCATGCCTTCTGTTACTACGTACTTAGCTATCTTTCTCACTAGAACAAATAAGAGTCTACTTTGCATGCCTCTAGGCAAATAAATTTGAAAACCTAGATGGATGAAATGGATCATTTCTTAGAAAGATACAGTTTACCAAAACTGACTCCAGTAAAAATAGAAAGTGTAAACAGACCAATTCCCATGGACATAATAGAGAAAGTTATCATGAACAAACCCATAAAAAGGCACCAGGTCCAGATGGATTCACAAGGGAATTTTATCACAGCCTCAGAAACCAGATAGTCCTAACAATACATAAACTGTTCCTGATCATAGAAAAGGAAAGAAACCTAAACCTAATAGCACACCAAAAGGGACATGACAGACAAATATCACTCATGATACTGCTAAAAGAAATCCTAAATATAATATTATCAAACAGATGTTGGCCCCACCACAATAAGGAAATAATACACAGTGACTAAGCGAGGTTTATACCAGGAGTGTTTCAATATTAGGAACTCTATTAATATAAGTCAACATATTAATTGATCTAAGAAGAATAAAATCACATTTGCCCATAGATGCTACAAAGTCTATGACGTAATTCAACTCCCATTCCTAACCAAAACTCTCAAGAAAATAGGAATGGATGGATACTTCCTTAACATAATTAAATACATACACCTCAATCCTAAAGCCAACACTAGAGTGGGTTCCTGCTGGGGTCAGGAATAAGGCAAGGATGCCCACCATGTCCACCACTCTGTCACATGCCACTGGAGGTATTGTCAATGCAATTAGACAAGAGAAAACAGAGGCACAATTAGAGGCCCTAGCTCAGCGAGGGCAGGGGTGGGGTCTTATTTCCTGTTATATCCCCAGGATCTAACTCAATGGGTGCTCAATAGTTGGCTGGCTGAGTAAATGAATAATGGCTCACACTAATGCAGCACCTCTAACAAAATCAAGGGTTTAAGAAAATGCTGGTAACAAACCACACCCTGTGTTAATTGGTTTAAATGGATTAACCCACTCAAGGCCAACGATCCTAGGTGGTGAAGTACCATTACTTCAGCCATTTGACAGATGAGCAAACAAAGGTCCAGAGAGGTTAAATGACTGGCCGAAGATCACTCTGCTGGTACATGTTTTAAATTCTGGCCTTGCCATGGTGCCAGGCACCTAACAAACTTCACGTGTGTCTCTCATCACACGAGGGAAGGAGGGATCCTCACACAGCAGTTCAGCACGCAGGCTCCGCAGCAGTGCTCAGGTTCATATTTCAGCTCTGCCATTTACCAGCTCTGCTTTCTTGGGCAAATTCCTTCACCTCTCTGTGCCCAAGCGTCCCCCTCTGTCAAATGAAGTTGCCAATAGTGCCCACCTGCTAGGGTTGGAGGGGTAGTACAGGAGCTCATAAACGTCTGCTACATGCTAAAGTTCTAGAAAGTGAGCATCCCACTTCCCCCAAATTCCCTAAGTACCATCACCAAGTTCTGACAAAGTCTGTCCCATTAGCAGTACTTTTCCTTCCTCGGTTTTTGCCAAGCTCATGCCCAGAGTTAAGAGTAACACCTCACACACATCATCAATGTACTGTCACCTGGGACAAAGCCCAATACCAAGATAAGAGCTGGTGTTGGCCCTTGGGGAGTTCCACCACGCGGAAGCAGAGAGAGGGGACCGCTGCTAACATCTGGGTAAGCCAGAGCCAGACCCACGTCTGGAACAGCTCGCTTTAGCCTCTCAAGGCTCTTGACGTCCCCTCTCTTCCTGAGCCGTGACACGTCTCTGCTGCCAACTTCCCAGCAAACAGTCATTATTTTACAGATCCAGAGCGTGGCCCCTAAGCGTGGCTGCACTTCCTTCCAAAGAGCACAGTTAGAAAGAAGCAACTCGATGGTGGAGGAACCTGACCAATACTAGCTCGGCCAGGTGATCAACGTCAACATCAACAGTGAAAAACCATGTGGACAGGATGTACCCTTGACATGATGGGATGGAAAGGGCCACTTCACCTCCGTGATCTTCCTCCCCCAAACCCAAAACCCCCATCTATCCTTGAGAAAAACATCAGAAAGACCCTAATTGAGGGACATTCTACAATGTACCTAACCAGTGTTCCTCAAAACTGTCACAGTCATAAAAACAAGGACAGTCTGATTCTGAAGAAAGTATGGACTTTAGTTCATAATCATGCGTCAATACAGGCTCATTAATTACAACGAATGTACCACACTAAGGTATGATGTTAGTGATATGGGGAACTGGGTGCTGGGTACATGGGAACTTTGTACTATCTTTACCACTATTCTGTAAATCTAAAACTGTTCCAAAAAATAAAATTTACTTAAAAGAAAAACACAACAGATTCCCGGGCTTTCATTGTGGTCATTTAGACACTCATCTGGCGGCCACCAAGCACCACTTGCCAAGAAAAACTATAAAAAGCACCTCCCATCAGATCTGGCGTGGAAACTATTTCCCCGGAAATCTCCCCCCTGCAAAAAAAAAAAAAAAAAGTGAGCTGATTGTGAATCTGGGAGGGATGGAAGTATTATTTTCCTGCAAAACATGACTTTAATCTGAACGAACAGAAAGACCACTGATGTGAGAGGGATCGCTTGCAGATTCTTAATTGTATCTTTTCAAAGCAAAGGATGGCCTCCAGATTGTAACCCCAGAAGACTCCTCTCTTTGGCTGGCTAATTACTTCCATCTCCCGCCAAAGTACAGAATAATTACTAATCACCATCTTCCCTTTGTACCCAAGTGAAGGGGATCCCCAAAGTCAAAGCAAGCCCCTCACCTAAGGTAGCCAGTGAAGATGCAGATGGAAGGAAAGTTAAAACGTCTCATGCACCTGCCTAACACAGCATCTCTGGGAACCGGCAAGCCCCTGAGTATCTGAGCCTCCGTGAAAAGGCCTCCTACACAAACCAGCGAGCACAACTCCTTCCTGCACTCGGATGCAGCCAAGCCCCAACTGCATCTGGAAGTTACCAACAGGCCTGCCCCTGAGGCTTCAACAAGCATTGGCTGGGCTGGGCTGTCAAAATCAGGAAGCCTGGTTGGGTTTTTTGTTTTTTTTCCAAGACAACCTGCTAACCAGAAAAATACAGTGAGGTTGAGTGTGCGACCTCTCCTCCTTCTGACGAAGGCCCCTGTTGAACACGTGAACTCACGCCCAGTCTGGGGAAGTCCCAAGTCCCCAGCCCCCAGCAGCAGAGGGCCCTTGAAGGCACAGAGTGACAGGTCATTTAGGCAGGAACAGCTTGCGGCTTCCTGAATTCACACGCCAGCTCCTGCCCCCCAACCCCGCAACCGTCCACATCCAGGATGACTGTGAGGTCCGGGACCCCTTAATAAAGCTCAGACTGATCCACTCGGGGTGATTCGAACACGCAGCAGCAGAACCCAGGGAGGAAATGGGCCTGCCGCCTAACAGCGAAGTCAAACCACCCTCCAGCGTTAGACACAGACGACCTCTCCCTTAGTTTCAACACAAAGTCCCCAACAAACGCGGGGCGCACGCGGCGGTGCCCAGAGGGAGGACGATCAGCTTCAGGCCCTGATAATCAGGTTCAGCTGCACCCTCTTTCTGCACCACCCACTGAACTCCATTCTTTGGCTTCCTCCTCTCCTCCCTCCAAAGTCAAATCAATCACTTCCGTGGCCCTCTGACGACCCAGCAGCACGCAAGAGGCCAGCTGAGCCCCTTGCCACCTTTTCCTTTGCCACCGGCGACCCTCAGGGAGAAGTCACAAGTAACTGGAACCTGACGCCCCACGGGGCGAGAGGGAGCCGACCGCCCCCTAAGGGTGGCAGCAGTCCCTGACGCCTCGTGCCCTCCCTCACACCTGGGGAGAGGCATCTCCCTCCAGGCCCCCCAGGAAGTGTGACATCTGGAGCAAAGAGGGGCCCTGTGCCCACTCCGCAGGCCCCGGCCCCAGCTCGGGCTCGGGGGCCAGGCCCGGGGGAGCCTCCACCGACCTTCGATAGGATTCAAATAGTCATAGTCGAAGAGGATGGAGAAGTCGAACTCGTCTTGGGGGCTGCCCCCGGGCTCGCGGCCCGGGGCGTCCCCGCCGTCGGGGTCCGGCTGCGGCTCCGGGGCGTCCATGGCGCAAAGCGGCGGGAGGGCTGCGGGGCCGGGGACGGGGGCGAGGGCGGGCTCGGCTTCCTCCTGGGCCCCCGCCGGGGGCGGCGAAGGTGGCCGGAAGCGCGGCGGAGAGGTGGGCCGAGCGGCGGGGTCGCTGTCCTCGTGGGGACGCACGCCGGGGCCGGGGATGGCGCGCCTGGCGCAGCGGGTCCTGGACGCGCCCCGGGGAGCTGAGCGGCGGCGGCGGCGGCGCGAGCTTCCTGCTCCGGGAGGCACCTGTTGCAGCCCGGGGAGGGGGAGGCGGGGACAGGGCGGCCAGGCCGGCGGGGGCGGGGCCGCCACCCGGGGACCCGGGGGAGGGAGGGAGGGAGACGCAAGGGCCGGGGCTGCCCGGCGCCCGGGAGGAAGGAGGCCGCCCGCCGGCCCCGGCCGCGCTGCCCCGGCTCCGCGCTTAGCAACCGGCCCGGGCCACCGCCAGGCCCTCGGCGCCGCCGCGCTGGGGGCCGCTGCCTGCCACCCTCCCCGCGCTGAGCGCTGCGCGCCCTGCGGGACCCAGGATCTAGGCCGGCAAGCTGCTGCCTCTGGTAGTTTTGCCCTGCGTGACCAGCCTTTCCCTCTTTTCTTCTCTAAGGGGCGAGGGGGGCGCACCCACTCCCTTCTATGCAGACCTGTCTCTCCAAGTGCCTCTCTGTGCCCACAGCTGTGGCATTAGTGTCACCTACAGTTCCGTCACCTGCACGCCCCTCGACGCAGTTTCCCAGGACCTGAGAGGAATCACAGATACTCTGAAAGCACTAGTCTCACTCTGACATCTAAACCTGTTGGCCACCCATCACCACCCGGGTGCAGGGGACCCAGCATGCACCAGACCCTGTGCCCTGGGAAGCTCTGGTGCCCGGAGAGGCCTGAAGAAGATAAGGGAACAAAGGTCCTCTCTGGAGGGTGTCAGGAGAGAAGTAACCGGGGGCAGGGGGTGAAGGCTGGGGGCTGGGGAAGCTTTAGTCACTTCCATGGTCAGGTAGTGCATCTCTGGGAAGGCGACATTTGGAGGAACCTGATTGATCTGGGGGAAGAGAGTTCTGGCAGTGGGAACCAAAAGACAGCAAAAGCCAGAAGGAGCTCTGTGTGTTGGAGGCAGAGCAAGGAGAGCACTGCAGCTGGAGAGCTTGGCAGGTAACAAGTACACCTGGACGCTTGTCAAAAACACAGATTCCCAGGCCCCTCACTGATGCTTCTGACAGCGTTAAGTCTGTAGCAGAGGCTCAGGAATGCGTATTCTTAAGCCAGCACCCAGGGTGAATGTTATGAATAGGTACATTTGGGGAACACTACATAAAAACCCAGTACCTCCCAATAAAACACTTCCAGATATCTTGGTCCAAGCTAGCTGAAGTCAGAAAACAGACTCACAGAGGTAGAAAAGGAGATCAGAACAGTGGTCTTCAACCCTTACAGCACCTTAGAATCTCCTGGGACACATTTTTAAATGCCTGTGCCCAGGCTTCAGTCCAAACCACTGAACTAGAACATCCAAAGTTATTTTTTTTTAAATGACCTCAGATCATCTAAAGTGCAGCCGGCGTTGAGTATCACTGGATCAGAAGAGTAGGTGGGAGCGGTTCAGGGACTCCCTGAGAACCACACTTGACTCGTGGGGACTGACTCGAACCCTTCCCCACATGCCAGAAGTATGGAGAATGTGCACTCTTCAGGGGCAGCCATCTCTGCTCCATTAAGGGGTGTGTGCAAAGCTGTCAATCGTGATTCATTCCACAACTGTTTATAGAGCACCAGCTGGGTACCTGGCCCTGCTACAGCTCTTGGGGATGCAGCCATCAACAGGACGGGGTCTCTACCCTCATCAGGCTTATATCCCGAAAGCAAAGAGGGACAGCAGTGAATAGGGTTTTCAAATTGCACTTAGACCAGTGGTTTTTAACCCTGGCTACACATTAGACTCACCTGGAGGGCTGTGAAAAAATTCAAGCGGCTGGGCCCCACCAGAGACCAGTTATGATCAGAATGTCTGAGGGTGGGGCCTGGGCATCAGTATTTTGCAAAAGCTCCCCAGATGCTTCCAGTGTGTAGCCAAGAGTGAGAACCACTGGTTTAGACTCAAACTCCGTTCCAGGGTCCGGGGCCTGGCTCAGGACTTGCCAACTTTCAAAGACTTGAGAAGGACTTTCTGGTTGTCAGAGCATAAAGAATCCTCTTCTTTGTTTCCTAACCTTAAGCACAGCTATAGGGGTATATCCAACAAGCATCTTAGGGGATGGCTGGTAAATTTAGGTGGAGGAGGGGAGATGACCCAGCCTGGGACACTTAGAGCCAAGTATCTAGAAGGAGATGGATGCTCTTGGGTCCTTATGGCCCTGAAATTTGGTCAGGGATAAACAAAGGAACCGGCCTGCCTGTGTGCTGTAGAAAAGGAGAAAGGCTGGTGTCACCCTCACACGTCCTTTCTCATCCCCCCATCCATAATGATTAAATGCCTCTAATCTAGTGGACATCTGTTGATTTTGCCTACCTGGAATCTTTCCCCCCTTCTTCTGATAAGAGCACCCCAGTGTGTTCCTTTGAGAAACTACCCTTGATACAATCTTGGTAGAATTATCAACCCAGTTGTCTCACCCTCTCCCGGCAAAGAAGTGAACAAATGACCCAGGCTTGGCCAATCAGAGAATTTTATCTCCACTAGCCTATGAGATCCACAAAGGCAGGGGTCATGATTGCCTCATTCACAGCTTTATGTACAGTGGAGATGTGGACGTGTGGATGGATGGGTGGACGGGTGGAAGGGTGGATGGATGGATGGATGGATGAGTGGACGGATGGATGGATGAGTGGATGTTTAGATGAATCGATAGACAGATAAATAGTTGGATAGATGGATGGATGGATGCAAGAGTAGATGGATGGATGGATGAATGGATGGACGGATGGATGGATGGATAGAGGGATGGATGGATGGAAGAGTGGATGGATGGATGGATGAATGGATGGACGGATGGATGGATGGATGGATGGAGGGATGGAGGGAGGGATGAATGGAAGAGTGGATGTTTGGAGGGACGGATGAATGGGTGGGTGAATGGATGCATAAAAGAGTTTGACTCTCCTTATGTATATGAGATCCATACCTTTTTTCTTTAAGGGTTTTCCTCCCTGAGGCTTTCTCTGGCCACCCAATTGTTAGGGCAAGAACCTAAATTCTTACCCCCAACTGACATCCTCTTGAGATACCCAATAATAAGATGAGATGATAAAGGGAAGATCACTTTACAACTGATAAAGTGCTACAAAAACTTCAGCCTTAGAAGAAGAGTTCAGGAAATTCTAAACAAGATTCTAATTGCCTAAGTTGTTCCTCTGAGCAGTGGATATATTTTAAAAGCTTCTAGGATTTGGAATCTGCACCAAAGCAATCCGAGTTCTTTAAACTCGGGAAAGGGTTCAGACTAGGCCGTGACCCGTAACAGAGCTTCTGCTGGAACAGTGGGAAGTAAGAGGGTTTTCTTCTCGAAGGTCCACCTTGAAGGGTGGAGATTTGCGTTGGGGGGAGGTATATTTTCATTTCCAAAATAAATAATTTGTGCTCTTAGGAGTAAGGGCTAGGAGCAGAATGTATGACCTTTATGCATTCAGAGGCCACCCCAGGCAGGTGAGCGGTGGATGGAGGCCTGAACAGTGCAGCTCTGTCAACCTTCTCTCTGCCCAGCAGCTGACCCTTCTTGGAGGCCCTGGCCCTTTAGTTTTTCTCCCGCCTCTCCAACAAAAATGCAATGGGAAGCTAGTGAAGCCACTGAGAGTTTGAAACTTCTAGCACACGTTGGTACTGTCCGCCCCTGGCCCAGGAATTCAGCTCAATTCAACAAGCATTTACCCCAGTGCATAATTACAAACCGAGATAAATGCCATAAAAGAAAAGGAGAAGGTGCTACAGAGCTTATATCAAGGAAACCCGACATAGACAGGGATTTCAGGCAAGGCTTCTGGGAAGGTGATGTTTAAGCTGAGACCAGAAGGTTGAGTAGAAGTTAGCCAAGAAATAGTGAGGAAAAGAGCTAACAACCAGATGGGACAGTATGTGCAAAGGCCCTGAGGCAGGAGGAAGGATGAAGTGTTGGAGGAACCAAAAGAAGACTGGAGTGGCAGGTGCTCAGGAATGGATAAGAAGATGGTGTGAAGTGAGGCTGGGGTGAGTGGGGACCGTGTGGAGAATTTTGGATCGAAGAGCAATGGGGAAGAACTGAGGAGTATTAGGCGGTGCATGACAAGATCATATTTGAGTTTTTAAACGATCGCTCTGGGTTCTGCGTGGAGAAGAAACTGCAGGGGGGCAAGGGTTGAAGCAAGAACACCATTTAGGAGGTTCTGGCAGCCAACCAAGCAAGAGATAATGTGACGGCAGTGGAGACAGAAAAAAGTGGAAGCATAGAAAAGACACACGTACTCTCTTCCTTTGGTCCATCCTTGAGTTTCTCTTTTCCTCTTCTAGCTACCTCTTAAAATGCAGCGTAACTTGGTTCCACCTGAATACAAATATCTGAGGAGCACTGACCCCTGGGCCCCCACCGCCCCCAGGTGGCTCTGAGTTCTGAGGCCCCTTCACGTTGGCCCCGGAGGGACCCATCACCTACAGCTCTGCCCTTTTCCCCCCTTCCGCTATAAAGCTCGTTTTTACCTACAGCTTGGACCTCTCCCCTGAAATCTGGGTTCATATACCCCACCGTCCACCCAACGTCTCCGTCTGGGTACCCAACAGGCATCTCAAAGATAACGAGTCCAAACCAAACCCTGTTATCCTCTGAACGGCTCCTCTCCCTCTGTTCCCAGCTCAGACATCACCCTCACATTTTCCAGTTCTCCCACCAAAAACCAAGAAGTTGTCCTGATTCCTCTTCTCTTCTCACGTCCACACGCAAACCCTCAGCAAATCCAGGCAGCTCCATCTTCAAGATGAAACCCAAATCCACCCATGTCTCACCAGCTTCACGTCCTTCCTCCCGCCCCAATCATCCCAGCCCCCATCATCTCTCGCCTGGATGGCTGCAGTAGCCTCCTCCCTCGTCTCACCACCCCCACTTCTGCCCTTACACAAAGCAGCCAGAGGGAGCCTTTCAAAATACACATCTGGTAAACCCTCCGTGACTTCCCATTAAGTTTAGAATTAAATACAAACATCTTGGCCTACAAGGCCCTGGATAGGCTGCCCCCAACCCAGCTCTCTTTGGGTATCATCTCCTGCCATTCTCCTCTTCTCTGCTCCCTTCTGCCACCCTGATCGTCCACCAGTTCCTTGAAAATGCCAAGCACAACCCCACCTCAGGCCCTTTGCACCTACTGTTCCCGCTGATATTTGCCTGGCCACTCCCTCGCTCTGTTCATTCCTCAGCTCTCGTGTCACCTCCTCAGACAGTCCTTCCAAGGTCATTCCAATAAAAACAGCATCCCCTGGCATTCTCTGTTTCCACACCCTGTCTTCTGTTCCTCATAGCTTTTACCTCTACGGTATATTTTATTCATCTCTATATTTGTTCATCTGTTTCTTGCCTGTTTCTCTCACTCGAATGTGAACCCCACAGGGGCAAGGATATTTCTCTGCCTTGTTCACTGGCGTATCTATGGTTGTCAGAGTTAGCAAATAAAAATACAGGACACCCAGTTAAACTTGAATTTCAGATAATGAATGCTTTTTTAGTACAAGTATGTCCCAAATATTGGATGGGACATATTTAAAGTAAAAAAGTATTCATGGTTTGTCTGAAATTGAAAGTTAACGGGATATCCTGTATTTTTATCTGGCAACCCTGGCGGTATCCCCACATCCTAGAAGAGGACTCAGCACATGGCAGGTACTCACTAAAAAGAAGGAAGGAAGGAATGAACAGTACCCAACAGAGCTTCCACTGAGAGATCGTCAAGCACATCAAGTTGCATCCAGAGGAGAACCTGAGTCCCTGGTTTCCTCCGTTTAATGGGACTCGTCAGGTATGTCCAGAAATTCGGTGTTTTGCATAATTGGCGGCCCAACCTCTAGCGTGGTTATAATACCTGTAATCATTTTTATATAAACAACATTTCATCTGACTCAATGGCTTCAGGGAAATTCTGCCTGTACATGTTTTTATTAAGAAAGAGGAAAAAAAGACTGTTCTAGAAAATATATCCTGGTACAGAAAATATGTTCTTGGGGTCATTATAACAAGACTGGTGGATTTGAATCCAATCACAGCCCGCCTTCACCCACAGGCATGAAGACATAAATGTTTGGCCAAGGTTGGGGTGACCTTGTGGTACAATAAGGCACATCACAGAACTGGGAGGCCCAGGATCCAATCCGAGTTCTTCCTCTAACTCACTCTGTGATCTTTAAGCAAATCATCTGGTCCTTCTGTGCCTCAGTTTCTCCATCTATAAAATGGGGAGAGTGAATTGGATAATACCTGAGTCCCCATTCCAGCTCTAATATTCAAGGATTCTTACATGCTAACCTGAGTGGCAGGCAGGGCCATCTTCATGGGGATACAACCTGTGCAGTCATGCAGGGCCCCACGCTCAGAAGGACCCCGCATTTGGTTTAATGCTCTGCTGTCGCTGTCTTAAAATTCTTAATAATTTTGGAACGAGGGGCTGCGCATTTTCATTTTACACCCGACCCTGTAAATGTTGTAGCCAGTCTTGATGGCAGTACATAACAAATAAGTCACAAATTCTCATCACGAACTCCACATCTTGACAACTCCCATTGCAACAAAACCCTGAGTATAAAATATAGGCACTGAAATGTTTTTAAGTCTAATCCAAAAAGCAGGAACATTCTTTGCCAGATTCCAGAAACAATCCCCCCTCAATTTAAGCACATCCTGGGATTATCACTCTCAATATTAATATTATAATTTATAGATGGACACATGTGACTCCTACAGGCTGGAACTGAAATGATGCACAGGAGGCAAAATTCTAGAGGGCACCTACAAACTCAGGAATCAAATAAATTATATTTTCATGAAATGTTTTCAAAAATCAAAACGAATGCAAAAACCAATCCACAGTGAGCAAGCTATTACAATTCTAATAAAGACCGGATCGGTAACCATGCCATGTGGAGCCATACTGGAGCCTGAGGCCAAAGGAAAAGTGAGTAATACTGATCCTGTCTTTGGTTAACATTTTTAATCTTATTTTTGGTTCATCATGGATTTTTTGCATTCACTTTGATTTTTAAAATACTACATTACAATATTATTCATCTTGATTTACTGAGTTTTTGGCGTCCCTTACGTTCTGCCTCCCCCAAAGCCGTTTTCAGGAATGAGCTCCTTATGAATTGGGGGAACAACAAGACAGTTCAAACCTGACTGTCACTCCAATCCAGCATCCACATCATCTTTTAAAGCCTGAACAGGACTCCTCTGCTGTGAGAAAACTATTTTCCAAGAGGAGATTGTGGCAAAAGGCAGTTTGTTGACATCAGCCACCCCTGGGCAGGCATTGACGGTGAATGTTTTAGGAGAGCAGGATTCTACCAAAAGCCAAATCCCAATCAAGATGTGGGATGTAGAAAATGCCCATCTGACAGCAGCAGAAGTCACAGGTTTGCAGTAGCTCAGCCAAATCCTCCCTGCAGACATGTTATGTTGGGCCTGCCCAGCAATGATTTTTGAATCTGAACTCACATTTTGTGTGTGTGTGTGAGGAAGATCAGCCCTGAGCTAACATCCATGCCAATCCTCCTCTTTTTTTTTTTTTTAGCTGAGGAAGACTGGCCCTGAGGTAACATCTATTGCCAGTCCGCCTCTTTTTTCCCTTTTTTTCCCCAAAGCCCCAGTAGATAGTTGTATGTCATAGTTGCACATCCTTCTAGTTGCTGTATGTGGGACGCGGCCTCAGCATGGCCGGAGAAGCGGTGCGTCGGTGTGCGCCCGGGATCCGAACCTGGGCTGCCAATAGTGGAGTGCGTGCACTTAATCACTAAGCCACAGGGCCAGCCCCTGAACTAGCATTTTTTAATTGGAAGATTTCATCTAAAAATCAAAATTTCCAGTATCTCCTAAAAAATGGGAAAATCCAAGAGGGACTAGTCAGCTGGAGCTGCGTAGAGGCCGCCCCTTCAGATGATCCTGTTGCCCTCAGGTCCCCACAGCCCCCACCCACTGCCCCCATCCGTCCCCTGTGAGCACGTGAGCTTGGGACCCCGGTCTCCAGGCTCCTGACTCCTCCCACCTGCTCCCTGCTCACCTACTTTGGCCTGGTTTGTTTCTCCTCTCCATTCCTGGCTTCATCACACGTTCCCCTCTGCCGGACAGAACTGCTATTTAACAGGTGAGCATGGTCAGCAAACTCACCCTCCCCTTAAACTACTGTCCTTGCCTTTAATTAAGCAGGAGAGGCCACCATCCCTCTTCTCAGAGGAGTTTCATGTCTACTGAATCAGAGCCTCAAGGGCGGGCAGCAGAGGGCTGGTTGGTGAGGGGAGGGAGCACTGCTCAGTCTTTGCCCACTCCCACAACCCTTTCTCAACCGTCCACCTTTTACCCTCTCGCCTCTGTCACCCTTCTGTCACCCAGGCTGTCTTCCTAGACGTCCGCACCCCCCAGGATCTTGTTTCCCACCTCCATTCTCTCTCCTGCCGTAGTCTTTGCAGACTCGAACATCTGTGTCGATTTCAGAATCTTTGAAGCAAGCTGACCTCAGGGACCTCAGAGCCACCTGCCACCAGCCTGCCTTCAGCACCACCACACCCTGGAGCGTATCCCCCCAAAAAAGCACATGGCCTCTGCTCTGCCCTCTCTTTCATTCCTCTGTCAACACAGATCTCACCTTAACTTTTAGTTACTTAGCACGTAAATGGCTTCACGTAGAAGTGTGTCTACTTTAAGAACAAAAAATCTTTATCTGACTTGCAAATGCAAACAAGCGTGTCTTATCGATCTTGGATTTTCTCCACACACCTAGCCGGGGGCCTTGCATCTAGCAGATCCTCCACACACACCTCTGGACTCATCGACTGAATGACTGAAGTAGGTCATCCAGAACCCACAGAAAAGACCCCATATTTGCTAAAAAATGGATTTATCCCCTTCAGGAAGGACTCGTGAAGGTTATTAGGCTGAAGGAAAGTATTAACTTGAATTTAAAACAGTCAAGTAGTCGTAAAAATGACAGCTAACATGAACTGACCACTTTATATACACCGAGAGCATCCCAGACATGATCTTCAAACCCCGAAGCACCCCCTATGTGTGAGGATTGCTGTGACCCCCACTCTTCAGTTAAAGAAACGGAGGCATGGAGTAGGCTGTGATGTGACTTTTAAAGTCACACATGCCACCAGGGAAATGGTTTTGTCCCACACGAGTCTGATACTCATTACTGAGTCACACCGTTCCCGGGTTATTAGCTAAGGGTGGATTTGCTAAGGGACATTTTTGGACCAAGATGAAACACCGAAACAGTCTGATGACTCCCAGTGATAGCAGGGGGTGGAGGAGGTGCTGGTGTGGGGAATCCAGGCTGGGCCGAGAGGAAGACATGTCTGAAGTTGTTTATATTCTTCACAAAATTAATGGCATCTCCCCTCGGGTGCCAAAGACAGGGACCATCCCTGCCGAACCCCAGGGCTCAAGGGAACACAGTTTGAGAATCACAATGGAGAACGCTCTGTGGACTTCGAGGTGCCACTTCTCCCCACCCCACTGCCCCATACTGGTCCCAGCCCCCATCGTCCACCACCCAGGCCACCACAACAGCCTCCCACCTACCTTCTGAGCCTCCCCTCTTACCTGGCTAGAGGCTGTTCTCCACTTAATCGTCAGTATGATCCTTTGAAAAGATTAATGAGGTCACAGCCTCTGCTGCTTAAAATTCCCCCAGTGCCTCCCCATTACCCTGAGAATGAACTTCCAACCGCTCAGGAGATCCTGCGTGACCCCGCCCTGCCTTGCTTCCATGATCTTGCCTCCTATCACACTTCCCTCGTGCTTTCTGTTCCAGCCACACTTGTCTTCTCACTGTTTGTGGAACATCCAGAGCACACGTCTCTCCTCAGGGCCTTTGCACTCACTGCTCCTTCTGCCCGTGATGCTCCTCCCCCAGACATGTTACAGGCAGATCCCTCGCCATTCAGAGGTCCAGGAAAAAGACATCTCTTTACAGAGAAAGGGGGCCATCCAGTCTGAATGAGCAATCCTTTCTCTTGTGGATTGAACTGTGTCCCTCCCCCAAAATTATGTTCAAGTCCTAACCCCAGATACCCGCGACTGTGACCTTATTTAGAAACAGGGTCTTTGCAGATGTAGTCAAGTTAAGATGATGTCATACTAGAGCTAAGGGCTCTGATCCAATGACCGGTCTCCTTACAAGAAGAGAAGAGAACACACAAGGAGGAAGGCCACGTGAAGACAGAGGCGGAGAGCGGAGGGATGCATCTACAGGCCAAGGAGCACCAGGGCTTGCCAGGAGCCACCAGAAGCTGGAAGAGACAAGGAAGGATCCTCCCCTGGAGCCTTCAGAGAGAACATGGCCCTGCCGACACCTTGATTTCAGACTTCTAGTCTCCGGAACTGTGAGAGAATAGATTTCTGTTTTAAACCACCCAGTTTGTGGTAATTTGTGATGGCAGCCACAGGAAGCTAATAGGCCCACCCGCTACACACACACACACACACACACGCATGCACGCACGCACATACCACGTCATCGGCAGCTCTGTCCTCCTATTTTGGTCTCTAGCATCGAACATCACTTGGAATCGTCTCGGATGGTCACTCCTGGGCCCCCTTGCCTGGAGCTGGCCTCGTGAGGACAGACTGTCTTGTCTGCCCTGTCCCCAGCATCTTGGCCGGTAAGTGGCACATAGCAGATGCTGCAAAAATGTGGATGAAAACGAATGACTCCGAAGGAGCAACGGTGCTGGGCAGGAAGGGCAGAGGGTCAGGCCGAAGAAGTCGCAGCTGGGCTCCAGCCACCGAGAGAGGCTTTGAGGAGATGGGTCCCAGGGCAGGCGCGCTGTGCTGGAGAGAACCAAGACGGGAGGGGTGCGGCTGCCAGAAGTTGCTGAGTGGCCCAGAAAGGCAAGGTGCAGGGGAGGAGACACCCCCTGCTCCAAACTTGGTAGTGGGCTGGCTCCTCAAGGGGGCTGCGGCCTCTTGTCCAGCTGGGGTCCTGCCACAGGACGCAGGAGAGACAAAGCAGGGGGCCTTAGCCACCATGCTTTTGGCACCCACAGGGTCTGGTTCTGTCCTTGAATCACCTGGACCACGCTCTGTCTCAACTTTCTCCTCTCTAAACGGGGGCTCAGGGCAAACACCAACCTCTCGGGTTATATTGTGAGAATCCTCTGAGAGAATATCCGTAAGTACGTGGCCAAACCATAGTGTCCACTAGGGAAGACAGATCACCTTATTGTTGGGATTATTCAGCCCAACGGGGAGCGTCATGGAGTGGGTTTGAGTCCAAGCTCGGGGACGTAGCGATGTGACCCTGGGGGTGTGACTATGCCTCCCTGTGCGAGATGGGGACAATAACAGTCAGGCTGGTATGGGGATTACCGAGGTGGCGCCCGGAACGCCTTCAGGATGGTGCCTGGCACATAGTTGGCACTCCGTAAGTGATGGCTGAGGTCATTGTCATGGTGGTTGTTGTTTGTTTGTTGTTTACTGTTGTTGGGGCTGATTCATTCCAGACAACAGCATGGACGTGTCTGCCTGTCGGGTGACCCAGGAGGAATCCAGCTTAGGTCACTAGCCCCAGGTGGGACAACACGGA
Organism: Diceros bicornis minor; assembly: GCF_020826845.1. Lineage (NCBI taxonomy): Eukaryota > Metazoa > Chordata > Mammalia > Perissodactyla > Rhinocerotidae > Diceros > Diceros bicornis. The sequence continues at coordinate 10,768,611 of NC_080758.1, read as the reverse complement.
AGTCAAAGGCCACCGCCATTGTCAAAAGGAGGCAGAGGAGAGGAAGCTGAAAAGATGGCATGATGTTCCAGAGTTTGTCTTAACACTGTGACCCCAACAAGTCACTCCTATTGTGCATCATTCATTCATTCACTCATTCATGTGTCCATCCATTTAACAAAAAACGTTCTGAGCACCTACTTAAGTGCCAGGCAGTGTCGTAGGCACTGGGGCCATAGGGCTGGACAAGGCAGTTGTGGTTTCTGCTTCCCAGAGTCCACATGTGGAGGAGGACACGGACAAAGCAGGCCACTTACCACCCGTGTGGTCGGCACAGGCTGGGGCAGCACAGGGTGGCAGCCCGGGGAGCCCAGAGGAGGCCTCCAGGCGAGGCTGGGCAGCCACGGACTCTCAAATTCCTGTTCTAGCAAAGGAACACAAACAGGAACCTGCCTGGCTTCTTCCAGGTGAGATGAGAAATACTCACTCACTCACTTATGGAGTAAGTGTGAGATATCCGATGAGAAAATGTGCAAGAAAACACTTAGTAATTGTTTTGGGGGGGGATGTTGAATTAATGAATTATACAATAATAATGACAGCAATTACTTATTAAGTGGGTATTTTGAGGGTCATACTGTTTATTAAAAGATTGAAACTCTCCATAGACTGGTAAATAATTGCTGTTACCCCCCTCCTCCAAGGGCTTCTGCTGCCTTGGGACCCTCCCCAAAATTCAGCAAATAAAGGGTTAAAGCCTGGCCCAGCAGGGAGGCTCTTGGGACTCTGCTCCAGCTGTTCTGATGGGTTGATACTCAGTTGTTAAATATATTAACTATCACTCCAGATAATATTACTTTCATTCTTTTACATGTGGGGAAACTGAGGCACAGGAAAGTGAAGTTACTTGCACAAGGTCATGCAGCGAGCAAGGGGCAGAGCCAGGATGGGAACCTCTCGCTCAGATCTCAAGCTGCCGACTTCCGAGGTGTAGAAATGTTACCTGGGACCCATCGGAGACTCACAGAAATAGGAGACCCGGCCCGTGTCCTCAGGGGGCTTACAATCCAGCTAAGGAAAGTTTTTAATAAAGGTAGTCGGAGGAGTATCTGGGAAAACGAGCGATTCTCTCTGAAGCTCTGGGAAGAGAAGGAGAAATGAGACTGGAAGGGCTGCTGGAGGAGAGGCATCTTGCTGGAAGGCAAGGGCGTGGCCAGGAGGAGGCGTCCTTGCAGGGGTCTCAGTTCTGTGCATACAGAAAGTGCTGGCTTTTGAGCCTCCTGGCATCTGGGGACTTTTCTTTCTCTAGTGGAAATGGAAACAGTGGGCTTTCATTTCCCTGAGGCAAGACAGGGCAAGGAGCCCTCCCTGACTCACTCTACGCTTGGGACAAACTGCTGCCTCAGTTTCCTCATCTCTAACAATGATGCTGGTACCTCCCACATCTTCCCAACCCTTCTCTCTTACCCTTTCCAGGATATTCAAGGAACCACGTGGTGTTGGGAAAAGAGCCCAGGACCAAGGTCTGGTCCACCTCAGTTTCCTCATCTGTCAAATGGTATAAAAAATTATGACCATGTTAGTGAATTCCAGAGACAGCAGACTATGTGGCGAGAGCCTGGGTTCGAATTATGGATCCACCACTTCTCTGCTGGGCAACACTTAGCCAGTCACCGCACCTCTCTGTGCCTTACTCCCCTGCTCCATGAAGGAGACAATGATTACAGTACTTACCGTGTACAGTTGCCCTGACCATAAAAGACTGAATTCTTGTAAAACACTCAGACGTGCCGCTCCCAGTCAGTGCTCACTATACGTTTGCTGTCACCATCGCGGATGGTGACAGAGCACTCCCTGTGTGCCCAGCACTGTGCTACTAACTCGCTGTGTGACCTCAGGTACAGCTGGCTCCACTGTCCTCAACTGTCAGACAATAACAACAGGCAGTGTGTGTTCACCGCAAGTGAAGCAGAGAGGCAGGCATTTTACGTGCGTGACTTCATACGATGCTCGTGACAACCCTACGAGGTCAGCTCTATCATTATTCCCCTCTGCAGATGAGGAAATCGAGGCTCCATAGGCCATGATCGTAGCCCAACCTGTGTCATTGTGAAGCCCCAATAAGTGAAAAAGTCCCTCGAGTGGTTTAAAGTACTGCCTCTCTTCAACGAATTGTCACTGTGAAATCCAGTTTCTATAGCAACACGTTACTGTTTTGCATCTTTAATATAATAGGAATTACAGCTAATATTTATCAAACGTTGACTATAAGCGAGACACCATTTAGATAGATGATTTATGTGTGTTACCTCCCTTAATCTCGCAACAAACTTTAAGGGAGACATTACTATTGGCCCCATTTTACAGATGTGGAAACTGAGGCACAGAGAGATTAAGTCACTTGCCTAAGACCACACAGTTGTGATGTGGCCAAGCAGAAATTCTAATCCAAGCACAAAGCAGAGAGTCTGGGTCTGGGAGTGAGCAGAGCTCACCCTGGGTTTGTTTATTCCTGAAATACTTTCCATCATCCCACTGCAGATAAAACTGAACACACCTCTTTCAGATCTTCAGTTTTTCCCAGGGCCTCGACCCAACGCCGCACAGCAAGTTCAGTATTTTCTTACCGTGCAAATATTTCTATTCGCTATTTAATGACCCCACCCATCTGCAGGCACACTTCAGGTCTGTCCCTATGATCATGGTGGTGTTTGAGTTTAAAGGGGCATTCGGTGTTCCCTCGGGAGACCCCTCTGCAGGGCACGGTGGAAGCGTCTCTCGCTCCAGCTGTCTCTGATGCCTGCAGTTGCATTCTGGGTGCCTGGTTGCCTTGGCATGCCAAGTGTGGTTTGCCGGGAACAATGTGGTGCCCTGTCTCCCACATGTGTACACGCGCAGTGGCACGCACATATTCACAATCCCTGCACACATGAGCATGGGCTGGGGAGGGTGGACGATGCACGTGCACACACACAATACACAGCTTCAAAACCGGGAGAGAGGAGCGAGTTCATAAACCTGGAGCAGAGGTGTAGCAGCCTCAATAAAATGTGAGGCTTGTGTCAGATCACAGAGGGAAACAGAAGCCCAACTTCTCTTCCAAGTTCTCTTTCTCTTTCCAAATAGAGCTAAATTTGGCATTAGTCTGTCCCCGCACCCCCACTCCCACCATCACAACATCAAACACTCTCTTTCCGTCTGCATGACAGTAAAAACCAATTCGCGTCCTTAATGTATCTGTCGCCTGTCTGAGAGCATCAATTTTAAAGATGATGCCACATTAGTAATGTTCTTTGGCCATTATGTCATTTGCTTGACCACTGGCAGAGGACAGGATAAACTGGTACCAGTTAAAACGCTCAACGCGTTGGCAGGGTCTTGCTTTGAAAAGTGCAACTCAGCTAAAAATATGTGTCGTTGAGGTCCAGCGGCAAAGCACATCATTTACCTAACCCGAGGCATTTGGCCTCACTCTGGTTTTCAGAAAAAAGCCCCTCAGGTTTATTTACTGAAATTGTCATTTCTTCCCCCCCAGAACTTTAATCAGCCACGCAGAGCACAAAACCTACATTCAAGTCTGATTTTATGACACGAGGCTAACTCCTCCTACGCATATTTATTTCACTTAACTCTTGCAGCCCTGCCCTCTGGGCGGTGCGCCCCTGCTGTACGCAGGGCTGGCCTCTGAAAAACACATCACATTGCCCGGTTTCCACTCTTAAAGACGGATTCATTCGAGTCCAGCCCAAACCCCTCCACAATCCCAACCAGATGGGATATTTTCATATCATATTCCTATACGTTAAGCCCCTCCCGCGAGACCTAAGGAGTATGATGCCAGGGCTAACTCCGAGAGGAGGGAAAAGGAGGCAGACACCCGGAAAGTACACCGTAATCAGATCGCCAAACAAACTGATGGTACATTGCACTTTAAAGGGGCAGCCGGAGGACTGTATCCACCAGGCACATCAAAAAAGGGGGTAAAAATTGTTTAAATGTCCCAGAGCATCTGCTGCTGCGACTGTTAAAAAGCAGAGTCTTCATTACTATATTTACTATACAGTAAAAGACCAAGCCTGTTCTCCTAAAAAAAAAAAAAGAAAGAAAGAAAGAAAGAAAAAGCTAAATAATGATATAATAATAGTAATAATCTGAGGACAACACAGCTGAATGGCATCTGCTGTCAAAAGCCTAGTGCGGAAATGGTTAAGCAGCCAGCGGTTAGTAGCGAGAATCCCTCCCGTGTCCCACGGAGGGGCAAGTCCTCGTGACGGACTCGGCTAGGGAATCCCGCCTCGGGACGCTTCACCGCCCCCGTGCAGAGTGGTCTCAAGTCGGCGCCCCGGATCTCCCCTCCGCGGCCGCGGCGAGGGCGCCTCTCCTCCCGGCCACGCTACCTGTGCGCCCTGGGAAACCGGAGTCCCCGGGCCTCCCCGCGCCCTCAGCCCGGAGCTGAAAGCGCCGCCCGGGAAAGGAGCAGAAGGGAAAGGGCTGGAGGCGGGCGGAGGAAACGGCTGAAACCGAGGGCGAGGCGGTTACCTTGGTCCACAGACCCCATGATGCGGACGGGATGGCAGTGCCCCAGTCGGAACGCAGCCTCTCTCTGCATCTGGAGGGGATGGGGGCTTGGCGCGCGCCGGGAGAGGGGTCTGTTTTTGTAGACCAGGAGCCAAGGGGGCGCCGTCCTCTCTAAAGCACGCTCGCGGGGCTGCCCTGGCCGAGGAGCCCGCGAGCGGCCCGGGAGCTGCGCGCCTCCCGCCTCCCGGCTCCCGGCTCCCGGCGCGGCGGAGTCGGCGCGGCTCGGCGCTCGGGCTTACTCGAGAGGGAACGCGACTTCCTTCCCCGCGCTCCGTGTTTATAGGCTTTCAATGCAGTAAAATAACGGGATTCCCTCACTGTTTCCTCCTGTTTATCCAGCGCCATGGAAACCACTGGATCCCGTCCATCTCCAAAACTAAGGGCTTTCCTGCAAACTTCACACTCAGGAATCCATGACGTCGCCTCCTCCGCGGCCAGCCAGCTCCGTGGCTCCCTCGGCCGCCAGCACAAGTCCCTGATTGTTCGCGAGGAAAGTCAGGGAGAGGGAGCCATGCGGGCGACGGCGGGGAGAAGGGGGTGGGGGCGCGCGAGTGTCCAAGTCGGCCTTGCAGGAGCTCCGGGCGGCTGTTTGCAAGGACTGCCCCAGCCGCCGCCTTCCCCAGCCCGTGCAGCTTGAATAAATCATGCTCCAAACTCCCAAGCCCCTCGTTTTCCAAGCGGGCGCCTCTCAGAGAAAGCTGCCCAAGACGCAAACCAACACCCCAGGTGGTCGGGGCCCCTGGACACCGACCCAGGGGCCCTTCCCAGTCCCTCAGGGCCGCTCGCTGCCCAGATTTTTTGTATTCAGGGATGCTGGAGAGGAGGCAGAGGAGAAGGAGGAGAAGGGGGGGAGGAGGGAGAGGAGGGGGAGGGGGAGGAGGAGGGAAAAGAAATAAATAACGGTGCCTTGTGTCAACTCTCCAACTCCAAGATTTTTTTTTCAAAGAGTTTATTTTTAGATTCATTTAGAAAACCCAAGGTTTCCAGTGATGCTCAGAGGCTCCAGCAATAATGAAATGGCCAAAGAGACGCCGAAACCAGGCAACCCATGTGTTTACACATGCTCTGAATAAACAGGAAAATAAAGGGAAGGGATGTCATGAACTTTGCACAGCCTCCAGGAGAAGGTCGGTGGGATGCCACGCGTGGCTCCCATCAGTGGGCCACAGGCCCCAGAAGGTGGTGGGGAGGGGGAGAGGGGCAGCTGTCAAAATGCTTTCTGGACTTAGCCTAGATTTGCCTCCTCGCCTGCATGCAGGGTGGGACATGGGGGGCCCACAGATAAAGCCAGCTTTGAAAATGGCCATTGCAGATACTGTTGTGGGCTCTGATAAAACTGAGGGTAGCACCAAGACTGTGACTCATTGGGCCCTCCCCTCTTTCTTACAGACAGACTTGAAGAGGCGCTGAGAGGAGCTGGCTCCATCCGTGGGACCCCTCTGGATTCCACACCTCGGCCCACAGTAGCCTCACTGGGCTCTCAGACATGACCACTCTGGAGATGCTGTCTGTCCCCCAAAGAGTAACAGGGAAAAGCCCCCCACCCCCACCTCGCCTGGAAGCCTGCCCCAACCAGGGTGGCCTCCAGCAACAGGGCTTAACTCACACTGTTCCCCAAGAGCAGCCATATCTGCCCACCTCCTGAGCTCCTCCGAGCCTTGACTACCTTACCTCGCATTCCCTGCAGCCACCCTGCAAGCAGGGGATCCTTCTCCCCGACTTTCCAAAAGGGAAACTGAGGCACATACAGGGCAGATGGCTTCCCTAGGCTTTACTTGGCAAATAGTGGAGAGCAGCCTGGGAGGCCGTGGAGGAGATTCTTTTCAGTGAGCCTACTGAGGAGGCCGCATTCCCTGAGGACTCTGCAGCCCGTCGTCTGATGCAAGAACAGGATGACCAACCATCCTGGTCTGCCTGGAACTGAGGAGGTTCCCGGGGTGTGGGACTTTCAGTTTTCAAACTGGGAAAGACTTGGGCAAGCTGGGACAAGCTGGTGACCCTAGGCATGAATGGCTGTCAGCACTCCACTTCCTTTGCCGCTGTCCACACAGCAGGCAAGCCTACGAACCACTGTCTTCTGAAGACGGCCAGTCTACTTGGTAATACTATGAATAGCAGCCCTAACTCAGCTCCTGCTGTGTGTCAGGCTCCAAGCTAGAATCATCTATAAATTCCTGCTCTCAACCCTCCGCAAAGGATCACACTGACACCGGGAGCGGTTAGCGCTGCGCTGTCCCGTATGGTAGCCACCAGCCACAGGTGGCTATTAAAATTTAAACTAATTAACAATTCAATAAAGTGTACAAGTCAGTTCTTTGGTTCCACGAGCCACATTTCAAGTGCTCAAAAGCTACATGTGGCTGGTGGCTACTGAGCTGGACAGGGCAGAATAGAACATTTCTATCACTGCAGAAAGTTCTATTGGGCACCACTGGCTTAGACAACCTGAGAGGCGGGATAAAGTGCAGGCTCTAGAATCAGATTCTAGGCTCTTCCACAGAGTCATTCACCCACTCTGTAAAATGGGGACACTATTAATGCCTTCCTCGGAGGCAGAGTTGACGTAAGGATGTGATGCTAAGAAGCGTAAGGATATAATAAATGCTTAAAATGTGTATTTAAAAAAAAAAAAAAAAACACCTTCCCACGCTCCAAGAGTGAGTAGTGATTAAGGCAGGATTAAGGCTGTTTGACACTGAGGTCCATGCCCTTCACCTCCAGGCCTCCCTTTATTCAACTGCCGAGTCCAGGCCATGAAACAGGCCCTTTGCAAAATCTAGTCCATGTCACCCTCCCACTGAGCTCGACGCCGCGAGCCCTGCTTACAGACGAGCAGACTGAGGCCCATGACTTGATGTTCACACAGCCAGCCCGGATTTGAACCCAACTCTGTTTGGCAACGAAGCCCGTGTTCTTGGCACCACAGCCCCTGCCTCCCAGAGGCCTCCCTGGGAGCCGAGGTCTCCGAGCCCAGCAGCAAGGCAGGAAACGAGCCTGCTGGGCCCTCCTCTGCCAGACTCATTATCGGGGATAATTTTAGACTCCGTCCCACCCAGACTCAGGCCTCGGAGGCGAGTGATGGCCGCAGGTGCCCAGCGCTGCGGAGAGGGGGACGCCTTTTGGAAGTTGGTGGAATCAGCATTAGCCACATTTTTATAGAGCCCACTCTTTGTCACAGTTGAGCATTTTTCCCTTTTAAAGCACATTAATACTACGAGGTCTGGAACGGGGGAGTCCAGCTGAGTCACCTAATTTGCCCTTCTGGGCTGCAGCGCTGGGCTTCTTAGTTTAGCTGTTCTTTGGTTCCTCAGACAATTTCTTTCCTCTCCCAGTGCCAGGGCAAGAAATATTTTGTCCTTTTGAACTGAACCACCCACTGTTTTTCACTTTTCTCGAGCACTCTCCCTTTTTTTAAGGGATGCTCCGAGGGGGGTGGGTGGGGAGCTTCCGCCCACTAAATTCTCCACGAAAACTCCCAAAAATAGAGCCTCTCAGCTGGGGTGGGAACGCGCCAGCGTATGAGGAAAAAGAGAAAGAATCAAAGCAAAGAGAAGGCGTCCAGGTGGCCGAGGGGAGAAGGCCCGGGAGACTGCGAGACATCTGGGCTGGAGGAGACCTTGATTCACCGGGAAGCCTTTTATTAGCCTCCCGTCCCTCCGACAGCCTCATAAATAAGACACGCAGGTATTTCTGCTGAGACATCACTCACTGGAGCTGCCCAAGCAACTGATTCAACACCAGAAATATTTAACAGGACTCGGGCAGCTTCGAGGAGGGCACCTCGCATTTACAGCCCGAGTGTCATCTCTGCCTGTCGGTCACCTTGACCGTCAACCCTTTCCTGGCTGAAAGGTAGACGGTGGTTGAGACTTGCTCTGGACTTCCACAGCCTCAAACACAGAGAGTGGGACGGACACAGGTGTCCGAGAACCAGAATTGTGAGGTTTCTCCATCTCTCCATCACAGTGAACATGTATTGAGCACCTGCTACGTGGCAGGCAGGAACTCATTGAATCCTCACGACAACCCCGTGATTATGATTTTCCAGAGGAGGAAAGTGCAGCACAGAGAGGCTATGCAGCTTGCCTCAGGTGGCGCAGCCAGTAAGTGGCAGAGGTGGGACTTGAACCCCAACCGCCTGGCTCTGGAGCCCACGTTCTCGTCCACCGGGCTACGCCACCTCTCATGTGTCATTTCAACTGCTCTGAGAAGCTCCCGTCAAATATCTATTCATTCCTGGCTTACACTGTGCACCTGGCTCTGGCCGAGTGGTGGGAATGGGGTGGGGACACAACTAGAGGACACGGGCCCTGCCTTCTCCTGGGTTGACAAGGCCACCGCGATGCCGAGGGGGCGGCGGTGAAGGACAGCAGGAACTGTCCGAGGGAACTGTAATGCTGGGGACGTCACAGAGGGCGGGCGGGGGGCCTGGCTCGGGGGCCCTGGTGGAGGAAGCTGGTGGGCGCATCCCGACTCTGTCCCCTCCTCCTGCGGCCACATCTCCCTCCCAGAACTCTCTGGAACCCTCCACCCGTCTTCTTCCTCATGTCACCAGTCTCTCAGTCCCCCACATCTCCCTCCTGGGGACGCCCACAGCTTCCTCGCTGCTCTGTCCACTCCGTCCCGCGTGATCTTTCTGAAACTTTAGAATCTGAAGGCACATCTGATCATGTCATCCCTCCTGCCTAAAACCCTCCATTGGATTATAATTACCTTCTGGATAAAGTCCAGAGTCCCATATGTGGCCCACGAAGACCTATAAAACCTACCCCCCTCCCTTCCAGCCCCATCATTCACTTCTTACACCCTTGAGCTCCACATTCCTGCCCTCCAGAAATACCCAGAGCCCCAAATTCTCCCATCCTTCCTCCCTGCTGGGCCTCCCGCCAGGCTGCGTTCTCTCTCCTCCCATCCCCACTCTTCTCTCTTTACCTGTAGTCCCACTGGCCTCCCGGTCTCACCCTGGATACGATGCTTTGGGGAAGTCTCAGCTTCCTCATCCGTCAAATGGAGCTATACCTGCCTCTTAGGGAGACACGAGGATCTGATGACACTGTGTCTAATGAAGCACTAAGTGCATGCCTGGTATACAGTAAGCACTCCACAACGGCACTAAAATTACTATCATCCTGCCACTACATACAGCAGTTATGCCAGCACCCAGCTCAACCAAAGACACCATTTCAGAGGTCTCCCGTCCCTCTTAGGATAAAATGCAAACACCTCACCAGGGCTGCCATAGCCAGCCTCCAAGAAGGCCCCAGGGGTGCCCGCCTGGGTGTCCCCGCTCTTGTGTAGCCCCGCCCACCCTGTGCGACACCAGAACAGTGCTGATGGTGGCCTGTGGCTCTGTGGCTAGGTCATAGCAGATGTGAGGTCTCTGCCGTGCTTTCCTGGATCCCTCACTCTGGGGGGCCAGCTGCCGGGTTGCGAGGACACTCAAGCAGCCTGGGGAGAGGCGCACGTGGCCTCCCGCCAGCAGCCAAGTCTTCGGATGCCTGCAGCCACATCGCCCAACTAAGCTGCCCCTGACCCACAGAAACCGTGAGAGAATACACACTTGGTCCTGGCAGCCACTAAGTCTGGGGGACAACAGACAACTAATACAGTGGCCTCCAAGACCCGGCCCTTCCCACCTGTCCCATCTCACGTCCCTCCCTCTCCCGTCAGCTCTCCCGCTCCAGCCTCACTGCCCTTCCCTGTCCTGGTCCCACCTCCTCTCCTTTGTGCTCCCTTATCCCTGTGCCTGAACACTTGGTCCCACCATCTCTCACGGCGGCCTCTTTCATCCTCTTGGTCTCAGTTTCAATGTCACCCTATGAAAGCATCCCTCCATGACCCTCGTCTCCAAAACAGGCTCCTCTGCCCCAGGCTCGATCCCGCCCCACAAATCTCAATCACAACACCCTCTTGTATTTCTGTACAGCATTTACCGCTTACCACAAATAAATTATATATTCCTGTGTGTATTATAGGTGTCCCCTGCCTCCCAATTAAAATATAAACCCTAGGAGGGCAGGAACTGTGTTTTATTCAGTGCTGTCTCCTCAGCACCTGGAATGATGCCTGGCATATGGTTGGACTTCACAAAGTTTTGTTGAGTGAATAACAGAACATGAAATGGTCTCATCTGTTTGTTTGCTTGGTTATGACTCATCTCCCCACTAGACTAGGGAAATAAGGGCATGCCTGTCTTCCTCGGGCTTGGACTGAAGTCTGGAACTGGTGGGTACTCAGTAAAGAATCCTATCAAATGTCTACCGAGTGATGATGATGTGACAGCCTCTCTCCCAAGCCCTCCACGTGTACTAACTCATTCGGTGCTCACAACAACTCTGTGGGATGAAGACTACAATTATCCCCATTCTGCAGGTGGGAAACTGAGGCACAGAGACCCAAGGTCACCAAACAGGAAGCGACAGACAGAGCGTGAACTTGGGTAGTGGCAGCCTGGCTCCAGAGCCATGCTCCTAGGTCCTCTCAACGTGTGTTGAATGAACGGCAGGCAGGCATGACTGTCTGGCCACCGTCTCAGCCGGCTGAGGGGGACCCTCACCCCATCACGTGGCCGAGGAGGTGGATAGGATGCTCAGCTGGGGTTGGCAGGGGAGAAGGAACCGGGCGGTGGCCGGGCAGCTGGAGAGGCTTTCCCCACTTCCAAGAGATGGAAAGGTTCGCCTCATCCGGAAAGAACTCCCCGTTCCGTGGCTGTGGCAGGGAGCGAGGTGTCTCCCCGACCTGGTTCATTTCAAAATACATTGTCTTTCTTTTAATAGCCGCCCCGATCCGCTCTCGGAGGTTCTCATGACTGACTGTTCCCAAAATAAGACCCAGCACCGCTTTTTCCAACTCAGAAGTGCTGAATCTCGCTCCCTCCCAATAAGCCGCTGGCTGGTAATCCCAGGGTCCCCCAAGCCGGAATGTGACCCAACAGGGAGGTTGCCGAGGCATTTGGAGAGAGCCCCAGATGCTCCCTGCCAGCTCATCGGGCTGCTGACAGCGAGTTTCCAGGGAGAGCCTGCCCCTCCGCGGGGCTCCCTCGGCCGCTCCAGGACTGCGAACCGGGATGTGACCGGAGGCCAGCGGCAGCCCTCGGAATACCCCGGGCCCTCGGAGATGGGGAAGATTTTCCTAGAAGCTGGAGAGCTGACGTGGAGCGAGAGGGAATTGGCTTTTTGGCTCTCGAGGCTGCAACAGGCTTGGCCTGCCTTTCTCCTGTAGGCAGAAGAAAAAGCAAGGGAGGACGAGGAGAGGTTTATCGCGTTTGCATTCCTCCAAGAGCTGAGCTGGAAACGTCCAGGCCTTTCTTTTGTTAAATGGAGGACCTAGGTGCATATAACTAGAATTTTTGTCCTCATTGTTAAAAATCAAATGGGCTATGTTGTTACTTTGTTTATTCATTCAACAAACATCACATACCTGCAATACTCTGGGCACTGGGGATGCAACTGTGAGCAAAACAGACGCCCCGATGCTGCCCTTATTGGGCTCACCGTCCGACGGGGAAGAGCAAAAGTGAAGATACTGATGAGCGGAGACATGTGCTGAGAAAAACACATACAGTGGAGCAAGAAGATAGAAAGGGATGGGGAAAGGAGCCACTTTTAGCCGGGGTAGTCAGGGGAGGCTTCACTGAAGAGGTGATAGTGAGCAGAACAGAATGAAGTAGGGGAACTGGCTATGCAGATAGCTAGGGAAACACATTGAAAGCGGAGGGAACAGCATGTGCAAAGGCCCTGAGGAAGAATCCTCTGTGGTAGAGAGCCTGCTGTCACGGAAATATTCATTCCTTCATGCATTTGACAAGTTTCCTGGGTAGCTGCTGTGTGGCCCTGAACTTGCTGCTGGGGAAATAGCAGGAAAACAAGACAGAGAGTGCGTGGCCTCAGGGAGCTCTCCATCCAGGGGGGCAAGAGAGGTCAACAGACATTACAAAGCAGGTTCTAGCACTGCAATGGGAGAGGCTGGGGAGCCATAGAACACATGGGAGGGCACATAACCTAGTCATGGGGGTGGGGGAGGCCTTTAGGAACAGCGTCATCTAAACAGCATCAATAATAATAATCACTAAAATTCATTGAGTGTTTACTCTGCACTTTGCCCTGTTCCAAGTCTTTGACATGTATTAACTCATCTAATCTTCAAAACCCTCAAAAGAAGTTAGAAGATTTTCCCTTTTCAAAGGTGAAGAAAGAGGTTAAATGACTTGGCCCAGGTCACATGGTGGAAAAGCCTGGAATCAAACTCTTAAAGAGGCAGGGCATACGCTCCATTTCCCCTTTTCCCCTTCCTGCTAAAATGGGGACTTGATGGTAGGAGCTCAAGCAGCCATTTTGGGCCATGAGGTAGAAACTGTGTTAATGAAGACAAAGCTGACAGACAGAAAGAACTCAGGTCCCTAAGGATCAGGGAGCCTCCATATCAACCCTGCATCTCCCACTCAGATTATTTTGCAAGAGAAAAATAACTATCTAACTTGCTTAAGCCACTGCTATTTGGTGGTCTTCAGTACAACAGCTAAACTTGTGACCTAACCGATATGGATTTTATTTTATGAGTACAAAGACATCAAGAGACATTGAGTGACACAATCAGATACGCACTTCAGAAACACGGCCACAGACGGGATTAAGAGTCAGGCTGCGGAGCCAACTGGCCTGGGTGCAAATCCCAGCTCTGCCTTTCCTTACCTTTGTCACCTGAGACAAGTTACTTAACCTCTCTGTACCTCGGTTTCCTCATCTGCAACATGGGGGTAATATCACAGTTGGAGAGCTGCTGTGAGGAGTCAGCACATGTCAGGGTGCTTAAAACAGCACTTGACACACATTAGGGGGCCCTAGGCTCTGTGAGCGCAGCGCAGGAGAACTCCCTCACCGGGGCCCTCTGGTCTTGAGGAAGAGCCAGAAGAGCACGTTGGATGCTCCCTCTCCCCGTGGGCACTGCCAGGTGCCTGGGGGCCCAGACATGTCTGGAGGCCCCGTCCGGCCTTCATGTGCAGTGGGAGGAGACGGGCCACGAGGGGGACGCCTGCATGGGCAGCGACCGCGAATAAGGCCCCTGGGCCCCGGGGAGCTTATCTCGAGTGGGGCGTGGCCGGGACCAGGCCGCCCTGCAGAAAGCCACCTCAGCGCAATCCAGCCCTGGACGCCACGCCCGGGAGCCCTCGCAGAAACTGGGCAGGCGCCCCACCCGGAGCAGCGTGCTGTGCCCTCCCCTCCCGGGGGCTCCCCTCCCAGGGGCTCCCTGGAAGATAAGAAGCCCAGCTTCCTGAGGATACGCTCTGAACCTTCCCGCTGGCTCCTTCGGGCCCGTCAAAATATTTCTTTGTGGAGCCATCCCTGTTTTTCCATTAATAAAAGTATTTTTGGGCTCCTGGCAACAGTAAGTGAGTGTTACAAAAGAAGCCGGACCTTCCAAGGTAAACACGCTCATGCCGGACCCCAGGCGGCCGGCTCCGGGCCGCTGAGCAGGGCAGCGGTGGTCCTTATTCTGGGGCTCTCTGCGTCCTGAGCCCAGGGAGGGCAGACTCCAGGGCTGTCTGCCTCTGCGGGGAGGACAGAGTCTCACACTAAAGCAGAGGGGCAGTGCCACTGCTGTTCAGGATCCCCAAGGCTTTCCTAGTGTGAGGCATGCCTCGTCCATCCATCCCTCCAGTTGGTCAGTTGGTCGGTCAACACACATTGGTTGAGGTCCTACTCTGGCCCAGCACCCCACAGACAAAAGACATAGCCTCCGGCCTGGAGGAGCACAGTCCTTGCAGAGCAACAGATGCGGAAGCAGGTGGACCCACGGGTGCCGTGGTCGATGTCTCCCTGGGGACAAGCAAGGGCAGAAGGGAGAGGGGTGCACACACCGCAGTGGTGAAGACTGTGGGCCTGGGTTCCAACTCTGTTCCACCACTCACTGACCAAGGGACCTGGGGCAAGTGACTCAACCTTTCAGGGAGTCAGCTTCCTCATCTGCAAAATGGGGACACTGATGGAAGTTAATACAAGGAACATGCTTAGGAGAGAGCAGTACAAGCGCAGAAGTTTAGCTATTAAATAACTGTTGTTAAAGAAATCAATATTTGTTGAATGAATGAATGAATGAATGAGTGGAGGGACAGATGGAGTCATTGTGCCCGTGACTGTATTTGTAACCCGGTGCTGCGTAATAAATCAACCCAAAACTTAGTGTCTTAACATTTCTTATCTCACATAGTTTCAGTGAGTGAGAAATTCGAGAACAGTTTGGTTGGGTCAGGGTCTTAAACGTGCTCCGGGGCTGCACCATCTGACGGCTCGACTGGGGCTGGAGGGCCCACTTCCGAGATGGTGCCCTCCCGTGGCTGGTATGTGGGTGCTGGCGGGAGGCCTCCCTTCCTCCCCACGTGGGCCCCTCCTCGGGGCTGCTTCAGCACCCTGTGGGGTGGGAGCTGGCTTCCCTCAGGGCGAGTGAGTGAAGAGAAAGGGAACCAGGCAGAACGAGAGGGCGTGACATCGGAAGCCACTTCTGTCGCTCCCCCCACATCCTGCTCTTTGACGTAAGTCAGTGAGTCCAGCCCACATTCAAGGGCAAAGGAATGAGGCCCCACCTTTGCCTTTTGAAGGGCAGTGTGTTAGAGAACTCATAGATCCAGAATAAAATCAGGACAGTGAGCAAACAGATTCGCTGAACAGACCAGGAGGGCCTCACATACAGCCTCCCCAGACCAAAAGAGAGCACCCTGCAGGCGCCCGTTTATACAGAACGCTGGAACAGTCCAGACTAACCTGTAGGATGGAGTTGGATCAACAGTTGGCTGGGCAGCGGATGGGGGAAGCTGCAAACAGCAGTGGGGGTGTTCTGTATTCTGACCGGGCTGGGGGTCGACACCGACTGAACTGTGACCTTAAGATGAGCATTTCATCGTGTACAAATTAGAATTGAGTAACGCTGACTTTTAAAAACACCAGCTTCCTGGCTCGGGTACTAACTGTTGCTACCATTTGTTGGTCTAGGTCAGGGGTTGACAAACTACTATCCAATCTGGCCCATTGCCTGTTTTTATAAATAAAGTTTTACTGGAACGCAGCCACGCACATTTGTTTCTGCATCGTCTGGGGCTGTTTTCCTGATGACATGGCAGAGCGGCACAAGTGAGTTGCAATGGAGACCAAACGGCCTGCAAAGCTGAAAATATCGACCATCCGGCCCTTTACAAACAAAGTTTGCTGACCCAGCTCTGGAGGAAAACTAGGAGCTTCGCACTACCTTAGATGCGTCTGTTTTCAGGGCCAGACGGATGCAACTTCTCAATCTTTTTACCCAAAAACTGCTGCAGCCCCAGCTCACGTGCGTGTGCGGCAACTTCTCCCAGAGGCAGGCACATGTGGAAGATCCGAGTTCTCCGGAAGATGCTTTGATCTGCCCCATTTGGGCACCATTTGATGTTTCTTTAGAAGCGCCTTCTGCAGCCCACCCTTTAGCGTCTGGAAGCCCTGCCTGAGCTGGCGGCTCAAGAAGGGGTCCTCAAACAGAACCCCACCCCGCGGAGCAGGGGATGGGCGGCCTCCTCGGGGAGTGCTTCCACTCCCTGAATTGTGTTTACCTACCTTCTTCCTTCCTTCCCGCCTCCCTCCTCCCTCCTCCCTCCCTTCCTCTCTTCCTTCCTTCCTTCTTTCTGCAAAGACAGGTCAGCCCACTGGATTGGCCGTCTGGGCCAGATTCTCTCAAAGTGATGCTTTTTCGTGGCGCTGACTCGGTTTGCAGTCAGGCAGGCAGTACTGTGTAAAACTGCACTGTAATTAGCTTTAAGAGCAATACTCATTAAAAACCAAAATGGGAGTTATGAATGAAAGGCTGCAGGGAGGGCACAGCCTGCCACCGGCCTCTCGCCAGACCTGAAAAGTCGGAGCGTGGAATGCAGGTGACAGACAATCTCAAGGTCCCAGTCCTGACACCCCAAACCCTGCCTGGGGAGGAGGGACCCTTCCACCACGGCCTGCTGGGGGACCCTCTGAGGGAAGGCTTTCTCTAAATATCCATTGGCTTTGCCCCGAGCCCCTGACACCCCTTCCCTCTTCTCCTGGAAACGGTGCCCAATTCTTATTTTGGGATCAAACCTTTCTGACTCTCAGCTCGTGCAGTTCAGGAGGGCCTGCGTCTATCCAGCTTTTGGGATAGACATGTGACCTGGGTCCAGCTAATCAGCATCCAGAGTGACCAGCTCAGGCCAATCAGAATCAGCCCTGGGACTTTAGTGGGAACTGTTAGAGAAGAGAATCTTCCTCACACACACATTTTCTCTCTCTCCTGAGATATAAGGATGTAAGCCTAGAATTGCCGTCAGCCACCTTGGTGCATTGCACTCTATATAGCAAGACGTCAGAGAATGTAAGCAACACAGAGGAAGGCCAAGAGACAGAAAGAGATTCAGTGCTGCTGACAACACTTGAGCTGCTGAATCCAGCCATACCTGAAGCCACAGGAAACGTCATGTAGCTTCTCACATATACAAAAACATTTCTTGTTCAGTTAAGCCACTTTGAATTGGATTTTCTGTCACTTGCAACATCTCCTATTTCATTCATAGAAGTTTGAATTCTGGAAATGCCACCCCAGTTGCTGACAGCAGCCACCTCACCACCATGAAGACAGACAAGGGCAAACCAAGGGCAATGCAGAGAAATGTAGCTGGAGCTTTGATCATGCGGTTCCTGAAACCCACCTTACCACGGGATCTCCTGATAATGAGACGATACATTTCCTTAATGTTTGAGCCAGGTTTTGCATTACTTGTGGCCACAAGTGTTCCAAGCGACACACTCAGTTTTCTTATGTAACACAGAGATGATCACACTTACCTCAAACAGCGGCTGTGAGGAATAGAGACCAGCTAGGTAAAGGCTCCAACCCGGAGCTGACAAAGTGGAGGCTCCACAGATGGTTCCCCTTGCTTCTCTGACTTATTTTCTTCCCCTCCCTCACAGCACACCCCGTGCAGGCCAGGCGGGGGCCGTGTCCTGATTGAGTCCTGCCAGGGAGGATGGGGCCCTCCGTGTGTAGGGGTCACTGGTCCCTCGGATGGAGTCCAGGGTGACTCCGTAAGGGTGGCCGGGACACAAGCAGAGCTGGGACCTCACCGAGACCCACGGTAGTCACATCGGTTCACCCTCCTTCTGGCGAAACAGCCTCTGGCAGGGCACCCCTTCCCCGCCCTCCATCCACACACCTGGAGGGTCCATCCCCGGTTTACAGGTGGGTCACTTGCAGACAAGATGGCGGGCTCGAGTGAGTTGCTGACAAGGGATGAAAACTGGTGTGTGCCCAGAAGCAGATTCTAAGGCAGCTTTTCTTCAAAGCCTTTTTGTTCACACCACCTGATGAGCATCTTGATTCACTACAGCAGTGGCAGCAGTAAAATGGGTGAAATCAAAGAGAACGCTCTTGAAACGCTTATTTCCAATCCCCAATGGAGCTTTACGTAGTGTTTGTCATAAATCTGCACATTCTTCCCTCCCAGGCGACTGTAATCGCAAAGCAGAGCTGGCTTTGACGTCTGATGGCAGCCCGCTAGGCTGCCACCCACCCTTCTGCGGGCACTCCACAGGAACACACAGAAGCTCTCCCCCCCCCACCCGGGGGCCTCCCTCCGCGGCTCCTCCCTCCCCCCGGGCCTCTGCGTAATAAGGAAGAAGCACACGCTGACATCCCCCTTAGAAGAAAACGTGACCACCCCGAGCCAGGACCCAGGACAGAACGACTCAGCTGAGTGCTCCTTACTACTAAGCGCCACTGGTGTTCTCGGGACAGGACCACAGACAGCGTCAGACACCAGAGTCTCCAAAAGACAGATGACACTGAGGTTCTCGGGACTCGGAGAGAAATGTTATCCTGGGCTTCATGCGCCATTCGAAAGAGCAGTCTGGTGTAGTCATGAGCACGCTGTATAGCGAAATAACAATACAAATGACAGAGAGAGAGGGAGAGAGAGAAAGAGAGGAAGAGAGGGAGAAGAAGAAAAGAAGCAAGGAAGGAGAGAGGGAAGGAGAGAGGGAGGGAGGGAGAGAGGAGGGAGGGAGGGAAGAAGGAAGGAAGGGGGAGGGAGGGAGGAAGGAGAGAGGGAGGGAGGAAGGAAGGAAGGGGGGAGGGAGGGAGGAAGGAAGGAAGAAGGAGGGAGGGAGGGAGGGAGGAAGGGGGGAGGGAGGGAGGGAGGAAGGAAGGAGGAGGGAGGGAGGGAGGAAGGAAGGGGGGAGGGAGGGAGGAAGGGAGGGAGGGAGGGAGGAAGGAAGGGGGGAGGGAGGGAGGGAGGAAGGGAGGGAGGGAGGGAGGGAGGGAGGAAGGGAGGGAGGAAGGAAGCAGGGGTCATGTGACCAAGGCCTGAGTCAATCAGCACAGGGAATCCCCCGACCTTGGTGACAGGTTCAGGGATGAGCACGTGACCGAGTCAGGGCCACTGTTACCCAAGGCGCCTTCAGCTGCGCTCTGGACAGACTCACTCTTTCCTGCTGGAAATGAAGATGGAAGGATGAGGCCAATGTGGCAACAGGAGGGGCCAGCCAGAGCAGAGTCAGTGTGGTGAAAGCAGAGCCAAGAGAGGGAGAGAAACCCAATCCCAGTCACATCGTTTGAACCCCTGAATCCAGCTGAGCCTGAAGTCCACCCCTGGATTTTCAATAATAAACTCCCTCTTTTTACTTAGATCAGTTTGTAAGTTTGCACAGGCCATGGGTTAAATCTGAATTTCAGATAAACAACGAATAATTTTTTTAGCGTACGTATGTCCTATGCAATATTTGGGACATACGTACGCTAAAAAAATTATTCGTTGTTTTTCTGAAATTCACATTCAACAGGGCATCCTGTGTTTTGTCTGGCAACCTTACCAGTTTGGGCCAGGTTGTGGATTACTTGAACCCCAGAGTGTCTTAACTGATGTCCCACCCCACAGCCTTCAACAAGGGCACAGAGGTACCCACTGGCCCTGCCTCCCTCCTCAGACCAGCCTGTGGCCCGACAGCGGGAGTGTGCACTGTCGCTCCATGGCCATCCTTCGGACTGTGGTTTCTCCCTCAGCAAGGACGCCGTGGCGGAAGAAAAGAGCCATCGCCGAGCCTCTCGTTTGGAAATGCCTCCTATGTAGGGAGGGTTCAGGCCTCCTCTCGCTTCCTCCCCACGGCGCTGTTCTAGGAGGAAGGCGCACTATAGTCCCCGTTGTGTAAAGCAGTAAACTGAGGCTAGAGGTTTGGTGACTCACACAGGGTCACACAGCTGTGTGGAGCCGTGTTTCACACCAAGCCCGGGTCCTAGGAATTACGCTTCCAAGCAGGAGGGACCAGGGAAGCAGCTGCCCCCGAGGGTCCTCCGGAGGCAGCCCTGCGGCCGCCCTCGGGGTGGAGGCAGGAGGCCCCGGGGGGTCTGAGTCACCGGCTGGGACAGCAGAAAACCCAGCGGGCTCCTTCCCTGAGGGACTTCGGGGCCTGGGCACAGGGAAAGGGGAGGGACATCGAACAAGCCGTCCCCAGACAGCCCGGGGAGCAGAGGACACCCGGGGCCAGGGCCGAGCGCCCGCCCCGACTTTCAGCCCATCCCAGGCCCCTCTCCTCAAGGCCCCTTATTTCAGCTTTGATTTGCTTCCTTTTTTTCCTCTGTTGTTACCGCTTAAAAAAATAAGTAAATAAAGCCACAACCAACAAAGCACACATCTGGAAGGCTTTGCGGAAAATGGCATCTTGCTCGAGGACCCACCCTCCCCGGAGTCAGAACGCAACGCCCATGGGATTTGCAACTGGCCCCAAATGCTCCGAGAGGAGAGACACAGGCTCCTCTGTTCTCCCCCCAAAGGCTTGTCTTCCCCGGGGTCACATCCTTCCAGCATCGCCACCACCTCCAGGGGCGTGGCGCCCAACCCCAGCCCTCCAGTCTCCAGCCGGCTCTTGGGACTCTGCCTTACACCCAGCACATCCCCAAGCCCATCCCATCGAGGTCCCTCCCACGTGGGTCTCTCTTTTCCACTCTGGCAGCCACTGCCTTCCTTATCTCAGACGTATGTCTCATTTCTCCTGACCCATCGCAAAGCCTCTTCTCCCATCACCTCAGCTCTTTTCTTTCCACTCCAACTGACCAATCTCCCACCACCACTGCCAAAGATATCTTCCCAAAGAACAGTGTGGATGATGATATCACTCCCCTGCTCAACAACCGACTATGGCTCCCCACTGCCTCCTGAAATAAATACCAGCTCCCTCACTGTGGTGTTAAACCTTCCTGTGATGGATGTCTGTTGTTTTGGTTTCCCAGCATTTTTTTCCTCTTCTCTTGGTAACTCCACCCTCGGTTTTCTTGGGGGAAGAGGGAGGAGTCACACATCGCCCACTTTGAGTCCATGTGGTTTGGGGACTGCCCTCAGTCCCAGGTCCAGGAGGGCGTTGTGTGACCCAGGCTGGAATAGTCTACATTCCCCTGAACACAGGACTTTGTTCAGGGCTGGCCACGTGAGCCAGGTCAGGCCAACCATGGTCAACGCTGGGCCTCCGGCTGGAACTACTAAGAAAGAAGGGCCCTCGCTCTCTCTCTCTCTCTCTCTCTCTCTCTCTCTCTCTCTCTCTCTGTTGGGGTTGCCAGGCTGAAAAGTCGCAGCCAGGAACTGCCGAGGGCCGTCTTGCCACCGCAAGGGGAGAGCCAACTCAGATTTAAGCAGAACTGTGAGATCAAGAAAGAAGTGGTCTGTAAAATATCTTTAAACATGAAAAGATGTTCAGCATCACTAATTACTAAGAAATGCAAGTCAAAACCACAATGATCTATCACCTCACACCCGTCAGAATGGCTATTATCAAAAAGACAAGAAATAATCAGTGTTGGAGAGGATGTGGAGAAAAGGGAACCCTCGTACACTGTTGGTGGGATTGTAAATTGGTGCAGCCACTACGGAAAACAGTATGGAGGTTCCTCAAAAAATTAAAAATAGAACTAAAGAGAATTAAAAATACCGTATGACCCAGCAATCCCACTTCTGGGTATTTATCCAAAGAACACAAAAACACTAACTCTAAAAGATGTCTGCACCCCTATGTTCATTGCAACATTATTTACAATAGCCAGATGGAAACAACGTAACTGTCCATTGATGGATAAATGGATAAAGACGCTGTGGTATATATACACAATGGAATACTACTCAGCCACAAAAAAGACGAAATTTGCCATTTGTGACAACATGGATCGACCATGCGGGTATTACGCTAAGCAAAATAAGTCAGACAGAGAAAAATAAATACCATATGATTTCACTCATATGTGGAAGATAAAAAAACAAACAAACACATAGATACAGAGAACAGATTGGCGGTTACCAGAGGGGAAGGGGGATGGGAGGAGAGCAGAAGAGAGTACAGGGGGACATGTGTACAGTGACAGAGAGCTACTGGACTTTTAGAGGTGAACATGATATAGTGCATAGAGAATTCAAAATATAATGATGTACACTTGAAATTTATATCATGTTGTAAACCAATGTGACCTCAATAAAAAAAAATCTTTAAGTCCCTGGATACAGTTGTGCCTGAAGCCCATACTACCCACCCACTACATCCCTCTTTTTTTAAGTTCGAACTTGTTTGACATGAGTTTCTGTCACTGGCAATGCAATGATATGGTTCCAACTTCCTCTCCTCATTGTAATCTCATGACTTTCCTACATGTCTCTATACTTCTGAGAAAATGGCCTCTGAAAGAGTTAGCGGAACATGTTCTGTGTTCCAGCCTCTGTGCCTTCAGTCCTGCTGTTCCCTTGACCTGAGTGCCCTCCTCTCATCACGCCTGCCTGAACACTGATTCCTCTTCTCAGGCGCTTCTCAGGCACATCTCCCTTCCATGAGAATCAGAGCTGTCATTTCCTCGCTTTCTGTCCCCACAGTGCTCTCAAAGACCATGTCACCCATGCTCGAATCCTGGTCATTTGTGCACCTCCTGTCCCTTCTCAGAGACAGGGACTTAGACGACAAGGAGACGTCCTGGTCCAGCTCTCTCTAAGCACACGCATGACAGAACAGGAGCTCAGGAAAGCATCTTTGCACTCAGGGCCACCTGGCGCAGCACCACAAGAGTCACTCACCTGAAGCTTTGATTTTGTGACAGATGTTCTGCCTGCCCCACAGCTGTTACCCCATCTTTTCATTCCAATTCCCCAATCTTCCTTTGAGGAACCATTCCGTTTCCATCCTCACTCTCGTGGCTTAGGCAGAGCTCACCTCACCTCTCTCTGGCTCCAGTAATGGCATGAGAGCCAGAGGTGGCCCCCAGGGCATTCCACACTCCCGGCACAGTGATTGTCTCAGGGTTGGACGCGTGACCAGCCAATGAGATTCAACCCTAGAACTTTTGCTGGAGCTAATGAGGAGACACTCTGTTGGCTGGGATTGGAAAACTAGTGGGATGTGAGCCTGGGCTGCTGGGGCCACAAGGTGGAAAGGTTCTGCCTGAGAAATAAGCAAACATAAAGCAAAACAGAGCCAGGAGATAGATGCAAATGCCTGATATCATTTTCATCCTTGATCCAGCCACGCCTGAAGCTGCCCTTATTCTGTACTTTTTAGGTACATGAGCCAATAAATTCCCAATTAATTGGGCTTCTGTCACTTGCAACCATGAGTCTCAGCTGATACAAGTTCTAAGTCCTTCTCTCCATCGTAACGCCTAACCCAGAGCACAAGTGGTCCATAAATATTTAGTCATTGATTAACTGAGGATAGGGCATGCTCTCTGCTTTGCGACTATCCCCTCTCCCTCCACCCCCCATCCTCAACTCTTAATCTAGCTAAGATCTACCCATCCTTCAAGTCTCAGCTTAACTATGACTCTCAGAAAGACATTTCCTAAAACTCCCAGAAAAAATTAGGTCTCCCCTGGGAATCATAACACCCCAGGCTTTTCCTTCATACCTCTTCTTACAGCGGGAGATTCCTAATTGTTGGTGAAAGTAATTATTCCATGTCCGTCTCCCCCTAAAACTGCAAACTCGACCAGGCGAGACTTCGTCTCATTGACCACTGCATTGCCGGGGCCAACATGGGGCCTGGCACACAGTAGGTGCTCCGTACATGACCACGGAATTAATAGATGCACTGACACCTCTCAGGAATCAATTAAAAGAATACGCCACCCATGTTCCTCAATCTGAATTAAGATGGTGGACCCACATCTCCTGTTAGTACCTGGTCCCCTGAAGGAGGGGTCTGGGGAGAACCAGGCTTGGGGAGGCTTGAAGAGAAATT
Organism: Diceros bicornis minor; assembly: GCF_020826845.1. Classification (NCBI taxonomy): domain Eukaryota; kingdom Metazoa; phylum Chordata; class Mammalia; order Perissodactyla; family Rhinocerotidae; genus Diceros; species Diceros bicornis. The sequence continues at coordinate 10,744,813 of NC_080758.1, read as the reverse complement.
GCGCCTTTGTGCACCTCCACAGGGGGATTACCATATTGAACTTGATCAGAGAGCCCAACACAATTTGTGATTCTTTACTGGAGACCCTAGGCACGCCCTGAAACAAATGTCAAGTTTCACACATTTAATGAACTCCATACTTGAAATACGTGGCCTGTAAATTCTGATTTACGCTGCTGTTAAAATCCTTGGTGCCTAAAAAGGAATGTGAAAAGCATATATTTGTGCTTAGAGAAGGGGCTCTTTTGTCGAGACATTAATTCACTCCAAGGCATATAAACGTTCCCTAAAGCATTATTTCCATTGCAATATTTCTTTCAGCACCTCAAATTTAGTTACCAGCTTTTGAGAAGCGTGGCTGTGTTAGGTCACGCGAGAGTGAAAAAGTGCCCCCATGAAATTGTCAGCCCTCAGGAAGGTAAGCGGAGTTGACAGCTGAGCTGGGGACAGCCCCCGACGGGCAGAGCCGGGCTTACCTGGCGCTGTAATTAAAACCTGCCTGAAGTCAACGTGCCTGGCAAGATGAATTGGTTTTTTTTTGTTTTCAATTCAGCCACAATCCTTATTTAGTGGACGGTACCACCTGGTGTTTCTTTCCTCTGCAGGTTTGCCGCTGGCTTTGGCACGTTTTAGGTAGGTTCGGTACCTGGGGCGGCTGAGCTACCTGGCAGGTGACAGATGGCCTCCCTCTGAGATGCTCCAAGGAGCGGTGGTGACACAACCAGTGTCATGAACAACTTTCAGACCGAAAAGGACACCCTGACTCCCATTTTCAAGCTTTACTGGCTCAGAGGAGTCTGTCCGACAGAACCCACGATCCTTGAGAGAGAGCCTGGCCCACCACCCTGGGGGCCGCCCCCTGCCGCCCCTCTCCTGACCTTCAGGGAGAACGGGGTCAGATCTGATTGGTCTTTAGCCATTCCCATCGCGCCAGTGATTGGTTTAGGGGTGGGTGTGTATCCCAGTCCTGGCCAACGAGAGGTAAGAGGGACTTCCAGGAGAGGCTTTCAAAGCTCATCGAAAGACATGGCCTAGAAGGGCCCGTCCTCATTTTTCTGAGTCCCACCAGAGGTTCTGAGTCACCCTGGTGTGGAACTCAGTGCCTTCATTTGACAGAGCAGGGACTGAAGCTGGAGAGGGGCCACCGTGAGCAGGCAGCTCAGTGGCAACACCAGCATCTTCACTGCAGGGGACGCGTGTTATCCTTTGACCCCCAAGCGTGCGTTTGCCCTTTCTTCTTGGGGAAACAGAAACGATCCCTTTGGAGAATTACCTCTTCCTCGTGGCGGGCAGTCTGGAGGGACTGGCAATCAAAATACCCTGCCGTGGGACCCAAGCTGGACTCAGGAGATTCTCCCACTAGGACTTTGACTCTCAAGTAACGCGAGGTGGGGGTGGCTGGGTAGGGTCGGGGGACAAAACAGGTGGACATGATAAAAACAAGCTTCAGTGAGCTGACTGGAGGTGGATTCACTTCTGCTACCTGCATCCCCAGGGTATCCTGGTTCTGGTCCATTCGAAGCCGAAGTTCCAGTCTGTGAGCCAGTCTGCACCCTGGCAATAAATCCCCCCTCCCCATTTCTTGGCTTAACTTTGCCAGTGCTGATTTCGGTTCCGTGCAAACACGGAGCTGCAACTGGTACAGAATGGCTTTATATGTTCATGCACCATGCCAGGCACTTCCCGTAGGTCGCCACATCCATTTCTCCCAACAGTAATTAGGGACTGGGCACACATACACTCATACACCCATTTCACAGATGGAGAGTCTCAGACACAGAGTACCCTATTTGCCCAGCCTTTCATAGTTAATAAGTTGCCAGGTCTGGAATGTAGGGGATCTTGCTCTTGCATCTGTTAGATGAGTTTGATTCCACTCAACCCACACGGTTACAGCGAGGACTCGACGAGATAATACGAGTGGCAGTGCCTAAGACCCAGCACACTCACTCCCACTGGAAGCCACGTGGCTTTCGGAAGTCTCCTTTCTGAGAGGCATTTCCTGGGCCCAGGGGAGATGCTCTCAAGAACTAAGAGAGCTTTCTCATGGGTTGAAGCAGCTACCCAAAGCCACAGCTCTGGACGTGGAGATAGAAATCTGACATACTTGGGGAAAGGAATGTGGTCTAGGGTATGAGCCACATCCTTGATATCTCTGGCTTTGGGAATCCATGATCCCAGGATCTGGAGTCTTTCAACGTGACACACAGTGGGTCCACTCTCTGACCTTAGAAGGTCAGAGAGCAGCAAGCTCTGGCATGGTGGAGACAGTCTAGACAACAATAGCCACTTCCTGCCATGCATCAGTGCCGGCCACCACCGCTCTTCTTTCTGTTTCTCAATACACGGAAGCCTTCTTGCCCACCACAGGGCATTTGCACATGCTATTTCCTCTGCCTGGAATACTCTTTTCTCACATCTGTGAATGCTGGTTCCCCTCATCAGGTTTAAGCTCAAAATCCACCTATTCAAGGACACTCTCCCCGACCACCAATTTAAAATAGCCACACACACTCCTCACCCTTCACCCCACTCCGGTCAGTCTCCCTAATGGCATCCTGATGTAATTTCATCATGGTATTTATCACTGTGAAATGCAGTTATCTTATTTGTTTACTTCATTTATTCATTCCACATTTATTGAACACCCACTATGTGACACCTTTTTCTAATTACTCAGGATAGCAAATAAGTCAAAGAGCACAGATTTTAGTGGATGATACTGAAAATAATGCTCTAACAGTGCTAAGTGCCTGAGGACAAATATAGCAGGGGAAGGGGCTAGGGAGTGACAGGCTGTGTCATTCAATGGGGCGGTCAGGGAAGGCCTTTCTGAGAAGGGATATGGGAGCAAAGACCTAAAGGACGCTTGTTTGTTTCCCCTCCGTCTAAGACAGAAGCTCCGTCAGAGAGCAGGGATCATGAACGTCGCATCCACTGGGCCCAGAAGCTGCCTGCTGCCCAGTGGGTGCTCATGGATGTTGAACGGGGCCTCCAGACAGCCCAGGGGCTCTCTTCCCCCCAGGGTGACGACATCCCCACGATGACTCATGGCTCGAGGCCTCTACCCCATCCCGAGGCTGACTCTGCTCATAATTAGAAGGTGGGAGCAGCCACAATGACAGCAGCCAGAGAATGTATGTGGCAATTCCCTGGGAAGTGCTGTGTCAGGGATGGAGGTGAGGAGGGTCCTTGGGAACGATGGGAGTCGGATAAATGGAGGATTCATTCGTCATCTTTGCTGGCATTTCTCAACCTCTCGTGACTTGCCGTAAAGGAATGCGGCTTGCTGGAGAGAAGTCAGGCTATTGCTTTTACCAGGAGCCTTGAAGTTGAGGCTTGAAGCGGGTTACAGCTCAGAAGAGGCAGCTGCCTCTAAGACAGCAGACCTGGGTTCCAACCCTGGCCCCACCTCTCTCATAGGAGCCGTGTGACCTCGAGCCAGTCCCTGAATCTCTTACAGCCTTGCCTGTAGAAAACAGCCTGTAACAACAGTCTCCCTCCCAAAAGACCCCGTATGTCAAGCACTTTGCATATAGCCAGAACTGCTGTTGAACCAAGACCCCACGAACCAGATTAAGAAATGATTCGATGCAAATTAAAACCACAATGAGATACCACAACACACCCACCAGAGTGGCTAGAATTAGAAATATTGACAATAAAGAGAATGAAACAACAAACTACAGGTGGGGGAAAAAATTCTGCAAATCACATATTCAACAGTATACTTGTAACCAGAATATATAAAGAACTCTCAGAATTCAACAATAGGAAAACAATCTAATAAAAAAGATAACGGGAAAAAGACACGAACACCTCCCCAAAGAAGATATGTGGGTGGCAAACAGGCACAGGACAAGATGTTCAGTGTCATCAGCCATTAGGGATTGACAAGGAAAATCACGAAGAGCTACCACTGCAGATCCGTTAGGATGGCTAAAAAAAAGTACTGACAATGCCAAGTGCTGACGAGGACGTGGAGCACCCGGAACTCTCGTGCATTGCTGCCGTGGGATGAAAACATGGTACAGCCATCTGGAGACAGTTTGGCATCAGAGTTTTGTTTTTTAACAGTGTTATTGAAATATAAGCTACATACTATAACATTTACCCATTTAAAGTGTACAATTAAATGGTTTTTAGTGTATTTACAGTTGCGTAACCATATCACAATCCAATTTTAGAACATTTTCATCACCCCCCAAAAAAACCCTGTACCCGTTAGCAGTCGTCCCTATCTTCCCAGCCCTAGGCAACCGTGGATCTGCTTTCTGCCTCTATAGATTTGCCTATTCTGGACATTTCATATAAATGGAATCACTCAATATGTGGCCTATAGCACCTGGCTTCTTTCTCTTAGCATAATGTTTTCAAGACCCATCCATGTTGTAGTGTGTATCAGGACTTCATTCCTTTTCATGGCTGAATAATATTCCATTGTACGGATATATCACGTTTTGTTTATCCATTTATCAGTTGATGTACACTTGGGTTGTTTCTGCTTTTTGGCTACTATGAATGGTGCTGCTGTGAACATTTGTGTTGCTGTGTGGGCCTGGTCAACCTCGGCCTCTCTCAGTGATGCTTTTCTCATCTGCAAAATGGGGATAATAACACCCTCCTCACAGGATTATGAGGCACAGGTGGAAAAGCATTTTGCAACTGGAAAATGCCATGACCAGGCAAGGCCCACGTTTTTCAGTCAGGTTCCTGAATCTTCCAGAATCCACTCTTAAAACTCAATGATTTCAGCCACTGAACCGTACACTTAAAAATGGTTAAAATGGTAAATTTTATGTTATGTATATTTTGCCACAATAAAAAAAACAACTCAAAGTCACAAAGGTTTACTGAGCCCTAACCCCGGGCCAGGCCCTGGGCTGGCTGAGGACACAACCAGAAGTCAGCTCCCCCCAAGCTGTCCCTCCAGATCCCCTCAGAGCAGATGCCCAACCACATGGGCACCCACCACCTCTCCCCCATCATCTCTCTCGAGCCTCATGGTTTATTTTTTTAAATTCAAGCCAATTTTGACTTCTATTCTATTACATTAAGTTTTTACAAGAGAACAAATAGAATTTGTTTTCATGAAAAAAAATGTGTTAAATCATTTGCCAATTCAATGACTTATTCTCATTCTCCCTCCCAAACCCCTGAGTCATTGGAGTCTTTTGGGAGCCCCCTTTCTCCTTTGGCTGCATCTACTCCCGGCCCTGAAGGGGCGGGAGCCCCTTAGGGATGCCCCGGCCGGCCCAGCGTAATGGAGGCAGGTTCGCCCCCCTCTCAGAGCACAGGCTGGGAGAGCAGGACGCAGGATGGGCATCCAAAGGCAGGGCCCCTGCGAAGACAGAGAAAAGCACGTGGCAAGATTCAAGGTGGGATACTGCCTCTGCGCCCAAACTTCGAAATCTAAGGACTCTGTCCAGACAGGTGACCTCAGTGTTTGGAGAAAACATGCGCGTGAACCCATCTGTATGAAGGACTTTTGAGCTGGGGAGAGACGATGCCCCCCTCCCCCTGCAGCCTGCCCTCCGCTCAGAGGTCTTGAGTGACGACAACAGATGCCACTTCTGTCTCTGCACCGTCGCCAGTGCCACGAGCCTCATCGCTCAGCCTCACAAGTGGGGTTCGTACTCCTGATGACAGGCCAGGGACTGAACCTCAGAGAATGTACGGAATTGGCCCCATATCAGTAAGTATGGGAATTGGTGTTCAAACCAAATCTGTCTTGATTCCAGCTGGGTCCATGGCACGTTGCCTTATGCTGCATCCCCCCAAATTCCAGAACATTCCCTAAAATGAATTGCATTCATTTCTATTCCCACCACATTAGGGCCCAGAAGAAAGGAGGTGCTTTTTCTCGGCGTCTTCCTCGAGCATGAGGCCATTTTGGAGCACGAGTCTCCACGTTGGCGTAGGGCCGCCTGGCTAGCGGGTTCTCTCTGGCCTGATTTTCTCTAATTCTGGTGGTGATGAGCCTAATAACATTATGCTAAGTTATGTGCATAGAGAGCGGCATCTTATACTCTAATTATTGGCCACGTCTTTGAAGAATTCCTGCGCAATTTCCAGGGTAATCAACTCACCTCTCTCTTTAGGCCTGATTAGTCGTTTGCGCCAACTGAAGCTGCCCCCCCAGCCCCACTCGAATCAACACGGTTCTGGATGTCGTTAGCTACCCCAATTGCCTTTTAAAAATCTGTTTCACATAAGAGACAAATGAGAATGAATATTTGCCCATCTTTAAGACACTAACGACATTCTTTTGCACAGCCTGTTCTTGTTATTCTCTCTTTCCTCGGGAGGAATTTGAACACAGCCTGGGCTCCCGCAGTTCACAACCGCAAAGGCCTCGTCTTCAAGATCTGACCCGAGTGGGCACGTTCTGGAAATGCGGCAGCTTCGAAGAACATGACCCAGTTAATTTTTCTCTACCTCTTCTCCCTCCAGACTCGCCTCCCAATTCTTAGGTGGCCTGCTTTCCAGGACATGTGCATGAACAGCCGCCTCCGCCACCTGCACCCCGAGTAGAGTAGAGACCCTCGGTAGTGTTTGCTGGAAAAGCAAGAGGAAACTTCATTCACGGACTGGCTTCTGCGCCCCTGTATTTACTAGTTAGCGTCGTTCATGCGGAAATACCCAGCAGGGGGGCTCACCTGAGCCCCCATGGAACACTGAGGTGGAAATGAGAACAGGCAGCGGGCAGTCAGTGAGGCGGAGTAGAAAGGAAGGAGCGAACATAGGTCAAGTGCAGTGGGCTGACTTGAATAATGCTTGCTCAGTTCTCATCCGGGACTCCTTAGTCTGACCACCATCATCTGTGGGCCCGGCCTCCCTCCCTGCCCTCATCTCCTCCACACTCCTCCTTAGCATTCCAGCCATGTGCCCCTCTTTCTGCCCCTCCAACATGCCCAGCCTCTCCTACCCCAGGGCCTTTGCACATTCCCCTGCCTGGCCACCACATTGCTGATAGCTTTCCACGGCTCCCTCCTTCTCATCCTCAGGCTTCTGCTCCGGTGACCCATCCCCAAGGGGCCTTCTCTGGTCCCATCACTTTCTCTTACCTGATCGTCACTCTCTGCCTGCTCCTTGTCCTGCTTTGTCTTCAGAGGCTATTAGAGTCTGTGTTTGTCTGTCTGTTGTCTCTCTCACACATACAAGAATAGCATCACTCTGAGGGCAGGGACTGTCTATCTTATTCCCCATTGTGCCTCCAGCCCAAAGAACTGTACCCAACACACAGAAGGTGCTCGGTAAATATTTAGTGAATGAGTGAGTGAAGGAATCAGCATATTTCACACAACTCCTAGCCCTCTTTCTCTCTGTAGATGCTGCAATCGAAGGAAAAAAATATATATTCCTGGGCTTATCTGGACCCAATAAAAGAAAAAAAATGTTTTTCTCTTAAATCTCTTGAAAATGGACAGCAGAGGCTTGGAACACCAAGTTCTTAGTGTGAGCCAACAGAACCCCAGGCTGGGTTCTAGAAATGAGACCCGGCTGGTCATCGAGCACAGATTGTGGGGCGGGTGACTTCACACACGATCCAGTTACCCCAAACTTTAGGGGGAAACGTTTAAGATCAAAACTTCAATATGGAAAGCTGAGGGTGGCTTTGCTTCGGCATTCCTACGAGAAGGCAGGCCTTCTGAAAAGATGCTACGTCGCAGATAACTCACCCCCACAAAGGGGGGAGCAGGAGGGAGAGGGAGAAACCCCAGGATCGGGCGTGTTTCTCTGCTAAGGCTTCGCTGAAAACTGATCCCAGAGTGCGTGATCTTCCAAAAATCCGCCAGCCCCCGAAGTGCTCAAGTTACCCCTCCGACCACAGCCACATGGAGAACGAAATTAAATCCCATGGAAAGATCTGACTTTTTCAACATTATGCAATGTTTGGGTGAAAAAAAGGGGGGGATATCAGAAAAAAAACTCATCTTTTTCCCAGAGTTGAGCAAAGCTATTTCTAGCTTTTAATGATACATTTCACCATCACTTCATGAGCAGTTTTGAGAGGCGCGAAGGCGGGGCTGTCCTGTTATGTAACCCAGTTAAAGTAGGAAATTAGCGAGTTCTGAATGAATTCTGTTACTGTGCTCCGACCTCTGGAAAGTTTGGAGCGACTACAGTTCTATTTTGAGGTGAGCAAATCCATCATTTATAGATCTCCTCACAAATACCGCAGGGTTTCGTGTCACCCTGAAAAGTTTCATAACAAAAACAGCTGAAGTACTTGGGGTGTTGGAACATTTCGTCTCAAAACCTTGTTAGTCTGAATAGTGAGTAGGGTCAGCCTTCCCCGTTGCCAATTATTCAAAAATGCAAATATCCAAGCTCAAATAAATATTCATCTCCCCTCTACCCCCCCGTTTTTTTTTTTTTTCTTTTCAAGCTAAGTCCAGCAAAAGTCTGGTCAACAACATAAAAAGAAATGTCTGTTTCTAACAGAGCTGTTGGCCATGAAATAAATTCTGAGGCTATGAACGCGGCGTCTTGAAACAGAGCGGTTGACTATGCTGGGCCTGCCCGATTCTTGAAAACAGGAAACAGGAGTGTCTGTCGGTCCTCAAGCTCCCCCTGGCGCTTGGCCGGAGGAGCGTCTGCACACTCACGGAATTTCACAGCAGGCAGATGCAGAGCCCGAAGCCTTTACATTGATAACTATACACGTTTAAGGAAAAGTACTGCTCATCTGCAGCTCTTGAGCCCACGTAACGAGAGCTGAAGTATGTCCTTGATTTGCCCAGGGCGGCCACTGTTGATTGAGATACAGCTAATTTACAATTCTCTAATTGATAAACGGAGAATAGCCCTTTCAGCTGAAAGCCAAGTGAGAGGAAACCAGCAGCCCCCACTGCCAATAGATACTAATTAAAACATTTGGTCAGTTGGATGCATGACTGGTTTTTTCAGACAGTTTATACTGCTGTGCTCCTTTGGAAATGAAGCAAGACTCTTACAAATGGTAAAAACGACATGTGTAGATTATATTAGGGTTTCTCAAACCTCAACACTTCTGAGCTTTGGGTTGGATAATTCTTTGTTGTGAGGCCTGTCCTGTGCACTGCAGGACATCAGATGCAGGACTGTCCTCATTAGATGCCAGCAGAGCACCCTCCCCCCAGTTGCAGCAACCCAAAATGACTTCAGACATGCCCACATGTCCCCTGGGGAACAAAGTCACCCCTGGTTGAGAATCACTGGATTAAATGAATAAAACATGACGTCCTCTACTTCCTACACAACAGCTTAAAAACCTCTTTTGCCTAAAACTTAAGTGATTGCATTCCTAAATCTTCCACCACTTGATTAAAAAAATCAAGTATCCAAAGCGATCAAGGACTGTATATCAATAAAATATCAATCATAAAATGTTTTTCACGTTTTTTTCTATTTATATCAATCACTTTTTGAAATTCTGACATGTCTGGAATAGACAACGGTACAGAATAATAAATAATGCATGGGGTTTTTTTGCTGAAATCAAAATAATTTTTTAACGGGAGTAAAAGCTATTTACATTTTTTGTACCATGAGATACACACAAAAAAGGAGCATTATAATGAAAAGCCCTCATTTGACACCAGAATTCACGTTTCCACACAAATTAAAATGATCCCCAAAGGCATAAAGTACACAAGCTTTATTGGGTAACAGCAACGGACCACGCTGGCAGACAATGAAAGTGGAACCGCTCGGAAACACGCAGGATCACGTGTGTGTCATCACAGGCTCGAGAATTTAAATCATCTGGGAATTCCTGCTAAATTAAAGCATACTGTACCACAGCTTCCTTCTAATCAAAAAACGCTGTCCTGGTGAATACTTGCAACAAGGATTACATATAAAGAGATCTCCTAATGAGGAAGTCATGGAATCCTAGATGCGTTTACACTCAGCCCCACTGCAACAAAATAATACATTAGCCACAATTCTTTTTCACAAACACCACGCCCCCCCCCACATGCCCCCCACAAACACGTATTTACTGACATTGCCCAGCGATATTAACAGACTGGGCCTCCAGCCACGCTGTAACGGAGAAGACAGATTCACAGGCAGGTGATGCTGCTTTGGCGTGAGAAGATGCTACGCAACTCGAGGTTGCTCACACAGCGGTATGCTTTTCAATTCCATTCAAAAACATAATATGCATTTTTTCCAAGATGAAATGGACATAATCAATGGAAATATTTCCTAAGAAGTATATGCAAACGACAAAAAGCTTTACATTAAAAGAGAGGGGGAGAAATAAAATCTGTTGTATTTACAAAGCTCCTTGTATATTTTTTAATGAAAACAAAGCTGGGAGCGATAGGATTTTAATGCAATGAAAACCAAATAACTCCTCCAAAAACTTTAGATGACTTCATACCCTCAGACATACACACATTTCAAACACACAAAAAAGGTCAGAGATAAAAATGGCTGACAGGTGTTCGCCTTAAATAGGATGGAGTTGAAGAACACGTAGGTCCCATCTGCAATTTTGGCAAAGGTTTAAAATGCTGCCCCATCAAGGCGTGAAGGCGTTCCCATCCCCACCCCAGTACAAACAAAACAAAGGATAAAAACAAAAGTCTGGAGGAGGAAAAACAGGCATGATCGTGTCAACTTTCAATGAGCACAAAACCCAAAATACATTCAAAAGTACTGTCCGGATAACCTAAATTTTCAGCAGAAAACACACCGAGGAAAGGGTAAGCAGACGTTGGCATTTTAGATTACTGCCACAAAAAAGGGAAGTGAGTCAGGGATCTGGATGTAACAATGCTAAAAGTGGGAGAAGTCCCAGCTCTCGGCCGCCCAGCGCCAGGGGGCTGTAAACAGGTGGTCTGCGCCGGTGTCGGGATGCTCCCTGGGACGCCCTTCGCAGCTCTGTGGCCATGTCCTCTGCCCCAAGCAGCCAGGGTCAGTGCAACCAGTCCCACCTAGCACCACAGGCGACACACGCGTGCGCCCACACACTCGCAAAATCAGAATCAAAATCGTCAGGTGTAAGAAATTATTCAGGATGGAGAAGCTCGTCAGTCATTTTTGTACAGAAAGGAAGACAAGACAAACAGATTCCGTTCTCCCCACGCACACACAACCATCATCAAAAGATATAATAATCACAAAATAATAAAAGTGCTTACTCTGGCAGAAATACCTAGTGTTGTCGGCGGGCAGGGGGAGTTGTAATTTTTACTGTAAGGAAAAGTGTTTAAACAGCGCTGTGTACCACGGGGCCTCTGACTTCAGACTCAACTGGCTGTCACAGACGTGGGTCCGAGTTCCAAGGCGAGGGGAGGGTGTCAGTGGTGCTTCTTAAGTTCTTTCCAGATTGGTGAACCAAGAAAAAGGTCGACAGAGTCCTTACACGGACAGTTTATGAACTCAGGAGTTTCCTGTAAAACAGCTCGGGTGTTTTGTTTCTTTGTCCTCTCCCCACAACTAAGATGACCCCTGGAAGCGCCTGCGTGGGACGGGGTCTCTGGCGGGATCAGTCTGAAGGGTGCAGGTCGGGATCGTGGACTCACAACCGACTTGAGGCTCCTGCTCGTTGGGTCTCCCGAGTTTGAGAAGCACGCGTGCTCATTCCTGCCCCTCGGGGACCCCAGCGGGGGGTGTGAGCAGGCTGCCCACCGACAGGGTGGTTCTACGGGGTGGTCTCCAGCCGCCTCTCTGTCCCTCTCGCCCTTGACCGCCTCCACCAGAGTGTGGTCAACAGAACAAGGAGGTCCGTTGACAGCACTGACGAGCACCTTCGATGTCCAGGGATGGCTTCGCCAGCACCTCTGAGAACCTTTCTCCCTTGAAGATGCCAAGCAGCATCTTAGGCGTTGACTTGAAAAGGCAACTCACGCCCCTCCATCAAAATTGGGAATTAAGGAGAAGACCAAAGAGACCAGATGCACTGCCTGTATCTGCTGGAAACAGAGAAAACTTCCCAACGAGGATTCCACGAGACCTACCTGCAGGGGCCATCACCTGTCTGCGGACAAGGCCAGGTTCGGGCTTTGCAAACTCAGAGTGGAATTACCTTTAGACTTCCAGTTTTACAGTCTGACTTCCCAGACAGACTGGGGTGCAAAAACACTGAGCACAACTTTCTCCCCGGCCACCTCTGAAACCACATCTACCCACTCGGGGAAGAAGTCAGACCTGCTCACCCTTTATGAAAGTCTTGGACAAAGACCCTAGTCCTAAACAACCATTCATTCAATGCAACATTTATTTTCTGTATGGCAGAAACGCCTGGAACAGAAAGGGAAAAATACTGCAAAAGTGCAGAATCTTAAAACAATAGAAGTGATGTCAATAGCCAATGTACTAGTGCCTGCAACTTACTTCATTCTATCAAGTTTTAAAAGGGCAACGTAAATATCTGAGCATATCAAGAGTGCTCCCAAGGCAAGGGACCGTCTGCTCCTCACGTCCCCAACTCGCAGGGAACTGGTTGACCCTAGAGCAGTGGGCGTCAGCAACCAGGCTGGAACTTAATCTCTGCAGCTCGTGAAGAAGAATCATGCTGAAGGGCTGAGGAGTATGTACTCATCAAGAATTAATCACAAACCTAAGATATCAAACACAGTCAGCTCTCGAAGATCCACCCACTGAACCGTATGGCGCACACATGTGGCTCCTGCAAGAACTGACTTGAAAACCCAAGAATGCCTTGCCCTGCCACGTCCAGTGCTTGCATACTCCCTGCTTCCTCTGAAACGAGAAGCCACGGCTTCATAAAAAAACACACACATGTACTCCATCTCCACAATTGGCTGCCTTTCAGCAAGCTCCCCCTGAAATCCGCAGGCAGCAGAATGGAGCCCAGACCCCAAAGCTGATGCCTGGGTCTCCTCCCACCGGGCTCCTGGCTTGAAGCTGCCACCGACGAGTAGCAATACACTAAGATGCCTCTGCCTTGGTCATTTTGTCCTCCATAATTCCTCCTAACAGAAAACAGATTGCTGTGGAAGCAATGAGCCCCGTCTGTGACCTTTCCACTCTGGACTTGGAGGGCCTGAGCCACATGTGCTATGTTGTCTGAAGAATTAGTTGAGTCTCTTATCTCAGTGTTGACATGTTTAGGGGCCATTCAGTGGCACGTTTCCTGCTAAAACAACTCTGCTGAAAATGTCTGAGGGTGTCCTCAGAGAGCCACGGGCGTTATAGTTGTTATCAGGTCCCAGCAAAGCAGGATAACACCTTTGACATTCTTTTATGAGGTGGCAGGTGAAGGGAACGCCGAGGCCGAAGGTGCTGGATCAGACCCAGGATACCATGTTCGATTTATGGCCCTCTCTCCCCACCTCCTCTCATCTGCTTGCTGCAATCCCGGGAAGCCAGCGCAGCTTCAATGAGCAGGGCCATCTGAGATAGGATATTGAGCGTTTCCAAATCGAGACTCTTGTTTGGATAACTTTTTACCACGTCACTGTCTTTTGCCCCAAACCTATACCAAGAGCTATACATTTCTCTGAAACCAGTCTTTAAGAGCAAGAAAGACATAAAGAGTATACACACATTAGGATTGTTTTAAAACAAAAAACATAAAAAAAAAACCCTTCTACAATCTTCAACTAGACAGAAATTTTTATCACACGACAACGAAATTCAAGTCATAAGGAAGCTTGCACAGTGACCCTATAACTCTCTCGCTGAGCCACCATCTCAACATAGTCACAGTCACTCCAACAGGAATCACCAGGGGTTCCAACAGGCCTGCGAGGGCACCTTTTAGGAGCCTCCTCCTGTTTATTCAGTGTTAGGGCTCCGCTGAAGCAGAGCCGAGTCACGTCACAACTGCACGTGTTAGCAATGACTGCAAAATCCACAGGTGGCGGTGAACAGAAACGGAACGTGAACTCTGTCCATCAGGAAAGCGCGGAGACCGGGGCCCCTCCCCGAGCACGCAGCCTAGGACGTGAGCTTGGAGTAGCTGGGAGGAGAGAACCGCCTGCGCAGGTACTTGAGGACGTAGAGGGGCAGACAGCTGACCAGCGTGATGACGGAGACTTTCCACAAGAACGACAACGTGGCGATGAAGTACACATCTGCAAGCCAACGGGAAGACAGCGGTGAGCAGGGGGAATGTGCCGGACGACACACGCAGCCCAGAAACCGCCGCCACAGCTATCACAGGGGATGCCGTCTCCTGTCACCCACGCACGGCCTCCTGGCACTGGCTTCTTTCCTCCACCCAACCTTGACGGGGACGCGCTCCAGACTAATAGCACGTAAAGCGTGCCAGCCTAATTGTCCTCGCTCTCTCCTCCTCTCCGACCTGCTTCTGTAGCTTCCTGTATTCAGTGAAATGCCATTTTCAACAACTAGGAAAACCAAACTCTGGGCAAAAAAAAAATCCTTACTGGTGTTTTTGATTTGGAATCTGACAGGTGGAGTTTTTCTTTTTCAAACCCGGCCCCTGGAGAGCAGAAAGTGACACTCAAAGACAGGTTTCTGCTTCCCAGGAACTTCTTCCCAGTGATGGTCACAGAACGCCGGGAGACGGGTCTGAGGGTGGTGCAATGTGGGCTGACACCCCCTTGTCAGAGACGGCGTAACCTCAGGGGCTCTGACCCACGCGCTCCCTTTCCTGCTGGAGGACAGCAAACCCTGCAGTTATGAGGTTTTTGCGAGAGAGGTGCGACAACTTGTGGTTTTCAACAGTACATGGAGCCGATGCCACAGTAACACCTTCCCCACTTCCTGAGCACAGGATGGGGAAAAGGCAGCCGGCACTGATTAAGCACCTACTACGTGCCAGACCTACGGCCCCACTGTGTGCTGCTCGCCTGGTCCTGTGGCTGGTCCACATCTCAGGCGGCTGACTGCAGCTTCCTGAGGGCAGCACTCACATCTTCCAAGCCTCTGTGACCCCTGGGCCTCAAGCCATTGAGTACACAGTAGGTGCTCAGAAAACCCACTCTGAGAGACTTTGGGGACAAGCGTGAAACTGTTCTAAGACTTCACGTTTCACAAGGATGATGTTCCTTTTAACTTTACCAAAACCTTCTTAAGGAGCATTTGCTGATAAACAAGAGATGTGATCCAAGATGCTTTCATGGTAAGGCAGAGTGTCTCAACCTAACGATCATGAAAAGTCCTGCTGGACTATCATTTATTCGTCAGTAGGACCTGGATGCCTGACATCTCCACAGCTCCACGGAGCCCAGCACAGGGGCCAGCTCCCTGTAGAAACCCACTAGGGCCTTGCTGAAGTCAATGAATCCCCTTCTAAGCCGGTTAACACAGTGTGGTTTTAACAGAAAATACTCCATATTGAGATCGCGCCCGACAGCCTCAGTTCCAAGAGGCTGATTGACAACTGTCACTTGTCCCGAGGGGACGCCAAGGAGAAAATGGGGGCCGTTGAGTGCAAAGGGCTGCTGGACAAAGAACCCAGGACACAAGTGCTGGTGAGACCTCTGGGCCTGATGGGCCAGGGGGCCCATTAAATGCAGGGCGTCTTACCGATGAATTCGTGCAGGAACACCAGGGAGGCGATGTAGCAGGCCAGGCTGAGCAGCTGGGCCACCGTCATGAGCCAGTGCCAGGTCTGGATGGTTAGGGCCACCATCAGCAGCTCGGTGAGGATCAGCGACGTGAAAGAAATCGCCACGATGTGCACGAATTCTGACTCAAACAGCAGCAGCGCCCCATACATGATGGTACTCCCTGAAAGTGCAAGCAAGGTGCAGGTGGGGAGGGGCCGGCGCGCCCCACCTCTGCTCTCTCACATTCGACTCCTGTGCTTTTCTCCATTTAGACGTGAAAGGTACCACTGGTCAAATGAGGCTAACGAGAGGTGCTTTATGGAGGTTTTAAAGAGAGGTGTCACAGTCTAGTTCTTCCTATATTCCCGTTTGACTTTACATAATAAAGAGTCTATAACTGCAGGGGGGCTGGGGAGAGGGAGAGCGAGAGGGAAAGGGGGAAAAAAGGGAGAGAAACTGAGAGAGAAAGTAACCACCTGCAGCAGATGGCACAAGAAGTAGAAATTTAAATATGTTATTTTAAATGATAGAGGTAGCCAGTCACAAAAAGACAAATAGCGTATGAGTCCCCTTACATGAAAGTATCTAAGGTAGTCAAATTCATAGAGATGGAAGGTAGCCTGGTGGTTACCAGGGGTACCTGGAGGAGGAAAGAGGGGTTTGTTGAATGGATACAGAGTTTCAGTTTCACAAGATGAAAAGGAGATCTGTTTCACAACAATGCGAATAGACTGGACACTACCGAACCGCACACGTCAAAACAGGTAAGATGGTCAACTTTATGTTATGTGTTTTTTGCCACACGCACATGAAATGATAGAGGTAACTAAAGAGACACTCGAAGAATTATGCACCTGTATTGAGGAGAGAAAGGAAAGTGGGGGAGGGTACAGATAAGTCCGTTCTCATCTAGCATGGCAGGAACTGGATGGAGAATGTCTCACATTGATCAAAAACACTGGCAGCAGGAGAATATTTACTTAAAGTGGGGCCAGAAAACCCTATACCTAACAACTCCTCATTAATTGCCTATTGTAACAGGGTTGAGGATGGAGGGGCCGGAATGGAGCACTACTGCTTGTTATTATGAACTTTCGTGCAGGACTGGCTTTCTTTAACCAGATACATATATTACACTTTGGTATACTTCTCAAAAAGACCCCCTCAAATTTTTTAAATGACAATTTAGCCTCCTGCCAACAAATTCAACAGTCTCTACACTTTTTGATTGCCCATCTCATCAGTAACAAACGTTAAGAATGAACCCCCAATATACAATGTATATTTGTAAATTATGTATGTGTACCTGTGCAGACAGATATTAAGACCATTGTACAAAGATATTATGTACAAATACATAAAACATATATAAAAATAGAAATGCTAAAAAGAGTGAAGAAAAAATAAACACAAACAGAGGTTTTGATGTTTTCTTCTCATGCTCCAATAAATCGTCTTACAAAGCCTCTACAGTCTGAGGGACCTTCTCCGGAGGCCACTGAAGTAAATATGTTTTTCAAAAACTACAACTTGACCTCAGAAGAGGTATCAGAACATTCCAGGAAGCAACCACTTGTTGTTACAATGGCTCAAACACCTCAGCAGATTTTGATTAGTATTAGTTATATTTTTATCTGACCTGATCTCATTAAGCTGGCAGCACCATCTCACATACGTGCCTTTCACTGTGCTGAATGTTCGAGTCTGTAGAACATGCTGAGCAGGGTTTCCCTCAGGGCACACTGTCACACTCTGTACTGCTATTTTAGGGTTTCAGCCTCTTCCCCTCATGTCCTACAGCCCGTAGAACAGTAAAGTTGACCCTTGGGCCAATGCCAGAGCATAAGACAGTAGGTAGTTCCACCTTTCTTACCTTGATAGATGCTAATCAAAACCCATATTAAGAATGTCTTGTAGGACAATGGTCGTCCCTAAAGAGAAAGAGACAGACAGAGCAGGTTACCATGCATGGCTCACCCAGGGTGCTAGCTGCCTTCACGCTACTGTTCCAGCAACCAGACAAGGTGACCTGCCTGTTTGCCTCAAAAAAAGAGGCTTACACACATCCCAATACATCCGAAAAATTACGTTTTTTAAAGAGAATTAGATAGGAATGAGTCTGTCCTTTAGTAAAAACCCCTTGAGGACAAATAAATGCAATTCCACACACACACATTTTTTTAGAAGTGGACACAAGAACATTTCTAGACACAGGCACAAGTTGCAGCTGCAAAATGTAACTATCAGCGGCTTTTTAAAAAGCCATTAGTCGGTTTGTTTTCAGTTTATATATTACTGTACTGTTTAATATTCTTTACACGTGCATATATTACTTTTTTAAGAAAAAAAATAAACTCCCACGCCTTCCTCCCAAAAGCCACCAGTTCCAGTGCGTTCACGTCAGATATGGAGGGTCTGTGTGAAACAGTAAAAGATGATGGGAGGGAGGGAGGGAGGAAGGAGCTCAGGAAACCTTGAGGAGATCCTTGTAGAGCTCGGGGTACAGCATGGCAACTTCTGACTTGACATCCTTGTCCAGGACCAGAGAAAATACGGGAAACATGGTGTAGATGGTGGAGTACCTAGGAGAGAGAACCACCACTGGTAAGCTCCCCCGACGGAATGTGAGTAATATGCTCCCCCAGCCTCTGGAGCCCACTTCCCATTCACTCATTCAGCAACTATTAAAGGAGTGCCGTTTACGTGCCAGGGCCGGTTTTAAGCACTGGAGACTCAAGGTGAAAAGCAGACATAAGTGTCTGCCCCCAGAGAGCTTCTGTGCTAGTCAGTGAGCTGATAAACAAACTCAGTCAACTATATTGTGTGTTGGAGGTGAGTGCTAAGGAGGAAAATATAATGGGGAAGAGGGAGTAAGACACGGGGGTGGTGCAATTTTAGAGAATGTGGCCAAGGAATGTGACATTTGAGTAACCACCCACAAGAGGTGAGGGGGCAGCCATGCCAGTATCAGAGGGAAGAGCATCCCAGGCAGAGGAAACAGCGAGTGCAAAGGCCCTGAGGTGGGAGTGTCTCTGTGCTGTTTGAAGAACAGCAAGGCCGCCAATGTGGCTGGGGCTGAGTGGGTGGGGTGAGAGAGGAGGAGATGAGAACCGAGAGGGAAGAGGGGCCAGCGCATGGAAAGCCACGTGGAACATGGCTCAGGGAACCCCTGGCTATATTCTGGCACATTCTTTCACTCTTCCAAGACCTGACAAAGGACAGGTCCATTTTTCCAATTAGAAGCAGGCAGAATTCCAGTGCCTACCCTCAGGCTGAACTGGCAAAACATAAAAAGATGGCAGGAGTACTCGGTAGGACTCTCCCCTGGGACCAGCCGGCCTTTCTGTGCTTCCTGCCTCTTCCCAACAGGAGCGCACCCTGCCAGCGGCTCCATCTAGGGCACGTGGTAACCCGACTCCACCTACCTGGGTAACGCAAAGACTGAGCACACTCTCTGGAAAGGGCAAAAGGAACGTCATGAATTTCAGGTCAGGAACGGGGTGGGCTGGATGGCAGCTAACATCCAGGCGACACCCTAACAGGTCAGTGGCACACAGCAGTCAGGCTCTATTAGATGTGTCCCCCAAGAGAGCAGGGCTCCGGCCTACCTTAGAGACCCAACAGTGGGACGCTCTAGTGGTCCCTGCGGCAGGGAGGGTACTTCACAGATCCCCCCTCACCTTTCCTGAGATCTAAGAAATCACTGAGTCTGGAACCTTCAGTCTTGTTTTTATTGCCCATCGGCCCACACCTCGGACTCTCGTGGGCGAGCAGCTTCCTCCCCAGGCCCCGCTGGCCCAGCGCCACGGGCCACACACACAGCGGCCTCTGCTTCCTGCATCTGGGTAAGGGCTCACCAGTTCAAAAACGCATTAATTCAAGGAGGTTCTAAACTGCGTTGCCGGGCCTGCCTTGGGGCCAGAGTCAAGGCGACTGACTTGAGGACTGAACGGTCTTTACACATGTTTCTTCTCTCTTCTGTGGCATCTTAGGGAGGGCTCATTAAAAATTAATGCCTTGCCTGGATTTTCTTACCCAATGATGAGGAATCCTTGATAGAGAGGAACCGAGGCAAAGTAAAACACGGAGGAAAAGACAGCCTGTGCCAAGGAGAAAAGAGGACGTTACCAAAATTGTGACAAATGCCTTACCTTTACATAAGTAAAAATGACCCCTAACACTCACCTAGCACTTTTTTTACACTGGCACTGTTATACGTGCTTCAGGTCTATTAGTTCATTCAATTCTTACAACTCTATGTAGCAGGTACTGTTATCATCACCCTCATTTCACAGATGAGAAAAGTCAGGCACAGAGAGGTTAAGTGACTTGCCCAAGATCACACAGCTCATAAGTGACAAAGCCAGGAGTCACACCTGGGTGGTTTAGCTTCAGAGTGCACTCTCAGCCCCTTTGTGAATACTTATTATGTTATATGAGCCTGGACCTGGGAACACTTTGTGTACAATCTCAGTGAATCACCAGAACAAACTATCAGATCAAGTCCTAATCTCACCTGCATTGTACAGGAGAAACTGAGCAGGTAAATGGTATCTCGGGACTCAAGCCCAGCTCTGTTTCCAGAGCCTACACTCCCCAACAGCTCAGAATCACCGCCTCTCTGGGCGTGCAACCGCTAACAACATTGGCTATGCCAACAACCGCTATGCAACATTGGCATACGTATGGAAACAGATATGGAAAAACATCCTCCACCGTGAGGATATCCTCCGGGGACCCAGGAGGATGGACTGCAGAGAAGGCTTCACTTCTCACATTACACGTTTTACTATTTTTGGAAATTTTTACGAAGAGCCCATAACCTGCCACTTTTGCAATTAGACAAAAGCAATAAAGATATTTACAAACCGTTACCAAAATGTCTACTTCCTTCCTGATTTGGAAAATATTCGCTCCTGGCAGAGAAAAATAGGCCAGGGTGATAAAATCAGGCTTGATGCTCTGTTACTTCCTTCTCTAGACATCCATAGGCTGAAGGAAGGAAAGTGGCCTCCAGAAGCTCATTTCTATTACTAGAAAAACAAAGGGAGGCCGGGACGACTGCTGCCTGAAGGCTTTCTAAAAACTGAGCACGGAGAAAGGCTGAGGTGGCCTCATGATTAGAAAGAGCATCCAGCCAGAGACGTGCTCCCTTCTCACCTGCGATGGGTGTTCCCCTGGCACACATCTCAGAACACAGGTGCCACCTGGCGACATGGTCACCGGCAGCCCTGGCCATGCCCTGAACATGGTTTCAGAATTGAAAGGTGCAAGGCACCTTGCAAATGACTTCTCACCCAGGCTGGGCCACTGCACGGGAAGGATGGTAGTAAAAATGTTGAGAATCTGGCGTTTAGTTTTGCAAAGGCACACCAGGAGCCTCTTTCTCTAAGAGGGCTGGGCTGCCCCCTAAAGCCTTTGTCTTGGAAAGATCACTTTGCAGAGAATAAAAACATCATCATTGGGGCTGGCCTGGTGGTGTAGTGGTTAAGTTCGCATGCTCCACTTTGGCAGGCCAGCCTTCGCAGGTTCGGATCCCGGGTGCAGACCCACGCACCGCTTATCAAGCCATGCTGTGGCAGGCATCCCACATATAAAGTAGAGGAAGATGGGCAGGGATATTAGCCCAGGGCCAATCTTCCTCAGCAAAAAGAGGAGGATTGGCAACAGATGTTAGCTCAGGGCTGATCTTTCTCACCAAAAAAACCCCAAAAACAAAAAAAACATCGTGTCCTTATCTGTCAAAGAGATCACTGGCAAGGCGGAATTGTACCTGGGACTTGCTCTCAGCCAGCCACCTTCAGCACAGTGGACAGAGGTGACAGGCGTTTTTCTATAGCACAAAAAACACTTCTTCATCCAGGAATTTTTTTTCTGAATTGATGTTATTGGGAACATACCGGCACTGCAGAAGTCAGCTCATCCAGGCCAGCTTTTGTGTGCCTACCCAGGGATGAGCTGATTAATCACCCAATGATTAAAAGCACAGCATTATCCAGTTCAACTGATGAGCCAACATAAATTAAAGTACAGATGTGGTCTGATGAGCCATACCAGCCGCTGTCTGGGTTCAGACCATGTTGATGAAAATCACTTGAAGGTTCTTACACCCACAAATGCAATAGGTATGGAAAACACAAAGTCACCACAAAAGGCATGGAGGAGGCCAGTGGAGGGTAGATTCTCATGGACACACAGCAGCCCCACTCGACTCACTTTGAAAGGCAGGATGCCTTTCAAGTATGATTAAACACCTTTCCCACAAATTAAAGATCACCTTATGTTTATACATTATCCTGTTTTGTTTTCACTAATGATGACAAGGATGCCTTCAGCACTTGCTGCCTTATAGAAGTCTCTGCTTTTCAAAGTAACCCTGTCCGAGGGCCAAGGCAGGTCCTGTCATCCCCATTTTACAGGTGGGAAGACTGAAGGCCAGAGTGGTAAAGTGACTTGTTCGAGGTCTCAGAGACACTTAGTGTGTGGTCAGAAAGAGATCTGAGCTCCAAGATACATCATCCCCGTGTTCTCACCATCTAACCGGGGGTCTTTTCACCTAAACGCCCAGGAAAGAAAATCAGTCCATAGTTTTCTAACACCTAAAATGCGTCCTTCCCCTCCCTTGGACCTCCTTCCTAGTACACTTACCTGCTACAGCCCAATGACAGATTTTGGAGGAGTTGCTGAGAGACGAGGTGGGAAAATACCTTATACACTCTAGAATCCTTTCATGAAAAAGCAGGATGTTACTCCCCGGGAGGGCCAACAGTGGTGATAACTAAGCTCGGCTCCCAGTGGGGCTGTGCTGGGAGGCAGGACTGTGATGCCAAGATAACCTCCACGCTACCGGCTGCGCTGCCCCCCTCAGCACTCCCCGGCCCCCCATATCGAGGGCACTGGAGGAGGAGGCCTTGATTAAGAGTGTAGGCTTTGGGGTCCCCCTGCCTGAGTAGACTAAATCCCCGAGGGATACTGCACGGATTTCTCACCCTCACTGAGCCTCAGCCTCCCCATCTGTAAAGTGGGTACAGGCTATTTATCGTGAGGACTGCAATGAGAACACCCGGCCTGAGGCCCGGGGCACAGGAAGCACTCAAGAAAAGTTACTCTTCTTTTGTGGCTGCTCTGTGGGCCCCACCTCTGCATGTGGAACACTCAGGGCCAGAGCATTCATTCAGCATTTAACTCTGCATCTTTCCCTCTGGCGAACCAATTGTAACAACTCACTCCCAATTACAATAACATCGTCATTTGCACTACACCCACTTTGTGCCAAGCCCTAGACAGGTGCCACTGCTGACGCTCACGTCCCCTCCACACAGCAAGAACGGCCATCCCACCTCCCAGAGGAGGGACCTGGGGCAATCTGAGGTCTAGCAGCTGGAATGCAGCCAGGTGGGATTTCAACTGGCCAGGCGGGGTCACAGCTCGGAAGCACAGTGTAATCCCAGGCTTCTTCCATGCTGGCCCTGTGCACCTGCGCAGAGGAGCCAGCTGTCCACCCACCTGCATGGTGCTGATACAGAGGCTCCTGTGGATCACAAACTGGCTGAGGGCCGCCGAGCGCTTGTAGCTGTTCCGGCCATGCACCATGAGCAACCGGCCGAGGTGCTTGAACTGAGTGATGGAGAAGTCTGCAGCCAGCGACGCCTGCTTTCCTTCCTAAAACCCAGTGAAGTCGGGCACCGTGAGAGGCACACGAGGTCAAGGAAGCACATTGTTTTTAATTGAAAAAGCAAGACGCTGTAAGGAGATCTTGGTATAACTTCAATAAAGAGATTCTCTGGTTTCAAGCTATACACGGTTGGTGGTCCAAGTCTAAATTTGATTTAAAAGAGGAATTTATTTAAATAAAAAACATTCTGAATCACAGATAGCTATAATTTGGAGGTCAAATAGATCTAGTTTTAAGCCTGGGGGGTTAGGCCCACCACATCATGGGTATCAGAAACAAAGAAGCATTCAAAGATAGGCTTTTTATAACATTCAGTTCCCTTAAGAGTTAAACATAAGAGGAGGAAAAACCTGATGCTACTTCATAATATTAAAGGGAAGATTTCTGAGCATATATGATATTCACAGTCCCATGCGCAAAAGCTTTGCGCATTTATAGAAGTGGAAATAATTTACGGTGTAGCCATATAATAGAATGTTCTAATTTTAAAAGGTACATGATGGATGCGATTAATGGGACAGACAGACATCAGGGCCTTCCGATGTGACGCAACAGGGAAACACAAATTCTCCCTGTGTGCTGCTCACACCAAAACACAGAACCTGAATCAAATCCATCTGACCCACAGACGTCACGGGACATTCTGCAACTGTTCCGAATGCTTTGAAAATATCAACGGCATGAAAAACAAAACACTCCCCTCACCAAAAAAAAAAAAGATGCAGAAAAGTGTTCTACATTAAAGATTAAAGAGACATGAAGACATACTAATAAATGCAATGTGTGGTCCCTGATTGGTTCCTGGAGATTTTTTTTAAGCTATCAACACATTTTGAGGACAATTGGGGAAACTGGACTATGCATATTATATAATACTATTATACCAATGTCACATTTCGGGGGAGTGCCAATGTTATTCTGCTCATGTAGGAAAATGTCCTTGTTCTTAAGAGATGCATGCTGAAGTATTCAGGGGTAATATGTTTTATCTGCTACTTACTTGCAACTGGTTCAGAGAGAGAGAGAGAGAGAGTGTGGCAAATGTTAACAACTGGTAAATTGAAGTGAAGAGGAAATAAGTGCTCATTGTTCTATTTCAGCTTTTCTGAAGGAGTGACATTTTTCAAAATAAAAAGTTAGAGGGAAGGTAAAAAATGATGGATCTATATGTTCTGATGTAGAAAAAAATCCAAGGTATATAACAGAGTCAAGCAAGCTGTATAACAAAATACATAGTATAATGTTTTTAATTTAAAATTATACATGAAAATAATATATATGCATGTGTAAGATGTGTGTGTGTATATATGTATATAAAAAAATATGTACGTTATGTACATAATACCAATATATACATACCCATAAACAGTAATATATACACAGACAAAAATTCTGGAAGAATCACCAATGTTACTAGTTGATGAGGCTGTCTAAAAAAAGGATGCACTTTATTTCTAAATTGTCTTAATTTTTTACAGTGAGCACTTATTACTTTTATACTCCATAAACAAAGGAATCAGAATATAATTTTTAACAGAAAGTTAAATGCTTTAGTTCTGTATAAAAATGTGTGAAGAATTCTATCTATTAAACTCAAGTGTGCTTCTTAAAACCTGCATTAAAGGAATCTATACAGATTTCAGACATAACGTCACATTCAAGGATCATTTAACTCTGCAACTTCAAATAATTGTCACCTGGATGAGAACCAGAAAACCAGAAATGGTGGAACAGAAAAACAGGCCTACGAATTACCCAAACTCCTGAATACATGGAACAAAATGTACGGGGAGCATCTCTGGCCCTCGACCTTTGTACTCTTACTTACACACAGCTCTAACAGACTTGGTGCCGGATCTTCCTGCCTATAGTCATTTAGAGGTGACAAATTAGAGAGAGCAGACTAAACTATCAGAGGCAAGCACACAGTGGACAAAGAAAAAGAAAAACTATGTTAGAACACACAAACTTTAAAAAATTGCAGCTGCCAAGACCTTTCAGTGAGGAGCAAACAGTGCCACCTTCTTCCACAATCCCCCGGAGATCAGCACACGGTGTGATAACTAAAGCTTTTACTGACGATGCACCATCATGGAAAAGTTAGAAGTGCATTCACCTCACCCTAAGAATGGAGCAAAACACTTGTTTTCTAATTTAGGTTTTTGCAAGCAAAAAATAAGCATCTGTCTGTCCATGAGATACAGCGATATGGGACTCGGACTTCCAGGTGATGATACTAGGTAATTATGACACATGGTTCCTTACGCTTGTAACTCCAATCTAGAATTTCCAGAGGCATTACAGCTGTGTCTTGGAGGGAAAAAAACTCCAGCTAGTGGAGCAGAACAGCTCCCCACCCCACGACACCATCACCGAGCACTTCAACACCAGCCCTCACAGCCAGCGGCACCCCCCTTGAGTGCTCACCTTTCCCTCGACGCCCACGCCGCAGTCCGACTCCTGAATCATGCTGACGTCATTGCCCCCGTCACCTGCGGGTCACACGGAGCAGAGAGAAAAGCCGAGAAGTTGGGGAGAGCAAGAAACACGACTCCCACGGTTCATACTTCCTTTAATCATACATTTTGCCTTCCTCGGAGTGCTCACTCCGTGCCTCTTCTGCACGGCTCCATTTAATCACTGTGACAAGCTGCAGAATCAGGGTCCTATTTACAGGCAGAAGAGCTGAGGGTCAGAGGGACCAGGTGACCAGCTGAGGGTCCCAGCCATTGAGTGGCAGCAGGGGGACCGTGTCCAGACCACACCAGTGTTTGCAACCACCGCAGGCCCTGCCTCTGAGGGTGGGGTGCGGCGTCACTGTCATCAGCAGTGACTTACTGCACACTTCCTGCGCACTGCGGCAAGCGCCTTTCCAATGCTGCCCCTTTGAATCGTCATAAGCACTGCTGTTGAGGAAACCACTGTTATGATCCCATTCCACCAGTGAGCAGACTGAGGCTCAGACGGGTGAAGGAAGCCACCGGGGTCCCCAGCTAGTAAACTCAGCAGAGAGACTGGAGCCAGACCCAACTCCACAGTGTGTGGTCTTCACTCCTCTGCAAGGCTGCGTCCCGGGTCACGAGTAAAGGAGGTGCAAGCTAAGGAGAGAGGCCCTCGGGCACCCTTATCTACTCTTTCTCAAAGGGAAACGTTAAAACTAATAATAATAACAGAAATAGAGCCCGAGTCCGTGGGGGACAATGTTATGAGCTGAGTAACGAGGCCTGGGGAACTGAAGCACAGCAGAGCCCGACTATCCTTACAGAGGAGTCAGGGCAGCAGCGGGTGGGGCGCCTACCTACGGCGCAGGTGAGCTTGCCCGTGCGCTCCTGCAGCAGGCGCACGATCTGGGCCTTCTGCGTGGGCGCGCAGCGGCAGCAGACCACAGCCGGGCACTGGCAGGCCAGCTCCATGAACTCGTACTCGTAGTACTTGAGGCAGACCTGGGGAGCCGGGAGAGGTGCTGGGTGAGCCCAGGTCGCCTCCCCCACGAAGCAGGAAGGGGCACGCGCCCCTGGAGGACCAGCTGGCGGGGCCCCTGCGCCCACCTCCAGGGAGTCTCCCGAGATGACCAGGGCGCAGTCGTGCTTCCTGCGGAAGGCGTTCAGCTCGAGGTGGGCCTCGCCGCGGTTGGTCACCTGGAAGGGGACAGAGGGTAGAGGAAGCCTCGCTCTCCGGAGGTGGCAGAACCACAAACAGTGGCTTCCTGGAGCCGCTGGGAAGACAATGGCCACCCCTGCCAAGGACCCCTGGCCCTCCCCTGCCACCAGACCCAGAGCCAAATTAAATCCCGTTTGTTACGATTCTGTGGGAATCAGGAGAGCCAGCCTCCCAACCAGCAGCCTGCATTTCCTCCAGGGCGCCTGTGACCCGCAGAACAGAAACAAGAGCTCAAGACGACTGCACTCGCGTTAGGGCCCAGACACCGTGCTCAGCACTTCTCACGGATTCTCCCCCTTGTTTCTCACAACGGCTCTGCAAGGTGCGTAAGGCAACAGCTCCACTTCACACGTAAGGAAACCGCAGCACAGAGGGATCTGCCACCCTGCCGAAAGCCCGGCAACGGGCACGCTGGGGCACAGGCCGCGCAAGCCAGGCCCCCAGCAGCGGTGGCGGGCGCTTCTACAAAGGACCAGATGTGAAATAGCGTAGCTTTGCGGGCCACACAGACTGTCGCCACTGCCCAACTCTGCCGCTGTGGGGCCAAAGCAGCCACAGACGGTACGTAAACAAATGAGTCTACCTGTGTTTAATGAAGCTTTATTTACAACAACGCGTGGCCAGCACACCGGCCGTAGTTTGCAACCTCTGAACTCTAGAACATACAGTCGATTCTATTTGCGTCAGTTATGCGCTATCAAGTCACTGTGAACACTGAATTAGTGAATACTGAACCTTGGCTGCTGGGGAAATGTGGGGCTGGGTTCCTGTGAGCCTCTGGTCACAATACTTTTGTCCATCCATCAATACGTAACCTTGTTTTATATGTGCTACTGTTTAAACACATCTTTGAAAATATACACTGTTGGTTCACTAACATCGAACTCATGGCCGGCAGCACTATAATGCACACCTGAAGGAAGCTTATCTAACACGTATTTCCTCCGTACGGCACGGCACAGGCTTCCCGCTCTTGGGGACACTAGCCAGCGCTTCAGCACTGTGCTGGGGGCCATTTTAAACAGCGAAATCGCTAACAGAAAGCACAAAACTGTAAAAAAAAAACGTGACATAAGCAGACCGTGAGGAGGACGCTTGCCTACAGTATGAGACGAAACGAGAAGGCAGAGCGTCACCTCGTGCATCCTCAGCTGGGAATGTGCACGTCAGGCAAGAAAAATTTCTCACCGCTCTGCGCATGTCCACAAATGACTCTGACAGCGCCTCGAGTATTGGTTTTCAGGTTACGAATAAACTTTAGTGAGCAGGCGAATTTGCAAATATGGAATCCATGAATAATGAGGATCGACTGTGTCCGCCTCTATACAATGCTGTTTGCGCTATTCCCCAAACTGCTGGACTTCTTGAAGCTTCTATGTGTGATAGACCAAGGTAGGGGTGAGGGGAAGACCCCCCAAAACATCAGGAGCCCTCCAGGTGGTTGGCAGGGTGGATCTGACCTCAGGTAAGTGGGGCTACTATATCCTGTCCTGGAGGGGACCAAGTGGCCTCACCTCCCAACTCAATAAGGCCGATCGCGGTCTGCGGCTTCGAGCCTTGGAGTAGCGCCTGACGCCTGCATTGTTTTGGTCAAGCGCTTGCCACAAGAACAGGAAATTTTTCATTTGTCCACCCAATACACCTCCTTCTAAAGGCTCCTAAAGGTTTTCCTTTAGGAGGGCAGACAGACCCATATCTATGATCTGGAATTTATTTCTCATCCAAGGACTTGGCCGTGAAGGTTCAATGTACAATTTCCGTGTACGAGCTTCTCTGCATCCTTCACACTGATTGGGCCTAACTTTTCTCAGCTTCTCCAAGGGACCACGACCCCCACCAGTGAAGAACACAGCGCTACCACAGGCTGTCACGAGGTGCTCCTGAACCACCACCGGGAGGAACCCTTCAGCCCACCTGGGTCATTCAGCTATTCCACCCACAGCTACGACGCAAGCCCCCCATCCTAGGTGGTCACCGTGCTTCCCCCTCCCCTCTTGAGGGGCCCGCTGGAGGTTACGAGGTTACAGGGCCGACTGCAGCCGCACCCACGAGGCCCCACGGCAGAGAGCGCTTTACCAGCCGGAAAATGTGGATGTCTTGGTTTCTGGTCACCAGATGTGCGTTCTTCGCTGTGCATGTAGCCGTCTCCAGCTTGTCCCCCGTCAGCATCCACACCTGAAATTAGGGCAGGAAACAGGTCCTCTGTGTTAGTGTCTGACGCTGGCCTGTCACCTGCGTCCTGGTTCCAAAAACACTGAGCTGAACTTGAGACGTTCCATCTACCTCCCCAACATCCGTGGTGTCCCCAACACGCCACTGGAAACGCCCCAGTTAAAGGGCTTCAGGACGCCAAGCGACCACTGCTGGTGGCAGCAGAAGCCGGTGTGACATTTAGAAAACTATCTGGCCACACAGCAGACATCATGAAGCTCGGCCTCTGACCTCATAATCCCCCTTCTGGGGATTTTTCTTAAAGCAATAAAAAACTTCAAAGAAGGGGAAGGCTGTAGGGATGAGGGGTCACTTCCGCATCCTACAGGAAACACTGCTTTGTCACGGTCTTTCTACGTGGTCGGACGCCCACGCCGAATCTCACGGGGGTTGACCCTAACTATAAAACACTGCCAGGAAACGGGCTAGGTTCCTCCACGCCCTGTAACAGGTCGCTCTGCATTTCACTGCTGTGGGCTCAGAGAGGGTAGGTGACTTGCCCCAAAGCCCCACAGCTAGCTCCTGTCTCAACCAGGCCCAGAATCAGGTCTTCAGAGTCCAAACAGAATGCGCTTCCTGCTCTGCCATTTCACTAACCCCTTGTTCTCCCTGCTCCCAGCAGGAAGGGGCCTTAGAGCCATCGGACAAAGGAAACCTTGGCAGCGGGCAAGTGTAGGAAAGAAAATCACAAGGTTTCCCGAGAGTTCGCCGTGCCAGGCGCCCTTCAAGTGCCGTCCACGTTCAGTGCGTTTCACCTTCACAGTAACTCTAGGAGGCAGAAAACGGAAGCACCGAGAAGTCAGCTGCTCGCCAAGGGCCACAGAAGCAGTCAATGGAGAGGCGGCCTTGGAACCCAGGCAGTGAGACAGGCAGGACGAAGGCACCAGGCCCTTCTGGGGGGCCCTGGCCTCTAAAACAATATTCTCTTAAGCGATCCCAGTTTGGTGCCAGTTTTCACGGTTTGCTGTAAGAGAGCAAACACTAGGAAAGGAGCTGGGAGGTTCAAGTTCTAGAACACCATGGAAGGTCCTCGGTGCACCACGTGGCTAATGTCCTACTTCGGGACGACAGGGAGGGCACGGCAGGGAAGTGCCCAGACCTGAGCTCAGTCCCAGCCCCGCGCTTCCCAGTAAGAACCTAGGCAGTGACACCACCTCGTCGGCCTCAGTCGCTGCATCTGGGAAAGGGGCTAAGGTAGAAAGTGTCCAAGTTCTAGCATCTTCTGCCTGTGAAAGATCCTACCTTAGACCCTAATTATAAACTTCTCCGACCCTTGACCCCTCCTCTAACATCTCCCCTCCCTCTCCCCTCCCTCTCCCATCTAACAAGGGAAAGAGAAGTCCAGCCCACCTTCTGTGAATGAAACCTCTCATCTTGGAGAGAGAATGGTTTTAGGAAGGAGAAAAACCCCAGGAAGAAGCCAGAAGCTGAAACTGGAATCTCCAAAACTCCCAGAGGAGAGATCTTAGAAACTTCCAGCAAGAAATCTTAAACACCACGATGCAGCAGAAACAGGCCCTTCTGACACCAGACTGTTTTTCCAAAAATGGGATCTCGCTGGCAATTTCCTTGCCATGAACCAGGCCTGTGAGCCAAAGATCCGTGATGGAATTCACAACGAAAGAGGTCCACACACATGTGCACCCCCCCTGGGCCTGAATGTGGCTGCAGCTCATTTACACTGCACGTCCAATCTGTACTGTCCACACGGCCCCGCTCACAGGCCCCTCTGCCAAACGCAGGCCCGAGGACGCAGCCAAGAGCTGCTCCGGGTCTGGGGCGGAGGCGGGTGGCAGACACAGGTTTTCATTTTGCTTTGCTTGGGTCTATTAAGATGCGGCCTGCTCCTCAGACGCCCTCTACTGGCCTCTCCGGATTAAACTCCCAGATATAAATTTTTGGGCCCCAAATAACCGAGTACAAAATGTAAATATGGCAATTTGTTGGTGCAGGCGGTCACTCCACTGGGTGGTCACTCATTCACCCAGACCACGAGACAGATGGCTGGCCAGCTGGTCACTCAACAAGAATATAAGGAACACACCAAGCATGCTGGACACAGCTTGGCACTGAGGGGTAAGGACGCGCGCGTGGTCCTGCCTTTGCGGAGCGCGCGTGGCGAGGGGGACAGCCAGGAAGAGTAAACACACAAGACGTCTTCCAGAACCGGGGCCATGAGGGCGGGAAGATGGCGGTGCCCATCGCAGACGGGGCTGTGGGTCACCGCCCACGCACGCCTGGTTCCCTCTACTGCTACGCCGGCCCTCTCCCCTCTCTAACGTTGCCACGCTGCTGACGGGATGGCCGGCACAGTTCTGGAATTCACTTCCGCACGGCGGGTTATTTCAGCAGCCCGGCCAGGCAGGCTCGCCCTACCTTGATGCCGGCGTTCCTCAGGGTCTCCAGGGTGGGCCTCACGTCGGCCTGGAGCTGGTCTTCCACCCCCGTCAGGCACAGCAGCTCCATCTCCATCTCCAGGCTCTCGATCACGGTGGCCACTTTGAGGGAGCGGTCGTGCACGCTCAGCTTGGCCTGGACGTAGCGGGCCTGGGACACACCAGGGGACACGGTCACCGCTTAGGTGGGGAGGCCCGAGCCTGACTGACTGATCCCACCACGCTGCGTGCGGGACCCCAGAACAGGGGCTTGACCTCAAAGGGGTGAAACTGAGGCTTCTAGCCTCCTTCCAAGGTCATCAGCCCAGACACTGGGGTTGGCGAGACCGAGGGCCACCCTTTGCTCTACACCCACGTGCTGTGCCACTTCCAGCAGGTCGCCTAACTTCTCTGGGCCTCAGCTGTTCTCATCCATGCAGCAGCAATAACAGCTCCAACCTCACCGGGTTGTTGCAAGGATTGGCACAACTCAAGACCTCAAAAAACAGTAGGTTCTCCCCCACACAACAGACACTTTGTAGCCACGAACTCGAGCACCAGGTTTTCTAATGATGAAGTCCCACTTCCAAAGACCATTGACCCAACATGCCTGTTTACCCCCTCCTCACAGTGTCAGCAAAGATATGGAGGAACATCGCAATTCCCTAATGGGCCGACTCAAAGCATGGGCCTTTAGAATTGAAAGGCAGGTAGAACGTATCAGGGCTAGAATTCTTACTAAACAAAATTTCACGAAGAAACACAGAAAAGAGACAGACCCACGCACAGTTTCTCTGGGTGAGCAGGACAAGGGCCCCAGAGGCCTGTCCCCCCGTCACCTCGCTCCCTTTCAGCCACGCGTGTGTGCATTCGGCTTTACGCCAGGACAGGGGATAAAAGAACCCTTCCCTCAAGGGACACACTACAGGACAAGATGAGAATAAACAAGACATTTTTATGCTGGACTCCTTGGCCATGAAAGTCAATGCTCTGGTTCAACTCAAACACGCTTTACAGCTTAAAAAAATTAGAGCTCCGAGACGTGATTCATTTCAAGTTTTCTAGAACATATACTACGTGCCAGTGATGATCCTAAGTATTAGGGACATAAGAGCATGTCAGACTGACAAAGTCTCTGCTCTCAAAGAGATTTTATTCTAGAAAGGAGATATTAAGAAGAATGTTAAAATATATATGCATGTGTGTGTGTGTGTGTGTGTGTGTGTGTGTATATAAACAAGGTCATTAAAGATGGTGATAAGTGCAGTGAAGAAAGTTAGACGGGGTGATGGATGTAGAGTGATGAGGTGGGGCTGCCTTAGATGGGGAATCCAGGAAGACTTCTCAGAGGAGGCGGCATCTGAACTGAGACCCAAAGGAAGTGAGGGAGGGGGCCATGGAGCTCTGTGAGGGAAGCGAGTTCCAGGCAGAGAGAAAGCAAGCACAATGGCCCCATGGCAAAAGTGAACCTGGTGTGCTCAGAAATGACGTCAGTATGGCTAGAGCAGAATGAGCAAGGCGGAGACGGGAGGGAGGCAGGGCTGAAAAAATAACAGAAAAGTCGCAGAGCCACTTACTTCAAAGTCTTGATACTGCTCCTCTGCTAGAGACTTCTTCGCCACCACAAGCACCCGTAGCCCTTCTCGGGCCATGTTTCCACACTGAAAAGCAGACCACAGTCATCGGAGAGCCACGCTGAGGGCTCCGCCCCCAAGTCCCTGACCCTCACTGAGGGGGTCTGGACGCTGAGGGGGACAGGCCCCTCCCAAGGGACAGCGAAATGGCAAATCAGAACACAGCTTTCCTCTAGAGCAATCTTCTCTGAGTAAACCTTCCAAAGGGGAGGATGCATCATGGCTGCCCGTCTGCCAAACACAGCCTACACACAGGTTTTCTGTGACTGGCCCAGTGTGTGTTTCAAAATTTAAGTCAATGTTGTAAGATTTCACAGACAAATCTGGATTTCTGGCTCGCTGGAAAAACTGAACCTCTGACAAAACCAGGTACACTTGCCCAAATAACCACAATCCATGATGGCTGAAAAGTGGTTGCTTCCATGTGTTCCCAAAAAATATAACTGTCAAGTGAAGAATATTCCAATGTGTTGAACACAAAAACACATCCCAGCCCGTTTCATTCATTTGAGTTACCTGCCTGGCCCCTGTGGGCATTTGGGTTTGCAACCCCCTAACTGAAAATATAATATTACTGAATATTAAATATGAATTCCCCACCTGGAGCTGAGGGGAGAAAGGAAAATGGCTGATAAACCTGAGCATTCCTTCCTCCCTGCTGTGGCTGACTGCCCATGTCACAAAGCAGCCTGTGATGTGGCCCCCAAAAACTCCCACTCCTGGTCCCACCCTCCAGCCAAACGCTGGTGAGGAGCTGAATCCTGCCCAGGACCACTGAGTGGGTGTGGAAGTGGGTCCTGCCCCAGTAGAGCCTTCAGATGAGACCACAGCCTGTGAGAGACCCTGAGCAGAGGACCCAGCTAAGTCGTGCCCAGATTCCTGGCCCAGAGAAACTGTGAGAAACAACTGTGTTGTTCTAAGCCACTGCATTCTGGGGTGATTTGTTATGAAGCCGTAGATAATGACAGAGACCCACCTCACCACATCATGCAAGAGACGGGCCTCCAGATCGTGCTTCCAAGGCCCAGTTTTCCCTCCCCACATCACACTTACCTCTTCCTCCAGCCAGTCGTTGTACTGCACAATGCCAGCCATGACCACGTCCGCTCCTTTCATGTAAAATGTAATTTCCCCAGTTGATTCATCCTAGAGACGGGGGCCGGAAGCAATGAATAACCGAGAGGAACATCCACTTTCTGCTCCGGTGCCCACCTCCCGTGATAGATGGTGCATAAAGTGGACTTAGCAGACACCAATGTTTTTTCACTTGGCCAAAGACGAAAAGCAAGAGGGGGGCCTCACTTTGGGGCAAAGGCCACAGAAAATAGAAAACTCAAAGCATTTGGAAAATTATTAAATAATGAAAGCAAGATCAAAAGGATTTAAGAACTTAAATTATTACTATTCCAACAGGAATGGACTCCCACGCTATAATTTTAAATTTTTATGTAGGAAGCCAGCATCACCAAATCGTGGTCCATCTGAAAGCACTGGGAAGTAAACTAACGACCTAGGTCTGGGTTTCTCAGCCTGGGCACTGTTAACAGTAGGGCTGGAGAATTCTCTGCTGTGGGGGGCTGGCCTGTGTGTTGCAGGATCTTTTGCAGCATCCCTCACCTCCACCCAGTAGATGCCAGCAGCAGCCCCCTTGGTGACAACCAAAATGTCTCTAGATATTAACAAATGTCCCCTGGGGGCACAATGCCTCAATTGAGAACCGCTGATCTAGATAATTCCAGACCCCTGTGTCTACCCGAGGACTTAGCTAGAGATCAAATTACCCAGATTTTCAGTTCACATTGACCAGATTTTGTGGGAAGCCGTAACACCACGGCACAGGCACCAAATGCTCAGAGCCGGCACCAGCCCCCAGCTGTGTGCCCTCGGACAAGCTCCTTCTTCTCTCCAAACCTCAGTTTCCTCGTCTGTAAAATAGGGATGCTAACAACTCTAACTGCATAGACCGTTGTGGCTTAAAGGAGATCATCTACGTGGAGCACACAACACAGGGCCAGACACACAGAAAATGCCCACTCAATGTCACCATACCTGCTCGGTGACGGTAACTCAAGTCCTTCAGTTGTACTGTGTGTGGAGAACAAGCTTAGTCCAGTGGTTCTCAATGGCGGTGGTTTTGTATTTGGCAATGTCTGGAGACATATTTGGTTGTCACAACTAAGGGGTGGAGGCCAGGGATGCTGCTAAACATCCTACAGTGCACAGGACAGCCCCACGACCAAGAATCATCCAGCCCAAATGTCAGCACCGAGGCTAAAAAACCCTGGCTTTGAGGAATGATGGTGAAATTGCTCGTTTTCACCCCGTGACTCTTTTTTTTTTTTGCAGGGAAAGATTCACCCTGAGCTACAGCTGTTGCCGATCTTCCTCTTTTCTTTTTTTTCTTCTCCTCAAAGCCCCAGTGCATGGTTGTATAACCTAGTTGTAAGTCCTTCTCGTTCTTCTATGTGAGCGGCTGCCACAGCATGGCAACTGACAGACGGGTGGTGTGGTTCCTTGACCGGGCAACAAACCCTGACCACCGAAGCGGTGAGAACCTCGAACCTTAACCACTAGACCATCAGGGCTGGCTCTCCCACGACTCCTTCCTCGATGACTCGTCACGGGGAGCCTGGAGGCAGCAGACAGGCAGGGAACTGAGCATGGCCATCACCACCTCACGCCTAGATTTTGCTACCCCAGGAAGCCCAGACTGCACACCTATAAACTCTTCATGGAATATGAAATGAATACCCAAAGCCAAATTAGTGGTACAGTTTCCTCTTTTCACATACCTTTCGAATGCCCTCTAGTTACTGACAATCTTTTAGAACAACACGCTTACCCATAAAAGCATCCCCCGGCCACAAAGAGGCACCTACGTTTTAAAAGCATTAGAACCGCACACTTCATCATGGAGGATCACGCCTATGCTTGCTTATGACTCAGGCCAAAGACAGCTGCGGAGTCTGAACGTGAAAGCATCAGGTTTTTTTTCCCTTTCCCCTTCAACCAAATGGTGCTTAACGACGCAGCTGTAGGAAGTGACGGCCCCCTCCCCAGCTTCCTCAACTCCAGGAGGGGCTCCAGAGTGCTTAGCCATCTTGTCCAATATAAATACTGCACCAACTGTCTCCTCCCATTAGTCATTTCCTCCCTCCAAGTTCACCACAAGGTTACTCTGTTCCCATATTATGGCAAGATTACGCTATGAAGTCACAGAGATCTGCTGGTTGTGTTGCATTGTTTTGGGGCTGCATCTTTTTCCACTGTAGTCTGACTCTGGCGCCTGTTCAAAGGCCTCTTTTATTCAAACAGTGACAAGGGTATGATCTATACCAACAATTCGACTCCATCATTCCACATGGGAAGGGTGGGGGAGGGCAGCAGAACATCTCCTACACAACAAAAACCGAACAGGTGACACACCTTCCTTCGGAAAGACAGGTACACAAGCCCCAGAGAACCTGGCTTGTCTAACCTTACCCACCTTCTCCGAAGACGGAGATTCACACAAAGACCAGAACTTGCAAGATGCTGCCGAGTACTGTCCACAAGCTCACGTGTGTTTAAAAGGGTTGATGAGACAGACGAGAGCAACACCATTACTGTCAATAGTCACTAACCCAAGACAAGAGAAGTTACAACTGAGCCGAAACTTCCCCACATCAGGTAACTGGACCGTTCTTTTCAAATAACAGACAGGATATACGGACACATTAGAACTGAATTTCTCGACCCTGGCAGAATAAACATTTGGGGCCAGAACATTCTTTGTTAGGAGGCTGTCCTGGCCTTTACTCACCAGATGCCAGTAACATCACCCTCCGAGTTATGACAACCAAAAATGTCTCCAGACATGTTCCAAAGTCCCTTGGAGGCAAGATGGCCCCAGAATGAGAACCACTTTATTGGAGGAACATAGTAAGATTTGTACAAAGTGGAGAAACTAGTCCAAATGCCCTGGATGCTGATCCCCACTCATCAAAACCCAAGATAAAGAGGGAGACGAGTCAGAAAACAAGAAAAATTAGCAAGATAATATGCATTTCATTAAAGACAGCCTAGCAAACATGGATGCTCACAGTTTCTTAGTAGTGAGAAATGAAAAGCAAACTAAGCATCCAAAAAAGAATATTTAATTAAATAATGGTACTTTTTTCAACAAAACACCACGCACACATTAAAATCATAAAAATCATGTTTTAAATGATATGAGAAAATTTTCACCATATAGATAGTTCAGTGGTTGGGGGAGAGTTTAGAAACCTTTACATGGAGTCCAATGCCAATTTTATAAAAATGTGTGTGGATAGTTACACACATATACACTTAGGAAAAAACTGAAGGAAAATGCTCTAAAAAGGTAAGAGTGGTTGTCTTTGGGTGGTGAAAATAAAGATGAATAGTGCTGATCCCCTTCTTTACATATTTCTTTGTTCTAAATGCCTTAACTGAATGCTGATTTTTTTTTATAACCTGGGAAGGGGGGAGTGCTATTTTTAAATCATGATAGACTGGCCCACCCAACAGTACCCCATACCTGTTCCTGGTGTGGGAAGGCAGAGGGGCCATATCTCATAAAACATGACATGCGTGTCTGGGGCTGAGAGTCCTTTACAACTAAAGGAAGGGTGGGGTCTTCTGCCCATTGACTTTAGGATGTCTGATACTGGGCTGACTATGTGATGGTGACTCAACCCTCAAATGACTTCAGCAGAGCCCACAGCCCTAGAACTTGAAAAAATAAAAGCTGGAACAGAAGTAAAGTAATTCCATAGGAGATAATGATTCTCCTTCCCCAGGAAACACCCACTCACAGGATTCACACTGCTGCATCCAGGCAAGGAGGTTCTTGCCATCAGATATGGGTCAGCAGACATGGGTCAGGCCAGGTGTGGACCATGGGAAAAGCAGCAGCCAGTGGGAGAAAAAGCTCCCTTCCCACTCAAAAGTCACAAAGGATATACGTCCTTAGAGTCTGAAAGTACCTCCCAGCATCAGGGACATAAAAATCCCTTAAAATGTGTCGATTTCATGCTGCGTGTCCCTGGATCATCAGAACAGCAGCTCACGGAGCTGTTTCTATCTTCTACCTGGGGCAGCAGCCTCTAGAACGGCTCCCAGTGACAATGCTCCTGGTATTCACACTCTCGTATGGTCCACACCCACTGAGTGGGGGGTGGGACCCAGTGACTTGCTTCTAAAAACAGAGTGAGGCAAAACGAGGAGGGTCAGTTCTGAGATGACGTGACAAGAGACTGTGCCATCCGTCTTGCTCACATTCTCACTTGCTTGCTTTGATGAAGCCAGCTGACACAGGAGCTGACCCATGGAGAGGCCCCTGTGGCAATGAACGAGGGTGGCCTCTGGTCAACAGCCAGCAACGAACTAAGGCTCTCAGTCCAACAACCCACAAGGAACTGAATCCTGCCAACAACACTGACTTTATCTGGAAGTGGATCCTATCCCAGTGGAACCTTGGATGACGGCAGCCCCAGCTAAGCCCTAGACCACAGCCTGGGAGGGACCCTGAGCCAAAGGACCCAGCTAAGCCACACCCAGACTCCTGGCCCACAGACACCGTGAGGTAATAATACCTATTGTTTTAAGGCACTAAGTGTGGGATAATCTATTACGCAGCAACACATAATTAATACACTACCTCAATATTACTATGGGTGCTCTATGAGCTTTTTGACATCCCTCTCATCACACCCAAACTCCCAGGTCCTAGTGGTCAAGAGACCTGGGAGCCTGACAGCTCCACCACTTTCCAGCCATGTGAACCTGGGGAGATTTCTTAGCCTCTCTACACCTCAATTTTCTCCTCTGTCAAATGCCAATCATAATAGTACCTACCTCGTTGGGTTACGGTGAGAATAAAATGAATTAGTTTATGCAAATCATTTAGAACAGAGACTGGTACATAATAAGCACCATTTAAATGTTGCCTACTCATCATTGTTATTGTTGTTCCTACTGTTGCCATTACTACTGCTGGTAATTAAAAGCGTTACTAATTATTAATACCGCTCTTACTAATTTACTATAATAGAATCTACACCTTTTTTGATCCCTAAGGTGTGAAACACTTGACCAGGGTGGAGGGGATTCTCACTTGTTCAAAAAAAAAAAAAATGCAGAAAAGATGAAAGTTATTCCAAAGATTCTCATCATCTGAGCCAGTTCTCTCCAGCCAAGCCAAATCATGTGAAGAACCTTTAAAAATACCAGAGAACCATCCCAATACCAAAATAGGTCTGGGATGGAACCAAGTAATCTGCATTGGTGAAGCTCCCTTGGTAATGCTGATGGTCAGCCAGGTTTGAGAACTACTGACCGAAGTGGACTATGAACACCAGGGTTCCTAGGCTTTTCCAAATGGAAAGTGTGGTCTCTATGAGTAAAAGAGCAAACAGACAAAGACATTAATTCAGACGCTTCAGACTGGCAAAATTTAAAAAGTCTGACACTATCAAACGGTGAGAACCTGGAAGAACGGTGGGACTAAGATTAGTACAAGCACTTTGGAGAAAAAGTTGACGGCATCCAGTAGAGGTAAAGAGGCATATATTCTACAACCCCGCGGCTCTCCCTCTGGGTATACACTCCACGGGGAAACACTGACATACACACAGTGAAGACTGGAGCAGACAAGGCTGCGCACAGCAGTGCTGTTTCTAATGGCAAAAAAAAAAAAGCGGCAACTATCTAAATGTCTATCAATAGGGAGCTGCAATAAACCGAAGGAAGAGAAGTATATCCACACAATGAGATACAGTCATGCGCCACTTAATGATAGGGATATGTACTGAGAAATGCGTCGTCGGGCAATTTCGTCGTTGTGTGAACATCATCGAGTGTACTTACACAAACCTAGATGGTATAGCCTACTACGCATCTAGGCTATATGGTACTAATCTTATGGGGCCACCACCATGCATGTGGTCCATCATTGACCGAAACATCGTTACGCGGTGCATGACTGCACTATAAATCAGCTAAGACTAATGAAGTAGGACTAAGTGTACAAATGTAAATCAAGTTTCTTTTAAATGTTAAAGAAAAAACAGTAAGTGGAATAACGATGTATACACTACAATGCCATTTATATAGAGAATAAAAATGCGTAAAACAACAACACGTATTATTTATACCAAATGTGTCTGATAAGAGTATATTAAAATTCATAAGAATGATGAACTTGGAGTAAGAGTGGAGAATCTAGGAGAGGCAGATGGGGCTTCAATTGAATCCACAATGTTTTATTTCTTTAAAAAAATTTTTTGAACTACAACACACGCAAAAATATGGACGAATCTCACAAATATAAATTTGAGCAAATGAACCCAGATACAAAAGGGTATCTACTGTACGATTTCCTTTTTACAAAGTTCAAAAAAAGACAAATCTAATCAATAGTAGAAATCAGGATGGAGGTTAGTTATGTCCTTATGGGGAGGGGAGGTGTAGTGACCAGAAAGGGGCACGAGGGAGCTGCTGGGGTGATGGTGAGTGGGATTCTATTCCTTGCTTTGGATGCTAGTTACATGGGCGTGTTAACTCTGTAAACATTTGAGCTTTACACTTATGATGTTTGCATTTTTCTCTATGTATGTTGTAGTTCAATAAAAGTTTCAAAAAATATAAAAAGAAAATCTGAAATAACTATGGTAAAATGATGATGCTCAGTGGCCACTATATTTTTTTTCAGTATCTTCTGTGATTGTACAAATGAAAAACCGTTAAAAATATTTAATTACAACAAAGGTACTAAGACCATTCAATGGGGGAAACAATAGTCTCTTCAACAAGCGGTGCTGGGACAACTGTATTGTCCCTATTGAAGTTGAACCCCCACCTCACACCATAGACAAAAATTAACTCAAAATGTATTGATGACCTAAAGAGCTAAAACTATGAAACTCTTAAAAGAAAATATAGGGGTAAATTTTCATGACCTTAGATTTAGCAATGGACTCTTAGATATGACACCCAAGTCCAAAGCAACAAAAGAAAAAATAGATAAATTGGACTTCATCAAAATTAGTAACTTCCATGCATCAAAGGAATTTTATTAAGAAAGTGAAAAGACAACCTACAGAATGAGAAAACATTTGCATATCATATCTCTGATAAGGGTCTAGTATCTGACTAGATAAAAAACACTTACAACTCAAAAAGACAAACAACTCAATTAAAAAGTGGGCCAAGGACTAGAATAGACATTTCTCCATGGAAGATATATAAGTGGCCAATAAGCATATGAAAAGATGGTCAATGTCATTAGTTATTAGGGAGAGGCAAATCAAAACCACAACGAAATACTACTTCACAACCACTATAATGGCTACTATAAACAAAAATGGAAAATATCAATTGTCGTGAGGATGTGGAGAAATCAGAACCTTCATACATTGCTGGTGGGAACATAAAATGGTGCAGCATTATAGAAAATAGTTTGGAGGTTCTTCATAAAGTTAAAAGAATTACCCAGCAACTGAGTAACTGACCCAGCAATTCCACCCCTAGGTATACACCCTAAAGAACTGAAAACAGGTATTCAAATCCTTCTACACCAATGTTCATAGCAGCATTACTCACAATAGCCAAAAGGTGGAAACAACTAAAATGTCCATCGATGGATAGATGGATAAGCAATGTGGAATATTATTCACCCATAAAAAGGAATGAAGTACTGATATGTGTTACAATGTTGACGAACCTTTGAAAACCTTATGCTAAGTGGAAAAAGCCAGACACAAAAGGTCACATCTGGTGTGATTCCATTTATATGAAATATCCAGCACAGATAAATCCACAGACACAGGGAGCAGACTGGTGGTTGCCAGGGATTAGGGTAAGTACCCCTTGTACTTAGTGGGTACAAGGTTTCCTTTTGGGGTGATGAAAATTTTTTGAAACTTCACAGAAGTGATGATTGCACAACATTGTGAATGTACTAAATGCCACTGAATTATACATTTAACATGGCTAATTTATGTTATGTGAATTTCACCGCAATAAAAAATATATATTTAAACAAGAGTATATACAATGAGCAATGTATCATTACCAAGAAATGTCCAATCTACATTCATTGGACCTTTCACTCTAGAACTGGGTTAACCAGAAGCTGATTAGCTATCCGAGGTCTGTCCAACTGATGAACTAAATTTCTTTCTGCTGTGGGAATTACCTTCTCGTGTTAGTTTGGACGACACACAGCACAACAGAGGATTAGAAAGGGGTGAGAAAGAATGTCGAGCCACAGGGGCATACGCAGTACACTGGGGGAGGAGTGTTGACCATGTGAAGTCACAAATAAGACAACTCACCCTCACGATGATGCCCATGCGCTTGCTCTCGTAGGTGAAAGGGAAGATCTGCAAGATGGTGAAGTTCAGGATCTGATCGCCAGGGGTCCTCAGCTGCATGGAAGACTGGTCTCGGCCCACCAGGGTTAGGCCCACACTTTCAGTCCACTGTACCAGGGC
This sequence comes from Diceros bicornis minor, assembly GCF_020826845.1. Classification (NCBI taxonomy): domain Eukaryota; kingdom Metazoa; phylum Chordata; class Mammalia; order Perissodactyla; family Rhinocerotidae; genus Diceros; species Diceros bicornis. Next base: position 10,702,279 of record NC_080758.1, on the reverse strand, counting down.
CACCTAAATGTAACACAGGGTCGAAGATCAGACACATGGCTGAGGGTCCTGGGTCACGGGTCAAGCAAATGAACACAAAGGTGGAAGGGGGCGCAGAGACAGCTGAAGCGCAAGTAGTCACTGTGTTCCTGAGGAAGGCTGAGCTGGCCCAGGGATGGACCAGTGACAGCAGCCACTCCTCTGGGCCTGCGGGGGCTCCTGCACACACAGCCGCCCCCTACAAGCCACAACGCACCTTCTCTTCCAGGCCCGAAAGCAGGCACACGCCAGAGCCGTGGCAAAGAGAACTGCATGGCATCGAGTGTGATCAGCACAACCACAGATCACTTCTGGAAGAATCTGCACCCAGCCAAACAACAAATATCGGGAAAGGAGGAGCATGACGCTGGGGTGGCACTGCCCCTTCAGGCTCTCCTTTAAGCCTCAGGGATACTCAACCGGGTGGATCTACAGTGGTTCTCAATAAGACAGTTCTGCCCCCAAGGGGCACTTGGCAATGTCTGCGGACATTTTTGGTTGTCACAACTGGGGGAGGGGTTGTGTGCTACCGGCATCCAGTGGGTGGAGGCCAGGGATGCTGCTCAACACAACAGAAAATTATCCCACTGCAAACGTCAGTACTGCCGAGGGTGAGAACACCGGTCTACAGAGACGAGGAAACCGGGGCTCAGAGAAGTTAGTTAAGCTGCTACCGGCCCACAGCCCCCCTCACCCCAACACTGCACTCCCAAAAGCATGGTTTGGGTCGCCAGCTGGACCCTTCTCACGGCCTCAGTGAGGCCTGCCTCACCTCAGGGCAAAGGCACGGGGGTCACAAACTCCAAGACAGGGACCAGACCAGTCTGGCTAGTGAGTGAAGAGGGCTGGGCGGGGCCTGTGGCAAGAGGGAGCCAGAGCCCCATTTAAAGGGGCAGCACCACCACGACGCACTGGAGAAGAAGGCTGCCCCTCGGGAAGGTGGTCCAGGGTGGCCAGAGCTTCCAGTTTCTCAATAAGACACAGAAATATGGACTTGTCCCTGAGAGCTCTAATTAAATATACGCAATTAATTCACATGTTTCAAAAGCCCGTGAAGAAAATAAAATGAGTCTGCAAATAAATCTGGCCTGGGGTCTCCACAAAAAGAAACAAGAGTGGAAAAGGAAAGGAAAGGTGGAGACGCAGAGAGGGACTGGGGAGGGGTCGGAGATCCCTGAGCCCAACCCAGGGGGCTGGGGGGCAGATGTAAGTACGAACAGCCCACGGTGCAGCTAGGGGCCAAACAACAGGGTCATCCTGCTTACTCGTGGGAATAGCCCACTGAGGGTGGAATTACCAGCTCTACCTGACGGATGGAGAACCTGAGACCCAGAGGCAAGGTGAGCTGCTCTCGGCTGGCAGCCGTGACGGGCTGAGATGGGATCCAATCCTAGGTCTACTGACCCACATAAGAGGCCCAAAGGCAAAGTGCTGTTCCCGGGTCTTCGGATGCCTGTTCTCACCGGGGCCTACATCAGGGCACACGCACATGAGCGCATCCTCAGTGGGTGCCTGGCTGCAGTCCGGCATGCACCTGACACACTGTCGCCATTAGGAAGTTGAGAGGAGGTGTGGTGGGCAGAATGACAGCCCCCAAAGATGTCCACGTCCTAATCCTCAGAACCTGCACATATTACCTTACCTGGCAAGAGTGCCTCTGCGGACGTGATTAAGATGGAGGACCTTGAAACGGGAGATTATCCTGGATTATCCAGGTGGGCCCAATGTAATCACCTGAGTCCTCCCAAGGGGGAACTTTCCCGGCTGTGGCCCCAGAGAGATGTGGGGAGAGAAGGAGGGTCAGAGAGATGTGACATCGCTGGCTCTGAAGACGGAGGAAGGGACCACAAACCAAGGAATGTGGGCAGCCTCTAACAGCTGGAAAAGGCAAGGAAGGAGATTCTTCCCTGGGGCCTCCAGGAGAAACACAGCTCTGCCAACACCCTGACTACAGCTCGTGAGACCGGGGTCGGACCTCTGACCTACAGAACCATAACATAATCAATCTGTGTTGTTTTAAAACATGAGATTTGCAGCGATTTGCCACAGCAACAAAAGGAAACAGATACAGGAGGCTTCCAGTTTTAAGTCCAAACAAGCTGTCCCTTGATTCCCATCCAAGTCCAAGGGCATGGTGTCTAAAAAAGAAAAAGAAAAGGTACCCCCTCCTTTCTTCTTATAAAATTTAATCTTTAAGGAAAGAAAAGGAGGTGCTTTTAGGAGAGTGTTGACTTGAGGAGTGAGGGAAGGTGACAGAGGGGTATGCAGGAGGCGTCAACCCTATCTGAAATGCTTTCTCACCTTTAAGCCTGGTAGTGGGTAGGCAGTGTTCATTCTATGACTCTATAACGTCTGCATGTCTGAACTACTCGTAACGCTTGCTTTGTCACTGAGGGGGTGGAAGGTGAGGGAGTCACGTTTCCACAGCATCTCTCAGCAGCGCCGCATGCCCCCAGCGCTTCTGTTTTATCAAGGTTCTTCCTAAATTCCCACTCCTTTTACCAAGAGACGCTCAGCAAAAGCAGCTTGCTGCTCACAGTTCTGTTTCTGGGGCCCCCAGGCATCATCTCGGCTGAGTGCCGCACCTTGAAGGGGTGGGGGTCACACTGGAGCTCAGAACCGGGGCTCCAGCCCAGCCCTGCCACCCGCCCCCACTCCCTCCCCGGGCCTCCGAAAATATGGGGTTTGAAGCAGATTACTTCTCATTTCTGTGCCAGCTCTACACATTTTGTTTATACATCCTTAATTGGCTATGCTCAGGTATCTAATTAGGTTTCTGTTGCTGATATTAACTGAATTTACATTAGCAAGAAATTATTCTCCAAGAAGGGGAAACTCACCCTGTTTTAATTATGTCATAACAAGTCAACCAGGAGTAGCATGAATTAGCTTTCAAATCCGACCAATGGGAGAAGCCATCACACTGCCTCCACGTCCACAGAAAGGCTAATCAAGCAGTGCTTTTTTTTTTTTTTTTTTTTTTTTTTGCTATTAGCCGGCATAAGACTTTGGAAACCCATTCGTTTGTTCAATTCAGTGATTCTGACTTTCAGTGTGGCCTGTCTTATCTGCTAGCAATCTTCTTTCAAAGTTTAAAATGAACAAATCAGTAAAGACTGGTATACCCAAACCATCTCATCCGTATATATAAAAACGCTTGGGTATATGCATTAAAATGTATATAAGGTGATACCCATGAAAAGAAATACTTCTAGCTTTTACTTTTCTCTCTATATACTAATCAAATATTTTAGCATGTGTATGCATTTCTTTTCTTTTTAATTTTAATTAAGTAAATAAATACTCCAATACAATACAAGATATTACAAATACCTAGGTGTCAGACACAGGCTAAAAACCTTCACTAAATGTACATCCTTCTTTGCATCCCAATTGAGCAACAAAGAAAAAGAAAAATTCCTCTTTGGACGCTTTCGAACATGATTGTTATTGAAGGGATTTTTTCATTCTTGTTTGTAAGCAGCTGTTACTTCACCCCTTAAAAACCTATTTAATTGTGAAAAGTCTGTGACATGGGGCTTCAAGGAGACACACTAACTCCCCCCTAAGCCTGTTCTTAACTTCAATCGAGAAAGATTCTGGAACTGCAGCACCGGAACGGGCTTTCAGGGCTGTGCAGGGGGTTCTGGCCTTGGCCAGCCCAGACCCCCCGCCATGGACCCCACAGGACCCTGTTAGAGGAGAAGTTCAACTATGCATCTGACACAATTAACCATGACGAATGTTCCTGGAGAGGAATGAATTACAACTGCAGGTAAACATCTTCTAACCGTGCCTTCTTCTTGAGCAAACCTCTCAATGGACTTAAGGAACCTACTAAACTATGTTTGATGGACCCCGTGGGTCCACGTTCTAATCAGAACCATGTCATCTCCTTGGGGGGTGATCCCAACAGGATGTGAGCCCTGCGGGGGGCTTTCATTCTCACCTTCCACTCTCTTGCTCCGACTTGAACATAAGTCAGCATTAATTTAAAGCTACTTTCTAACAGGACATATAAAATACCCCAAGGTCCGCTGAGAAGAGACTGGTTCAGAATTGGGGTGCTCACTAATCCTTCTCAACGGCAGCAGGGACAAACATTTCGGGGTAAGGTAAGACGAACGCATTCCTTTCCAGAATCAGATGATACAAAATGAGGCTACTTCTTATTCTGACAGGTCCAAGCTTCAGTTCAAAAGAATCATTCCCTATCACCAAATCATAACGGATTTCAGGGTCATCTCATTGTCCTTAGCAGCCAGAGTTGGGGTCTCAGGGGGCCTCGGGTCAGAATATCCAGAGGTCAGAGCAGCAGCAGAAAAAGAAACCTTGTTAAGGTGAATGAATGAACAAATAAGTTAGATGCAAACTCGACCAAATGCTGGAAGCCAAGAAAGGGGCAGAGATGGGGTCCTGGCTCAAGAGTCTGCTGTGTGTTCCAGAACGGGTCAGAAAACCAAAAGGACAGAGCCCGCCACTTTCCCTCCCTAAAATGCCCATCTGAAGGAGTCAGGCCAGAGCTACCCATGAAAGGGGTTTTTCATCATTTGTGGGTCAGCAATAAACCACCTTTGACAAGTTTTAATAATTTTCTCTTTGTACCTGGGAACATGTGCTTGGGAAACATGCCAGATTAGGCTAAAGAGCCTTGAATTCTTGTCAAAAGCAGGATACATACAAATTATAAGAGTGTGCATGAATCGGACATCTGATTAAAGGGGTTCTTTGGTGGCATTCAATAAGATAAACACCCAGGCTTACAAAGAGCAGCCAGTCTGCACGAATCCAGGCTTTCAAGATTATAAATCGATCCACAGACCTAAGGTATTCTTTACTTAATTAGGAAATGGATTCAACAATGCGCCACAGGGTGGTTCCACGTTGGAATGCCAACGGGTTGGGCAGGTAGCAGACAGGAAAAGGGCAGGCCACGTAGGGGCCAGGGGTAAACTGAGGCAGCAGCCACCCAGCTTGGCTAACCGCTGCCAGGTAGAAATTGGGCCCATTATTTCCAAATCTGATTTTTCTCAAGAGAAGCTGATTTTTATATAATGTTAAGTGATTTTCAATTATTGCTGCAGATTTTTTTTTAACAAAGCATGGAGCAAACAAAATACAGCCTGTCATGTTTAAGAATTAGTGGACAAGATGGTGGAATAAAAGGCCGCTCCCTGATCCAAATTTCCTTGATCCCGTACCTGAAATGCAGCCTCCTATCACTTAACTCGGATAAAAATTACTATTTGAGAAGAAAGAATGGTATCATCTCCATAAAAATTTAGCGATTTAGAAATGACCATTCACTTAAGTCCACTCTGGGCCAGTGCTAAGATGATATGGGACAGAACTCATGCATCTGTGGCCCACAGATGAGCTGACACCTAGGAAAGCTCATTTGACAGTTTTCCGCAGTGTCCCTAAAACACTCTGGTCCTGCCTTACACAGCCCCCGTCTTCTGAGCGACCAAACCCTATTTCAAGACTCTAGCCTGGTGGTTAATAAATAACACTGATGGAGGACTTTTTCCTTAAGTTCCCGACCTCTGTTCTCTGACCTCACCCTCGGGTCCGAGGGCATGGCGACGTGATGGTAAAGGCCCACCAGGCTCCTAAATCTTTCTGACTCAACACTCCCCGCTCATTTGTGCACGCATCTGAATGTTGGCATTGGCCAAGCTCCTGGAGATGAGGCTCAGGGAACAAGGAGGCATTTCGGGGACCCACACACATCTGAGACGTGAACACGGTCATGGAGAAGAAACCTCACGGCTGCAGAAGGACTGTGAGATCACAGGCCCCCCTCAAAGCCACATGCTCATCTGTCCCCACTGACGTTTATCCTCACTCCCTACAAAAGGGCTAAGAAAACGCAAAACGAGCTGTGCCTTTTCCATACACGCTCAGAGATGCACAGAGAGACTGAACACATGAGGCTGCTATCATGACATTACTTACAATGGCCAAAAGTGGAGACCACCTAAAAGTGACGCTTGGGAGATAGAAGAAATAACCTGTGTGTATCTAAGCCACAGAATATAGTGCAGCCACTAAAAATCTCAGCATTGATGGTTACTGGAAAGGGATAATACAATATATTACTAAGTGATCAAACCAAGATGGATGTGGAATGACACTAAACATTTAAATTATATGTATAGAAGAGAGACAGGAAGAAACATCAGAATGTTTTTGCAGGTTTTTTTCCTCTAATTTTTTACTTTTTCTGTAACAAGCTTATGTTACTCTTATAATTCGAGGGAAAACTAAAGATAAAATCTCCTTCTAGATTAGCTGTATCTTCATTGCATTTTTATATCACCCCTGTCTGTATTCCTCTCAGCACCTGGACATTCCAAATGGAGGCAGGATGCTCTCCATCTATTGACTCGGCTGCCAGGAGGAGAGACCCACTCGCGCAGCGCCTGGTCCACCTCTCATGGCCACTTGCGAGGGCCTGTTTCAGGGTTACGGTGGACTAGAGGAGAAACACACTCTTCTTGGTTTTCCTTTCTAAGGGCAGGATCCTGGAGAGATGGACGATGAAGGCAAGACACTCTGAAGGTAGGCTTCTAGGGTCTGGTAGAAGAAGGCTTATTATCACCAAACTTGATGAGAAAAGAGGGAAGGGACAAAAAAAAAAATGTCCCAATGAGCTTGGAAGAACACAGACTCTCAACGCTGGCTCAGAACAGGCCACTCAAGGGGACTGGCACAGGTAAGAATAATCAGACAGTCTGGAACCTCACTCAGTATCAGCCCCGAGTTCCCCAAATACAGGGGGTTAACCCTCTGTAGCAGTTTGAGTTTACAAAGCACTTTCAAGCCATCATCCCACGGGCAGGGACACGGTTCTTTGGGGTTCCGAGTCCAGCCTCTGACGTGGGCTGCCTGGTTTTAATCTTGCCAGACATGTGACCTTGGGAACATTCCTTAGCCAATCTACACCCATCCGGAAAACAGGCACAATCATAGTAACTCTGGGTCGTAAGGGACGCCCACGGCACGGTGTCCGCACAGAGCACGTAGTCAACAGGTGGCCATTTCTCACTGCTGTCGGTACACTGCTGTCCCCACTGCTCCCTCTCCTCTAAGGGCCCGTGAGCTCAGGGCTGTCAGTCCCTCTCTATCCACGAGGAGGCTGAGTTCAGCCTAAAATCACAGAGCTACTCGAGTCAGACCTTGGAAGTTAAACACGACCACCAACTGCACCGGGGGTGGAGGAGGGGCAGCGTGATGCCTTCATCTTTCATGAGAGTTAGTGGAAAGGAGGGTCTTGAAATGCAGACTTTCATTTATGCCATCAAGAGACTAGAGGAACACATGGTAACCCAGCATTTCAGTAAAACTCAGCCCCCAGCTGATGTCGCAACACAGCGATGCTCCACACCCTGACATGCTCTAAAAAGATGAGTTACGAAAGGCAAGGTGCAAAACTCTACAATTTATAATTGTGCATTTAAATTCTGAAAATGGGTTAACAATTAAAGAGTGAGGAAAATTCTAATACATGCAATGAATGATCTCTGCAAGGACGCTCAGATATTGCTAACAGTGGGTAGCTCAGAGGAAGAGGTCTGGGAGACGAGGCCTGTTAGAGACTGGAGGTCTCAGAGGAGGAGGGGGACAGACTTCTCACTCTGCGCCATGAGCACGGGGCAGACACACAGAACATTCTATACATTACCTAGAACTTGCAATTAATGGCTCTGAAATCATTGAGCTATTCAAGGCAGGGCCGAATATATCAAGAAACTTCCATTCATACTGTTGCACACACCATGCATGTCCATACACATGCACACACATACGTGTGCACATATGTGCACACAAACACATATACACACCTGCACACACAAATCCTACAGGAATATGAAAACCATACAACCGTATCACTTCCCCTTCCTCCCTTCCCTGGACAGCAGTATGATTCCGTACTACAGAAACATACAATTATGCTTCTATACATATGCATAAATTTTGGGAAAATCTATACCAGAACATAAACAGTAGCTATTGCTAGGCGGTGAGAATTATAGGTTACGTTTATCAACTTTTTTTTGAATCTACAATTTCTACTCTTTCTGTAATGAGGACATTTCTCGCTTGTGATTTTTAAAAGCTTAAAAAGTTTTTAATATGAAAGAATTCATGGAAAACACAAATAAACGAGTCATAGGGTTGATTCCACCTGCTCGTAGGAGAGCACTTCCTTGACTAGTTACACCAAGAAACAAGTATGTTAAAAATTGTGTCACCAGGGCCGGCCCGGTGGCTTAGCGGTTAAGTGCACGCGCTCCGCTGCTGGCGGCCCGGGTTCGGATCCCGGGCGTGCACCGACACACCGCTTCTCCGGCCATGCTGAGGCCGCGTCCCACATACAGCAACTAGAAGGATGTGCAGCTATGACGTACAACTATCTGCTGGGGCTTTGGGGGAAAAAATAAATAAATAAAATCTTTAAAAAAAAAAAAAAATTGTGTCACCACCCTCTCTCACTGTACCCCACCTCCAACACTGCCAAATATCCTGGCAATGATGGACGGCTGTCTGGGCTGAAACCTGCCTCCTTGAGCATCTGAGGAGCACTCCTCTGGCCAGATCATATCTAGTTCATTTCCCCTGGGAGTTACTGTACGGTGACAGGGAGGGCCAGCGCCCCTCGGGCTGTAATCGAGAGCTGAATAAAGACACTTCAAGGCTTCCAGAGAGGAATGTGCACAGGAAACAAATTTAGGAAATCCTGCTTTCTGTTACAGGAAATGAATCCTAGGCCAACTGGTAGAAATTACTTGGGCAGCTCCAAAGTAAAATGAATACTGGCTTCTTTCTAATACGTATTCCATACTCTGACCTTGCCTAGACCAGCAATGTCTTATTGATATAGAATTTCAAAGGGAGGATTCTAGACCCAGCCACGTCTATGTGGAATCCCACGGGATCTGGAAACAGTAAGGCTTTCTGAAAGATTTCCTTGGAACTAGATTTAGCCAACCTTCTGTCACATGGTGTATTTATATAAACAGATCTGTATTTTGTGGTACACATCTTTTGAAATAGTTTAGAAGGCTGGTCAGTAAAATATTAACAGTGGTTACACCTTTAGTTAGTAGGATTATGACTTACTTTTTTTCTTTTTTTATCTATATTTTCACATAAACATGAAATAAGTGTGCAATAAAAAATAATAAAGTTGTGAGAAAAAGAAAGATATCAGTACGGTAACGCTGACCTCTGTGAAGACATCAAAGGCCAAAATATCTTTTTTTTTCCAATCATTACTCAGAATCTTAGAAAAACAAGACAAACCTGAATCTGAGTGCACTTAGTGGACAGAAGAGATAAAAACAACTATTCACTTTGAGGAAAAGCAACTGAGAAGCACAAAGCATTCCTTGAAAGATTTACCCTCATGGAAAAATCTTTGCACAGCCCTAAAACAAATATATCAGAATTCAGTGGGAACAGAGGGGTGGAACAGGCATTAAAGACCTCCACATACACATGTCAACAGCCAATAGGGTATTCGCAGCTCAGAGGTAGAGGCGTTCATCAGATACCACCATCGGGAACTTGTTCAAATTCAAATTCCATCAAATACCCAAAAGCTACTGGTTCCCAGTTCACAACTACCAACAATCTGGTCCTTTCTTGCAGCTACCATTCAGGGGCATCGTCCTCCCATGCCCAAATGGAAAAGTGAGACCAAGCAGACTAAACCTGGTGAAGAAATGATGACGAATTTTGGTCACTATGACAAGTCCAAGTAGACCAGCAGGATCACCGTACCCATCCTTCCTCCCTCGTCTCTCTCTCTCTCTGCACACAACTCCCATCTCAGAATTTGGCCAAGGACTGCAACCTTTTTCACCCCTAAAACGCCTGGTTCAAATGTCCAGGATTATGGATGAACTGGGCATCACAGCTTGAGCTGTTCCACAAACAACAAGCAGACTGGAAGGAGTTGTCTCCCAGGGGACACGTTCCATTGCCCAAAAAAAGAGAAAGAAGCAACTGGACGGGAAAAGACACCCCTGAGCGTCCCTTCATTTCTGAACTCTGGAAAAGATTCTCCTCGTGTGATTCCCCAACCACCATTCACCACTGGCTCACTGGTATTCTCAGATTAGTCCAGACCTTTAAAACACTTCATCTACCAGAGAAGCCCCCTCTCTCTTCCTTAAAATGAACAAAAAAGTAGTAATTGAGAGTCCCTGTAACAGTGGTGGAAGAGGAAAATGGTTAAAAAAAAATTCTGGGAAGCACTCTGGTTATTCACATCATGAGCCTCACAAATCCTCACTCAGTGTGACCCACAGGATTTATGGACTGCCTTCTAACGGCCTCACAACACCCTCTTGTGGGTCCCGTGTCACAGACGCATGGAGGCACAGCAAGGATAAGGAGCTGGCCTAGGTGCAGAGCTGCGATCCCAAGACTCATGGGCTCAAATGCCTCACTCTTGCTCCCTCCCTAGGGGATGGGCTGCTGCCTTGTGCAATGTTAGCTCCGCAGTGCCTCGCCCATCCCAGGCGCTCAGAAACATCTGCTGAATTAATCAACCCAATCACACCATTTCTAGGAATAACAGGTGTAAGGAAGCTTATTGCAAATGTTTATAAACACTGTTGCTAAAAATTAGAAATGACCTAAATTCCAATAACATGAGAACAGTTAAGGACATTAGGGTACATACATATGAAGTGATTCTGAAAAACTGGTTTTTAATGATACTCAAGAAAATCGGGAAACAGGCATGAGAAAATGTTAAGTAAAAAAAGGAGGATATGAAACCATACCTATATTAAAATTCTCATTTCTTTAAGAAAAAAATACATGAAAAGATAGTAGAAGGCTATTTATCAAATTAATAAAAATTAATACATAGTGGCTTTTGAAAAATGGTTTAGTAAAATGATTAAGAGTTTAGGCTCTGAAAACAAACTCCCTGGGTTAAAACCCTGGCCCTGTCACTTAGGGGGCTGTGCTGGAAGATTAATTAGCAAGAGAAAATGGCAACAGTACCATGAAGAAACCTGGGAGACACCACCTTAGCTAAGTGACCAAAGTCCACGTCTCCAAAAGCGGGACAGGCCGCCATGTGCATCTTGTGCCTCCTGATAACACACACAGAGGAGGACGGCGCCAACAACACGTAACCTGAGTCTACGCCGTAAGAAAATGTCAGACAGACCCAAACTGAGGGATGTCCTACAAAATAACTGGCCTGTATTCCTCAAAAGTGTCAAGGCCGTGAAAAGTCGAGGAAAGCTGAGGAACTGTTCCAGATTACGAGAGAATTAAGAGGCGTGACAACTGAATGCAGTGTGTGCTCCTGGACTGGATCCTGGTCTGGGGAAAATCTTTTTTTTTTGTTTTGTAAAGAAGTAAGTGAGACAGCTGATGTTCAATAAGATCTGCAGGTTAGATAATAATACTGTATCAACGTTAATTTCTTGTTTCTGATAAACGTCCCTGTTTTTTAGAAAAAGAAGTAAAATATTTAGGAATAATAAGGGATCATGCCTGAAGCCTACTCTTCAAAGGGAAGAGAAAGGATGATAAAGCAGACGTGGAAAGATGTTAAGATGTGAGGAATCTGAGAGAAGTTTCAATAAAGGGGAATGCTTGGTACGAATATTACAACTTTCCTCTAAGTCTGAAATTATTTCGAAATAAAAAAGTTTAAAAAAATCCAGGCACTTTAGGCTCTCTGTCCTTGACTTTTCTCTTCTGAAAACGGGGATAATAACAGTGCCTCTCAGTTGCTGGGAAGTTAAATGAGATAATACACAGAAAGCACTCCCAATGGAACCTGATGCTCACCACTTGCTCGAGGAAGGTTACCTACTGTTACCATTCATGAAACCGACCCATTTTCTTCTTTCAAGTCTTCTGAAATTTCCAAAGTTTCTACAATGAATAAAAATTGTTTTCATAATCAATCAGACCGGAAGGAGGAAAGGAAGGAGGGAAATAAGCTGGAAGGAAAAAGACCAAAATGTTAATAGATTGGTGAAACACACGCCTGCGTCTGAATTACACTCAACCAGAGGGACAAAGGACACGATACTATTTTCATGCTGGGCAAGTTCTCTGCCCACACACACACAGAGGGCCTTCCTGTTGTACGCACTCGAAAAGGGAAGCAATTAGGGGCTTGTTACAGAAAATATTAAAGGAAAAACTGTGCTACCAGGCCCTATGCTCTTGAACATGGAATCAAACGAATCCTTTTGGTTTTAACAAGAGAATATGCTTAGATATGAACAGCAACTTAAAATATGTGGCTTATCGGACTTCATCAAAATTAAAAACTTGTGTTTCAAAAGACACCATCAAGAAAGTAAAACGATAGCCTTCAAAATGGGAGAAAATATTTGGAAGTCATAAAATTGAGAAAGGACTTTTATCTAGAACATATAAAGAAATCTTACAACTCAATAATAAAAAGACACATACAATTAAAAGCGGGCAAAGGAAACTGACAGACATTTCCCCAAAGAAGACACACAAATAGCCAACAAGCACATGAAAAGATGCTCAACATCATTAGCCATCAGGGAAATGCAAATCAAAACACGAGATTCCACTTCTCACTCACTAGGATGGCTAGAATGAAAAGGACCGACAATTACAAGTGTTGGCAAAGATGTGGAGAAATTGGAACCCTCATTCATTGCCGGTGGGAACGTAAAATGATGCAGCCACTTTAGAAAACAGTCTGGCAGTTCCTCAAAAGGTTAAATAGCGAGTTACCATATGATCCAGCAATTCTACTTCTATATATATACCAAGAGAAAGGAAAACATATGTCCACTTAAAAGCTTGGACACAAATGTTCACAGCAGCACTATCCATAATAGCAAAAAATGATAGAAACAATCTAAATGTCCATCAACTGATGAATGGATAAACATAACATACTATTATCCATACAACAGTATCATTCATCCATAAAAGGCCTGAAGTGTTGATACATGCTTCTACATGGATGAATCTTGAAAACACACGCTAAGTGAAAGAAGCCAGACACCAAAGGTCACATATTTGTATGTTTCCGTGTGTATGAAACATCCAGAATAGGCCAATCTACAGAGACAGAAAGTAGCATAGTGGTCGCCCAGGGTTAGGGGGAGGGAGGGAGGGAATTTAGGGGAATATGGGCATGGCGTGCTTCCTTTTGGGGTGATGAAAATGTTCTAAAACTAATCGTGGTAATGGTTGCATAACTCCAGGAAAATACTAAACACTGTGCATGTTAAATGGATGATTGTATGGTATGTGGATTACATCTTAATAAAGCTGTTATGTTTTTGAAAAGGGATGTGTTTTAAATGGGATGTTGTGCCCCTTACGTGCTGGCCATATGAATTACAAACGAGATCTCCTGCTCTTTCCTAACTCAGGACATCTCTCAGATCAGAGGGAGACCAAGTCCTGCCCTCAATGGAAAACTCGTTTCCCTAGGGCCCTGCGTCATCCTGGCTCCCGTCTGCCCTGACAGCCGGCTCCCTTGGGAACCCCACCTCGAGCACGTGGAAAAGAGGCGGGGCGTCTCTATGCCCCTCGCTGCACCTGCCCAGGGTTTACCTCGTCCGGGCTGGACGCCTGGTACACGCGGCAGGAGTCCTCGTACTGCTTCTCGGCCTCGGCCTGGTCGGTCACACCGTTGGACTCGTACACGGGGGTCACGTTGTGGCAGAGCGCGATGGCCTTCACCGCTTCGTGTACACGGCTGCTCATGGTCCGCCGGACCTTGGTGGTGAGTGTGGGGCCCTTCTGAGCAGGCGGGTCCTGGGATTGCTAGAGGAAGGGAAACACACGAGGAAGATGACCAGAGACACGGAGGGGTCTCGAGAGTGTGGAAGAATCACCATGTGGAGAAGCACTGCTTTTCTTTCCACTGCTCTCACACACGTAACTCAGGCAGATCTACAGTGACACTGCAATGAACAGCATGCAATTTTCAGGGATCCAATCACTTAGGTTGGCCAAAAAATTGTGAAATAGAGGGAAAAACTACAACTTAGTGAATGTGGGCGATTCTACCTGTGAACACGTGCATCTGTCTTCTTTGGGTGGTGTGGGGGGCCTCCCCTCCGACACAGTGAGGGCCCCACTACGGTGGAAGTGACCCTGGTGTTTTAGACCAGGCTTCTCAACCTCGGCACCACTGACATGTGGGGAGGACCACTCTGTTGCGGGGCCGTCCTGTGCACTGGAGGATGTTTAGCAGCATCTCTGGCCTCCACCCACCAGATGCCAGAAGGATCCCCAAGTTGCAACAAGAGACCAAAAATGTCTTCAGATGTTGCCAAATGTCCCACGGAAGCCAAACCCATCCCCGGCTTAGAACCACTGCTTCAAACGTACATTCTTCTTGGTTTAAAACAGAAGGCAACGACTGCAACTGGTGCTCTACGGGGAAACAAGCACCCAGGGCAGGCCCAGCGAGGCGCATCAGAACCACCCGGAGGAGGCCTGGCCAGAGGAACTCACGGCAAGAGGGTACTGAGCCCTCCACTTGAGCAGATTTTCAAGATCAATTTTAGACGTGCTCAGTTTTTGCCTCCCACGCTGACTTCAGACCCTAACTAGTCTAAGAAGCAGTTCTGTTGCTTACACGGCCCTCATCCGTGCCTTCGTTCATACCTTTCAACACATGGCGGGCCTCCTAAGGGCCTCCTCGTGGGTTAAGTCTCGGGAAAATGGTTTCAAGCAACCTGGTAAAGAGTACTGAAGGTTAAGAAATCTGAGCTTTATTCCTGGATGGGCTATGAACAGCTGTGTGACTTCGAGCAAGTCACATCTGCTCTCTGGGCCTCAGTTTCCTGTAAGTGACAGGAGTGGGCTAGGGGTGGCATTCAACCCATGCTGCACACCTGGATAGCAGGAATCCCAAGAAACCCACTCAGCACCAACAATTGTGGCGGGCAGGCAGCCCCATTCCTACCTGTGCGACACATCAGGTGCCAGGAAGGCCTACCTTTGGAGAAAGGACTCTATTGCCTTGAAATATAATAAAAAACTAAGATCACTGGAAAAAGACCACTTGTTAGCAGTGCACAGCTCAGTGTCAAATAAAACTCAGATGCCCTCCCGTGGTCCACGGGGCCCTCCCTGCCATCTTCCTCCTCATTCACTCTGTTCTAGCCACGCTGGCCTTTCTGTACTTTGAACACTGCCAAGCTCCTTCCTGCCTCAGGGCCTTTGCATTTGCTGTGCCCTCTGCCTGGAACACCATTTCCCAGATCTCTGCAGGGTTGGCTCACTCCATCTCATCATTCAGGTCTCAATTCAAATGTTGCCTCCTGAGAGAGGCCTTCCCTGAGCCCCTCAATTCATGCTGCTCCACTGGCTCTCCCCACTAGAAGTCACGCTTCCACATTACTCTGTGTTACTGTCTTTGCTATCTAAAATTGGCTTGTTTGCCTGACGATTCTCCATGGGAACAGAGAGCCTGTCTGCACTGTTACTCATCATTGTATTCCTAGCACCCAGGGCAGTGCCTGGCATGCGATAGATATTTGCTGAACAAACGAACAACTTAATATTCCTAAGGCCATGGTGGGGAGTCCTGACTTGACCTGAATTTTTTTTTTCCATTTTCAAGAAGAAATAAATATCAAATTGACCAACATCAGTTTCAGGTTTTAAATCACAGTTTTGGACAAAAGGACTTCCTGCAATGGTCTTCCTGCCTCCACAGCTAACTGAGTCCCAGAAGCTAAAGATGTTTATGGACTTACTGGATGCTACATTCCATTAAAAACGTATTTTATCCAACAGAAGAGAAGCGATCTGATCCTTTAGAATGAATCGTGTTTTTATACCCATGAACACATGATTGCCCAAAATAGAGAACAGATGGGTTACGAGAAACAAGAAAATGACTTTCGTTTAATTTTTTAATACTATTTTTAGCAGTGGCATTAGACTCCGCAGGTAATTAGACAATTACTAAATTATTCTGGTCACGCAGGCACACACACTGCTCGAGCTTCCTGCTCTGTTAACCTTTGGTGTCAAGAGGACACAAGTTTCACTTCCAGGCCAAAGGGCACTGCATGGTAACAATAATTAGAGTAATGAATCAGAACTACAGTTTAAATGAATCATTATTTGCCAAGTGCTTTTAATTATAAAGAATTTAACTCTAAAATTATAACAAGGACTAAAGATTCACAGCAAGGTTCTCTCTACTGGAGAGATTAATCAAGAACGTTTTTTCCTAAATTCTGTAATTTATGTTCTAGCCACGGATGTGTTTCTTCGTTTCTGCCCACATTCCTTAGCACCTGGACCAAATTATTACTTAACATTAGGGGCAATAACAAGACCTTTGACAAAGTAATTGCTTTGGCTGGCAAGTTTTAGTAACAGTGGGTTTGAATGAAAGGCCGAGTTAAGGGCATCCTTCACAAACCTTTGGGTTTTATAAGCGATCTGATTTCATGTCTACAGGAGTCAAATACTTCCACTAACGTTTTGAATGTGGGATAACACAGCACTTTGGGGTTTTGTATTCCAGGTGAAACCAGTCCAGAGCAAGGCAAAAAGAACAACACAGCCAAGATTTTTGCAAAGACCTTACTTTCAGATCAGGAGACCATCTGACAACGAATCAAAAGATGAGGGTCATTAGCCCAGACCAGCATCACAGGTGACTGGTTTAATGTCTCCAGGCTCGTCTGTTTCTCTCTTAAATTAATACTTATCCCTCTTTCCTACTACAATGTTTCAGGGAAGAGGGGTCATAACCATTGATTCTGAAATTCTCTTTTAATTTTCAAATAAAAGGCTCAGGCACACACCAAATGGAAATCCCCATATATCGTGAAGGCACTGGGAATTACCAGGGGCTCAGCCAGTCTTAGTATTGGGCCCAGTCTTCAAACATCCCCACATTCCCCATCTGGAAGAGTTTCACAAGGTACAGTGTTTATCTCTGGCCTCCTCCCCATAGGCCCTTTAACCTACACACATTTCTTCTGACTTAAAAAATACCAGGGGAAAATAAAAACAGATGTGGTAGTCACAGAGGCAGGTTACGATTCTTCTAGCCCTGGGGAGAAACCACTGGTCCTTTTAAGGAGGGAGGGCAAAATAGGTCCACATGAGGTCAGAAGTTGGGAGAGGAATCAAGATCCCCATATAGGAAGGCCCCTGACGTGGGCCCTTGGGTGGGTCTCTCACACCATAAAGTAATGCTGTGGAGTCATTCTACAGTATCCCAGCCAACAGATGAGACACGGAGACTCAATGAAAAACAGGCCCCCATTTCCCATTAACGATCCCTGGGAGGGGCATTTCCCAATGAGAACTCCAGGCTGTATTTCAGGAAAGATTAATACAAAAGTTAAATGTTGAATCACCATGAATATCAATTTTCTTTCTCAATGCAATTAAAACATCACCATTTATGAACATTCATAATATTAATGGATATTATGGATGGATTGCAACTATGGATAGGTAAAAACACACTATGAAAGAGAAAAGAAGGAATTCCTGTTTCGATAGCCCCACTTTAGCCCCCAAATAAAGCCCAAAGCTGATAACTTATTAACCTCAAAGGGCCGCCCCCACAGAAACATGCTCAGAGCTACTAATTCCAAAGAGATCAACCGAGTTACAGGCTGATTAAGCGACTGAATAAATACAATGCTTACTATTAAACAGTAACATCTTCCAGCTTGACAAAGGCAGCAAATTTCACTTCCTTGAAACTGAACCCCATAGAACACAGGGGCTGTCAACTTGGGTGATTCTGCCCACCATCTGGCAGTGCCTGGAGATATTTTCGGTTGTCACAACCGGGGGGGAGGAGGCATGCTCTAGGCATCTAGACGGAAGTGGGCAAGGATGCTGCTAAACACCCTACAACCACGGGACAGCCCCCACAACACAGAATCATCCAGCCCAGTATGTCACTACGCCAACGCTGAGAACTGGGATATAAAGCCACTGACACTATAAAACCAGGGCCAGGACCAAGGGGAGCCTCCCGAGCTGTGCTGGTGCGAGTGGGATCCTATCCATTTAAATTCTCAGTACCGCGCCCATCATGGATTTTTGCATTGAGTTTTTTAAATATTGCATTACAATATGATGTATCTTGACTACTGCATTTTTTTGGCATCTCGTTAAATTTTGCTCCCCAGGCACATACCTCATGCTCCTTGCCTTAGTCCCGGCTCTGTCACAAAACCATTAAAAATGATCATAATCATTGACATGAGTGAAAACAAAGGACGTTGGATAGCGTTATTCTAACAGTGGTTCTTAACTAGACATGCTTCTCAGAATAACCAACAAAGACTTTAAGAAATATATATATATGCTTGGGCCCCCCACACCTGAAGAATGCAGTTGGGCCCAGGCATACATATGTATCTATTTTAAAACTTTACATGCAATTCTGATGCTCAACTTTGGGTTAAACAGAATTATGAAAATATGATGACTTTTTGTTGAAAAGAAAAAAAGAAACACACAGAGAAACAAAGCACACATCCTCAGACACACAAACACAGAACAATAGTTTGGCATTTTAGACACCCAGGACAAATTTACTATTCTATAGTACAGCGCTATAAGCAGTTAACACTACTTATCTCTGAGTGATGTGAACACAAGTGACTTCAATGTTTTTTCTTTGTACTTATCTATATTATTTTTTTACACAGCAAAAAAAATGAATCCTAAAGAAGTATTAGAGATTTTTTAAATGAGTAAAACACAAAGTAAGCTCTGTATCCCAGAGAAAAACATGCAGATAAAAATTCTTCCTCGAGAAACCATAAATTTAAGCTCATCTATGTTTCCTATGGATGCAGAAAACGAGAAGAATACTGTCATGGATGCAATAAGTATTGACCAATTGAATGCAGCATGTGCACATACGTCAGGTGCAGGAAAATAAACCACAAACTCACACATTCACCAAACTTACTAAAAAAGAAAAATAAAACCTCAGTAAATTCTAACAACAAATCCTAAAACGGTATCGGAGACAAAATATCAAGTGAAAAATGAGAGTGCACAGATCAAAACGCATGGAATAATGCCAATTATGTTTTTTGGAAAATACGAATTTACATGGACAAAACAGCCTAGAACAACACACAAAAGTGCTGGTCTCGGTCTTCTCTGGAGCAGGACATCGTGAGGCTCCCATTTTCCACAGTTGTTCATATGTTTTTCAGATGTGTATATTAACAAGAGTTAAACAAAGACATTTCCACTCACTAGGGGGGAGTAAAATAAAATAGACCACTACACATTCCAGGTAATATAGACCAGTTGTCTCAAAATATTTTGAGCAAATAACACATTAGGAAAAAAGTTTTGAGTACTCTCCACCTATATACATTTAACTTTGTATAAATACTGTATTGTGCATTATAAAACAACAAAATGAAATTCTGAAAAGATAATAAAAATGAAAAACAGCATTTTTCACAGAATTAGCCAATATCTCAAAATAACATCGTCTACTCAGGGTAAGGGGCGCTGAGAATTACAGATGTAAAATTACACTTCAAAGTGTCATGTCTGTTATCCAGTCGTAAAGGGGAACCAAGTGCTGATGCATACTACAACCCGCAAGAACCCTGAAGACACGATGCCATGTGAAATAAGCCAGGTGCAAAAGGCATTGTATGATTCCATTTGTATGAAGCATCCAGAACAGGCAAACCCTCAGAGACAGAAAGCAGACTGGTAGTGGCCAGGGGCCGAGGGAGTGAGGAGCAGGGATGGGAATCCAAGAGATACAGGGTTTCTTTTTGGGGTGATGAAAATGTATTGAAATTGGGTAGTAGTGACGGTTGCACAACATTGAGGATACACTAAAAAACATTGAATTGTACACTTTAAAGGGTAAACTTTATGGCATGTGAATTATATCTCTATTTTGTTTTAAAGGTACCAAAAATAAGTCAGAGGGAAAATCATCCCATGACCTGAGCCTGCAATGGTTTTCTCTCATAATGTGTTGGCCATTTTCTTGTGGTTTACTGGGGCTTGTAATAATAATCTGGAGTTTCCCTGCAGGAATCTTTTAAAGCCACCTGCCCTCTTTATGAGGTTACCTTAGTTAAATAACATCCCTAAAACCAGTCACCCTGGACACTCATAAACTGCAATCTACCTTTCAACATTCTGAAAATAAACAATCGTTGAATTCTAACTCCTTCTGCAGGACACCTCAAGGACTGTCCCTGATAAATGTTCGTCTGATATACGGAGTGAGGGTCCCTGGGTCAGTCTCAATACTATCTAGTAAGGTTTAAATTTTGCTTTAATTTGGAAGAGGAAAATGAAGTGTGAACAGATGCTCTGATCTTTTCTTCCTGCGTCCCAACAGGTCATCTTGCAAACTCTGTTTCGGAGTCCACAGATTCAGAGACTGATGTTCTGAAACATAAGGGTGACCCTCAGATCCACGGTAGCTCTTCTCCAACTCGGCTGTACTTGGGAAGCAGCTGGTTCACCTGTTACTATTGTGGGTCCAGGAACCACTCTGAGATTCAGACACTGTCCCAAGTGATTGGACCCAGGAGTTCCAAACACTGTACTTTACCAAAGACTGTTACAAAATCCTATTATTAAACTCTAAAGTCAGGTGAACGACTGTAATGGGTTCAGGGGAATCTTTTTGGGGTGGTGGATGGAGTCTAAGTCTACGATTGGATTGCGGTGATGGCTCCACAACTCTGTAAATTTACTAAAAAAATCATTGACTTGTATACTAACCATGGCTGGATTTTATCACATGTAAATTAGACCTCAATAAAGCCGTTAGAACACGGGAAAGCCTTCCTACATCTCATCACAAAAGTATTCATGTGTTGACCGCACGATTTTTAGATGTCATGAGAGAGGGATGCACACAGCCTTGCTGGGGTGGGGATGTACTAGAATTCTGAGCTCTCACCAGCCTCAAGACGCCCTAACCCCATAACACTCAGCTATTCTAAACCCAAGGCCAGGGTGGGCAAATCAATTTATGAGCTTCCGCTAAGGAAGCGTTATGAGTTAGAGATCATGGTAAGAAACATCGTTTTCTGACTTTTAGCATTTTACAAAGAGTGTTATCTGTGCTAAACCAAAAATGGACCATAAAAGCTGAACTACACAAATACCCCGGGAAGGGGTGGCTTCTGCAAATACCACAAGCTCTTAAAAATACCACGAAAATGGGCAAGGGTGTGTCTCTTGCTGGGGGTACACACCACGGCTATTAAGCTGTCTAATATAATCATCAGCAGGCTAGCATTGCTGGGAAGGGGGCTACGTGTGGGAGAGGTGTTCAGCCAGGCACTGATAAGCGTGACAACCCACACGGCGAACCCCTTAGGAGGAGCCCGGAAGGCACCGGGGTTGATGGTTCAGAGGGAAGAGTCTGTTCCAGGACAAAGGAATGAGGCAGCTCATCCTGCCCTAACGCTGAAGGCAGCCGCGTAACTGGGGTTAGCAGAAGGAGAGGGTGAACAGCACAGGGGAGTGGGAGAGGATGCTGGTCACGCCTGGACCACGCCAGAAGTCTCAGACCCCGAGAGGGAGCTGACAGCACACGGGTGATCCTGAGCTCCTGGGAGAGGAGCGAGAAGAGAAGCAGAGAAACCGTGATGGGCGGCAGGGGGGTCAGCATAGACAGCCAGGCAACAGAGAGCGCAGTTTCTGCCTAGTGAGTGATGGGGGATGAAGACAAAATGCCATGCAGGTGACCTGGCGGGAGCGGACCTGGGACCGAAGGCAGGTGGTGATGGGGCAGGAAGCAGGGGCATTTCTCAGACCCTTGGATGGAGCCAATGGGGTAAATGGAGGGGCGTTCACTAAGAGAAGCAGCCCTGGAAGAAAGCAGGGGTGGGGGACGAGGGAAGAAAGTCGGGATCATGAGTCTACTGTCCTCATGATCCACGAGCAGCCGTGTCGGAGATGCAGGTGTACTCCAGTCTACAGCTCCAGGTTGGGGCAGAGACACAGGAGCCATCAGCAGCCACAGGGCGATGGAAGCTGGGGGAGGAGGGGACCACCCAGAGGGTGACATGCAGAGCCCAGTACAGAGCCCTGGAGACACCATCACCACATCACTATGCAGAGGAAGATGGGTCAGAGAGAGGGAGAGGAACCGGGGCCAACTGGCTTTTCCTCCTTGTCCAAAGAACTTCTCATGATTTTTGAGTCATCCTAAAAATACATCTTTGGAAAAGCTCTACAGATCCGCTGGAGACAAGCCGTAATGCCTACACAGGGAGCCTAGAAGAACTGCACGTGTTTCATGTCTGGCTGTAGATGACGACACGAGATGGATGGAAGGAACTGTTCTCCATTCAAAATCCACTCCCCCCTCCACACTCTATCCCCTGCTCTGCTATTTTCAGGAGATACCCTGGAAATCCAGGTGTGCCTGCTATCGAACGTTTCAGGAAGTTAAATGTCGAATATAACTGTGTCACGAAGTATTTAGGGATTCCATCTCTAACCCTTATACAGAAATACTTCCTTCACATTTTTAACTGGCTTTCTGACTACGGAATCATTAGCTATTTTGACAAATTTAAGAAAAACATGGCTGCTTTATTTTCTTGTCTCCAAACAAGTGTCATACCACACAGCTGGTCTAATGTAGTCCATCTTAGCCCTGGATGTGCCTCAGAATTACCAAGGGATTTGTCCGTCTGTTGTGTCATCTTACTTCTAAGGCACAGAAGCCCAGGCTCTCCGCTCATCTTAATGACTCAGAATCTCTAGGGTATCAGACCCAAGTCGATGCCGTTTGCTGTGTTTTTAAAACATCACCAGTCATTCTGATGAGCAGCCAAGGTGGCGACCCACTGGTCTAACTTTGTAGGAATATGAGAACACTTACCAGTCACTTCTTTCTCTGAAAAATGACTGGTTTGAAAAAACTTTCTAGGAAAACCAATGTGGGAGCACATAAATATAAGCCATCTCTGATAAATTAATTTCTTTTACATGATTGCTGAGTTGAATACAGATGAGAAACTAATCAGTAACATCATAACGATTTCACAAGTAGACCATTAATTATTGCTACTTTGGGGTCATAACCCAGGAAAAGTAAAAAATAAACAAGTTCATAAACTTGAAGTAAAACCAACCACAATAGGTTCTCAAAGCTCTTTCTGGCACCAGTTACTGGGCAAACAGTTATCTCTTAGGTTTTCCCCAGAGTCCATAAGCATCTCAGTAGAGCAGATTAACCCTGTGGATGAAGAAGATGGGAAAAACCTCAACTCTAATTTTATTCAATATGTCCAGGATTCGTGGCTGCCACGGGTTTGGAAAGGGAGGTGGGTGGGGGGAAATGGGGAGTGACTGCTAGTGGGTATGGGGTTTCTTTTTGGGGTGATGAAAATTGATTGCAGTGATGGTTCCACAACTCTGTGAATATACTAAAAACCAATGAATTGCACACTTGAAATGGGTGAATCATGTGGTATTATGAATTATATCTCAATATTTTTTGTTGTTAATGCAGTCAAGTCACTTTCGATTCCTAGCAACCCTGTGTACAGCAGAGCAGAACCCTGCCCGGTCGTTTTGCACCATCCTCTCATCTTCCAGGGCTCTATCAGACAAAGCTCTGCTGCTATTCACAGGGATTTCATGGCCAGTTTTTCAGAGTGGGTGGCCAGGTCTTTCTTCCTTATCTATCTTATTCTGGAAGCTCTGCTGAAACCTCTCCACCATGGGAGACCCTGCTGGCATTTGAAATACTGATGGCACAGCTTTCAGCATCACAGCTACAACAGTCACCATAGTATGTTAACTGACAGATGCTAATGTGGTTCCCCGATCAGGAAACAAACCCGGGCCTCAGTGAGAGTGCCAAATCCTAACCACTAGATCACCAGGGCTGGCCATATCTCAATATAGGTGTTAACAAATGTAAAGGAATTATTTGGGATATTGAAACAGAAAGCTTTACCTGGGTGTAAATACTAAATATGTGGCTTTGAACTTCATCCATTGAGTCGAGGCCATAGGCCACTGTGCCTAGATGGAGCCGTTTGAAAACCATCTCATTCTGGGTAAGAGTTCCTGAAACAAGACAAAGGAGTAACTGTGCCTACATCCAGGAACTTGTATTAACAGTAATGACAGCTGTTAGTTTTTGAGAGTTTATTACACAAAACACTGTAGTTTCAGACTGCCCCTGCTGGAGTAGACATCCGTGGCATTCTGTTGGCCCAGAATCCAATTCCCTTTCTTTTGAAAATGGCACCCTAGGTTTCCATGGGGATATTGCCACCCTCATTCCCTGGGATGGTCCAGAGGAAGTGTCAATCAGGGTGCCTGGCTCATTCCATTGGCTGGGAGGGTGGCCCATGACATACACTAGGCCAATCAGATTCTATCTTGAAGGAAACTGAGCCTTGAGCAGACAGAGGGATGGATCCAGATGGATGGAAGATGAGTGGAGTCAAGTCACCCCAGTGACAGAGCCCTACAGAGACCATCTCAGGGGTCCTGGCACTAACATATCTAGAACTTTCCTGGTTCCTCTCCTTCCTGAAACCTAATTTTTCTCTGCTTCGGTGAGCTATTCCGGATCCTTGCAATAGATTCCGTTTTATCCCATGGTCGCTAAATGGTAGAGATGAAGCCTAAACCCAGGTCTCCCCACCCCCAATCCTTGCTCTTAACCACCATGATAATCGCATAACTTGACAGACATTAAATAGTGAAATATTTTGGGGTGTGGTTATGGGGTCAGAACTTGAAGCCAGACCACGTGAGCTCAAAGCCTGCTTCTGACAAGTCAGCTAACCTCTCTGTGCCTCATTTCCTCATCTGTAAAATGGGGATTAAAAATACTACCTAACTCACAAGGTTCGGGTGAGGATTAACTGAGTAACTAAATGTAAACACCCAGAACAGTGCTTTGCACATAATCAGTACTATGTAAGGCTTTGCTGCTATCACCACCATCATCATCACCAAATAATCAGTCTCCATCAAAAGATGAAGAAAATCAGAGAGCAGCAGCACACATCTCTAACTCCTCCAGGAGAATCCACGCACCTTCTCACCTGAATCCCGGGAGGGCCCCAGGACACTCACCTGTCTTGTCCGTGAGTAAGTATGAAATCCTCCCCAGCTGCTCAGGAATCGTGCTGGAACGAACCACGGTCCCGGGGATTTTCGAATCCCTTCGGATCACCCAGCTGTACACGATCTTGCCCATGTCCAGGTTGACACGCAAACTAGTCAGGAAACCAGAGCAACAGCTTAACAGGATAGGCACGAGGCTCCCTGCGTCTCTTTTTCTCAACAAGGACTCTACATACGCGTCATCTGTGCCATAACATCCAGGATCACTCCCTGCAGAAGCACACTGCTGGGGCTGAATCCACAGATCTAACAAGAGCCAAATAACTCGCTAAACAAATCATCATTTTCGTGAAGCTGTTCTGTTATGGACTGACGTCACCAAAAATACCGCAGGGGTAGTTGTTTGTCTGACTTTTCCTTTTTTA
This sequence comes from Diceros bicornis minor, assembly GCF_020826845.1. NCBI lineage: Eukaryota > Metazoa > Chordata > Mammalia > Perissodactyla > Rhinocerotidae > Diceros > Diceros bicornis. The sequence goes on along the minus strand of NC_080758.1, from coordinate 10,676,744 downwards.
ATTACTGCTCCTCTGAGCTAATATATTTTTGATACTACATTCATTTTTTAAATTGTGGTAAAATATACATAACATAAAATCTACCATTTAAACCATTTTAAGTGGACGGTTCAGCGGCATTAAGTACATTCACATTGTTGTACAACCATCGCCCCCATCTACCTCCAGAACTTCATCATGTAAAACCCAAACTCTGTACCCACCGAACAACATCTCCTCTTTCCCCTCTTCCCTCAGCCTTGGCAACCACCATTCTGCTCTCTTTCTCTATGAATTTGACTACTCTAGGTACCACACGTTGTAGAATCATACATGATTTGTCCTTTTCTGACTGGTTTATTTCACTTAGCATAATATCTTCAGGGTTCATCTATGTTGTAGCACGTGTCAGAATTTCCTTCTTTTTTAAGGCTGAATAATATACCATTGGATGTATTCTACTCAATTTAAAATACTATTTTATTGCAAGAAATAAAATCTCCAAATTCATTCATAATCCTATAAACTAATCAAATTGCTTACTATTTCACCAGCTAGCCCCAGGCCATACGAAGGTTCAATTCACTAATTTCAATCATGTTGCAGATAGAACTTTAAAGTCTCCGATTTCACTTAACATTATACCACCAACATATTTTTGCTAGCAAGAAAGTAGACTTATTTATTCTTTGAAACCATCACGCAGAGCACATTGGCTAGTGTTCAATCCTCCTGTGCTAAGTCAGGCTGTTGTACCAAAACCACAGTCTCTGTCCTCAGAAAAAGACCAATTCTAGCTGGGATGATATAAATACACAAAAGAGCAAGACAAAATATGAGACAATATGTCGAGTGTAAAATAGAGACTGGAAGCACTAAAAGTTTCAGGAAAAAAGATATGGCTTATTTTAATAATTATTTACTGATCATTTATCATGGGGAAAGAGTAGAAATAAATATCCTACAGGACTAAATAAATTATTAAACATAGACTATATACTGGAGCAGTTCTAATAAATGATGGAATACAAGTATATTTGATATAAAAAGTTACATGCAACACACTGTCTGTTAAAAAAAAAGGAAGGGCAAATTTTTATGTAGTGCAGAATCTCCTTTTTCTAAAATAGAAAGAAGTCTAGAAAAACATATATTCCAAAATATTAATAGCAATTATCACTTAGTTGTGAGATTAGAGGTGATTTTTATTTTAATCTTTTGCTACTGTGAATCTTGATTTTCTTCTACCATGTCTATTACATATATCTTTTTTTAAAACCATTTATTCAGCCTCCAAATGAGTAGGCGAACAATTGGCATGTGCCACCAACTTTCCACTGCTAATCAATCTCAATATTATTTCCCTTTGAGCCCAGACCCAGGCTCAGAATCCTTCTCAACACAGCACTCCCAACAGCCACTAGCAACCTCTTGGAGCTGGCAGGTGAGGTGAACTCTAAATGGCCTCCCTAGCATAGAATGGGCAAGGCAAGGCAAGGTCTCTTGAGCAGAGAGTAATTCAAGGAAGGATGGCTCAGGGAGGAACGTGCCCTCCCACTGCCACAGCCAGAGTGGCTCACGCTCCTGACCCGACTGCTCTTGGTCATCACGCTACAAAGGGACCAGCTAGGAAAGAGAAGAACTGTCACCGCAGCCAGACCCAAGCTCGTGCTGTGCTTACCTGATGGGAATGATGTTGGAAAACAAGAGGAGGAAGCGGATGATCTGCAGGTACCAGCGACCGGCAAAGTGCTGCAGGGCAACCATGACCAGCGACACCACCACCAACGCGCCGAACAGGATCTTCGTGAGGCAGTTCACTTCCAGGTCAAACAGGCCAATCTGTGGGATGACGCACAAAGGGGAGCCTGCGATCCATTGCTGCAACCCACGGCCCACCAGGAGAACTGGTTCCCGTGAGCCATGAACACCTCCACCAGGGTGCGACAGTGGGACCCATCGGTCCCACAGCTCTAGTTGAAAACACTGGGTTCCATGGGCTGGAGTTCCTCACAGACACCCAAGGGGCCCCACAGAATTCTGACTTCAATTTTTTTTAATGACTTAAGAAGATTTAGACTCGGAAACACACAAGCAGGTTCCGGCTGTGTGTGGTGGTGCTGGGTACTACAGCGCCTCTACCATTCTACACAGGGGTCTGGAAAATGACTCGGTCCTACACGCTTAGCACTGTACCCACACTAACTCAGTACTGCCTAAGAGCTCAGGGTACACACCACTGGGGGCATCTGAATTTTAGGTGGTACATTAATGAACATTATTATTTTAGTAATTACATATTTATTGTAATGTGTATTCAAAAAAAATGTAACTAGCACATGAAACCCATAACTTTACAAAAACATGGCCCAGGATAAGGCTAAACCATCAAATAAATGACATTATAGTTGTTATGATAGCCGTAATGCTGGGGTGAAAATGACCAGTGTTTGGGAAACATAGCATTCGTTCACAGTATTGTCAGAGGAAATCATTCTGCAATATTCTGACTCAAAAATTGGAGGAGGGGAGGGGCTGGGAGGGAGGGTCACGGTGTGAAACGAGCAATATGGGGCGTTAGCCAGACGGCAGATCTGACCCTGTTCACCTCGCCACAGCCAGTCGCTCAGCAGGGGTTTGAATCGGGGCCTGCTCCTCCTCACTGGAGCCTGGGCAGAGCATGGCTTCTCGAGGCCATTTCTCATCTATATGGTGAGGCCACAGAAGCAACTGTGCTCACAGGCTGGTGTGTGAGGATTACATGAGATACATGTGAAGGACGCAGCACAAGACATGGCAAACAGTAAGTGCTCAATAGTTTGTTTTAGCTTAAAAGCTTTTAAAATTTTATATATTCATATTCATATGAATACACACGTATGTATTACACGTGTGTCTATATATGTGTGTGCATAGCTACATATATATCTACCTCCACACAATCTTTTCATGTAAGTATATGTGTGAATTTGTATAAATGAAATAATACTGTTAGGTGTTCCTGTTTTGAAATCTAGCTCCTCATCGCACCAATGCCAATCATCAAAATACATCAGGCCAGAAAGCCCCGACAAGGAAATGCATCCTATGACTGCGTACACACCTTGCTTCGGGGATTCGAGGTGTTCATGACACTCCGGAGTTCTCTGCCCGTGTAAAGAACAACACCCACAACGGTACCTAAAACGAGAAAAACACAATGCAGAGAAGGGTTAACACAGACAGGCGGGCTTACACAAAGGGTCTGACCCCCTGAGAGGATGTTCTCTAAACCCAACACCCACACCGGGCGAGGGCCACCCAATGACCCACGGCCACGCTGACCAGCATGGCAGCCCAGAGCCACGTGCAGCTGTTTAAATTGAAATTCAATTAAAATCAAATCAAATCCAGGTCCCCATTTTCACTAGCCACTTTCCAAGTGTTCAATAGCCACGTAAGGCTAGTGGCTGCCATATGGGACAGTGAAGACACAGAGCATTTCCACTGTCACTAAAAGTTCTACTGGTGGGTGCTGGTCTATGGGGTCCAGTAGCCTCTGACAGCATGAGAGGTGGGGGAGCGGCGGTCTGTCCTTTATGCCACTGGCCTTAGAGGCTTCAGAGGTGCCTAGAACACTCCTACCTTCATAAATTATTACAGAAACTTGTGAACACACCCTTCTTATTAGAGCACTTTCTTCCCACTGAGTCTGACTCCTTTCAGATTCTGTGTCTAACTGGAGCATTTGGGGGATGTCTGTCCAGATGACTATTCTTTCCTGAGAACTTCCCCGTCCCCCTCCCAACCCCTTGACAATAATGAAAGCCATCCATCCTTCTAAAAGTAAATAATTTACAGAAGAGATACAAACAGCGAGTTAACGTTAGAAAAGATGCTCAACCGTGAATAATCAAAGAAATGCAAAACACACCATTGTTACTCCTATCACAGTAACAAAAATTCAGAAAGATTGCTAACATCCAGTGTGAGCCAAGAGGTGGGGAAACGGACCCTGTCGTGCATGCTGCTGGCTGGAGTGTAAACTGGAACAAACTATTTGAGAGAAAATTGGCGATATCCACCAAAAATTTACCTTTGTCTCCTCTCTTCAGTGTGTGCCAAGAAAATACTCAACACAGTGGGGAAGACAGACAGTCAAGAAGGAAAGCAAGAAACACTGTGCTCTAGAGGGTGGTCGAATGTGCTAGGATGGGAACAAGCAGAGGGGTGGACGGCAGAGGCTGCTGCCAGTAGGACTGGCGGGCAGAGGAGCGGCTCTGAGTGGAGGACGTGTGAGCTGAAACCTGAAACACGAGAAGGGGCAGCCCTGCCAAGCTCTCAGGGAAGACCCCAGGAATACAAACAATCTGGTCTCTGCTGGAAAAAGAAAACACCCAACCTTCCCTGCTCCAGCCCCTCGCTCTCGGATACCACTGTCAGAGGGATACACAAAAACGCAAGGAGGCTCAGTCTTGGTAAAAGAGCCCAACCCCAGATGAAGCGCTGGGGCTGTGTCTCCGGGATAAAGAGCCGGGAGGAGGCGCCGCAGGCCCTCAAGTTTACGCACGCAGTGTTCTCCCGCACAGCGCGGGTCCCTTCCAGGGAGGCCCTCAGCAGATGGCAGGCGCGGAGAGCTCGCACGCACTCCTCGGCAGATGGCAGGCTCCCACGGATGCGAAGCTGTCGCCACAGCAGATGGTCAGGCAGTGGGAGCAGAGCCTGGGCTGAGCCACTGCACTCACTCCTGCGCAGACGTGGCTCGGTCTCAAGCCCTGATGTCCAGGGTTCAAGAGGGTCCTAATCACAAGGGCCCCCAGGGGGGGTTCCCCCACTGGTGCCGGCCAACCTTGATGCCTTCAAATGTTGCCAAAAATAGCCTTTCCCCAAGTGCCTCTCTGTGCTCAAGACCAAACCTGTCTCCACGAGATCTGAACCCCAGCCTCAGCCACCCAGAGAGAAAGCACACACCGGCAGCCCACAAGGTGTGCTGGTTTGATCCACACGGTACTTTAGAAGTTTTGAATTAATTGCCAACTTTTAAATACAGGAGCTTTCATATGAAAAATTGAGGGGCCGCCTCTACGGTATAGTGGTTAAGTTCGGTGCGCTCCACTTCGGCAGCCTGGGTTCGCAGGTTCAGATCCCTGGCACAGACCTACACCACTCATCAGCCATGCTGTGGCAGCGACCCACATACAAAATAGAGGAAGACTGGCACAAGGGTTAGCTCAGGGTGAATATTCCTCAACAACAAAAAAAGGAGATTTCTGGCTTCTCTTGGAAAATCAGAAGATCAAGTGACGCTGGGTCCACGTTCCTTACTGTGTCCACCAGCAGGTGTCAAGCACGGCCACTCTGTTTATCCAGGGTCATGCTCTCAGCTCATCATGGTCCCACCCAGCCCAATCCACCCCTTTACGACCAAGTGACCCGAGCCTCTCCACCTCCCAGACCACTGACCCCCATTTTCCATGCTGTCACCTCCACTGTCCCTCCTGCTCTCGCCATATTCTTCACTCTCAGCCCCTGCAGCCGCAGACCATAGAATCCTCTCCATTCTGCCAGCCAGGTGCTCCAACAAGCAGGCTATCACGCTTGGGCATTTCACAAAGTCCTCCCTAACTCTCCACAACAGAGTAGTCCTGGGATTGGACCTACCCTAAGATCCCTTTGTTCCTTGACCACAACAAGACTAAATATCGCACCCTGGAGAGCAAGTGTTCAGAAACATTTATAGCAGTTAGACAATGCTGCAACCTTCCAGCATGCGACCACAGGTCAAGTCCCACTGAACAGAGTATAGACCAGCTGGGCATTATCTAACTCCTGTGGCAGGGTGCACACAGTGGGACCGGCATGCTGATCATGCACAGCAGAGCCACAGATCCATCTGCTATAGACCTGGTGGGGGGCAGGTAACTGGCCCCTCACCACTGAGAGTCTCAGAACTGGGCTCCGTAACATCCAGGCCACCTTCTCTGCCCGGGGGCCTCCCTCATCCCTTCCCTGTCATCGCTCCCGTGACTCCTCAGCCTAGTGGCACTGTGTTGGCTTACCATGGCAACTGCATCCTCTACAGATTGATGCCAACCAATGCAGCTGTACCCTCAGCACTGCTTGGCAAGTTTTTTATTTTTTAAACTTCCAACTGATAACAGCAGAGTGACCAAGACACAGGAGTTAGGTTCTAAAGGGAACACAGAAGCAAAATCTCATGCAACTAAGATTACTCTTGACGGCTCTTTCTTGAGTTGAGCACCAGAAGGCAATGGCTTGCTATGTATAACTCCACGTTTGCAGTCAGGTGTCTACTCAGTGAGGAGCAGGGGAAACTGGGGCCAGCTGAGGAAATGGTAAATACCCACTTCCTCAGACTCACTGCAAAACACACACCTGCTGAAGGCGAGGGCAGGCACTGTCACTGGATGATTGGAATCACCGCTCTTGCTCTCTTCCCACATGACCAAGCACAAAGAGGGGCATTCACACCAGTGAACAAAGGCATGTTTTAACTCCACAATGCATTTCCCATGAACCGTTTGAAATTTTTTCCTCCATCTCCAATTTGCCTCCTATTCTCCTCCTCCCAGTAGAAGACCTCTCCAAGACTGTGTGACCTTAGGCAAGTTGCTTAACCTCTTTGAGACTCAGTTCATTCCATTAATGTCCTCATTTAATGTTGTGAGACCAAAACAAGAGAATGGCAGCTAAACACCTGGTAAATAAAAAGTGACTGATAAATAAAAGACTTATTATTGTTACTCTCTGAGATTAAGGCTGACAAGCCTTTTCAACCTCACTCCCTCCACCTCAGAATTCTCTGTATTGTTACTGAAATCATTTTCCTTTATAATAGTCTCAAAGGAAATTCACAGAACTCTCTCCCATTTCCTCCCATCTCCTCTGTAACCTATGTTAGATTTATACTAAACTATAAACCCCACAAAGGTGGAGCCAAGCATTTTCTGGCACATTACTGTTGCACTAGGACCTAGCAATTGGTATTATCACATAGAGGTGCTCAATGAAGCTTTCTGTATGGAAAGGAGGAAAGCAGGAAAGAAAATCAGAAACAGACATATGAACATGTGTTTATTATTGAAATGTTATCAAAACAAGTGCCTAACCAAACAAATCGAGGCTATTAGAAGTCAACGGAGCAGGTACCCTGGGGTGGGGTGGGGGATGGTGACTGGAAGGGAGCCGAGGGGAGCGTCTGGGGGGCTGATAATATCTCGTTTCTTGATGTGGGTGTTGGCGCTATATTTAGGATTTATGTACTTTTCCATATATGTGCTCTCTTTCAATAAAAGGGAAGAAAAAGAAGAAACACTGTCTGTAAGAAATGAAGTGTGTGCTGTTCACATTGCTGGCCGGTAAGGAGATGGGCACATCACAGGCGTCCCTGAATTTTCCATCCTGCCTGTGCCAGACGCAACACGATGGATTTTAACCCCATCTCGTTCTGATCTCCTTTAACACCTCTCTGTATTTCACCCGAAGACACAGGATGTTCTCCACCCCAAGTGTGTGCTTTTTCGTTTTACATCTCATTCCCCACCAGGCTCTCCCTTTACACAAGGCCATGAACGCACTGGGCACAAGTGTCCACAGCCTGGGGTCTGAGCCAACGCAAGAGCTCTTTGCTGGTTACTTGTCCTAATTTCACTCCTTAAAACAAGATAAATCCAGATGGAGCGAATATTTTAATATAAAACTATCTAAACACCCCAAGAAAACATCGGTGTATTTTTATAATCCTAGAGCAGGGAAGATTTTTCTCAGAAACCATAAAGAAAAAAAATCAACAGGTCTGACTAGATAAAAATTGTAAACTTTTGTGCCAAAATATGAATGAGATCAACTGAAAAGTAGTAATTGCAATTAAGATAACAAACAGAAGGATAATATTCTTACCATACAAAGAGTTCTTAGAAATCTCTTTCTTAAATGAACCCATCAACAGAAAAAAATGAGCACAGGGCATAAACTGGCAATTCACACATATATTTTAAAAAATGTGAATCAACAGTAAACGTAAGGAAAGATGTTCAACTTCAAAATAATTTTTAAAAGGCAAGTCAGTCAATCTGTTAGGTATTTATTCAACGTCTATCAGATGAACAAAAATTAAAAAGTCAAACAGAATATGGTGTTGGCTCAGATGCGTATATAAAATAAGATTATCAGGAGCGTAAATTAGAAGAGGGAAGTTTATCATGTGTAAAGTGTATATATCCTTTGACCTAGTAATCCTGTTTCTGTGAAAAGGTTGACTACATAAACATTTAGAGCTTCTACCTGGAAAAAACAAACAAAGCCCATCACAGACAGAAACAAAAGACAGACAATAAATTGTGAAAAAATATTTGTGACACACAACACATGACAATTTGATATGTTTTTCTATAAAGCTTTCTAACAAATTAACAAGAAAAAGAAGAACCCACAAGGAAAGTGGATAGACCAAAATATTAAGAAATGGTTTATACGTGAAAAGATGTTTAATTGTACACACAATTAAAGAAATAAAAATTAAAATAACAAGATATAATTTATCACCCAACAGACTGGAGAAGAAAATAATATTTTTTTAACTACTACACTATCAAATCCACTATAAATTTTTTTCTAAAAACCAGATGACAAACTGGATAGGAGTGAAAGGACATGAGGCTTCTGCATCAGAAACAAGAAACACTCACAGATGAGTAAGAAAAAAACAAGAACCTCAACAGAAAAATGACTAACGGACACAAAAAGTAATGGACAAAGGAAGAAACAAAACAGACACATGCAAAGATGGCCAACCTTCCAGATAATCTAGGAAATGCAAATGGAAACAAATTACTTAGTTTTCGGTCAAATTATTAAAAATTAAAAAGAATAATTAATGACTTGTTAGTAAATGACTTGAAAGGGGAGAAAAACTGGGGAGGAAGAGTAACGAGTTCAGAGAGATCTGGGTGGACGAGCGGCAGGAAGAGGCAGACCGTGAAAGGGCTCCTGCATGCCCTGGTTGGCCTCGGCCGGGGTGTGGCCAGGCAGTGGGCAGGGGCCGTGCAGAATCTTAAGGACCAACTTCTCACTTCTTCAGTCATCAGCGGAACTGAGAGACATTCCAGACCATGCTGCAAATATAGGCAGGCAGTGGGAAAAACACGGCAAAAACCTAAAGGGAGAGCTAATCGTTGTCCACTTTCATTAGGTGAGCCTGTGGATGGTGACACGTGGCCGCCTATGTGTATTTGTGCTGGTCATCCCCTTCCCAGGTCACACAGTACCCTAACTGAGCATCTGTTGTTCTCAAGAGCCACAAAGCAGCATCAAGCAGAGGAAAATGGGTTGGTAGGAAGGAGATATCCTGCCTGAAGAGGGAAAAAATTGATTCCTCCAACAGTAAAGATACAAAGTTGCCAGTAGTGGAATCATGTTAATGATAGTATATATTATTATATATATAACATAACATAATAATAATAGTTGCACAATGAGTTCTGCTTCTAGAGCAAAGTCGCTGGATTCAAGTCCCAACTTTGCCTTTTACCTGCTGTGTGACTTTGGGCAAGTTACTTAACCTCCCTGAGCCTCGGTTTGCTCATCTGCAGAATGGGGCTAATACTGGCACGCACCCTTCTGGTACTGTTGGGAGCGTTAAGTGAAGGGTGTAATGCACAGGTTGGTGGCCCCCCACCAATATCAACCAGGGCTGTTGCAGACTGTGCTCAGCCCCTGGAACTCCTGCTCAGTTTCATCCCACTGTTCAAAACTGAAAGGCACTGATTTCTAGGTCATCTTGAACACCGAGGCTCCAAATCAGGCCCGTGGCCCTTTCCCGTGCACCAGGGCCCCTGAACCGACCTGCAGGACAGCTCGGAGCCCCTGTGGACACAACTCCTGGCCAGCACAGCCAGGCAGACCCATTCTGGTACAGATTAGAACGTCAATCTGAAGTGGCAATTAACGGCTATTCCCAGGGTGGACGCTGCAGAAAAGTCCACAGGCCAGAGTACTTCTCTGGACGTCTGGAAGTGTCCAAGGGGCACTTAGATGTTAGGTCAATTCCCTGGAGGTGCAGGAACAAATGGAAAACGCCATGTGACCGACAACTGATTTTCCCAACTGACATATGATTATTCTAATTATACAAAAGGATCTTCTTTCCTTTTCAAATTGCTAACATATTCCTCAAAAAGGCACCCCCACCTGAAGCGATGACGGTGCCGGCCCAGAGCGCATTCTCTATGCTCAGGCTCTCGCTGATCGGAGGGTCGCTGTCCTCCTGGAACAGACCAAAGGGACACACATTTACCTATCAAGGTTTGGGCAGAATCCACAGCCTGTTTCCAGCCTCCTCTTCCCAGGACAGGAAGAGACGACGACCCCTGTTTGGAAGCCTACCACTCAGCCAGGAGAGAAGGACCAAGCTCATAAACTATGATCCTTGGAGTTGTCATCCCCATGGAAATACCTGAAAAAGCTGGTTCATGATTTAAGAAACGCAGGCCTCTAACACTGAAGAAATGTTTTACATGGTGAGAACTAAAATGGAGAAGCTAATCGATCAGGAATAGCTTTTTTCCAGCCAGTCTTATGACTTACGGAAAGAGAACACGAACAATCTCATTTGGATTCTATAAATCTATTGTCCCGGATTTCTAAAAATAATTCAAACCCAAATTTAATTTCTATTCCAAAAGGGTGGAAAGCGGCTTAAAAATTTTTAACGATGGTTGGGGCTGGCCCGGTGGTGTAGCGGTTAAGTTCGTGCGCTCCGCTTCGGCACACTGCTTATCAAGCCACGCTGTGGCAGCGTCCCATGTAAAGTAGAGGAAGATGGGCATGGACGTTAGCCCAGGGCTAATCTTCCTCACCAAAAAAAAAATATATATATATATATATATATATATATATATATATAACAATGGCAGACAGGACTTCTATGAGTAAAAGAGGAAACAAGCCCATCTGAAGGAGACAGAAAGAGTAACTGCTCTCACACATCTGAGTTAAAATGAACTCGAGCAACACTTGGCTCTAAGTTGTCAGGTAATTCAAGCTGTTCAGGGGCTGGAAGAAAATCCCAGTTGTGTCGACCTGACTGAGAAAGAGTATGTCACAGCTGTCACGGGGGGGCCTTCTCAAGGGAACTGACCCCCACCTGGCATAAAGCTACTTCCCAGCATAGGCCTGTCCACACCTCTTCACAGGCCTTCATCCCTAACATGCACTTAAGACAGGATTTAGGTTAGGCGAAGCTTACTTACTCTGGTAAAAGTTCCCACAAAGTTGTGAATGTCAATGTTCGGCTCTTCTGCGTAGACATATGATCGAATCTGAAGAAGATCCTACTCAACAGAGGTAACATTTGGGAGTTAACACAAAGTCAGTTTAGGATTACAGAGATCTCAGGAGGCAGCCACTGTTTTTCAAAAGCATCTATTTCCCAAACAGAGCAAACAGGCTTAAATTATGGGGCAGGTGGAAAAAAGAGGAAAAATCTTCTAGTAAGTAAGCTTGGGAATTGCTACCTGCACTACCCCAAGACACTCTGAGAGACTTGACAGTGAAGACACTGGTCTACCCAGCATCTCCCACACTGGCTGACAGAGCAGACCCCCTCTGCTACACCCTTGTTGACAAGCTTTGTTCATAGCAATGAAAACACTCGCTCATTCAACAAGTAGCTATTGGGCACCTACTCTGTAAGAAGCCCTGGAAAGCGCAGAGAGGTGAAAAAGTGAACAAGAACACCTCACACCTATTAGAATGGCTACTACCAAAAACAGAAAAACAGTAAGTGTTGGTAAGGATGCAGAGAAACTGGAACCCTTATGTACTGTTGGTGGCAATGTAAAAAATGGTGCAGCCACTATGGAAAACAGTACGGCAGTTCCTCAAAAAATTAAACATAGAATTACCATAGGAATAGCAATTCCATTTGCTGGGAATTAAAAGCAGGATCTCAAGGAGATATCTGTACACCCAGGTTCATAGCAGCATTATTCACAATAGCCAATAGGAAGAAGCAACCCAAGTGTCTATTAATGGATAAATGGATAAACAAAATGAGGTATATCCATGCAATGGAATACTACTCAGCCTTAAAAAGGAAGGAAATTCTGACACACGCTACAACATGGATGAACCTTGAGGACATTATGCAGAGTGAGATAAGCCAATCACAAAAAGACAAATACTGTATGATTCCACTTATATGAGGCACTTAGAGTAGTCAGACTCATAGAGACAGAAAGTCAAATGGTGGTTGCCAAGGGCTAGGGGAGAGAGGAATGGGGGAGTTGTTGTTCAACGGGTACAGAGTTTCAGTTTTGCATGATGAAGAGTTCTGGAGATGGATGGTGGTGATGGCTGCACAATGCGAATGTCTTTACCACAATTGAATTGTCCGCTTAAAAACAGTAAGATGGTGTGGCCGGCCCCGTGGCTTAGCGGTTCGGTTAAGTGCGCGCGCTCCGCTGCTGGCGGCCCGGGTTCGGATCCCGGGCGCGCACTGACACACCGCTTCTCCGGCCATGCTGAGGCCGCGTCCCACACACAGCAACTAGAAGGATGTGCAATTGTGACATACAACTATCTATTGGGGCTTTGGGGGAAAAAATGGAGGAGGATTGGCAATAGATGTTAGCTCAGAGCCGGTCTTCCTCAGCAAAAAGAGGGGGATTAGCACGGATGTTAGCTCAGGGCTGATCTTCCTCACCAAAAAAAACAAACAAACAAACAAAAAACCAGTAAGATAGTAAACTTTATGTTACGTGTATTTTACCACAATAAAAAAGTTGGGAAAACAACTCCAATCAGGTGGTCAGGCAAATTCGGGCCACAGTACTCCTGGGCAACAAGGGTCTGGCTGAAACTGAGGCTACTGGCCACCCCCTCAGGCAGGGCCTGGGCTCTCTGCTAACTGCCCAGGAGGCCCCGCACCCAGGTGTTTGCACTGCAGCCTCTCTGTATCATAAGAAAAGGCCTTCAAAGTGGAGAGGGGAAGAGCTGCAGAATAATAAATGCAGTATGACCCCATGCATGTAAAACCACCCCCCACCAACAGGCTTGTAGTCGTCTATTGGTAAGAAAGTGGGCTGAAAAAGACCTGGAGAGCTGACTCCCGACTTGACATGACCCCTGGGAGAAGAAGCGAAGAGCTGGGGCAGAGGCTGTGAAGCAAGATTTTTCATTTTTACCTCGCGCTTTCCAATCCATTTGATTTTTTTAAACACAAGAACATACTCGTGTATTAGGTCATCTTTTCATATAATTCTCTTCATCTACGACTTTGTTAAAACACTGCTCCACACTCAGACCCCTTCGGCCCACTAAGGCTGAGAGGTCCTCACAATGGGGACGGTGGCACTTCATCTTTCTCTGGACCCCAATCCAGGCGTGGACCAGCACACATCGAGAAAGAGGACTCTGCTGCAGGCCAGGCAGGCACCTCCACGATTCCAGGCTCTTCCAGACTGTCTCTTAAGGAGAGTCCTCCAAATCATTTGGAGGATCAGAATCCTTTCTTTGGAGAAATATTACCAGGAAGTAAAACATGTCACCCAGATAAAACCAGAACGAGGGTACCTTCTAAGGATTCCCAGGAACTCCTGAGCAGTTAGAAACTCACTGCTCTAGAATTCCTGGTCTAAAAATTAATAATAATAGTGCTATTTTACTTCTTATTGGCATGAAAAATCCTTAGTGCCCTGAGCACGTTTATTGTTAAGTCCACTAAGACACAGAACTTCCCCCTGCCCACAGCTTCCTCCCAGAACGAGGTAAGGAGCAGCATCAGTCAGCGGGACCACGAGCCCAGGAACAGCTGACAGGTTCCGCTTAATCCTTTCAGACCGCTGATGGGGCGTGTCAGTCTCGGGGCGTGTAAATCACATTCTGTGATTCTGCAACCCAGGGTACATCCCATCCACGTGGCTTGTCTTTAAACGTACTCTTTGGCTCTCTACCGTCCTCCTTGACTCTACAAATCATGGCATGAGTGATGTGAGGCTGATGTAGAAGTGTGGGGCCCTGGGGAACTTTGAGTGTCGGTTGGTTCCAGCTACTCAGACCACCCCCGTAGAGAGGGCCTGTGTGCTCTTCAATGCACCGTTCTCCATGCTGTTCCACGCACTGGTATACAGCAGTGAACACACTGGGCAGAACCCTGCTCTCAAAGACACTGCCTTGACGTGCGTGGAGTGGGAATGCAAGGAGAGGACGGTCAGAAAATGCCTCTCAGGTACGGAGACCTGAGCAGAAACCTGAGAGAGGCGATGGAGATGCCCAGCCAGGCAGACACAGGTACGACTGTTCCCGGTGGAGGCAACAGCAAGGGCAAACATCGGGAGGCAGCAGCGTGCTGACGGAGAGCCCGGCGCGGCTGGAGCCGGTGGGCAGAGGGGAGAGGGCCAGAAGCTGAGATCAGGGTCTCAGCAGAGAGACACATTACATGGGGCTTGGGGACAACAGCAAGGGCTGCAGGATCGGTTCTCAGAAGCCTCTGGAGGCCGTGAGCAGAGAGGAATGACGCCCTCTGGCTCACCTTTTAATTTTATGCGAGGTACTTAGTCAAGGTTTCTTAAGATTTTGAGCTTCCCTGGAAAGAGCTCATCCCTGCACGCTGGGTCTGCACTTCACGTGGCCACATTACTGGGAACCAACAAGCCCTCAAGGCTCCGCAGAACCCCACCCCACCCGCCCCACCTCACACCTGACACCCCGTGTCCGGCCCCTGAGTTTGAGAGCCCATATGACAGGAGTCAGTTCGTGCTTCTGCGGGTAAAGCTACTCACGGCGGCAGTGGGGAGCCTCTGCGTGCAGGCCACGGGGAGCCGAAGCTTCCAGTCTGTCTCCCCGTCCAGCTGGTCCGTCCGCAGGAAGCAGGACCCTGGGGAAGGAAGGTGGGCACCGTCTGTTCACCTGTGACTCAAGAATCCTTCCCCTGGCAGCTCTGAGTAGCTGCTGCTCTGGTCTTTGTGAAAGTAACCCATCAACGGCCAACCACCAAAAGGGAAAATAAATACCCGATTTCCCACTTCCTCCATAAGCTCTGGGGTCAGAAGATCTGGGTTCAAATCCTCACTCCACCACCCACTCACAGCGGGAGCCTAGGCTCGTTTCTTGACCTTGCTAAGCCTCAGTGTATCCTGTCTATAAAATGGGGAGAAACACAAACCTCACAAGCTGGCTGTAAGGGTCCCCGTGGGGTGACAGAACACCTGCACGGTGGCTGACACGGGGGAACCAGCATTTGAGTCTATTCTGGGCAGGGGTTACGAGCACCCAGCACCTTATCGGACACCAGACCTCCTGGGTTCAAGTTCAGCTCCACCACTTACTAGCTGTGCCCTTAGGCAGTTACTTATCGTCTCTGAGCCTGGGTTTCCTCGAGTGTAAAAATGGAGATAACAGCACCAACCTCGTGTTGTGAGCACTAACGAGCTGATCCGTGCAAACCACTAAGAACATGGAAAGTACTGCATGAGGGTCTGCTGTTACCATCGCCAGCACATTTCACAGACACACATTTCCGTCTGACATACGAGTCCGAGCACTGAGCCAGCGACACACCTCACCAGACACAGGAGGCCCTGAATTCACCGACCCTGCAGTGAAGACTTCTGCCTACTATTAAGGAAGAACACTTCTAACGCTTTTTTTTTTTTTTTTGAAGAAAGGGCAAGTTTTAGAGCCGCTAATCCATAATGCTCCATATTCCCTGACTAGGACACAAGAACCAATGTGAGGACAAAGCTGCAGGTTTTAAAAGAAGACTGTTTTAATCTAGTGCCTTCCACACCCTCTCTGACCTATTTTATATATTATTAGCATAAAATTTCATCTGTACTTTTATTCGATTCATAATAAGATAGGTTGCAGCAACCTCAAAGGAATATAAATGCGAGTTTTTCAGAGGTGCAAAGATCTGATTGTGCCTGTTAGGAAGAGCAAAATAGCCTCGCCTCCTCGGAACAGCTTCAGTAAAAAACAAAAAGGAGCTCTGAATCAACTGAGGAGTGGGCAGGAGAAACAACAGCAATGAGGGGGGTCTCGTGAGAGAGGAGAGGGTCATTAAGCCCGACTGGGCTGTCATAATAAATAAACGATGGGCGTGGGCGGGCACGGCCCTGCCACTCATGAGTAATGGGCCGAAAAGGCTACCTACTTCTCTCCCCAGTTTCTCTACTGCCCCCATCCCGTCACATCGCCTGGTCTTTTCTCAGAAGAGAGAGGATGCCTGTTTGCTTCTACATGTCAGACACCCTTCTCGTCCCACCAACTCCCCCAGTTGAGCTTAATGCAGCCCAGAGAGGAACGCCACAGCCTCTGTGTGTGACTTCACCAGCCATGGCTCAGCACGGGTCCCCCTAACTATATCTCTGTAATGATCAAAATCTATTGACCTGCGAGCACCACGAACATTTTGTCTTTTACAGACTGCTCTATGAAAAGAGATGTTTTTGATTCGCCTCCATGGCTCCAAAATGATCATCTACTTCTGTTACATTTTCAAATGATTATTTTGCCAAATTACCACTGAAAGGTTAATGGTTATTTTCAAAATTGATCCCAGATGTTTACCGTTTTTTTCCGATGTCCTCAGGAAGATCATATCAGCAGGGACCCGCTGGTTCTGCGTTATGAAAAGAAAGACTGTTACTGTGAATGCCCACACCGTCCCCCACCCCCAGCACCTGGGGAGGGAGGGGAACAACCCAAATCCATAGCCTCTTGTAAGTTTCTGCCTTTGTCAAAGGTAGATTTGGGGATTTATTTTGTTTTGAATCTGAAAAATCTTGCACACTGCTGTTAGGTTACTAATCCCCTATTGAAATCGTATCTCGGAGAGTGAGCTTCTAGTTTTCTGGTGAATGCAACCATCACCTCCCAAAATTCCAGCCAGAGGAGCCAGGGCCAAAAGCCTGCTACCCTCGCTGGCATTCTTCCAGGCTGTCCACTGAAACTAAAGACATCATATGCTCCGCTCGTGCTTTCTGCTTCTACCAATTTTCCAGCCTGATGTTTGGCTTCGGGTGGGATTTTAACAAGAAAGTCAGGCAGTAAGAAGAAACAAAAGCCATTCTCCAAAAAAGAGGGGCGCCAACGGCAGCCCTCATGTAATCATGAACAGAAAAGTATGTGATAGCGTAAAGGGGTTTGTGTGGTTCTTCTGAGCTGCCACCCCGGAGAGCTTCACTTTCCCTCAAATCAACTCTGAGTTCTTGGATTTAATCCTTTTAAAAGAGCACAGTTCACTTCCTACAGAAACAAGTGAAGATACAATCCTTTCCTAATCAAATATTACTCCCAGACTCTGAGGGCCACCCCCAAAATCCAATACCTTCCAAATACACACAGCAAAGAGAGATATGAGCATGTACCGAAGAATCGAACACAGTATTAATGGTGCTATTTTTAAAAATGCATTTTCTGGCCTTTTCACTGTTCTCATGTTACCCTTAACCCCCGCTCCCCATAAAACGATAGAAAAGCACAATGTTTAAGTCAAAAAATATAAGCTAAAGTTGCCTAAAAGGTAAATGACACAAACATTTTTACATGCTTAGCATGTAAAATGCTAGCAAGTAGATTTCTGGGAAAGATTTTATGATAAGTTAAAAAAAAAGCAGGGGGGCCCACCCCACGGCCTAGTGCTTAAGTTTGGTGCCCCGGGTTCGTGGGTTCAGACCCTGGGCGTGGACCTACTCCACTCATTAGCCATGCTGTGGTGGTGACCCACATACAAAATAGAGGAAGACTGGCACAGGTGTTAGCTCAGAGCTAATCTTCCTCAGCAAAAAAAAAAAAAAAAAAAGAACCCCAAACAGCTGTAGGACAGAATCCCAAAGAGCACACATTCAACTAGCTCAGCAGACACACAAGTGACAGGTTAGGACTCAAGAAGCGGTGGCAAGGACTTCCCACACACAGTCACACAGCAGCCATCACCAGCTGCGAGACCCCACTCACCTTTTCCACAATGATGAGATCGCCAACTTGGATGTTGGAGCTCTTCACCTTCACTGTCCCTGCAAAGAAACGGGTCCAAGATGCATCATGTCTGAACTCATTGCAGGTCCTCACGTCTTTACAGAGTGTCCACCAGCCCGCAGAGTCAATACAGTGCACCCAGAAGGATGTGCCCCCACCCCCACCTACCCGCCCACACCATCATCTCCAGCCTGAGAGAAGGTCTGTCTGTGGCAGAGACGACTCCAGAAACTAACTAACCCCCACTTCTTACAGCACTAGAAGAACTCACACCCCTCAAGTAAGATCTTCCATCTCAAGGGTGCCTTAGAAGCTTTTCTAAATCAGCACCATAAGAGACTCACTCAGCCTCAAAAAATAAATAAATAAATAAATAAACACGGAAATGGGGAATAAAATTAAGAGTTAGATCCACGGGCAGAAAGTCAATTTTTAATTTTCAACACCACCAAAAAGAAAGAAGCTAACCTAAAGCAACTGATTTTTTTTTCAAGTTTGCAATTGCTATAACGATAATGATCAGACTACACCACTCTTGCTGGAGGTTTATCTGGATAAATAACAGCTAGCATTAAACACCAAATCTGTGCTAAGAGCTGTATAGATAGTGACATGCTGATGGTTTCATCCCCTCCTCACAATAGCCGTCAGACGCAGCTAACATTATCTCCAGTTTTCAGAGGAGGAAGGAGGCTCTGAGACACTCTGTCTCACAGTTAGGACAGGGCAGCGCCAGCATTCACCCCCACCTGACTCCAGCGGGTGGAATAAAAAACAGCGAGTTCAGTTCGACCAGAAAAACATTTACTGAGAGCTTTGTGCTGGGAATCCAAAGATGGAAGACCATCTCCTGATCCTAAAAACGCTCACAGTCTCATGCAGGAGCCAATAAATTGGGCTGTAAAGGGCCAAGACAGCAACCAGTTTAGATTCTGCAGGCCAAGAGGCAAGGTTCTCAACTCTCCCCACAACTGTTCCCCCAACAAAGGCTAACGGTCTTTTGTACATTTACATTTTACATTTTAAAATGTAAACTGGGCCATACAAAAAAAAAAAAAGTGGTGGGCTGAATTGGCCCACTGGCTGTAGACACAAACCCCTGTGCTGGTGAGAAAGACAGCCAGACAGATGCCGTTAGTGCAAACCAGCGTGTGGAATGATGGAAGCGAGTCCTGTGTGCTACGGGAGCAGAAGGGGGGGAAATCTGCCCCTTTGAGGAGGACCTAGAACAGGGCCCAGCACACAGAAGGCACTTAATTATTCATCCAACAACCAAGCACCATTTACTGAACGCCTGCTGTATGCCAGGTATTCTAAGGGTGGGGATGCATGGAACTCACATTCTAGTGGAAAGGAGGGAATAAACAAATAAGGAGTGAATGGGGTGGGGTATACGGAGGTGTCAACAAATGTTTTACAGGAGAGTTGAGGCCAGAACTAACCAGATGAAGGATACTGGTTACCAGTAACAGATAAAAGGAAGGTACGAGATATGAGACAGCGGTGCACGTGAGTAGTACACTCGTGTGTGGCACAGCCTGGACCTCCTTTAGCAAGACGGGAAGCATCACATGGAAGACAGGGAACAGAAAGAGATGGAGGAGGAAGGGCTGGTCGGGGGCCAGATGGTCCAGCACCCTGTGAGCAAGCCCAGAGGGGAGGTGGGTCTTGATTCTGGTGATGGGTCAAATTTTCCCATAAGCAGCAACACCATAAAATCTTTATGTTTCTGGTGTCTCATAATAAGCCCATTTAACCCACAAACGTTCAGCCAAGAGAGAGAAAAGAAATGATAATGACTCCCAATCCTCCTCAGTAAAGTATATGCCCTCTCGGAGCAAGGATGAAATGGGAATCACGGATCTGCTGACCCCTCCGTGCCCCCATTCACCCAACAAATACCCAACATCCAGTGACCCGGATTCCTAGCTTTAGCTTCTTCGGTTTTAAAAAGAACCTAGAGACACTGATGAAATAATCTGAGTGTACAACTCTAGATTTTTACAGTTTTTCACAATATTTTACACTTTTCACACAATTTAATGCCATGTGTTTTTAGCAGTTTACCACCATTGAGATTTTTCAAAGCATTCCAATTATTTCTATTGAAACAACCCTAATAGTTTCCATAGGGTTTGATTTTAACCCATTTTTGTATTTAATTTTGTCATGATAATGGGAGGTAGAATTGACGCCAAAAGGGAAGCACGTGAATGTCGTCCAAAAAGCACGCAGCAAATGCTGACAAGCTGGACCAACCCTCGGAGGCTCTGAGGACTTCCAGACGCTCCTAGATGGCGTATCTCACCCTACGAAGTGAGCACTGAACAGTGCCACATTTTCACAAAATACAGTGCTAAATTCACTCCAATGGCCTGAGCCCTGACGCGCTCGAGAGACCTGCAGCCTCAAGCGTTCGTGAAGTCACTATATTTACAGGGGGATGGAGAACGTTCACTCGTCCAGGGTCAGATCATTAGAAATGGGTGAAGGGAGGGTCCAGTGTGCAGCTTTCTTTTCCCGCCTGAACAATTCTTCTTGTCCACGAGAGGGCGATAGGAAAAACACGCCCAGACACGCTGTTCTTTCTGGGGAGCTTCTGGAAGCATTCCTCGAAGGAAGGCCGTAAATTCAACATGGCCCTCTGCGCCAACGAGCTTTTCCTTCCCCTGAGATTGGCCCAACTTGCCCAAACATAAATTTACACGTTGTCTTTGGTTTTATGACTAAAATTTATGCTGGTGGCCTGACCTAAACTATCATGCCTGTGTTCCCACCTTCAAGACTTAGTTACAAGTTTTCTCTTGGCATCTAACTCAAAGAAGAGCATGTGTTTCACTTCTTATTAACTAATAATTGCACACACACACGTGTGGATGTGAGTGGGGCAGACGACAAAATCAGGAGGATTCTACTGAAAGGGTCGACAGTGACTCTTTCTGGGAACGTGGGGGATTTGTCCCTTTCTCTGGCATATTCACTTTCTAAATTCTTCAGTGATTTTTTATAGTAAGCATGAGGTGCTCTTCTAATATTAAAAAATGATAATAAATTAAATTAGCTCCACCTTTGAAGTGACCAGGCCCAGATTTTTCCCTTCCACAGCGGAGTCCTGATTTACGATCGGTTCATTTGAACTCTGCCTCCCCCGTCCATCTGCTCCACCTCAACAAAAAACCCTTTAATCCGCTGTGTTTGCAGAGCAGTTTCTGACTAAGCCCAGCAGGTCGATCCCTCACACTAGCACTCCTACTGTATCTGTCTCTCCGGCAGCCAGCAGCCTCGACTCCATCTGAGGAAGGCAGGGGCCACACCGCCACCAGCTCACTGTATTGCTTAGCCACGGCTCCCTCACCAGCATTTGAGTATTCTGGAGGAGTGGATCTCGACGTTGCGGCTTCAGCCCAGGGAGACCCCTCAGACTCTCCCATTCTGTTGGGCTAACACACGGTCCTGACTCTAAATCTGGACTCCCCGACCATGCTGCCATTTTCTAGAGATCAAAAATGTGCATTTTGGGCCTGCAGGTGGCACACATTGTTGTGTGTGTGTGTGTGTGTGTGTGTGTGTGTGTGTGTGTGTGTGTGTGTGTGTGTGTGTGTGTGTGTGTTCTGAATGAGAAAAGAGAAATGAAACCAGAAGAATGAAAAGGAGAAAAAGCGGCAGGAAGAAAAGAGAAGGGAGATCAGATCTCGCTATTTATAGTCCAACACTTACTGGGGTTCTTCCACCAGCCAGGCACCTTGACTGGCCGTCGACCTCCGAATCAAGTGCCCCAATCGAAGGAGCCCACAGTCAGTAGGGAAGGCACAGCTTGAGGGGGGGTTGGGGGGGAGAAAGGGACCCGACAGAAGCGAACAGCGGAGCATTCGGTGGCTGGGATTAATTCACAGAATGGAAAAACTCTTAAAATTGTGCAGAGGGCCCAAAACACATGATTTCTAACCTTCCAGTAACCCGTTCTGAGTTTTCTACAAATGTTCTTGCAAAAAAAGGAAAAACAAGATACAGACGCACTCTGGCAGAGCTCCCCAGAAATATGAGAAACTAAGAAATATGAGAAATCGAGACTAGCACACTTACAGTGATTATTACCTATCTCAAAAGAGACGAGGAACTCTCCCTACGGTCTCTTATCCGACTGGAAGAAAATTCTCTCCCAACACCACTGAGAAGTTAGCAGACCTACTTCCCAAGCACTCCTATTTTCATTTTTTTCTCTCATCCACCCCAGAGATTCCTAAAACAGAAGTAAAGCCGACCCCACGGGCGTGCGACCTGTGTATTCACAGAGCCCCCCATCACCTCCCTTGGGTGAATGACCTACCGCTGTCACCTTAAAATTCTTCCTAATTTTTTAACATGGGGGCCACATTTTCATTTTGCACTGGGTCCCACAAATGACGTAGCTGGTCCTGAATGGATGTCAAAACACCCAGGAACATCTCCTTTATAAAGTGCACTGGAAAACCTGGCCCTGTTCTACAAACCAAAGCCATGCAACTCTCAACTTTCCCCCCCCCACTTCTTTTCTCTTTTGGATCCTGTAACACCCCATCTCCAACTTCTGGGCTCTGGAGTTTTAAACGCATTTGCAGAAACTCGACAGAAGTTGGGTAAGAGATTTTTACAAAGGTTAAGTGGAAAATTCTCTGCCGGCCACATCTTAAATCATTAAATGCTTTCTATAAAATAAATTTATCCCTTTCAGCTTTCGCCACTTCACCCAAGTCACCTCTGGGCCAGAGTTTATCAGGGGGAACAAACTTCCAATTACTGAAGCTGTTTATTTCTGTAGAGATGGACCCCGGCCTTTCATAAGCAAATCTATTGAGCCCAAACCAGGCTTTTCATGGATGACAGCTTCAGAATAAGAGCAGTTTGTCTACATCGCAAGGAGAAACCAGATGTTTCCCTTAAGTAGAAACAAGCAAATGACAATTCAGTCAAACTGCAGAACAGCCTGCAAAAAAAAAAAAAAAATTTTTTTTTCCAAATAAATTCTGCGGCACCAGTATGTGTGGGCCTATTTTTTGACCCCAAACACCTCCAGCTATACTTCTATTACTCTCCATTGTGGATGCAGGACATTGATTGCTTTTGCGGCTCTCGAACAGCAACCTCCATGCACTAACCCTGGTTAACGTATTACTCTTTAACTCGCACTCTAATCTGACTGCGACAGTGATGAGTTGTAAATTCTGCAGCATGTGTACATTTCCTGGGCTGCACATTAAAACGCCTCTGCAGACCCAGCAGAGTTCATAGGTTTAAAGTTGAAATTTTCATACTCCAAGAGAGTCCTCTGCATTCCCCAAAGCCCTAAGAAAAGACTTGCTTGAAAACAGCAAAGGGTGGAAAAGCATTATTATAAATTCCACGGCCACTTCCTGGGGCTTTTGTTTAAAATAGTGGGAACTTAAAAAAGAAAGGCTGCAGTTTAAATGTAACAAGTTTATATCCAGCAGAGGCTTTTAAAATAAATATATAAATGGTCCTCCCCGCTTCTGGTGCCCAATAATGATGAAATCGACCAACACCCCAGCAGGGGGGAAATACCTTTGGGGAAAGATGATAGTGTAATTTGCATGTGAGATTTTTTTTTCAGGTTTTTTTTTTTAATTAAACAATAGACCAGTTCACCAACGATTTGTAATAAAGTGAAAGGAGTACTTTAAAAGAAAAAAGAACCCTATAGGTCTGAAATAACAACTTTGCGTCTGTCAGAGAACGTATGAGAAAGTGTTCAGCAAGATCTGTTTTAAATAAGACTCACAAAAGCTGATGCTCTGAATCCCAACGAGGGAAACTTGGGAGGGGGAATTCTTTGCCCACTGAACTGTATTTGAGATCCTCAGCAAAGCGTGTTTGCAGTACTTCTGCTGCAGTAATATCAAAAAGGCCATCACGGTAGTTCTCTTCACCAAAAAGAATTATAAAGCGTATCTTAGTGCTCTCCCCTGTCTGAACAGACTTTATACTTTGAAAACATAAATGGTACTTGTGTTTAGGAATGTAGAGTTTCAATGTAGTTAATTAACTACTAGCTAAACAACTCTCCATTAACGAACACATCTTCCCTACACTGTCCTACCTTCTCCCGATGAACTCCAATGGAATACAGCTCTTAAAAAGAAAAACATGTATGTCCTCAGACCTCAAAATTTGGTCACATTAATTGCAATCTTAAATAATGGTCCAAAGCGGATTTCGAATTAAATTGGAAAAAAACATATCACTCTCTAATGGAGGTGAGATCCTTGAGGTTGTTCTGTAACTGGAGAAGGATGAACAGAGCAGCATGGTGGAACTATCTGGAAAGAACGGGGGAAGGGGAAAGAGATCAGTTCGGTTTTTTACACCACACATGTCCTTAAAAAGCTGAAGAAAGGAGGGACTCTCTCCATCTTGCACAGACCCTTGGCGTATGACTTACGGTTCACGGTGTGCCCAGCTGTGCCCAGCAGGAAAGAAGCATCCGCAATTGCGTTAATTATGCTTCTGTTTGCACTCTCTTTTGAGGCTAATTATCCGCTTGCTTCATTTAGCCCTTGATCACAAGCTAGTCTGGGAAAACACTCCTGGTATGAAGACCCGTGGAATTCATCTTGTGAAAATGCAAATCCAATTGCCCTCAGCACCTGCGATAATCCAGGCAGACCCCGCTCCAGAATTAAACCTGCGGTTCAGCGAAGGCAAGTATAAAGAGAAATAATTCATTTACTGATTCTTCTTTCCTGACCTAACGCAAATCTTTCAAGTCACAAAACCTAAGTTTTGCTGGGTCTGCTGCTGCTTCAAGATCCTCTCTTCTTGGGGTTTTGTATTTCTAGTGCCACCGAATGCTGTTAATTTGGGAAGACAGCTCTATAAAATTAAAGCCATAAAACTCACAAAGGTCTAAGAACCTCTCTTAAGTCTCCGATTATGTTTAAAGGGGAATTTCAAGTAGGGAGAAAGGGGGATGCTTATTTATCCAAAAGCATTATCCTTACATGGCTTCCAACAGTTTATTGACCTTAGAATGAGGAGGCTGGATTGAAAGGTTTCTTTGGACTCAGAAATGTGTTTTGAAATGACTTAAATTTTGTACGCGTGAAATTTACACAACGTTACAAACCAATGTGACCTCAAAAAAATAATTTTAAAAATAAAAAAATAAAAAGTAAATAAAATGACAAATCTTAAATGTCCTCCTGCAGCACGTGTGTTAAGGCTGACTATGACTAATCGTTGAGATGTTCTACGCGAAAGTGCTTAGGCTCAGATCTTGACACAGTAGGTGCCCAGACTTACAGGCTAAGGTTTTACATTCAGACGAGCCTGGGTTCAAGTCAAAGCCCTACCCCTTACCTTGCTACATCATCTGAGACACGGTACTCTCCCAGTTCCTCAGACCTAGACCAGACCTGCCCAGTACCTGGCTGGCTTATGGTAGGTCATCTTTCTGCATTTTTTTCCTCCTTTCCAATTTGGACAGCATTTTTCAAACCACTCCAAGGCTCCCTCTTCCCCCGTGGCACGCCTCGTATACCGATTCCTGAATCCACTTTCCCAGAGTCTCAGGTCCTCACTGGCCTGCATGGTCTTTCCTTCTGTTTTCCCAGGAGGGTGAGGCTCAGGAACCACGGCCTGCCTGGGAAGCACAAGATAGAGCCAGAGCCTGCGGTTCTGTACTCCGTACTCCCGGCATCTATGACCCGTGGCCTTGGGAGAACTCCCTACCAGGGCCACTTCACGGGCATGTGATCTAGGTGCTGGCAGAGGGCCCAGCACTCAGAGGGGTCCCTCTGCCTGGTTTAACGTTCTGCTGTCACCATTGTGAAAATCTTCATCTTTGAACAAGGGCCCCACATACTCATTTGCACTGGGGCCCACAAATCATGCAGCCAGTCCTCCTCTCTTCCATCTATGACTCAGGATGAAGGTCATCTCTTCTGAGAAGACATCATTAGCTCCTCTCTGATGGGCTCCCGTAACCTCCCATAACCCCTGCTCATACCTCCCTTTATTCACCCATCAACACTTACTGAACCCCTGCTGCAATCCATCAGCGCTGCCTTCCTTGAGCACGCAGCAAATCCCAGGCACAGTGCTAATCCTCCCCATGCACGAGTCACATTTACAGCAACTCCCGTAAGGTAGGTACTATTATTGTTCCCAATTTACTGACAGGTTAGGGGATCTGCCCCCACAGCAGGAAGGACCTGGAAGCAGGGCTCCTGAATCCAGGCAGAGCAGAAGCTCAGACCCAGGAATGCAGTGGGGACATTCCTTATCAGGGCCACCACACTCACGCCACCGAAGTATAATTATTACTTAGCTTTTTTAAATTACCTACTTGCATGCCTGGAGACCTCACTGGACTATGAATTCCCTGAAGCCCAGCCCCTCATGTTTCTCTCTTTAATACAGAAATTCATCATAGACTTGAACATGATGGAGTCTTCAATATTCTTAAAAGAATGAATAAAAAGGTCATTTCCATGTATATGGCTTATTATTAAAATACTTAAAATCCTTATTAAACCAGGACAATTACATTAAGAATTCATCCAACTGGTGTGTTTAGATACACTTTGAATGAAATAAAATCATCTAAAATGTTGGAAGCAGCTATCAAAAAAACTCCCAACGGTGAGTTCCTTATTATCAGGGCTTTTAGTTCAGTTGCTTAAAATCAAATTCTTTTTTCTCGAAGTTTGACATTTTTTCACTTAACACAATGCCTCTAAAACTTTGGCAATGTCCCAACAAGAATCTGTGCCACTGACATTCTTAAAACTATATTAATTCCTGCCAAGAATCCATGCAGGGAATCTAACTTGAAGACATCAAACACAAATTGAGGGACGAGTTACTAAGTAACTGGCCTGAAACTGGCCTGTCCTTTTCAAAAATGTGAATGTCAAGACAAAGGAAACCGAGGAGCGAGGCCAAGTTACAGGAGAGGAGCAGAAAGGACAATGAAAAGGAACTGACAGACCTGGATTGGTTCCTGGACCAGGAAAAAAATGCCATTCAAGGACGTTTTAGGAATGGCAAATGGTGAATTCTGAGTCAAGACTGTAGATTAGATTAAAAGTAATGCCTCGATGTCAAATTTCCTGATTTTGATAATTGTACTGTACCATGTAAGAGAAATGTCCTACTAGGAATGAAACACAGAAGAATTAGGGGTAAAATGGAATGATGTGTGCAACGTAATTCTCTAATGGTTCAGAGAGAATACTAAAAAGCAAATGTGGCAAAACGTTAGCAACTGAGGAATCTGGATGGAAGGCTTCTCCGTATGATTTTTGTTAATTTTTTTGCTAGTTAGAAATTATTACCGCCCCCCCAAATTTTTTAACTATATTAGTGCAAGTACTGCTATTATTAGTCAGGAAATGATGCAGAATGTAGGTAAATTACATGACCTATAATCTAGTGATCAAGGACTTGATATTTTAGTTTCTAAACATTTTTGAACTCCAAAAAATAGTGTTGAAAAGTACATTTTAAGAGGTCATATGATAAAAAAGAAAACAGTCCTGTATGGATATACATACATATATTTGTTTCATTTTGCCTTGAACTTACTAAAATGAAGATCTTGGTGAAAAGCCTCACTCAAGAAAATATTATTAAGTAATTAAATAGTAAGGTCAAAAAATGCTTCTCTCTCTGCTTCTCTGAAATCCTCCCATTTGGGCTTCCTCCTCTGGCCCTTCCCCCCAAAGTGTATCAAATAACTAAACTCACCTCGATCACTTTCCAAGCTGACAGTTTCTTCAGAGCCTTTTTTGGGGCTTTCAAAACACATCTTGGAGCTGGGGCCTGGGTGGACATTCAGTCCTCTGCTCTGTTTTCCCTACCGTTGCATTGCCATGACAATGGAAACCACGGGCCCCAAAAGGAGACCAACAAAGGAAGACAAGTTTTTAATGCTAGAGCCATCTGCCAATTCTCCTTGGGATCTTTTCAAGAACGGAGCAAAGTTAAGGCAGAAGCTGAGAAGGGGTCTGCAGGGGAGGGCAGAAAAATCACTCACAGGAAAAGCAATTGCAATATGAAAAGATGGGTGGGCGCCAGATAGATGGATGAATGGAATCCCCAGGCCCCTCCTCGTGAGCTCTAAAGAGATCCACCGCACCCTCTCCAATGGGGCTTTTGTCGGTTGCCAAGCATTTTAAATGTTATAGTCAGAATATGTTATTAAGGGAGGATTTAATATACACCAACCACAAAAAAACACCCTCCAGAGGGGTCTTCTGATTACCCACGTGGAAAGCCCGAGCCACCTGCCTCTGCAAAGATTATGCTGGGTTTTTATTCTTTAGGTCACAAATGTCCTAAATACAGTAGTTTAGCGATAATAAAGCATTTCTATGCCAACTCTAAATCCCCCTTCTCCCAGAGACTTGCAAATTTTTAAGACCACCAACTATGAAAATCTATTCGAATGCACTAAAACAAAACACTTTTATGCCCTTATGGAATTTTATTAAAATTTCTTTTTTTTTTTCCCTGAGCCTAAAACACTCCTCCCACATTTTTCCTAGAAGGAAAACTCTACTCAAAACCCTGAAACTAAGGATGGACTGTTTCTTTGGAAGACTAAAGCACTTAAGACAGTTCACCGTAGGCTCAGGTAGGATGCACCCTTAGGCATCTACCTTCTTCTCTCTCTCAGAATTCGCAGTTTTCTGAAGGCAAGACACAACTTTTATTCCCCTCAGCCTCTCCTAAAACACTGTTAATCCCTGAATAGGAGCAGCAATCTTAGGGAACTTTAGGTAACATTCATTTCTCACTACAGGAACATCTATTGTAGGATTTGTAGTTGAAAATAGTAGTCAGCGTTGGCTGGGTTGTTTTGTAGCTTCTTTAACAGGGTGTATTCGGGTGGGTTTTTTAAATTCTGCCATTTAAAAAGCATATGTCTTCATAGATACAGAGAACAAACTGATGGTTACCAGAGGGGGAGGGGGTGGGGGGAGAGCGAAAGGGGTAAAGGGGCACATATGTATGGTGATGGATGGAAACTAGACTTTTGATGGTGAACACGATGCAGTCTATACAGAAGCCGAAATACAATGATGTATACCTGAAATTTACACAATGTTATAAACCAGGATGACCTCAATAATATAAAAAATAAAATAAAAGGCACGGGTCTTGCAAGGAATTCACTGATAAAAGGTTATCTGGTCATTTCTCTCTGGGTCAGACTACACATTCTCCACTCTTCAATTGTGAAGATTTATAAGACACCTTCAAGGAAATCTTCATGGATGCAGTATTCGTGTAAATCGGGTGCCTTTTTAAAAACTAATGTTGCAAAGTTGTAACATGAGTTTTGTAAGGTTGAAAGAGTATCTTTTAAAGCTATGCTCCCTTGGAAACGTGCAGGACAGAGTGTGCAGCCTCCCCATGAACAGGAGGGGCGCCCTCCTTCCCTCCTTGGCCAGCCTGGCAAAGGGAAAGACATTAGGAAGCAGAGGATGCCAAACACACAGGACTTCATTCCAGGTTGATGACGCACAAGTTAGCCGACAGGACCAGCTCTAAGAGGACCGTGGCAGCCCAGCAATGCGGCCCGAGTCCCCCAGGGCCCCGGGCACATGTCGGCCTCCCTGGTGCCTGCAACTGAGTGACTGTCCGCCACGCGGCACCTGCACACCCATGGGTCCCAGGCCTTGAACTCTGCTCCCTGACTGTCAGCAGCCCACGAATGAGTTGCAACCCTGAGGCCGTGGGCCCTGCTGGGAGGAGGCAGCCCCGGTGGAGCCAGGAGGCTGACCTCTCGCCGTGAGCCGGCTGTAGACCTGGGAGTTGACTTCCTTGTCCCGCAGGTAGCATCGGATCTCCTCCACTGCCTCTCGGATGATGGTGACAGCCAGCACGAAGCCCTGAGGAAGAGAGGGGAGAGAGGGTGAGCCCAGCCGAAACCCCTTCCTCTCCTTGTGCCGGGGACAGAAAAGGCCAGAGGCCACCGGGGAGGGCAGCAGGGCAGGACCTGCTAATTATCCTAAATGCACATGCCCCAGCAAGCCCACTTCTCCGAATGTCTCCTACACACATACCCGGAGAAACCCTTGCTGACACACATATACAAGGACATCCCTATTCACCACCACAGGGCTTCTAAGAGCGAAAAACACATGGGCCGGCCCCGTGGCTTAGCGGTTGAGTGCACGCACTCCGCCGCTGGTGGCCCAGGTTCGGATCCCGGGTGCGACCGACGCACCACTTCTCCGGCCATGCTGAGGCCGTGTTCCATATACAGCAACTAGAAGGAAGTGCAGCTATGATGTACAACTATCTACTGGGGCTTTGGGGGAAAATAAATAAATAAATAAAATTAAGAGTGAAAAACACAGCAACACCAGAACCTTCGTCCACAGGCAAGGGCTGAGTGATGGTGACCACTAACACGTGTATCTACCTCACTCGCCACGTGCTGGTGGCATTCGAAGTGCTTTACAAAATCCTTAGTGCCTTTCATCCTCACAACAACCGTGCGCTTCGTTACTACCCCTGAGATGGTCGTGCTACAGATAAAGAAACTGTGGCACACGGAGGTTGAGTAATCTCATCCAAGGACATAAAGCTCCTAGGTGATAATGCAGGAAATCTGGCTCCAAAGTCCTTGCTCTAACAGCCACGTTGTTCTGCATCTAGAGAAGCTGGGCTGGTGGATCCAAGAAGCCGGCAACAGTTAAAAAGAACGAAGTCTATCCCCATCTTGCACTGATGTGGCGGAAAGGGGAAACCAACCTTTCAGAACACGCAATGTAACGCTGTTCATATAAACGACCACAAAGATTCCATATATTGTTAAAGGTTTTCCAATTTCCTTAACTATTGGTTAGATTCCTGGGCAAGGAAGTGGCTCAGACAGGGTGGTGAGGGACTGAAGGGGACTTGAGTCTTCTCTGTAATGTTTTAAATTTTTATTAAAAAAACCTATTAAAGTATTAATTTCGTTAAGTACCAACTAATAAAAAGAAAATTTTAAACCACCCGACCCTCCCGAATCAGGTACCCCAAGTCATAAAACCTGATGGGGACTGGTGTGTGAGTCACCCAGAGCAAGAATCCATTTCCATCACGATTTTTCCTCTTGTATCAACAAAGGTAAGAACATTCATTCATTTTTCTGACAAAATACCCTTTGCCATCCCTCCTTTTAAAGTCTTTTTTTTAAAAATACAGATAGCACCATCACCCCAAAGGTTAGCAGTAGCGATTCTTTGAGGATTTCATTTTCATATTGCTTACCCCATGAAATATATTAACTTTGACTCAAAGGACTTTAAATCTCTTATGTAAATCTAGCCAGAGATATGCGGCTTTGTGAAACCCGCCCACAGGCCCCTACATCTTCACAATCAAAGGATTCCTCCTGTTTCCAATCAGATGTAAAGTGCACACTGCAGCCAAAGCAAAACTGGTCCATTTCAGAAAAAAAGCATCACCAGACCACATATGGAGGTGAGAGGAAACCTGCTCTGGAGGCACAGGGACCCGGTCTGCAGAACCCCCCCACTCCCACCCCATCACCCCTGCCCCGGTCCCATGCTGCTGTTTTGTTGTTCTGGGCCAGAACCCAGCTTTTTGTTGTTATTTGTTTTTTCAAACGTTCCAGTTTCTATGTCTCTTTGCTTGGGCCTAGCTAAATCCTATTGATGTTCACGGAAAGTGTGAGCTCACTCAGACAGGCGCCACTAACCTCTCTGCTGCAAATAAATACGGCCCCCTAAGTTATCACGTCTGCTCCCCCACCCCCCCAAACACACAGTTCTCACTAACCCTCAAAGACACGCCCCCCCTTAGGCTAGAAATCGCTTTACAAAGAGACGCAAATGTCGTCCAGAAATAAATTCCAACCATCCTTCCCTGAAGGCCTTCTGCAGACACCGGAGCTTGCCATCACTGGTGCTGATGCAGACAATACTAGTAACGGAAAAGCGATGGGCACCTACAAGCAAGTTGTGTTCAACACCTGGATCCTCGGTCACCAACCCCAAGACCAATCTGGCCTCCCCCCACAGTGGGAGCAACTTTGTCTGAAGGGTTTTGAATATCCTGAATGCACATGTGATCCATTTAGTTTCCTGTAACTCTTTGACTTCCAGAAAGGTGCTGAGCTGACTTAAAACAGAAGTAAGACCCAAACACTTAGAAGAATAAAAGGCCACTCCCAATTCAAAGGCAAGCACTGGCTTTGGTGAAGAACCTTCCAGACCTTTATGCATTTACACACCTAAGTATGTAGAAATGTTTGCTGGCAGGGAAGGGAGAGGGTCATAAAAACTGGAGCATACCGTCCATGTTATTCTGCAACTTACTTTGTTCATGTAAAGAAGAATATGATTCGCTTCTCCTCGTGTCAACACGGACGGAGCGACTTCACTGTTTCTAACTCCTAGGCAATGTTCCACGTCTACTAGTACTTGGGTAACTTGATGGCATTAATTTGTTTCCAGTGTTTTAGTACCATAACCACACTCAAAGCATATCCTCACACACGCCGCACCACACACGCACCCCAAAGCCCCTCCTGATATTCCAAGACCCACTCCTCAGAAAAAGAGAGTCTCTAGGTCTCTGTAAGCCCGAAACTCTCCATGTCCCAGTGTGATCTCAGGCAGGTTTCTCATTCTTTGCTCCATGTTCTCTCTCATCCAGTGAGGAATCCTTTTCCCTACCACTCCATTCTGCCTTTGGTCCACGGGAACCTCCAATGACGGCCTCTGGAAGAGTTCACCAGACCTGACCTCACTCCTACCCAACTGTTTCTCAGGCATGCAGCTTCCTGCATCATCCCGCCTCCCCTTAGTCACAGCGACATGAATCTTGGTTAAGAGAATGAAAGCTTAGGCCAAATGCGGCTCAAGTCCCCTCCCCACCACAGATGCCAATGACAGTGTAAATGAGGTTGTAGGGGTACTAACAGGCCTGCACCCCAAGAACCTTTCAGACGATGGGTTTATACTACAGGCAGAGCAGATGGATAATGTAAGGGGAGATAGCCAGACCAGACTGCAGATACCACGCTCCAGATGCAAAAGGCAGGGAGGGGGGAGACACACAGCTGCCTGCATGGACACCTTGGGACTCCAATTTATAAAACATACGCGTTTACATAATATGTACAGTTTAATATAACGTATGTTCGAGTGTCTATAAAACACTCTTACCTAGTGAGAAGAGACTGAAAGGAAATACACAAGAAACATAAGTATCTCAGGGAGTGGCTGCACGGGGGGGGGGGGGGGGGGGGGTGTTGGGTTTTGTTTTGGTTTTTCTTCAAAATTGTCACTGATAATCATGAGCCTCTTTGTGATTGGAAAAGGAAAAGAAAAATGAACAGAAGCTATGATGGAGGCAATAGAGAGCAGCAGGATCTGTTTTGGGGGCAAATCCAACAGACTTGAGAGGTGGGGTCTGGCCCACACTCCCCGTGCGGGTTCCTGAGCCCGGAAGGCACCAAGGCCAGGTATTAAGGAATTCCTCACATCTTCCAACAGAGCAGAGCCCGCTCGCTGGCAGCCTGCAGACAGAGCACCGGGAGAAGGGGGTGTTCAACCCACACTGTGCTGTAATCTAGTTTACATGAGCCGTCAATGTTTAAAAGTCAAGAGAAGGATATGCTGGAAATCAGAAAGAAAAAATTATTCAGGACTGTGTATAGCTTGTAACCTTTTTTCTAAGAAGGGGTGTAGGGGAGCAGGGGAAAAGACAAGAATTTTTATTCATTGTGTTTGTTGTTCATAAACTCTGGAAGGACAGACGAGGAACAAATGACAGTGTTTTGGGGGCAGGACCGGATGAGAGGGAGATTTTTCACTAGCAACGTTTTTATCTTGAATCATGTGAATGTATTCACCTTTCAAATAACTACTCTTTAAAAAGGTAATCAAGGGGCCGGCTGGTGGCGCAAGCGGTTAAGCGCGCTCGCTCCACTGCGGCGGCCCAGGGTTTGCCAGTTCGGATCCCAGGCGCGCACCGACGCACTGCTTGGTAAGCCATGCTGTGGCGGCGTCCCACATAAAGTAGAGGAAGATGGGCACAGATGTTAGCCCAGGGCCAGTCTTCCTCAGCAAAAAAAAAAGAGGAGGATTGGCAGATGTTAGCACAGGGCTGATCTCCTCACAAAAAACAAAACAAAACAAAACAAAACAAAGGTAAGCAAGGGGTTGGCTCGGTGGTGTAGTGATTAAGTTTGTGCGCTCCGCTTCAGCAGCCCAGGGGTCGCAGGTTCGGATCCCAGGCGCGGACCTACACGCTGCTCATCAAGCCACGCTCATCAAGCGTCCCACATATAAAGTAGAGGAAGGTGGACACAGATGTTAGCCCAGGGCCAGTTTTCCTCAGGAAAAAAGAGGAAGATTAGCAATGGATGTTAGCTCAGGGCCAATCTCCTCACCAAAAAAGAAAAAAGGCAGTTAATAAAAGGCAATGCGATAAATGATATTTTATATACGTGACAGACTTTTTCTTAAATAAATAACTTATGGTTTGACTTTATGTAAGTATGTAATAAACCACTGTGGAACAAAAAACTAAAATAAAATTAGGGTATTTCATGTAAAACTCGCAAGTTTTTAACTCTTGGGTCTGGGAGCTCCAGGTCCACGTTTGCACCTGATGGAGTGGAGCAGCCCGTCCCGCCCTTGCACAGGACACGAGCAGCCCAGTTTTTGCGGGCTCGGTCCTGTCAGCCTCTGGGTTTGCAGTGTTCGGCTGTAAGAGGGTCCACACACTCAAGAGGGTGTAAGAACGTCTGTTATCCGAGGGAAAGATGCTCAATGAAGGTTGGCTCCAGCTCCCAGCGCCCTACCTCACCCACAAATGACTCAGAGCAGGAAAGAACAGTTCGCACATCCCAAAAGCATCTTCATGGCTCCTGTGGAAGAAATCAGTCCCCTCTCCTCTCCTCAAGGCTGGAGCCACTGGCATGATTTGTCTGATAACGTGGCACACAGGGTATGGACACCCAGGCACGGTCCCTTAGCAACTGGCTCCCTCCACTCCACAGGGCCTGTGCACCAAATCCTTATGGCCTCCCACCACCACCAAAAATAATGCTTGCTTTTGTCTCTTTAAAGAGGACTTAAATCTTTTCTACTTTAACAATCTTCTCCCAATTAAAAGTTTGACAATATTTATGAACAGAGAAATCTTTCCCCCAAGTCACACTTAGTGAGAAACAAGCAGCAATCATATTTCATAATGTCTCTATTTGGAGAAAAAGAGACATAAATTTCACCCTGTCCACACACCAGTCACACTAGGCTTCTTTCTGATCTTCAAATGCTCTAAGCACATGCCTACCACAGGGCCTTTGCAT
Source organism: Diceros bicornis minor (assembly GCF_020826845.1). Classification (NCBI taxonomy): domain Eukaryota; kingdom Metazoa; phylum Chordata; class Mammalia; order Perissodactyla; family Rhinocerotidae; genus Diceros; species Diceros bicornis. The sequence continues at coordinate 10,641,445 of NC_080758.1, read as the reverse complement.
CACTGCTTCCCTATACCTGCAATACTCCTGCCCTACTTCTCTCCTTCCCATCACCTCCTCAAGAGGCCTTTCGCAGCCACCCTGGCTAAGGCTGGCCCTCCACATCTCCCAGCCCCCGCCTTCATCCATTCAACAAACAGTTAATGTGCCTAGGTACCCCATCTGTCTTATAACCTTATGCTATTACCTTCATAGCACATTTCACACTTGAAACAATTATGTTAATCTGTTTACTGTCTGCTCCTCTGAAAATCAGCTCCATGAAGACAGGAATTCTTATCTGTTCCATTCACTGCTGCCTCCCCAGCACCCAGCACAGTGCCTGGCACACAGCAGGTGCTCAATAAGGGAAAGAAGAAAGAAAAGGAAGCAAGGGAGGGAACTGAGGGGCATTCCGGTCAGTTCTGTCGCACTTCATCCACACTAAAGCACAGAATCCGTTACTTTTCCAACCCCTCACGTGGAAATACTCTACACAGAGTAAACAGCAAATGTGATCTCAGAAAACAATTCAAATAACAAATCCATGAAGACAGAGGCTTTGTCTTTCTCATTTGCCACTGTGTCCCCAGAGTCTAGAACTGGGTGATACACAATAAGCATGCAATAAATGTTTGCTGAAGGAATGAATGACTGAACAGCTGACTGACAGAATGAATGAATGCCATCAATTTTCTACAGCTTGATCTTGGTAGTGTAGGAAACGGGGCTTCAACATCAAAATCTTGGGGATCTTGGGGACTCCCAGTGTGCTGGCTGGAGGGCACCCTCTCCCTTAAACGGCCATGTAAGATCTTCCACTCCAGATGCTCAGGTGAGAGAGACAAAGAACCTTCTGTTCCCAAAGCCGAGATGACCGAACAAGCAACCCCTGTGTACTCACCAGAGGGACCCAGTAGGTATAGAGTGCTCCAAGTCTCATCTCAGGAACAAACTGGGAGCAGGCGAGCAGTAAGAAATAGAGGTTGAAGAAGTATTTGAACTGGTTAAACAGCACCTGAAACGAAGAGACAGAAGACGTTCGGGGCGTGTCTGATGAGGATGGACAGGTCTAGTGGGAGGTGAATAATATTTAAAAACATTCCTACAAAAGAACACAACTTTCAGGATACCTTTTTCACATACAATTTAAACAGTTCTATACGTTGTATAGGAAAATACATATGGGTAATAAAAATATTAATTTGTAAAAGAGGGAAAATAAATAACAATCCACATGGAAACTGTAAACACCAAACTGAAGACAGTGGGTACCTCTGGGGTGGGGAGGGCACGCTGGGGGCTTCAACTGTACCTGTTATGTTTTATTTCTTAAACTGTTTTGTAAGTACAGGTAGGCCACTTGAAATGTTGTCTAAGAAGAAGTTTTGGTGGAAAATACTTATGCTGTAAGGTTGAATCAAAAAAGCCAGATAAATTGCTACCTCCACATGATCTCAACACCATAAAATAAACATAGTGGAATCCCACCCTTGTGGCGGGTGGATTCTGGCAGGTTCCACTGCTCCCGTGTGCCCTGGGAGCAGACTGGTAGCACAGGACTCATTTGGCCTTCGGGCAACGAGCAGAAATGACGTGTCTCTTCGGGGCTACAGCAGTTAAGAGCCACCATTCGGCCACATCGCTCTTGCCCGGTCATGGGGACGTTGGTGGCCATGCACTCCAGATAGCATAGCTACGAGATGCCCAGTCTGCATCACAACTTCCATGAACGAGATATAAACTTTTTCTTGACTTAAGATATAAGCTTTGAGGATGTGTGAGTTGAGCCAGCCAGCAATGAATGTAGTCAAAATCACCCTAAAAGAGACATTCAAAAGTTGCCCTTATATAAAGAACTCACACAATTGAACAACAAAAAAACAAACAACCCGATCAAAAAATGGGCAGAGGAAATGAACAGACACTTCTCCAAGGAAGATATACAGATGGCCAATAGGCACATGAAAAGATGCTCAACATCACTAATCATCAGGGAAATGCAAATCAAAACAACACTAAGATACCACCTCACGCCCGTTAGAATGGCTATAATCACCAAGACAAAAAACAACAAATGTTGGAGAGGATGTGGAGAAACAGGAACCCTCATACACAGCTGGTGGGAATGCAAATTGGTGCAGCCTCTATGGAAAACGGTATGGAGATTCCTCAAAGAATTAAAAATAGAGATGCCCTATGATCCAGCCATCCCACTACTGGGAATCTATCCAACGCACCTGAAATCAACAATCCAAAGAGGCTTATGCACCCCTATGTTCATTGCAGCATTATTCACCATAGCCAAGAAGTGGAAGCAACCTAAGTGTCCCTCGACTGACGATTGGATTAAGAAAATGTGGTATATATATACAATGGAATACTACTCAGCCATAAAAAAAGACAAAATCGTCCCATTTGCAACAACATGGATGGGCCTGGAGCGTATTATGTTAAGTGAAATAAGCCAGAAAGAGAAAGACAAACACTGTATGATCTCACTCATATGTGGAATATAAACCAACACATGGACAGAGAAAACTGGACTGTGGTTACCCGGGAAGTGGGGGTGGGGGGTGGGCACAAGGGGTGAAGGGAGTCATATATGGGGTGATGGACAAACAAAAATGTACAACCCAAAATTTCACAATGTTAGAAACCATTAAAATATCAATAAAAAAAAAAAAAGTTGCCCTTAAGCCATAGTATAAAGTATTTGTGTTTCTGTATTATTTCTTAATAAATCGAACACAGTCATTTTTTTTTCCTCCAGCACTGAAACTGACTGTTGAGGCTGCTTCTAAAGTCAATGGGAGTGCGCTTAGAGGCTACTATGGTGGATAAAATCAGGTATTTAAGTGTGTGCTGGGGGGGAGGTTTGTGGAGTACACGTCCATGGATTTGTATAAGTTAATGTCGGAATACTGTGACTCCAAGTAATATACTATGCCAAACAGAAACATCCATTAGCAAAGTGTTCATAGAAATTCTCTCTCTGGATGGTAGGATTAAAATTTTTTCCAAACCACTCTATACTTTTATCTCCCAACTCTCCTACACTGGATATGTGTTTCGTGATGATAGGTGGGAAAATCTAAGGACTGCTGATTTTGGGGGGGGGGGGTTGGTTATAATGTTAAGTCCTCAAAATATCTTTTTCATTCTTAGGCCCAACACACCAAATAAGTATGAAGTTATTCTAATGGGTCAGGCGGAGGCTCACAGCCTTGCAGACAGAAGGCAGCCCCCTCCAGGAGCTCAGGACCAGGGAGGTGGCATGGAAAAGACAGGGTGCTCAGAGACTCTGCCGCAGGGACCTCGGTCTTCTAAGACTGGCACCATCGCATACCTGTAGCACGGGAAGAAAAAAAGGATGTGGTCTCTGCCTGTACATACCCCAGGAAGAAAAGTGAAGAAGTTGTATTTCTGATTGTTGATGACATTTCGGGGGTACCTCTGGTCCCTCTTCTCCGGATGCCCCAACCAGACTGTGCGGGGCCTGGGCTCCCCTCTGCCACAGCATCTCAGCCATTCACAGCACCTGTGGGAAAGACACGCCCACACTGTCAAGGCCACGCCCACGCCTGCCCCACCACGCCTACACCTGTCCACTCTTCTCAGGTTTTTCTCTCAAGCATCGTCCCTGGGCCAGCACCACAGCCACATTTGGGGCTTCATCCTCCAGTGAGAATGGGAAAACAGAGCTGAGGTTTCTAAGAAGCTGTGGTCCAAATAAAAGATGCTTTGTCCTGAAGCCCAAATTATCTCAAAAAGTAGGATTCATTTTTAAAATAATACGATTTAAGTTAAAAAAGTAAATAGATAGCAACCAACACTGTTATTACTTTGACATTTTACAGATGAGAGCGAAAAGCTCAGGACAGTTAAATTAAGCACTGAAGTTGGACGAGATGAGAAACAGCTGAGTCTGGCCTTGAACCACGTCCGTCTTATTCTAAAACCTAGTGTCTTTGCGTCACCCCATGCTGTCTACATTGCTGGTTACACCAAGATTACTCTGTAAAGAAGTCATCTCCACCCGGGGCTCTCCTTCTTAGCACCACATTGGAGGGACAAGCCAGAAGGAAGATGTCTCAGAGCCCAGCGTAACCTGGAGAAGGGCCAGCGTGCCAGCTGTAGGCACACTGGCCCCAAATGCCGCCCCGACCTGGCTGTCCCCAGAGAGCAGCTCATTAGGCACGCCCGCTCCCGGGTCACCCTCGAGCAAGGCAAGGGAACACCCGGGAATCCGGTGGCTCTGGCAAAACAAAGCCGCTCTTAGAACTCCCCAGAAGGGGCAGCTCGCCCTTCAGGAGAGCCCATGAACAAGGCATTTCGAGACTCACAAACTCTCGTAGGCACTGCGATGGAAACACCCCATGCTGAACTGTTCACCTCACTGCCCAGCACACACAGGCTAGAGGGAGAAACCCCAGCCCCGCCAGCCCCTTGAGACGCTGCCAGCTGAAGTGAAACCAACCAGACACGGCCAGTACGACTTACATAATTACTTGTCCACCACGGATCTCCCTTCACCCCCTCCTCCTACGGGCTAGGCAGCCCCTGGTGGGGTGCTGGGGTGCAGAGCTGAGCAAACACAATCCCCCCTGAGCATCAGACTCTTAAGATTAGCAAGCCAGCAAGCTGCCTGCTCAGACACTCAAAATGTCCATGATGAAACATGATGCTCTTCCTTAAAAATAGCATCCTCATTCCAGTGAACTGGTGCTCGGGGTGGAGAGTGGTCTGATAAGGACAGGTTTCGCTTCTAGTAACTCATTTATGTTGGCCAAAAGCCAGACACACACAAAGAAGCCTCGAGGAGTCCAAACCCTTTCCTGCTCTTGGGGGTGAGTCACCCACGCTGGCCATCGGTGGGCACTCACTAAGTGCTGAATGAATGCAGGAACCAAGGAGGGTGGGAGGGAAGGAGGATTCATTTGAGAGGAAACACATCCCTCTGTTTGCAGAAACCTTCCTGATGGTCACGACTGACTCCTCTGTGAACCAGCACTTCTCTCCCCATCCGATAATAATCCTGTAATGAGAGATCCCATAGCTGCAAGTTTCTAATGAAAGCTGAAGAATGAACTTAAGAGAACCACAAACTGTCAGGCTGACTGTTCATGAGTTTTGCCTGTTTTGTTTTAGCAGAAGGTTCCACACAGCAAGCTACCAGGTTAAGCTCTTCGGCCTTCACCTGCAGATGCGTGCACGTGCACAATGCAGCAGGCCACCCCTGCAGCACGCACTGTGGCAGCAAAAAAAAACCCGCCATTCATCTGAGGGGGCTGGTTCAATAAACAGGGAACATCCGTAAAATGCAATTCCCAGTCTTTAAAGAAGGAAATAGAGCTGCATGTACTAGATGGCCCCATTTGCAAGATATGCTAAATCAAAAGGCGAGGGCTGAAGGGTGTGTCCAGGATGCTATTCTCTGCAGGAAAGCAAGAGGATACACATGCAGACATATGCCTGCAAACAGAGTAATGCTCCAAGACAAGCTGGTAACTAACTCCGGCTCCTTTTGGGAAGGGGAGAGCAGGGAGAACTTTTCCTCTGTATTCTTTAGTCACAGTGTACACGTTATCTACGGGACTAAACGTTTGTTTTCATTTTTTTTTTTTTAGCTAAATTGATAATAGCAAGCATTCATTAAGTGCCCATCTGGTACAAAGTACTATTCCAGGTCCTGTGGGACCAAACTTTGGAACAGGAGCCCTGTCTTCTCCTTCCTCATGATCTCACTGCAAAACAGGGGTAAAATGAGGACTTTGTGTCACCTGAGCCCAGCATAATTAGCCCCAAGCCCATCTCATTAATCAATCTGATTGTCACCTCATTTATTCACTTTCTACCTGCACTGGATATAACCTGCACGCTTTCAATACACGATTAATCTTTCAGGTCAACAGTATTTACTGAACGCTTAACAACAACATCACTGTGAGAAGGAACTGCTGCTTCTCTGCTGTCACGCCTTCATTCACCTAGTACGTCCTCTGCGCTCACAGGGTCCCTCGCCCAGGCACGGGGTGTTCAGTAGTGAACAAGACAGAGGAGGTCCTCCTCCCCTGGGGTTTATACTCTAGTGGAGGGAGACAGACAGTCAACAACTGTCAAGATAAAATAAGGCTGGGAAAAGAGAGGGAGTGGGGAGGGGGTGTGGCTCCGGGAGACTGCGTAGTCAGGGAGGCTGGGGTGGCAGCTGAGCTGAGTGACAAGAAGGAACATCCATGAAACAATGCGAGGAAGGGCAATCCACACAGATTGGAAATGCAAGGGCCAAGATCCCGAGGTAGAAAGCAGCCTGGCACACATCTGCCAGAAAGAAGACTGGTGCGGCTGGAACGCACCGATGGGGGGAACAGGTAAAAGACAAGGTCAGAGGAGGGGGTAGATGACACAGGGCCTTGTCACCAGGGCAAGGAGTCTGGATCTTACTCCACGCACAGCGGGGGTCACTGGAGGGTGACAAGCAGGGGTGGCATGATCTGATTTACATTTTCAAAAGGTCCCTCTGGGGGCTGGCCCGGTGGCGTAGTGGTTTAGTGCACACACGCTCCACTTTGGCGGCCTGGGGTTCGCGGTTGGGATCCCGGGTGTGGACCTTTGCATCGCTTGTCAAGCCATGCTGTGGCAGTGTCCCATACAAAGTAGAGGATGATGGGCACAGAAGTTAGCCCAGGGCCAATCTTCGTCAGCAAAAAAAACAGGAGGATTGCCACCAGATGTTAGCTCAGGGCTCATCTTCCTCACCAAAACAAAAAAGTCCCTCTGGCTTCCGGGCAGAGAAGACACTGTGGTGGGCAAGAGAAGACGCAGGTAATGGGTGTGAGGCTGCTTCTTGGGTGATGAAATGTTTTAACATTGTTTGTGGTGGTCGTCACACAACTCTATGAACATACTAAAAACTGCTGAATCGTACACTTTAAATAGGTGAATTGTAGAGTACGTGAATTATATCTTAACAGAGCTATGTATTTACCAAAAAAGTGGAAACGGGCATCATTTAGGAGGCTATTGCCATCATCCAGGCAAGCAAACATCATGGTACAGAGGAGGGTGGGGAAAAAAGAAACGCATTATTCCATTTAATGTTCACCAACAATTCTGCGTGGTAGGTACCAGCATCATCCCCATTTCCACAGTGGATAAACTGAGGCCAGAGAAGACTCAGTGACTTTCCCAAGATCTACACCCGCTCCACCCACTACTGAGTGGTGGAAGCAGGTCTTAGGCCCAGGCCTGTCTGGTCCAGATCCCGAGCTACGAGCTGAGAGCACCCTGTAGCGCCAGGAACAGCCTCATCAGCACAATTATGTTACAGCTCTATTTTTTTTCCGGTCTCTCATAAAGTTGGAAAGACCTTCAGGAGCCATCCAGAGCAACCGTCCTGCCCATGGAGCTCTTCTGCGTGCTCCTCTGGTGCTCTGCCTGCCCCACACCCATTCGTCTTCATGACAGTTATCAATTTACCATCACTCAGCTCCAAAGTCGCCCTTCAATACCTGCTCCAGGATCAGGGACAGAATGCCTGTCTGCCTCTCCTTTACAGTGAGCACAATGCTATGCTAAGCTTTCTCAGTAGAGGGCGCTGGAGGGACACTACTGGAGGAAAAGGCTCCCTGGGGTTTCCAGGCTGTGGCACCCTGGGTCAGCGGCATGGGAGTGAGGCCATCAAGGGTGCTCTGCCCAGCCACAGGCCCAGAATGCACCATTTGTCGGAGACCTCCACACGCCCACTGTGGCCCGGTGGTCACCTTCACAGGGCCCTCCCAATATGGACATCCTGTGTCCCAGGCCTCCTGCACCAGTACCCTGATTCCCTCACCCCCAGGCTTGTCTGCTGAGGTCCTCCTGTCACTGTGGCCCAAAAGGTGTCAGGCCTCCTGTTGGCACCACTGCCCTCACTCCCACTGCACACCCAGTGTCAACCACCAGCTGTGCAGCCACTCCACCTGCACCCCGGGGATCGCTTTCTGCTTGCCCCACACCTGCAGACCAGCTCTGGCCCTGCCATCCAGCGGCCTGAACTACACCATCTCTGACTACGTCTGCACCTCAGCCTTGGGGAGGAGCCCCATTCCGAGCGTGTCCCACTTTGGATCCACCCCTTAGCCTAGGCTACCACATAGTAGTTTTCTTCTATCCTACAGTTACTCTTTTATCATAATTTAATAAGTCGATTTCCCTCCATCTCTCCACTCGGGTTATGTGGGGCCGACCCCATCTGAGCTCCAGGGGTGGGGAGCACAGCATCCAGGCTTGACCAAGCAGAGCTTCCGACACGGTGATGGGCTTGAGAAAGGGCCAACGAGACCCTCGGCAGGGATTTCTGCTAGAAACACTGGGAAAGACATGCTCTTCACCCCGGGGTTGCTAAGGTGGCAGAAACAAGCCTGGGCTGCAGGCAGCCAGATTGCTCCTCTTTAGGGACGAGTCAGCCCGAAAACGAGTCACCAGGAGAACAGCCAAGACCACAGGAGGTTCCTGACGACCTTGGGAGAGCGTGTAGGTCTGCCCATTCCCTGGCCCTTCCCCTGATCCCTGGAATCAATACATTGGTTTTTGTTTTATTTTACTCTGCCAAAGCCAGTTGGAGTTGGGTGTGTTAACCACTGCCCCAAATCTCCTGTCAGATACCCTCTCTGCCACATGGCTGGACCGTCCTTAAAGAAACATTCCTACTGGTTTTGTGTGTCTTCAATTCTAAGCTTCTGAAGAGTGCAGTCTACCCCTTACAGCCTGCGACCTACCGTCCTGACCTCTCCACTCTCAATTCCTTAGAGCTGTGCTGTAGCAGAGCAGCGTCTACTGCACGTGGCTATTCACATTTAAATTAATTACAAGACAAGAATTCAGTCCCTCCTCCTCACTAGCCGCATTCTGAGTGCTCCAGAGCCACCTGGGGCCAGCGGCTACGGAATGGACTGTGCGGCATAAGAACATTCCAGCAAGACAGAAAGTTCTACTGGACCACGCTGCTGCAGAGCATCCTCTTCAAGACACCTCCTTCCACTTCACCCCTGAACCGATGTCAACGCCCTTTAAAGGACACACATGAGAACCTCAGTAAGTGGACCCCACAACTGAAGGAAATTTGCTTAAGCAGTTTCCCAAACTTCAGCCATTTTTATCCACACACGGGATTTCTACAATACCCAACTACCTCCACTTTCTAACTTCAGGATTTTTCCTAAATTCGCATACCTTATATCAGTGCTTCTCAACCAGGGGAGGGGGTTAGCTGCTGGTACCCAACAGGCAGAGGTGGCAGGGATGCTGCTAAACAACTTACAATGCCCAGGACAGCCCACGACAAAGAATTATCTGGCCCCAGACACCAGTAGTGCCCAGGTTGAGAACTCCCATCCTAGATTTTATTTCCATAAATTTATTTTACAAGCAACTTCATACCACTATCATAAATGGAAAACCAGCATCACTTGCCATAAATAGAAGGTAAACATCAAAATCAGCATGATGAAAAGCAAACAATGTTACTAAATTCCTATGGGATTCATGGCTCCAAGCTGGGAGCCTGCCGCCCACTGGCTGCCTCTCCTTCCTTTATTGCAGAGACTTAGCAAGTGTCTGCTGTTAAAGAGTGGGCCCCGACAGGTTCAGAAATATTGAAGGCAAAGTGAAAAAGGAAGTTAAGTGTCTTGCTACGTGTCTCCACGCAAGTTAGTTCCTGTCCGTGAATTACTCCGACTTTATCACCGCAGCACCTAGAGCCAGCCCTGCCCATATTTTGGGAACTACACTCCTGTAGTAGATGCCTTGGGCTTGGTGGCAAAGTTACAAGTAACCAAGTTCCCCCAAATCTATCCAAACAGAAGAGGTGGCAGCCAGGCTCCCTCTCCACATCTGGATTATACCTGCGACTCTCCTCCCCTAGCGCTGTCGCACACCCCGTCTGTTCAGTGGGGGGACATCAGCCCCCCGGAGGTCTGAGACGGGCAGTGGCCTGGAGCTGTGTTGTGGCAGCTGTCACCCTGGCGTCAAGGATTGCTGCTGCTGTTTCTTAACACCAAACTGAGCTGTCTGTCACTTGGCGTGACAAAGTAACTCCTAACCCACATTCTACACAGGCTGGGGAGATGGGCTACAAGACAGAATCCCTAGAAGTGAGAAATTAATGGAGAGGCTCAAGAAGAATAACAAGCAAGAGCCACAGTTTCAAAACAGCAGGACCATGTGGGCTAGAGTAAGGAACACTGGCTTTTAAGCCAGGCGGACCGGGGTGCAAACCCCAGCCCTGCTCCACACCACTGTGCCCCTTTGGGCTACTCATCTTCTGTGATCCCCATGTTTCCTCTCTAAAAAATGACAGTGAGAAGATCTGCCTTGCTGAATTACTATGAGGACTGAGGATTTTACATATAAAGGGCAGAGCACAGGACCTAGCACATAACAGGCATCCAATTAATAGATAATATTTCTTCTAAGTTATTTTTTCAGGTGAAAAAAGAAAACATGAAACAATTTTCTCACCTTTTGATAGCAACAGCTATTCAACTAGGTTAAGATGTAAGGCTAGAAATAACTTAGTTTACACTGCTTCCGGCTTAGATCATTTAAACAAAGGACAGCCAAAGTGGATTTTCTTATGATTTGACTCTGAAACAAAGGTGTAGACGGCCGATAGCCTGCTGACCAGATGTGCAGTGGCTTCACACAATCCGGCGGAAATGCAGGGGAAAGCAAACATTTTAGGGGGAAGCGCCAAGGGAACAGTGTTTCTGGAAAAGGTAACTACTGTAACAAGGAGCTGGCCTCCACAGAAATGACCGTCTCTGTGCTGGCTGCCACCGCAATCGGCCGGCGCTCGGTAAATATTTGCTGAATTGCCTGCCTGACACACCAACCTTTCCTGAAGCCAGACTCCAGGAAGCTGCAGTCTCAGTGTGGACACTGGGAAGATCCAGGAAGAATGTAAAGAAAAGTTAAAAGCAACACGGGGAAAATAGTTTACAGCAGTCATTCTCAATTAGGGGGAGGGGAGTGAATTTGCCCCTCACCCTGGGGACACTTGGCAATGTCTGGAGAGATGTTTGGTTGTTACAACTGCAGGTGCAGGAAAGGGAGGTGCCACTGGCATCTAGTGGGTGGAGGCCAAGGATGCTGCTCAACATCCTACAATGCACAGGACAGCCCCCAGAGAGGATTACCCAGCCCCAAACGTCAGCAGCCCCCAGTCTGAGAACCCTGGTCTAGAGCAGCACTGTCCGACACATCTCTGCGATGACAGCAACGTTCTGTAACTCACGGTCAAAAAGCAGCCACTAACCACACGTGACTGTTGAGTCCTCGAAATGTGACATTTAAATTTTATTCCAAGAACTGAATTAATTTAAATAGCCACATGTGTCTAGTGCCTACCACACTGGACAACAGATCTAGAAGGATGGAACCTAAATTGTTAAGATAGACGCCTGGAGGGGAGAAGGGAGGGGCGCTGGCAGGCAAAGGAAGGGAAGGTATGAAGAGAAACTTGTGCTCCTTGTTCTAAAAATATCTAAGTAGCTAGATTTTTTTTTTTTTTTATAACTAGGAGAACGCAGAATCTAAAGTCAGAAAGAATGCAAAGAAGGAGGCTAGTTCACTGAAGTCTGAACAGATCTCTGGCCACAAGAATGCTACTGGCTGGAGGAGAAATGGGACTATCAAGCCAAGTTAATGTGGCTGTTGCTCTTTAAGTGGATAGGTCAGATCCTCTAACTTAGCAAATCTGCCTGGAGGGACGCATCCCACACAAATACTGGTACCACTGAGCAAGAGGAAACGTACAAGGATACTCACAGCAGCAATACAGAGAGTGCAAACCCTAGACATGACCAAATGCCCATTACAGAGGGACCCCCTGTACGATGGAACTGTAGCAACGAAAAGAATGAGGTCGACACACACACTGCAGGACAAGATCCAAGTGCTGAGGTGGGAGGAAAGAAACATAAAGCAAGAGATACACAATTTATCATTCTGTATTTTAGTAAAAATAATATGTTAATATATGCATGGGAAAAAATACTGGGAAACAAATACACGCGCACACCGCAGACTGTTACCTCCGGTTCTCTTGGGGGAAGGAGCAGCCATGGGTGGTGGGAACAGTCACCTTTCCCTATTTCTCCTGCCTTCAGCCTTTCCCTATTGGTGTCTTGCTGCTCAGCAGAGCATGACGCTTCTTAACAAAAGTACGACTCACACTGCGTCCCACTGCCGTGATGATTCAATAATTATAGCCTCAAGCCCAAGCCTGTCACCTTTTCATCCCAGGTCCTCCATTATCAAGCCACCAACTGCAGCCAAGGCAGGTGAGCTCCAGAACTCTGTGGTCTAGTTTCTTCGCCCGCTGTTGCACTTTTCTCTAACTCCCAACCCCTCTGAAGACCCATTCACACCAGACGTCCTGGGGCAAGCCCATCCTCCATCTTCTACTATCCTTCAAAACCCAACTCTGTGGTCTTCACAAAGAGAAGAGGAAGCAGCCCCCTTCGACTTTACTTGTGGGTTTCTCTCTAGACCAGGACCAGCAAACTCAAATCTACAGAAGTCCAGCCAACAACATAAAAGAACAAATGAATAAAAATAAACACAGGGTCCGGTGGGACTGGGCACGCTGAGGAGCCCAGAGCCTGTGGGAAGGATGTGGTTGCCCCCGGTTCCTGCCAGGATGCATTCCTACACAAGCCCAGCACAAGAGACTGTCAGATTCTTCAAGACAAAGGAGAAACACAGATTCTGAAGTATAACGTTCAGTTTTTAAATGTTGGCAACTAATTCAACTTTTATAATTTTATTTATTTATTTTTTCCCCCAAAGCCCCAGTAGATAGTTGTATGTCATAGCTGCACATCCTTCTAGTTGCTGTATGTGGGATGCGGCCTCAGCATGGCCAGAGAAGCAGTGCGTCGGTGCACACCCGGGATCCGAACCCAGGCCGCCAGCAGCGGAGCGCATGCACTTAACCGCTAAGCCACGGGGCCGGCCCTAATTCAACTTTTAAATATAAGGCAAAACTAAAGCCACGCTGAGGTATCATTTTTTACTTCACTGGATGACCAAGATTAAAAACCTTAATAACATTTGTGTTGGTCAGGTGAGAGAGACGCACTCTCACTGTGGAGAGGGGTCTCAATCAGCAATACTTTGAGGGAGGGCAACCTGGTGATTGCTACCAAAATTGCAAATGCACATTCACCAGGATCCAATGAGTCCCCTTCAAGATAGTCCATGTTCTCACATGGACACTAAGACTTAGGTTCAACGTCATTCACCATAACATTGCTAGTAATGGCAAACCACTATAAATAACCCAAATGTCCATCAGTGGTAGACTGGTTAAATATAGTATATGGTACATCTATTCAATGGAATCCTATAAAGACACTAAAAAAATAAAAAGGGGATGAAGAAGCCGTTTATGTATCGATATGGAACGAGCCCAGGATGTACTGTTAAATGGAAAAAATATGTTGTACTGTGTAAGGTGTACCAACAATTGAATAAAAAAGGAAAAAATCTGTGTGTGTGTGTCTAGACAGATAGATAGATATAAAATACATGGGCTTTATTTTGGCAAATGGTTAAAAATTTTCTAGAATAACACAGAAGAAACTGGTCAGTGGTTGCCTGGGGAGAGGGGCAGAGGGTAGCTGAATGGACGGGCGGGAGGGAGACTGAGTTTGCAATGTATACACTTCTGTACCTTTTAAAAACTGAACTATGTGACTCTGTAACTGACTCAACTTTCCAGATTAAACTTTTTTAAAAAAACAAAATGCCCCCCTGCTGCCCAAACAGCACCCAGCTCCCCGTCTGCAGCCTCAGATCTCGGCCACAAGCTCATGGGTCAGAGACCAGAAACTACTCACCTCACACCCCAGGCCTGGTATACAGAAGGTGCTCAGTTGCTGTGTGTGGGTTGATGGCTCTCACATGCCCCAGGCACCCAGCGCTCAGGGACCTTCTGCCTTACCTCACGCATTTACACCTTATCTAGGCCACCAGCTCACAGGTTCTAAAACAGGTCTGGTGCCACGGCACCCAGCCAGTGCTAGCAGCCCACAAGACGCCAGAGAGCTGAATGGAGTCAAATGATTCAACAGAAGGCGATTCCCACACACCACAACAATAAGCAAGAACGTTTATAAAGCACTCAGTGTGTGCCAGGCACTGTGGTGAAGCCCTCCATGTGAATTACTTCCCTTAATCCTCACAATGGTCCTACAGGTCGTCCTCTTACCCTCGCCCTCCTGCAGACGAGGAATGTGCGCCTCGGAGAGTCCCGCAGCCGGTGAGGGGCAGAGCCAGCTGCGGGTCCAGAAGGCTGACCCCAGAGCCCACGCTCTTAACCACAGTGTGCGCAGACCTCACCCCACGGTGGAACCTGCGAGCCGCCTCTGAATTGTCTAGACAGCAACCTAGGGAGGAACCCAAGGACAGGGACGCAGCAGGAACACATCAAGGGTCCTCAGTGGCACTGCCCAGCCCCGCCTGGCTCCTCCCTCCAACCCACTGCCAGCCTCAGCAACGGCTAACACTGCTGCTACCTCTCATGGGCCACACGGGTGGGCTCTAAGCACTTGACACACATGAACCCATTTAGTCCTCAAAACTACTGAGCACTCTTTTCATGCCCTTATTCAGAGAGGTGAACTCACTTATCCAAGGTCACATAGCCACCAAGTGGCAGAGCACAACGTGGAATCGAGACAGTCTTGCTGGAATCCACGCTCTCAACCCCTCAGGATCCTCGGCAGCCACCCCTGGCCTTGAGGAGTCAACACCTCCCCTGGGAACCCTCGCTCCTTCCCAGACTCCGACTCCTTCCCTGCTCCCACGGAGACCTGGGCAGCAGCCACAGCCGCAGCACTGCTCCCCCTCGGGCGTGGCTTTGGCACCGAGACAGCCCCAGGAAGCCATGGGAGCTGCTTCCAAGGGTGCTCGGGGAAACGCCAAGGTTACATCTGTGCCTTGGAACGAGTTTACTTCCGGAAACAAACAGTGGAGGTCCTGAGGGTCTAGTACAACGACGAGTGTGCAAGGGCACTCACCAGGCAGGATGGTCACACCTCTCCTAATGTGACTGCTGCAGGGGAATGCCACCCTGGGCTTCAAACACTGCACTGCAAACCTCTGTCCCTTGCAGGGAAGCCAGGCTTTACTACACTTGGCCCTGTTGTCTAGACACAACTCTGCCATGAGAAACCGCATGTAGAAAGACTTTCTTTTATTCACTCAACAAATATTTATTGAATGCTTGCAGGCCTCCAAACATATCTTACATAACCACCCAACATGCCACTATGAGGAGTTACATTCACCCAGTATATCACAGAGCACCAACTGTGCAGCAAGCATGCCCTCAATCAACCAAAGGCCCCTCCCGTGCTCCACCCCCACCCAGTAATAAACAAGAAGCCCAATTCGTGGTAGGCAGGGAAAGAAAAGCATGCGTTTTTATTTCTCTCTCTCTTTTTTTAAACTGTCCCAATCTCACGGGTATGCACTGGGCAAAAGGCAAAATTAAAATGGCAGGTAGAGAAGGCCATCGCCCATATCCTGACCCTGGGGCACGTGGCAATTCCCGCTTTCACAGAGTGTAAAATGGCAGAGACCTTCCAGAAAATCGCTCGGTACTACACGGTCAGAGCCCTTGAATGACCACGTGTTCCATTTAACCCAGTGACCTGAGGATGAAAATTCTCCAAAATGTAGGAGCAAGTTCACGCATCAAGATATCCTCTCTAAATTAAGTTCTAATCTATAATAACAAAAATAAACTGAAATTTCACTTAATAGCCATTCAATAAAAATATAGATCACAGGAAACATATCTAAATGTTAACAATACGAGGCAGTGCTTTAAATAGTTGTAGCTATTCCATCTTTAACAGGAACCACTACTTTTCTAGAATAGGAATTATTACTTTCATAATGGAAACACAAAATTCTAGCATTTACAAGTTCAGCGCAGGGCCTAAGAGCTGGGGAGCGCGCTCAGGCAGGGGTTCTGAGTCCCTCCTGGGCCATGCCGGCCCTCTCTGGTTCAGCCCCTCGCGCAGCAGTCTGTCTCTGGCAAGCCCTGGTCCCCCAATCCACTCGTTCCATCACTTGGCACAAAACAGCCCACTGCTACTGCTACTCAGGGGGATGTCAGTGACTCTCTTGACAAAGGCTCAGCCCCAGTGAATGCAGCAGCTTGGAAACATTACAAATCCTGGTGATGCAGCAGGAAGTTGCTGGCAGCCAGTGAGGATCGAAACAGGGGCATCTCCAGCCAAGAAGCAAATATGGGGTCATTTGAGATCTGTACCCCAGGCCTCTGACAAGAGGCAGGCGGCTGCATCTGTGGCTAATTCCTTAAAGCAACAGACTGCGTGAAAGAGGGCAAGAGGAAAGGAAGAAAAGGCCTGGATTCCCTTTTCTTTCTGGGCAGAAGGGGGTTTCCTTGTTGTTCCTCCTTCTGGCTCCAATTCTCAGCACACACCTTCACTGAGAGCCCACCGTGTGCCCCGCACACCACTTAACAGTGCTGATGAACAGGAATGCAAAGTCCCTTGGCTTATTAACGATTCCAAACAAAACTAAGGACACTGGAAGCAGGCAGACCCCACGGGAAATGTGGCTCCTATTCTTCACTCACTCAGTCATTCAGTCAGTCAGCAAATGTTTATTGAGCACCTACTGTGTGCCAGTCTTCATGCCAAGCACCGAGATGTGCAAACAAGACAAGTGAGGGCACTGCTTTACGGAGCCTATTATTTTTGCAGGTGGACAGGGTGGCAATAGAAAACACGCAAAAAAAATAAATAAGAATATGTCCCTGGGTGGAAAGTGGCTCCTTTAGAGTGGGTGGTCTGGGAAGGCCTCTGAAGAAGAGACAAAAGAGTGGAGACCTGTGAGAAGAAGGCAGCAGCTTAAGAGTTGTGTGGATACCACAACATAAAAAATAAATAAATAAAAAATGAAAAATTAAAGGCAAAAAAAGTACAAATAAAAAAGAGCTATGTGGCCCTGCACTGGTTACTTAACCTCTCTTAGCCTCCGTTTCCTAGGTACTCATACTGTAGTACCTAGTATGGGACTATGTGTTGGTACCACAAGACCATCCACTTAAACTACCCAGGACAGTGGTACTGGAAGCTAAGATACCAACAGAGTTAACAAAAAGTTAACAAAATTCTTCCTAGAACACCCACGACGTGTCACTAAACATAAACTCCTTGCTGGCAGGGATTTCTGTCGCCTGTGTTTTCTGCCAGGGCAGAGTAAGTGCCTGGCAAATATTTATGGAGTGAATAAATGTCAAGCCTCTGAAACGTCCAAAAACCAAGGCTAAGAGTCTGGTTTTCTGCAGTGTAATAAGCATTGCTGCTTTGTGAGTGTCACTCTGCAGACTGAGCTCATCCCATCCCAGACAGGTGACTTCTCCTGTCTGGGGATCTGTGTCTCCCTCAAAGTTCCCTTTGTGTGTCTTTGGGGTGACTCTGCTTTGGAGAGCCGGCATTCAGAATGAAAACATTATTTATTAAAGTAAAAATAAAATACAAATCAACCCGTGAAAATACAGGGCCCTGGTTAAGTAAATTAGCAATGTCTACTCAAAGAAATATTATGTTACCATTTAAAGTGTCATTTACAAAGTATGACATGATACAGAAAGAGTCTTAAGTTAAAATGCTAAGTGAAAACAAGTAGGAAATAAAAACACATGTGCTACATGGTTATAATTCATAAAACAATGTACACACAGAATCAAGACAGGAAGAAAACAGCAACTGCTAAAATGTTCCTGTTCATTGTGGTTGTCTTTGAAGGGAAAGGTAACACCAGTACTTTTCATCAGTTTTCTCCTCTCCACTTTTTCTTTTAATACATATGCACTCACTTTACAATTAAAAGAAAATAAATTTTATACTTTTTTACCATTTCCCTTATAATGTAAACTACTCAAGAAGAGGGTGCCTGCTCAGAGAGGAAAGGCTGCTGTGATGTGAGCATTTTGCCAGGTTCAGGTTCAGGGTTATCACCATGACTTGGCTAACCTCTATGTCCAAAACTTAACCTCAGATCAAGAGAAGCAAGCCTCTCTCAGGGCCGGCCCGGTGGCATAGTGGTTAAGTTCGTGTGCTCCGCTTCGGCAGCCTGGGGTTCACCTGTTTGGATCCTGGGTGTGGACCTACGCACCGCTCATCAAGCCATGCTGTGGCGGCATTCCACATATAGAATAGAGGAAAATGGGCACAAATGTTAGCTCAGAGCCAATCTTCCTCAGCAAAAAGAGGAGGATTGGCAAAAGATGTTAGCTCAGGGCTAATCTTCCTCACCAAAAAGAAAAAAAGCAAGCCTCTCTCAAATAAATCATAAAAAAACAAATTTCTTGTGATACTACTGCACTCCCACGAGGATGGCTGAAAAGAAAGGAGACAGAGAATACCAAGTGTTGGTGAGGATGTGGAGCAACCAGAACTCTCCCTGCTGGGGAAGCACAAATTAGCACTAACACGTTTGAAAATGATCCATTTAGCCTAAAGCTAAACACAAATCTATGCCTAGGGCCCAGGAAAGTCACAGAGTACATGTACTAAAAGATACATTCCAGAATGTTCACAGCAGCACTCTTCATGAGAGCCACAACCGGAAATAGCCCAAACGTCCACCAAGAGGAGAAGGCGTAGAGACAGCATGAGGTATTCATACGGTGTCTACATGTGGTAATAGCGATGAACAAACTATAATACACACAACACGGTCCAACCTTATAAACAGAACATGGAACAAGAAAAATCAGGCACCAGCGAGTACATGCGGCATGACTGCATTTACGCAAAAACTGGCAAAACCGATCTCCACCGTCAGATGTCAGATATAGGCGGAGGTGGTGGAGTAAGGGAGCATGAGAAGGCTTCTGAGGTAACAGCCTGTTTCTCTATCTGCTGCTGGTTACATGAGTCTGTTCACTTTGAGAAATTCATTGAGCTGTGCATTTATGATTTGTGCACTTTTCTGTGCGTGAATGTGTGTGTACGTATGGGTATATATGCATAATTCTTTTAAATCGGCTTATTTAGGGAAAAAAGTCCCTACCAGGTGGGACAAGTGATCTGTTTACTACTTGGCCCTTTGATTTATCTGGACACAACCTGTCATTTCTTGTATGACAGCCTCTAATTGCCATTAACCTAGGGAGAAGAAAGAAGAAAGAGGATGGGAGCAGGGGAGTTCTCCAGTTTTAAATTTTATTTGGACTTTTATGCGGACTGATTGTATAAAAGCTAAAAAGTATTCAGATTCAAATGATTTTCATTTACAGGGTGAGTATGGGCATTTTAGAATGAGATGTTCTACACTTTTCCCCCATTAGCATGAACATCTCTCATACAGAGAGGATGAAGAAAGAAAATGAGAATCAATATGTAAAGTAACGCTGAAAACAGATACTATGTTTCTGAAAAAGTTCTAGTTATTGGGATAATTTGAAGTTTCTAGAATTTTCTTCTCTGTCACATCATTTCTATCAGCCTTCACCAGGAACAATGGGAGGACACACATACTTACCTGCAAATCACTGAAGCCTCACAAACCCCCACTTCCTTTCCCCTCAGCAAAAATCATCTGCTCCAAATAGACATTACAGAAAAACTCCAATAGGAGAGGGCATCGAGACAGGTTGCAAAACACAATTTGCTGCATAAGTTCAAATTAAAATGAGTCTTTTAAAAAACTGAAATGAGTCTTTGTCATTCTAAACCAAAGCCTTCCTCAGTATGTCATCTGTAAAGTAGGGTTGCCAGGAGGATTAAATGGGATGATTCACATAAAAGTCTTAGAATAGCGCTCAGCACCTAATAAGTACAGAATCGGGGTATTATAATAGCAACTATTATAATCCTCATCAAATTAATCTAGCACAATCCAAGTGACAAGAATTAACAACCAACCAACCAACCATTCAAAGCACAGCCTGGAAATGTGACTATTGCAAACTCTAAGCAAAAGGAAACAGCTGGAGACAATGCCTCCGCCCCACAGAGCACACAGTCCATGTTCTAGGTTACTCCTGGGGGGAGGGGGGGGGAGACAGTTCCGCTCCCGTCCACATCACTTTGCAATACACTTATTGAGAGCTCTGGAGACTGGACTGTCTAAAGAAAACTGCTAAAGAACTCATCTGTTTAAAATAAAGGTTTATGAATAACACGGAGATACCACACTTGCCAAAATAGCCATAAATGAGATGCTTCCTGTATGAGTTTGCTAGGGCTGCCATAATAAAATGCCACAGACTGGGCGGCTTAAAAACACAGAAGTTTATTTTCTCACAGTCTGGGGGCTAGGAGTCCGAGATCAAGGTGCAGGCAGGTTTGGCTTCTCCTGAGGCCCCTCTCCCTGGCCTGCAGGTGGCCACCACCTTCTGACTATGTCCTCATATGGTCTCTCTCTCACCCCAGGGAGCTCTGCGTGTCCCAATCTCCTCTTCTCATAAGGACACCAGTCACATTGGATGAGGCCCACCAGAAGGGCCTCATTTTAACTTAATCACCTCTTTAAAGGCCCTGTCTCCCGATACAGTCACATTCTGAGGTGCTACGCATTAGGACCTCAACAGATGCGTGTGAGGAGGGATGAAGTCAACCCGTAACACCTCCCAAATGCTCCCTTCCAACAGCTCAAGGCTTCCTTGGTTACTAAATCACAAAGCTGAACTCACAGTTAAGAACAAACATGAATTTCTCACCTAACAGGTTTTTCTTCTTTTTTTTTTAAAGATACAGTCACCCTTAAAAGGATAACAAGGGACCTGGCCACTCTCAGTGCATGTTCATTCCATTCGTCCAGTGGTTCCCAACAGGTGCGATTTTGCCCACTCCTCCCTCTCCCCAGGGGACACCTGGCAATGTCTAGAGACACTTTTGGTTGTCAAAATTGGGGGGAAGGTGCTACTGGCATCTAGTGGGTGGAGGCCAGGGATGCTGCTAAACATCCCACAGCGCACAGGACAGTCCTCACCACAGAGAATTATCAAACCCAAACCAGCAACAGTGCCAAGGCTAAGAATCCCTGAGGTCTAACCCGGCCAGGCCTGACTTCGCCTCGTGTCACAGCAGACGGCCCAGCGGAGGGTGGGGGATCCTGCCAGGCCCTGTGCTATGCGGAGGGCGCTGCTCACACTTCATGCTGCTTCCTCCTCACAGAGGGCAGCCAACGGGCTCTTCTCTGGCACCGGGCAAATGCCACAGATCCAGCTGGGGAGAGGCGAGAGCATCCGCCCGCCTTTCCACGTCCCACAGGAAGCCTTCCTTTCCACTGTCCTCTCCCACGACCCCTCAAACTGTTTAGACAATGATAAAAGCAACCTTAAAATCCCCACTCAACGTGCTAAACCATTGTTTAAAAATGTTTTTCATGGATAACTTGGCAAAAGAAAAAAATTTTTTAATCTATTAGCACAACCAGATCATCCCATTTCTTTTCCCTGGTAGCAATAATATATTCTTAGATTGCCAGCATGTTTTAGCATAGGCCACGGCTTCCTAATGTCTGGCCTGACTCGGGGCATAGCTACAAACCTCACCAACTATTACTGTTGACTTCATGCTTTTCTTTAAGTCGATTCTGTTTTTCACTTAAATGTATTCTAAAAGGACACTTCCCGTCACTACTACAAAGAGAACAAATATTACTTGGCATAAACAGAAGGAACCATAAAAATAATTGCTGACCTTTCAACGTCTGGCCGTGAGCCACCTAAAGTGATCTCTGGTGATACTCCCCAGAGGCCAACCTTTGAATACCTATCTCCACCTTTAAAGCCACACAAATGAAAGAAAATGCTGCTTAAGAAATGGGCACCATTCTAACTCTTTAGGTAGAAGTCATCAGTAGAAACGTTACAACTAGTCTTTTTCTTTCTAAACCAAAGTCCCCTCGCTGTCATGAGGGGAGCTGGAGGCGCTTCATGTCCGTTCCAGGTGGCCATAAAACACAGCCAGCCCTAATTAATCACATTCATCATTTGCACCTGGGTAAAGATATTAACAGAATGGTCTGTTCTGAGAAGTAATAGTCAAAAGTCCAAAGATGGACTGTTCAGTGCCTTGCTTCCTCCTCCCAACCTGTGGCATGTGTGGCTGGTCGAGGACAGACGGCCACCCTCTTTCCTTGGGCGCCGGCACGCAGAGCCTCCCCTCCCCTCCCTGGCCTTCCCCAGGAAGCCCCGGCAAGCATGGCTCCTGTACCCACACTCCACCCTTCCGAGGCCCTACCTGGGTCTGTAGGCCCACATCCCCTCGCGGCACTGCCTGTCACTGGCATGGGAAGGGAGGGCCTGGTCTGGTTTCGGTCTGCGCAGCGCAGGGCTCAGAGCGGGGACTCGGTAACAGGAAACGTACGGCACAAGTGCAGCTGGGCTGGCTCGCAGAGGAAACAGAGAGCACTTCCGGATGGGCCGCTGCCAAGGTTTGTTCTGACTGTTCTCATCCAAGGGAGCAAAGAGCTGTGCTCATGCCTCTCCGTCCACCACGGAGAGGGGAAGGGCTGGGGGCTCTGGATTTCACCGACCAGCACAATCCCCCCCACTACCCACCCCCACACATAACCCTGTACACCGCATACCAAATACCACCTCCATCGTGTTGATGGAAAGACACTGAAAACACACACACACACGTCTACGTACAGCCGAACCTCATTATTCGTGGTTTCAGTATCTCGAATTCACCTTCTGCCTAAAATCTGTAACCTCAAAATCACCACTTTCAGCACTCTCATGCTCGTTCCCAGACACGCTCAGAGTGGCACAAAATCCAAGACTCCCACACCCCCCGCTGAGGCTGAGCGAGGGG
Organism: Diceros bicornis minor; assembly: GCF_020826845.1. Classification (NCBI taxonomy): domain Eukaryota; kingdom Metazoa; phylum Chordata; class Mammalia; order Perissodactyla; family Rhinocerotidae; genus Diceros; species Diceros bicornis. The sequence goes on along the minus strand of NC_080758.1, from coordinate 10,618,607 downwards.
ACGCCCTGTCCCCTTGTTTCAGCCTCACCCTGGTCACAAGTGTCCTTTTCAGGGGCTACCCGGTGCCATGTTTTTCTCATTTTTGTGTTTTGTTAGCAATTTCACCGTTTAAAGTGGCCCCTAGCACAGTGCTCCAGTGCTGTCTAGTGTCCCCAAGAGCAGGAAGGCTGTGATGTTAGAGAGAAAATACGTGCATTAGATAAGCCGCTTTCAGGCACGAGCTGTAGTGCTGTTGACCATGAGTTCAGTGTTAATGAATCAACAATATACACATTAAATAAGGTGTCTTTAAGCAGAAATATCCCTAAAACAAGTTCTGTACTGATCAGTTGGCAAAAATGCTGTGACTCGCAGAATCACGGGAACCTAACCCTGCATGTCCCCCAGGAGCAATGGTTCCGTATTTGCTAATTCAGCGCTGGCGGGGACTTTATAGAACATTACTGTGAATACAAAGAATCGACTATGCTATCTACTAATACTATCTCCATCATGTCCGAAGAGAAAGGGCATTTTAACCCCACAAATTAGAGGGGACAGCTTCAATAAAAAGTTTTCAGACCTTTCAATTGAATAAACATATCTGTACGAACTCCCTGCACTGGCATTGTTTTTCCTAGTTCACATAAACGGTGAAATCCACATCACTGACCGACCCGGTCCTGGCCTGGCCTGGCGGACCCCTGCAAAGGAGCACACCGCCTGCTGCAGCCCTGTCTCCACAGACAGGGGTAATTTGAAGGCTGAGATAGCTTCTAGCCGAGTCAAGTCCTCTGTGGCCATTTTCCAGCCAGTTCTTACTCAACCACACCCTCTACAAAGATCTAGAAAGAAGAGGAGACGTTACCCAGTGCAAGAGCCCAAGTGAGACTCGGTCCTACGCTCTGACTGTGAGAACAATTTCTGACATTCTCCAAGTGCTCATATGCTACTCAGCTTGTGTTGTGCCTGACCACACAGGCACTCTTCCTAGGTCCCCATTTTACAGAAGAGGAAACCGAGGCACAGAAGGGAAAAAATAGTGGCCAGAATTACACAAGTAGTAAAACTGGGACATTAACCCAAGTCTGTGTGATTTTGGAATCCAAACTCTTAACCACAGAGCAACAAAGCCAGATCCCCGTCCTGGGTATTGAAGAATATCGTACACTGCAATTTTATCTTTATTCTCACAGCAGTTTTCAAAATGCAGTGTTCCTTAAACACCTGCCCCTCCAAATTCTCTATCCTGCAGTCACTTGGCAAAAAAATAACTCATTGTCACTCGAGGGAAAAACAAACACATGGAGAAAAACCGTGCTGAGGGGACTGCACTGCTCAAATGCCTCCCAGCTGCCAGCCCCGCTGCTCTGAGATGCCCTCCCCAGTTCTGATCTGCAGCCAGACTCACCCGAGTTCTAACTCACTTCTGCCACCCATTCTCGGCCTCTGTTAATTAACGTTTCTGAACCTTAGCTTCCTTATCAGTAAGACAAGGATAAAAAACACCAACGTTAAGGGCCATGGTGCAGCATGAGTGAGAAAACACTAGTTCAGAGCCCAAACACTGCAAATCCTAAATAAATATTAGTCCTCCTCCTCAGCGGTCAGGGCACGAGTCAAACATTTCGATTTCAATTCTGCACCCTCAAGCGAAATGCAAGCATGAGCCTTGAGATGCCTCTGCTGCACCCACCAGGCAGGTGGCTCCCTGTCCGGACCCCGGCAGCCCCCCTGGGATGTGAAGCCTAGTTCCACAATCTGTTCCCCAGGTCTGCAGGATCCACCCATCTGCATTAGCTTCCCCTTGCTGCTGTAACAGATTACCGCAAATTTATTATCTTACAGTTCTGGAGGTGAGGAGGCCAAAGCGGGTCTCGTGGGGCTAAAGGTAAGGTGTCAGCAGGGCCAGACTCCTCCTGGAGGCTCCAGGGGAGAATCTGTTTCCTTGCGTTTGCCAGTTTCTAGATGTTGCCTGCATTCCTCTACCCGAGGCCCCTTCTCCATCATCAAGCCCGCAGCGCAGCATCTCCCAATCTCTCTCGAGCTCCGAGACTCACGCTCCTGCCTCTCTCTTTCAAGGATGCTTGTGATTACACTGGGTCCACCTGAATAATCCAGTATGGTCTCCCCACCTCAAAATCATTAACTTAATCACATCTGCAAAGTCCTTACTTTTGCCAAGTAAGGTACCATATTCACAGGTCCGGGAATTAGAGTGTGGACATCTTTGTGGGGCCGTTATTCTGCCCACCACACCATACATGCTGTAACCTCTGGAACAATCCAGATTTCATATTATTTGATTCTTTTCCATTAGATGTTTCACTTCTTGCATCTTTACAAGTATATCTTATAAGATTGTTCACATAAATAATCCATCAAAAAAAGTCTTCACTAGAATATGGGTCTTGTATTTAAAGATGAAAATTAAGTCATCTCAGAAGCTCAAATACCACCTGAGCTGATGCCCATCAATGGAAGGAAAGAGGCAAAGGCAGACAGACAGGACCCTGGATGTCTTCTCTTTGCCTGTGGTTCCCTTCTCCTGACACACCCCAAATTCCTTAGGCACCCCCACTCTCAAATCATGTGGTTAAGACATGCAGACTTAATTCCATCAATAGTGAACATCTCTGAGCCAGGGAGACACATGAGCAGAAAACTGGTAAGCAGCAGTTTGAGAATGTCCAACAGACCTCTGCCCGGACCACCCAGAAAAGGTTATCGTCTCTCCATTCCCAGGAGCCGAGGCTTCACTCTCCTTCTTTTATAAATTGGAGGTTGGCTTCAGGCATTCTTTCTGTCAACAAGGATTTACTGGGCACCTACTCTGTGCCAGGCTCTGTGTGATGGTGACTAAGTTGTCACCAAGAGGGGCACCATGGTGTTCCCAGCTAAATGATCACAAAGGCACGTCAAAATGCAACTGTGCTAGAAAGAAGAGGAGCAGGTGCTCTGAGAGGCTCCAAGAGTGGATCTGATCCCTAGTGGGGAAGGATCAGGGAAGGATCCCCTGAGGACATGAGACCCCAGTAAGGCTTAATGAAGAATGAGCTTTGACTAAACGAAGAGGGAAGAGAAGGACATTCCAGGCAGAGAACAGAATGTGCAAAGGTCCTGCACATCAAGAGGAAGCCCAGGAGGAAACAATGAGCGCAGGCCGTGTGGCTGGACAAGGAAGGGGCCAGAGGATGTTAAGACAAGAACGGAAGGAGGCAGGAGCCACAGCAGTGCTGTCCAACAGAAGGCACTGGCCACATGCATCAGGCACTAAAATGTGGCTAATGCTACCAAGGAACTGAATTTTTAATTTTATTTAATTATTTTAAATCTGAACTTAAATAGCCATGTGAGGCAAGTGACTACCATGTGGGACAGCACAGGGACAGAGCATCGCAGGGCCTCAGAGACGGCTCACTGGAGGTCTTGGAGCAGAACATGTCAATGATCAGCATATCTGGTCATGTCTGCTCTGGCTGCAAGGTGGAGACCTCACTGGCCGGTCAACAGCACGGCTGCAGGGAGACAAGTGATGATGATGATCACGACAACGACTGGGGTGGAGGCAATGCTAAAGGAGATGTGGACAGATTCCAGAGTGACTAAGAGGGGAAAAGCATGAGGTCTTCGTAAAAGATTAGCAAGGGAAGATGAGGGTGAAGGCGGCATCCAAGATGATGCCTGGGTTTCAGGATTCTGCCATGAACAGACGACGCACACCTTCTCTGAGCTTGGGAACGCTGGGGGATGACCAGACTTGTGGTGGGAGTAAGACCACGAGTCTGATTTTGGCCAGGCTGAGAGGAGGAGTCAGGAGGAAGGCAGGGGAACCTGGTTTCCTGAGTAAGGTGCTCATTAAGCCACGGGTATGGATGAGCTCGACTCGTACTTCCGAGGGGAAGGAGGTCCAGGACCGAATCTTGAGCAACTGCAACATCTGACGGTCAGAGAGACGAAGATGAGGCAGGAGAGCCCACAGTGCTGTCACAGAAAATACAGCAAAGTCTGACCAACTGTGTCTCAAAAACTCATGGTAGACAAGAGAAATGGAAACATACGTCCACAAAAAGACTTGAACGTTCTTAGCAATGTTATTTATAATAGCCAAAAACAACTGTAAATAATCCAAATGTCCATTTTGGTGAAAAGATAAAATGTGGTATATCCACATAATGGAATTCTATTTAGCAACAAAAAGGAACTACAAAACCAACACGCTGGGCCGGCTCCGTGGCTTGGTGGTTAAGTGCGCGCGCTCTGATGCTGGCAGCCCGGGGTTCGGATCCCGGGCACGCCCCAAGGCACCACTTCTCCGTCCAACCCGAGGCCGAGTCCCACGTACAGCAACTAGAAGGATGTGAACCTATGACATACAACTATCTACTGGGGCTTTGGGGGGAAAAAAATGAATAAATAAAATCTTTAAAAAAAAAAAAAACCAACACACTAAGTGAAAAAAGGCAGACACCAAGACAACATGTTGTATGATTCCATTTATACCACATTTCCAGAAAGGGTAAACCTTTCTGGTGGTTTAAAAAGCAGTGGTCGCCTGGGATTAACTGCAAATGGGCATGAGGGAACTTTTTGGGGTGATGGAAATGTTTAAAAACTGGATTGTGGTGATGGTTGCACAAACTCTACAAATTTACGTTTTAAAAAATCAATGAATTGTACATTTACAATGGATATATTTTATGTTATGTAAATTGTACTTCAATAAAGTTGTTTATAAAAAAAACTTGAGATAGAATATGCACCTAAACATTCACTTCTTTATCAACCCAATTCATACCCAAAACTTCCTTTCCAAATACATCAGAAATCAAAGCATCCTTGTCCACTTTGGCCACAAAACCCAGAATTATTATTAAAACAAGGCAAAGTCTCAATCCAGCCAGAGCCGGAGCTCCTTGCCCTTCTGTACTGTCACACCAGGGCCTCTACCTACCTGGATGGACTAGTTTATGGATTTAATCACTTTGTTGGATGTGAACAGGAGAGAGAAATGAAATCCATAATATTTTTAAACTTCCCACCATCAAAGGGCCCCTTCTCTCAAAGGAACATTCTGGAGACCCCCCAACAGCAAACTTTATGCAAAGATCTAATTGTTACTATTAGGTCCAGTAAATACCTAAGGTGTATTGAGCACTTAGTGTTCTAAATTTCACATGGATTAAGTCTCAAAACAACCCACTTTACAGATGAAAAAACTGAGACCCAGAGAGGTAAAGTTATTTTCCCAAGGTCACACAGCTAGTAGGTGGTAGGGCAGGGCCTGAGCTTGAACCCAGCTCCTCAACTCGGGAACCCACACTCCTAATAACCAATCTTTGGGGTTTCACCAAGAAGGGAACTCCATTCATCTAGAAGCAAAGCACATGACGTCAGAAAACGGTTCCCAGCAATATGGGGCAAATGTCTTGTTTCCTAACTAAACCACTGCAACAGTTTTCTCAACACAGGATGTAGTAACTTTCTCAAGAGAGAAGAGAGCTTTGGGGCCAACGGGATTCCTCCAGCAAATAAGTTGCACATCTTGGCAACATATGCTAAGCGACCCCAGCATTAATTACACTCCGTCTCCTGGGACTCATGGGACCTATATGACTGGTTTTTAACCACAAAATCTCCCAACCATCCTACAGCTTAGAGCCATTAGGTGAAATGAGCAGACAGCATTCAAATCCACCCCCTCACAATGACTATCTCTATGACCTGGAACAAATTATTTAACATTACCGAATCTTAGTTTCCTTGTCTATAAAATGGGGAAATTAACTCCCAAAATTCACACAGTTGTTATGAAGACTAAAACAGGGCCATTTATATCATGCACCCAGCAGAGAGCTGGACCCATCACATATTAGTTTCTTCTTCCTTTCATTCACCCCATCCCCGTTATATTTCAGGAAGCCTCTCCAACTCTCTGTGCTTCCAAAACAGTGTTTCCATACACAAGATTCCCACCTTGACGTGGCTACTCCTAAAAATGCAGATTAAATACAAGAACATAGATGCAAATGCCTGGAACTCCAGATACATGATTTGAACCTGAATCCGTGTCACTGTTTAGGAAATACATTAGTTCCAAAGTGGCAAATTCTAAAGGGGCTGTGATCTCCATTCCAATACCAAACACAAATCTTTTTGTTTTTTAATTGTCTGCACCACTCCTTCTGGAACCCCCATATTAACGGTACATATTTCTATCATGGTAACTATCACTTTTTAAATAATTATTCACAATTTTCTCTCATGTACTGAATCAGAGGTTCTCAACTATGACTGCACATTAAAATCATCTGGGGAGCTTTGAAAAAATAAAATAGATAGCCAGGTCCCACTCCAGATTCTTCTTTCAAAGGTCTACAATGAGGCAAGGACCATAGGAGTTTAAGCTCCCCAGGTGAGTCCAATGCACAGCCAGGCTCAGGAGGCCCACACCTGCAGGGCAGGGCTTGTGTGATTCACCTTAGCATTCTCATCACCTGGCACAGGCCCTGCATGTAGAAGGGATCTCATAATTGTTTATGGCACTAATTAGCAACTAGAGTACTTTGGAGTCCACTGACAATATTAATTAAAATATTTATTGAGGGTGTATATTACATGCAAGCACTATTCCAGGCACAGGGCTCATAACTTGTCATCATTCTTTAGCCTCGAGCAATCAGGATGAAAAACACAAGAGAAGACTCAAGGAAGGGGCGGAGGACTATCCCTCTTTAGGTCAGAGATCCCGAGTTCAACCTCCATTTTGCAGTATCTTGCCAGCAGTCCTCAACCTCGCTGAGCTGGTTTCCTCCTCTGTATTATTACATCAGTGGGGCCTCCCCACCGGAAGATTCAAGGAAGACGGGGACAAAGACCCCACAAAATGGCAGCTGGCATCCTCCCTTATTTTTTCATTCCACGGACACCTGATGAAGCCACCCTAGGGGTTCACCCTCCCCACCCGCTGCACCAAGCAGGTGACGCCGCAATAAGCGGCGGCCACAGGGAAGTGCCCAGAGAGGAAAGGCCGCAGCCCCGCCCAGCTGCCGTTCTGGGCCTCAGGGGGACATCAGCCTCACCTGGGCAACCTAGGAAAATGCACATCTCCAGGTCCCACCCCCGAGAACTATGATTGGCGGGTCTGGGCGGGGCCAGGGAATCTGCACTTTAACCAGCTCCCCTCGACCCTCACCGCCCAGGTAAGTCTGCTGCGGGCGATGCCACGGCCCCTCAAAACCTCAACAGGTCACTGTCATCCTCCGAATAGGAAGAGGGCAGGGTGCAAAACAGCAACCTGTCTTCTCTCTCCAAGTGAGGGGAAAACCCACGCCCTAGCTGCCCTGGGGTCTGCCGCTGCGGAAAGGGCACAGCAGGTGGCAACCCGTGCCCCTGCCGGGGGGGCTCCTACCCTCAGATGGTAGGGGGCGGGCGGGGTTATCAATCGACCAGTAGGAGCCCCTCCCACCCTCCTGCGGCTGCTGGTTCGGGTCCACCCAGGGCCTGGAGGGGAAGGCGGCCGTCCTGGGGCTGGGACCCGGGGGCGCTGATGGGGACCCGCGGCGGGTCTGCGGAGGAGGCCGTGCCTCCCTCCACCAAAAAGCTGAGCATACCCGGCCTCCCGGGGGCTGTTCCGCGCGCAGAGCACGGTTTGATTTTGACCAAATCGTAATCACGACGACAAGGAGTAATCAGAAAACAATAAAACGGTTAAAAGGCATGGCCGATTCTAATTCCGCGCGCGTGTAAACAGCGCTGGGGCGGGCCCGGCTTCTCGGGGTTTCTAAAGGAAGGCGGGCAGGGGCGCGAGGCCGCCGGCGCTTGGCCCAAAAGGGACGAGATCGCGCTGGAAGCCCGGGGCCGGAGCTGGGATGCACCCCCTCCCCAGCCGCCTCCCGGCCCGGCCGCGGGCTCATGGCGCCGGGCGCGGCGCGCGGCCAACCTGTCAGGCCCGGCCAGGCCGGCCCCACGCCAGGCTCGGGCCGCGCGCGGACAAAGGGCGGCCGGCCCCGGCCCCGGCCCCGGCCCCGCTCACCCGGCGCGGGGCCTGCTGTCCATCCGCTTCTTCTGGCGCACCGGCTGCAGCGGGATGTTGTCCGTCATGTCGCCCGCGCCGCCCGCCTTGGCCGCCGCGCCCCCCGCGCCGCCTGGGCCGCCGCCCGGTCCGGCCTCCGCGCCGCCGCCCGCCGGCGCCGCGCCGCCCCGGGGGAGGAGGCGGCGGCAGCGGGCGGGCCGGGCCCGCAGCGAGGGGGCGAGCTCGCGAGCGCCGGGCCACGCGCGGAGCCGCCCGCGCGGCCCGACCGACGGACACGGGCGCACCATGGGCCCGAGCTGCGCGCCGCGCCTGCCACGGGGGCGGCCGGCAGAGTCCGCGCCGCCGCCGCAGTGTCCCCGCCCCCGGCCCGCGCCGCGCGCCCCCCACGCGCGCCCCCCGCCCACGGCCCGCCGTGCGCGCGCGCGCCCGGCCACCGCGCCCCCCACACCCGACATTCGCCAGCGTCCACCACAGCCTGCCAGGCTCACCCACCACGTTACAGCCATCCTGTCGTGCTCACCCTTGCACCGACATGCACATTCACACGCAAGCCCTACACACACACTCATTCTCACCCGCTCACTCCCCAACAACTTGCATTCACAATCACACACACCTCTGCGCGCACACGCCCTGGGGTGCTTACTCCCACCATCTAACATTCACAATCACAAACACACTTGCATATACGCACCCTGCCATGCTTACTCCCCACCACCATCGGACATTCACAATCACACACCTACACCACTAGTCACCCTCATCCACCCACCCTGGATCTCAGGCCTCACACACGTGTGCCCCCAGGAGTCACAATCACACAGGGACACACACCCTACCTCACTCCTCTTTCCGGGCTCCCTCACCCACCATCCTTCATCACGCACCCTCACTCTCCCACCTGGATCTCTGGGTGTCACAATCACGCACACGCGCACACACCTGCTCACCCTCATTCTCACACTCCCTCACCTACCCCGGGGCTTACACATGTACCTTCTCAGTCACTCTGACACATTCAGCCACACTGATTCACAATCACACACACACCGACTCCTTCACCCACACATCCACACTCACCCGCTCACACACTCTCCCTCAGTGTCTAGGATCCACTAACTTTCCAAGGGCCTGATAAAATCTTGAGAACAGAAAGCAAATCAGTAGTGGTGAAGGAAAGAAGGGAGGGAAGTTAAAAATCCAGATGTAATTAAAGAACCTCAAAATGTGTCTTTTCAGTAATTGCACCTAATGTATTTCACGGGGGGTGCGGGTGCCTTTTAGTCCGTTTGCCATGAATGAGTGTGGAGCCACCGAGTGTCTGTGTCTGGGGCCCCAGGTGAAGGAAGGCGCATCCCAAACCTCGGAGTGTGACTTATCTCATGTCCCGATGAAGTTCCTCAAGAGAAGAAGCATGTCGTTAGACGTGGCTGCATTGCACCTTTGAAGGGAGAATAGCATTCTTTGGCTAACGGAGCTGGTCTGCTTTGCGTTCCTTCTCTCCTATGTCTAGGACAGTGCTGGGCACATAGCATGGCATACAGTCAACCCTCAGTAAATGCTTGTTGAGTGCAGGAAGTGTAAACAGGCTGACCCACCAATTATGGCATCAGAGTAGGCCCCACCCTCTCCCACCTGCTCCCCTGGATGTCCCCCCTCAAACCCCACCCACCTCAGATCAGCTGCAAACCTCAGCGCCTCTCTCCACTCCACGATCACACAGGGTAAGAGAAAATACCAAAGAGACTGTGACCCTTTAATCCAGGGTCCCCCACACAGCTGGGGTTCAATAAACATGAGCACCTAAACATACACAGAATTCCATGTTTAATCCTCCCAGCAGCCCTGCCAGCTATAAATGATCAAACTCGTTTTACAGGTGAGGAAAGAGAAGTTCAGAGTGGCCTGCACAAAGCCACATAGTTAGGAGAGAACCAGGCTGGGCCCCACAGCCTGGTCTTTCAGGCTTCAGAAGGCAGGAAAAATGGCCTCCTGCGACCTGTTGAATCAGTATCATGGCACTTCCAGGCACCTACTTATCCTCACTCCAAATGTCGTCCAGCTCCCTCTGTCCCCTGTGGAGCCTACCTGTGGCCACCTCATCAGACTGTGCCCTCATTTTCTAAAATATGGAGTAATAATAGTGGCTCCCTTATCTGAGATCCTGGATCACATCCACCACCTCCCAACTGTAGAACCAAGGACAGCTCACAAACTGCTGGGCCTCAGTTTCCTCATCTGTAAAATGGGGATAGTACCGGCCTCATAGGATTGTTGGAAGGATTAAATGAGTTAATCACATACGTAAAGCAATTAGAAAAGTGCCTACACAGAGGAAGTGTTCTGTAAGGGTCATTATTACAGGGTTGTTGGAAGAATTCAGTGCAGTACAGTCACGTGTCACATAATGGTGGACGGCATATATGATGGTGGTCCCGTAAGATTACTACCATATAGCCCAGGTGCGTAGTAGGATATACCATCTAGCTTTGTGTAAGTACACGCTATGATGTTCGCACAACGATGAAATCACCTAATGCAATTCTCAGAACGTGTCCAGTCATTAAGCGACGCACGGCGTAATGGAAACATGTAAAGCACTTAGTACACTTCATATACAGCATGCCCCGTGGTAAATACTCCTCAGAGGTCAGCTATTACGATTCCTTCTACTACTACTACTGTCAACATTATTATTTTTCTCTAATTAAAGAACAAATGCCATAGTAATATCAAATGGTTGTCTCTGGACAGAAGGATTCTAGGTAGATTTTTTAAATATAACCATTAAATTTTTAAAATATTTTTTAGTTTTTGACTTATAGAAAATTTGAGCAGGGGCCAGCCCAGTGGCATAGGGTTTAAGTTTGCACATTCCGCTGCGGCGGCCCAGGGTTCACCTGTTCGGATCCTGGGTGCGGACCTACTCACCGCTTATCAAGCCATGCTGAGGAGGTGTCCCATATAGAAGAGCTACAACTGTACAACTATGATATACAACTATGTCCTGAGGCTTTGGGGAGAAAAAAAAACAAAACAAAAAAACAGATGTTAGTGCAGGGCCAATCTCCCTCAAAAAAAAATCATTAAAACAAAAAATGAAAATTTGAGCAGATAGTACAGAGAGCTCCATATACCCACCTCATATCCACCCCCCTCTATATTCGCCCCCCACCCCAAACTCAGCTCCATTTTCCTTATTATTAACATTTTGTGTTAGTACGGTACATTCAAGTGGGTCTTAAAATTTTCCTTCTTTTTGTTTTGTCTGTACTTTCTACTTTTTCTCTAGTGAACATGGATCACTTTTTTTTTCTTTTTTTTTTTTGCTGAGGAAGATTCACCCTGAGCTAACATCCGTGCAAATATTCCTCTATTTTTTAGTATGCAGGCTGTCAGCACAGCATGGCTGCTAAAAGAGTGGTGTAGGTCTGCACCCAGGAACCGAACCCGGGCTGCTGAAGCAGAGTGCCCCGAACTTAACCACTAGATGGCCAGGGCTGGCCCTGGATCACTTTTACAATAATATTTTTCTTTCAGTAAGAACTTATTTAAAGACCAAAGAGCCCCCTCTTAATCTCCAAAGGTGATAACAATTTCATACGAAAAGAGAGGGGTGATTTTTATGGCCTTCACATTTTCTACATTTTCTTCAGTGCACTTTTATAATCGTTACAGAAGACACTTTTTGAAGGACTCCCTTCCAGCAAGGCAATCCCTCAGGAGAGGAGGCACTTAAAGGCTTTTATCTCATCTTGAGAAAGATCCAGATGCTTGCCTGAGATAGGAGAGAGGCCCGTAGGGCCTGCAGGAGCAGTGCCAGGGTCCAGGAGAGCAGCAGAGCCGGGGCAGTGATGGGATGAGGGGGTAATACTGGGGTCCCACTCGGGGAGCACAGCACCCCTCTTCCTGGCCCGGCCCTGCCTTCTCTCTGTGGTCGTAGGGGTGGTCACCTCAGGATTCTGCTTTCTAAGGAGCGGCCCCTTTCAGTGGCCCTTGACAACCCTCTCCATCCAACAGGCCCTGGGGCTAGTAAGCTACTGACCCCTAGATATCTGCAGCAGAAAAGTCTTTGACAGATAAGCCAACCTAGTCCAGCCTCTGCTTTCCAGAAATCAGAGAAACAGAGGTCACCCATCCTCGCCAACAGATGGTAGGCCCAGGCCATAATCTATCTTGAGACTCAGTACAGCCCACCATGAAGACTTATTTTCATAGATCTCCAAGCCGACAGCTGCTGTTTATACAGAGTTGGAGGTAAGTGGACAAGAAGTCAAGGGCACTAACAGGGATGAAATGGAGGAAGAAAAATGATAACTCAGAGTTAATAAAGATGTTTTGGGTAAACTCAGGCTGGAGAAAGAAGAAATGAAGTTCTTTGGGTGCCTAGAATCTTCTCTCTGAATGAATTCTCTCCCTAGAGCAGTTTCTCAACCTCGGCACTATTGACAGCTGGGCTGAATATCTCTTTATTGTAGGGGCTGTCCTGTCATTGTCGGATGTTGAGCAGCATCCCTGGTCTCTATCCTCTACATGCTAGTAGCACCCCCCTCCCTCCCCCCAGTTGTGACAACCACAGAAATCTTCAGACATTGCAAAATGTCCCCTGGGGGGCAAAATTGTCCCAGGTTGAGACCCACTGGGCTAGAATGTGATGTTAAATAATTTTTAAACCTCTTGTAAGACTGTGTCTCTAACACTAATCCCATCCTCCCCACCTCCCTTCTTTTGGGAAAGAAAGAACTCCTTAAGAGCTTTCCACAAGCAACAACATCTAGCTAGGATTCAATAATATTATTTTGTTTGTATGGTACTCTGTTTTTACCTCCAAAAAGACACTAGAGAATTTAGGGGAAATTCCACAGAACATTCGATCATTCATGTAAGTAATCTTCACCGAGGATCTACAATGTTCTAGACACTGGGGACACGGTTAACAAGGTAGACACAAGCCCTGCTTCCTAGTGTCTAGGACTCTGCTGGTTCCTAGAGGAGGTTATAAAAGACTGCAATGGGCAAGAAAGATGATGGATGACAGTCTAGCATACTCTTCCAGGTTATCTGTGCCTTTCATTGTCTTTGAGCTATTTTACAACTCATGAGGTGTAGAAAACTGAGAGTAATACCAATCCTTCTTGTCTATAGAAATGCAAATGAATTTTATCCAAAGGAATGCAGTTGATTATTGCCCGGTGGATATTGACGGTGTTTTGTGTCTGTTTATAAATTCACTACAACATTCCTGATTGCCTGCAGTTTTGGAGTTCTTCCAATTCTTTAAATCAGTTGTAAATCTGTTAAATAATATCTTGGACACATGTTCATTTCGTATTTGTAGGAGTCATGACTTTCCCTTTTTTGAATATTGTATCCTAACAGGGTAGACAGAAAATAAGCAAGTAAACATTTTAGAGAGTGCAAAATGCTGTGTGGGTAATAAAACAGGGTGATATGAAAGAGATGTTGGTTGTGCTGTTGTTAGTTGTCCTTACTTGATAAAAATGAAAAGTTGGCAACCCTAAGCGTTTTCCTCCTACTTCGCCCCTATTTTTCACAGTGAAAACAATTTCACTGACCTGTGGAGTCCCAAAGATTAGCAATCTTAAATTCCGGTAGAGTCTTCTTCTCCCTCCTCTGTGGTCTCCGCCATACGAGAAAAAGAACATGAAGATAGAATCGGCCTCTGACACAACAGTTAACTCAGGATATTTAGCGAGGTCAGTGAAACTAATTTCTCCCATGAGGATGGCCTGAAAGCCATCAGAGCAATCAGCAAGCATTAGAAACAAACAAACAAACGGATTTACGTGAAGTAAATAGAAAGGGAAAAGCTTCTTCAACACCAGTGCTCAAAATGGGCTTTCCCCAAGGAAAGGGCATAGAATCAGCAAAGTTCTGCCATTTTGCGACTTCCAACCAGATGGAGTGTTTTTCGATGGGCATGGTGGGGAAGGAGGTAAAATGTACATGCAGAAGTCAATGAAATGTGGTAACCTCTGCTGACATACTCAGTTGCTTATGTGACCTTATCTGAAGATGCATTACCTTAAAATTTACCTTAAAAATTACCCCTAACTAGCCTACTTTTTTGCACATTCAATCAGGGAATGGTGAAATATGCCATTGCATGCATGGCCCCTGCTTTATGAGCTGCAAAAATGAACATGTTCAAGATAAAGGAGGAGCCCACCACCAGGTGTTTCCTGACCCACGTGACCTCCTCCCTCAACAGATTGAGATTTCCCAGAGTTGGGGCAATTTCTGCCTAAGTAGGATACTGTAGATTTTGTGAGCCAAACAGGAGAAAGAGTGATGGCTACCATATTGAATGCGTACTATGTCCCAGATTAAGCGTTTTCATGCTCTCGTGTAATCTTGCCGTAATCCTACGTATCAAATATTATCCCCATTTTGCAGATGAGGTATCCAAGGTTCCATAAATTCTCTTGCCCTAGGGCACCTGGCCAGAGTGTTGTCCTGGGACGTCTTTCCCAAATGAAGAGCCAGTTATCGCATCATGAGCCCATCCTTTCTCCAGATTTGAAATGTACCTGTTTCATCTAACTCCGCACTGATTTTGTTTCTAGACTTTCTATAATGCTGACATGTGCTCACTTTCCTGTTTGGGCTCAAGCGATCTGCTGAGTTGTAAACTTTACAACAGGTCATGTCGCTGTGAGTTGCCTTTGAAACTCCACTGAAGAGCTTCCTGTAAACGTGCAGATATTTCAACACCTTCCTTGATGCTGCAGTTTAGCTAAGCTGTCACCTGGCTCAACCTGGCGTGGTCAGACATAACTGAACCAAACACCTCCTTACCCAGACCCCAATCCCGTTCTCGATGGATCCTGAGCAAGTGCTGCCTGCCAAAAGGGTCCAACTTCTCCACCTGGAGGGTGCTCCCCAAGCTCTCTCCAGGCCCTCCCTGCAAATGCATTTACCCCACGTGAAGCAACAATGCCTTACCCAGAACACTTGCTTTTAAACAGGCTCTGGGGGTGCCAATTGAAGGCATGACAGCCAGG
The DNA here is from genome assembly GCF_020826845.1 of Diceros bicornis minor. Taxonomy (NCBI): domain Eukaryota; kingdom Metazoa; phylum Chordata; class Mammalia; order Perissodactyla; family Rhinocerotidae; genus Diceros; species Diceros bicornis. Next base: position 10,603,568 of record NC_080758.1, on the reverse strand, counting down.
GGAAGAGGGGGAAGGTTTTTTTCCCCCTCGGTTTTATTGACATAGAACCGGCAATTTATTCTTGAAGACGTTGAGATTCTTTTAAATCATCCATCAAATATCAGAGTTTTGAATACACGGAACCCATAGAGGAAGATGCAAGAAGGCAGGCAGATCTCAAGTAAAACAGCAAGTTCTGTGGGAGCCATATTGCCTATCTTCTGTGGATCCACGCAGAGGATCCACTATACTACAGTGGTGTGCTCACATTGCAATCTACTCTTCAAGAATTGGCTTCAGAGATCAGAGCTGAGAAGAGGCATACACACCCACAGAGTACACACTTCTGGAAACAATTGCAAACACATTCATAATCTTTGCCCTAGTGATACCTGAAGTAGGAAGTCACCCTGGAGTTAATTCAAGTGCAAGAAAACCTATGTCACAAAGATGATCTAAATAAAGTCTGAGGGAAACATGAATACTGTCTAGCAATAGCTGATTAAATATATTTGTATTATTGCAGATATTAAAAAGGATTAGCCAGAAACAGGCTTTACCTTGGAAAGATGTCTAAAATATGTTGGGAGGGGCAAACATGTTTCATTTACATACAATAATTCTCATTTAAATCTAGGAAGACGTTAAAACGTAACTATAGGTAAGTATTAAGTGAGAGACAGAGTGAAAATTGTAGATACTTAGGACTAGGGCACATTAGGTTAAATTAGATATTTCCATTTCAATTATCTGAAGGAGTGGGTTAACCTTGCCCTGAGTCAATAAGGTGGCTGCTTCACCCTAAATTAAATGAGTTGAGGACAAAAGACAGGCAAGTCCTCACCTGCAAAGGACGTTGACCTACAGAGCTCAGTCAGGTCAAAGGCTGTAAAAACACAACTTCCAGCCCTTTCCTGGATGTCAAGAGAATCCACTCCAGGATGCTGTGGCATCCACATCACTGAAGACTCTCCTGGGCCTCATGCTGGTTCTCGTGTTGAGTTAAGGACCAACACAGCAAAAGGTAGGCAAGAGGATATTTCTCCAGCAGGGCGTTAACCCCCCGGTCTTGCCCTTGTGTCTCTTCCAGATAAGCACTTTTCCCACCACCCTCGCTAATCATTCCTGGGAATTAAATGCCACCTCCCATGTGACTCTCGGCTCCTTCTCTTCTAAGCAGCCCATATATCAGAGATGTCTCTCTGCCCAGTGACTCTTACCAGGTTAGGACGGGTTGAGATGTGGGGTAATCTAGGCCATGATAACCCTTCTCTGATCACAAGCAGACACACACGCAATTTCTCTAGACTGAGATTACGCTAATGAAACTTTTATGCCTTAAAAAGGAAAGATACCACCCAGCAAGTAGTTATTTGTGTGCGTGAGATGCCAGTCAAGCATGGATGTACCCAGAGGTCTATCTTCAATTCCAGGACCCAGAGGGTCACAAGGCAGCTGGAAATGACTGTCTAGTAAGGATTCTCAGGTTTAGAGTAGAAACTACCAGAAAAACTTACATACACACCTGATGGGGGGGAAAAACATCCAAAATTTATTCTCCAGACAGACAGACAGCATCAGCAGGTAAAACTACAGGGGTTTCTCCGTAGATCATACATTCACAAGACATTATTAGCTTAACAGTGAGAAAGCTCTGGTGTGTTCTCTGTAACAATATCCACTTCACAGTGTCAACGGGTACTATTATTGTGTTCACTTACAATTCCAGAAGGAAAGGCACAATTTGGCAAAAACAAAAACATTTTTTTTGGATCCTGAAGTCAGGTGCAATAACTGAGACAAACTTTTGCTAACAGTGTTGATCTACTTCTCCACGTAGAGGGGGAAAGACTTCTCCACCCAGAAATTAGGGTCTTTCTTTCTCCTCCTTTGTTAAACTGTTAGAGCAACGTTTCATTGTTTGCTTAATATTACATACACAAAAAGGGGATTAAAAAAAAAAAAAGAATCGCCACATCCAGCTGCTCCCACCAATACATCAGTCAACTCTTAGGTTTAAGACAGAGCCTAGAACACTTCAGCGGTCATAAAATAGGAAAATAGAGACTATGGCTACAAAAATAAAAAATAAATGAGGTAGATAAATTAAAGCTTTCACAACCAGGACTTGCCTGTTCCAACTTCGTAGCCTTCATGCAATACTCAGGGGAAAAAAAACTCTTCATAATTGCTTGGCATAAGTCACACCAAGGAAATGTTTGTAAAAATCAGTATGTGAACCTATAAGAAATAAGCCCTTCCGTGAGTTTCTTCAAGAATGAAAACCCAGTTCTTCAATACTCGAGTAGGCACTGGCGAACTAAATTAAGTCACCTGAGATTCCCTGCCTAGGTGCCCACCTCTCCTGGTGTTCAGGAAGGAGGAGGCATCTGGAAAAGCATCGGGAGGTACATTGGCACTCTCGGGGCTCCAACTGAACTGTATTTAAATAAGCAGCACACACAAGTGACTCCCTACGGACCAAAATCAGTCCATTCGAGGGCATTCTACTTAAGGTTCCAAGGTTGAAGGAATTTTGTAATTCTACAACCTTAGGTGTTTGTTTTTTGTTTTTTTGTTTTTTTAAAGTACATTCAAAAAAGAAAAGAAAAAAAGGATGGATGCAGGGGCTGGGAGTGGGGGGTATACAAAGCAGGTCCCTAAACAGACGCCAGACCGTATCCATTTACCCGCATACAGTCACCATGGAGTATACAGTACCCCTCCCCCTCCCATTAGGCTAACACAGTTGTCTTTTCCATTGACGTTCAGTAAGTTCCAACTTGAAATAGGTGACCGTCTTTGGAAATAGTTACTCTAGGTTACTTTAGGTTACACAAAGGTTTTATGTCTACAATTTGTCGCAAGTAACAGAGCTACTTTGCAAGACCCGCTTCTTTCCAAAATTAAAAAAAAAAAAAAAACAACACTAGTCTGTTATCTGTTTTAGTATGAATTTTTTTTCTTTTTTCAATTTTTGTTTTTGTTTTTGTTTTTTTTTTTTTGCAAAGCAGCATAGCAACATCGTGATTGTAGGACTTGCCTGAGGTTGTGGTTACAACTGTAAACATCATTTGCACATCAGTAAGAAAACCAACAGGAGGTGGGTTCTTAAAAAACAACACAAAAGGTACAGCTCTAGAGGTCACCGTCTGTTTCCGCGTGGGCTCTCCTTAGTGGGTTCTCCTTAGCTGACGGCAATCTTGTTTTCTTCCAGGAAGCGAGGGAACTGGTGTTTGGGAACGCCGTCAGCAGGCCCTGGATTTTCTACTTCGGCACTGAGCGCTGACTGGGAGCCATCCATCTTGGAGACAGTGGTGTTATTCGCGATGGAGCTGACCCCCACGGACACCGGGAGGGTAGGAATGCCGCCGCTCTGGATCACCGAGATCTCGTTGGTCTTCATGGCCAGACCTCCATTGAGCATGGTGGTGTACTGGTTCCAGACCACAGGGTCCACATTCACCGAAGGGGCCAGGATTTCCTTGGGAAACATCTCGGGGACTCGCTTGCCCTCCGCTCCTAACAGAGCCATGGTGTTCTCGATTGCCAGCTTCCTCCCCCGGCGTGCAGAGCTGTTGTTGGCCCCGTGTGTCATATAGTGGACCTACGGGAAAAGGCACAGAGAGGATTCCACCAAAACGGAGACTTGATGGCATGTTGGCAAGCCACAGTCAGCCTGCATATGAGTTTAGTCTACTCAGTGTTTTAAGATAACTTATAGTTAAAAATCAGATTTCATATATAAAAAACCCAGATATCTGTTCTCTCAAGAAAAAAAAAAATCAGATGATTTGGCCCACATTCCTGTCTAGAGGCAAGTAAAGGCAATCGAAGTTGCAATATACACTCCAATTTATCCCCGTCCCTCTGTTCACGTGTGCACTTATGTGAACCTACTAGGTACCAGGCATTGTTTCAAGCGCTGGGGTTAAAATCTGTGAATACACAAACCTACCCAGGTAATGAAACTGTATAGAACTTAACACATACACACATTAAGTACAAGTGAAATGGGAAAATCTGAACAAGTGCAGCAGATAACAGCAAAGTCAATATCCTGGTTGTGTTATTATTTGTACTATAGTTTTGCAAAATTCTGCCACTGGGGGAAATTGGGCACAGGATGTGCAGATCCGTGTGACTTCTCACTGCACGTGAATCTAGTTACTTGAATAAAAATCTGACTCAAACAGTAATTTTTGAACAAAACAGACCCTGCCCTAATGGAGCTGACATCCTCAGTACGTAGCTCATCGATGAGGGCAATCGTTGCTACAGAGAAAAATATGCCTTGTTGGGAAGGTTATAGAAGGTGATAGTGGGGAATGAATGCTGTTTAATCTCGGGTGGCAGACAAGGCAAGGCCTCTTCTGACGGGGAAAAGAGATCCTACTACCTATTGGTTCTTCAACCTGGTCTCCTTTCTGCAATTATTGGCCCAGTCTGGATTTTGAGTTTTCAAATTCCTTTCTGATTCTTTAAAAAGAGTTGAAGAATGTGGCAGGTGCCAGGTGTCTCAGGCACTCTCGTTTCATCTTCACTGAGATCCTTAGAAGTTAGGAGCTATCATCCCACCAGGCTCAGAAGTGACTTGCTCTTAATAAGAAGCTGCTAAGATATTCCAGGCGTACTTTGAAACACTTTACTAATACAACTCACTGAATCTCCGGGACAACCCTGAAGTTGTCATTATTCTTATCCCCATGCCTGGGAAACCAAGGCACAAGGGGCCATCTGCCAAGGCCACCTATGCAGCAACAGCAGCTCCAGACCTTGGCCGGGGCTGACCCCAGGGCCTGTGAACTAATTTAAGCTTTATATTCTAGAGGTCGGTATTGAGATTAAGCTACTTCATGTTCCTCCTCTGGCAGTTTTGCCAACTAGACTAAAAAACTATACTTTTATATTCTATATCAATTATATGTAATATATAAATTATATTCTATATAAGGTGTTTTTGTAATAAATATTTTCAATTTTTAAAATGACATATAGTCTTCTAGGTCAACTTTAAGATGAAGTGTCAACCTTTATTCTAGCTACAAAGAATCAACTAGTCTACTCACTGGAGAGGCAGAGAAAGGTCCATCGAGAAACATGCCTTGTGCAAACTGGAGGCAGGGCCAAGAGGAAAACCTGGGTCCCCTACTACCTTCTTGTGTTCTTCCCCAAGCCACTTTCAGTCCTTACATGGGAGTCTTCCTCTCCCCATCTCCCCAGCTGGAGTTAGCTGGAACCAACTCATTATAATATAGGCCATTCTTTGGAAGGACCCAGCTGCTCAGGTTTAACAGCATGGTTCATAACCTGAGACTTTTTTCTTTAATCCCAGCAGTACTGTATTATATACCTATTTAATTCATGGCATTTATTCAACCTAGCAGGCTAGGAAAATAAAAACCAATGTACAGGGTAGTCATCAAGTCTGGAAGCATATGCAAATCCATAAATGACTTATCAATACTACAGTACCCACATGACAAATATTATCTATGCTCCCAGACTTGATTTCATACATCTACTAAACTATTGTTCCAAGAAATCACGGTCTGCCCCAATATTGGAGGGAAAACCACTGATGCTGGACTTGACACGAGACAGGAGCACAAGGTAGACCATGTGCCCTGCTCCCAGACAGCATTACTTGTAAAACACATCATTACTTTGTGTGCCACTAAGATTAGGAAAAAGCATTACCGATTTCAGACACTGAGTGCAAGAAGCATCCCAAGTTCAGAAATGTTATAATGTGAGAAAAGACACTTCTTTTTAAAGAATAATATTTCAAGAGCCAGTTGTGAGATGACTACATAATACCCCATTTGGTCTTAATGGAAGAATTAGTCATGGATAGATAAGACCACTAAAGAGATGCTGCTTAACGTGGAGCCCCCATCCCTGCTGAAACCCTAAGGAAATTCACCTTCAAGTTGCCTTTGGTGGTAAAAGCTCGTGCACATATGTTACACACGAAAGGCTTCTCCCCAGTGTGAGTCCGCTCGTGAATCTGAAGAGCGCTCGCGGACGAGAAGTTCTTCCCGCACCGCGTGCACCCGTGTTGCTTGGCCTGTCGGCGTGGCTGGGCCGCTAACAAAGGTGTCATGCCTGGGGACATGGTCGAGGGTCCAATAAATGCACCAGGAACTTCAACTTTGACATAGGTTGGCTGGGCTCGGATGAATGTTGATGGCAGACTGCTCCGACCTAGTACGCAAAGGAAAAAAAATCCCAGACCTTTATCAACCCACACTCATTCATTCTTCAAACCAAAAAAGAGCTTTGATAACAACTGCCCGCTGTTTGAGAGCCTGGAAATGGCTTTCAGGAAATTTACACCTTGGAAGCAGCCTTCCTTTGACTTGTTTACCTGCATAGAGAATAATGACTCAAACGCTTAAGGAAAGTTTACCATTTTGGTGTAAAAGTATGGGCAACACATAAACCCCTGCAATTCAAGTTTAAATTCCTGCATAAAAAGTTATCTTTCAAGTCTGCCCAGATGCCAACCTTCTTTAATTCTCCCAGCAGCTGTTCCCTCATTCTACTATAAACGATCTCAACAGGCACCCCACAATTTATATGTGCATTTCAAATGGGTTAGATTCTTTTTTCGCCCTCAAGAGTTATTAACCTGTGAACCTTAAAAAGGGAGTGGGATCTCAGAATCAAGGAACTATGGCTTATCTCAGTGGTCAAAACCCACTTTCTCTAATATTCTTTTACTGGAGTATTTACTTGAGATTACCCATTTGTCCCTATGGGGCTCAAACACAAAAATAAAAACCAACAAGAAAGTATGCTGTCCATACCCAATATGCATTAACCATCATCAATAAAAGCATGTCAGTACTAGGACAGAGGTGGTTATTATTTCCCTCTACCCCAAAGAACAGACAGACTAATTGCCCTACAGAGAAGCTGCTTCGCATACATCATACTCTCCGTTTGTAAAGTTCAACCCAGGTTCCTTTTGGATGACCTTGTGCCCAAAACGGACTTAAGTTAAATCCAAAGCTCTATCACCTTCCATCTCGGTGCGGCTGCTCTCGGAGCTGTCTGCTTTGCCGCCAGCATCAGGAGACTTGGACTTGATACTTTCTGCTTGGCTATTGGCCGGGGAGAGTGCCTGCAAGGACGTGGTCTCCAGGACGTCTGGACTTCGGCTCTGATACTCCTGGTCTCCCATCACTGAGGACGACGAGTCGTTGGTCAAGCCGTCACTCTCCACGGAACCGTTTTCTCTGCTGCTCTGCCGCTGCAGGACAAGAGGAGCAGGACCCACTTTCCCCAGGGCATCTAGGGACGCCATCATGGTGAACCCTAGAGTTGGTGATGCCGAGTGGACGCCGGGAAGAGGCATGGGGACCTTCGAGGAGCTACTGGGGGCATCCTGGGAGCTGACTTCGTCTACATCGATGCTTTCGACAACATCATCATGGCAGACGGCACTCGTGCTGCCATTCTCACTGACCATCATTGGCTCGGGACCCGTAAACTCACAGGGATTCTCCGGCAGGGGCGTGTTGGGAATCTGCCCACCCATGTGCATCCGAATATGCTGCTGCAACATGACTGCGTTGGTAAACTTCTTCTGGCAGATGGGGCACGAATGCTGCGTCTTTATGGATGTGTTGGTTCGGTGAACCCCAAGGTGTGTCTTCAAGTTGCCTTTGGTGGAGAAGGCTCGACCACAGATCTTACATTGGAAGGGTCTCTCCCCGGTGTGGGTGCGGTAATGCATTTTGAGGGAGCTTTGGCAGCTTAAGACACGGTGGCAAATGAGACATTCGTTGGGGTCGGTGGTGGCCTTGTCGATGTTCTCCACCAGCTGCTGCAATTTCAGAGTCTCTGACCCTGGCTCAGGTGTCCCACTCCCTTGGAAGCCACCAACCCTCGGGGAATTGTGGTTTGGCCCCACCCCAGAGAGCAGGGATCCTTCCTCACTTTCTGGAGAAGGACCGGGCTGCAGGTCGTTGGTCATGAGGTCCTTGGGGTTAGTCCCCGAAGAGAGATTCTGAGGTAGCCCTATACTGGGGGTCCCTGTTACCAGGACAGGTTTGCTGTCTAAAGAGAGACTCGACTCGTCTACAGGGACAGGGACAGAGAGCGCATAGGGAATGCCATTGCCTGCCACCATTTTGTCGTGGAACTCGGCAAACAGCTGGGGGTTTGCCTTCACCTGGGGGTGTCGATGAAAGTGCACCTTGAGGTTGCCCTTGGTGGTGAACCGGTGGCCACAGACAGAGCACACGAAGGGTCTCTCTCCGGTATGGGAGCGGAGGTGGATCTGCAAGGAGCTATCAGTCCCAAAAACCTTGCTACAGTACTTACACTTGTGCTTGTAGAGGACGGCCTCGTCTTTGGGTTTGACATCCACCGGGGAGATGCTCAGTGGCTTCCCCTTCCCTTTCTTGGACGGGTCTAACGCCACAGTGGAGAAGGGGCTCTGGAAGAGCACAGAGCCTGGGGCCTGAGGTAGCAAAGCACCCGGGAGGCGCGACATGACGTTCGGGAGCACCCTGGTCCCATCCGGCTTCAGGGCGAAGGGCGTCAGCCCCGGGGACACAGAGCTGGTGGTGGAAGGGATGTTTGCGTGAGGTAGCTTGGCTTGTTTCAAGGCATCCAGAGACAGACCTTGGCTTCCAGCTTTCTGGCTGAGCAAAGCCACAGCCGCAGAGACCTGCTGGGACATGTGGTTGCCCAGCGTCTTCAGGGTATCAGCTCCCGCCACGCCGGAGTGGAGGGCGTGGGAGGCCCACATGTTCACCTGAATGCGGATCTGCTCCGTGAGCTGGATCTGCTGTAGCTGCTGCTGCTGCAGACACAGGATCTGCTCGAGGACCCACGGGATGCTGCTGGCACCGGGCAAGGGGGCTGGCAGCGCATCCGCGCTCCGCTGATTCACCGCCACCTTGGTGCCCCGTAGTGCTTGAAGAGTGACATTAGTGTTGGCCACTTTGCCTTTGGGTAAATAGCTTATGTCCTGGGGGGTAGGTGGCGGGGCGGTCTCCGTTTTTAGGTACACGACAGACTCTGCCCCCGGCCTCTCCTTGGCGTCCCCTGAGCTGCCGCCATCCTCCCTGTGACTGTCCTTACTGCTTGGGCTGTGTGGCTGGTGGCTCAGCGCAGCCCCAGAGAAGTCTTCTGAAGGCACCGGTTCCTCACTGTCATTCATGATGAGGACAGGTGGATGTTTAGTGCAATTTTTCTTATGTTCTAAGAACTCAGAGAAGCTGAAGAACTCGGCACAGCATTTCTCACAGATGTGAGTCTCCTCCCGACGAGGCCTCTTCACCGTCGCTCCGTCCCCACTCACGTCATCACCCTTCCCCGGGTGGGTCACTGGAACACCTGTGACAAGAGAGAAAAAGCTCAGAAATTCTACTCAAGAAAGGATCTGGGGCGATTTCTTGGGAAAAACCACAACAACTCACAATACAACAGAGGTCTTCATGATCTGTGTCCCAAAAGGCAGAAGACTTTAAGGGAACGAGGCATCCAAGTGTCTAAACGAGCCAACGACTTACGTAGTGGTTATATCTCCCTAAAATATGTCTAAGTCCTAACCCCAGGCACCTGTGCATGTGACATTATTTGGAACAGGATCTTTGCAAACATAATTAGGGAGGGTCCCAAACCCGATGCCTGGTGTCTTTAAAGAGAAAGGAAGGGAAGATGAGACAGAGAATGAGACCACGTGAAGACAAGGCAGAGAAGGAGTTAGGAGGTTAGAAGCCAAGGACTGCCAGAAGCCAACAGAAGGTAGGAAGGAGGGCCGGCCCCGTGGCTTAGCAGTTAAGCGCGCCGCTCTGCTGCTGGCACCCCGGGCTCGGATCCTGGGTGACGCGCTGCTTCTCCGGCCATGCTGGGGCCGCGTCCCACATGCAGCAACTAGAAGGATGTGCAACTGTGACATACAACTATCTACTGGGGCTTTGGGGGGAAAAAATAAATTAAAAAAAAAAAAAGAAAAGAAAACTCTTTAAAAAAAATAATAAAATGCCTGTTTTGGGAGTGTGCCTTCAGCCAGATGCCTGGGCCCTGGAAATAAGAAGCCAGGTGCGTAGAGAGTCTCTCTAAGCTACTTTATCTTTCTCATTTCCTGACTATCCTATTTATTATACGTACACCCCACCGCTGAGAAGTCATATAGGTACACCTCAGACACAGCAACTCCAGGTGTTCAGATCTAAACAACAGACATTTGCACAGATATACAAAGATCCAAGAAGGAGGAAGGGTACCTTTTACTGAAATGTCTATAGCCTCAAAAAGGTAAATTTGGGTCTACCCACAGTACAAAAACGATGCAGAATTTCCATATGCCCTGACATGGAGACAGAAGTTAAGTGAAAGAAATAGGCTGCAGAACAGAGGGTAAAATGTGACCATTTTTGTTTAAAACAAAACCTGTCTGAAATGTACAAATGCATGGGGGAAAGGCCAGGAAGGAACCACACCACTTTTAAATAAATTATTACTTTTTAAAGCAAACTAACATATTTTGCCTCTCAACTTCTTGGGTGATTACACTTTCTAAAACCATGGGTTTTTGACTGAGGAGTCCGCAAACAGTTGGAGGGAGGGGTTAATCTTGAGACAAAGTATTTCTCTTGGGAAGATCTATAGGTTTCATCAGATTTTCAAAAAGTGGTTCTTTTAAATTTACAGAGCACGGCCTTGATAAACTGACTTAATCTTGACTCATTTCAGACTAGGTAATAACATGAAGATTTACACCGTGTATGTGGGTTGGGGTGGGCCAGGAAAAAGAGGCAACAGCCATAAGCAGGTCTGGCCTGACAGGGTGAAGGAAACAGGTGCGGGCCAAGCCAGAGCTCGCCTGTCAATGCAGGTTGGATATGGTGGGCCCACCTCTCAGAGTTTCTATTAAACATGCCTAATCACGACAACCTCATAAGGTAGGTGCCTAGGTTAAGCGAAGTGATTAATTTAACATGTTTGTGGAGCGCCTGTGCCTGGCACCATCCTAGGATCTGGGGAAAGTGCAGACACTGTAGGTCTTCAGTGAACACTCGTTTCCCCACCTCTTCTACGGTCGTGTGCCGTGTAACGAAGTTTTGGTCAACAACGGACCACATGTGTGTCAGTGGTTCTGTAAGATCAGTAACACATAGCCTAGGTGTGTAGTAGGCTATCTGCTGACACAAACCATCTTGTGTAAGTCCACTCTACGATATTCGCACAACGATGAAATCACCTAACAACGAAATCGCCTAACGACGAATTTCTCAGAACATACCCGTCATTGAGCAACGCACGACCGTAGTTCTAATGGCTTTTTTGGTTAGCTGGATAACTAGGACTGCTGAGAACAAGGCAACAGTCATTTAATGCCTCACTCATTTAACAAAACTTCTCACTGTGTACAAGGCTGGGGCGAGGGATTGGATGATGAAAACATGAGCTGGAGAGCCTCCTGCAGTTCAGACTAGGCACCTTTAGGAGCCCCACACGTACTTTACTATTAAATATCAGCCCATTTACAGATAAGAAAAACAGACTGAAGTAATGTGACTTGTCCAAGGCAACAGAATTAAAAATTAGCCATAGATAACTTGTGACCACTGGTTATGTGCCAGGTGTATTCTAAACAATTTATATGTTATTAACAACTCTATGAGGTAGGGACTATTATATTTAACAGACGGGGAAACTGAGGCACAGGACATTAACTTGCCCAAAGTAATACACACAGCACCAACATTAAAACCCAGGCACCCAGCGCCCAGACCCCGTTTCTACTCTGTTCTTATACTTCCTATCATACTATGTTTCTTCTGTTGCGACTGCAACTATCTTGCCTTTCATAGACTCCCCAGGGGAACAGGAAGGGCTGAGGAGTCAGGTTGGCTGGGTATAACTAGAACACGTTACCATTGTTCTGGGACGGCCCAGAAGTCACTTTAAAAGTTAGGACACTATGGACTCCTGCTACTTCCAGGTGGAGTTCAACAGGCAGGTCCTTCCTATGGCCCCCATACTGCTCCAAAACAGTCGTATTGCAAGAATCAAGTTAAAAATATTCAGCAATTCCCAGAACCTTTAAGATAGTGTCTATCCATACACTTTCCCAAGACTTGAAATGCGGTGCCTGTGGGGGTGTTAAATGGCACAATCTTTCTGGAAAAGAATTCTGGCAATTATGTGTCAAGAACTTTAAAAAAGTTTCTTTTGGGAAGGAAATACACACTGTTGGTAGACGCATATAAATAGATAAATAGATACAGCTCCTTCAGAACGCAACCAGGCAACCTCAGAAGTTCTAGTGCTATCCTCCTGTGACCCAGCAATTCTTTTGTTAGGAATTTACTTTCTGTAATACAAGGATACATTTCTTGTATTAACAAACAGCAAAAACAAATATGGATGCACTCGGGTCCATCCATCAGTAAGGCTCTGGGTAAGTAAATTAAGAGTACAGAAAAAAGATGACTACTTTGTAGCCTCCAAAAATAGATCCATTACATGTGCTGCTCTACAGGACAACTGCCTGAGATTTATTTCAAGAGAAGGAAAAAAGAGTAGAGAACAGGATGTATATATAATGTGCTCCCATTTGTGTTTGTGGATAAAGATATAAATACATACACGAAAAAGTTCTGAAATAAGAGACACTGTGGCTGTTCTCTAGTTCTTGGAGCATGAGAAGAGAGAAACTTTATGAAGTGTGTATACTTTTGTACTGTGGTTTCTTTTCAACGAGCATGTTTCCACCCTTTGTCTCAGCCACTTCTGCAAATCTCTAATAAAGCCCAGGCAAAAATGCCCATTCTGCTTTTTAAGGGCCAAAGCAAATCCACCACCGTTCTCCACAAACAACAACAAAACACACACTTCAGACTCTTAGACTATAACTCATTTATCTTCCTAGTGACAAAAACAAGCGTCTTTGTTCCCAATTAGCAAATGTGGAAACTGAGGCTCAGAAATAATGAAGTGATTCGAGGTGACATATTGCTAGCTAGAAAACACAAGCGCAAGGATTGTATTCTGTTTGGTTTTTTTGTTTTGTTTTTTGGTGAGGAAGACCAGCCCTGAGCTAACATCCATGCCAATCCTCCCCTTTTTTTTTTTGCTGAGGAAGACTGGCCCTGGGCTAACATCTGTGCCCATCTTCCTCCACTTTATATGGGACGCCGCCACAACATGGCCTGACAAGCGGTGCATCTGTATGTGCCCGGGATCCGAACCCATCCACCAGCAGCGGAGCGTGGTCACTTAACTGCCACACCATGGGGCCAGCCCCGCAAGGATTGTATTCTTAAGTACTCTTTAAGAAGAGCACTAAAATTGGTGGCCTAATTTATCATTCTTTCTTCTAGAGCAGAGTTTCTCAAACTTTTTTTCATTTCGCCCGTCTACGGAGGCTTTTAAAGCATTTTTCCCTAATCACCACCCCCCATGAAATTTTAATACCACAAACCATCATAATATCAATAAATGTTTTTGTCCCCCTCCCCCAAACAATTTTCAAGCCCTTGGGGACAATATTCCCTCACTGTTATAAAACACAGGTTCTAAAGCAGGCATTCTTAAACTGGGGTCCATGAAATTAGACAGGAATAAAAATATCTTTATTTTCACTAACCTTTCAATTATGAATGTGGGGAACCATACCACAGTGGTATCTACAGAACTCGTGACTTTGTCATCAATAGAAAGCAGATATTTTCATATGGTGTTAATGCTGCTACATTCCTGGAAATTCTGGTGGTTACCTGACTGGCTGCTAGATCTTATTTATTGTGTTCATAAAGAAGCACATGTATCTCACAAATGTTTTCAGTTTCGGTAACCATATTTCAATGCAATTTATTTCCCTGGTATTCTATGTACGTATTTTACTTTACGCATTTAAATACATTCTGTTGGGGGGGGGGGTGGTCTATGGCACAAAAAAGGTTAAGCTCCTCTGCTCTAGAAGGATCCAACAGTTCCCAAGAGTGATTTACAACCTGAATACCAGCTTGCCTTCACTGTATACACAGGCTTGCCTCTTCTGTAGCCTCCCAGCAATTCAGGCAACATCGCACTTGAGTCTTAAAACAGCAGGAGCTCTGTTTGCTCGCGCAGTAAAAAGTACTCCTACATCCAGACCACCATTGGCAAATACTGAAACCGTATTTGCCAAAGAGTAAGAGGACTCTTACGAACAATTGTTGGGTATGCTTAAGTTAACCCTTCCCAAAAGGAAAAATCAAAGTTCAGAGGGATTACACAGCAACTAGTTCTTTCCTCCTTCCACCCCACCCCCACTCCGAATTTTAGGAATGTTATCTCTCAGCATCTAGTTATCCAATAAGTTGGAAGAATGCAGTAAACCCAGCAGGGGTCTTAGATTCAATCACTGCCAAATGGATAGAAAATACTCTTACTATTGTACAGGAAGAAAAGCTCATCTACTAGAGGCCAATCAAATTCTGGAGACTCGAAAATGCTCAAAAAATAAAACCTGTATAATCTTGAGAAAAGCATTATGCCTCCAGCTTATCTTTTTTTCCCATTCCTATATTAAAAGAACTACAATGAGTAGATTATCTAAAGTACTCCCCCTACCCACAGTATAATTGCTTACCAAAAATAAAAGGAAATTGAGATGTCCTTAAGTATGGAACCAGTAGAAAGAAAGTGCCCTTTACCAGTTTAATTTTACATTTGAATTCAGCAATCTGAGAAACACTTAAGTAACAAGCCTTTAACTCAATTCGTAGATGGTACATCAGAGCTGTAATTAAGTTTCTACTTTATTATGAGCTAAAGAATTGTTCCAAAGTCTTGGATCAAAATTCAGGGAATCTACTGAAAAGGAAAAAAAAAAGAATAAAAAAAAAATCAAAGAAGGCTGTAGAGCTGCTAAGGTTTGTGAGCTCTGCTGTTTACCTTCGAGACACAGCCCATTCTGCCTCAACAGGAGCTCATCCTGTAAGCAAATTTGTAAACTCCATGCAGGCAGGGGCTTCTGTTGCCTCCTCCAGAGTCTCCTATAACAAAGCCTGACATAGACACGAAATTTATTTGAAAAAAATGAACGGCGCTGACTGGAGTTCTTGTCCAGTTCTTGTCTGGATTTAGAGGCTTTGAAAATCGTTTAGATGCTTTTTAAAAAAATCAAAAGTACAATAGGTTAAGGGTGATGAAAAGGGAACTTCTTGAACTCTCTTCCCCATCATTGTTCCAAGGTCCAAGGGATCAAATGCAAACTGCCTTATTCCCATCTTGCTTCCCAGGTACGTCTTACTCTAAAGCCTGCAAAAATGCATCTCAAAAATTAAAGGGGAGGAGAGATCATCAAACCAGCCACTCACTCACCATGGCTCCCTCAATGAAGGAACTGACAGAAAATCCCATCCCATAAGCAACTCCTCTAAGACCATGATAAACACAAACTCCAGATGCAGAGCAAGGCTAAAACTCAAACAGAACAAGGTAAGTCACTTCAACCTGGAGCTGGAGTTTACTCTAAAATGAGTAAAAATGAGAATTAAAGATCATGTGTTTGAGGTCCCCAGCCTGGGGTCTGGCACACAGCAGGCTGCAGATAAAACTGCAGAATTATTGGCGGCTCAGCACCATTTTGACACAATAAGTAAATAAAAATGAAAACATCGTTATTTTGAATGAAATTAATTACTGATCACACTCCCAGCACACAGTGGGCATTCTATAGTTGAAATTATCTAAACGAGATAAGCTTTATCACCACTGTATAGGGCGATAAAGAACCCAAAAGCTCAGGGAAATAAATCAGTGGGTCTCAAGGTTACACTACTGAAAGTCATAGAACCAGACTGGAATGCACATCTTACTCTAAACCTTTACAAAAAACCTTAACTTCATTTAAAAGAGGAAGTGCTAACTCTATCTCCTGCCTCCCAAGATGGCTCCCCAACTCCCCACCGGTGAGGAAGCTAGCAGAGGCTTGAATGACCAAGGATCACGGACTTAAGCAATTTATTTTTAACGAAACAAAAGGGCCTGTGGGCGAGGGTAGCCCCTCTCTCTTTCCTAAACTCAGATCAAAACACAGAAAGTTGGCCTGCAACGTGAAGGAATGCTACTACCAACAAGATTTCCCTCTCCCTCACTTAAAATGGGAGCTTCCAAGGGCCCTATTCTCAGAATCCTTACAGCCAGTGTAGGTCATTTCAGTTTAGAAACTGGGGCTAGGCAGTTATTTGAAACTTGGGAATCTTAATCGTTGATGGTTGTAATCCAGTTTAGCACAAAGGGCATTTGGAACTCTTTTGAGAAAATGCTAATTTTCCTGTATGTAGCGTGAGCCCACCGACCAGCTGCAGATTTTTTGATCTGCTAATTGATGGCCGGACTTCATTTTCCTCGCTCAAAAACTGCATTCTTTACAACTGGGTCTCAAATTAGCTTTGTAAAATACGACCAGCCCAATCTTAATTTTCAAAAACATTATTCATATCGAGATTATATATATACGTGTATATATTCAGGCTGCTCAACTGTAAAATGCAGTCATTAAAACGTACTGCTTGGGAAAACTACCTTCTGTCCCATGTTTGCAACTGGAGATTCTGAAAACATATTCTAGGATCAAGGAATTCTTTCTAAGAATTCCAAAGACTTGGCCAAGAATACTGGGCACAGCCAAGGACCGCGCAGGCAACTGGCTGGAGTCCCCAGGGGCGCCCATCCTTGGCCCGGTCCCGCGCTCTAAACTCCCCTCCCCAACCCGTCCCACCCATCAGGTGTGAGCCGGTACCCGCGAGGGGACCCGCCTCTCAGCAAAGGGCGCGACACCAGGCTGGGCCTCCAGGGGGCGCCCGCGCGCAACTCGGCTGTCCGCTCCAACCCAAGCGATCAATAGCGAACCCACCCCCTCCCAAATCGTGGAGGGAGCGCACAGCCAGGCCTGAGTTCCTAGCCTAGCTCGAGTTAACTAACTGCAAACTCCAGCCAGCCTTAATTTAAGAAGCCCTCCTGTAACAAGCTCCCCCTAAAGGTGCCAAACACCACCAAAAGCCCCACTTGTGTGCGCCCACCCAAAATGAAGGGGGAAGGGGAGGTCAGAGCAGGACCAGGGGAGGGGTCAGAGCCAGGAGTTCGCCCCTCCTTCGGGAGGAAGCGGGCGGGTGGAGGGTTAACCCTTTTGTTCCAGGTGGGCCAGACGACGAAGCCTCTCCATGCTCCCCTCACCCCCCACGGCACAAAGAGAGTCCGTCCTCCAGGGACCTCGGGTGCGCGCTGCCCTGACCATCAGACGCCCCGAAAACGCACAGCTGCCCCCTCGGTCAAGCTGATCTCTTTAATTTGCCCTGGAAAAATGTTATTTGGGGGAAAATAGGGATTTATATTAACGTATTATAAATTTGGGAAATTTGTTACATTCCCTCCCTGAAAAAAAGGGGAGAGTACGGTAGCCAAAAGTAGCGACCGTCTTCCCATCGGAGTTATGGCTCAGAGTGTCTGGGGTTGCCGCGCACACCCTCATCTGCGGTGATATGAGAAAGCAGGCAGGGAGGGGAGGGGAAGCGACCCCACAAGGCCCAAAAGGAGGTTAAAAACGCCCCCTCCCCCCCACACGTAGCTAAAAACTTATCGGGCGACAATTTGGCGGGCCAGGACGGAGGGGAGATAGTGGGAAATCGACTCGCTCCTAAAACCTCCTGGGTTAAGTGATTAGGAGGAGGGGGGTTTGCCCCGCCGCTCCCAGCCGGGCTGGGGTCCCGAACTCCTCCCGACCCCGGAGACACTCGCCGCGGAAGCGTGGGCCGGGTCAGCCCCGGGAGCTCGCCCTGGCCGCGACCGCCCAGCCCTGGCCCGACCTCGCCCCTCCCGCCCCCGGGGCGCGCCTTTGGAAAGCCGGGCGCCCCAGCAAAACGCCAGGCCCGTGCACCCCAGCGGGGCTGCCGCGCGCCCGCGACCCCGGCCCCCAGGGGCCCGCACCCCTCCGGCTCGCCGCGGTTATTTTTAGGAAGTCGGAAATCAAAGATGGCTGGAGGTCAGGCCCCGAAAGGTTAGGGCGAAGATCGGCAGGCGGCGTAGCCGAGGGAAAAAAAGCGAAAACCAAAAAAGAAATTTTAAGAAAGGGAAATATTGTGCCGTTCTCTCCCACCTCCTCAGGCCCTGCAATCCCCTCCGCAGCGCGGGTGGCCCGCACCCCAGCTCCCGGGGGTGGGGAGAGGTCGCGCCCCCTCCCCCCGCTTGGCCCGGGAGGGGCGCGCGCAACAGATCGCCCTCCCCCGGGGGGGGTCTTCCAGGGGTGCGCCCCTTCTCCAGCCTCCTGGAAAACCCCCAAGGGGTGAGGGAAAGGGTGGGGACCCCCGGGGTCTTTCTTTTAAAAGCGGCGCCAGGGAGGGAGGAGGGGAACCTAAGTTACAAGTGGGGGGAGGTTACTAGTGAGGGGAGTGGAACCAATTAAGAGAGGGGCACAGGACAAGGAGAAGGGAACCTTTCAGGAATGAGAGGGACGAAGGAGAGGGTGGGGGTCAATTTCACAATAAGGGGAGAGAGACGGGGGTGAAACTTACACGAGACAGGGGAAGCGGAGCGCTAAAAGTGTAACATTAACAAGGACGGGGCTGGGGGTGGGGGGGAATGAGGCTGCCTCCCTTCTCTGGAACTGAGCCCCCAGATCTCAGTGCGAGAATCTGCGCTGGAAGCCGCTAGCTCCCCGAAGCCCGCGCCTTCGAGGGCCCGGCGAACGTCCGGGAAACTGCCCGCCCCGGGCGTGCGCCCCCAGCCCCACTCACCCGGCTCCCCCGCCGCCGGCGCCGCTGGGGCCGCATCTGCAAACTCCGGGGCCGGCTGCTGCGGCCGCTGCTCGCCCTGGTCCTCCTCCGAGTTGATGTGTTGGGGTTTCGCCTGCTTGCGCCTCGACATGGTGCGAGCATCGGGGCGCCGGGAGAGCCGCGGTTATTTGCCCACTCCGCCACAAATTCCTGGAGTTGGGAAATTTACCCCCCTTCGGCCGGAACGCGCATGTCCCAGTAATTATTATTATCAATAATGCATTGCGATTTATCATGAGCCCTGACAGCTGATTGGCCTGGGTCCAAGACCTCAGAGATCATTTAAATAAGCCCTCATTGATCAGGGAGGGGCGAGGCATTCTGGGCTTTGTAGTCCGTCCCTACATGCGACAAAGGCGTGTTCATCGAGGGAGCGCAACTAATTAGCATCCGGGCTCAGATTGGCTGGATCGTGGACGAAATCAGAGGGGGACCCATCCTCGCTCCAGCTATCTGAGTGCTTGGAGAGAAAAAGAAAAATAATTGTATGCTTATTAAAAACTGGGAGCTTCCGTAAAAGTTGTGCAACGAGCGTATTTGGTAGTGTGCTCCAAAAATTACTCTTGTAAGGTTGATACCCGCTCAAGCCGGGGTTGAAGGTCTTTTCAGTGGAACAGTTTGGCTCAATTTTTACATCTACTGAAAAAACAAACAACAAACAAAAAATTGAGATGTGACCCAGGTCGCCTCCCATCTTCTTTTTCATTGAAATGTTTAGATTGAGATGCCTGAAGAATGGTGAATGGTGGTTTATTCAACCTTCCCACCCCATCTCAACTCTTAAAGTGGCCTTCGAATTTCCAAAATTTCAGATTATCCCCTCACCATGATTTATTTCCTTTAAATGGCAAATAGTAACCCCCAGGATTCGTATTCACAAAGATTGGTTTGTTGTTGCAATGCGACCTTGATTTTTGGTTTGGGTGGTTTTTTTTTTTACTTTAAAATGGATACTAAATATAGAAAAGTCAGATTAAAAGCCTGTGTAGTCAGAGATAATATCAAAACAGCAAGCAATTGCATTTTTTCCCCTATGAGCCATAAATGTCTGATAACATCATATTTTATTACTGAGACAATGCTCTTACATCTCCCACGGAGTAGCAATGGGCACTGTCAGTAACTGGGTGTTTCTAAACTAATCATTAATGGAATTTTTTGCAATACGGACTTTATTATGGAAAAGGTATATAGTTCAAAGTGATTGTATCATCTTGACGTGGGGATACCTGGAATTTTCTAAAATTTTGTGTGTATATAATATATTATATGTATACACATCTATACAGTAAATCTCTCTGTATTTAATTCCACTAACTGCCTTGCACAATGTAAATGCTCAATAAATGTTACATGAATGATGAAATCTTCAGCCTCCTAAGTCTTTGATTGGTGTTTCCATGACGCCTCTGGGCATGCGTCTTTATCTGGCATTTACTTCATTGCAAGAGACTGTGCAGCTATAAACCTTTCCTCCACATTTGTGCATTGCATTTTCTTGATTAGTTATACATCAAGTTCCCAGCTTATAAGAGTTTCTTGGAAGCTCATCAGGAATGCAAGCAAAACAGAATGCTGGGCTCACAAATATGTTCACCTGGGTGTTTGGACAACCCAAGGCAGAAAATATATCAGCTTGATCATCTTTTTGATATTCATGGCCATCAATAAAAACTTATTGAAGGAAGGAAGGGTAACCTCCAATTTTTGAGTCTCTGTTTGAAAATGTTTTGCATTGTTTTATGTAAGTCCCCTAAAGCAAAAAAGATAGAATTACAGTCAACTAGCCGAAGTTGGAAAGGTAAGAATTTGGTTTAATAATAGATGGAAGCCATTTAGAACTCGCATACTGAGTAAAAAGGCCAATTAACGCCTGCCTTGCTGACTAATCTACTTATATTCCCAACACCTTTTCTGTGTAAGACAGTGTGGCAGGAGATGTAATTTACAGATCTAAATGAATGTACAGTAGATTTACGGCTCAAGAAATATTAGTGGTTTAAGGAAAACTCCATTTAAGATAGAGTTGTTTATTTTAGTTGGTGATAGTTAAAACATGTTCGCCATTTCTGCTTAGAACAAGCTAGTAAAATTGTGCCACTTGAGTCTCCAAGTGATGATAATAATAATAATTGATTAAGCCCCTGGTATGTGGCACAGACTGCACGAAATGCACACTTCCTCATTTTATCTTCCCAGGAAGATCAGGATTGTTTTGACCATTTTGAAAATGAGGAAACTGAGGCTCAAAGAGCTGAGGTGACTTAATTCGAAAGTGGCTGAGCTGATGGTCAGTCCCTCAGTCTGGCTCCAAAATTCTTCCTGTCACATCCCAATACCTGTCATCCAGCTCTAGCTGATATAGACAAAATAGCCAAACAAGAAAATAATGTGCCAAAGAAAACATATGTTAAATTCAGCCTGTCCTGGAAAATCCAGGGTCTGTGGAAATAGATTCTACAGATAAAGTCAAAGGGAAGTTTTCCTTAAAGGGAAATCTTCATGAATATCATATCAAGAAAAGAAAGACACAGGACACGTCTTGAATCTACCACCAACTTATGAGCTGCAGCCGGCAGCTAGTAAACGGGAGGTGAAGAAAGACCCTAGAACAATAGGGAGGGGTGAATGGAGAGTGGTGGGGAAGAAGACCAGGCCCTAATCAAAGGTAATTTTTTTGATTATTTAATATTCCTTAAACAACCAAAAGAGCAGGGTGGGACCAGAGTTAGAAAAAAAACTGATCAGAGCAAAGGATGATATTAAATTTTTTAATGCCTTTGTTAGGTGTTAGGTGGGTTTATATAATCCACTCATTCTTGCTGTGTGCCCCAGGCAGAAATTGTCAGAAATTCACTTGTTATACCTTTCAGCAAGTTGTCTATGAACCCTGAGGCTTTATTGTTTTTAAGGATATTTGAGATACATCATCCTATCTCATCCTGATTAAAATCCTTTTTTATTCCCATTTCATAGATGGGAAAACAAGGTCAGAGTTCCCGTCAGCACCTTGGGGATACTAACAAATGCATGCTGAATGGGTGAATTCAGTAACTTTCCGGTTAAAGGGTATAGGTCTCCGTGGAACTCAGACCTTCTAACTCTTTCCACCTCTGCTCTATTCTGCAGGGAACGTTCTCTACTCTTTGCCTCTCTTCACCTGGCCCACTCTTACTAAGCCTCTAGTCTCAGTTCAAATTTTCCTTGCTAAAACTGGCCTTTCCTCATTCAAATTAGGTCTCGCCTATTAATGTCGATCTTCTAGAAGTCACTTCTTTCCTTTTATAGCATAGTTCAAAATTTATAATTACAGATTTAATCATATATCCGTTTATTGCTTGTCTTCCGTACTTCAGGCTCCACGAGGGCAAACACTGTCACTACTGTGTCCCTAGCACTTAGCCATAGTACACAGCCATGGAACACAGAGTCACAATAAATAATAATCAATCAACTAATCAATGGTGAATGACTTTGGGGGCCTGAATATAAAATAAAGTATTAAAAGGCAATTACTGTAAAATAGTGCAGCCACTATGGAAAACAATATGGCTGTTCCTCAAAAAATTAAACATAGAGTTATCATCTAATCCAGCATTTCCACTTCTGGGTATACAGCCAGCAGAAGTGAAAGCAGGGACATGGAAAGGTATTTGTACACCCATGTTCATAGCATTGCTCACAACAGCCAAAAGGTGGAAACAACCCAAGGGTCCAGCAACAGATGAATGGATAAACAAAATGTGGTATGTACATATAATGGAATGTTATTCAGCCTTAAAAATGAAAGAAATTCTGACACATGCTACAACATGGATGAACCTGAGGGCATTATGCTAATAGAAATAAGCCACTCACAAAAAGACAAATATTGTATGATTCCACTTATATGAGATGCCTAAGGTAGTCAAATTCATAGAGACAGAAAGCAGAGGGGTGGATGCGGGGGGCTGGGTGGAGCGGGAAATGGAGAGTTATTGTTTAATGGGTATGGAGTTTGAGTTTTGCAAGACAAAAAGAGTTCTGGAGATTGCACAACAATGTGAATGTTCTTAATACCACGGCACAGTACACTTAAAGATGGTTAAGATGATAAAATTTTGTTATGCATATTTTACCACAATTGGGAAAAAAAGGCAATGACAAGCTGATGGTTGTCCAACTGTATAAATTTATTAAAAATCATTGAACTGTACACTTACAATGGATGAATTTTATGATATGTAAAGCTTACCTAAATGATGCTGTTTCTAAGAAGGCAATTAGGTATTTGGCCATCCCATAACTGAAAGGGCCGTAATTATGTGTGTGCTTTTTTTTCTATGTAGCATTCCCAGCATCTCAATCCTGAAAAGACAAAAGTGGCAAGGCTGGTGTCCATAAGCTGTGATCTGTCACTGCAAAAGTATCGCCCCTCTGGATCTCTATTTATTCATGCCAGGAAATGAGCAAGTGGACCAACGTGGTGACCACTGCTGCTTTAATTTGGCAAATGTAACATCTCGATTTGGGAAGTCCAAAGAGTGCCCTTTTTCTCAACATGGCCCAAGCTCTTGGAGACTCTGGACTCTCATCGATTTGATATCTGCCCGCCTCAAATGGAAGGCTTTACGTCTGGAAGGAACTCTTCAAATTCTAGAGATTTAGAAGTTGAGCTAAAATTGCTTCAGAAATCACGCTTATAATTCACTGGGAGTGCTTTATTAAAATGGGGCCAAATGTCCGCTTTTCCGTGTGTCCTAGCCCAGAACCCTTCTGTTGGGATGATTTATGGTTGCAAAGTTTGGCTAATTGCAATAATAACCACTTAAGTGATGATATTCCCCCTCCCTCATTTTGCTCTCTCTCTGCTTGTTGCCATTTTATCAGTCTCAAATTGATATTGAACAATTGAGCAATTACTCTTCCTTGTTACCACTAATATATTGAAGCCTACAACTGTGTCCCCAGAAAGAGTAGAAATATTCCAGCAAGTTCATTAAAGCAGGAAGGAGTGGTCAGAAAGGAGAATTTCTCCTGCAGTTTCCTCGGTTGAAGACTAGATGGGCCAGGATGGAAAAGCTGACGCGACTGGCTTGTCCCTCAGTCCCGTGGCTAGCTCACTCTAGTCCATGCATGCGGGTCTTTAGGTCAATCTCGGGCACTCACATGCTCTCGAGGATGTTGGTTCTCTGAATCCACAGCAGTGCTTCTCATTAGGAGGTGATTTTCTCCCTCCCCACCAGGGGACATTTGGCAATGTCTAGAGCCTTGTTTTGGTTGTCACAATTCAAGTGCTACTAGTTTCTAGTAGGTAGAGGCCAAGGTTCATGCTAATATCCTACAAGGCCCAGGACAGCCCCCTACAACAAAGAATTATTTGACCCAAAACGTCCACAGTCCCAGAGTTGAGAAACCAGGTCTATAGGCAATACGATTTCAAGGCCATGTTAGCATCTACCTAATACTTTTTTTTTTAATGGTAAAATATTTTCTAATAAAACTTTAAGTACTAAGCCACAATCAAATCCTCTTGTCTTGTCCAGGGGGGCGTTCTTAACCTTCTCAAACTAAATCAAACCCCTGCATTCTGGCCTTTTCTCTCAAAGATTGCACAATCTTATGTTCACTTGTTGGGGTGATTTGAGTAATTTATCTGCTTCTTCTGCAAATTACAGAAAGATAACATTTTAGTGAATTTTCTTCTAACCCTTCTTCCATGAGCATCATAACTTCTGCGTAATTGAGATCAATTTGAAGATACCTTCTGGAGTTCTATTTATTTCACTAAACAGGATATCATAAGCCTTTTCTGCTTCATTAACACAATCTTTGTAAATGTGTTTTATAATGTAATTTTTTCACTCTGTGAATGAACCTTTCATTTACTTAACCAATCCCTGTTATACATTTGGGTTGTTTGTCTTTATTATAAATAATATTTCAATGAACATCCTGTTCATACAGCTCTGCCCAAATTTTGGATTTCTTAAGGCCTCGCGACCTGAGTCTTTCTGACGTGAATGTTGGTGTTTCACAAATTTACAACCCTTCAAGAGCTTTTTTCGAATACTATCTTATTGCCTTTGTGGGCTCTTGAGCAAGACACGAGCCTTGGTAAGGCGAGCGATCAAGCTAAATGGGTGAGCCCATAAACATTGCTTATCAGGACGCTCACATATTTCGTAACTGGACGGGAGAAATGTATAGATTTTCAAAAACAAGTCGAAGGTTCAATTGATTGAACAATTTTTCTGCTAAAAACACTTTCCATTTCATTCTCTTTTTTAGCAATTCTGATTCATTCTTAAATATTTCTGTATTGGCACCCTTAACCTCTCCTAAAAGTTTTCCCTTGCTTTTTTTTTTTTTTTGGTCATCTACCAGACAGAAATCCTGCTTCCCCCTCCCCAGAAAAGTGCCTATTCTGAACTTTGTCTTCAAAAAAATATCACTGAGAAGGCACTTCTGTAAATTTGCCACAAATGTTCTTTATTATAACAAACCTTTAAGAGCTAAAAGCCCAGCACATGGGAAAGTTTACTGTCATAAATATCTATCCGTCTTTGCAATATAAATTATAATTGAAAATAAACTTGTCAGAGAACTCCATGGAACACACAGAAAGTGAGACAGTTGGAGTGAGGCAATTAAGAATGTTAATTGGCGCAGAGAGAAAAGCAGAGGATGGTCATTGTTAAGATAACTAACTGGTCTATAAACACCTAAATGGATTTTGTGAAGGGGAAGAAAGGATCATCTTTTGGCCATGAAAGGGAATATAAAATGTTCTTTTCTTTGTTTTAATGTGTGGAGAGATTTTAACTTCTTTTCTCAGCTCAGACTCCCAAATAAACAAATGACTTGGCCCTCGTCTGCTGGGGGTTACAAAGAGACTGCAATGAGGCCCAGAAATGGAGGGGCGAGTGGAGAGCAGAAAAAGCAGATGCTGAAAAACAAAAATAAGGAGGAATGATAACTGGAGGGGAATAAAGAAAGACTCCAAAAGAGAAGGAATAAAACTCCTAGGAAACAGAACGAGACTTAAGCACTGAGAATAACAAGCTTTCATTCATTTTGTTCACCCTCCAGTGAAAGTTCATTTCTTTTTTTTTTTTTTGAGGAAGATCGGCCGTGAGCTAACATCTGCCAATCCTCCTCTTTTTGCTGAGGAAGACTGGCCCTGGGCTGACATCTGTGCCCATCTTCCTCCACTTTATATGGGACGCCGCCACAGCATGGCTTGACAAGCGGTGCGTCGGTGCACGCCCGGGATCCGAACTGGCGAACCCCGGGCCGCCGCAGGGGAGCGCGTGCACTTAACCACTGCGCCACCGGGCCGGCCCCAAGAGTTCATTTCTTAAATCAGGCAGCGAGGACAAGCAGCTGAAGACAGACCCGGGTGTGGGTCTTGCCTTTGCAATTTCCGTCCCGGCTGTCTAACCTCTGCCAGGGACTCAACCTCTCTCCCACTTGTCTTCTTCCCCAGTAAACGGGGAGATGACTCTCTACTTGCTGCTGCCAAAACTAGAAATGATTTGCGGCAAGTCTCTGGCATATAATTGGTGTTCAGGAAACACCGATCGTCATCATGCAAAATTTTTCAGGCTATAGCAGAAATATTTATCTAATGTTTCTCATAATATTAAGTAGACCCACAATGTACATGCTAGTTTGGGGGTCAGAGTTACTTTATTCACTTGATCATTCATTTGGTTATTCATTCATTCAACGAGTAATTATTTTGTCCACTGTGTACCAGGCTTTGAACTAGGTGCTGAGGATTTAGAGATGAAAAAACTCAAGTGGCCACAGTCTAAAAAGTGTAAAAGATTAATGTCAACACTGTGGGCTCCTGCAAAAATGGTGGTCTACGGTACACGGATTCTGCCTAGAATGGGACTGGGGTGGGATGAAGTCACGAAAGGCATAACTGAGGACAGAGCCTCTTCCAGACTAGATATTCCTTGACAGAAGGGGCCGTGGTCGTCGCATTCACCATTACACAAACTGATAATTTTAATATATGTCAGCTAAAGGCAAGTGCTGTGAAGACAGTTAAAGCAAGGTAAAGAGATAGAGAATGCCAGTGGATGCTATTTTGTAGAGTGATCAAGAAAGGCTAAACTGATAAGAAGACATGTGAGCAGAGACATGAAGGAGGTGAGGGAGAGAGCCATACAGCTGGCTATGGGAAGAGCATTCCAGGCAGCGGTAACAGACAGTGCAAAGGCCCTGAGGCAGGAACGTGTTTGACATGTTTGAAGAACCTTAATAAGGCCAGTGGGCTGGAGCGGAATGAGGGAGAGGTAATAGGGGCAGAGCATGTATGGCCTTGGAGATCATGGATCCAGGATTTTTGTTTTCTGTTCTTCCAGTTTTAAAAAATTGTAGCAAAATATACATAACATTTAACATCTTAATCATTTGTAATTGTACAGTTCAGTGGTATTAAATACATTCGCATTGTTGTGCAACCATCACCACCATCCATCTCCATAACTCTTTTCATCTCGCATAACTGAAACTCCATTCCCATTAAACAATAACTCCCTATTTCCCAATCAACCCAGCCCCTGGCAACCAACCACCATTCTACTTTCTGTCTCTACGAATTTGACTACTCTAGGTACTTCATATAAGTGGAATCCTCTAGTATATGTCTTTCTGTGACCAGCTTATTTCAGTTAGCATAATACCCTCAGGTTCATCCATGTTGTAGCATGTGTCAGAACTTCTTTCATTTTTAAGGCTGAATAATATTCCATTGTACGTGTATACCACATTGTGCTTATTCATTCGTCTGTCAGTCAACACTTGGGTTGCTTCCACCTGTTGGCTCTTTTGAATGCCGCTGCTACCAACATAGATGAACAAACATCTCTTCAAGACTCTGCTTTAGGGCCGGCCCCGTGGCTTAGTGGTTAAGTGCACGCGCTCCACTGCTGGCGGCCCGGGCCCGGATCCCGGGCGCGCACCGACGCACCGCTTCTCCGGCCATGCTGAGGCCGCGTCCCACATACAGCAACTAGAAGGATGTGCAGCTATGACATACAACTGTCTACTGGAGCTTTGGGGAAAAAAAAAAAAATAAATAAAATTAAAAAGACTGCTTTCAATTCTTTTGGGTATATACCCCAAAGTGGAATTGCTGGGTCAGATGGTAATTCTTTTTTTAATTTTTTGAGGAACTATCATACTATTTTCCACAGTGGTTACACCATTTTACATTCCCACTAACAGTGCACAGGGGTTCCAACTTCTCTGCATCCTGATCAACACTTGTTATTTTCTGTTTTTTTGATAGTAACCATCTAATGGGTGTGAGTTAGTATCTCATTGTGGTTTTGATTTGCATTTCCCTAATGATTAGTGATGTTGAGTATCTTTTTCTAGGTTATATCTATATATATCATATATCAATATATACATAGATTAGATAGATAGATAGATAGATAGATAGATAGATAGATAGATATACCAAATAAAAGCTGTTGTTACTTCTTCCTTACTTCTGTTTATTTTAAATGTCATATCACAGTGGCACCTTACCAAATAGATACCCAAATAACTACTAGGACATTTCAAAGATGTAAAAAATAACTCAAAAGGAGTGACTAGTAGAATGCTTAAGAAAGTCTTAATTATCCTGCACCCAAAACATCTAAGAGCTGAAATATTTAGATAGGCTTCATCTTTTTTTTTTTTTTTTGGCTGAGGAAGATTAGCCCTGAGCTAACATCTGTGCCAATCTTCCTCTATTTTGTATGTGGGTTGCCACCACAGCGTGGCTGATGAGCGGTGTAGGTCCACGCCCGGGATCTGAACCCACAAACCCTGGGCTGCGGAAGCGGAACATGCCAAACTTAACCACTACGCCATGGAGCTGGCCCAGATAGGCTTCATCTTAATATGACTGCCAAGACAACAGCAATAAGACAGCTTCTCCCCTTTTTTTTGTTTTTAAAGAACATTGCTCTTTGTCTAGTGAGATGAAAAGCTGTTAGAGGGTTTTGAGCAGGGGAATGACGTGATTTCCTTAGGTTCTAGAAGGAGAACTCTGAATGCCGTGGCAGACTGTGGCTCATGGGGGAGGGGCAGACCTGGGAAGGGCCATGAAGATGCAACAGCGATAGTCCAGGGGGGAGAGGATGGAGGCTTGGACCAAGGTGAAAGTGGCGGGGGTAGGAGAAGTGCTTGGGCTGGGAAATATATTGCGATCATGTGGCTGATAGGACTTGCTAACAGGTTGGATGTGAGTGTTAGAAAGAGAGGCCAAGGATGACTCCTAGATCTTCGACCTGAGCACCCAGAAGGATGCAATCACCGCCTACAGAACTAGGGAAGGCTGTGGGAGAAGTCCATCTGGTGGTGGTGGGGAGAGTGGGATGCTTCATGACTCATTTGGGACTTGTTATGTTTGAGACGCCATTCGACCTTCAAGTGGAAAAGTCAAATCAGGAGTTGGATAGACCAGTCTGGAGTTCAGGGGTAAGGCCCAGGAGTCTGGTGACATCAGTGGAGGATGGTATTTGAAGTCTTGGGGCTGGTTGGGATCATCTAGGAAGCGAAAGGAGATGAGGAAGAAGCAAGTGCAAAGATGAGGCCTAGGGAACTCCCAGGTTTAAAGGATGGAAGTCGAGGAGGAACCTACAAAGGTAGCTGAGAAGGAGCAGCCAGTGAATCACAAGGACCAAGAGAGAGCTGTCCAGGAAGCCAAGAGAGGAAAGTGTTTCATAAAGGAGAGAGTGATCTACTATTTGAACACGACGCTGCTATTTCAAGGCAGACGAGCACTGGGACCTGACTGCTGGGTTGGGCAACCTAGAGAAGGCCAGTCACCAAGAGAGGCTCCAGTGGAGCTGTAGGGGCAAAAGCTGATCGGAGAGGGCTGAAAAAGAGTGGGAGGAGGTGATGAGTAGGGTCAACTTTTTTGAAGCTGTTTCATGGTGAGTAGGATATGGGAGGCGTAGAGCAGGGTGGGAAGCAGAGCTTCAGGGAGAATACCAGTTTAAGGGCGATATTACAGTGGGTGTTGGATGATGAGAGGAAGGATCCAAGGGAAGGAGAGTCGTTGATAATACGGGAGAGAAAAGGAACCATTACAGAGCAATGGACTTAAGAAGGTGGGAAGGGATGGGGTGCTGGCCTGTGATGTGAAAACATCAGTTCATCCATAATAGCAGGGAAGGAGAACATTTGGATCCAAGTCAAGACAAATGAATTGACTTAGCTTGGGAATGTGTGGAAGTTCTCTACTGATGCATCCAGTGTGTGACTGAAATTAGAAATAAGAGTAAGGAAGGGGAGAGGGTGTTGAGTGTTAGAAAGGAAGAGGTGAAACAGTCTTCCAGGAGAGAGGGAGAATGAATGGAGGAAGGAAACGCAGTGGGGTGGCTGGGCCCAAGTGGTGGTCACCCATTGAAGGAGAAGCCATGGTTGTGTGTGTGTGTGTGTGTGTGTGTGTGTGTGTGTGTGTTCCCAGCCTTCTCCAGCAGTTCCCTTGCAGGTGCAGATGGCTAAGAGTTGGAGTTAACTCGGAATGGGGTTTAGCCAAGCAAGTCAACATAGAAAGAAAAGAGCAAGGGCGTTCAGGGTGAACGTGAGGGAATATAAGTTAGAGCATGGAACCCAAGCCTGGCACGACAGGCAGTGGGTGAAGAAGAGTGACACAATGGCAGAGTCAGTAAATGTGGCGGTCAGGGGAAGGTCAAGGAATTGGTGGACTTGGGGTCCCAAAGGGACTGAGCTTGAAGGATAATGGGTGATGATCGGAGGGAGAAACGCTGGAAATTGAGGTGGTGGAGGCGATGTTCTTGTTGGAAATGAGGAGAATATGCGCGTGGGAGTGTGTGCTGAGACGGGGCGATGTGCTAAGATCCCTAACGGAGAGAGAGTCGAGGAACAGAGCAGCAGGAAATCAAAAGGGTCATCTTCATTGATATTGAAAATGTCCAGAAGCATTATAGGTGAGTGAGATACTGAGTCAGGGAACAAAATCTTTAAGAACTGAAGGGCAGGATCTCAGGGGTCTGCAGAGGATGCAATGAGGATAGGAAAATCTGAGTTCTGGGCTTCCAAAGGGCTGAATGGTTTGAAGGAGGAAGAAGTGATAAATGAGGGAATGAGAAGCAAGGAGCCCACCTTGCCCAGCTCCAGGCTGGTGGACTGGGGGGTCAGAGGGAAACAGCCACCCCTTGAGACGGCTGGGGTGGGGAGCAATGTCCCCAGGGGAGAACCAAGAGTCGGTTAGAGCAAAAAGGTGCAGGGACATTCAGAGAAGAGGGTGAGGATAAAGGCAATTTTGCCATGAGGGACCAGAAGGGACCGGGGAAATGTTAAGGGCTTGGGGGAGGGGTGGAGACTGGGTCAGATAAGGCTCTGGGGGTATGGAGTCGGTTACTTAGCGCCAGGCAGGGTTCTGACCACTTTGTAGGTATTTAATCATTTATCCTGTGGGATAATTACTATTATCATCATACTCATTTTCCAGGTGAAGAGACTGAGGTACAGAAAGGTAAGTGACATGCCCAAGGTCTCATAGGGTTACAACCAACATTCAGAACTAAGCAACTTCCCCAGGACCATACCAAGTGCCGGCAAACCACAGCCCGAAGGCCAAACCCAGCCTGCCATTTGTTTTCGTATGAACTGCGAGCTAAGAATGGGCTTTACACAAGGACATTCGCCATCTATTTAATAAGAAACATTTACTTTGAACCCCAATCAAGCAAAATGCTATCCTTCCCAAGGAATTCCATTCTTCTCATTAGTAGACCTGTATTGGAAAAAATTATAATCAAGTATTATTATATTTTGAACTTCATCAATTGAAAATGTATTTTCTGGGCCGGCCCCATGGCTTAGCGGTTAAGTGCACGTGCTCTGCTACTGGCGGCCCGGGTTGGGATCCCGGGTGCACACCGACGCACCGCTTGTCCGGCCATGCTGAGGCCGCGTCCCACATACAGCAACTAGAAGGATGTGCAACTATGTCATACAACTATCTACTGGGGCTTTGGGGGAAAAAATGGAGGAGGATTGGTAATAGATGTTAGCTCAGAGCCGGTCTTCCTCAGCAAAAAGAGGAGGATTAGCATGGATGTTAGCTCAGGGCTGATCTTCCTCACAAAAAAAAAAAAAAAGAAAATGTATTTTCTTTCTTGTGTAAGTATTTACATAATATTCTTAGTTTTGCCTCTTGGTCCACAAAAATCTAAAATATTTCTATGTGGTCCTTTAGAGAAAAAGTTTGCCGATCTCTGGACTATATTCAAATATCTGTCAGTAGAGGAAATATTCAATAAATGTCCGTTGTTATTGTTGACATCATTATCATCATCATTGGCACCTAATGCATAGGAGTTATAAACAACCTGGCTGTGAATCCAGCCTTGTAGTGTCACCCAAAACATATCAAATGAATGTTAGCTATTGAATGAATGAGTGAATGAACGAAGGAGTGTGGGAGCAGTGAAGGAGGATAGGTGTGGGGTGAAATTGATAGCATCTTTCACTGAGACAGAGAGCATATCAAGAGGGGGAGGGAGGGTCAGAAGCAGTGAGTTTACTTTCAGAAATGTTGTTGGAGGTGAGAGTTGATTAGATCAGCATAAACCCAGGGAATGCTAATTGAACCCGAGCAAATCCACCATTGTCCTCAGTGTCTGACCCCTGACAGAAAATTCCATAGCTATGCAGAAACCCCTGTATACCTCTGGGATATTTTTATAGGGACTATAAAAGAACTGGGTGTGGTTAGGGGGTGGGGGAGAAGATTCTGGAGGGCTGGTTCTTTGACAAGAGTTTATCAGGAAAGACCTGTTTTTATTGGGTTCCAACTAAATTTGAAACAATGTGCTGGGCGGTGGCCTTATGTAATTGTCCTCACAATTCTGAGGAGCAGATATTATCATTCCCATTTTACAGATGCAGAAACTGAGGATGGGAAAAGCTGTGACCTGTTCCAGGCGCATACCTCAGAAGCAGCAAATCCAGGCTTTGTATCAGCTTGTCTGACTGCCAGTCATTCATTTCTTCTTCATACAACCCATGGGGCAGGCAAGGTTCTAGGCCCCGCAATTCGGCAAGGAAGGTCTGCCTCTTGGAGCTCCTAGGCCAGTGGGGAAGACAGACAATAAACAGATAAACAATACACAACTAAAATAAGTGCAGATTGTCATGTGAACCATGAAGGGAATAGACAGGGTAAAGTAATTAGACAGTGACTTGAGGTGGAGGCCACCTGAGCTGGGATGTTCGCGGGTGATCACTCCGAGCTGAGACCTGTGGAGCTGAAGGAAGAATGTCCTGGAAAGTAGCACTCCTGAGTCAGGAATGAGCTTGGAGTGTTTGAGGATCAGAAATGAGGCCACTGTCTTTCCTGTGTAGCCAGTAAGGGACAGAGGGGGAGGAGCTGTGGTTGGAGGGTGGGCCGGCCCAGATCACAGAGGGCCGTGTAGGCCCTGTCAGTGGTTTGACTCATTCTAAGTGTGGGGAGCCTCTGGAGGGCTTTAAGCAGGGGCGTGATGTGATCTGATTTACCTGGTGAAAAGACTGCTTGTGGAGAAGAAAATGGAAGAGGGCAAGATGGAAGACAACAAGGAGACTGACCACACCTGGACCCCATTCCCCCCCCCCAACACACACCCACGCTCACCTTTCTCCTCAGGACCTTGGATGAAACTCCCTTCCGTCTGATCCTTCCAGTTCCCACCCCTCCAGCTGAGGAGGTACAACAAGTGCGGCAGGGCCTGCTACATAATTTGCGAGGCCCAGTGCGAAATGAAAACATGGACCCCTTGTTCAAAAATGAAGAATTTCAAGATGCTGACAGCAGAGCATTAAACCGAGTGTGAGGCCCTTCTGAGCGCGGGGCCCTGTGCAGCTGGCCGGGTCACACATCCATGAAGCCGGCCCTGAGCCACTTTGGACTCATTCTGAGAAGGCCGCGTCTGAACCCCTTTAGAGATCCTAACTTGCTTGATACCAGAGGTGTTGCTTCTGTAATCACAAAGAGGTGCTGGAAGCAATGGGAGTATTTTAAAAGTAACCGTCACCCTAGTTGGGGGGCGAGATTATGATAGCAGAAGTCGCATCCAAGGGCTAGCAGAGACCAGAGGCTGGAGGGAGGACTTCCTCCCGCTGCTGGAATCAGGAAGGCTCCTGCAGGAAGGGCTTTGGAGGACCTAGGAGGGTAGGCAGGACTTGGACAGGAAGCCAGGAGGTGGGGAGGCTTTCCAGGCAGAAGGTAAGAAAGAACAAAAGCCCTGGGCCTGCTCAGAGAAGGTTCGGTTTGGCTGGAGTATCAATCTACAAAGCGAAGGAGGTGGAAGGTTCTAGAAGGTTAAACCAGGAAGCAGGGGGCTCCTCCCAACACACTTTGGGAGACCCTGGCTCAGCCTCGGAGAAAGTCAGACTCTGGAGATAGGCAGTTTGGGTTCATAGGCCCCACCTTTTAACAGCTAGGCAATGGTCGACACCTCTCCAAGCCTCAGTTTCTCCAACTGTGAAGTGGGAGGAACAGGGTTGCTGCTTCCCAGGGATGTGTGAGGATTAGATGAGCTTATGTGTCATGCCTGGGAGATGACAGGTGCTCATCCAGTGACGGCCCCTGGTGTGCCCAGCTCTGAACAGGCTGGAGTGAAAGAACCCGCATCCTGTCAACGGAAGTGTCCCCAGGTGGAGTTATCTTCTTGTCATTAATAATCACTATCAAGGTTTTGAGAAAGACTGAAAGCTGGCTCGAACTGATCTCCTTTGGGCTGGTCTTTGTTATTTGTAATCCTTTCTTCTATGCATTCTTCTTTTTCCTCTTCTTTTCTTTTTTCTTTCTTTGGTCCTGTGGTCTCACTGGTTATAGGAGAATAATCCACATTGAAATGAATTGCTCAGGGGCCGGCCCCGAGGCTTAGCGGTTAAGTGCGCGCGCTCCGCTACTGGCGGCCCAGGTCCGCTTCTCCGGCCATGCTGAGGCCGCGTCCCACATACAGCAACTAGCAGGATGTGCAGCTATGACATACAACTATCTACTGGGGCTTTGGGGAAAAAAAGGAGGAGGATTGGCAATAGATGTTAGCTCAGGGCCGGTCTTCCTCAGCAAAAAGAGGAGGATTAGCATGGATGTTAGCTCAGGGATGATCTTCCTCACAAAAAAAAAAAAAAAAAAAGAAAGAAATGAATTGCTCAGCTGTTGGGAAAACGTAATATCTGCCCTTTATTTATTGCAACATAGTGGCCAAGACTTTGAACATGTTACCTGTGTAAGTGAGGCCCTTCCTGAAGTCAAGGCCTCATAATCTTAGCTTTGTGATCCATCAGTAGGTTCCCAGGATGCTGAGCCATCTGACACTCTATGCCAAATTGGGGGCATTTCCCTTGGGAGAAGGTTCATAGCTTTCCTTGGATCCTCACAGGGGCTTTGTGCCCACCTCCCACCATCCGAAATCTAAACCCAGGACCAGGGTTCCTTAACCCTAGCACTACTGACATTTTAGAGGCGGATAATGCTTTGTTGCGGGGCTGTCCTGTGCGTTGTGGGATGTTTTGCAGCATCCGTGGACTCCACCCCAGAGATGCCAGTAGCACAGTCCCCCTTCCAGTATGGCAGCCAAAAATGTCTGCAGACATTGCCACAGGTCCGCTGGAGGGAGGGGCAAAATTGCCCCTGGTTGAGAACCCCTGCTCTAGAGCGCCCACTGCCCGTGGGGCCGCTGAGGCATGAAATACGTCAACAGCTGCCAGTCCTGAGTTCTCATGCACGTGGCGCTGTTGCTCTTGAGCACTGCTCCCCTCCCCAGTCTTCAACAAGACCTCTCTCAGCTGGTCCTTCACTAGAGGGCCTGACTCTGAGATAATAATGCTAACATTGACCCAACTGAAAGAACTTTTCAAAGGATCGACTGAGATCGTGTATAAAATAAAACTAAGAGCACCCTAGGAATCGATGAAGTCATCATCATCACAAACATACAACATTTTTATAAATATTTATTCTATAAATATAAAATATTTATTCATTCAATCAATCAATATTTTTGACTGAACCACCATGCACCATCCCTGTGCTTAGTGTGGGACACTACCGAACCTCTCATAATTCTTCTTACAACACTACAACGTTAATACCCGTTCAACAGCTATTTCCTGAGCACCTACTATGTGCCAGGCACTGAGACCCACGGTGCAACCGGCAGTGAACGGCACCCCCATCCATTGCTATCCCCATTTACCCGGCTCTGTTGTTTGCATAGAGAAAATGTTCATACCCGACACTGTGTTACTTACATGGTTATTTGTCTCGTCCACTGGAACCACAGAAGTTGGGATTTTGGACTGTTTCTTTCACTTCTGAATCCCAGCTTTTAGAACAGGGCTTGGCTCACAACAGGAAATCCCGTGGGATTTTTTTGAGAAGACTGTTGGGCCTTAAAGGAGACGTCTGGGGCAGAGAAAGAACTTGGGGAGACACTGGCTTGTAGACGGTTCAGGAACTGCAGGCGTAGGTGATCGCCTGAGGAGAAGGCATCCAGTAAGAAGAGACACGGTCCTTGGGTGCCTCCCTGAGGGACACGGAGCATTCATTCGACGGCACTGCGGGGCAGTGGTCAGAGAAAGGACGCGGTGCCCAGAGGGGTGGGTGATGGTCAGCTGAGGGGCTCTCTCCGGAAGGAAGGCAGACTTGTCTACACTCCTGAGTATCTTGATGCCGCTGAGAGATCAAGATAAGAACTGGAGAAAATGCCTGTTGGATTTAGAGATAAGGGCTGGGAGGCCAGGGACACATATGTGATGTGTAAGGACTGTTTCCATGGAGAGTGGAGGCCGAAGCCAGGGGAAATGAGGAAAAGGGGGCACAAGCCTTTTGATAAGTGAGGCTATTAAGGAGAGGAAAGAGATGGGATGTTAGCTGGGGGAAATGGGGGGCAAGGAAGGGTATTTTTTAAAAAGATGGGAGAGATTCTTAAGGCTGGAGGGAAGGATACAATTCAAAAGGAAAACTTGAGTATTCAAGAAGGAGGAAGGGGCGGCCCTGTGGCATAGCAGTTAAGTTCACGCTCTCCCCTTCAGCGGCCGAGTTCACAGGTTCGGATCCCAGGCGCAGACCTGTGCACTGTTTGTCAAGCCATGCTGTGGCGGCGTCCTATATAAGGTAGGGGAAGGTGGGCACGGATGTTAGCCCAGGGCCAGTCTTCACAAAAAACAAGAAAAAGAAGGAGAAAGTAAGAAAGGTTCTGAAATGACAGGAGGGGCTGGGAGATGGGGTTGGTCTTGGGTAGAAGGAGGGTGGAGGGCATCCTTCAACAGGAGGAAAGAAGCTACACATGTGGGGCTAAGCCAGAGACCTCCCAGGGCGGGAAATCCCTCCAGGAGGGTCCCTGCTCCCTCCCTGGCCTGTCTCCTTCCTCAGCCTCTTCCCTACTCTGCTCCGCCACCTGGGCCCGTGCCTTTCCTCAAGCCCTCAGCCAGGCTCCTTCCCGCGCCTCGCTTCCCCTCTGCCTGAACACTTGCTGCAGAGCCCCACGTGGCTCGGTCCTCGCGTCCTTTGGTCTCTGCACTCATGTCGCTTTTTCAGAGATCTTTCCTGATCATCCTACGGGCAATGGCATCCTCCTGCCATCAAGGTCCTCGTCATCATAAGCATCCGCCCTTGTCCTGCTAGAGGTTCTCTGCATGGCACAACCCAGCACTGTGCTATGCATTTCTCATTGGTTTATTCATCATCCCTTCCCGCTCACTAGAACTTAAGCTCCGTGCCTTTGTCCAGTTTACTCATGGCTGTATTCCCACCTCCTGGTACCATGCCTGGCAGATAGTAGATGCTCGAGAATTGTTTGTGAATGAATGAATGGATTTGGGATAAGTGGGTTTATACACTTGGTTGAGGCAAGTCGGGGGTTTCCCCTTCTGATGGAGTCCCCTTCCGGTATGATGAAGGGAATGAGATTGTGCTGTGGAGTACAGAGGGGTGGGGTGGGGAGGAGGAACTGGTCAGATACTAGGACTTGTGAAACTGCGTAGGGAGAAAGTGGAGAGTTGGTTTAATCGGGAGTTGTGCATCTGGAGGTTAGAGAAGGGAATTCGTGAGGGTCTTGACAAGACTGTGGTTCAAATGAAAGACCCTGCAAGCCATATGAGGACGAGGGACAACTAGCAGTGGCGGGTTTGGCACAAATATCAGAAAATCCCCAAGTAAGCAAGGAAGGTGGAAGAAGAGGGTGGGTGGTCCCTGCTATTCTACCCATTTTACAGATGAGAAAACAAAGGCCCTGAAAGGTAAAGTGACCTCCCCAGGTTCCCACAGCTGGGAGGCGACAGTCTGCATTTGAGCCCAGACAGGCCACATTCCACAGCAAGGAACCAAGTCTTGCCTTTGCTGTAAGGCATGATCTTAAGCCAGTCGCCTAAAATGATTCTAGTTTCTGAGCCGGAAAATCTAACAGAAGCATTCCAAGGTGGAATTTTAGGTGTGTCCCAAGGTGTAAAAAAAATCTCTTCCTAGGATTTCACGACTCTGAGATCTCTTCTGTTATGCTTATATTCCAATATTCTCTGGACGATTTCTGTCTCCTCCCCACTCTCCTCTATTTTTTTATTTACAAAAAAGAATTGTTTCTGCTTGAGGTCTGTTGGGTGTGGCTGAAAAAAATCCAAACTGGAGGCCTGGAAGCTTGTTGCTCAATTCATCAGGTGACTTAATATGGCCAGATATTGTGGTAACAGTTTCTTGGTCAAAGCTTTTGAGCCCTTTACACATGTAAATGAAGCTGTTCCTTAACCTGAGGTCCAAGGTCTAGGGTTGGAGCCATAAACCCTTTGCAACCGTGTAACAAATTTTGTACATACCTGCACATTCTTCTCCTGGGGAAAGAAGTCACAGCGCTCATCCAATTTTTACGACCTCCCCACTTTCAGCCTCCAAGATTCCGCCAGCTTCTTTTCAGACATTTTCCCTCACCACAGGGCCTTTGCACCTCCCTGCCTGAAACGCTCCGCCTTCCCTAATCTTGTTAATGGCTCACACTTGACCCTTAGCTCAGGCATCTTGTCTCCAGTCCTTTCTCCCCTTCCTCCCTGACTAGGTCAGGCTCCCTCACACACAGCCCTTGGAGAGCTGGACACCTCTCCACTAGCGTTTATCAGAGTTACAATTTTGTTTTATTTGTGAGATTATTTGAGTGAGATCTCTCTTCTCCAGGCTGTAGGTGCCATCTGAGTAGGGGCTACCTCTATTTACGCAATCTTGTCTCTCCAATGCCAGGCACCTAGCAGGTACCCCCAAGCTATGGCCACTGGGCATACTCCTGTATCAGAACTGTGGCTCAGCCTGAGCTCCGGCTCTGAAGACTGAGGTTCAAAATACACCATCAGTATCCATTTATTGAATACTCAAACCCATGCCATCTACACACACTGCCGCACTAAACTATTTTTCCAAGGATACCCTTCATTTATTCAGGTGGTATTGATGGAGGTTAAGAGTGTCCTCTGGACTCAGACTGTGTGGATTTGACTCCTGGCTCTATCTGTCTGCTATGTGGCCCCCATGAAGTTGCTTCAGCTCCCTCTGGGCCTCACTTACCCTTACTTATCCCATTTTATGGGGATAATAACATGCATTATACATCTATTAGGAGGATGAATGTGATTATTACATATAAAAGGCCAAAATTATGTTTGACACATGGTATGTATGCAAATTAGCTGTTCTTTTCGTATGCTAGACTTTGTGCTAAACTCTTGCTGATTTTTTACTCTGAGCTGCTAGAGCTAATCAACCTGAGTTTCAGGCACATGCGTTTTTATTAATGTCTCAGAGAGCTCGGATTGGAGGTTGCACGCACAATGCCTGAGCAAAGTGCAGGAATTTCTCTTCACAGATGCGTTTCCAACCGGCCCAATTCAGTTTTTAAAGAGCAGTAAATACTTGTGAGAGATGATGGCAGGAAGAGAATGAAGGAATAGATACATTCTCAAGATCCATTGACAGCTTGGACATCTTGAGAGCCGAGTGGGTCAGGGGATGAATTTATTGGCTTCCATGTCAGATGCTCTGCGGGTCACGAGATGTGCCTTTGGTCCTGATGTCAGCTAAGAGCGGATCTTCAGCAGGATTTGTCTGTCAGGCACATTTGCTGAAACATCTTGGCTTCATTACATTTATGAGTTTTAAAAGCATGTAAAATATTTTATGTGGTTCTTGCAAAAGGGTAGCAACATAAATAACCAGCAAGGCTAGGATGATTTTCAAGAAATGTGGTCTGTCGACTCGCCAGTGTTAGCTCTCTGGACATCCTGAGTGTGCAGAATATTCTATTTGCCCTTCCAGATGCACTCTCCGTGTTCTCTCCCTGCTCTGTGCCTAGGAGGCTGACCTGTGGCGACTGCATTCACTAGCCCCTGTGACATCTAGGGTTTTTGTTGGCTTCGGCCAATAGGGAGTGGGGGCTGGAGATGGGAGGTCAGGGGAAAGTGAGGTTGGGGTACTGATTCCCCTGCTGGCCGTGGTTTGGCAAAGGCTGTGTCCCTCTACTGAAGGCCACAGCTCCTGTGGAGTGGCCCTCTCCTACAGCTCTGATAACTACTCCCTCCTGTTGCCTTCTTAGGCCTAGAGGAGGCAAGGGCCCCCTGCTGTTGGTAGCCCCAGGGCACTTCACCACCCCTACTGGTTTCTTTACACCCTGCCTCCACCTTTGTAAACACCCCTTTATCAAACTCTTCTCAGTTACCCCGTTTGAATGAGCCTTCTAATTATTGCTGGGATCCTGAATGGGCCCACATATTAAGTTCATATTGTGGTTAGAAATCAAAATCTTACAGGAGTTTGAGCCTTTACATTGTAGTGACTTCCCGTCCCAGTGGGAAGGGCATTCTTAGAGTAGACAGGTCAAGCTCAAAATTGTAGATAAAACAAACAAACATGTGATATCTATTAAGTGCCTTTTACATATAAGGTACTAGAGATGCAAGCTATACATGGTTTCAACTGAGCAGAAGACCTCTATTTTAGCAGAGAAGATAGACAAGTCAATAAGAGATCATAATATAGGAGGAACATGACTTAGCAGTTAAGAGTCTGGCATTAGAGTTTGCTAGGGCTGCTGGAACAGACCGGGGGGCTTAAACAACCGCAACGTATTGTCCCACAGTGATGAGGCTGGAAGTCCAAGATGAAGGTGTCAGCAGGGTTGGTTCCTTCTGAGAGTTGCGAGGGAAGGATCTGTTCCAGGCCTCTCTCCTTGGCTTGTAGATGGCCATCTTCTCCCTGTGTCTTTCACATCATCTTCCCTCTATCATGTCTGTCTCTGTCTAAATTTCCCCAAAAGACGCCAGTCATATTAGATTAAGGCCCACCCTAACGGCGTCATTTTAACTTGATTACCTCTGCAAAGACCCTGCTTCCAAATAGGGTCCCATTCTGAGGTACTGGAGGTGTGACTACAACATATCTTTTTTGAGGGGACACAATTCAACCCACAACAGGACCAACATACATGAGTTCAAATCCAGCCTGGGTCACCTTGGACAGATTATTTAAACCGTTGTGTTTCCATTTCATCATCTGAAAAATGGGGATAATATTGCCACAATTGCTTTGCAGGGTGATGGCAAGGATGCCGTGAAATAATGTGTAGGAGAATGCTTAAAAAGTGCCCGGCACATGACAAATGTTGTGTAAGTGTGGGCTTTTACTGTTATTAATGCTAAGGTGTTATGCTCCTAGATGTCATCTCCATTTGGATGTCTACAGGTAGCTCAAATTTTCCCCACCCAAGTGGCTCGTGTTCCAATCTGACATGGAAAATGGTACGCCAACAACCCAGTTGCTCAAGCCATCCATGATTACTCTCTTCTCATTGTCCCATTTCACTGCATCCATGAGCCTGATTGATATCCCTCCAAGGGCGCTTTATACCCTGAATCCCTTCGCTTGTGTCCATCTCTACCATTAGATCTCAGAACAAGCCATCACCATCCTCTCTTGGACAATCTCTTGAACAAAGCAGTGGCCTCCTAACTGGTCTCCTTGCTTTCACCCCCTCCTCTAGAAATCTTCCTCTATATTGGAGCCAAAGGGATCTTTTAAAAACGTGGGCCATATCATGTATTCCCCTGCTTAAAGCTCCTCATGGCTTTCCATTTAGATTAGAACAAAATCTATAAGTCTTTGCTCTGGCTTCCAGGGCCCTAACGAGCTGGTGTCTGCTGCCTCTCCAACGTTACTTCCTACCACCCTCCCCTGTGATGACTACATTCCAGCCACCTGGGCTTTCTAGCTCTTTCTCCAACATAACAAGTGGATCCAGCCTCAGGGCCTTTGTACTTTCTGTTCCCTTTGCCTGGAATGCCCTCCCAGAACTTTGGCTTTCTCCCCACTTCATTCAGGTTTCTGCTCAAACATCACCTCTCATTGAGGTCTTCCTTGGCCATCCTTTCCTGATTATGTTGGCTCTCTTGCTCCCTCAACTCTTAATTGCATCATTTTATATTATTGTCCTCAAAGCCCTTATCACCCTATGGAGTTATCATATTTATGGACTTGTTTATTTATGGTCTGCCTCTGTCATCAGAATGTAACTTCTCTATCCGAGAGCTGAGAACTCCCTTGCTCATGACTGAATCTCCGGGGCCTAGAACAGTGCCTGCCGCTTACCAGGCATTGAAGAACTCTATGTGGGGCAGGGGGAGAAGAAAATGCAAAATGACATGCACTTCTCTTCTCCCTCTTCCTCCCCCCGCTTGAACCAAACCCCCGGCAGAGGAAAGAACCAGCTGTCTAAAAGAGCTGTCAAGATTCCTGCTTTGGAAAGATGGCCAAGGGCTGGGAATCCAGGACGGATCGGGAGTGGGCAGGCATTGGCTCATTACAGCGGCAGCATCCCACGATGTGAGCGTGGGTGGGCTGGGGTAACAGATCCACTCAGGGTGCGGGCTGGGGGCATGGCGAGGTGTTTAAGCCTGTCAATAAAAAAAGTGACCGCTGCTTTGTATCTGCAGCTACTCAAGGGAAATAAAGCCGTTTGCTTATAAAGAATTTCCATAAACATTTCTGAGGATGTGTATTAGGGGTAATCTTGGGATGTGCATTAAACTAAACAGGGTAGTATAAACACAGGAACAGGCTGAAGGAGGAGAATAAATGGCCCAGGTTTGCCCTGGCCTGATGGCTTTAGGCAACTTGCGCAGCTTGCAGAAACCCAGCGTCTTCAGTCTTTATTTAAGAAGGCGAGACAGAGGAGAAGCCAAGTACAGCCCCGACCAGGCAGATTCTTGAACAATCTCTGGAATTAAACGTATATCTCTTCTTTCTTTCTTCTAACACTCAACTCTTTGGATTTCTGAAGTCACCTATGTTGAAATACGCAGAGGTGGCAAACAGAACAAGAGGAGGTGACGTCATTAGGAGCGTGCTGTGCACCAGGACAGTTTGGAAAGCTGCGTGTGCGTGATCTATTTCATCCTCCCAATGCCGCGACGGGGAAGGTAACGCTACGGTCTTCATCTTACAGATGGAGAAACCGAGGCACAGAGAAGTGGGATGGCTTGCTGCAGATTACAGAGCTAATTGGAGCAGGGGCTGAGCTCTTCAAAGGATACTCTACTGAAGGAAGGGAAACTCGCACCCATGTCATCACTGCATTTTGTCACGGAGCCCTCGGATTTATTTCGAGGAACCTCCAGGGCGCACGGGAACTGATCACGTGCCTCCACTCATGCTTTCATCATTGGTTTGTGCCAGAACACTCTTCTCTCAAATTAATTATTTATTTATGTAATCAATACATGAATGTGTTACCAAATTTAAAAGGTTCAAAAGGGTGTAACAGGGAAAGAAGGTCTCCCTCTCCCTGTGCCCCAGCCCAGGTCCCTCTGGGACACACACACGTGCCTTTCTGTTAACACACTGTCTTGCTTCTTGCTTTTTTTCATTTAACAATGTATTTTGGAGTTTATTCCATAGCCCCACCTGTAGATCTATGCCATTCTTTTTAATGGCTGCATAGTATTTCACCACATGGAGGGACCGTGATTAATGTGGTCAGAACCCTTAATTTATACCTAAGTATTTAGGCTCTTTCTAGTATTTTGTGATTATAAGCAATACTCAGGGTGTGTGTGTGTGTGTGTGTGTGTGTGCATGTATACTTTTGTACCTGTGTATGTGTGTACATAATTTCATGCATGTGCAAGTATATCTATAGGATCAATATACAGGAGTAGAATATTGGGTCCCTTTAAAAATTATTTTACAGTTTTCCCCTTCATCTTCATCTCCAACCACATTCCCTTCTCTGTCATATACAGCCACTCTTGTGTATTTAAAACAAGTCCTTTCTATAAAGGTTGGACTTTCTATAAAGTCCGATCCACTTTCTATATATGTACTTTCATTTATGTTATGTATCTTTAAATATCCATATATATGTATATGCACATATAGTATTGTTTGGTATATGTTTAATTTATATAAATAATGTATTGCAAAATATTATGGAGATTCCT
This sequence comes from Diceros bicornis minor, assembly GCF_020826845.1. NCBI lineage: Eukaryota > Metazoa > Chordata > Mammalia > Perissodactyla > Rhinocerotidae > Diceros > Diceros bicornis. The sequence continues at coordinate 10,559,319 of NC_080758.1, read as the reverse complement.
TTATACCTTGCATACTTTCCCCTTATGTTGATATCTTACATAAACTTACTATAATTATCAAAACTAGGACATTAACATTGGTACATTACTACTAACATTGATATGATACTATTAACTAAACTATTAACTAAATTACAGGCTTTATTCAAATTTCAACAGTTTTCCCACCTATGTTTTTTTTTCTTTCCGTTTTAGGGTCCACTTCAGGATCCCGTATTGCATCTGTGACAGTTCCTCCATCTTTCCTTGTCTTTCATGACTTTGACATTTTTAAAGAATACTTGTCAGTTATTTTGTAAAATACCTCAGTTTGAGATTATCTGATGTTTTTCTCATGATTAGAAAGAGGTTACGCAGTTTTGTCAAGAATACTACAGAGCAATGTGTCCTTTTCAGTGCGTCTTATCAAGGGCATCGTGTAATTGAAGTGTCTTATTATTAGTGATGTCAACCTTGACCCCTTGGTTAAGGTGCTATCGTAATTTTCAGATCTATTGATGATACTAAATGTGATTCTTTCCTCATGGCTGCTGTATAGAATTCCTCTTTTGTCATATTGTACTTATCCTTCATAATATGCTGAAAATTTTATTCCTTACGAAATAAATTATTTTAAAACTTTAGCCAGATCAATAGAAGAATGATTAAAGAAAGTGTGTTTCAGTAATATTCTAGAATAGTAGCTGTCAAAAAATAATACCAAATTAAAAAGAAAGAGTTAAAATTATAGGTAATGAGAGGGGAAAATGCCCAAGACACGTTATTACTTTTAAGAAGTAAGTTTCAGAAAAATTAATATTTTCAATACAATGTTTGCAAAAAGATTCCTAAATTATTTGAATATATTTGTCTGTGAATGCAAAAAGATCTAGAAAAATAACCACAAACTATTAACAGTGGTGAGTTAAAAACTCCAGAGAGTGAGAAAAAAGGCTGAGATCTTACTGTATCTCATGGATGCAGAATTTTAGTTTATATCCATCTGCATAACTTGAATTTTTTTTTTTTTTACAATGAACATGTATTGTTTTATAAAAAAACAAAAAACAAACAAGAGGGAATAAAGCATGTCTGCATAAATATCTAAAACATCTTGGGGGATTCAGATTGCATATAATCTAAATAGCAAAAGATAGGAAGCAGCACAAATATTCATTAATAGAGGATTGGCATTTCTGGTCCATTCATGCAATGGAACATAACGTGGCTGTCTCAAAGAATGAGGAAGCTCCTAGGAACGGATATGAAATGATCTTCAAGATAATGTGATTAAGGGAAAGAAGGCAAGCTGCAGAAAAAAAAATGTGTATAGTATGCTAGTGTGTGTGAAGGAAACAGGAATAAGAATCCATATTTGTATTTGCATAGAGATATTCCACAAGAATCCACGAGAAATGATGGGGGCAGGACCTAGATTGAGGAGGAACAAGAGTTGGAGGGAGACTCTCCACTCTGCTCACTCTGTCTAGGTTTTGGATCACGTGACTGTGTTACCTATTCAACAATACGAATTATTTTTAAAAAACCTTCTGTGGAGATATAAATTTCAAAGTTTTAAAAAGTGTGATGCAAAAAAAATTTTAAATAAACAATAGGAAATAGAGAAAAGCTTTCAGAAATGCAAAGGCAACATGTCCCAAAGTTTTACAGCAAGGTCATGCTTCTGATGCCAGGGTCAGTTGTAGGACTACATTAGCTGGCAAGCAGGGCAGGGCAGGATTAAAACATTGATGAAGCTGTGCCTCTTCTACATGGACATTAACTTCATCAACAGTAGCCAGTCAGCTTTTCGCTCTCTCTTTCTGCCTTCTCTCACTTGCTTATATGACCTCTTTCACAGTCCTAGTGCATTAAAAGCAAATACAGCTCCTTCAAAAATGTTCTGGCAAGAACTGTAAAGGGCAGAGATGCAGGGCTGCAGGAAGGCTGAACATCAATATTATCACTGATGTTTTGGTGATCATAATGTCTGTTTCCTGGGAGACAAGGATCAGAGAAACTGTCACCACGTTAGCCCGAGGCTGCTCAAACCTAAGGTCAAAACAAATGGGTGAAATGGTTAACTCAAATATCTGGTTGTTTCCACATATCTGGATTCACTCATTCAACAATTATTTATTGAGCACCCACCAGATGCCAGGCCAGGGTGGGGACTACAGTGAGGCAAGGAGAGCGCCTGGGGCACAAAATGTAAGGAGCCCCCCTCGTCCTGTCTTCACCCCCGCAGCGTGCCAGGCACTGTTCTAGGCACTGAGGCTACAGCAATGAGCAAAACAAATAAATGGGAAAAAACTCGAAAAGCTGGACAAATGATGAAGTCTTCACACTTTAGGGTTGGATATTTTAGTGCTGAATTGCTTCTCTTAGAAACAAAGGTTTTGGGCCCGGCCCCGTGGCGTAGCGGTTAAGCGCGCGCTCCGCTGCTGGTGGCCCAGGTTCGGAGACCAGGCGCGCACCGACGCACCGCTTCTCCGACCATGCTGAGGCCGTGTTCCACACACAGCAACTGGAAGGATGTGCAACTATGACATACAACTATCTACTGGGGCTTTGGGGGAAAAATAAATAAATAAAATTATTTAAAAAAAAAAAAAAAAGGTTTTGTCCCCCCCTTCACCTTGGAGTTACTAAGTGACCGCACCTGCAGTCTTGCTTTGGTTGATTTCTCACTCTGCATCTCCAAGTTGTCCTTTGTGGCTCAGGACTGGCTTGGACAATGGGACATCCCACTTTCAGAGTGCTTACTAATGCCTGGTGATATAGATGCATTGACCAATCCAATCTACATAATGCCCCATGAGGCGGGACCTTTGATTCTCACCATGTTTCCAGACTGGGGTCATGGTTGGTCTGTTACTTGGGAGAGGTGACCCACAGAGAAGACTGGCCAAGACAAAATTCCAATCTGGTGTGGATCCCAATGACCCGAGTGGGTGTTCTTCATCATTCCATACTGTTCCTTAAGATTGGTTGACTCTTACGTACTTCCTTGTGGGTGGGCTGGGGTCAAGATATTGCCTTGAAATGAAAGCCCTGTCAAGTGCATGCCCTAGCAGGACTCGGTCACCCTAAGCGGCCTCCAGGTGCCATCGTTACCCACCATCCTACCGTCTGGCCCAGCTGCAAGGAAAGTTTCTAGCTTAGCTTTCTGGCTCCTTCCACCATACAAATCCAATCTGCCCCAATCTGTCACCTCCTCCCTCAGCATCCTTACCAAATCACTGCAGCCACAGTGTCAACAATAATAATAACAGCCAACATGCCCTGAGTCCTCTCTCCTCCCTTCCTTCAAATAACAAAATTATTACTTGACAACCTATTATATGGCAAGCCCTATGGTTAGGGCTTGTTTATTGTTACTAGAATGTAATAATAAACAAAATCAGACATGGTGCCCGTCCGCATGGAACCGATGGTCTAGAGGAGGGAGATGGACTCCCAAATATGTAGAGAGATACCATTACACTCTGGGATAAGCGGTGTGAGGAAGAGGTGCAGGGTGGTGCTGGATAGTTGGGGTTAGTTCAAGGAGGCTTCTCTGAGGAAGGGACCTTTGAGCTGAAACCTGGAGGATGAGGTAACTGAGTCAAGTGGACAGGAAGAGCATTCCAGGCAGAGGGAACAGCATGGTTCTGTAGGTAAAAGGAACTGTAGCCCTTGGTGCTGGAGGGCACTGAGCAAGGATGGTCCAGGGATGAGGCTGAAAAGGAAGATGAAGGCCCGCTTGGGAAAGGACTTGAGACTGGCCTACTAGGGTTGATGGGGAGCATCTGCAGGGTCTTACATAGGACATTCATGGGTTTCATTTTGGGTTTGGTCAAGTCCATGCTGGTTGCTGTTGGAGAACTTGCTGGAGAGAGTAAGAGTGAATTGGAAGACCGGTGAGGAAGGTCCTGCCACCCTACAGAGGAGAGAAGATGGTGATGTCAAATGGACGTGCAAATGGATAGATTTGTGATGTTGTTTGGAGATTTGGTGATGGGGTGCATGAGGGGCGAGCAGGGCAGTGAGGGATCCTTGGCCTCCAGCTCAGGAGACTAGAACAACTGTAGACCCTGCAGTGACCTTCCAGTGACCTTCCCCAAATCAAACCCTCTGTCCCTCCATTGCACAGATGAGAAATGACATAGAAGTCTATACACTGAAGAAAGGAATTTGCGGTCCTACTTGTTTTTCTCTATGCTAATTGAAATGCTCAGTGGAAACATTTTGGCCAATGAAGTGAATTATGTTGAGAAACTAGAATCTCCTCTCTTCTCTCTTCATGTCCGTTGCATTCTCAAAAGACACACTATCGCTCAGTGCCCGCATAGGATAATGAGCTGATCAGGAACAATTCGCATGTCATTTGAGGCTTAATTTCATTAGAAATAAAGACTGCTTCTAATACCACCACCAATCCTCTACATTAAATTTAATCAATTTGGGAAGGTCTCAGAGGCTTCCCAGGTTGAAAATCGATTAAAGCGATTTTTCTTTCATAAAAGTTTATAGTGTCAATATGTACACTGCTCATTAGGTTTGCAAGGCCTTATCTATATTATCCTCCCAAATGACCTGGCCAGGAAAAAGTGAGTTGCAGAACTATAAATAGGTATGATCTTATTTGTGTAAAAACAAAACAAATCAAAACCAAAAAACATCCAAACTCAGCAGCATTGGCATCATCTGGGAGCTTGTTAGAAACGGGATATCTCAGATCCCACCCCAGACACACTGAATCAGAACCCGCATTTAAACAAAATCCACAGGTGATTCTTCAGCACATAAAAGTTTGACAAGCACTACTGTAAAATTTTGTGTTTAGGGGCCAGCCCAGGGGCGCATGCGGTTAAGTTCGCACACGCTCCACTGCGGCGGCCTGGGGTTCGCCGGTTCAGATCCCAGGCATGCACCGATGCACTGCTTGTCAGGCCATGCTGTGGCAGCATCCCATATAAAGTAGAGGAAGATGGGTATGGATGTTAGCCCAGGGCCAGTCCTCCTCAGCAAAAAAAAAAAAAATTTGTGTTTATATATACACACATACAAACACCTCCATGTGTAGTATATCTATTTATCTATCTACCTATCTACCTAGATGTACATAGAAATATGTTTATGAGTTGAAATATAAATGCATAGAAAAGTCTGGAATTATATGTACCAACTGCTCACAGTGGTTAATTTTGAGGAGGAGAATGGGTTTTGAGAAGGAGAATGTGGTGGTGAACTATACGGGTTGGGAATTCAAGGAGAACATTCACATTTTACCATATATCCTTTTAGATTGTTTATTGTTTAGTCTACAGAGAGAACCTGTTCATGTATTATGTGGGTAACTTAAATTTAAATATTAAGGTAGTGTACCACTGAAGGCACAACAAGCTAGCCTTATAAATACATGGGCATCTCAAGTCCTTCCTCTCTGCCAATGGATAATGACAAACTTGTTGACCTACCAATTCCACTTGGAGGGATGCACCCTTCAGAATTACTCACAGATGTGGGAAATGATGTCTGACCAAGATTAGCCAAGGGAGCACTGTTCGTAATAGCAGACGATCAAAAACAATCTCAACGCCCATCGATTGGGAATGGTTAAACAGATTAAGGTCCGTTTACAGTGGAACACTATGCAGCCATAGAAAAGATTGATGAGCTCTGTATGTATTGAGATGGAACAACGGCCAAGATAAATGGGTCACGCAAGGAAAAAAGTGCCAAACAATCTGTAAGATATATTAACGTTTGTGTAAAAAAGGGCGGAAACAAAATATATATTTATATTTGCTTATGTATGCACAATATATCTCTGAATACTTCCTCTACAAAATAAACTAGTAGTGGTGGACTGTGCAAAAGAAGCAGATGGCTGCAGGACTGGAGTTAAAGACTTTTCACTGTTTGTTCTACTTTGTGATTTTTGAACCACTTGGAAGCATTACCTATTCAAAACTTTACTAAAACAAGAACAAAACAAAACAAACAGAAGCCTCTGGGTTCTCTTTATTCCTCTGTGAATCCTCACTCATGGGAACTCCATCTGGGGAAGTCATTGTGAACGTAATAACCCAGGGGCTCGGTTTCCCATGAAAAGAAGGCGGCTTTCACGGGAGGAGAGGGACATTCTCCATCCTAAGGGGACACGCACGCATCCCCCAGCGCTCCCTTTACTGCCATTTCGTCCTTTGCTGTTCTCCTTTTATGTGGCTCAGCCTTTTTTCTCAAAGGTCCCACCAGTTTTCTTTAAAGACAGTACCCCCAAATAAAATTTCTGTAATTTTATTTTTAAACCAACCCTACACCATCCCAATTTAAAAAAATAACAAAGACCTTGTTTTAGGATGAAAATGATGAATAGGAAATAGCTGGTTTCATCTTTCCTTTCCCCACCCCTGCACGCCCCACTATGGAAATAAAACTAAATATAAATGAAAGTGAACAGGATCAGCAGACAAGGAAAAGATGTCAAAATCAGAACATTTCATGTCATCTCCAGGGCTGGGCGAAGAAACAAGTCCTTGTAGCCCATGGTCCCAGCACCCGGGAAATAGAATTTTTCAAAAAGTGGCACGTGCTTGTTAAAAAAACCTCAATCATTTGCAAAGCAGAGAAGCCAGAAATACCTTGTTTGCTAGCAATTTTCCTTGCCTTACTCATGCTTTCCTGAGATCTGAATTACGCTTGATAAAAAGAAGAGAAGAAAACGAGAGAGAAAATAATGCTTGCTTAGGTAAATATAATCGGCTAAGGAAAGCTTCCCGGATGGAGCAAAACTCACTGAGCCCCAGTTTATAGAGGGAATCCTGGAACAAAGGACTTTTGTGAAGGGATCAGTCTTGAGCCCACCATAACTTAGCATACAATGGGGCAGCTTAATCAAAGAGGTTTCTAAGTGACATGATGGTTATGAGGAGCACCCAAGGAGACAGAGAGAGAAAAAAGGGAATAAACATCTGGAATGTTCCCAACTATCTTCCTAGTTAGCATTCATGAATGCATGAAAGGTTTCTTATCAAAGTCCCACTCATTTTTCCCAATGAGAAGCTTCCGCCATTTTCTTCTGGATTTGTTGTTGGGTCAAGAGAGGTCTTTGCCTTTGGTCCAGGAGATTTGTAAATTCATATAAATACTTTTTCAGTGAATGTTTTAATGAATGTCTCATTGCTTATGTTGAATGACTGGGTATAATAAACAGCTCTTTACATTTTGCTATATATAAAAACATATAATGTATATATTATATATAAATATACAGTATATATAAAAACGTATATACACATTTTTGAAAAGTTCAAAAATTAAATGTGCAATTATCGATTTTGTCAAGAATAGAATATTTTGCTCTTGGGGTTGAAAGACTCCTAAAAATGAAGTTCAGTTCATGGCAGGTCCAGTTAGCATGATGATACATTTTGTAGCTATTTGTAAATTCTATATTTTTCTTTGGCTTATGCAAAGCTCATAAGTCCTTGAATCTAGTGCCCCAGCAGCCTATAAAATTATCCCTGAAAATTTAGGGAAAGCAACCCTCAGCTTTCTAGGGAACTGATGCTGTCTGCCGTCCAATTGCATTTGCTATTTAGCTTAAAGCACATTTCTAGTTTCTGTCCATTGTCATTCCGTCCACTGCAGCCTGAGGACGTGTGGGTGAGGCTCTGAGGGTGGGGGCTGGTGTCCAGGTGTGTCAATTAATCTTCAAGTATTTCTTAATCTTCCACTGTATGCAAATACACTGTATGCAAATACTCTATGTGATAAAAAGAAACATAAAACCCCTTTAGGAGATTGCAAATGAATATTATGGATTAGGTTAGCAGGCTGTATAAGAAAAGATTCTTGACCTCTAGGCATTATTTAAAAAATGCAAATATAAATTACTATGAGATATCTTCTTTTCTTTCATTTATCAGATTAGCAGATATTAAAGCTTGATAACACTGTCTTCACAAGATGTAGGGCGCCAGGCTCTCCATACACCGCCTCGGTGAGTGGGAGTTAAAATTGGTTCAATCTCTTTGGGAGGTATTTGGAAAGATCTACTAAAATAAAAGATGTACATAGCCTTTGACCTAACAACTATTCTGGAAATGTATCCTACAGATCCACTATGGAACACATGACAAATGATGTACAGTATGTACAAGGAAATACACTGCAACATTGTATGTAAAAGCTGAATGGAAACAACCAAAATGTCCATGAGAGAAAACTGTCCAAATAAGTTACGGTCATCTAGAATACAGCATTTTATTTCTGCAGCTGGAGGCAGCTGTGTTTGTAGTGATATGGAATATTCTACGAGAGGTAGTGTGAAATGAAGAAACAAGCTGCCAAACTGTGTTTTGGATGCTACCAATTGAGCTGAATGGAAAAACATTTTGGGTTGAACTATGTGAAAGTGCCAATATTAGACCGTTTTTGACATATAAACACAACAATTTGATATGATTCAATATAATATATATACGTTTTTACTTAAACTTTTAATTTTGGGATAAGTGTAGATTTACGTGCAGATATAAGGAATAATACATGTATTCTTTACCCAGAGAGCTCATGTGCTCTTTACCCAGTTCCCATAATGGTAACATCTTACAAAACTTTAGTAAATATCATAGCCATTGATACATTGACGTTGATACAGTCAAGATGCAGAACATTTCCATCACGGCAAGGAGCCCTCATGTTGCCTTTTTATAGCCACACCCACTTCCCTCCCACCCCACTCCCTCCTTAACCTCTGGCAACCACTGATCTGTTCTACATTTCTATAGTTTTGTCATTTCAAGGATGCTACATAAACGGAATCATATAGTATGTAACCTTTTGGGATTGGCTTTTTTCATGCATGCAATTCTCTGGAGGTTCATCCAGGTTCTTGCGTGTATCAACAGCTTGTTCCTTTTTATTGCTGAGTGGTACTTCATGGTATGGACGTAGCATAATTTAACCATTCATCTGTTGAAAAACATCTGTGTTCTTTCCAGTTTGGTCCTATGGTGAGTAAAGCCGCTATAAACATTCATGTACAGGGTTTCGTGTGAATGTAAGTGTTCATTTCTCAGGGATAAATGCCCAGGAGTGCACTTGCTGGATCATATGGTAGTTTCATGTTTAGTTTAAGAAACTGCCAAACTGTTTTCTGGAATGGCTGTAACATTTGACATTCCTACTGGCATTGTATGGGTAAACTACTTTTTCCATATCCTCTCTTTTTTTCTTTTTTTTGATTATTTTATTGAGGTCACACTGGTTTACAACATTGTGTAAATTTCAGGTGTACATCACCATATTCCAGCTTCTGTATAGATTGCATTATGTTCACCTCCAAAAGTCTAGTTTCCATCCATTACTATCTTTTTTTTTTTTTGGCCATTCTGACAGTTGTGTAGTGATATTTCCTTGTGATCTTAAGTTAGCATTTCCCTGATAGCTAATGTTGTTGAACATCTTTTCATATGTTTATTTGCCCTCTCTATATCCTCTTTGGTGAAATCTCTGTGTCTTTTGCCCATTTTCTAATTGGGATATTTACTTTACTGTTGAGTTTTGAGTTTTTTTGTGTGTGTGTGAGGAGATCCGCCCTGTGCTAACATCTGCCAATCCTCCTCTTTTTTTTTTGCTGAGGAAGACTGGCCCTGGGCTAACATCCGTGCCCGTCTTCCTCCACTTTATATGGGATGCCGCCACAGCATGGCTTGACAAGCAGTGCGTCCGTGGACATCCGGGATCCGAACAAGCAAACCCCGGGCCACCGCAGTGGAGTGTGCGCACTTAACCACTTGCCCCACCGGGCTGGCCCCCTGAGAGTTTTTTATATATTCTACCACCCTAAGGATCCCTCATGGTGGATACTATTCCTTTGTTGAGTATATGATTTGCAAATATTTGCTACAGGCTGTAACTTGTCTTTTCATCCTCTTCGTAGGGTCTTTCACAGAGCAAAAGCCTTTTCTTTTAATGATGTCCAATTTATCACTTTTTCCTTTTATAGACTGTGCTTTTGGTGTTAAGTCTAAGAACTCTTTGCTTAGCCCTGATCCCAAAGATTTTCTCCTACATTTATTTCTGAAAATTTGAGAGTTTATATTATTTCTCAAACATGCTCTGCAGAACATCCAAAGATGATGGCAGACCTGGCAACAGGGGATGTTGAAGGGGCCAAGTTTGGCCAAGTGGGGTCACTAGTCGAGGTAGATATCATCTCCATGTGCATCATGGAGGGCGAGGAAGCCTATGTGAGGCTGAGAAGGAATGATTCCTGAAGGTGTCTAGGCCTCAACTTTTCTTCCTCTTTGACCTTGTTCTCTGCAATTACTAGAGATTGTTCCAGAAAAGACAGCGAGTTTCCTTCAGGAAAATAATTCAGACTTCCTCTCCATATTATTAACAAGTAACAGAGTTTGGAATTTCGAAGGACAAAGGTCCATTCAACACATCCCTTTGATAACAGTGGTAGAAATTGAATAATAATTATAATAGAATTATTAATAATGTAATCATTAATAATAATAATGAATCATGATTGTCTACTTTTGTCCAACATGTCTCAATTATCACACCAAACACTTTACATCCATTCTTATTTGGTACTCAAAGAAATCCTAGAAGGAATACGTTATATGTTATATTTTATATAGGGCAATAAAGGCTCTGAGCAGTGAAGTGGCCTGCAAAGGTCACAGACCTGTAGTGCGGAAGACTGGGATTTTCAAGCCTAGAGCACTAGAGCAGGTGTCCTTAAACCTTTTCAGGCTTCAGAGATGCCTTGGAAAGTCAGACTTGAAGAATATCTACAAAAGTTATCATTTGTGCTGGGACAACTGGCTATCCACGTGCAAACAAATGGACCTTTCCCTCACACCATATAGAAAAATTAACTCAAAATGGATCCGTGACCTAAACATAAGAGCTAAAACCCTAACAACCTTAAGAGAAAACATAGGGGTAAATCTTCAGGACCTTGGATTTGGCAACGGACTCTTACGTATGACACAAAAAGCAGGAACAACAAAAGAAAGAATAAAGCACAAGCAGGAAAAGAAAAAATAGATAAACTGGACTTTATCAAAATTAAAACCTTTTGTGCGTCAAAGGGCATCATCAAGAAAGGGAAAAAACCCACAGAAGGGGTGAAAATAATCACAAATCATATATCGCATAAGGGTCTAGGATCCAAAATATATAAAGAACTCTTACAATTCAACAACAAAGACAAATAACCCAATCAAAATATGGGCAAAGGACTTTAATAGACATTTTTCTAAAGAAGATATACAAATGGCCAGCAAGCATTGAAAAGATGCTCATCATTAGTCACTAGGGAAATGGAAACCAAAGACCCAGGGGGATACCACTTCATACACAGTAGGATGGCCATCATCAACAAAACAAAACATAAGAGAAAAATAATAAGTGTTGGCAAAGATGTGGAAAAATTGGAACCCTCATACATTGCTGGTGGGAATGTAAAATGTTTCAGTCATTATGAAAAACAGTTTGGCGCTTCCTCAAAAAGCTAAGCATAGAATTACCATATGATCCAGCAATTCTGCTTCTAGGTGTATACTTAAAAGAATTGCAAGCAAGGACTCAAATCCATGTATACACATGTGCATAGCAGCACTACTCACAATAGCCAAAAGCTATAAATAACCCAAGTGCTCATCAACTGATGAACGGATAAGCAAAATGATGTATGTAAATACAATGGAATATTATTCAGCCATAAAAAGGAATGAAATACTGATACATGATACAATGTGAATGAATCTTGAAAATATTGTGGTAAGTGAAAGAAGCCAGACATAAAAAGTCACATGTTACATGATTCCTTAAATGAAATATCCAGAATAGGTAAATCCGTACAGACAGAATGCAGGTGGGTGGTTGTCAGGGGTTGGTGGGAGCGGGGAACGGGGAGCAATGGCTTAATGGGTATGGAGTTTTCAAGTGATGAAAATGTTTTAGTACCGGATAGAGGTGGTAGTTGCACAACATTGCAAAGGTACTAAATGCCTCTGGATTCCTCATTTTAAAATGGTTAATTTTATGTTATATGAATTTCATATCAATTTTTAAAATTAGCATTTGGGTCCAGGGGTTTGGAGATTATGTGCCTCTAACCCTGGGTTTTCCTGCAGCCAGGGCAGGGATGCAAAAGGAAAGAGCAAAATGGGCATAATCCCTTTAGGAAAGAGATTAACACGTATTTGATACTAATCCCTCAAATCACTTGGCTTCTGGCGCCAAAGCGTACCAGACTTAGAGCCTGAAGGAGCAGTACTTCCCACCCTCTGAGCTTGAGTGAGCCACCTAGGCTGTTTGAGGTTTGACTCCTCCCGTGTCACGGAGGGCAGCCTCGTTCCATCGGGCAGCTGGAGGGATTGGGGGAATGTGCAACGGATGTGTGCACATTGGCTTGTCCCTTCCTTCTCTCATATTCCACAGGCTATCAGGGTACAGACAGCAGGGGGCATGTCAGCCCCAGGGTCTCAGAGGCACCAAAGAACTGGCCAGCTCTGTCCATTTCATTCAGGAACCTGTCCGTGGGGGTAAAGGGGAGGCTATCAAATTGGCCTTTGCCAACAAACGAAACAAGAGGCTGTCGGGTTCAGGAACTGTCCACTCATCTTGGCAGACGCAGCCATGGCGTCTGGGTTTCACAGGGTACCCCAGCCAGGCTGCCTGCCCTCACAGGGGCTCTGCCAGGATGGACTGAATGCTGGCCTATGATGGCAACAAGACGTCCGAAAAGAAACTGTTTAGATGTGACAGGGAACACATTTTAACAGCCCAGAGAGGTGGAATTACCACAGAATGGTGTAAAAGGAGCAAAATTATTTCAGATAAACCATGAAGGCATTTTATTACCCAGTGACATTATAAATCAAGTTCTCTGTAAATGCAATAAAACAATTGTTTAGTCTGCATGATTCATACCACAAACCTTAGGATTCTGGGTTTTGATCTTATTGCCGCAATAAACTGTCTAGACAGCAATTAACAAACTGTTTTTCCTTCAGATGTTTGGAGCGCCAGTACCGCGGGAATCGGCACTTAGAAATACAGGGGCTTCTTCCTGGCTCCTATTAATTATCGGGTTAGGGTGAGTGGGAAAAGCCCAGAATCTTGTCAGAATTAGCCTCCTAAAAGAGTCTCCCTCTCTTGAATGCCATGCTCCACCATATAATGCTGGTTTATAATTGGCAGAAAATCTAAATATTCAGATTTTTCTTAAACCTTGGCTTGTTATTTTAGTGTCACTTTAGAGAGAGGGTGCCAGAATTAACTTTTTAAAAGTGAGCAGTGTGAAAAGTCTAAGCTGGACACCTCAGATCCTATGGGATGATAGAAAGAGATAGACTGTATTTTAACAATGACAGTCTGTATCTGTTGAGGGTCCCCTAAGGGTCAGGTGCCCGATACACTGTCAGTTTTCACAATAGTCCTATGAGGGGTGCAGCTGAGGATGCCCCTGGTCTGAAAGAGATGTAACTTTGCCCAAGGTTTCAGAGCTGGTGGTGAGAGGCTGGGATTAAAACGAGTCCTATTTGGTTCTGCAGCCCTCTCTCCTCCCACCAGGTCATGTTGTCTAAACTGATGGAGAAGAAATACCAGATTCTAAAGATTCCTAAATTTCAAGTCCCATTAGCACAAGGCTCTCATTTGGTTGGTTACTCTGTATCACATACATGGCTTTCAAATAACTGATGAATGAATGTCCCATGTGCACATGGATAGGGATGTGGGCTGTAGCCTTAATGGTGAGACAAAAAAACTGGGAACCACCTAAATGTCAATCAATAGGGAACTAAATGATTAAGCCATAGGCTATATCCAAACTAGAGAAATATTCTGCAGTAGTTAAAGAGAAAGAGACGTGTTTCTATAAACTGACTTGGGAAGCTCTGCATATATTACTGAGTGACCAGTGCAAATTGCAAGACAAAACACAGAAAACACAAAACAGTGCTGTGTTCTCTACAGATGCATAATTATGTATGCACGCACACTGAAAAAGTCCCGGAAACCTACATTCCAAATTGATGGCTGAGGTTTCCATCGGGGGAGGGGAGGAAATTGGGCAGGCAGGTCATCAAAGGGGAGTTTAGCCTTATCTGTAATGCTTTAGCTTTTTGCAAAGAGAATGTATTCGCACATTGTTAGTGAACTTAGAAATTAAAGCAAAGGAGAAAGTCCATCTATAGGAGAATAGCTAGATAAATTGTAACCCAAATAACCCATGAAGTTCAATGCAGCATTAAAAATAAGGAGACAGATCCATATCTCCTCTGCAGAAATCCCTCCAAGTCTCATTATCAAGCAAAAAGAGCAAGTGGCAGAAATGCTTCACACGGAATGATTGTATTTATGTAAAAAGAAATTCTAGAAGGACATATACAAAGTGATTATTTCTGGGGAGACTAATGACCTATGGGGCATTAAAGGTAAACTTTGATTTATTTTTAACTCTGTATTTTGAATAACTTTATTCCAAAATAAAACTGAATTACCTATGTATTTTTAATTTCTTAATGAATAATAAAAACAAAAATTAAAAGAAACCCAACAACTGACATTGAATTGAGGTCACCAGTGGCCAGACACTGTGATAAGGCTTCCCAACAACCCTATGAGGTATACATTATTTCTAGTCTAATTTATAGAGGAGGAAACTAGGCCCAGAGGTGAGATCAGTGGTCTAAGTCCACACCATCAGAATCAGAGACCCAGGCGGATTGAATTTGGAGTCTCCAGGCTTAATCACTCCATCATTGCTGCCTCTTGGCTCAGTGGGGACTCCACCCCATTCTGGCCAAGGGTGAGTGTAAATTTTGACCAGAATAGTCCCTGAAAAGGACATTCGTGACCATCCAGTCCACCCTACTCACTAGACTGATAGGATTCGGAGGTCCGGAGAGCCTGTGTGAGTTCCATGGTCGCAGAGGGACAACCAGGGGCAGAATCCAGTTTCCGTCTAGACTCTCTGACCACTGCTCTGTCCATAGTTTTTCTAGGCCTTTTATGGTCAAGGGCCCCCAAACAATTTATAAGTTGGAACTTCCTTAAACACCCTTAGTATTTTTTTTTTTTCCTAATGCTCCAATCTTCATTGTTTGGTTTGCAAAGCAATGGGAGAAAAACTTTCAGGTTTGTTCCTGGAAAAGGTAACATTGATGACATCAGTTTTGTTCTTATTTAGCTTTTGTACATCTTTCGAGAAAAATCTGAATATAGACAAATCATTCATTCATTTATTCATCCATTTATTCAGCGTTAGGTATAATGTTTGAGCATGCTCACTCAGGAGTCATGCAGAATTTAGCATCATTTCAGACTTGTGACTTAACCTTCCTGAAGCTTATTTTCCATGTATTGAAAATAGTGGGGAGGATTAAATTAAATAATCTGTGTAAGTTTCCTGGGACATAATAAGGGCTCAAAAAATGTTCACTATTATTATCTATCATTCATGTATTGATCTATCCAACCACTCACTCACCATCCCTCCATTCACCCATCCCTCTATCCATGCATCCATCCTTCCTTCCTTCCTCCCTCCTTTCTTCTATCCATGCATCCACTCATCAATCCAAACTTCCTGTCTCCTTTTCCTTTCTTCCTACTTTCCTTCCATACTCTTATCCATCCATTCATCCATACATTCTTCCATTCATTCATCCACCCATCCATTATCCATTCACCTACCCACTCACTCATTCATGCCTCCTTGCCTGGTGCTCTACGCCAGACTGTTGAGATTACAAAAACAAATAAAACATAACCCCTGACTCCATGGAGATGCCAGTTTAGATGGAAAGACAGAATTAGGCCTTTGGCTGTAGGGAGTATTTGATCCTGGAGGGAACAGAGAGAGAAAACCTGAGAAAGTGTTTAGTTTCTGTCCCAGCCCTGACGGTTGTTGGGAAGATATGTGAGACCCACTCATCTCCCAGGGCTCTCGATGGCTAAGCGCTCAGTGGACGAGCACTGCGTGATCAACAGTCAGTGAGAGTATGAGGCTGTGCCTTTTGTCAAATGCCCCCCCCACCAGACAAACAAACAACATAATTTGGGTTCAAGGGTGACAATCCATCACACTCTTCAGCTCTAAAGAGGCTCCTCTGGGCCCCTTCCACATCTTCTCCCTTCTCTCCACCGACTCCCTCACCTCCATTTTGCACCAAATACCGTACGCCTTGGGAGGATCCTGCTCAGACCACGCACTGGGGATTGCAGCCTTATTTACAGAGAAAACAGGACTCCTCAGATCCACAGGATTTGTAAAGGAAAGCTCTCCTAGAAAAGAATTCCAGGTTTCCCCTCTGAGGGCAGAGCAGCGAGGTTGGAGGCTGTAGTAACTCTCCAAGAAAGTGACTCAGATTTCCCTTCCGGCAACAATTCCACTGCAGAGAAGCATTTCAAGTACAATCTTTGGTCTCAGCCTCCAGGGAGCTGCCATTTTTGAGCCTGGCCCTTAAGCAGGCCTGGACGTTGGTTGCTAGCCCTGTCCTCATGAGCATCAGTGTCTACTGGGAGAGGCCAAGAAAGGAGGTTGGAATTACCATGCAGTGTCATTAAGTATTAGAATGAGAGGTACTGGGCCTGTTTTGTTTGTTTTTTGGTTGTAAGTGACGAAAGTAGATTAAGCTGAATAGAGATTTTTAATTTTGTAAAATTGGTTGAGTACGTACTAACCCATTTGGTGTTCACGACAAGCCTGTGGGATTGCCCCTGTCGTCTCGCACTTGGATATCGTAGTCACCTGCTCACCAGCCTCCCTGCTTCCGCCCTCGCACCCCAGTCTGTTCTCCACTTATAACCAGAGGGATCCTGTTAAAACCCAAGTGAGACCACATCCCTCCTCTGCTCAAAACCATCCCATGGCTCCCACCTCACTCATATTAAAAGCCAAACTCTTGACCATGATGTATAAGACCCTACATCATCTGGCCCCCATCACCTCTCTGATGTAATTTCCTGCTATCTTACTCTTGCTCTGTCCATTCCGCCACACCGGCCTCCTTGCTGTTCCTGAAACCTCCGTGCCTGTTCCAGCCTCAGGACCTTTGCACTTGCTGTACCCTTTGTTGTTCCTTTCTACCAGGTATCTGCCTGGCTTGCCCTTCCCTTCCTGCAGGTTTTTACTCAAAACTCAGCATCTAGAGATATTTTCCTAGACCATCCTACATACAATTTTATGCCCCCTCCAAGGTTTCCTATAACTCTTTCCTGCTTTAATTTTTTTTATTAGCATTTATCTCTATAAAATTTGCATATATTTTACTTCCTTTTCTTTAATCTACTCACCTTCTCAAATAGAATGTAAGCCTCATGAGGGCAAGGATTTTTCTGTATTATTCACCCCTCCATTCCCTGTGTCAGAAGCATTATAGTGCTCAATAAGTATTTTCTTAATAAGTAAATTTTGATTGTGTACAAGAGGATACTCATGTTCACAGAGGTTAAACAGCTTGCCCAGAGTCCCAGGGTGGACTTGAACCCAGGCAGTCAGACTTTAGAATCCAGTAACTCACTTATACCACCACTCTGTGCTAAATGCCTCAGTTCATGTAACTGAAAACTCCAGGAGTCAAAACTCTAGGGTGCATGGAGGTTCCTCAAAAAATTAAATATAGAATTACCACATGATCCAGCAATCCCACTTCTGGGTATTTATCCAAAAGAATTCAATCAGGATCTCAAAGAGATATCTGTTCTCCCATGTTCACGGCAGCATTATTCACAACAACCAAGATGTGGAAGCAACCTAAATGTCCATCAATGGATGAATGGATAAAGAAAATGTGGTGTGTGTGTATATATATAATGGAATATTATTTAGCCATAAAAAAGAAGGAAATCCTATCATATACTACAACATGGATGAATTTTGAGGACATAATGCTAAGTGAAATAAACCAGTCATGGAAGGACAAATACAGCATGATTCTACTTATTTGAGGAACCTAGAGTAGTTAAACTCATAAAAATAGGGAGTAGAAGGGTGGTTGCCGGGTGCTGAGGAGAGGGAAGACTGGGGAGTTGCTATTCAATGAGTATAAAGTTTCAGTTATACAAGATGAAAAGTTCTAGAGATCTGCTGTACAACGTTGTGCTTATAATTAACAATACTGTACTGTGTACTTAAAAATATATTAAGAGAGTAGATCACGTTATTTTTTTTAACCACAATAAAAATAAAATAAATAATTAATTAAAAATAAAAGCTCCAGGTTGCAGGTATGGCTGGATCCAGGGCTCAAACTGTATTGTCAGGTCCCGACCTCTCTCAGTCTCTGCATCTGCTTTCCTGGCGCATTCAAGCCAGCTCCTGAGAAGCCCCTTGGAGCATCAGGCTGGCTGGCTGTCTGCTCAACAATCCTACAAAAAACGAAGGAGCTTCTCTTTCCCAAGAGTTTCAACAGAAATCCGAGGGTTGACTCTGGTTTAGCATCTTTGGTCACATGTCCACCCCTAAATCAATCACTCTGGCCAGGGGACTGCATAAGACCAGAGGTTAGCAAACCACAGTCCACAGGCCTGTTTTTGTACAATTTGTGAGCTAAGAACGGTTTCTACATTTGTAAATGGTTGGGAAAAAAAATCAAAGAATCACATTTCATGACCCATGAAAGTGATATGAAATTCACATTTCAGCGTCCACAAGTAAAGTTTTACTGGAATACAGCCCCGCCCGTTGGTTTACATATCGTCCACGGCTGCTTTCAAGTTACAGCAGCAGAGCGGAGTAGTTGCAACAGAGGCTGTGTGGCCCACACAGTCTAAAATATTTATTATCTGGCCCTTTACAGAGAAAGTTTGCTGACCCCTGCACAAAAAGGAATCACCTGGCCCGGGTCAAAGGTCTAGTGGAGGAGTTGGGGGTGAGGTCAGGGACCCCGGGTCAGGTGAAGGTGTGAGCCGAGAAGCAACACTAGCTGCCAGTCTGAAGGTGTTAGTTTAGGACGTGGGTTTGACTGCTGTGACAGACTCACAATAACAGAGTTTTAAATGCAAATGAAAGTAATGTCTTCCCCACCTACGAAGGTCCAGATATAAGCAGTTGGGACTGGGATAGCAGCTGCATTGCCTGGACCCGCTTTCCATCTTGCTTCCATGCCTCGGGTGTTGCCTTCATCCCCATGGTCTCCTCCACATCCCCATTCCAGCCAGCAGGCAGGGGAGAGGGTGAAGGGAGGGCTGGCTCCTCGTAGAAATGTCCGGGAAGCCTCTCACAGCTCGCCCCCCACATCCCATTGACACGCGTCTAGTCGCGGGGCCGCACGGGGGAATGTGCTCTTCATGCAGGGGGCGTGTGTTCATCTCTATTACTACTAAAAAGTGGAGGGAGAACTAGCAGACTCTGTCACATCCCCTGTGGGCTTGATATCAGCCCGCGTGCCCATGCGTGGATGTCTGAGTCTCGTTTTTCCTGCTCCTTCTTCTGCTGGCAGCATGACTCCAACGCTGCAAAAAGGCTGGTGCATTGAGAATCTTCCGGCTGTGTCTGAATTGCAAACGCTCTGGCTTTCCAGCAGGGAGGAGGTGTGTCCCTGGGGAGAAGTGTCAGAAGACCGGGGGTTGCCTCTGAGCCTCATTACTTCTGGGTCTGAGACCTTGGACCCAGGAATGAGACAGCTCTGAGCCTCAGTGAATGCGGGAAAAATATAAATGGTTTCCACGGAGTTGTTAGGAAGACCAAATTGCATTACCAAATAGAATTTGAAAGGGAACAAGTTCTACAAATTATTAGGTGTTTTATCATCACTGTCATCATCACCATCAATGTTTTTTTGTTTTTGCTGTGCCTGTATAGCTGGATTTGCATCCCCGGGTCCCTGATGCAAGTCCACTGCACTTGTCAACATTTTATTTGGAGAGAAAGGTGTACATTTCTCTAAGCAAGGTATCATTCTTTTAAATTAACATGAACTCGCTCTGAAGGTACGGGCCTGGACCCAAGGCTCAGGTCAGGCTGGGGGACGATTCTCGGAGCGGGTCCTGGTCAGGTCCAGGGGAGGCCCACAAGCAGGACTTCTCACGGGGAACAGCATCCCTAGGAAAATGACCCACAGAAAAGAAATCAGAAGGACAAAAGAGGATCTTTTTCTAAGAAAGGCCACACAGGATATCTCCAGGAACGGCATAAATATCCCCTGAAATCCTTACCCCAGAAAACAATTATCCTAGACCAATTAAATCAGAATCTCTGGGGTGGGGCCCAGGCATCAGTATTATTAAAGCTTCCCAGGTGATTCCCAAGTGCAGTCCAAGCTGACATCCACTGTCCTGGGGACCTTAGGCATCCCTAGGGCTTTACACAGGCAAATGACTCCAGCTGTGACCACTTTCTTCACTTCTAGACTTGCTTGTCTCTTTCCTCAACACCACCATTGAAATGTCTAACAGACTCTCATCTTGCAAGAGTGAAGCGGCCGGTTCCCTCCAGACCTGCTCCTCTCCAGTGGTCTCCATCTCAGTGACTGGCATCACCAGTCACCCTCTTGTTTCAGGGAAAATGCTGAGCATCTTCCTTGATTCTTCTCTATGTCTTACAACCCATATCTGATCTGTTAGGAACTGCTGCTGGCTATATCTCAAAATATATTCCTGTTCTAATCCCTCCTCACCCCCTTACCAGCTGGCCTCCTAAGAGATCCCCACTTCCTCTTTTGGACCTTTCCAGTCTGGTCCCTACCAGCAGCCAGAATGAAATCTACTAAAAATGAAACTCAGCAGGAAAAGATGCTCAGCATCGTTTAGTTATCTGGGAAATGCCAATTAAACCACAATGAGACATCACTACAGACCCACTAGAATGGGTCTGTATCCGAAAGCCTTATACATTGCTGGTGGGAATGTACAAGGGGATAACTACTTTAGAGGACTGTTTGGAAGTTCTATGACCCACAATCCCACTCCTAGGTATATATACAGGAGAAGTGAAAACCTGTGTCCACACAAACCTCATATAAGAATGTTCATAGTAGCTTTATTCTCAATAGCCCCAAACTGGAAACAGCCCAAAAGTCCATCTCCATGAGAATGGGTAAACAAACTCTGGTATATTCATAGAATTGAGTACCACTCGGCAAGTGTTTTTCAAAATGCTTATACCAATTACACTTTTCATCAATAGTGTAAAAGAGTTTTGGTTGTCCTACATCCTCATCAATACTGATTCTCTCAAATTTATGAATTTTTGCCAATCTGGTGCTTTTGATTTGCATTTTCTTGATTATTAATGAGGTTGACGATCACTTTATATATTTATTGGACATTTATGTTTGCTCTTCTGTGAAATACCTCTTCAAGTATTTTGTCCATTTTCTATTAAATTCTTTGTCTTTTTCTTATTGATTTATAGAAGCTCTTTACATATTCTGGATAATCTTCTAATAACTTTAAATGTTGTAATCTTCTCCCAGATACTAGCTCATCTTTTCAATTTCTTTGTGTTATCCTCTGATGTAGTTGTAGTTATTAATTTATTATATTTTAATGTAGGTTGTATTTATCAAATTTTTTTCCTTTATGGATTGTGTCTTATATAATAAATCATTTCATAACTCAAGTTTATAAAAAACATTTTCCTATATTGTATCCTAAACATTTGCCTTTCACTTTTAAGTCTTTAATCACCTGGAATAGATTTTGGTTTTGAGATTTAGTTCACAAGCCATAAAATTCACCCTTTAGCATAGATTTTTATGTATGAAATGAGCATGAGATCTAATTTTTCTTTTTCCCCCCTATGGATAATTAATTATCTTGCACCATTAATTGAAGATCTCTCATTTTCCACAGATCTGTACTACCAATTTAATAATAAATTAAATTTTATTAGAATAATAATTTTCCATATCATCTTGGCTATATTTCTGGGCTCTTTGTTCCACTGGTCTATTTTCTCTCCCTACATTAATACTACATTGTCTTAATAACTATAGGCTTATAAAATGATCTTCAATATTTGGCACAGTACATTTCTCCCAACTCGCTTCTCCATGGAAGTTTCCTTGGCTCTTCTTGACCATTTGCTCTGTCATAAAATTTTTAGAGTCAGCTTATTAAATTCTTAAAAAACCCTATTCGACAGGTTGAGTCCATTTTGGCAACTTATATTTTTCTAGGAATTCATTTTATCTACGTTTTCAAATTTATTGGCGTAAAGTTGTTCATAATGTCCTTGTATTTTAAAACCTTGCTGTCTACCTGGCAAGTTACAACCTGGAGCTGGTTACAGTCTCATAATATTGTTTATTTGTTCTGTCCTGGTTTTTTCCTTGATAATTTAGCTGGATATTTGTCAATTTTATTAAACTTGCAGAGAACCAATTCTTGACTGTGTTGATCCTTTCTTTTGTATCTCTGCTTTCTATTTTGGTAATTTCTGCCTTTATTTTTAATATTTCCTTCCTCTGCTTTTTTTGAGATTACATTGCTGCTATTTTTCTGACTTCTTATGTTGGATGATTGGCTAATAATTTTCATCCTTTATTCTTTTCACACATAAGCATTTAAGTCCCTCATTTCCCTTCAGGTGCTGCTTTAAACCCATAAGTTTTGTGCAGCATGTTGATTATTGCTGAATTAAAATAATTTCCAAATTCACGAAGATTTTCTCCTTTTAACCATGAGTTTTTCAGAAATGTGTTTAAAATTTTCCAAATGTGTGGGGTTTCTGCAGTCATCTTTCTGTTATTGATTCCTAACATTTTAGTCGGAGGACCCGTCATGAATGATAAAATTGAAACTTGATGAGGTGTGCTTTATTTTTTGGTCAAGAACACAAAACAATATCATTTCTTTTCGTGAGTATACTTGTTAAGTAAAATTATTAAAACATCCAGGAAAAGGATAAACTCCAACTTAAATCTGGGCGTTTTCTCTGCGGAGGGATGGAGGGAAATGAAATCGTACAGGGTGGGGGGGATGTTAGCTCCATCTGTAACGACTTTTTTCCCCTCTTAAAAATTGTATAAAACAGATCTGAAACTAATTTGGTGCAGATCCATATGCCTTTTGGAAACTCCTGGGGCCCGATGTGTTTCAAAATTTAGAATTTTCTTGATTTTAGAAAGGTAACGTGGGCATACAACTATATTACATAATACTCCCAGTGGGACCTGGGGAAGCCCCTGTAATCAGACACATTGATATATTTGCAATAAAATGTATGTATTCCAAATTAGGTGAAATATTAGGATTATAAATAGCCTCACGTCGGCTTTTGGTTTTCAGGCTGTTTATATTTTGCATTTGCAGACAAGGAATCATGGACTTATATTAACATTTATTAAATCTGGATAGCGTAAAATAGCTGTGTCTGTTACATCGTTTGTTTGTACTTCTCTGAACGTTTGAAATAATTCCAAACGTAAGATTATGAAAACTTTTCTTAAAGGATTAGAAGGACCCTTCTCAAATTGCTTTCTACCAGGTAGTAAATGAAAACATGTATTTAAGAAAACAGAGTCTATGCAACGTGGTTTCCTGGGTCGGATCTTAGAATAGAAAAACAACAATAATGAAAAAACTGGTGACATCCAAATGAAGTCTGCTGTTGAGTTAGTAGTGTTTTATCAGTGCTAATTTCTTAGTTTTGATAAATGCCCCATGGGATTATGCTAACATTAGGGGAAGCTGGATGAATGGCATGTAGGAACTCTTTGTACTATTTTTGCAACTTTTCTGTAAATTCAAATTATGCCAAAACACAAAGTTTATTTAAAAAAGAAAAAAGAGGGATAACATTCAGTGTTGGTGAGGGTATGGACTTAACAGGCTATCAGGAACACTCACCTGTTGGTTGGTGGGAGTGTCAATTGGTTGAACCTTTTTAAGGGCTGCTGTGACAAATCACCACAAACTAAGTGGTTTAAAAATAGAGATTAGGGGCCTGCCTGGTGGTGTAGTGGTTAAGTTTGCATGCTCTGCTTTGGCAGCCTGGGGTTTGCAGGTTCAGATCCCAGGCACAGAACTACCCACTGCTTATCAAGCCATGCTGTGGCAGGCATCCTACATATAAAGTAGAGGAAGATGGGCACGGATGTTAGCTCAGGGCCAATCTTCCTCAGCAAATAGAGGAGAATTGGCAACAGATGTTAGCTCAGGGCTAATCTTCCTCACAAAACAAAACAAAACAAAACAAAACAAAACAAAACTAGAGATTATTCTCTTATAGTTCTGGAGGTTAGAAGTCCGAAATCATGGTGTCAGCAGGGCCAGGATCTCTCTGCAGCCTCCAAGGGAGGATCTTTCCTTGCCTCTTGCAGCTTCTGGTGGCTCTTGGCAATCTTTTCTGTTCCTCAGTTTGCAGCTGCATCACTCTCATCTCTGCCTCTGTCTTCGCACGGTGTTCTCTTCTTGTGTCTCTCTCTCTGTGTCTCTTCTCTTCTTCTTACGAGGACACCAGTCACTGGGTTAAGGGCCCAGCTACTCCAATATGACCTCATCTTAACTAATTACATCTGCAATGACCCTATTTCAAATACGGTCACCTTCTAAGGTTCTGGGAAGGAAAAGAATTTTAGGAGCACAGTATTCAACCCAGTACAGAGGATAATTTAAATGTGGATCCCATTTCCCCTGGCAGTCTCCCTCCTGGGTATATATCTATGAGGAATACTCCCAGTGTACACAGCACAGCAGGTATAAAGTGCGCATTACAGCACTGTTTTAGTAATGATAAATTAGAAACCACTTAAATCTTCATTATCGATAGAAATAGCTACACAAACTGTTTCGTTCACATTAAGGAAATCTATGAAGCAGTTTAAGAGAAAGGGAAGTTATAGAACAATATATACAGTTTGATCCAATTTATGTATTTTTAAAAACCCACAAAAATACAAAGTTGTATATTTCTATATGGGTACAAATGCATAGAAAAAGACCTGGAAGACTACACACCAAAATCATACGGGTGATCTCTCTAAGAAGGGAGCGTGAGAGGAAGGCTGCGATGTGGATTTCCTGTTCGTTCTGTGTGTTTTAACATTTTTACAACCAAAATGTTTTCATATATTTCTTATAAAATTAAAATAAAAATTAAGCAACATATAGATCAATATGCATAATTGACCCCATTTTTGCAAAAAAAAAATATATATAAACACACATAATTTTTTAAGTGTATAGAGAAAAAGGCCTGGAATAATTTACTCCAAGCTGTTAAGAGTGGTTGTGAGGAGAGGGGACTCTGAGCTGAGTGGTAGTGTTGAGGAGGGGGAAGAAGGTGTGATGTATATTATTGTCCACTTTTAATTTTTTTAATTTACTTTTAATTTTATATATCTTTTTAACTGTTTGAATATTTCTTCAATCTAATATAGCATGCATAGTTCTGCAATTTAACATTTTTATAGTTCTTTTACAAAATTTTTTCTGAGATTTAGTTTAGTCTAAGTATCCAAATTTTCTGTTGACCATCACAGGTATGAAAAGCAAAGCAAAGCTCCAAGGACTTGGTACACACCTAACCCCGAGTTGATGTGTAACTGTGATATGACCAGCACACAGATGCTACAAGAGCACACACACAAAAAGACCATAGGACCACTGCTCTGATATAGCGGGTAAAGTTCCCTTTAGGCTATTGGGATCTGAAAAGGAAATTATAAGCACAGCCTTCACAATGATATATTTTATTGTAAATCCCTGTTTATTACGTTAAAACTGTGCTGTCCAATATGGCAGCCACCAGCCACACATGGCTCTTTAAATTTAAATGAATTAAATAATGTTAAAGGTTTAGTTCCTCAGTCACACTGGCACCATTTCAAGTGCCCAACAGTCACTTGTGGCAGTGGCTACCATATTGGACAGTGCAGATTATAGAACATTTCCGTCGATCTGGAATGTTCTATCGGACAGTACGGGTTTAAAGCACAATGACATATGGACATTATTATTGTTCACCTCGTTTGATAGGATTTTTGCCATGGGAAGGCGTTCTTGTATTTTCAGTACTCAGACGTCCAGGGGAAGGTAATTTAGCAGATAACTTCTCCATGGTAGGCCGCCACTTTTGAGAGTGAGTTGTGTGCGATTCCGAGCTTATCATTCCACGGACCCACCACCCCAGACCCTTGCATCTCTCCACCCATTGGAAACATCCCTAGTAGATCCTATTAAGTATCCCATGTTCTGGTCTAACTGGTTTATGAAACCACGATTTGAGGAGTCCAGTCTTGCAGGCAGCCGGGCCCCCGCCTTTGTGTGGCTGTAATAAGGTTATTTATGGAGGATGGAGACGACTCGCAGGGAAGATGAAAGGTTTGGTGGTAAAGGAAAGCAGAAGCTCGGAGAAGCAGGTTTCTCCTTATAGCAATGACTCTCCAGATAGGATAAATCACCCGGGACCATTAAACCTTCAAGAAGAGTGCTCATAAACCTTCCCTCGAAACCCACAAAGCATATTCTCTCCCGGAGCGGCCCATGTGGTGAGGGGCTCACCGCTTTTCCCAAACCACCAGCTAGTCACAGTTTAACCCTCCTGGGCTTTCTGCCCAGGACACTGAACCAGAAAATCACTTTCAAAGCCATTCCTTAGGGTGGTCAACTGTCCCTGTTTGTCCAGGACTGCAGGATTTTCCGGGACTTGAGACTTTCAGGACTAAACCAGGAAAGTCCCAAGCAAACAGTGATGAACTGGTCACCCCGCTTCCTCTCTACCTTGGGGACAAGCAACGCCTGGGACTCAGGAGGGCAACAGAATTTTCTTTTCATATTTAGCTCCCATTTACGGAGCTTTACTGTGGGTCAGGCAGGACAGCGTTCTACCCGCTCTTTCTCCTTTGGTCTTCACGACCAAATGGGGTGGGCATCATGATTAGTCCTGTTTGAAAGGTGGTGAAACTGAGGCTCAGAAAGCCAAAGTGACTTGCCCCAGGTCACGCTTAAACGGTGTCTGTCTCCAGAGCCCATGCTCTGAACTCTCTATTTCTTCTTCCTCTTCTTTCTTAATCTGCCTCCTGCACACATGGGGACTTCTGGAGCTTCCAGAAGCTTCCCACAAAAAGAGACTTGGAAGCAAGTGCACTTTCCTTGTCAACCAGGACGGTAGAAGAATGCCCCGAGAAGAGGGGAACTTGCAGCTGAACTACGTTTGCGTGTTAAAAAGTCAAGTCTGATTTTCTATAACTGTCTGGACCTTCTCATTGGCAAAGGCCAAGCTGGAAGGACAGTCAATACATCACCCGCAGATGTGCATCTGCTCCGCCTGGGAGCACTCGAGACGGGATGAGGTGAGATTTCCCCACCAAATTCAGGGCAGATCAGAGTTCAGAGCCCCTGTGGCCAGGAGGAAAGCCTGGCCTCACCAACGTTCCTCCAGAGGTGAGGTATCGCAGAGCATCAGTATCGGTATCGCAGAGCATCAGTATCGGCTAATAGATCACTTTTATTGAGGGCTTACTATGTGCCAGGCAAGGCTTCATTTCATTCACTTCTCACATCTAACTATCTGTGAAATAGATAAGATTGTTATTCCAGCTCAGAGAGAGGAAACTGAGGTGTGGACAGCTTGAGAGCTTCATCAAGAGCAGTGGTTGTCACCCAGGGGCGAATTTGCCCCCAGGGGACATGTGGCAATGTCTGGAGACATTTTGATTGTCACAGCTTTGGGGGGAGGGTGCGACTGGCACCTAGTGGGTAGAGGCCAGGGATGCTGCTAAACATTCTATAATGCACAGCACGGCCCCCCTCTCTCCCAACAAAGAATTATCCAGCTGCAAATGTCAATAGTGCTGAGGTTGAGAAACTCTGGTCTAAATCAAGAAAAGGCTCATGCTTCCTGGGGGACCCCTTCACCCCAGTTTGAGGGATTCATCTATAGTCCCATCCTAGCAAAGAGCAGAGTGGTGATTAGATCTCTCCTGCCCTCACCTTCCTGTACTTGTAGAACAGTTACTGAAAGGTCAGCCCAAGAGGGTTCAGACTTTGTGTTTGTTTGATGCTGGAACAGTGCTAGGCACAAAACAGGTGCCTGGTGAATACCTGCTGCATAAGTGAATGAATGAATGAATGGATGAATACTGAGTCCCATTCCCTGAGGGCTTTCTGTCAGCCCGGCCCCAGGCCGAGCATATCACTGGCATCATCTCATTCAGTCCTCAGAACTCATCTCAGAGGTAGGGACTGCTGCTCGCAGTCTCCATTTACAGAGTAGGAGGCAGGGCGCAGAGAGGAGAGGCCCCCTGCCAGGGTCACACAGCTGGGCAGTGGCTGGGAGGCTCTCCAGTCAGGCGCGGTCCAGGTTTAATTTCGACCCGCGTCGTCTCACACGAGAATCTCCAGAAACAAGAACAACGTCCAGGGTTCATATGCAGCCATTTTTCTCACTGTTCTGGGATTTATGAATATACCCCTCTTTTTTTTATATATTAGTTTTGGCCCTAACAGATGCCATAGATTATATGATAAATAAAAGGGCTTCAGAGACAGCTCATGAAAAGGCCCCAGTGGCAAAGATGTGCTGTGATCAGAAAGAAGTTCAAAATGCTATTCTGCAGTTGGAGACGAAGCAATATACGGATGATGGCCCTCCCTGGCGTTGCATTTCTCCAGAGACTGAAGGCAGCTTTGCCAGGAGGGGAAGACAGTTTCCCACCCTAGGGGTGCAGCCTTGACTTCCCCAAGTTCCTGTCAACATGAAAATTTTAATGAGTCTACCCAAGATGTGGGCTCTCCATTGTATTTCCATTTTATGACATCTTTTTATATTCCACAGGAGAGGATGCTGAATAAAAATGAGGCAGGCTTTTAGGGCTCCTTTTTACTATTAGCATTTGGTAAAAAACAACCTTAATGAGGTGTTAAGAGTCATCTTGCAACCTATTGTGGAGGAGGCCTAGGAGCTCATAAACTCCTGAAAAGGCACAGGGCAATTTATGATCCTTGATACCACCCCTTCCTGACAAAGCTTCCGAGGGAGCATCTTTAGTTCTGGGGTGCTTCCTGCAATTTACACGCCCAAGCTGCTTCAGCCACAAGGCGAATTAAACCTTATTAATGTTGCAAGGATTCTGCTCGCCAAGCTGCTCACCCCCGAGAAACTCCCGCGGGCCCACCCAACATGAACGCAATTTTCCATTGAGCTTGGACAGAAACCTCCTAGAGACTGACTCTTCGCATTTCTCTCCTTACTGGTGAGGAATTTAACAGTGATGCTGCCAGACAAAAAAGCAACAACAACTTTTGCTTCTCAGCGGGGAGAAGAGTTCCTTGACAAATAAATACAGTGGTATTTTACCAATCAGTCAACATTCTTCCTGAAATAGGCCTCATTTAAGGCTGGGTTTTTTTTTCAAGAAAGATATGCTATCTATCAGTGATGAAAAACATATCAGCCTCTGGGATGGGGACAGATCCTCAGGTTTAATCTTGGGATCTATAATTTGAAAAAAAAAAAAGGGAATAACTTAATTCTTCATATTCTTCTCATTTGGAAATATTTTTTTAATAAGAAAAAACCCGCATGTCACAACACATATAGACCTTTCCTGACTTTACTCAATTAAATCCTGTAATTGGTCAACGGCACTGTATTATACACTTCAAAATTGCTAAGAGACTAGCTCTTAAATGTTCTCACCACAAAGAAGAAATGATAATTATGTGACATGATGGAGGTATTAGCTAACACTGTGGTGGTAATCATATTGCAATAAATAAATGTATCAAATGAACACATTGTACACCTTAACCTTACACAATGTTATGTCAGTTATATCTCAATAAAAAATCGTATAATTGAACCTTAGATTGTTATTTTTTTCTCTTTTTTGGTGAGGAAGTCTGGACCTGAGCTAACATCTGTTGCCAATCTTTCTCTTTTTGCTGAGGAAGATTGGCCCTGAGCTAACATCTGTGCCCATCTTCCTCTATTTTGTATGTGGGACGCTACCACAGCATGGCTTGATGAGCGGTGCATAGGTCCATGCCGGGATCCAAACCTGTGTACCCCGGGCCCGTGAATAGGAGCACGCGAACTTAACCACTACGCCACTGGGCCAGCCCCTGTTATTTTTTCATTGCTATTTAATTGTAATATCAGCATTTCACACAATTGCTATTTGATTTTCATAGTTCCTTTTAACAAAATACAATTTATATTTAACTTGAAAATATATATTCATATTTTCCTTGAGTAAAATATAAAGAAAAAGGAAAGTGTACAAATTATATATTTTGTCAGGCAAGATTTTATGGTGTTTCCAGAATCTGATTGAATAAATAATTCATATGTGAAATCTGTGTGTTTGCTTCCTAGATCCTCTGGGGAGAGATTATGGGAGAAAAACTCCACGAGGGGTGGTGTTGGGAGGCCAGAATAAAAGTCCTGTCCTGACACTGAGCAACAGTGCGGTCTTGAGCCCAACCTGTCACTCATTGTCCACGACCCCAAATATTCTTATTAGTGAAATGAAACTGATAATACCTATGTCACTGGTTGTTAAATTATTATTATTTATTTTCATTGTAATTGACAGTTATTTAGTTGGGTGTAAACTATGAGCAATGTCCTGTGAATGTATTATGTCACTGAACTTCTGCAATAACCTACAAAGGGGAGACAGTTACTAGCACATTCATGTAATGGTGAGGATCCTGGGCCTCAGAGGGGTTAAGTGACTTGCCCGTGGTCACACAGCCTCCAAGTGTCAGAGCTGGGATTTGAACCCAGGAACATGTGACTGCAAAAACTACCCCAAATCCCTCAACATAAAGCTGCCTCCCTGGGAAGATGTCAGTGAGATTGCCTGTGAGCTGTAAAGTCATCTCTAAATGCCTGGTTGAGAGAGACGTGACCAAGACATCATAGATTTTTGAGAAAAAAAAAAGCACAGGGAAACATAATTAAACAACCCAATTTTAGAATGATGAGGCTGAGAGCCTACCTGGGGTCACAAACTAGAAAGAGATTTCAGATGAGAAGAAGGATCCCCAGCCGCCCCCAGGTCTCGCTGTAGTGTTCTGGTTAAATACTCAGACTTGGGAGCTGGAAGCCTGGGTTCAGATCTGTGATCCATCATTTACCAGCTGTGTGACCCTGGCCAAGCTACATAAATTCTCTGTATCCTAGTTTCCACATCTAGAAAATGGGAGGTATGAGAGTAATTACAGAAAGATTAAATGAGTTTAAAACACATAAAATGCTGAAGACACTGTCTAACGGTGACTCATATACCTACAAATATACCATTATTCTAGCCACCGCTAACATTCTTAAAAACCATACCATTCCCAGCTAGTGAGTTGAACATATAAAGAAATCTGTGGATACCGTTATCAACTGTATCCCTTGGTAAACAGCTAAGGATGAATGAATCTGTACGAATCTTTGCAAACCACTAATCTGATCATTTTGCTGCCTGATTAACACTTTGCCATCAAATGTTTGCAAATCATATATCTGATAAGGGACTAGTATCCAAAATATGTAGAGAACTCTTACAACTTAATAATTTTATTGCTTTTAAGACAAATAACCCAATTAAAATGGGCAAAAAATTTGAAGCAAAATTTCTCCAGATATATAAATGGCCAATAAGTGGGTACATGTGACTTAATAAGCAGGAACCAATGAACATGGAAAGATGTGCTCAACATCACTAGTCATCAGGGAAATGCAAATCAAAACTGCAATGAGATATCATTTCACACCCTCTGGGATGGCTATAATTTAAAAAAACGGACAGTAACCAGTGTTGGCAAGGTATAGAGAAATTGGAATGCTCAGACATTGCTGGTGGGAATGTAAAATGGTGCAGTCACTTTGGAAAACAGTTTGGCAGTTCCTCAAAATATTAAACAGAATTTCCATTGACTAGAAATTTTACTCCTAGGTATATAGTCAAGAGAATAGAAAACATATATCTACACAAAAACTTGTACACAAATGTTTATAGCAGCAGTATTCCTGATAGCCAAAGGGTGGAAACAACCCAAATGTCTATCTACTGATGAATAGATAAATAAAATATGGTATACCCATACAATGGAATATTATTCAGTCATGAAAAGGAATGAAGTAGACCAAAGGAACAGAATAGAGAGTCCAGAAACAATCCCATGTGTATAGTCAAATGATCTTTAACAAGGGAGCCAAGATAACACAATGGGGAAATGACAGTCTCTTCAACAAATGATGCTGAGAAAACTGGATATCCATATGCAAAAGAATGAAGATCAACCCTTTTCTTACACCATATACAAAAATTAACTCAAAACAGATTAAAAATCTAACCATACGACATGAAACTATAAAACTCCTAGAGGAAAACAGGGGGAAAAGCTTCATGACATTGGAATGGGCAATGTTTTCTTGGCTATAACACCAAAAGCACAGATAACAATAGTAAAACTAGACAAATGGGACTGTATCAAACTTAAAAACTTCTGCACAGCTAAGGAAACCATCAACAGAGTGAAAAGGCAACCGATGGAATGGGAGAAAATATTTCCAAACCATATATTGCAGAAAGGGATAATATCCAGAATATATAAAGAACTCGTACAATTCAATAACAACAATAACAAAAACTGACTTAAAAATGGGCAAAGGACTTGAATAGACATTTCTACAAAGAAGATATACAGATGTTCAACCAGCACATGAAAAGATGTTCAACATCACTAATCATCAGGAAAACGCAAATCAAAACCACAAGGAGATACTCTGCACGCTCATTGGGATGGCCACTATCAAAAGATCAGAAAACAACAAGTGTTAGCAAGAATGTGGAGAAATGGAAATCCTTACACACCATTGGTGGGATTGTGAAATGATGCAGCCACTATGGAAAACAGTACAGAGGTTCCTCAAAAAGTTAAAAATAGAACTACCATATGATCCAGCAATCCCACTTCTGGGTATATATTCTAAAGAATTGAAAACAGGATCTTGAAGAGATACTTACACACCCATGTTCATTGCCACATTATTTACAATAGCCAAGACGTGGAAGCAATCTAAATGTCCACCAACCGATGAATGGATAAAGAAAATGTGGTATATACACACAATGGTATATTCTTGAGCCTTAAAAAAGAAGGAAATCTCGTCATATGCTGTAACATGAATGAACTTTGATGACATTATGCTAAGCGAAATAAACAAAAGACACAAAAAGACAAATACTGCATAATTCCATTTATGTGAAGTATAAATCTATGATAGATTCTGTAGCTCTATTTAAAGTAATCAAACTCATAGAAATAGAAAGTAGAATCATGGATGCCAGGGGCTGGGAGGAGCGGAAAACAGGGAGTTGCTGTTCAATAGGTATGGGGTTTCAGTCACACAAAATGAAAAAGCTTTAGAGATCTACTGTGCAATAATGTGCCTATAGTTAACACTATTATAGTGTACACAAAAATTGTTGAGGGTAAATTAAAAAAACACAACAAACAAAAACCAGAAAAGAGAAAATGATAAAAAACAAACAAAAAGAAACGAAGTACTGATGTACGCCACGATGTGAATGAGCCTTGAAAATATCATGCTAAGTGAAAGAAGCCAGATGTAAAGGACCACATACTGTATGATTCCATTTACGTGAAATGTCTGGATTAGGCAAATCCATAGAGACAGAAATTAGATTAGTAGTTGCCAGGGGCTGGAAGGAGGGGAGAGACTGCTAACTGGTACTGTTTTTTTGGGAAGATTATCTAACACATATATTTTCCCCCTAAGGCACATCACAGCCTTCCTGCACTTAGGATCAGCAGCCAGCACTACAGCGCTGCGCTTGGGACCATCTTAGACAATGAAATCACCAACAAAGATGTGACCAACACGGCACTGAATAGAGGGAGAAGAGGACACTTGTTTACAGGCCGAGAGCTGAAAGGAGGAGGCAGAGCGAGTGTGAGCACCGCTCCGCACAGGTCTGCAAGTGGCTGAGAAAGAACGGGAGTATTGATTTTGGGGTCACAAATACATTTTCGTGGGTAGGCTAAAACACGTAATTCTGGAATGATGAGGGTGGACTGTCTTTTGAAGACCGCCTTGCCTGAACGCGGTCAGAAGAGGCAGCCTCAGTGCGCGCGCTCCGCTGCTGGCGGCCCGGGTTCGCATCCCGGGCGCGCACCGACGCACCGCTTCTCCGGCCATGCTGAGGCCGCGTCCCACATACAGCAACTAGAAGGATGTGCAGCTATGACGTACAACTATCTACTGGGGCTTTGGGGGGAAAAATAAATAAATAAAATTAAAAAAAAAAAAGAAGAGGCAGCCTCCTCATTCTGATGGGCAAGGCCCTGGGGCTATTACTGGAGAAATGTGAGTTAAAATTTCTCACGTATTTGAGGCTGATAGTCTCCTGGCTGACCCAGCACCTCATACTTCACCAGGAATTATGAAGCAAAGGTGGTGTTTTCCACAGCGCCTGGAAACCAGAGATTTCACACAGCCAAAACGAGGTACCATTTATTGCCAAAGAATTCCCGGGGGCCAGGAGATTGCAATCAAGAGATGAAGAATGCAGAAGTTCTACCCCAGCACAGGAAAGCATATCTTATTACCTCCCTACCTCTAGTTTGTAAGGCCTGGCTCTTTAAAAACAGACGCTTGTATATTTTGGTTCCAGGGTGCTCCAGAAAATTCAAAAGAGTTGCTAACGTTCATATAATAGCAGGCATAGCTTCCTTTTGGCTGCCTGGGTTCTAATGCTAGGTCTATTGTGTCCTAGATCTGCAATGTTGAACAAGTGAACGTGCCTCAGTTTTCCTCATCTGTAGAATGGGGATGATAGATGTAAAATCATTGGGAAGATTAGAGGAGTACCTGGCAAATAGTGAATGGCACAAAAGGCAAGGAATGCTGGCTTTTAAGAGGAGGAGCGGCTAACATTCATTAAGCCTTTGTTCTATTCCAGGCATTGTACTGTGTTGTGATACACACTACAATTTTAATTTATTTTTTTTTAAATAATTTTGTTTATTTTTCCCCCAAAGCCCCAGTAGATAGCTGTATGTCACAGCTGCACATCCTTCTAGTTGCTGTATGTGGGACGCGGCCTCAGCATGGCCGGAGAAGCGGTGCGTCGGTGCGCGCCCAGGATCCGAACCCGGGCCACCAGCAGCGGAGCGTGCGCACCCAACTGCTAAGCCACGGGGCCGGCCCTGCAATTTTAATTTAAATATCTCTTCAGAGAGCAATCTCCAGAATACAGTAGCCCCCCTTATCCGTGGGGGATACGTTCCAAGACCCGCAGTGGATGCCTGAATCATCAGATAGTACCAGACCCTGCATATATACACTGTTTTTTCCTATCTATACACACCTATGATAAAGTTTAATCTATAAATTAGGCACAGTAAGAGATTAACAACAATAACTAATACTATAATGAAACAATTATTACTATATACTATAATAAAAGTTACCATAGATCCTAGCAACCTCAGCATACTTTTTTCCTTTCCTTATTAAGTCAAGAACTTTCACCTTTCACTTAAAGGAAGCACTTTACTTTGGCAAGCAGCTTCTCTTGGGCATATCCAAATTGCCGGCATCTCTACTCATGCACTTTGGGGCCAATATTAAGTAAAATAAGGGTGACCTGAACACAAGCACCGAGATACCAGGACAGTCGATCTGATAACAAGCAACTAATGGGTGGGTGGCGTCCACAGTGTGGATCCGCTGGACAAAGGGATGATTCACGTTCTGGGCAGGACGGAGCGGGACTGCTCGAGATTTCATCACACTACTCAGAACGGCGTGCAATTTAAAACTTATGAATTGTTTATTTCTGGAATTTTCCATTTAATATTTTTGGACCTCAGTTGACCACAGGTAACTGAAATCGTGGAAAGTGAAATCGTGGAAAGTGAAACCGTGGATAAGGGGGGACCGCTGTATCTGATCTAAAGGAGACCCTCTCGCAACCCACCTTTTCTATTGCAGAGCGCCCTGATCATGACTTTCGATCACTTTATTTAAATTTATATCTTGGTCTGTCCTCACCACTGGAATGGAAGCCCCATAGGGACAGGAACTTTATTCCTCTTGTTCATCTACACATCCCCAGCATGGTGCCAGGCACACAGTAGGTGCTCAATAAATAAATATATGTTGACTGAATGAATAACTGAACGTCAAATTCGGTGTCTGACTGGAGTTCCTGCTCTTAACACAAAGCTGTGCCTCTTCTCACGTCCTACATTGTGGGTGGGGGTGGTGGTCTTGTTTAGAGTAGCACTGTCCAATGCGGTAGCCACTAGCCACCTGTGGCTACTTAAATTTAACGTGAAAGTAATTAAACTTAAATAAAATTAAAAATTCAGCTCCTGAGGCACACCAGCACATTTCGAGTACTCAGTACCCACGAGTAGCTAATAGTAGACAGCGTAGATACAGAACATTTCCATTATCACTCTATCAATAGAAAGTTCTATTGATAGAGCTGATTTAACCCAGCGGTTCTCAACTGGGGAGGATTTTGTCCCCCAGGGGGCATTTGGCAACGTTTGGAGACATTTTTGGTTGTCACAACTTGGGGGATACAACTAGTAAATAGGAGAGGCCAGGGATGCTGCTAAACCTCCTGCAATGCACAGCACAACACGGCCCCCACCACAGAGAAGTATCTGGCCCAAAATGTCAACAGCATCAGGTTGAGAAACCCGGTTTACAGAAAGGCACTGGGGTGACGTTTTCTCTGTTTGACCAGAATGCTAAATTTCCTAGGATTTGGATGGGTTAATTTGCAATCTAAAGCCGGATGAGGACTTTTCAGTGTAGGTGGCATGAAGTCCAGTCTCCGGGCTTAAATTCCTGGAATTCTTCATTACATTTTGTGTAGGATATTAAAATCCAGAAATCATCGTTTAGCTGTGTTTTCAAGCATCCACACTTCCCTGTGAGTATGGCGAGATCCAGCAAATATGATCGACATCATTCAGACCAAAAGGGGTTTCCCAGGCCAGGATGTTCTAGATCAAGCATCTGCAAACTATGTACAGTCCTGGGGCCAAATCTGCCCCTGAGCTAAGAAGCGTTTTTACCTTTTTAGATAGTTGAGAAACAATCCAAAGAATCATATTTTTATGACACATGAGAATTATATAAATTCAAATTTCAGTGTTTCATTGGAACCCAGCTGCCACCATCATTTCCTTGTGTGTTGTCTGCGGCTGCTTTCACGCCACAATAGAGCTCAGCTGTCTCACCACGGAAACCGCGTGACCCGCAAAGCTGAGAATATTTACTCTCTGCCCCTTTACAGGAAAAATTCGCTAATTCTTGCTCTGGATACTAAAGATCTTGGCGGATTTTTCTTTATTTTTTTTCCTTTGTTCTTTCTTAAGATCATAATTATCCTGATAATTTGCAGGTGTAGACTCAGACTGACTGACCACATGGACTTTCTTTGGGAAGCAGAGCGCAGGAGAGGATTAGCTGAAATGCAGAGGCGTTCATGTGAAAGATTCCTCTTTAGATGAATTTAGGGAACAAAGACCCCGTGGTCAATGATTTCTGTGGGTATGAAAGTAAAAGAGGGGCTGAGTTCCTTTGTCAGTTTTGCAGCACAAATCATACAGTTACTGAATACCCCTGTCCGCAGTAGTATTCTTTTAATGCTTAACTCCGTGACCTCACAAAAATAATTGCTGGGAAGCAAATTTACTTAGACCTCTGCCTTTATTTGTAGACCAAGGGGCTCAGCCGATAGTTATATTGTTTATGGAAATGCAGGAGGGGGTAGGGTGTGAGAAGGAGAAAGAATACAATTTGGCCAGAGAAGATGGATGTATTGAAAGGATTCAAGGGATTTTTGTCTTTGCCTTATAATTGGAGTCAGGATTTCCCTTCAAGTTACCCATTGCAGACATGCAATCTCCCCGGGCTCCTCTGCCCGAAAGCCCTGTTAAGCTCTTTCTCACTGGGTTGGCATCTGGCTTTTTAAATCCTTGTCATTTTTATGAGTATAATGAATATGACAACTTATCCAGTGAACAGGCTTTTTCAAATGCTGAGAATGTCGTTAGTCAGAAAGAAAAAAAAAGTTGATTAACAATGATTAGCATGCTGTGGGGGCAGTTGTGAATTTTTTTTTAAGTCCATAAGAATTTTTACTTTAAGATGGATCACCAGTGGCTTTCAATTCGCCTTGGAATTTTACTTTCGGAAACAGAAGATTGCATTTTGGAAGAAAACCCCAAAATAACCTTATTTTGCCTCATTTTAGAGAACAGACGACCTAGTGATTAGTGGGGATCACACACAGTGATTTGGGGATTGCCCTGGTCGGCAACAAAATAGGGAGATTTTCCAGACCTTTAATTTGTCAAATCAAAATCTGTGTTGACTGAAACTGATAAAAAAAAATTAGTATACCAAAAGCAAAAGTTAGCAAGGATGACTTGACCAGGCCAGACCCAGTTCCTTAAGTCCCTCTGAACGCAATATTGAAAGTGGCTTCCTTAGTGAAATACTTAACCACCCCACCGGTCAAACCATCAGATAACTGCTTATCTTCTCTAATGCGATTGAGACTCCATCCGATGCTCCTTTGCATTCCAATCACAAAGCTCATCTTAGGTAAGCACCTTGAGGAGAAAAAAATTTCATGAGTCTTAGCTTCTGCATTCATGGAATTTTCTTTTCACAATAGAAGGAAACATGTTAAGCTGGGTGGGGACAGGGTAGGGGTGTGGAGGTGATTAAAAATCTTTGAAAGCACGGGCACAGTGTTCAGTTTGCATGTAAGTGTACACACAGAAAAGATGAAGCACTTTATTCCAGCTAAATAGTTGAGAAACAATCAAAAGAAGAAGATTGTTTCATGACGCGTGAAAACTATACGCAATTTACATTTCAATGTCCGGTAAGAAAACTTTATTGGAAAGCAGTTTCCAGCCTCTGGAGCTAAAATAGCAAAGCAAAGAAATCCTGTGAGAGACGGAAACATGGAAGACGAATAGTTACTCTATTCTGCATTTTTAGCTACCCAATCACACAGGAAAAATTAAAATTGTGTATAAGCGAAGATTTCCAGCATTTGTGATGATCGTAACTTGCAGTGTCTACTCTCCACGCATCCACAGTCCCTTTTATAATCCTCCATCCCAGCAGTCTTCTACAAAATGAGAGAGAAGCAGAGTGCCTCTCTCACAAGAGTAAAAAGTTAATTAATAGGAATAGCCTGGCACACAGTGGGTGCTTGAAAAAATCTTAGCTGTTATTCTTATTAGGTTGTTGTTAACAGCAACTGTTCCTTTACTTGACCGTCTCCCATTGAGAACAATTTGGCAGTATCCATCAAATTTTAAATCAATATGTACTTTGACCCAGAAACTCAATTTATAGGAATTTATCCCACAGGTAAACTCCCAGTCCATGTGTCCGATAATTTACATTTTTGCTTAATTTGAGTTCTGTACCATGTGCATGTATTATTCTTTCAGTTCTGAGCTATTAAGGACACACAAATTTAGGATTATGTCCCAAATTTGGTGCATTGTCCCCATTTTCATTTTGAAATATTCCATTTCATCCCTGGTAGTATTTTTTGTACTAAAGTCTACTCTGTCTGAAATTAGTATAGCCACTCCATTTTATTCTGCTTAGTATTTGCATGGTATATCTCTTTTGATTCTTTACTTCTCATTTATCTATGTCTTTACATTTAAAGTGGGTTTCTTGGAGACAGCATATAATTGGGTCTTGCATTTTTATGCAGCCTGACAATCTCTAACTTTTTAATTGGAATGTTTAGGTCATTTACACTTATAGTAACTTCTGATATGGTTAGAGGTAAGTCTACTCTCTTGCTCTTTGTTTTCTATTGTCTCATTCGTTCTGTATTTCTTTTTTCCTGTGTTCTTTTGGGTTACTTTTTGGGATTCCATTTTATCTCCACTGTTGGATAATTAGCTATATCCTTTTATTTTTTTAGTGGTTGCTCTAGGGCTTATAAAATGCATCTTTAACTTATTACAGTCTACCATCAAAGGATATTATAACACTTCACATATAATGTAAAAATCTTCTAGCAAAATACTTCCATTTCCCCCTTATGTCTTTCATGCTATATGTATCGTGAATTTTACTATTTTTGTTATAAACCCTAAAACGTTTGGTTATTTTTTCTTTAAACAGTCAATTATCTTCTTAAAAACTAAATTCAATTTTAGGGCCGGCCAGGTGGCGCAAGCGGTTAAGTGCGCACGCTCCGCTGCCGCGGCCCGGGGTTCGCTGGTTTGGATCCTGGGCGTGCACCGACGCATCGCTTGGCAAGCCATGCTGTGGCGGCGTCCCATATAAAGTGGAGGAAGATGGGCACGGATGTTAGCCCAGAGTCAGTATTCCTCAGCAAAAAAAAAGAGGAGTATTGGTAGATGTTGGCACAGGGCTGATCTCCTCACAAAAAAAAGAAAAAGAAAAAAAAACTCAGTTTTAGAACAGTTTTAGTTTTACAGAAAAATTCTGCAGATCATACAGAGAGTTCCCACATACCCCATACCCAGTTTCCCCTATTATTAATATCTTACATTGGCATGGCACATTTATTACAATTAATGAACCAATATTGATACATTATTATTAACTAAAGTGCATACTTTATTGAGATTTCTTTAGTTTTTATCTAATGTCCTGTTTCTGTGCTAGGACCCCTATCCAGGATACCACATGACATTTAGTCAACATGTCTCCTTAGGCTCCTCTTGGCTGTCATACTTTTTCAGACTCAGTTTCTCAGGGTGTCCATGTTTTTTGACTTTGACATTTTTGAGGAGTACTGGTCAGGTATTTTGTAGAATGCCCTCATTTGGGATTTTTCTGATGTTATATGTTTGTGGAAGGAAGACCATGGAGCTAAAGCCATTCTCATTACATCATATCAAGGGTACATACTATCAACATGACTTACCACTGCAAGTGTTAACTTTGAGTGTCTGTCTAAGGTAGTATTTGTTAGGTTTCTTCACTGTAAAATTTCTTTTTCGCCCCTCTTTCCATGCTGTGCTTCAATTAACTTCAATTATAAAGGAAAAAAAGAAGTACTTTATATTTATCCCCATATTTACCACTTTTGGCATTCTTTATTCCTTTGAGCAGATCCAGTTTTCTATATGGTATCATTTTCCTTCCATTTGAGAAATTTTCTTTATCATTTCTTGCAGTGCATTCTGCTGATGACAAATTCTCTCACTTTTCTTTGTTTGAAAACATCTTTATTTTGCATTCAAAGATATTTTCCCTGAGTATTGAATTCTAGGATGACAGTTTCAGCACTTAAAGATGTTGTTCCATTGTGTCTGGGTGGCATAATATCCAACAATAAATATAATTCTTCTCTTTCTTCCTGTATATTCAACGAATTTTTTTTCTGGCTGCTTTTAAGATTTTCTCTTAGTCATTGGTTTTTAGGAATTTGATTATGATATATCTCAGCGTGGTTTTATTTTTATCCTGCTTCAGATTTATTTAGTTTCTTGGTTCTATGAATTGATAGCTCTCATTAAATTTTGAAAAAATTTTGGCCATGATTTCTTCAAATAATTTCCT
Organism: Diceros bicornis minor; assembly: GCF_020826845.1. Classification (NCBI taxonomy): domain Eukaryota; kingdom Metazoa; phylum Chordata; class Mammalia; order Perissodactyla; family Rhinocerotidae; genus Diceros; species Diceros bicornis. Next base: position 10,517,801 of record NC_080758.1, on the reverse strand, counting down.
GCTCCCCAGTTCTCTCCTCTTATTCTGGGGTTGCAATTATACATATGTTTGACTACTTGATATCGTCCCACAGGTCATTGTGACTCTGCTCATGTTTTTCAACCTTTTGTCTTTTCTGTCCTTCAGTTTAAATCGTTTTTATTGCTATGTGTTCACATTCACTGAGATTTTCTTCTACAGTGTCTACTACTGCTAATATCATCCAGTGAATTTTCCACTTCAGATATTATAGTTTTCATCACTAGCAGTTCCATTTAGTTCTTTTTTTATCTTCCATTTCTCTCCTCACTGTTCATATTTTCCTTTAAGTATTTGAATTGAGTTATAATAGCTGTTTTAATGTCCTTGTCTGCAAATTCCATCATCTCATCAATTCTGGGTCTGTTTCTATTAACTGATATTTTTCCTGGCTATGGGTCATATTTTCCTGCTTATTGGTTTGTCTAGTAATTTTTAATTAGGTGCTGGACATTATGTTTTAAATCGTTGAATAACTGCATTTTGTCGTCTTCCTCTAAAGAGTGTTGGACTTTGCTCTATTAGGTAGTTAAGTGACTGTGTGATCCTTTTGAGGCTTGTTTTTAAGCTTTGTTAGGACAGAACTAGAATAGCCTCAGGGTATCTAGGGATAGTTTAGCATCACTATTAAGACGTGGCCCTTTTGTGGTCTCCACTAAATATCCTGAGTGATCAATGAGAACTCTCCTTTTGGGCTGCTAGGAACTCGAAAAATTTCCATCCCTCAGATCTGAGATCTGAGAATTGTTCATCTTAAAGCTTCCCAATCATTCTTTGCCCAGTGTTCTGGAGTTTCACCCTATGTGCACATGTCTTAGTATTCAGCAAAGACTGAAGGGGACTCCCATGTAGATTACTGGAGCTCTGGGAACTGTGTTGTTGCTTTCTCTCTGGAATTCTGTCCAACAATTTCCAGTCACTTCAGGCTTTTTGAACTCCAATATCTGTCTCCTCAACTTAGTGAGACAGCCATGCTATGCAGGACGTCCTCCTCTCTGCTCTGCATTCTTGAAGGTGCCTCCAGGAAGAAATCCAGCAATCACAAAGTTTACCTAATTTGTTTCCTTTTACTCAGATAACTCAGTCATGATCTTTCTATTGCCCAATGTCTGAAAATGTAGTCTTCACATATTTAGTGCAGTTTTTTAATTGTTTAAGGAATGAGGATAACGGTCTCTGTTACTCCATGATGGCCAGAAGTGGAAATCTGTGTATGCATCATCTATTTTAATATTTTAAAATAGTGAGTGGCTTGAGAAGCATTGTGTTAAAATACTGGATTCATCAACAACAATTTATGAATGAATAAGTATTTACTTTCTCTGTTCCTCTGGCTTTTATGCCTTGTTTCTCATATGCAGTCACTAAATTCTTGTTGTTTAGCCAGTATGTTTCTTGGAGTCATAGGCCATTTTGGTTGGAAAGGTGTTTAGGAGTTTCAACCAACCTGTTGTGTGGATGGGAAAACTGATACCCAAAGTGGGGCCACTTCTTTATCTGGTTCGTGGCCGTTAAACACTCAGTGCTTCCTGCTGTAGAGAAATGATGGGTTATGTCAGACTTATTAAGAGCTGGTATAATGTGAACAGACCCAGACTGTATTTTTTAAAATTTTTTTATTGATGTTTTAATAGTTTATAACATTGTGAAATTTTGGGTTGTACATTTTTGTTTGTCCATCACCATATATATGTCTCCCTTCACCCCTTGTGCCCACCCCCTACCCCCACTGCCCCTGGTAACCACAATACAGTTTTCTCTGTCCATGTGTTGGTTTATATTCCACATATGAGTGAGATCATACAGTGTTTGTCTTTCTCTTTCTGGCTTATTTCACTTAACATAATACCCTCCAGGCCCATCCATGTTGTTGCAAATGGGACGATTTTGTCTTTTTTTTATGGCTGAGTAGTATTCCATTGTATATATATACCACATCTTCTTGATCCAATCATGAGTTGAGGGACGCTTAGGTTGCTTCCACTTTTTGGCTATGGTGAATAATGCTGCAATGAACATAGGGGTACATAAGCCTCTTTGGATTGTTGATTTAAGGTTCGTTGGATAGATTCCCAGTAGTGGTTTAGCTGGATCATAGGGTATTTCTATTTTTAATTCTTTGAGGAATCTCCATACTGTTTTCCATAGAGGCTGCACCAGTTTGCATTCCCACCAGCTGTGTATGAGGGTTCCTGTTTCTCCACATCTTCTCCAACATTTGTTGTTTTTTGTCTTGGTGATTATAGCCATTCTAACAGGCGTGAGGTGATATCTTAGTGTTGTTTTGATTTGCATTTCCCTGATGATTAGTGATGTTGAACATCTTTTCATGTGCCAATAGTATATCTTCTTTGGAGAAATGTTTGTTCATTTCCTCTGCCCATTTTTTGATCAGGTTGTTTGTTTTTTGTTGTTCAGTTGTGTGAGTTCTTTATATACTATAGAGATTAACCCCTTGTCAGATATATGTTTTGCAAATATTTTCTCCCAGCTGGTGGGTTGGAGTCAGACTGTATTTTATCCACAATTTAAGGGACTTTTTGAGGGCAATTTTTTGACTGTATATATTTTTTACTTTCTACACTGGTTCAAAGCCAAATTTCCAATTAAAGATGCAACTTCACCAATTCTACTGCTGTAATTTGTGGATATTAAAATTACCCAAAGGCACAGTCCATTTTCCTTTCCTCTACCCTATACTGACATATAATCGGATAGATTAACCAATAAGAACATCTGCTCTCAGTCTCAGCTCCTGGAGAACAAAGGTTTTATTTTAAAAACTGAAAAACGTGAATAGAGTTTTATAGCTTTGGACTGAGCATTTTCACTTCTGGGACTTCATTCTGCAGAGTCATGGCACAAGTGAGCCAAGTGTCATGTCTGAGGATGTGCTTTGCAGCATTGTTTGCAACTGTAAAAAACTGGAAACAAACTCAATGTCTATCAGTAGAAATGATGAAGTATATTGTTGTATATGCATACAAAGGAAAATGATGGGATGGTCAAAAAAAATGAATGAAGTAGAAAGTTTATGTACTGACATAGAAAGTTATACAGTGCAGTGCTGTTCAACAGAACTTTCTGTGATGAAGGAAATGTTCCACATCTGCCCAGGATAGTAGCCACTAGTCACATGGAGCACTAAAATGTGGCAAGAACTGAAGGACCGAAGAACTGAAGGATTAATTCTATTTAAATTTTTATTTATTTCAATTTAAATAATCACATGAGCTCCATAGTAGAGTATTGGACAGGAGACACCTAGAATGTATTGTTTAAAGAAAAGGCTAGTCAAAAAATAGTGTGAAGAGTAGGATTCCCTTAAAGGATAATAAATAATATGTTAATGTATACATTAAAAAATGTCTGAGGGGGGCCGGCCCGGTGGCGCAAGCGGTTAAGTGCGCGCGCTCCGCTGCGGCGGCCCGGGGTTCGCTGGTTCGGATCCCGGGCGTGCACCGACCCACTGCTTGGTAAGCCATGCTGTGGCGGTGTCCCATATAAAGTGGAGGAAGATAGGCACCGATGTTAGCCCAGGGCCGTCTTCCTCAGCAAAAAAGGAGGAGGATTGGCGGATGTTAGCTCAGGGCTGATCTCCTCACAAAAAAAAAAAAAAAAAAAAATGTCTGAGGGAAAATACACCAAATTAGAGTGGCTTTCTCTGGGACATGTTGTAGACTGTCACTTTTAATACCATATATTCATACAATATTTGACTTTTTCAAGAATGAACAGAATTTATTTTGAATTGCAAAAATAAATGAACCCCACCAAATAAAATAAAATTTTGAAATTTCAAATGACTTCAAGCTGAATGAATTGGTAACATGGTTGGAGGACAAATTAGAGAGAATCATCTGGAGGATTTATTAGAATATCAAGTACCTTGAGGAAGAGGATGGGACTGCCAGATTTGAAGCCACTCGGCTGGGGCTAACAGGCCACCATGGGGGCTCTTGGTAGATGAGTTTAGAAAACCATTTTTATAGCTAATAACAGAGCAGAGCTGAACCCCAGTGTTCTGCTGTCCTGGTGGGTTGAAAGCCCTAGGAAGGTGCATCTTCTCACAGCTGTATTCCAGTGCTTAGCACAATGACTAGCATAGAATCATTGGACAATAGACACGAACAAAAGCATGAGAGGATGATTCAAACCCTTCATTACCAGGAGTTCAGCATCCAAATTGGTACCAATATGCAACCAAGTTTTTTTTTTTTTTTTTAAAAGAACACTCTAAATGTAAAGGAAGGAGGCCAATACTTTCTTTTCCCTTACAACTGCCAGCCCCTCTCCCCCCACTCACATATATCTGATATATGTGAATCAGCATTGTGAGGACGGCCATTAGTGTGGGAGGGACAGAAGTCTCCCTTTGCTTTCAGGATGGTGCAATTGAGTAGATCAACTCTATCTGGGACAGAGGTAGAGGTGAGGATAACATGGATCTAAAGGCACTTGATTTGGGGAGTTTTCCTTAATTTTAAAGGTAAATTTATTCTCCATGGAAACTCTGTCAGAGGAGTCCCAAGGAGTGCCTTGATTGGCTCAGTATGATCCCTTGTTCATCTCTGAACCAATCAGGGAGGCAGTGTTGGTAGTGGGAGACTGGAATAGAGTGCTCTGATTGGCTGATTTATCCATGAGGGGTGAGGAATATACATAAGGCACCCTGATTGGCAGCCTCCCTATGATCCCATGGAGTGTGGAGAGAGTTCCCGGAAGGAAGAAGGGGGGCCATGGAAGGGAAACCTTGCTGGGAAGACAAGAGCAGTCTGTTGCACAACTCCGGGGGCCAACGTTCTCACAGAATCACACAGACATACATATCCTTCTCTCTTGTATGAAATTCTAAAAATGTTACCTCAGCTACCCAGTGTTAATATAGTAAAAGGGACTTACCCAACCCCAATAGGAGACACCTCAACATCCAAGGGACTCCATCTGTCTCCATTTCAGTATCTCTGGGTGATGTGCCTTCCCCTGCTTTAGCCTGGATGCGGCTTCTCAGGAGCTGGCAGCCTATGGTCAAATGATACATTTATTTACCTCCAAATTATATATGCCCATAATGTATCTCCACACCGTATATAGTGGTCGGGTGTACAAACGTGGAGGCATAACCAGATAACAGGAATCAACCATTCTACAGGCATTTACCAGTACCCTCCGTGTGCCAGACTCTTGCTCTTTATCTTTCTAGGTGTCAGTGTCCTCATCATAAAATGGACACAATTCTTTTTGTGGATAAAAAGGCAATGCACATCAAATATTTAACACAGTACCTGTCACCCAGCACACACTCAACAAACAATAGCTGTTATTATTATTCCACTGCGCCTGCTGTCTCTCAGTTAGGTAGCCACTGAGTTTTAAGTACGCTGCATTATATGTGGAACACCAAGGAACTAAGATGTGGCGGCCATTCCCCTTTGGGGACAAGCAGCCCAGTTGGGAAGGCAAGAGTCTCACCCTTGAACATCCATCCTGGAATAATTCCAGGACATGGCTGCTAAGGCACATCTCAACTAGCCACTCCCCATTCTCTGTCACAGAGCATCGCTTCATGAAGCCTCTCTGGTCTCCTTCTCCATGGCTGTTTTTCCCTCATGCAGGTTCTTTGGATTCCCAGCAAACAGTTTGATTGTTTTCCAAATCAAACAGGCATTACTCCATGGTAATTGACTCACTCAAACAATATATCTTGAGCACCTCCTATGCATCAGCATGGGCGCGAGCAAAGTGGGGAGGAGAGCGATTAGGCAGACACCACCCCTCCTCCCAAGGAGCTGACATTTGCACAGGAAAGAAGGACAACAAACCACAGAGATATAGATACATAACATGTCAGGAAGTGATGCAGCTCTAAGGAAAAATAAAGCAGGGAAGGGGGAGTGTGGGGCTTTTAAACTATGTCTGCAAAGTCCGGCCCTCCTCCCTTCTGAGGATCAAGTCTAATTCCCTCTTGAATGCAGGCTGGACTGAGTGCCCTTGTCTAATGAATAAAATGAGGCCGAGTGATGTGATGTGGCTTCTGAGGATACAGTTCCTGCCTGGCCTTCTTTCTCTCTCTCGGGACTCTTGCCCTTGGAATCCGGCCACCACGTTGGGAGGAAGCCCGGGCTACATGGAGAGGCCACACTGAGGGTTCCAGGTGACAGCCCCAGCTATGCTCCCAGGTGACAGCCAGCATGTGAGTGAAGGGCCTTCAGATGATCTCAGTCTCAGCCTTTTTGTCTTTCAGCTGAGGTCCCAATCATTGTGGACAGAGGTAACCCGTCCCCACCACGCCCTTTCTGAATTTTTGGCCCACAGAAACCGAGATGACGAATAATTATTGTTGGTTTAAGCCATTGAGTTTTGAGATAACCTGTTACAGAATAAGACACCACTCATACAGGGGAAATGAGAGTGATGTGAGGTGGAGGGTCGCAGGAGGGTGAGTGCTAATTAAATGGGATGGTCAGAGAAGGCGTCTCCGCCGAGCAGAGACCTGAATGAAGTGGGGAGTGAGCAACGTGCATATGGGGAAGAGCTTTCAAGGTAGCGAGAAGAGCATATGCAAAAGCCCTGTGGCAGCCATGTGCTTGTGGTTCAGGTCAGCAGGGCTGGAGAGACGTAGGGGAGAGAGAGTGGTAGCAAATGAGGTCAGAAGGATGGGAGTGGAGTGTTGCAGACTGTGTAGGACTGTTGATGGGAACTGAGCAGAGAATGATATGATATGATCTGAGCCGAGGTGTAAGATGGTTACTCTGGCTGCTGTACGGAAAATGGTCGTTAGCAGGGAAGCATGGAAGTGGGGATATTCCAGTTATGAGGCTCCACCATCATCCACATGAGCGACGGATGGTGGCTAGGATTAGGGTGGTGGAGGAGGGGAGGAGTGGTCAGAGTCTGGATATCTTCAAGGTAATGGGACAGGACTTACTTTTTGATTGGGTGCAGAGTATGAGAGCAGGCGAAGCTGGTGGGGTGATGAGCCTCGCCTGCAGCTGGGGTCCTGCTCGAGGCACTCAACACGTCCACGGGCCGGCAGCACCAGCAACACCTGCATCGTGCGGGCGCTCGTTGGAAATGGAGACTCTCAGGCCCCACCCCCACCTACTGCAGTCTAACAGGATCCCAGGTGTTCCCCACGCCCATAAACTTTGGGAAATGCTCTTCCAGGTTGGTGCTCAATCTTGGCTGCACATTAGAAAGCATTTGGTAAGCTTTTAAGAAACGTACCAATGCCTAGGATTAGGGGTGGAGGGAAGGTTGGCATTAGTAGTTGTTAAAGCTCCCCAGGTGATCCTAATTCTTGGATTCCCATCCCGCTTTTCAGCGAAATCTATTGGTTCTACCGTTAAAATACATCCCGTATCTGACCACCTCTCATCGCCTCCATTGCTTTGTCCAAGACGCCATCCTTTCTCAGCTGGATGGTGGGATTTAACAGCCCCCTGTAATGTGCAGTCAGGATGAGATACTTTAGTCCAGTCGTTCTCAAACTTGGGTGTTTCTCAGCAAATGCAAAAATCACTTGGAGAGTTTGTGCAAATGCTGGCTGTTGGGCTGCACCTCCAGAGTTTCTGATTCAGACCGTCTTGGGTGGGGCCCCAGAATTTGCATTTATCACAAGTTTACAGATGCTGCTGGACTGGGAACATTTGGAGAACCACAGCTTTGGATGGCCATTAGAATAGCTTCAGTAAACGCTAGTTGTGTGTTGAGTGTGTGTAATGAATTTCGATGCAGGGCACATACTCCCCCCTAAGAACTGACTCGCATAACATTGACGGTCCATTTCCAGAAAGGCTTCCTCTGGTCCAGATCAGGACAGGTGCTATATGAATTCAAATGAGAGTCATCTCCTCATTTGGGTTGGCCAGAGGTGGGAAAGGAGGGGCAGGATTCAGGCCAGGAAAAGCGAGACGAAGGGGAGAAGGTGGCTCTTCCAGAGATGATGGAGGAGTGAAGAAGAGGCCTGTGTGAGCAGCGTCAGAGAGCAATGAGGCAGACATAGAGAAGGCTCTGGGGTCCCAAGTAGTTAACAACTACCCCACTTTGAAGGACTCTGCTTTCCAGGAAATGAGAATACCTGTGGCCAAAATAGAAAAGCTCAAAACCAGATAATTCGCTTTGCCCTTGACCAACACTTCCCAGCCTCAGTGGGGTCAGGACATAAGTTCACCTACATATGAGACATACACCAAGCATCCTGCCTCGTGAGGTGGAGTACCCAGGCTAGAAACTGGTTCATGACTTTTTGTTTGCTTATAAATTAGAGTGAATTCAAAGTTGCCTCTGTAATAACAGCACCCACTCTCACTTGTGTTAACATTTTTTTAATTGATTTTTTTTTTTTTTTGGTGAGGAAGATTGGCCCTGAGCTAACATCTATGCCAATCTTCCTCTACTTTGTATGTAGGAGGCCACCACAGTGTGGCTTGACGAGCGGTGTGTAGGCCCACACCTGGGACACAAACCAGCAAACCCCAGGCCGCCAAAGCGGAGCATGTGAACTTAACTACTATGCCACTGGGCCAGCCCCTAAATTGACTTGTTTGGGGTGTCCAGTTTGATGTGTTTTAACACGTTATCATTTCATGTAGCCACCACTGCAATCAGGATACAGAACACTTCCAACATCCCGAAGAACTGCTTTGTGTTACCCCTGTACAGCCACACCCTCCTCCCACCCCTAAGTCAAGACTGGGTCTACAAGGGGGGTATAAGTGAACTCAGGTGGGAGAATTGAAGACTTGTGGGCTAAGACACCCAGCAGGTCAGGATGAAGACATTATTTCAACCACAACCTAAGACTGAATTAGGAAGGCAAACACATTTCATCTGGTGTGCTAACTCTAGCCAACTGCCTGGAATGCTGGGTTGAGAAGGGCTCTGAGGAGAACAGGGATCAGTTGAAGAGTGCAGGGATTGATTAGTGATGTCTCTCACAGACACAGGCTAGTGCAGAGGTGGCACATGTGCTGGAAGTATTGTTAGTGTAAGGGCTGGATTGCCCACCACGAGAGCGCGGGGAAGGACTGAGGACATGGAAGAGAGAATCCCCAAGCCCAAATCAGGCACCCATGTGTATTGTGCATTAGATCTGAGATACGCCACCTTTGAAATGTTTATACTGTTTGTCTTTGTTTAATTGTGCTCAGAAACAACAGAAACCGTGACTTCCTTATAAATGCGTAAAATCTTGGGGGAGGCAGAGAATTAAAGCAGAAGAAAAACCGGACAAATTATGTTGGTCTGGTATTTATATAAATGCTTAGAAACCCCAGGTTGATTACAATTTGAAGCTATCCCAGAGGCTTCAAACACAACAGTACTGAAAGGAAGTGAGTTAATCATCAAAGAGAAAACTAGGAAACTAGTTGACGACCCAACAGTAGGAGACCAGGGCTGTGCAGAGGAGGGAAGTCCACAAAGGGGCCGCAGGAGGGAACTTTGGGGGCTGACGGAACTCTTCTGTATCCTGACTGCGGTGGTGGTTGTGCAACTCGCAAAGTGCGTTAAAACTCTTAGAATGTACACACATCTACAAAGCCGATAAAAGTAATATCTAAAGTCTATTCAGCCTTTAAAGATGATGCATGGAACTTTGTCAAAATGTGGTGCATGCACCTCTGGCTGTACACAGCATGATTTACAGCCATACACAGATGAACATTTGAATTGTATTAGGTATGTATTTATATTAATTCATATTAGAAGAATATATAACTAGTTTATGAAGCTTGTAATTTCAAGAAGACAATTGCGTAAAGTTAGGCCAAGAGAAAAAAATGTGAGTTGCTTTAAAGGAAAATATTAAGTAAACCATTGCATAGGTGTTATGCATATGTAGCAAAATTTGAGATGGGGGTATGTGAATCAAGTTGGAGAAAGACTGTTCAAAGGCCCTACCCTCATGGAGTTCACAATCTAGCAGATGAAGAAAAACACTTTGGGATATGAAAAGAATTTCATGCAGTACTAAAAAATTTGAAAACCGGGTTACAGAACGTATATTCAGTACGATGTCATTTTTGTAAAAGAAGTACATAGTCGTGCATAGAAAACTGAGTGGACAGATACACAATGTTCATACTGGTTCTCTCTGAATAATAAGATTATAGGTGATTTTTATTAAGGTTACTTGTCTTCCCCAACATTTTATAGAATAAATACCTGTTAATTTGCAATGAGATTTTATTTACATAACTTTCTTAAGGTAATAATTTTACCTGGGAGACAAATATATGCTTATCCCAAAATACATACATAACTGTCTAGGAATAGCAGTGCCAACCTCACCACCACCAACATGATTATGGAAAACTCATTTTTAAGATTCATTTTTTGCAGTTTCACCAAGGATATACAAAGTGTTGTGTTTTAAGTCCCTTGAAATCTTTCCTCTTTGTGTAGTTATGCCACGAAGTAAATATATATAGTTAGGTTCTTTATCTTTCATTTCGTTGTCAAATTTTAGAGATTGTTTTTTTTTTACATTTATTTTCTTGTGAGGAAGATCAGTCCTGAGCTAACATCCGATGCCAATCCTCCTCTTTTTGCTGAGGAAGATTGGCCCTGGGCTAACATCCATGCCCATCTTCCTCTACTTTATATGGGACACCGCCACAGCATGGCCTGACAAGCGGCGCATTGGTCTGTGCCCTGGACCCGAACCCACGAACCCTTGGGCTGCTGAAGCGGAGCGTGCACACTTAACCACTACGCCACTGGGCCGGCCCCTAGGGATTGCTTTCTTAAAAATTGAATTTAAGTTTTAATCGTGTAAAATACTTAGATGGGACCACGGTAAAATTTACCAAACAAAGTAGTTTTCAGAGAAGGTTCTGGTCTGACCTCTCTGCTCTTTTTCCTGGCTTCCCTTATCAGTAAACAGTTTTTTAAAGTTTTTGGTTCATCTTTCCATTATTTATCTTTTAGTGTAGGCAAACATTTATATGTATTTTTAACATCCCCCCTTCCTTATATGGTTATCATACTGGTAGCATACTATACACACATATAGATACACATACTGTATACACTGTATTGACTTTTCCTAGCTTTTCCCACACAACTACATGCCTTGGCAATCCCTCTGTAGTGGGATATGGAAATAGATAGTCTCGATCCTGTCTATGGCTGTGTAGTCTCTGTGTGGAGGTGCATGGTTTATTGATCTGGTCTACTATTGATGACTGTGCCCCTTTTTAAGATGGAGGAAAACTTTCCTGGAGCCCCTGGCAGATTTGTTCTCATGTCTCATGGACCAGAATGATCTCAAGCCCATAAGTGCACCCACCACCTGGCAGGACACACAGGACCATCCTGGGTCTGCAGAGAAGCCAGCCTCCACAGGGAAGGGGCCACCCAGGGCAGAGGTGGGGCAGTTGGGAGGCACAAGCCACTTCCCTCCTGGGCCTCAGTTTCCCCATGTGCATAGGGAAGGATTTGAAAGAGACCAGTCTTTCCAAATTTCAGCCCTTGAAGTTCTCCCCTCTCAGTATTTAGCTTATCTGTAATCACTTGTACAGTTACTCATATTTCCCTTTAAGCCATCTTTGTATTGACTCACTTTTTTACATTTAGCCTCATCCTTGGAAATAATGTCTGTAAAATGGTCTTATTGGCTTGTCATATATTTTTCTAAAAGCCATTAAAATAATGATTTAAATAAAAAATATTAATCAGTGTACCACCTAAAATGATCTCACGTGTACCACAAATGGGATGTGTCCCACCATTCAGGACATTCAGGACAAACAGAACAGACTTGAGGATTCCTTTCAGAAGATCTACTCTTCCGAGACTTTTTATTAAATGGCAAAAAAAGAAAAAAAAAAAAAAAAACACCCAAAACAAAAACCAACATTGTGAGAGGTCAAAGTGATAAAACAAAATGAGATTTAAAAAAAAAATTACTAAAAATGCAATGTGGTGTCGTGGATTGGATCCCGGAACAGAAACAGGACATCAGTGGAAAAACTGATGAAATCATAATAAAGTCTGGAGTTTAATGAATAGTATTTTACTAATGTTAATTTCTTAATGTTGACAAAGGTACCATGGCATGTAAGATGTTAAAATTAGGTGATGGGTATATGGGAATGCTCAATACTATCTTTGCAATTTTTCTGTAAAATTAAATTATTTCAAAAAGACAAATTTATTTTAAAAAGATAAGTTCAGGAGTTGGAATGATCTTTCTGCTTTTAAGTTTCTGTTGCTTCATTAACAATAGCCTTGAAATGACGGCCTTTAGAATTTCCGTAAGTAGCAGGAGAACAGCACTGGGATCAGGCAAGTTTAGGTCCCAAAACAGAAGATAGATTCTCAAATTCAGAAGAAGCGATTTTGATGTTTTTCCCCTCAGCGTTTTATAAAAGCTTTCCAGCGACCTTGGGAAATTCTCCTTGGGGTCCCCTTAGCTTCCAGGGCTACATCGAGGGCCCTCGAACCACAGGATGCTTGAACGAACCAATCCATGCATAGGGATCAGGGGCCAGATATTCTACTCGCGTGTCCAGAAATATGAGGGGGAGTACTTCCCAAGGAGAGGATGTAGTCTCTTTGAAATTTGACCCTTTAAAAGTTGGGCTGTTGGACATTAATAAGGAAGAATGGAAAGTGCAGATCAATAGGACTTGCTGGAAATAAAACACACATTAGCATAGGGTATTCCCCGTAACCAAGATTAATGCCTTTTTAAACCAAACCAGAGCACAAAGGTATATCTTTTAGGCTAATTGCCACTAGCAGATTGCAGAGAAAAAGAAAGACAGGCTCGAGGGCAGGGGGTGGTGGACAAAACCCAATTGCAGAACTCCAAAGAGCTGAGTGAAATGAAATAACCCCCCGAGTTATGCAGAGAATTTAACCAGCGCCCGGGCTTGGGTTTATTAGGCATGTATTTGAAATTTAAATATGTTCTGCAGACAATGCCTTTTTACAGCATAGCCGGGAGCTTGCCCAATAGGAGTCCTGCGAGTTTATTAACAGGAGGACACGATCAAACATAAAATAGCAGGCTAAGGGCTCCCTTTTCTTGTACAACCCTGCTGAAAAGACTTCCGTGGAATTCCAATCCTTTACCAGACACACCCCGTGTCTAGGGTTGTATTTACTCAAACAGCCACCCTCCTCTCCTTTTAAATTTTATTTGTATTTATCTGTTACTCATTGCAAAGCCACTGTGGGAGATTTTAATATCCTTGTATATGGTGCTCTTTTTAAGAGCAATACTGATGTTTTTGTTGGTGTGATATTTTGTATTAAAAAATATGAAATCAGAAGAATTGGTGGGTTGAGATATTCCTAGATGTATAAATATTTCGAATCAAATGTGCACGTGTTTAAAAAGCTTTCTAATCATGTTTGTAAGCCTTTCGGTATATTGCATAGTGGTTCAGCAGGTGGAATCTCGAACAAGATCGTCTGTCCCAGGCCTCCCCCCCTTGGCCTTGGCCGAGTTCCTTGACCCTCTGTCCCGCCTGTCTTCATTTGTAAAATGGGGCCAATAGCAATGCTACCTCACTGGGCTGTTTTAAGGACAGACGTGTGTGTGTATATGTGCGTATACATATTGCATATGTACGCACTGCATAGATGATAAGTTATATATGTATTTGTGTATTTAGCGCATTCAGGAAAATTCTCAATAAATGGAAGCTATGGCTGTTTTAGCTTTTTCTTGGATTGTGACTAGTGAGGCTCAGCTGTGTTCCTCTTTTCCCCAGAGCTGGTGTGGCCATAGAAAAGAATGGGGTGAGGGGTAATGGCGGGGAGACCAAAAAAACAGAAGGAGTCTGGTGGGGAGAGAGAATGAGAGGAGGGTGGGAGGTCCAGTCTCAACTCCCCGCCCTTCTTGAGCCTGGCAAACCCCTTGCCCCGGGGCTAGTCTCTCAGCTCTGCCCCTTTTTCCCTCCAGGGCCGATCCATCCTCTAACATCTGACTCTCTTTCCTAGGATAATTTATTGTAACGGTGAGCATCTCCATTGTTCCTACCTGTGAAGACTCAGGCCAGCAGCTCAGATGGACCTGGATCCCTGGCTATGGTCCTCTCTTGGATGGAACAGTATCTAAGGATAACGCATGGAAGGCAGCATTAACAATATTTCACTTTAAAGAAAATAAAACATGGCTGTTAATTAAGCAAGATAATATTGCAGGGGAGGAAAAACTTTTCCTCCACTCTCTTAGGGTCTCCGGCTGGGCCTAAGAATTAAGTTGACACAAGACCCATTAACAGGAGAAAGGCATACAAATTTTATTTCATAATCTCTTTTACATGGAACATGGGAGCCTTCAAGAACATGAAGACACCAAAAGCAGTTGGGCCTAAGTGCTCGCACGCTAGGTTGAACAAATAGTAGTGATTATGGAAAAGTAACTAAAATATACGGGGAGGCCAAAGGAAGAGAAGGGTTATTTTAACAAAGTTTGTGCAGATTCTTCTCAGCCTCAAACCACCGGCCCCCCCACCCCGCACCCCCAGTGTCTGGTGATAAGAATGTTCTTTTCCTCCAGGTGCAGGGAGGGCATCTTTCATGTGGGACTTGATCTCCTGCTTTCAGGAAGAAAAGAGTTGGTCAGAGTGTCCTTTTTGCACCTGCTGCTTTTCAAGTGCCTTTAGCTCAAAACAGTCAATATGGCACAGCGGCACATTTTGGGTGACATGTTCTGAACCCCCTCAATATCAAGATACCCATGTTGTTGTTTTGCTCAGGCAGAGGGGGCACCATGTAGGACCAAGCGGAGAAAGGCGCCCTCCCCAGCAGTCCTGAAAGGAGAACTTGGCCTTCAGCAGAAAGGTCCATAGTGACTTGGGGTAGAGGTGAGGTCCCACCCTCCCTTCCTCTCACCCTCCATCCTCCCAGAGTTAGGCGTCAGCCAACAATGGAGGTTTGGGGCATGTGTAGAGGGGGCTGTTCTGTATTATATGAGGAAAGACACTGAGGTCCCTGAGAGAAACCCAGAAGAGGGGAGACAGGGTTAGTAAGGAGTTGGCTTCATGGGTGATGGCATCTAGGGGCTCAGACACCCCCAGGATACTCTAATCTGTCTTTCTGACTGTGGTCGTGTATTTCTCTCCTTGCTGGCTTCCCCCTTTCAGGTCCATGTCCCATGAGGTTGTAACTTCACAGAGCACTAGGAACTCTCCTGCATTCAGATAGAAAAGAAGCCTTGTTAGAAAACTCCAGAGAAGACCTGTAATTAGTCCAACCTTGTTCATGAGACCTCCAAGAAGAAGAGTGCCCCCAAGACAACAGCCACCTCATGGATGCTTCATCGGGTGAGGAGACTCAAAGCCTTCAGGTTCTTGTCTCCTAAGTGTGGGGACTGTCCTTCAGTGTGTTCTGAGGAACACTTATCCAGAGAAATGCTCCCCAGTAAAAGGGAATTCTATGGTCAACAGTTTAGAGTATACCTTCCTTAGGAAGATTCATAAGGTCCGTTGGCATCCTGAAGGCCCTGACAAGTCTTGCAGCAATAAAACCTGTTTGACTTGGTTGACTCAAAATTTCTCATGCTCATTGACAAACACCTTCTCCGTTCTTAATATGCGTGAAAATTAACATTCCATGATACTAGTGTTCTTAGGAACACGCTTTGAATATAACTGTATTAGATACTCTCCAAGATTCTTTTTAGCTTTTATATTCCGTAATAGATCATTCAGGAATATGTTTGTCCATAAGTAACAGAAAATTCCATGGCTCAAGATAAAGATTTATGTGTTGCATGCCACCATACATCCGGGAGAGGAAATCCAGGAGCAGTTCAACTGCTCAAGAATGCCTTTAGGGAACAGATTCCCACATTTCTGCTCTGCCCTCTTCAGCATATGGCTCTTGTCCTCATGGTCACAAGATGGCTGCAGCTCCTCCAGGCACTGAATCTGAGTTCCAGGCTGGCAGAAGGAGATAGAGACAAAAGCCTTCTCTTAGTCAACTTTTTAAATTCATAAAGGGATGTCCTTCCTGGGAACTTCTGCCTGTATCTCATTGACAAAAGCAGGGTCACATGGCAACCCCTAGCTGCATGAGAGCCTCAGAAGATAGGTATTTTAGACTCCTAGCCTCTGTAATAGAGGAAGGCAAAAGAAAGGGAGCTTGTGAATGGCTTTTGAGGAGCTATCCATGATGTCTGCATATTTGTTGGCTGCAGGTTTGGCGGCTCTAAGAAAGGCCAACAAAATAGAATTTTGATTCTTTTTCATGCAACAGTTTGAGGATTAGGAGCCCAGGACTGATATAGTGGTTCCCGGTGACAAGGTCGCAGGCACTTTCTATCCTGTTTCTCTGCCATCCCCAACGAGTGGTTCCCTTTCATGGCCTAAGATGGCTGTGCTGACCAGCAGGGAGGGAAGAGGATGGCATGCTTTCCCCTTTCGGGGCATGTTATTTAAAAAATTATGTATCTCATTCTTCCTCCCACCCCATGGCCAAAACATCATCATACGGCCGCACTTCATTAAAAGAGAGACAGGGAAAAGTAATATTCAGCTGCCTTCTGTCCAGCTCAAACACAGGCTTTCTAATCTAGAAGAAAGGGAGAATAAATATTAAGAACAAGCTCGCCTTGATCTGCCACATGTGACTGTCCCCACGCGGTCCTTCTTCTGTTACGTGTGTCACTATTTCTCACAGTAAAAATCACACAATGTGGTAACCATGTGGGGTGATGAATGTCTTCATTAGCTTGATTGTGGTAATCATTTCACAACGTTTACCTGTGTCAAATCATCACGTTTTACACCTTAAATATAGACAGTTTTTATTTGTCAGTTATACCTCCATAAAGCTGGAAAAACAAAATAGAACAATTTTTGATGGCCACTAATATATCCTTCAAAACCCAGTTCAGACGTCACTTCCTCCGTGAAACCACCCCGATCTTTTAAGAGCTGAGATTTCTTCCTTTGAGTAGCCATTATAACCATCCCCCACCCTCAGTCTGTCTCTCTCTCAAGTTAGCATTCTTTGCCGTGAAGCTATACAGCATCTCCCCATACAGTCTTCTGTTTGTGGAACTCAGATTGTTAGCAAACCCGTCTCCCAACCAGACACTTAGCCTCTTGAGAGGCAGGAACTTGCCTGATGCGTTCCTGGCTCCTTGCACCAGCCTGGTATACAGAAGGTGCTCAATAAATGTTTTTGAATGCATAAACAATGCATTATGGGAGTCTCTGGAGCAAGAGTCCACTAACAAGGTGATATTTAAGTTGGCACTTGAAGGAAAAGATGGAACAGATAAAGAGATTTTTCTGCAGTTAAACACTTTTTAAAAGACGTCAAAGTCTCCCACCATCCCCTCTTGCTTCTTGTTTCTAAGTGCCCTCTCTCTCTCAAGAAGCTTTGGGGCTAACGCTTCCCCAGCTCTAAACAGAGGTAAAAGCTCCCTCTTCTGTGACTGCCCAGTGCTGGATTCAGGCAGCTGTCTTGGCACTTGTCTCAATGAGTCGTGAGTAATGAAGCAGTCATGTCACTGACCTGGGTCAGTGTCGCTGGGTCTCAGCGTTCTGACCTGGAAAGCGGGGCTAACCGTGACATAAAACGCAGTGTGATGGGTGCAGGAACGGAGATGACTCCCCCGTGATTCAACAAAGGCTGTGGGGCATCACCACGCCTGTCTCATTTTCCCATTGCCAGTGCCCAGAGCAGTGTCCGTGCTTGCGTTGTTTACTGCTGTGTAACAAATTACCCAGAACTTAGTCTCTTAGAGCAGAAAGCATTTACTATCTCACGGTTTCCGTGGGTGAGGACCTTGGGAGTGGCTTTGTCAGCTGATTCTGGACTATAGTCCCCCAGGAGGTGGCAGTCCAGATGTGGGGCAGGGGTGCTGCCATCTGAAGCCTCGACTGGGGCGGGAGGGTCCTCCTCCCAGACGGCACATTTACACGAGGCCTCAGCTCCTGGCTACAGGGACCTCTCCACGGGCTACTTGAGTGTCCTCACACCATGGCACTAGCTTTGCCAGAGCGAGAGAGCCGAGAGAGGGCAGGCTGGTAGCCATGCTGTCTTTTTTTTTTTTTTTTAAGTTAAATAACTCGTTTTATTCCCATTTACTGTGGTAACTGACATGACTGATCTGCTTCATATCATCTCAATTAATATTTTTCCAATACATATATATCTTTTTCTTTTATTGAGATAAATTCACATACCATAAAATTCACCCTTTTAAAGCGTATAATTTAGTGCTTTTTCAGTATATTCACCAGGTTGTGTAACCCTCACAACTATCGACTTCGGGACATGTCTTTTATGACCTCGTTTCGGGAGTCACACGCCTTCATTTCTGCAGCGTCCTGCTGGTTAACAGGTTGGCGTATTCAGTGCCGGAGGCAAGAACCACTGGGCGCCATCTTGGAGACTGTTCCCCCAGTGTCTGACATGTTTTGAATGAATGAATGAATGAACGAATGATTTTGTTAACTGAAGGAGGATGAAGGCAGACACTAGAAGGACTGACCCCTCCACCTTGTTAAATTCGATGGTCAGTTCTCAGAGATCAGCTTCCTCATCCCGCCAGCGGCGTTCAACATCATTCATCCTCTTGAAGCACATTCTGGGCTTCCAGCACACCACATTTGCCGGGTTCTCCTCCCAATTCCCAGGTCACTCCTTAGTCTCTCATGCTGCTTCTCCCTCATCTTCCCGCCCCTTTCATGCAGCCGTGCCCAGAACTCAGTCCGGGCACCTCGTCTCCCCTCTGGGCACACTCACTCCATTCAGGGTCTCATTCAGCCTCTATGGCTTTAAACACATCATCCATTAGCAACGACCCAGCCCACACCTGTCCTGACCTCGAGGTTCAAACCACCACTGCCTTCTAGACATCTCCACTGAGGCCCAGAGAGGCTCTCAAATATAACATGTTCAAAATCAAACTCCTGGTCCCCCTCAAACCTGCTATTCTTTTTTTTTTTTTTTTTTTTTGGTGAGGAAGATTAGCCCTGAGCTAACATCTGTTGCCAATCTTCCTCTATTTTTTGTATGTGGGACGCCACCACAGCATGACTTGATGAATAGTGTGTACGTCCACACCTGCGATCCAGGCCCATGAACCCCAGGTCGTTGAAGCAGAGTGCATGAACTTAACCACTATGCCACCGGGCCAGCCCTTCAAACCTGCTATTCTTACGGGATTCTCCAGCTTGGCTCATGGCAACTCCATCCTGCCACTTGGCCAAAAAACGGGCGACTGCCTTGACTCCTTTCTTTCTCTGCTGTCCCCATGAAATCCACTCATCTGTCTCCACCTTCAAAATGTGCTGGCAGTCTGACCATTCTCTTCTCCATTGCTCCCACCCTGCTCCAAGTCTGGGTATGGGGGTGGCTTCCTAGCTGCTCTCCTGGTGCCTCCTCCGCCCCGCCGCACTCTACACGGAGCAGGCAGAGGGATCCCGTGAAAATGCAGGTCAGGTGACGTGGCTCGTCGGCTCAAGTCAGGAGAAGCCCGATCCTCACAACCTGCCTGACCACAGCTCTCCCCTCTCTCCCTTGCTGCCTCCTCCAGCCGCACTGGCCTCCTCACTCCACACTACCCCAGGCAGGATCCCACCTCCCGGCCTTCGCACTGGCTGGTGCCTCAGCCTGAAACCCTTTCCCCCAGATATTTCCATGCCTTTCCCCCTCCTTTGTTCTGTTCTTCCTTCAAATCACCTTCTCTGTGACCTTTGCTGACCTCTGGATATAAAATGGCAACCCCTACTCACGGCTCCTGGTTCCCCTCTCTACTTTTTTATTCTTAGCTCTTACAGCTATCTAACAGATTGTATGTTTTACTTAGATTATTTTGTTTATTGTCTGTCTCCCTTCCCTCACCCCCAATGTGAGCGCCACGAGATCAGGGACTCCACTCCATTCACTGCTCTATCTCCTATCTAGAATAGTGTCTAGCACATGGTAGGGCTCAATCATTGTTTGTTGAGTGATTAATATCTGTCCACTTGCCTACTATCTATTTCATCTTCTGCAATACTCAAAGGAAGGAACCGTGTCTGTTTTTGCTACTCCTGTGCCTGGTTTGGAACAATGGCGGTTGTTCCAGACATTTTGGTGGGTGACTCTTCATGGCCCGCCAAGGGCTTCTGCTTTCTTCCGTGCAATATGAGCAGTGACAATGGTCAACTAGAAAGCTAGTCCTGCCCACAGGGGCAGCCCGTCCTTGGCTCCAGCCTGTTACCTGCCCCCACGTGGGAAAGCAGCCTCAGCGTGACCAGACCTCAAACCTTCCCATTTGTCAAAAGAACCAGTGATCTGAATTCTTATGTGAGTGCACCTAAATTTTAAATGTCAGCAATTAATTTAACATTTTTAAAAACCAGCTCTGTTTCCTTCATAACACCCCAGAACTTAGTGTCTTAATACAACCACCACTGATGCAGCTCACGTCTTCCCATCTAGGGCGGCTCAGCTGATCCCTCCAAATCAAATAGTCCTTCCAGGTGACACAGATTAGAATCTACACCACCAGCAAGCAGAGGGGTTTTGTCCTGAAGGAAGAAAACTCTGCCATCCCAGAAAGGGTTGGCATGAAATTAAGGTGACAAGGGGAAAAAGATTCTTGAGTGGCTGCCCAAATAATTCAGCTTAATCTCCAGGAAATCATGGTCAAAGCATTAGGAAGCTGCCTGTGCAGACACAGAGAAGCCTGGCTCAAACAGCCTGGCGGTGTTGGAAACAAATTCATACCACTGGTGACATGCCCCAGGGCAGCCAGCTCTGGACCAACAACGCCTATATTATATGACTAGGAATAAAGAATTGATTTGGGGGTGGAGGACATCTAATGATGAAGAGAGTGAACAAGCACCCCCAAATTAGGATGAGCCCACAGTCACTTTTGAGCATATAATCAGTAGCTATCAGGGTCACAAGCCATTTCCATCTTTTTTGAGATTCTCTGTATATATACATTCTATATATACACAGAATAATATATATATACATTCTGTATAAATTGTATACAGAATACATAATATATTCTGTTATTTATATTATGCAGAATATTCTGTATATATATAATTATAACTATAATTATATATAATATATATTCTGTATATATATACAGAAAAAACAAAAAGTAGGGTATTTCAACTCTGTGTGACATATTATCAAACCTGCGTGATATGTTAAATGTATGCAGTTATAAATTATAACTTTTAACAGACCAAAAAGAAACTAAAAAGCAATGTAATACAACTTCACTAGTCAGAAGAAAATTTAACAAACATTAATTCAACTGTACTGTACATTGCGCTCCAGTGAAGAGACACAAGTTTAAAGTTGTACCAGATCTTCCAGAAGGCGGAATATTGAACAGGACAACCTGTCCAGGCTCTTCAAAAAATCAATGTCATGGGGGAAAAAAAAGATGAAGAAGAAGGGAGGGCTGTTCTGGAATTTAAAAGGGACACAGGACATATAACAGCCACTTGTAACGCATGGTCCTTGAGTGTGGATCCTGCCTTGAATAAACCAACTATAAAGAATATTTTGGGGAAAATTGTGATTGTATTAAAAAAACATCTCCCTATTGGTTTAGAGACACAACCTGAGGGATTTAGGGACAGAAATTCATGATGTCTATAATTTGATATACTTGAGGAAAAACAAACATGGAAAATGTCAACAATGATTCTATCTAGACGTGAGTGAATGTGTATACATATAAGCTACTCTGTACTTGCCCACGTTTGAAAATTTTCACAATAAAAAGTAAAAATAGAACAAACAATGCTCAGGAGCTTGTGAGGAAAATCAACTAATATATTTGTACTTAATATATTCATTTGTATTATAACTGAGAGTGATTAAAAGAGCACAGAAATAGTGTGAAGGGAAAAAAGTGCGTGAGGAACATTATCTTGCTTCAGTCTCACCAGTGTTTCTGTGACTCTGGGTATGACTTCCTTTGAAGATGATGTCAAAAGTCCACATTTGAGACCCTTGATGAACGTGAAGACAGGGCCGAATGGCTTCCTTGAGCTCCCTGTGAAAGCAGCTGGTGGCTATGGTCTTCTTCCTCCTTCATTTTACCCTGACAAGGATTCTACCAGAACAGAGACTAGAATGCCCCCAGGGACCCACCCAACTTCTCATAAGTCCTCTGTTTATTTTTCAAAATGGGAGAGGGAAGGAGAGTTTGGAGATAAGGGATGAGGCTGATTAACCAGTTAAACCATTTCTGTTAGTTCAAGTGATCAAATTTCACCGTATTATCTGTAATGTGAATAGTTAACTTTGCAGGTGGAGTCTTCCATAAGGGAGATGAATTAAGAAAGTAAAAGCACAACCATAGTGGTTTTTTTTCCCCCTTGCCTTTCTTCTAAGTTTTCTAATTGCGCTCTGAAACTTGATATTTGAAGCTATAACTTAATATTGAAGCAGGAATATAGTGAATACATGTCACACACAGACATCAGATTAATTTCCTTTTTGATGAAGGAATTTCTGAAGAACCCAAGTCCATGGAGGCAACATTTTACAGGCTTCTATACAATGAAATACCTTCTTAGAGAATCAAACATTCCAGCTTATCACTCGGATCTGGGATTCATGGTTATCTGGAACAGACTCAAATTTCAAAATGCAAACTTATTATCTTAAAATACCAAAAGCTTCCCAGATTCTCATACTCACCAAAACTCACCCAAGGAAAAAAGAACCCAAGATTATGGGTGTTGACAAAGAAACTTAGTGCTGACAATTTTAATTCTCAAGGAACTTTAAATGCTGATGCAGATAGATGGATTTAAACATCACCAAGAGGGGGACATACTGATTAAAAATCTAAATATCTGACCTGTCTCTGTTTATCTGGTTTCAGCAGGCTGGTGAGTTAGCCCTGTCAATCAAGATAGCGTGGCCCAACTTATAGCAATACTGTTTTTAAACACATGCTTTAACGAAAATCCGTAGAATGCATGATTACATATTGCCCTGTAGGATCAAAAACAAACAGCAATGAATTTGTTTTCTAAGAGAGACAAGTGAAGCTAATGGTTACCAGGCTGATATTGCATTCCCTATGTATTTATGAAATCTCCTTTCTGTTAATGTAAAATTCAAACATGGCGCAAGCAGAAAGAAATTCGTGTCATAGAAGCGATTCTTTTCAGCACAGCTAAAGCCTGGGAGTCAATTAACATTGTAGGCTCCTGTTATGTAGGATTTGATGCCAGAGATTGGCAGACTAAGGCCCGTGGGCCAATTCTGGCCTTCCACCTGCTTTAGTAAATAAAGATTTATTGGAAAACAGCCAAGCCCATTCCTTTATGTATTGTCTCTGGCTGCTTTCACGTTACAAAGGCAGAGTTGAGTAGTTGTGTCAAGGACAGCTTGCTCTGTAAAGCCTTTTACATAAAAAGTATGCTGACTCCTTGGTTAATGCCATGAAGGTTGGAGCAAGGCAGGCCCAGATTGAGGATCCAGCCCTGCCAGCCGGTTAACCTTGAGCACATTACTTAAGATCTTTAAATTTTTCCACCTCTTAAATGGGGATAATAAGAACAATAACAGTTAAGTTTACTATTTACAATGCGTCCAGCATTGTTCTAGGCGCTTTGAACATATTAACTCACTTAAGCCCACAACAACCCTATGAAGAACATCCTATGTTTACCCCCATTTTATAGGTGAGGGGCCAGAGGCACAGAGAGGTGAAGTAACTTGCCTAAGGTCTCACAGCCAGGAAGCAGTGGAGCTGCAACCTCACGTGGTAATTCTGAGTGTAAATGAAGTCAGGCAGGCAGGTAGGGTTCTTATCCCGGTGCCTGGACTATAGCAAGCCCTCAAAAAATTATAACGGTTGCAATTATCAATTTTGAACATAAGCCATCAAAAATCAATAAATTAGTTGGCACCTGAGCTGACCCTTCACATTTCGACTTGGTGGAGCGTTTATCTAACTGACGTCTTCAGGGGGGACTGCTACCGTGTCAATATGGTGTTTGTTGTTCTGGGGAAGGTGATAGATAATGCAGGGTTTGATTCCCTTGGTCTCTAGATTGTCAGTTTTTCAAACAGGATTTTGATGCTCTAAGATCTCCCAGAAAGGATGGCAACTAATACATTAAAAAGAAGGAAGAGGAGAAGGAGGAGGGGGAGGGAGAGGAAGAAGAGACAAAGACCAAAGACAAAGAAGAAGAGGAAATTTCACAAGACCAGAAGCTCAGTGTATACGTTTCACAGTTGCACTTTGCTGGTCAGTTATGGTCCTCAGCTGGTTCACACACAAACCACAACAAACAAGTGCAAATAATGAATTAAATTGGCTTTTGGAAGCTATTTACTTTCTTTATAACTCAAAAAACTACACACATCACATATGTGTTGTAGAAAATGCAGATAAACAGTAGGAAATAGAAAAACAATCACCCATAATCCCACCAACTTGAAATAACCCCCTTGAACATGCTGGTATTCTACTTCAGTTTTGAAGTAGGTTTTTTTTTTTTTTTTCCCCTGCTGCTGCAGAAATTGTTTCAACAGAAATTGTGTCAATATTCAAAATTGTTTCAAGAGGTCACAATGTAAAGCATTTAAATAAATGATGGTAACAGTGGTTATCTGGGGGATGGGCTGAGAGAAGATTTCCACTCTCTACACTGTACGTTTCTGTACTCCTTTATCTTCTTTTCACCAATCCTGAATTTCCCTCTTTTTTTGTGTGTGTGTGAGGAAGATTAGCCCTGAGCTAACATCTGTTGCCAATCCTCCTCTTTTTGCTGAGGAAGATTAGCCCTGGGCTAACATCCGTGCCCATCTTCCTCTACTTTGTATGGGACGCTGTCACAGCATGGCTTGACAAGCAGTGCGTCAGTCTGTGCCCAGGATCCAAACTCGAGAACCCCGGGCTGCCGAAGCGGAGCACGCAAACTTATCCACTATGCCACCAGGCCGGCCCCATGAATCTCTTTTTTAAGATGAGGAAAAATCCAATAAGGATCAGTTTTTAAGTAAAAAAATGTACCGATTACAGTGAATTCAGAGCAAACATTTACAGCATCCATATCAGTTCCAAATATCTCTCTTTAGAAGGTAGAGTAGCCAGCATAAACATATACACACTCCTTGGACATCTGCAAAGATGTATCATTAGCTGAGTTTTCCCTATGAGATGGAGTGTTTAGTCAGACAGGTCCACACAATTTCAAAACAACTTGTCAATTTGTTAGGGAAAAAAGAATCTCAATACCAGCCATCTAGTCAATTCAGGGGAAAATTATCAGTCAACCATTTGTCATGTAATCCAAACAAATGGTTGACTAAGTAAATCTACTTTTTAATTAGTTATACTTATATTGCATGGACACTGTGTCAGGCAGGACTTTTGGTAGCAAAACAAGGTTGTGAAGATTTTTAAGGAGATACTTCCATTTAACCCTCTTTGGAACCCACCTAGGGGTGAAAAAACACTGTTGTGTATTTATCTTAGTCCATGATTATTGGAAGAAAGAAGCAGTTAAATGTCTATAGGTATAGGAATCTCTCTGGAAAAAAAATGCTGAAGCCTTTTCAACAAAATGTTCAGGTACAACCAAGCTGGCCCCTTAGTAACAAATCACGCTAATCTAATACACATTAACAAAACAAAACAAAAAACTGAAAGGGAAACCTATTACATTGCTAACAGGGGCTATTTCTTTGTGGTGGGATTATGAGCAATCATTATTTTCTTTTTGCTTCTTGGTCAGTTCTGATTTTCCTGCAATGATTGTGTAGATTATAACTACCTGTATAAGAAAAAACAAAGAAAATAAGAATGATGCACAAAAGGAAAGCTGAGGAGGTTGACCCACACCAGGGTGTTAAAGATAAGATGGGGTACAAACATCTACACCTGGTATAATAAGGTTAGTGTACTTCCTTATCTTTAACATCTTCCTTAACAAACTTTTTCTTTGGTCAAAGAGAAGGCTCAAGATCAGAGGCTGCACCATTCTTTGAGTGAATTGTCATGGAGATAATCAAGCATCAGATCAACACAGGCCAGGTCAGGGTGTCTGGAATTCTGACCCTAGGTATACTTACATGATTACCACTTGCTATTTAAAAATGTTAATGCACATATCAAACCATATGGGACGCAGCAAAAGCGGTCCTGAGAGGGAAACTCATAGCGATACAAGCCCACCTTAACAAACAAGAAAAAGCCCTAATAGGCAACCTTAAATTACACCTAACAGAACTAGAAAAAGAAGAACAAACAAAGCCCAAAGCCAGCAGAAGGAGAGAAATAATAAAAATCAGAGCAGAAATAAATGATATTGAGACCAAAAAAACAGTAGAAAGGATTAATGAAACAAAGAGTTGGTTCTTCGAGAAGATAAACAAAATAGACAAACCCTTAGCCAGGCTAACTAAGAAAAAAAGAGAAAAGGCTCAAGTAAATAAAATTAGAAATGAAAGAGGAGAAATTACAACGGATACCATGGAAATACAGAGGATTATAAGAGAATACTATGAGAAATTATATGCCAACAAATTGGACAATCTAGAAGAAATGGATAAATTCTTAGACTTATACAACCTCCCAAAATTGAACCAAGAAGAAATGGAGAATCTGAATAGACCAATCACAAGTAAAGAGATTGAAATAGTAATCAAAAACCTCCCAAAAAATAAAAGTCCAGGACCAGATGGCTTCTCCAGTGAATTTTACCAAACATTCAAAGAAGATTTAATACCCATCCTCCTCAAACTATTCCAAAAAATAGAGGAAGATGGAACACTTCCTGAATCATTCTATGAGGCCAACATCACCCTGATACCGAAACCAGACAAAGACAATACAAAGAAAGAAAATTACAGGCCAATATCGCTGATGAACATTGATGCAAAAATCCTCAACAAAATATTGGCAAACCGAATACAACAATATATTAAAAAGATCATACACCACGATCAAGTGGGATTTATACCAGAGACGCAGGGATGGTTCAACATCCGCAAATCAATCAACGTGATACATCACATCAACAAAACAAAGAATAAAAACCACATGATCATCTCAATAGACGCAGAGAAGGCATTTGACAAGATACAACATCCATTTATGATAAAAACTCTCAATAAAATGGGAATAGAAGGAAAGTACCTCAACATAATAAAGGCCATATATGACAAACCCACAGCTAACATCATACTCAACGGGGAAAGACTGAAAGCCATTCCTCTGAGAACAGGAACGAGGCAGGGCTGCCCACTCTCACCACTCCTGTTCAACATAGTACTGGAGGTTTTGGCCAGAGCAATTAGGCAAGAAAAAGGAATAAAAGGAATCCAAATAGGTAACGAAGAAGTGAAACTCTCACTATTTGCAGATGACATGATTGTATATATAGAAAACCCTAAAGAATCTGTTGGAAAACTGTTAGAAACAATCAACAACTACAGCAAAGTTGCAGGGTACAAAATCAATCTACAAAAATCAGTTGCATTTCTATATGCTAATAATGAACTAACAGAAAGAGAGCTCAAAAAGATAATACCATTTACAATTGCATCAAAAAGAATAAAATACCTAGGAATAAATCTTACCAAGGAGGTGAAGGACCTATACAATGAGAACTACAAGACATTATTGAGGGAAATCTACGATGACATAAAGAAATGGAAAGATATCCCATGCACGTGGATTGGAAGAGTAAACATAGTTAAAATGTCTATATTACCTAAAGCAATCTACAGATTCAATGCAATCCCAATCAGAATCCCAATGACGTTCTTCACAGAAATAGAAAAAAGAATACTAAAATTTATATGGGGCAACAAAAGACCCCGAATAGCTAAAGAAATCCTAAAGAAAAAGAACAAAGCAGGAGGCATCACAATTCCTGACTTCAAAACATACTACAAAGCAATAGTAATCAAAACAGCATGGTACTGGTACAAAAACAGACACACAGATCAATGGAACAGAATTGAAAGCCCAGAAATAAAACCACACATATACGGACAGCTAATTTTCGACAAAGGTGCTAAGGACATGCAATGGAGAAAGGAAAGTCTCTTCAATAAATGGTGTTGGGAAAACTGGGCATCCACATGCAAAAGAATGAAAGTGGACCATGTGCTATCGCCATTCACAAAAATTAACTCAAAATGGATCAAAGACCTGAAGGTGAGACCTGAAACTATAAAACTCATAGAAGAAAATATAGGCAACACACTATTTGACATTGGGTTTAAAGGAATCTTTTCGGATGACATGCCTACCCAGACTAGGGAAACTAAAGAAAAAATAAACAAGTGGGACTTTATCAGACTAAAGAGCTTTTATAAGACAAATGAAACCAGAATCAAGATGAACAAACAACCAACCAGCTGGGAGAGAATATTTGCAAAACATACATCTGACAAGGGGTTGATCTCCATAATATATAAAGAACTCACACAATTGAACAACAAAAAAACAAACAACCCGATCAAAAAATGGGCAGAGGAAATGAACAGACACTTCTCCAAGGAAGATATACAGATGGCCAATAGGCACATGAAAAGATGCTCAACATCACTAATCATCAGGGAAATGCAAATCAAAACAACACTAAGATACCACCTCACGCCCGTTAGAATGGCTATAATCACCAAGACAAAA
Source organism: Diceros bicornis minor (assembly GCF_020826845.1). Taxonomy (NCBI): domain Eukaryota; kingdom Metazoa; phylum Chordata; class Mammalia; order Perissodactyla; family Rhinocerotidae; genus Diceros; species Diceros bicornis. Next base: position 10,489,180 of record NC_080758.1, on the reverse strand, counting down.
AACAACAAATGTTGGAGAGGATGTGGAGAAACAGGAACCCTCATACACAGCTGGTGGGAATGCAAATTGGTGCAGCCTCTATGGAAAACGGTATGGAGATTCCTCAAAGAATTAAAAATAGAGATGCCCTATGATCCAGCCATCCCACTACTGGGAATCTATCCAACGCACCTGAAATCAACAATCCAAAGAGGCTTATGCACCCCTATGTTCATTGCAGCATTATTCACCATAGCCAAGAAGTGGAAGCAACCTAAGTGTCCCTCGACTGACGATTGGATTAAGAAAATGTGGTATATATATACAATGGAATACTACTCAGCCATAAAAAAAGACAAAATCGTCCCATTTGCAACAACATGGATGGGCCTGGAGCGTATTATGTTAAGTGAAATAAGCCAGAAAGAGAAAGACAAACACTGTATGATCTCACTCATATGTGGAATATAAACCAACACATGGACAGAGAAAACTGGACTGTGGTTACCCGGGAAGTGGGGGTGGGGGGTGGACACAAGGGGTGAAGGGAGTCATATATGGGGTGATGGACAAACAAAAATGTACAACCCAAAATTTCACAATGTTAGAAACCATTAAAATATCAATAAAAATCAAAAAAAAAAAAAACATAAAAAAAAAAAATGTTAATGCAGAGAACCAAAATTATACTCTATCCATCTATCCATCCTTCCATCCATCCATCCGTCCATCCAGCCACTACAGATATGGCATAGTATAGAGAAGAGGAATATGGGCTTTAGAGCCAGACTGCTTTGGTTTGAAACCTAACTCCACCTCTTATTAGCTCTGTGACCTAGAGTGAGTGACTAAGTCTCTGGGATCAGCCCTCTGGACTCGTGGATCTAGTCTCTGAGTCATTCTTCATTTCCTATGAAAGTTTGCTCTTGTTTGCATCTGATTAGTTTTGCAGCCTGCTTCCTGCCTCCAGAAGTTTGAGATTCAAAGGCTTCTCTCATTTTTCACTGTCTCTGCTTACCTCAGTCCAAGCTGGCTGTGTTTCTGCCAATATATTTTTCTTAAAAATTTTGTGAGTCACCTATGAATTCAAGAGTGGCTTAGTTGGATGAAGTTGCAGACAAGTTGTTGGCCAGGGTTGCAGTCATCTGAAGGCTTGACTGGGGATGGAGGATCTATGTCCAAGATGGCTCCCTCACATGGTTGGCAAGTTGGTCCTGGGTGTTGGTGGGATGCCTCATTTCCTTGCCACGTGGGCAACTCCATAGGGCTGCTTACGTGTCCTCGTGGCTTGGCAGCTGGCTTCCCCCAGAGCAGGTGATCCAAGAGAGAGCAATGCAGAAGCCACAGTGTCTTCTATGACTTTGTCTGGGAATTCACACATCGTCAATTCCTCAGTCATCCATCGTTCACACAAGGGCATGAATATAAGGAGGTGAGGCACATCAGAGGCTATCTGGGAGGCTGGCTAATACAGGACTCTTCCAAAGCAAGCCTGAGACAGGTTTTTTAAATGCCATTTGAAAACTTGGGGTTTCCTTTAGGTTTGATCTCTATTGATCCAATAAGCATTTATTTAGTACCAACCATGGGCCAGGCACTGTGTGAGATGCTGAAGATATAAATATGAGTAAAAATCTGTTCTACATGTTTCAAGTAGGTGAGGTTACTGTGGAACCCATATATACATAAGACAATACTTTCGTAGAATACTATAGGTGGCATGATCAAGTTGTGCACTAGATGCGTTGTTGGAGTCAAGAAAGACGGCCTGTAGCCAGGCCCGGGGTGCTGGTTTTAGTGGGGGTCAGGCACAATTTCCTAGAGAAAATAATCAATACTGCCATTTGTTGGCATTTATTACAAGCCAGGCCTTACACTAAGCACCTTTAAATGCATCATCTCAAGTAATCCTCTGAATAACCCACATGAGGTGCACCTCTCACCCCACCTCAACTAGAATGCATGCTTCAATTGGACAGCAGTATTTGTCAGGTTCTAAATCCCTAGCATCTAGAAGAGCTCCTGGCACATAGCCCTCAATTCTTTTTAGTCAATCAATTCTATGGAAATACAATTATCAAAATATTTTTAAAATTTTGTGACATAGTAACATAGGTGCTTCTTTATTAATTCATTTAATGACAGTATCTAGTGGTGAATCTAAGGGCTCCTGTAATTTCCAGTAGTGATGAGGGTAAGTGTCTCTCGAGATGTCTGCTGCCACTGTAACGGGAAAGATCTGGGATTCCTATCGGTGACAGCCGTAGATATTGTTCATGCTGCTGTGGCTTGTTGCCTACATTCATAATCAAAGGGATGCTAAATTTTAGTTAGAAGGCAGTGAAAATAAATATAAAATTTTTTTCCTATTCAGGTTCACAAACTTCATAAAATGCACCCCTGAGGCACAGGTTAAGAACTGCTCTGGTCTAGGCAGAGCATTTGGATCCCAGCTCTGTCATTTACCAGCTGTGTGGCCCTGGGCAAGTTACTCACCTTCTCTGGGCTTCAGTTTCCCTACCTGTAAAATGGGCATAATAATAGTATCTATCTCATATGCTCATAGCGCCTACAGGAGGAGACGCCCTGTGTAATGCACTTAGAAGAATGCTATTTAAAGACAAAAAGCTCAGAAAACCAATGTTATTTTAACTCATTTGGTAGCCAAAAGTTCACCTGATATGAACTTATTTGGTGGCAAAACTTGACCTGAATTGATGCAAGACTCTGTGTGAATATTCACGCTTTTTTGCTGCAGAAATAGCAGCGTGTTTGATGACTGCGTGCTGTTCCGACCCCTACCCGTACATGCTATATGCACTCTATTACCTTTCCAAATGGGAACATTTTGGATTCTAAGATCTATGTGGTGCTAATGGACCTGTACTTCCTGTGCTAGAAATATGACTTTTTTTTGTTTAGTTGAGCTTCAAACTAATTATTTCATTTTATTCTCATGAGTCAGGTAGGGGTGGCATGATCATCTCCCACTTAATAAATGAGGAAACTGAGGCACAGATTCCCAACTTGTTAGGCAACTTGTCCCGACTCCCAAAGGTCCTGGAGTAGAACTTGGTGCACGGACAAACCCAGGAGGTGACATGCCTGTGGACACTGGAGGACCCCTAGGAAGTAGTAGCAAGGGTAGTGTTGGCTATTTTTTTCTTAAATTTAAATTTTACAGTTAAAATCAGGGTGCTAAGAGTCAGTCAAACATACTGTAGATTCAAACTCATCTCAAGCTCTTGTTAAAGATGAGTAGCAGTTGTGGTAATAATAATGATCAAACCCATTATTTATTGAGCAGTTACTGTTGGCCAGGTGTGTGTGTGATCTCATTTAGCCAGGAAGGTGGGTTCTATTTTTATCTCCATTTTACAGATGAGGAAACTGAGGCCCAGAGAGGTTAAATAGCAGGCACCAGCTCACACAGCTAGTAGGTGGCAGTGTCAGGATTTGAACCCGGCGCTGTCTGGTGAGCCAGAACCCTTGTCGACTAGCTCTTCCCCTCCACCATCCTCTCTATACTAAAGGTCTTGTTCTTGTTGCCAAAATCACATCTCATTCCACTGACCTTTCCAAAGGCTTTTGTCTACGAGGATAAAGTAGCAGTAATTCTACTTCTGGGAACCAATCCTCAGAAGTGATCAGAGATACGGAAAAAGATTTATGTTCATAGGTGTTTAGCATGACATTATTTACAGTAGTTAAAAAAAGAGAGAGAAAAATGAACATTGTACATTTCTTATGAGAAGATATTATGCAATCATAAAAATGGAATTGTTAAATAACTTAATCTAAGATGTTCATAACATATGGTAGGATTTCAAAAACAGATAAAAACCTGTATATATAGCATTAGCCTCTTTTCAGGAAGAAAATACATACATGCACATATGCATATACCAGGAGTCAGCAAACAGGAGCCCACTGGCCAACTCAGGTCCCTTGTCGGTTTTGGTTCCGTCTGTGAGCTAATAATGGTTTTTACATTTTAAAGTGTAAAGCATAAAAATGGACTATTCTGTCTTTCAGCAAGAATAGTTGCTTGAGGGGCTGGCCCAGTGGCATAGTAGTTAAGTTCACGTGCTCCGATTCTGTGGCCAGTGGTTTGCAGGTTTGGATCCCGGGCAAGGACATATGCACTGCTTATCAAGCTATGCTGTGGCGGCGTCCCACATATAAAATAGAGGAAGATAGGCACGAATGTTAGCTCAGGGCCAATCTTCCTCAGCAAAAAGAGGAGGACCAGCAACAGATATTAGCTCAGGGCTAATCTTCCTCACACACACACAAAAAAGAATGGTTGCTTGAGGAGTTGAGGACTTTGCATCTTGGCCCACAAAGCCTAAAATATTTACTATCTGGCCCTTTACAGGAAAAATTTGCTGATCCCTGGTATATACCAAACAAACTCTCGTGGTTGCACTGGGCCCACTGGAATAATCCAGGATAATCTTCCCACCTCAAGGTCAGCTGAACAGCAACCTTAATTCTCCTTTGTCTTGTAGCATAACATATTCCCAGGTTCTGGGGATTAGGAAGTGCACATCTTTGGAGGGCCTATAGAGAGAGCTGCATTTACACATCCAATACAATGTAGATTCTTTACAGATATTTTTCTCTCTCTTTTTCTTTTTTTTGTGAGGACGATCAGCCCTGAGCTAACATCCATGCCAATCCTCCTCCCCTTGCCGAGGAAGACAGGCTCCGAGCCAACATCCATTGCCAATCCTCCTCCTTTTTTCCCCCCAAAGGCCCAGTAGATAGTTGTATGTCATAGTTGCACATCCTGCCAGTTGCTGCATGTGGGACTCAGCCTCAGCATGGCCGGAGAAGCGGTGTGTCAGTGCGCACCCGGGATCCGAACCCGGGCTGCCAGCAGCGGAGCGCGCGCACTCAACCGCCAAGCCATGGGGCCGGCCCCTTTACAGATATTTTTAAATTTAATCTTGCAAGTTTCCTGAAATGTGCATAACATTATCTCCATTTTGCATACAAGAAGCCTAAGGCTCAGAGAGGTAAAGCGATTTGCCCAGTATGACACAGCTATAGTGTCAGGGTTGGGGATTGAGCCGATGTCTATGGGGCTCCAAATCTGTGGGTTTCCAACCAGGCTAAACTTGGCTGTCATTGACACGTGCAGAATAATCTCTTCTACTCACTGGCTGCACTAGAAAAGATACAGAAACCTCAGCTAATTCAACTGCTTAGCCATGTTGCTTTAGGAATAGAGAAAGGAAAAAAGGCCAGTCAAGCTTCCAAAGACCCGGGTTCGAATCCAGCGTTGGGCAAATGACATCAGCTCTCCAAGCCTCAGCCAGCTTCTCACGGAGGTAATAAACCCGCTCCATGTCTTATCATCTAGGAGAGTTTGAATCACTCATACAGCAAAAATTTGTTGATCTCTCTGTGCCAGACTCCATTCTAGAAATTTCTAAAGCACTCCATAAAAGCAGGATAAGATCACCTTATTTGCACCATGCAGATAATTTTGCCACCAAGTTATGTTAATAATAAAATAATGGCCAAAGTTCCCAGAGGTTTACTGTGTGCCAGGCGCTGAGCTATGACTTTTGCAAATATGGACAGCTCTGAATCACAGACCATGCTAACAGCTGGACTTCAAAAATGGCAAACTTTCATCCCCCTTCTTCAAGTATGGCTATGCCCTTAATGAAACCCCAAATTAAGAGCCAAATAGCTCCTGATCGTAAGAAGAACCACCAGGCTTACCGCAGGGCGAGAGGCTCCTAGTGGGACACTAATTTCCCCATTTCCCGGCCTGGAGCTGAGCCTTTGATCTTCCAGCTCACAGATGACAGGGCTGCCCACCGGTCATCAGGAATTGCTAAAGCGAGTTTGCGTCTCACTGCGTATGAAGGTGTGCAGACACTCGAGCCTTCTTGCCCACTATCAGATTTTATGAGCGTCGAACTGTGAATTTTGAAGGCCCCGCTTCATTTTGGATCGATCTGCTTTTTTGAAGTAAGAGGAGTTTGTTTCTGCAGTGCTCACTGCAAAAGGGGAGGGGGGACCAGGAATGTTGAGTGTCTTTCTGGGGAACAACTCCTGCTTAAAGCTTACGGAGCCTCTCCTCGTTCCCAGTGTGGGACTTCTGGGACCCACCATTTGGCGTGTGGGTTGCCTCTCAGAATGAATTTATGACAACAAAACAAAACAACTGAATTTTAGAAGTTTCTGGAACTTGCTAACAAAGTGGAGATGAAATGAGAAAGAGCTGAGATTTGTACCCTACAAAGAGTTTTGCCATAATTTTGGGAAACTATCCCAATCCTTTAGGCCAGCCTCTACATCCGGGGGAGGGAGGGAACCAGCATGAAATGCTGTCAACTCAAAGACTCCTAGGAAATGGGTTGTGTCTATCTGACCATCCATCCATCCATCCATCCATCCACCCATCCATCTATCCATCCATCCATCCATCATCCAATGAAAGAAATGATGACTTTAGCTAAAAACAGCCTGCCCCAAACAGGAAGAATAAACATTAAGTCCAAATAACTCGGCAGTAATACTTTTCAACATGAAAAAGCTGCCTGGCCTTAGGTGCAGCAATGCCAAACCCAGCATTTAAGCCGACAAAAATAATAACAAGGTGTATAAAAATAGATGTACAAGGACACTCATCACGGCATTGTGATGGAAAAACTGGAAACAACCTTTCTGTTAATGGCGCCGTTTTTAATTATTTCTCAGCCACTTAACTGCTTAGTTCCTCAATTTCCCCGTCTGTAGAACAAGGATATTAAGAATATTTATTGGTTGATGGTAAGGACTAAATGAGTTAATGCTCAGACAGAGTTTAAAACTAACTGGGCTGGGCTGGGCACACAGGGTGTGCTCAATAACTTTAGCCATTTTTATTATTACTACCAAATAATAGAAACCAACATATAGAAACCAACAGTCTTTTTTAAAAGACTGAAGTTGATCTATGTGTACTGAAATGTCCATATTTATGGTCCAGTAAAAAAAAAACAAATCCATAACTGACAGAATATGTAGAATATGATTGATCACTTTTGTGCTTTTCAACCAAGAATGTGCCTCATCTTTCACATACAGGTTTATTTGTAGATAGAACATTTCAGGAAGGAGACACAAGAATTGGTGGTCTATACAAATATTTCCATGTACACTCTAGAAAGTTAATGTTAAACACAGTAGAGAAATCTTCGATGTTCTTGTAACGACATCTGTCATCTACCAACAACTCTCATTTACGGTTTATGACATATACGAGGATGGAACAATTTGAGTCACAACTGTCTGATCTAGACTAGTTTGCAACTAGTGGGTGTAACTAATTTATGGTTTGAACTAGCGACTAAGAAGTACTAATAATAATATGTGTTAAGAAAAAAAACCATATATACTCTGCTGGCTAACAACTTTTAAGTTTGAAAATAATTGATATCAATAAAAATTTATAAAATGTAAATTTTTGGAATAAAAAACTAAAACGTGCACACTGCGTTTTAAATTATCTTCAGCGTCAAACACCAAGGGCAAATTAATGATATAAAATTAAAGAAAATGTTTTTGTACGAGATACTGTAGGATGGATGACAAGTTGATATTAGGCAATTATTGCTTAAATGTCTTATTTTATACAAATAACACGGCTGCAAACATTAGCGGAGACTCATGTTTAAAATGAGTTATATACACTTTTATATTTCGTATTTCAGGCTCAGACTTGTTCAGTATCCATCTATGCTTATTAGATATTCTTTATTTGTGTAAAATCTGGGTCATTTTATAAACACAACTACTTCTGGGTCCATCTGAGTGCTTAGCCTGTTTCCAGAGACCTTTCCTTCCGTGACCAAATTCTGCTACTTTCCTGAAATGTCTTTTGAATGTTGTTCATCGTAAAGTTATCATTTTTAATGAAAAAATGCCTGCTGAGGCGACTACAAGCCATTTGGTTCCCTCCTGTCAGGGGAGGAAAAGAATAACACTGAGTAAGACTGAAGGTTTTTATTATCACGTCGTAAAGGAGCAAATGGCATCTGTCAATACAAAGAAACTCAGAGGGCCCTGGAAAAGGAAGCTGCACTGGGGGAGGCTGGCGAGTGACAAAACGGATTTTTATTAACCTTCTGGTCCAACATCTCTTTTCCTATTTTATTTTTCCTCATTCACTTTGCCACATAATAATGCTATAAAAATACCCAAACAGGAGCTGATAACCATTAGAAACCACACAGCTGCCCCGTTACTGAACAGCAGTAAAGGATTTGAATCATAGACACTCTCTAGAATATTAAACATAAGGACACCAACACATATGTATTTTCACATACAGGCTCTGCCTGCTTTGGGTCTTCTTTAGAAGATATTTCTTTCCAAGAATAACACAGCCTGTTTGCCTGAGTGTTAATTCTCACAAAGTTTTCATATTTGGGTCATAAACATCTTTCATGACACTGGTAAAATGGCCCAGGTGTTTATGAGCTGCAAGAAATGTTTATGCCAAATGCATAAAAGCAGAAATGGAACTGTTCACAGCAAACCTGGAATGAGCTGCCCTGGCGTGGGGGAAGGGAAGCCAGAGGGGGGCCCCAGAATGATTTCACTGGAAGTTGTTAAGGTGGAGGTCTCATAAAAATGTTTAGTAAATGTTAACAGTAAGCCGGGCCTGAGCAGGTGTGGGAGGAGCACACACTGCAGGGGCAATTGGCAGATGAACCAGGGGGCTTGCCGGGTCTTAGGCGGAAGCAAGTTCTCTCCTTGGTGCCAGGAAAGGGCATGGACCCAACTGGGAAACGCCCAGGCTCAGGTTCTGAAATTCTGACATCACGTATTCCAAAGAGATTTAGAGCCTGGGCATAAATTTGTTTACTCCTTCCATGGGAAGTCTACAGCCGCAGTACAGATGTTTTATCCTAAGAACATTCATGCAGTAGCAGATCTTGATTTGTTCTGACATGGAAAGATGTCCACGATTTTTTTAAAAGGCAAATTCAAAAATAATATACAGCTCAGAAGATCCTTTTTGTTGTTATTGTTTAAAAAAACAGCATATACACAGAGAAAATAACCTGGGGAAAATACCCCAAATATCACCCTGGATTTGAATATTCTGCCCTCTATATTTCTGCATTGACTGCATTTTTTTAAAAGGGCAGGTAGAGATAAAATGTCATTGAGCTACATATAAAGATGTATTAAAAAACAAAAACGAGTAAGCAAAAACTAGTGAAATCTGAGTATGGTCGGTCACCTTCTTAATCCTATCGTGCCAATGTCAATTTCCCGGTTTCGATAATGTACTATAGCTATGTGGGATGTCACCATTGTGGGGAAGCTGGGCGATGGGGACATGGGACCTTTCTGTACTATTTTTACTTCTTGTGAGCTATAATTACTTCAAAATAAAAAGCTAAAAAACAGCATTATTAGTTTATAAGTGAAAAAATAAAGAAAAACAAAGTGATTCGTGAAATAGATGCCCGTGACGTATTGTTGAAATTTAAAGATGCAGATGGCAGATCAGAATGTATATACAAAATGTACCCAGCAAAATGGTACACATATGCTCAGAGAAACGTGTGATCGGAGACTGCCAAAATGCTAAGAGTAGCTATCCTTAATTGGAAGCTTTTCACTTTGGGGGGTACTTTTTGGTACTTAGTTTTTTTAAAAAATTATGACTATACATCACTTTTAACAGTGTTTGTCATTTCATTCATTGTACTTTTCTGAGGTTTATTTTTCTCCAAACTTATACACACACATATGTTATATGTGTGTTATATGTGTGTGTCTACATACTTAATTTTTGCCCTAGGCAAGTTCTTCGCTCTCTGCTTACTCTCTTGGGTAAATCAGCATTGAGTCCTTTCACCTGTGAAAATGGAAATAAAGACAATTATCTCAGTGTGGAACCGGCTGCAAGCAGTGTAAGAGGAAAGCTTGGCCTGATATGCTATGTCTGGTCTCTAAGAAGGAAATTAAAAATATGCTGTGGACCTACTATGTGCCAGGTACACTACATCCTTTATCTTATTTATTCTTCAGAACAACCTGATGCGGTAGATATTTTTTTTTGATCGTCTTCTAGCAGGTGAAGAAACTGAGGCATTGAGAGGTTAACAGGTCACCCAGCTTGTAAGATGGGGGGCTGGGATTCAAACCCAGCGAATGTGGCTTTGGTATCTGTGATCTCAGCCACCCACGACTTATACTGCTTCAAGATGGAAACTTAAGACATCATCATCATCACCATCATTAAAATGACATAAATAATGAACATACTTCTGCTTTTGCATTCTTAACCAATAATATAGCCAATAAGTAATAAAGGGCTGAGCACCAACATGTGGAGAACGCAATGAATGACTTAGCACCAGACAACCTAAATTACGACTGTAATCAGAATTCTCTCTAAGAAGAGCACCGGATCAAGAAAACACGCACGCGCTGCCATGGGCTGTGGGCACAAGGGGAAGGGAAGATCAGAGTGGATGACATACGTGAAGCTGCCAGGTCCTCTGCTGGAAACAGAGTTCTGGGCAAGACAGGTGGGCAAGAGCAGATGTCTCAGTGGATGTTTGGGAGCAGAGTGTGGAGAAGCTGACAGGGCTTGGGAGAGCAGGGAGGTCCACAGAAATTATAGGGATTGTGGTGGGCTGAACAATACCCACCACAGATGAGTATGTCTCATCCTAAGATGTCCACGTCCTAATCCCGGAAACCTGCATGTTCCCTTACAGGGCAAAAGAGACTTTGCAGATGTGCTTAAATGAAGGATCTTTAGATGATCAAAGATTAGCCTGGCTTCTCCAGGGGGACCCAATATAATCACAAGGGTCCTTATAAGAGGAGGGCAGCAAGTCCAAGGAGGAAGTAGATGTAACAACAGAAGCAAGAGGTTGGGTGATGTGAGCAAGTTTCTAGGAGCCAAGGGATGCAGGTGCCCTCCAGAAGCTGGAAAAGGCAAAGGGAATGGATTTTCTCTCAGAGCCTCCAGAAGGAAGCAGCCCTGCCAACACCTTGACTTTAGTCAGGTGAGACTAATTTTGGACTTCTGGTCTCCAGAACCCTACGAGAATAAACTGGTGTTATTTCAAACCACTAAATTTGTGATAACTTGTTACAGCGGCAATAGGAAATGAATACAGGGACCGCAAGTGAGCTGGGGAGAAAAGAAAGAGACTTTAATAAATAGTGCTACTGGTTTTAAACTGACCCCTCTTTAATTGTTCTTAGAGAGAAAGAAAAGATAAGAATTCTTTGTAAATTAATTTTTTGTTGCCTTTTGTGCTCCTTTATATGCATCTCCTTGCAGTGACTGGGCTGCACGGAGCCCTGGGCTTTATTTGGATTATGTAATAGTTAATTAATTGTTAGAAGAGCTGAATCCACTTCACAGAATGGAGAACTAGGGCACAGGCTGATGTACGCTTCTCTAAAGAAGTTTCAGCCTTTCTCTTATGTTAATGAATACAGACTCCAATTTATAAAGTCTGTAACAATGCAAGGGCAAAAAGCAGGAATTTTTGTAGGTAGGAAAGGGCAAAAGTAAAATATAAATGGAGAGTTCTTTCTTTAAAAAAAAATAACCTCACACAAATAATGTAAACTCTTGTAGACAAATTGTAAAATACAGATAGAAGATAAACACACAGATACAGAGAACAGATTGGTGGTTAACAGAGCGGAAGGTGGTTTGGGGGAAGGCGAAAGGGGTAAAGGGGCGCATACGTACGGTAACGGATGGAAACTAGACTTTTGGTGGGGGAACACCATGTGGCGTACACAAAAGTCGAAATATAATGGTGTACACCTGAAATGTATATAATGTTATACACCAATGTTACCTCAATAAAAATAAGTAAAATACACATAAACAAAAAGAAGAAAAAGAAATTCACTGTTAGAATATGAAACAGATAACTACTGTTGGTATAAATTATGTCAGTGTATTTTCTATGCCTAAATATACTTACATATTTTCACAAAAAGTGATCATACTGCACCCAAGCCATTTTGTGACTGCTTTATGCACTGAATCATCATGAACATCTTTCCATGTCAATAAATAAATTTCCTTAAAAGCGTTTCCCAAATTGGTTTCCAAAGAATGTTAACAGGTATTGAAATAAATTCTAGGATGAGATTATCTTGAAAACCCAGGTTAGAGGAAGGTGGAGAACTTTGCTGCAGGACTCTCACATACTTTGATTTGACAGCGCACAGGGCTAAGGGGTACATAATGGAATGTTTCTCCAACTTATCTTACCATGGGACCCTCCCCCGCTTTTTATTAAGAAGAAATGTACATAACGTAAAATTAACCATTTTAAAGTGGACAATTGAATGGTATTTAGTGTATTCAGGATGTTGTGCAACCACCACCTCTATCTAGTTCCAAAACATTTTCATCACCCTAAAATCAAACCCTGTACTCATTAAACAGCTGAATCTTCCTTATCCTGAGATCATGAGCTCCTGGCTCTTTCTGGTGTTTGTTGAATGAATAATAAAGATATGGTTTAAGACTATAATAACAACTCTTTCGACTTTGATCTGTCGAGCTACCTATTTACAAGAACACAAAAGCCCACGATAGAAATCCACACTCAATGATAATCCAAGAGGGTCGTCTCTGAAGCCCTAGAGAAAAAAAGAATCTGCTAAGACCATAGTTCAACCAAACAATATATTTATCCAAATTATTTCAGCATAAGAAGAGGCGATTTATTTTCCCACAACATTTTGGCAGATTATAAACATTTGAAGGAGGACTGCTTTTGATTCAACATACTAATCTTCCTCAACTCCTAAATGGCTAGAAAATAGTTATCTTGTATCTTTCTTAAAAATGGATACTTTAGGAACAAACGAAGAACAGTGACACAATAGCACACCTCCCTCTGTGGTGGTGGTGGTGGGGGGGGGTGCAGAAAGGGGAGGTACCAGATTCCAGACTGTGAAGCCTTCATCTTCTCCAGCAGGAAGTCAAGAGATTAAATTCTACACTTGCTACCCCACAACCAGTGGTGTAAATCTAATATTTAGATTTCAGGAGTAAGATCTAGAAAACACTACAACCAGAAAGAGTTAAAAGCAGTTTCCTCAGAGGAATGGGCGCAGGGGCGGGGCCGCGCAGCTCTCTTTCCATCATTAGTGCTCTGCAATTGATTAATTTTTAACCACCAGCAAGGAATTCTTTCATTTAAGGTTGTTTTTTAAAGAAATAGGTGTTTTGGGTGATAACAATGATAATGGGTAATCTCGCATTAGAAAAGCACATAAGATCTGGCCAAATTCAACTCCAGAGTGAAAACAAGAGAGCATACAATCTCTCCAGAACGAAAACCAGAGCAGATAACGGACGGGAACAGTCTGGCCCAGCGGAAGAGCAAGGCCTTTACTGTGCCCCTTTCAGACTCTTTAAATTTTGAAAGAGGAGAATATATTACCTGTTAAAAAAATAAATGTTTGGGGGAGGAGAAAAGAACATAAAGTCAGAGTTTAAATGTATTTGCAGTGGTTCATTTTTATTGTTCTGAATGTATGAAAATGGATAAAAGTTACTACAGTCGTAAAAGTGAATTATTCAAAGTAAATTTTGCCAAATGTCAACCATGAGTGAATCGAGGTAAAGGATTTGCAGCTCATTTTGCTGTTCATGCAATTTAACATTTTCCAAAATAAAAGCTTGAGGGAAAATATTACGAAATTAAAATAAAATGATAAACACCTGAGAGGCTTTAAAGAGTCCTGGTGCTCAGGCCACATTCTGGAACAATCCAATCAGAATCTCTGGGGAGATGGGCCAGTTCCGTGGCTTGGCGGTTGAGTGCGCGCGCTCCACTACTGGCGGCCCCGGTTTGGATCCCCGGTGCGCACCGGCGCACCGCTTCTCCGGCCATGCTGAGGCCACGTCCCACATACAGCAACTAGAAAGTTGTGCAGCTATGACAACTATCTACTGGGGCTTTGGGGGAAAAAATAAATAAAAATTAAAAAAAAAAAAAAAGAATCTCCAGGGGTGGACCCAGCTATTAGCATTTAAAAAAATTCCCTAGATAATTTCAATGTACAGCAAGGTTGCAACCAGCACTGTAGGGAATCTCAAAGGGTCCTTTTTGCTTTAACTTTTCTGTAATCTTTAATTTCTTGCCTCTGCAAAGTAAGCTCTTAAGATACTTGGAGTGATTTCTAACCTATTTTATAAGTAAATCATCTTTAAAGTAATGAGAAAAAATATTAAAATTATATATTAGGAGCAGGGAAATATTGTTATAAGGAAACAAATAAATAGCTTTCTCTCTGAGGAAAGACATGATGCTAACACATCATTGGGTGGCAGGATACCGAAAGCACTGTGTTTTCATAATTTTATTTGACCTATTGAGTTTAAAAAAGTTCTCTTCTCACCCTGCTGCACACTCATCGACTTCAAAGAGAGGGTAGTGTCAGTTCAACTCGACACGGGAGAAGAGAAAGTTCTAGATTTTTCAGTATCTTGGGGAAGCTGGAATGTTAGGATAGTTGAGCTGTAAGTAACGGAAAACCCATCTCAGCAGGGCTTGAACAATTAGGTCACTGATTAACCATCGATCAAGGAGCTTGGTATTAGGATGTCTCCAGGGGTGGGGATTTAGTAAGTTAATTTGGGAGCCAGGTTTTTTTCTTCTTCTACTTTCCACTCTCCCATTCGCAGTTTGTTTCCCTAGGCTGCCTCCCATCATGGCCCCGAGATGGCTGCAGAGTTCTAGGAGTCACAGGGAGATGGTGATATCCAGAGGCAAAAGAAAAGTGCCTGCCTTTTGAACGTCCCTCTTTAAGGGTGAGGAAAACCTTCCTGCCCTCCCAGCAGACTTCCCTCCATAGCTTGTTGGTCAAAGTTGTATCACGTGCCTCTTCTTAATGACTTGGCAAGAAAAATGAGACCACCATAGTGGGCTCACATCCATGGGAGCACACACACACATCTAAAATGAATTTAGAAGACTTTTTGTTCCAATGTATTCTGATTTGGTAAGTAGTCACTGTTTCCCTTTGCAATTTTAAATTAGTGAGTTAAAGTATACACATACATATGCTCCTGCTTGGCCATATTAATTTATAAGATAATAATCTTAAAAATCCTATACAATAAACCCAAGTACATGAGGGAATTTAGTATATGATAAAGATTGCCTTTCAGATCAGTAGGGGGAAAAGTGAATTATAGAATAAATGGTGTTGGGATAACTTAGTGGTGTCTAGGAAAAATGTGAAGTTGGAGCTGTACTTCGAATCATACCCAAGAATAAATTCAAAATGAATCAGCAACTTAAATGTAAAAAAAACAAAATCATAAAAACACGAGAAGAAACATATCAGAGAATATTAAAATAATCTTGGAGTGGGGGAGGTCTTTTTTACTAAGACCCATAATTCAGAAACTAAAATAAAAATATTCGCTTGGCAAAAACTACCATGAGCAAAGGCAAAAGACACAAAATGGGGGGAACTCATATAACATAGTACGAATTTCCCTAAAATACGGAGTCCCTACAGATTAATGAGAAAAAGGCCAAGAATTCGACAGAAAAACTGACAAAGGAGGTATAGATGATAGCTCACAGAAAAGGAAATACCAGTGGCTTTTAAACATAAGAAAAGTGGTCAACCTTCTTCCTAACAAGAGATATGCAAAATAAACTATACTGAGATACTGTTTTTTTTCCACCCATTAGATGACAAATGATCAAAAAGTTTGATAACAATAAACAAATGGGACTACATCAGACTAAAAAGCTTCTTCCAGGCAGAGGAAACCATGAACAAAATGAAAAGACAATCCACAAACTGGGAGAAAGTATTTGCAAATCATACATCTAATAAGGAGTTAATTTCCAAAATATATAAAGAACTCATACAACTCATCAAGAAAAAAACAAACTCGATCAAAAATTGGGCAGAGGATATAAAAAGATATTTTTCCAAAGAAGATATACAGATGGCCAACAGGCACATGAAAAGATGTTCAACAGCACTAATTATTAGGGAAATGCAAATCAAAACTACAATGAGATATCACCTCACACCTATCAGAATGACTATAACTAACAAGACAAGAAATAACCAATGTTACACTGCTGGTGGGAGTGCAAACTGGTGCAGCCACTATGGAAAACAGTATGGTGATTTCTCAAAAACTTAAAAATAGAAACACCATATAATCCAGCTATCCCACTACTGGGTATTTGTCCAAAGAACTTGAAATCAATAATTCAAAGAGATTTATGCACCCCTCTGTTCATCGCAGCACTATTCACAATAGTAAGACATGGAAGCAACCCACGTGCCCATCAATGGATGAATAGATAAAGAAGATGTGGTATATATACACAATGGAATACTACTCAGCTATTAAAAAAAGACAAAATCATGCCATTTTCGACAACACACATAAACCTTGAGGGTGTTATGCTAAGCGAAATAAGCCAGACAGAGAAAGACAAACACCGTATGATTTCACTCATATGTGGAAGATAAACAAACACATGGATAAGGAGAATAGATTAGTGGTCACCAGAGGAGAAGGGGGTGGAAGGAGGGCAAAAGAGGTAAAGGGACACATAAATATGGTGACAGATAAAAACTAGACTATGGGTGGTGAACACGATGCAGTCTATACAGAAACTGAAATACAATAATGTCCACCTGAAGTTTACACAATGTTATAAGCCAATATGACCTCAATAAAATAATTAAAAAAAAAGTTTGATAACATACTGCAAGTTAATGCAGGTTGAAGAAAATGTGAAACATACAGGACAGTATAACTAAAAACCTACCCAGAATCCCACATTCCAGAGATAATTACGGCAAATGTTTTGGTCCATTTTCTTCCAGTCTTTTTTCATGGTGGGGAGGGAGTGAGGGGAATTTTTAAGAATTTATTAATCATGTCTCCACAGTTGGGAGGGTATTTGGATTGAGAAGCAAAATATATTATAAAATGAAAATACTCATTCGGTCCCTGTCTTAGGTCAGGTTTTCTAGAAACAAACTCTGAGATAGAGATGTGCCTGTGGAGTTTCTTAGGGAGTGACCTCGGGTGCAACACTGCCAAGGTAGAGGGAGAAGGTGACTTGCAGTGTGGTGGCAGGTGAAGCCTCAGCTGATCTCACATGGGCTCTGGTACCAGGACGCCCTTCAGAGCTGTCGCAGAGACTGGGCCTTTGTATCCAGTTTTTGGATGCAGACTGTGCCTGGGGATGGGGTGTAACCTGGAGTGAGTCATCTGGATTCAGTCAAGAGCAGTTCTGAGAGCTGGCATCAGCCCCCACTCCTAGTGGCTGGAATGAGTGACTTGGTCCTCTGCTGGCACGCAGCACCCACTGCAATCCTCATTCATCCATCTCTCCCTGCTTCGTAATAGTCTCTACCTACACCATCAATCCAAGATTCTCTCCCTAAACATCTAGTAAAAAAATATAAAAACAAGGATTCATCACCTGAAGAGTGAAAATGTAGATCTTACAAAGAATGCACGATTTCATGAAGCCAATGAAATTGATGGTGGGGACCCACTCCAATTATAAGCAAAGCCCTTTAAGATGATGATCTGGCCCTGTGGGACAAAGAAGAGAAAAATCCACTAGGATAATGAAGGTAAGTTTTTTCTTCAATAAAGACATTGTAACAATTAAAAGAAGAGACAGAGGGAGAACCAATAGATTAAAAGAAAGTTAAAATTGCAATTTTGGGGACCTTATTTAGATTCTGTTTCAAATAATCAAACTGTAAAAAATAATTGACATTTATGAGACGGAAATTTGAACACTGAGTGGATATTTGATGATATTAAGGCAGTATTGTGTGATAATGGTGTTGAGGTTACATAAAAGAAGCAGTCCTTTTCTTTTAGAGAAACGTACACATACTGAAATGTGCACGGATAATATGACATGATATTTGAGGTTTGTTTCAAGTAATATGGGGGCTGAGGTGGAAACTGAGCAGTGGTGGAGACAAAATAAGATTGACATGAGTTGGTAACCCTTGAATCGGAGTGAGAAGTATATGGGGGTTCATATACTTGTCTGTCTACTTTTGTTTATATGTGAAAATTTTCATAACAAAGTTAAAGAAAAAAAAGAAAGTGAACCGTTTCAACATAAAAAGATCACAAGAGTCCCTTGGGAAAACTAATTAAGCCTCTGAATAATTTTTTTAAAAATTTTAAAATATTTTTTTCAAGCTGACTTTCTTTATGATCTAACAGGAGGTTAAATGTAAAGAGAATATCCTACATACGAATCCATAGTTTTGTCAGGAAAATTAGCCAACCCCCAAAACAAAAGAACAAATACTTGATTCATTCTTAAGGATGCCCTCAGAATTAATGCAGAGCTGTTATTATGACCTGCATTTGGTTAAAAATAATATGAGTTTATTTTAAAGCTTTTAATATTAATTTTTAAGATAAAGCCCCAATCAAACATTTTCCCCCTATATATTATAGAATTTCCGTCACCTTTCAAAGTGGATTAATTTGAACAATTATTCTCCAGAAGAGAATCAAGGCATCTATCAGCCATTTTTTTTTTAATGGAAACATAAAATCTAAATATAAAACCACAACTTTTGGTGCCTAGTTCTTTCTGATATAAAACTTGATAAAGTCAAAACCTGTATACCCGAGCCTATTAGAAAGTGCCCCTCTTACAGCCGAGGGGGCCTCTTACTGCACCTTCCAGCTTTAATCCACATGGGGTTTTGTTTTGTTGTTTATGTTTTATTTTGAAGGGACAGGAATCATAGCTCACGTTTCAACAAAGTCAGTTCCTTGTACTGTCTCTCAATTCTCCCTCCCTGTTTCCTAAGAAACATAACCAAACACAGCCCGGTGATGCTTAAAAGCCAGCACAGAGGAGAATGTGCAACTTAGCAGGATTTCTTACTCACATAGACTTTATCTTTGCAGAGATGTGATATTAAATTCCACGTATTCTTGTCAAATATTGACATCCAGCCACAAAATCATCTTTTTTCTCCCCCACTGTCTATACTCCCTACCCAACTTTGCGTTAAGAAGGCAATTGACAAACTAATGTATGGAAAGTGAATCTTTTGTGCTCCCTATAGTGACCAATTTTTCCTTTGGGCTCACCAAAGCTGTTCAAACAAGAGCTCCATTGTCCCTTTCAGAAGAGAATAATAGAAAACTTAAATGAAATCTGGAGGTCATTTGACCTCTTAGGAAACACGGAGGTAAACAGCTCAAAAACGCGGAGGCTGTTAACATGTGACATGTTAAGCACCCTCACATTTCCAGAGGAAAAGGTGAGGATTTCTGATGTCCTAGGAAGCTATGGAACAGCGATTTTCTCATTTTTGTGCCATATCAGAGAACCTACCAGATAGACTTGATCCAAAACAAAAATCAAAGTAAAGTAATGATAATGATCATCGTAATAACAGTAAACATAATGGCAGCTACCATTTACTGAAGGCTTAATATTTGACCCCCACTATGACCCTGTTAGGTGGGCATGATTACTGTGTCCATTCTACAGATGAACAAACTGAGGCACAGAGAGGGAAAGTAGCTTATCCAGGAAGTCTTAAAGCCGGTTTTCAAATCTGGATTCTTTTGGAAGCTTCTTTCTTAAACACTGTGCTCTTCTGTCTCTCGTCTCTCATAGACTCTTTTTCTTTGAAATGTTAAAATATTTACCGTGTATTTAATCACATAATAAATATTACTGCAAGTTATAAACTGGTACATACTGAATTTTTCACAACAGTGAAAATATCTGCTGGATCAATTTCTAGAAATGGAACAGCTGGATCACCAATCAAATACACATGGCTAATTTTGGCAAATATTGCCAAATTGCCTGTCCATCTATAGGAGACTGGTCAAAGAAATTATGGTACATTCATCCTGGAGAATATTATGCAGCCATCGAAAAGAAAGATGAAGGATATAATAAGTTGATATTGATGCCCTCTGTCATATGCAGGTGAGTAAAAAAGCAAGTATAAACTGGTGTCATGGTATTTATCATTTTTAAGGTTTTATATATGTATCTTTTCTTTTTTTTTTGGGGGGGGGAGGAAGACCAGCCCTGAGCTAACATCTGATGTCAATCCTCCTCTTTTTTTTTTTTTTTTTTTTTTTTTGCTGAGGAAGACTGGCCCTGGGCTAACATCTGTGCCCATCTTCCTCTACTTTATATGGGACGCCACCACAGCATGGCTTAACAAGAGGTGTGTCGGTGTGCGCCTGGGATCCAAACTGGCGAACCCTGGGCCGCCACAGAGGGGCATGAGCACTTAACCACTTGTGTCACCGGGCCGGCCCCTGTATCTTTTCTTATGTATGCAAGCAATTGCTCTGGAAGGATATGAACCAATTGGCTTCAGGGAGGGAAGCTGAGTGGCAGAATGGCGATGGGGAAAGAAAAATTGATTTTTTTATTGTCTACTCTTTTGCACTTTTTGAATTTGTAGCATATGAATGTACAACCAGTTCAAGTAAGAAATTCACCCTACAGGTTTACAAAGAATGAGAACTACCATCTTATCACCAGCCCAATTATTTTACAGATGGGAAAACTGAGACCCAGGAGAGTGAGTTGACACAGGCCTGGCACAATGCCCCCCAAGCCCCCTCACTCCTGGCCCCTCTTCTTTGAGCTGCTCCACACTCCCTCTCAGGGACTTGGGGACAGACAGTGTGGGACTGAATGCTGGGAAGAAATGGATCCCAAAGTCCACGGGGATCCTTTCCAGAGAGCTGGCTAGAGAGACAGGGACGGTTCAGATGATGCCAGTCGTCACATGGTCAGGGAACATTACCCAGAAACTGAACAGTCACGACACCTTTGTTGAGTGCCACCTGTGAGCCACACTTACCTCCCTTAATCCTGAATTCAGCTCCTGGATTCAAATGCTTTGGCCACCTCCTTACGCTTGCCACCATCGACTCAGACCTAGACCACTAATCGCAATGGTCTCCAAATCCCTGCCCCTGCCTCCTCCCCGCTCTCTCTCAAACATCAGTCAGTTCGTGTTACTCTCCTGCTTAAATTCTCCAATGGCCGCTCATGGCAGAGTCCTGGGTGACGGACAACAAGGCTCTGAGCCTGACTCTGCAGAGAGACACTAGGAGAGGGAGATGGGGCTTGAAGAAGTAAAAGATGGCAAAGTTAACCAAAAGAAAGACTCCCTCCCTCTGCAGAGGCACATGTTGACGATGACTCTGCCGATTGGAGACCATCCCCAGGGCAACCCTGGGGGCCATGAGTTGAGGATGGCAGGGCCATATTTGGGAAGGATCCTGAGTCCCTGAGTCACCCCCAGCCAGGAACACTTGGATTGAAAGGGGGCAGACTGGCTCCATAGAAAATCTATGAACTTGTAAGAATCTATGAACTTTCCAGTTGCAATTGATTTCTCCTGAGTTCTCACGATTGAAATCCAGGTCTCTTAGTCTGTTTGGGGAGACTCTTCGGTCCTCTGCTCCTGCCCACTGGCATTGACCCTATGGACATTTGTAGGTAGGACCAGGCTTCCCTGTGGCAGAAGGAAACTTGAAATCAGGAGAATGAGCCTCACCCAGGGGCGAGGGCCTCACCACTCCACTCGGACACGCTCGTGTGCAGAGAAGGAGGTATGGCATGGCACCACTTTGACCTTCTGGGTTCACTGTATGGCCATCTATGGCTCCAGGCTGCAGTCAGCCCTTTCCACTTCCAAAAGGTACTGTACAGGCAATCTACTCACTATCGGGGCACTTAGAGAGCATTGTTTTCTAGAACCTGGCTGGCCTCCCCCCCGCCCAGCCCTAAGGATGGTCTGCCCTGGTTGCCTGGCACTTGTTTGTGTTGGAGACGGAGCCCTCTGCAGAGCTCCATGTGGTCACTTGTGGCCCAGAGGACACTGGCCATCAGAGGCAGAGCTGTGGTACCCTATGGAGCCAGGCAGGGCCCGCTGCCCATCACCACAATGTCTTCCCAGGCAGTCCTGGAGCAGCTGTGGGATGCTCTGCTGGTGGTGTCTGAAACCTTGAGATGAGTCCCAGGTCTCTTGGGGTTCCCCTGGGAGATCCTGCTCTGTACTGCTATGGTGGTTTTGATAGTAAAGAGCTGACATACTTTAAGAAGTGGAAAAGAGCTGGCCAAAGGGCTTCTGCCCAGGCTGAAGTCCATGGAAAGTCAGGGAGAAGACTGGACTAACGACACAAGCTTAGGAAGCTCTTGAGATACCTGTGGTGGAGGTAGGTGCCCCATGTTGCAAACCTTGAGCTTGGTGGCACTTAATACAAATCTGAACAGGTCGTCACTTGAGGACGTGGAAGACTTCCTTGAAAAAGGACAGAGAAGTGAGACTCCTCAAACTTCATTTCATGGGCTGATGAAGGCTCACTCCCAAGGACAGATACGGCCACTTGGAGATACATCAGAATCCCACCAATCCCTCGTGACCAATGCAAAAAAAATCTCAGAACAATGTACAACGCCTTCAGAAGAAAATGATGGATGGTTTGAATGAAAATACTCATCTTCAGCAAAGTCTAGAACTGAGCAACTGAGGGATGGAAGCACAGAGTGCAGGAACTGAAGGGACAGAGACGTGCTGGGACGCTCAAAAGCATGGAATCAACAGATTCCGAATGAGACAGCGAGCCAGTGAAGTCCTCTGGTCAAATCATACTGAAGCCCATCCATTTGCCTGATCTCTTTAAAGAAGCCCACGTACAGGCGGGCACCTCGGAAGCAGAGGAAAAGAGAGAAGCAGGAAATGGGCATCACCCAGTCTAGCCGTCGGCAGCTGATCTGAAGAGTCTCATTTTTGCTGCTAACTTACAGGTGTCCTCTAAAAGGCACGAAGAAGAAAAAGAAGAAATATCCAGAAAACTGTGTGAAGAAAATCAAATGAAGGAAGAGCTTACGGGACAAATAAAAAGTCTCCAAACTGAGCAAGCACCTTTGCAGTCTGAAAATTCATAGCTCAAAAGCGAGATTCAGAAGCTTTGGCTGAAACCTCAGGTGCTGCCTGAATCACATCAAGAGCAGGTAAGGCAGGTTCTGGAAAATCACTGGAGGAGGAAACACACTGCCTGGAAATGGAGAAGAAATGCCCCAAAGCGCATAGAAACATGAACTGTACACATCAGATGAGAAACCTCTACAAGAAGATGGCCAAAGACACAAACAAAGAATTGGAGAGAACCTCTTTCTCCTACCACAGTGAGATTCTCTTCCACGAGAGAAGAGCTCAAGAGAGGTGGATGGCCGCTCTGTTGAGCGAGAGGAAGCTCAACGAGCTCAGAAAGGAAGATGATCACGTCAGACAGTGCATGAGCTCAACATCCACGTCCAGTCAAGTTCCAGCCCTTCTCAAACGGAGCTCTTGTTCCCACTGTTGGATGCACAGCCCACAGAGGCCCAGAAGTACCAGGGACCCCTGGGTCACCAGGTCCCCCGAGAAGGAGGAGGGTCACACTGGGAGGGCTCAGGGATCGAGGGTCACATACAGGTTTGATTCAGCTTTCACAGCAGCTGGGCCTGAACACCCGCGGCCACAACAGGACATACGCCTGTGTTTTCTCCCTACAAAAGTAATTTTGATTTATCTCTTTCCAGTCCAACTGCTGCTACTGAATTGGTGCTACAATTGCTCATAGTTAAGTTCTATGCCATTATAATACTAGGTAGTATTTTCAAATATAGATTCACTTAATATAATTCTTATGAATACATTATTTTCATGTCATTGAACCCTCTAAGATTAAATAGTATAAATATTGTATTTTGATTTCAGTAAAAGGTCCCCTTTTACTCAAACCATCATTGAAGTTTGACATGGATAGAGACTTTAGAACAATAAAGTACTCCTTTAAGCCCTTACTTACAGAAACAAATAAGGTAAATAATAAATTACTTCTGTATGCTGTGAGCTGTTAGAAATTGGTAAAAGTAATTTAATGTTTAACCTCATACATTTTAATTGTTTTATTAAGGAATGCAAAAAAATCCCAGCATGGGGCCGGCCCCGTGGCTTAGCGGTTAAGCACTCGCGCTCCGCTACTGGCGGCCCAGGTTCGGATCCCGGGCGCGCACCGACGCACCGCTTGTCCAGCCATGCTGAGGCCACATTCCACATACAGCAACGAGGAGGATGTGCAACTATGACATACAACTATCTACTGGGGCTTTGGGGAGAAAAAGGGAAAAAAAAGGAGGAGGACTGGCAATAGATGTTAGCTCAGGGCCAGTCTTCCTTAGCAAAAAAAAAAGAGGAGGATTGGCATGGATGTTAGCTCAGGGCTCATCTTCCTCACACACACACACACACACACAAAATCCCAGCGAAAACACATCTAAACAACAAAACCCTCCAATGCCTTCCCTTCCCTTTCTTTTTGCACCAACAAGGCCTTCTCCCACCTGGCTCTGACCACCCTGGGCTTCTTCGTGGAGCACCAACCCTGGCTTGTTCCCTCCTAGGGGCGTCTGTGCTGGCTGTTCTTGCTGCTTGTCACCCCCAGGATGTTCACATGGCCAGTTTTTCATTATTCAGGTCTAGCTCAAATGCCACCTCCTCCAGGAAGCCTTCCCTGACCACCTTGGTGATAGTGATCCCCTTCCCCTGAGTCACTCTCCATCACAGTTTCTTCAAGGCGCTTATCATTGGCCAACATCATCTCCTTCACTATTTGCTTACAGAGTTATTGTCTGTTCCTGCATGCCACCTCCAACTGGACAGCAGCCTGCAGCTTCTGTAGGGCAGGGACCTGTCGGTCTCGGTGAGCCTTTCAGCCCCAGCATGCAGGACAAAGGGCAGGCGATAGATAGGCAGTGACTGCATGGAGGTACGAATGCACTTTGGAAAAACCCTTGTCCTTAGATCCTTCCAGCTTTGCCCCAGTTTATAGATGAGGACACCAGGGCACACTTCGCCCAAGATCAGACAGCTCTAGGCGGCTCGAAACACAAGTAGCCCAGCTCCAGATGCCTGCTCTCGACCATCTCAACCTCAAGCTGAGATCAGAAAGGAAAGAAGGGCTCTCCCAGTTTGTGGTTCCCCATTTCTAGCTGGCTTTCACATTCCTTCCCCTCACCTCCCTCCAACTAGAATCAACCCAGCTCTCAGGGCTCTGTCCTCTGAGAATTAAACTAACACTCCAATTAGAGTGGAATCATCAGAGTAAAACAGAAGGCTCACTATGTTACCCCTCAGATGAGTGGTGCCTTCACCCAGTGAGACAATGCCAGGCTTGTGTCAAATCAGTGATAGAATATATATGTGTGTGTATATGTGTATATACATATATATGTATTACATGATATATGGGTATATATATGCACGTACATATATATATTCCTCTCCTCTAGGAGAGTTACAGTGTCCTTTCAAAGCAAACCCTTCTGCAGTAAGACAGGAAACTAACTTGCCTATTTGGAGAGGAAGCATAGTTTCACCACCAAGTAAGTGTTCAATAAAATGCTGGCTATTATTATTATTCCTCTATCCACTAAGAATAGTGAAGAAGGATATTTGATTAAACACTTGCAGCCTTGTGTCAGAGGCACTCCCAGGTACAAACAAGAAGCTCCAATTGCTTTGGTGGAATGCTTAAATGTGTATGAACTCACCAAACCCTCCCATCAGCCCTCTGTGTATTACTATTGTTCCCATTGTACAGATGGGGAAACTGAGGCTGGGAGAGGTTAAGCAACCTGTCCGAGGATCACCTAACCAGTGAGTGGCAAAGCCAGAATGAGAAGCCAGGCAGGCTGCCTCTGGAGCACACACTCCAAATCAAGGTTCTCAAAGTGTTCTCTCTAACAGAGAACTTGTTAGAAATGCAGTTTCTCAGATCACACCCCAGATCTACAAAATCAGAAACTCTGGAGGTGGTTTCAGCAATCTGCATGATCCTGATGCACGCTCAAGTTTGAGAATTGCCGCTGTGGTCCTACCTAAAGGACATTGATTTCCGAATGTAACACGTCTTACCGATTAAGAGTCAACCACCTGCTCAGATATTAGCCAGGCTACCCACAATCCACGCAGGGCCATAAACCAGCTCTGCAGCAGGGCCCTCGTGGTGTGAGGGTCAGATGAGAAGTGAGCAGGAGAAGTTTTGGATAATATGAATGGCTCCTCCCCCCATGTATCCCTCTCCCTCTAGGGTGAAGGAGGCTACTTTCAAAATATGTTGGTCCAGGACTACTTTCCCGCGAAAAAACAAACTGCCGCTTTCTTTCAATCTCTCTGTTTGATGGTAGTGATTACAATCAGGGAAGAGTCACTAAGTGGGTTTGTAACACGTGGAAGGCAGACATTTTACACCATTTTTTCATTTACAACCCTGGGAGTTTGCGACTGTTATTATCCCCATTTTACAGACGGGACACTGAGGCTTGGTGAGGCGAACATGCTTAAAGTCATACAACCAGCAAGTAAGTGGTGGGGCCTAGATGTGAGCCCAGGATGGAAGGGTCCTGGAAAGTCTAAGCTTTTGCCATTGCATCTCCGTGCCTTCTCATCTGAAGCTGCCATTAGTCCTCCAACCACAGCTTTGTCTCCCATTAGACCCCCAACCATGGCCATTTTGAGTCCAAGCTCATTCCGAACATGCATACAAGCCAGTGTGCCAACCATTGACCAAGTAATTCTTGACTTAGAAATAGTCCCATAAAGCCCAAGGATGCTTTTGGCTTGGTGGTTAGTCCTTCATTTAGCTGTTTAAAAATAATTCCCTTTATATATAGTTAAGTGAAAAAAATCCCCATAAAGCAAAATACAGACCAGTTTGAATAGTAGGCTACTATTTGTGGGAAAAAAAAGAAAAGAACATTTTTATATTTCTTTGTATATACAAACTTACTACATACGTGTGTATACTCACATACACATTTCCTTGAATAAGCTCAAAATATATCTAGGAAGATGTATATAAAAATGGTAACAGTGATTGCCCCTAGGGAGGAAAACTCAGTTCTGAAGACGAGTTTAGAGGGGGAATTTTTTTTTAAATCATTTTCCAGTTTTGGATTTTTGGACTATGTGGATATATACCCATGAAAAATTAAATGACAAAGATGTAAAGTAATTTTGTCCTCTCTCATGAATATTCTTTTTAAAAGTGAACCAGTTAAATGTTATAATCAGCCTATCCTCCAATCTTTGAGACAACTGGCAATGATGATTTTTTTTAGTGAGAAAATATTTACACGCCTACTGTAAATAATTTAACTAGTATGAACAGATGTCAATACTTAACCTCTCTCCTCCTTTTCCTCACCCTTTTCCATATCTTGGAGAGAACTTTTACTAATGAGTCTATCTGTCTGCCCACCACTCTAAGCACCCACAAGTAGATCACATAGCACATGTAGATTCATAATTTGCCTTTTAATTAGCAATACAGCATACACTTTTCCTGCCAGAATATCTTCTCATTCATTTTAGTGGTATTTTATTTTTTGCAAGTACCGTCTTTTTTTAGAAACCTGTAATGGATATTCAGGCATTTCTATTCATTCTACTACTACAAATAACGCCACAGTGTAGATTCCTACACTGTACATGTTGATAGGATTTAAACCACTATCATTTTTATGATAAAATTAATTTAGCAGATCTATGCCCTGGGCAAAGTTTCATGACCCCATTGTTTGTTTATTTACCAAACAGGTAATAATAATTACCTGGGCTAGTAATGTTTTTTAAAACTCTAATGATAGCCTCGCAGACAGATTTAAGACTCAGCCAACTTTTAAAAAGATCCATGAACAAAAATGACTTCAGTCAAGGTCATTTTTGAGTCAACCATAGAATTCGGCTTCGGAACCCAAGAACAAAAGTGAAGCCAAGGGCCCTCAGAATTGATTTACATATGACAGTTCTCTGAAATCTTAAGTCTAAAGAGAAAATAAGAGACTACCTGATTTCTAATTTATTTTAGACTTAAGCATATAGATGCATAACTTTTCTCAGCTACCAAAAGAAATATTTTTTGGGCAACAGAGAAAATGAAACAAAAGTAATGTGCGAAAAGAGCAGGGGACGGGCACACAAAAACAGACGTGTGAGGATATTTATTGCATCATTGTTTGCAGGAGGGAAACACTGGAAGAAACGTGAATTGCCATCAAAAGGGAAGTGGTTATGTATGTTAACGGTGCCTCCGATTCATGAAGTACTAAGTACAAATGAGAAAGAACGAGGCCGACTTAGGCACGCCACGTTGGAAAGATTGGCAAATCTGATTGCTGAGTGAGATAAAGGAAGCGCATGTATGGTATGATAGCATTAATTTAAAAAAACACCACCACTAAATATATGTATGTAGAGCTGTGCCTTTATGCACGTATGTCAGTAGCTATGTGCATCTATGCATGTAAATTCCTGCAAGAGATAGAGAGGGAAAGACACCAGAGGGAGGAAGGAGCGACCTCACGTTAGGAGCAGAGGAACAGTGACAGAGACTTTTAGATTCACTTTACAAACCGTTACAGTGCTGGGCTCTTTTACATATATGCACATCTCTCGTGTGTTATTGAGCATATTTTCAAGTGCAGAGAGAAGCACAGGTCGATGGCATTGAAATCGGATGCTTTCGGTGCAAACATTTCACTCTTCTAAAAAATAATTTGGTGATTCAAAATCCATTCTTAATCATAACAGCCAGCCAGCCTGTTTGTGGCTCGTTCATTCCCCTCAGAAAACAGTGAATACACACAGCAGGGTATAAATGCTCACGTCTGGAGAAGATGAACTTTTACACTAGTTCTGTCTTTTCAGCTTTCTAAAGTGTGGACCTTACCAATTTCTTTGACCTGTCTTTTTTTTTTTTCCTCCCATTCCAATGCATGGCGGTGACAAGGCATTGAATTACCAGTTTGTCACTAACGCCATAGGCTTTATTATTCCTTTGAACAGAAGCTCGGCTTAAAAAGAAAAGTTTTTCTTAATAAGTGGCTGTTCATCCTTTGATATGCACATCTGGATCCCTCGTCTTATCTGCGGCATGCTAATGCTGCTTCCTGCAGATAATGATAAAAGAACAACTCAAAATAACAAAAAAGGAATAAAATGTGCCAGATGCCTAAAAAATACGGAGCACAATGCACATAAAAGCAACTGGTTTTTCAATTCCGGAGAATAAACTCTATCAACAATTGAAGTAATCATTTGAGTGCTCAATTGATGCAAGAATTTTTTTAAAAGGGATTAGGAAGAAAAAAAAATAAGCGAACATCAGCTGACAACCACCACCACATTCTGTTAGAAATTAAGAGGGAAATAAACCTAAGTATGCTATAAATCACTTAGGGGTTTAATTTTGCTTCTGCCCTGCTACATTGTTTCTGTTTTTTTCTTTTTCCTCATTTGGCTGTGACTTAAACACTGTTAATTAAGGACCAAACTGAAAGTCTTTGATTCATACATTTTTCACGAATTATAAAATATTTCAAACATACAGAAAAGTCCCAAGAATAACATAAGGAACATCCGTGTACCCACCATCCAGGTTTAACTACTTTTCATTTTTCCTTCATGTCTATTTTTTAAGAGTAAATTTCATTCTAAGAAGGAGCCCTTCCAAACATGATTTTTAATTTCTACCTCACCTTTGTTCATTGCAAGAAGGTGCTCTTCTTATAAAAATATGATTTTCTCAGTTTTAGTAATTCTCGAAAGAGCTTTCTTCCTCTACTCAGTGTGTAAACGGGTCTGATGTTTTGAAAGTTAGATCGTGTTCAGGACGAAAGAGTAGAATTGTTATATATTTAATATATATATGATTTATAGATATTCTATATGGTTACTATCTAGATGATCTTCATTCTTTACAATTCCTTGTCAAAAGAAGCAATGGTCAACCTGCTTTGTCAATTTGTGCATAGAGCGTGAGTAGTTCTGCGGCTGATTGTAACTGATATGTTAATAGGCAGGCAAATAACTTCTGCTCTGCATAGATAGTTCCATAAACTGAGAGCCGAGGATTGTGGGGAGAGCTAAAAGGCAACGGTAGCTCTCCATCTCTAGCACAATTGCAGATTGTGGTTCGGTCCCTTTCTTCCCTAACCAGATAACACTGGTGAACTGATTCCACATTAGTCCACATTAGCATGCAGCAGGCATGGGAAAATGATAAACTCCTATGACCACTGTCATGGCAACTGAAAAAATGGCTGCTTTGGGGGAGCAAGGTCCACAGGAGAAGAAAAGCAAAGACCCCGTCTCTTTCTTCTGTTTGACATCGTTGTTTAACATACAAAATTGTATTATCATGACGCAAGCTCGTCGGCCAGGACTAAAGCCTGCCTAGGAATTGTTAAAACCACCCCCCACCCCCCCCCCCCCCCGCTCCCACCCCCCTCTCCTTACCGTAAGAGTATATAATTTGACCCTGAACATTTTCACTGAGGGCTGTAAATTCCCCCCCTTTTCATCCCAGGTACAAAGTGTGAAGCGCCTTGGGAAGGTGGAATGTAGGGAAAAGGGTCTTGTGTGTGGTGGGGGGAGACAGATGATCAGTTTTACAGCAAAAATAAGGCTCTTGTTTGTACTTGTTTTTCTTGATTATCCGTTCCTCTCTCCTCCCCCCACCCCCTTCCCTCAGAAACACTTTGGATTTTTCTAAGATAGCAATTTGAGCAGAGCTGGTGAACATGAGTAGACAGAGTACAAGCAGAACTGGTAAGCACTGTGCGGGCGGAAGGTTTAAAATGGTTATTGCGGGTCGGTGGGAAAAGGCTGGCAGGAGGCTCATCTCAACGCTGAAGCTGTAATTTAGGAGTGGTTGGACGAGAGGTGAGTATTTCCTTCTTTCTACGGCCCTTTTCCAAATTTTTTAATAAAGTGCCTGTATCACTCTCATAACCAGCAAAAATAAGTGTTTCAAATGGGGCTACAGAAATAGGTCTTCAAAAGGATTTTGGTGCCAGTACTCATACAAAAATCCCATATTATCCAAATATATCACTTGAAGCAAGTTCTTTGTTCATATATATATACATATTTACATATGTGTTTTAGTACATAATATACATATTTTAATACATATGCATATATTAAAATACACATATTTTTAATACACATATTTTTAATACACATATTTTTTAATGAGGAAATGTAAATGAAATTACTTTCAAACATTTTGCTCCCCACCTCCTCACAGTTGTGTAAACAGAACAGAAAGGGTACCATTTTGGGTTGTTTTCACAACACAGCCTCCAAACAGCTAAGGTTCCTTGGGAGCCATCCTAAAACGGACCAAATGAAAATTTTCAGTAAGAGTGCGACTAAGCCCACTGACAGGAGGCAATCAGAGAAGGGCCAAACAAAGAAAGCTCATTTGTATCATTTACATCGGTCGTCTGCAAAGTTGGCAAATGATGAAACAAAGAGCTTGGTGATGAACCGCACGCCGTGTTTCAGCGTGTGCAGTTCACGGCTTCTTCACAGCTTAATAAAGATCTTAACCAACGTGCAGGCTGGAGAAGGGACCAGGAGCAAAAGAAATCGAAAAGGTCAGAACCGCTCTGTTTGTTTTCCCAAATTGTGGGAGTAAAGTTACAATCTGCCACCTGGGTAAGCCCACTGGCTAAGGACCCGGATCATGTACACAGTAACCACAGGGATTTCTCGACACACTGGAAACGCTGGAGGAGGAATTTGCTTGGGGGAAGGGAGCAGCCAGGGACAAGACGAACGTGGGTCAGGCCCTAACTAAGCCCCCAGGGTTGCTCAGTGCCTGACATGACAACGGTCTTATTTTTAATCCTCACGACGTCTCTTTGAGGTAGGTATTATTGCTCCCAGAATAGTAATGGGGGTTGGGGGAGGGTATTGTGATTTGCCCCCTGGCATTTGACTTCACGGATATTCCAGTATCAGGTCATTTATGCTCCTGTTTTCAGCTTTCACTTCCATCAGCATAATCTTTGTCAGAGGGGGGCAGTTTTACATTTGCAATTCTAGATTTTTCTTTCTGCTGGGTTTCCGGCAGCCCACCGCTGTTTTTTACATATCTACTGCACATCAAATGAGTCAAGCCTTAGAAATAGTCCTAGGATGTTTCCTGGGGAAGGGGGTGAGAGGTCCCTGTGAGATTTCTCTCTTTGCAGTTTAAGATTTTGAAAGGCATAACTTGGGGGGTTGGGAGGTGCGGGTGTTCTCCCAGCCAGCCTTTTCAATTAAAATCTCCACCTACCTTCCTTCTTAGTCTTTTCGCTGGATGTTTGGGGCTCAAACTTGCTTCCTGACAATCCTCTGATAAAGTCATTCCCAAATCTGACTGTGCATTGAATCACCTGGTGAGTTTTCCAAAAATGGGGATTACTCGGACTTTGCTTCCGATTTACAGGATCAGACTCTGAAGGTCTAGAAAGTACACTGATTGCAAAAGTGCCCTCACTGGAGTTTCAAATATCAGTGAGAACTACGGACACCTGGAGATACACACGAATATACTATCATGAGGATCATTTGGATACTGACCAAGTCACCTCTCAGTGTAGATGCTGCCTGTTCAGAGACCTTCTCTAGCATCCTACAGCTCCTAGCCCACTTCAGTGCATGGTGTTATATCATTTCCTTGTGTGTTTAGCATCTGCTTCTTCCCGTCAGGATGTCAGCTCTCTGAGAGCTGATGCCTTCTCCACCCTCTTTGTGGTCAAGTCACAGTGCCTAGGTCAGTGCCGGCACATTGCGGGTACTCAGTTAGTTTGTGCTGGGTGATTGCACCAGTGAATGAATGATTTGACTAGAAAAGATTCCGTCAGCAGGGAGGGACCTTAGTCCTTTTCTAATCTGACCCTCATATTGTGCAGAGCTGGAAGGCAGCTCAGAGACGAGACCTGGCTAGTTGAGCCTCTCAGCTTACCTGCCATGGTGGCTGCTGTTAGCAACTTTCTGCTCCTAGGACACCTGGGATTTTTTTTTTTTTTTGGTGAGGAAGATTGGCCCTGAGCTAACATCTGTCACCAATCCTCCTCTTTTTGCTTGAGGAAGATTGGCCCTGAGCCAACATCTGTGCCAGTCTTCCTCTATTTTGTATATGGGATGCCACCACAGCATGGCTTGATGAGCAGTGTGTAGGTCTGTGCCCGGATTCAAACCCACGATCCTGGGCCGCTGAAGCAGAGCACGTGAACTTAACCACTATGCTACCAGGCTGGCCCCAGGATTTTTTTTTTAATACTTAAAAAATAAATGAGTATTGTAGCATTTTGTGTGTGTGTGAGGAAGATCAGTCCTGAGCTAACATCTGATGCCAATCCTCCTCTTTTTTGCCAAGGAAGATTGGCCCTAAGCTAACATCCATGCCCATCTTTCTCTACCTTATATGGGATGCCGCCACAGCATAGCTTGACAAGCAGTGCGTCGATGGGTGCCCGGGATCCGAACCAGCGAACCCCGGGCCGCCACAGCGGAGCGCGCGCACTTAACCGCTTGCGCCACCGGGCCGGTCCCTGCAGCATTGTTAATGGTAGCAAAAAACTGGAAACAAATCAATACTGGCACATTCACACCATGAAATATTATAC
This sequence comes from Diceros bicornis minor, assembly GCF_020826845.1. NCBI lineage: Eukaryota > Metazoa > Chordata > Mammalia > Perissodactyla > Rhinocerotidae > Diceros > Diceros bicornis. The sequence goes on along the minus strand of NC_080758.1, from coordinate 10,455,644 downwards.
AGACATTAACTAAAATAAAACTGTAAGAATTGTGTTGAAAGAATTTCCATGAAGTATGGTTGTGTGACAAGAGTAAAAATGCACTAAAGCGTAAAATAATACCCCATTTTGGTAAAACAAACAGTGATGAACTATCCTTGCCAGGATTATTTGAACCTGGATAAAAATATAGAAGGATATGAACTTAACTGTGAAGACAGGTTATGTGCAGCGACTGGGTGGGAAGCAGAAAGGTTATGGGGGACAGGGGGGAAGCTGGCAGACTTCAAGAAAAAACAGAAGAAAATTAAATGACTCTGATACAAGAAAATCATGTCTGATATGTTGATGTTTATGTATTTGTGAAAATTATATAATTATGCATGCATATCTATAAATAGAAGTTGCCTTTTAAAAAAAAGGTGGGATGCACTTGAAGTCGTGTAAGGAAAAAATATAGCCTTGAGTATATCTTTTAGGAAAGAAAGATTGAAAATAAATAAGCTAACATTTAACTTAGGAATTTGGTAAAAAGAGAAACAGGGTAAATGCAAAGACAGACGGAAATAAAAGGCAATCCCTCTACCTGAAATTTTTAAAAATAGAAATGTCTTAAAGCTAAGATGAGATGTTAACAGTTCTTTATTATGGGTTATTATTATTATTAACAGAGATGCTCATTGAATTATTTTTTCCTACTTTTCTGTATTTTTTAACTTTCTTGTTAGAAAAAAATATATCAAAAGACAAATTCAGTAAAGTGTCCCCAAGAAGGTCATTTTCTTCCAAAAGCAGGAGGCTTGGCCCTCTGGGTGGGAGGATGCTTGTGTTCCTTCCCCCATCCTGTGGGCTGCTGTCTCCTGAACCAGCACTTCCTCATCAGGGGAGGATAGAAATTAACCAGGGGACACCTGATTTTGATTTTCCTCTGCCTGACTTCCCTCCTCTTCCTACCGCCCCCTTATGGAAGGCATTTGCCAGGGTTTTGTCTTATTTCGTGTCTCAGAGGTTGAGAGGTTCGTGGCGCTACCGTGGACTGGCTCTGGGATTTTCTTCCAGGACGAAAGAAGAGAAGGCAGGTGAAGCCCTCAGGGCAGTGGCTGGCTTGAGAAAGGAGCCTTCCTTCTTCCTGTCTCCATGGATTCTGCTCGCATACCTGAGTAAATAATTCTGAAATCTTTCTCCACTCCCAATCTTTTATGCAGGTTTTAGTCTGGATAGTTCTCCAAGCCTGTCCACTCCCTTCTCTCACCCCAAAACTGTGCAACTCTTTATGAGCCAGGCACTGGGCACCCAGCACAGGAAGGGAAAACTCATATGTGGGCTAAGGTCTTGGGCTAGAATGTTCTCCATCTTACTAGCTGGCTCACCTTGGGCAAGTGACAATTACTCTGAGACTCAGTTTCCTCGTTCGTAAAACCAGGATCACAAACTGGGTGTATGTTAAGTATACAATGAGTGTTGGGGCTTTTCATTTGTTTCCTGTGTGTCTGCCCGTTATGTCCATGGGGGCATAGTTTTTCCTTCACCGTGGTTTTCTTAGAGCCTTGAATGAGCCTCGCACATATATAGGTATTCTATAAATATTTCTTGAGTTAATTACTTCCTTTTGTTTCATATTTCAACTTTAGAATTCAAAAGAACCTTCCCTTATTTCCCTAAGAGGAGATATTGTTAAGGGTTTATCTATAGAATATAACTAGTCATAGAACTGTTGGGTTGTAGAGAATTCATATCTTCAACTTTAAAGCTAAATGTCACCAGTTGTTCTCCAAAGAGTTGTATCAATTTCCACCCCCAAATAGCAGTTTACAAGGGTGCCCCTCTGTCCATATTCCTTCCAGGACCTGGTGTTGATTTTTAGATGCTTTGCCATGCTTTTTCTTTAAAGGGGAAAATGAAAATGAAGCTGTTCACTGTACACAATATCACACCTTTAAACATTTTTATTTTTACTATTGTTGGATATTGACACTTGAAATTAACACCCCAGATCTCAGCTCAAATGTCTCCTCCTGGGAGGCCATTCCTAAATCTCTATAGAAGTTGGTTTCCTCTTCAGTCACTCTCTATGCCATCTCTCTGTTTATTTCCTTCATGGAGCATTGAAATCTAGAAGCATCTTTTTTGTGTGTGTGTGAGGAAGATCAGCCCTGTGCTAACATCTCCCAATCCTCCTCTTTTTTTTTTTTTTACTGAGGAAGACTGGCCCTGTGCTAACATCTGTGGCCATCTTCCTCCACTTTATATGGGACGCAGCCACAGCATGGCTTGCTAAGCGGTGCATCAGTGCACGCCTGGGATCCGACCCAGCAAACCCCGGGCCGCCGCAGCGGAGCACGTGCACTTAACCGCTTGTGCCACCGGGCCAGCTCCTGAAGCATCTTTTTGATTGTACATATTGATTGCTTTCTCCCCCTTGGGTCTATGAGGGCCCTTGTCTGTCTTGTTCACCACTGTATCTCTGGTCCTATTTCAGAGGCTGGCACAGGGTAGGAGTGTAAGAAATATTTATAGAATAAATGAAAGAATGTATGGTCTTTTGAAAAGCTAAAGCCAATTTAAACATTTATTAAATGTCAGCTTTATTTTTTAAAAATCTTGACAGTAATAAGCATGTGCTATTATTAGATAATCTTCCTCCTTTATTTTGCCCTGATCACTTTTGAACCCCAGATTTTGTAATTCATTCAAAATGTTTATGGATCACTTATTATGTGCCACTGACTGTGCCATGGAACTACTCATGGAATGAAGACAAAATTATAAGCCTGCAGTTTTGCTGGAGCCAACCCTGATGGTCTAGTGGTTAAGGTTTGGTGCTCTCACCGCCACTGCCTAGGTGCATCCTGGTCAGGGAACCACACCACCGTCTGTCAGCTGTTATGCTGTGGCTGTGTGTTGCTGTGATGCTGAAAGCTCTGCCACTGGTACTTCAAACACCAGCAGGGTCACCCATGGTGGGCAGGTTTCGGTGGAGCTTTCAGATTAGACAGGGTAGGAAGAAGGACCAGGTCACACACTTCTGGAAAAACTGGCCACGAAAACCCTGTGAACAGCAGTGGAGCCTTGTCTGATACAGCCCTGGAAGGTGAGAGGATGGTGCAAAAAGACCGAGCAGGGCTCCGCTCTGCTGTCCGCTAGGAGTCAGAATCTACTCCATGGCACTAACAAATTTTGCTGGAAGTGGGCTTGGGTGACTAAGACCGAATGAAACGTGAAACCTAGATTAAAGAATCTCTCAAAAGAAAGAAACTTCTTTCCAGTAGCTTAGGAGTGGTGGTGGTAATGTTGAGAGCTGACATCTGTTGGACAATTACTGTATGCCAGGCACTGAACTAGTTGTTTTACATGAATCATATATTTAATCATCAGAAAAAAATACAGGGTGGTTGCTATTAATGTGCAGTCACCTCTAGGTGCATTTAGCCTACCTGAATTGTACTATGCGTGTGTGGGGAGAAAAGAGAGAGAGAGAGAGAGAAGAATGATTTCAATTATCTGGGCAATAGTGTGCACTATTTCAGGAAAGAGCTGAGGCGAGCATTCCGTGGTCTTGGGCTCTGTCTGGTCCCTGCCTGCTATTCCATGATAATAGAGAGGATGCACAAGGGTAATTTTTGATCATACTTGATTTTTTCTGCTACACACTGGCGTTTAGAACTAACTCCTTTAAAAATGAAGGCTCAGAGGGGCTAAAAGTCTTCTATAGCAAAGTTACATGCCTGGGAAAGCAGATTCAACCACAATTGGAACCAGACTCTTTGATCCTAATACGTCTCCTAAATTTAATGTATCACCATGTTTTATTCCCCCAACACAGGGACATGCTAGGAGCACTTTACTGCATCATTTATTATCTAGATCATTTGCTCCAAAGATCACAGAGCTGAGCAAACTGTAGGAGAGGTGCTAAGGATTCTGAAGTCCCTTGCACTGGAGGCCATTTAAAATAGATTTTAGACTGGCGTGGATGTGTTGGATGCTCTGTTTGGACCCAGGGGAAAGATATCTGGAAGTTTTTTCCAAACTCAGGATTCTGTGATCACCTCATTGTTTCCCAAACTTTCTTTTTTTTTTGCTGAGGAAGATTCACCCTGAGCTAACATGTGTGCCCGTCTTCCTCTATTTTGTGTGTAGGTCGCCACCACAGCATGGCCTGATGAGTGGTGTGGTTCCGCACCTGGGAACTGAACCTGGGCCGCTGAAGCAGAGTGTGCTAAACTTAACCACTAGGCCACAGGGTCAGCCCTTCTCAAACTTTCTTGATCACAGAAATCACTTGCTAAAAAACAAACACAAAAAATAAACACACAATCAGACAAAAAATATATAGTGCCTGGCACATAGGTGTTCAATAATTTTTGTTTTTTTTTTTTAGCTGAGGAAGATTTGCCCTGAGCTAAAGTCTGTGCCAATTTTCCTCTACTTTATATGTAGGTTGCCACCACAGCATGGCTGACGAGTGGGTGGAAGTCTGCACCCAGGATCTGAACCCACAAATTTGGGCTGCTGAAGCAGAGCATGCCAAACTTGAACCACTACACCATGGGGCTGGCCCCTCAATATATATTTCTTGAATAAATGATTGAAGTAAAAAAATTGCAAATTGAAAAATAAAACATAAGATCTGATTTTTGCTAACAACACCCACAAAACTGTCTTTATGTTTGTGCACATACACACAGACATCTACACTTTGTAATATATGTTTGTATAATCATGGGTAAAATATTTAAAGGTGTTTAACAAACTGTTTAAGGTAGTCCCCCTTTGGGTAGAGAGAAACTGTTTTTGTTCCTAAGGTGCTTGAATTTTAATAATTTAATAATAAAAACAGTAGTTTTAATAGTTAATTTTAATAATTTAATAATAGTTAATAATTTGATAATTTTAATGATGGAATAAATTGAGTGATTTTAATAATTAGAAAAATAAAAGTTGGAAGCGTGATGTTATTTTTTCAACAGTGATTTCTAGTTCTTTTTTCTAGAGTGATTTTCTTTTTCAAAAATACATTTGAAAAGTATGCATCAAATGTGCCTTCTACAAGGCCCAGTGCCAGGCATTCTTGGAACATGAATTCTGTTCCTTCCCTGGAGACACTTATGATTTGGCCAAAGACAAAGCACTATTCCTGTGTGAAAACATAACAATATGAGATTGAAATTACAGCTCCAGGTGACAACGGGCAGGAAGTCTGAGTTACTCCAGTGAGGGGGGCGGGGAAAGGCATCCGGGTGGTCTGTAGAGAGAGGGAAGGCCTGTGGGAGAGGCAGGGATTAAAAAAGGCTTAGTCCAATAATCCAATAGAAAAATGAGCAAAGGTTCCAGAGAAGGAAACTCAAGTAGCCCTTAGACATATAACAGACGCCCAGCCTCACCACAATGAGAGCAAGACAAATGGAAACTGCGGTGCTGTATGTAGCAGTTTCCACCTATCGCATTGGCAGAGGAAAAACAAATGTTGGTGTGTCCTGTGAGAGTGAGCTGGGGAAATAGGCCCCCCTCCCACGCTGCAGGTGGGACTGTCCACTGGTAGGGTCTCCTGGGAAGATAATTTGGCAGTGAACCCCAAATTAAACAGACACATACTCTTCCAATTCTGGGATTTACCCTCCAGTGTACTTGCATGTGGTCAAAATGACATATGTACAAAGCTAGTCACTGAGGCATTCTTTGTGAGAGCTAAAGATTGGAGAGGGTGGGGGAAGCAAACAATGTTCATTACAGGGACTGTTTCAGTCAATTACAGTAGAACCATGCAATGGAATAATCCGGAGCTACTGGAAAAAAAAGTAACATTCATTGGATGTGGCAGGCATTATTCTAAGTCTTGTGTGGTTCTTCACTCACTCAATACTCTCAAAAACTCTCTGGAGGAGGTATCTAGGTATTGTCACCTCTACTTCACAGATGAAGAAACTGAGGCACAGAGACACTGAGTAACTTGCCCAATGTTATACAACCAGTAAGTAACAGAGTTATTGTTAACTGAAAAAAAATCAAGGTATAGAACAGTCTGTATAACATGCTCACATTGGTGTAGAAGAGAGTAAAAAACAATATATATGGATGTGGGTATGTTTGTGTATACATGTGTGTATGCACCTGTTTGTCTGTACATACTTTTATCTGTCTGGAATACCTCTGGAGGGAAACAGGAGAATCTGAGAACGTTAACTGTGGCTGCCTCAGCTTCTAGAAGACAAAGGAGGGAGCGAGGTTTGCTTTATGCTGTACAGAATTTTGTACCTGCTAAACTTGCGTTCCTCGTATATGTGGTATCTATTCAGCAACTTTAAATCTTTAATTAAAAAAATTTTTAATGGAAAGGGAAGGAGCCGGAGGTCTTTCTTATAAGTTTTATCTCCACTTGTGCTTGAAAGGTGGCTGGTCTGGAATGAGATGTGCCATCCATGTAAAATACACACCAGATTTCAAAGACTTAATATGAAAAACAAGAATGTAAAATATCGAATTAATCATTTTTTGTATTGATTACATGTTAAAATGACATTTTAGCTATATTGCGTTAAATAAAACATTATTAAAATTAATTTCACCTGTTTCTTTTTACCTTTTTAAAAGAAAGCTACTAGAATGTTTAAAATTACACATGTGGTTCACATTATATTTCTACTGGGCAGCACGGGTCTGAACCTCTCTTAAGGCCTATTGATCACACAAGGGATGCCATGGTTTACATTTAAAATGGGCATTCCCCAAAACTATCTCCTTGAATCTTCACAAAGCTCTGGTGTGGCAGGAAGTATTATTGCTGTTCCCCAGTTACAGAGGAGAAGTGAAGGGCTCATTCAGAGTCCACTGTACTTTCTTTCAATTCACATATTTATCGCAGAACACTGAGCATTTGAGAGGAAGGCGAGGGCTGCAGAATTAAAGGCACAGGGGCTTATTCCATATCGTTTCTTTGCAAGAGCTGCAGTAATAACATAACTCCGGTTAGCTGTGACTCATGAGATAAATGATGCTTAATAAATGACCCATCATGTGTCCTTTTCTTTGCCAGCTTTGTCATGTGGCAGTCTTTTTATTTCTCCTATCAAGGCCCTTTTTTATATCTAACATTCCAGTAAAAGACCCAGTATGTGCTCCAAACTGATTGTCTTTTTAGGGCTGGAGAGTGATGTTGGAGAACAGGGTTTCACCAAAGCCATTGGGTGGAAAATTTCTGATTTATTTGTTTGTTTCCATTTGGGGACCACCGAGCTCAGCTCCCGTTGGTCGCCTTTGACTCACAAGCCTGCCCAGGCTTGATGAGGTAAGTGATGGTGGGTTTCTTCTGTTTTGCTTTGTCTTTGAATGAATGTAGGTTTTCTGTAAGGAGCATGCATTCTCTCCTTAGCTTTCTACCTCTCTTCAGGATAGCTTGGTGAGCGCAGCAAAAAGAAAGATGTCTAATATGGAAAAACTCAGCCACCGAGGGATTGATTGTTCTGGCTAGAACTACGTGCCAAGTGAAATTTCACTTAGGAATACATTCCAAATAGCAAAATATTTAGGGAGTGGATGAGAGAGGCGAAGACTGAAATGGTAATAACGATGGTTACTGATGTTTACAATGGAATTAGATTTTGTGCCAAGGATCCCAGTCGGCATTCAAGGTGACAATTGCATATATCACATCATTATGTTATATATCAGTAGAGAAGAGAAAATGCTTTCAATTAAACTATGACACACCATTGATTACAGATGCATCTTTATTTCAGAGATGTAAAAATTTGGAAAAATGTTTGAATTATAATCAGTGAAATACAGGATCAAAATTACCCTTGAAATCTCCTTAGGAGGATCCCAGGTGAGGAGGGACAGCTATGAACTCATGGCTGTCTCTTTGGTTAAGCATCCACTGAGCTAGCTGGCTACCCATCTGGAGAACACAGCTCCGTTATAAGTACATCTTTAAACGGCTGGATCCCTGGAGGTGAGGTGCTGACATCTGGAACTGAGGCTTCTGGAAGGGACAGTACAGTCAGAGGCTTTCCCTTCAGTTTCACATCAGGGCCCCTTGAACATAGCAGCGTGTGGAATCACTTATGCTCTGCACATTAGTCTCTCTCGTTAATTTTCCTAGCTCCTGTGGTTGAATTTTCCCATGATTTAAAAGTTCATGTGATGCACAGGCCCCACGTTAAATAATCCTTACATGGATTAAATCATTTAATGTCCACCATACCCTTATATGATGGTGGCCATTATAATCCTCAGTTTACAAGTGAGGAAACTGAGGCACAGAGAGGTTAAGAAAGAAACCAAAAGTTACACAGTGGAGGATTTGAGAATACGTAGAACAGGCCCAGAGCTTGATGCTGCATTTAAGGAAGACAGTCTCTAGTTTCAATGCCAGTTAATCCAAGTCCAAAAGGCAAGAAGTTAGAAAAAATATCCTTTGTCTACAGCCCTTCACAAAAGCTGAAGAATTGGGGCAAACTTTAGAAAAGAGACAGTGAAATTTAAAGTGTTTTACGCTAACCAACCTGAATGGCCACCTCTCACCAGTCTGGAGGAAATAGATTTTTCTTTACTTACGCAATGATCCCTTGATTGAGTTTCAGAAGGTTATTAGTGTGTCAACAATTTTCTTATTCAATAGTTAGAGATGACGCAGACAAGATGATTTTTAAATAACACATTGAGATTCCAAGATAACAACCCCAAGGCTACAGTACAAATTATATACAAGTTTTCCAAGAAAGAATTTATAGCGGGAACCTCGATGATAGAGCTTTGTTTGTTGGCTCTGCAGAAACGAATTGTGGTTTATTTTAAGGATATGTTTTTGCGGGAACTCTGAGTTCACTTTAAACCTATAGTCACAGTAAAGGGAATAATAAAAGCAATCTGCCCTTTGTATTCCCAAGAAAGAATCATAAAAATAACCAATAATGACTCATACAGCTCTTTATTTTCCCATGACAAATGGTAATTTTTTCTAAAATACAACTTGAATTCATTTTCATCAAATTGAGTGCATTCATGTTTAAACCCGGAGACTCATGCCTATTGCGAGCTTACTGTTTGCCAGCCACTCTGCTAAGTTCTTTACAAATGCTAGCTCCCTGATTCCTCCCAATAACACGGGAGAGGTGGGGAGGACAGGTACAGTATTATCTTTATTTCATGGATGGGAAGACTTAGGTTCAGAGAAGCTAAGCAATTTTCTCAGTCACACAGCTAATAAGTGGTAAAGCTGGAATTTAAACCAAAATCCATATTTCTTCAAAGACTTTTTTTTTTAAATGGATTTTCCTACACTGTCTGCCTAGAATGTCACATAAATTATCCAGTCCAATCTGTCAAGTTGCTTTGAAAAACACAGTCTTTGCAATATATGCCTAAAGAAAAAATTTTGAAAATTAGGAAATTGGTAACTGTTATGGACTGTCTTGTGTCCTGATGTGACTGTATTTAGAGATAGGGCCTTTAAGGCCTAATCAAAGAGGACTGGTGTCTTTATAAAAAGAGAAAGAGACGTCAGAGATCTCTCTCTCTCGCTCTCTCTCTCTCTCTCTTTCTCTCTCCACGTATGGACACAGGGAGAAGGTAACATGTGCAAGCTGACGAGAGAGCTTCACCAGAAACCAACCCGGATCTTGGACTTCCAGCCTCCAGAACTGTGAGAAAATAAATTCCTGTTGTTGAATCACCCCGTCTGAGGCATTCTGTTGTGGAAGCCCAAGTGACTAATAAATACAGCAAAAACCCCCGCTGTGTGAAGGAGGAGCCACCTTTCATACAGAAAGCAATGGGAATGGCCCTCCCTCCAGGTGTTACCTTCATCTTACAAGTGAAGTCACAAGGTAAGGAGCTGAGTGGGGTTTTGAGCCCAGCACAGTCAACTTCCAAAGCGTGTGTCCTTAACCCCCAGGGTGGAGGTGAATCCCAGGAATGCCTTAGGACCTCTCTCCAATAACAGGCCTTATTCAAAGTTTAAGGCAGTTCCATTTCGCACTCTGTCAAGGGAGCCAGTAGAGGAAAACACTGTGAATATCCCTTTATCAGGATGTTTTCAGCCACAAGTGTGGGCTAAAGTTGGCCGAAACAATAAGGCCATCTCTTACTTCACTTAACAAGAACCCAGAGGTTGGCTGTTCTAGGACTGGTTCAGGAGATCACCAATACCATCGAAAAACCAGCCCTCTCCAACCTTCATCCCTTCATCCTGGTCATATTGGCTTGGTCCCTGAGCGAGTGTCCTCAGAGTCACAGGACAGCTGCAGCAGCCCCAGCACTTCCTCCCACAACAATGTCAAAGGCAGGAAAAGGGGATCTATCCTTGAGCATCCATCTTTATAGAGGAGGAAAACCTTTCTGCAAAGTTCCCTAGCAGGTTTTCCCTTTTGTCTCTGTGGCCAGAACTGGATTACATGCCCACTTCTAGAACAATCTCTGGCAAAAGCGCTGGGTGGAAAGGTGGTAGGAGCTTACTTTCCTTGAGAGTAAGGAAATTTCCACCTCCAGAGACCTGAATAAAATTCGAGATCTGACTGCAAGCAAGCAAGGGGAAGAGGCAGTTGGATGGTGATTGAGAACTTCAGCCGTGATCTCGTCTCAGGAAAACATCACTGGTAAAGCTGTATAATTTTACTTTGCTTCTGAAATCCCCAGACTCTCTCCTGCATTGCCCTGTGTCCTCACATTTCAGGCTTTAAAATTACCTGGCTGCTGCCAGTGAGATAAGCTGAGATGCTAAAAGGCAAGCCAGGATTGTTCTATTACAAAAATACTCTGGTAGTTAAACCGCCCAATTACAGATGGTCAAATTAGTGAGACTAGCAGGGTATATTTTAACTAGTAACTCAATTGGGGTTACTAAAGATGGAAAGAGATAAATTTAAAGAGCCTTAAGCTTGACAAAGAAAAGGGCATGGAATCAATTTGTATGTAAATGGCTCCCAGTCAGAACTTCCCAGAAGGTGAGAGTTGCATAGAACACATTTTCTCTGGGTTAAAAGTCTTCCCAAGACCATCCTGTCTGTTTAAAAGTAGCTGGACAATGATGTCAGGAGTTTAGAGTCTAATTGTGTAAAAAAGAAATGCTATCTTTCTTGCTGGTTTACAGGGAATGAAGAAAGTACACAGTGTGGTTTCCTGTCATTTCTTACTACTTCTCTTTCCAAGGTGGGCCTGTGGTTTCACATCCTGCACCACCCTACAAGGGGAGAAATCATAATATAAGACAAAGATTGAATTGTTGGTGTTACCATCTAGTCCATAGCTTGAGGCAATCTTTCCCTCTGGATAGTATGTTTACTTAACTGAAGGGAAGAGCTAATGATAATAAGATGGATGATAATGATTATGATAGTAACAGCTAACATTTCAGAGCACTTGCTATAAGCCAGGCATTGTGCAAAGTATACTAGGATCACAGAATGAGGTGCTATGAACCCAGCTACCCAATGAGGTGGATCCCTTAGTTAGTTTCCTTTTACAGATAGGGAAATTGAAATTTAGAGAGGTTAAGTAATACTTCTGGGAGTTAGAACACTTACGCTTTAATTCTAGCCTAATCACCAACAAGCTATCTAACTGTAGAGGGTTGAATTGTGGTCCCCCAAAACTTTTTAGTCCAAGTCCTAATCCTCAATACCTGAGAATGTGACTTTATTTGGAAAAAGGGTCCTTGCAGATTAGAGGTAAGGATCTCCAGATGAGATGATCCCGGATTATCTGGTGGGCCCTAAATCCAATGACAAAGGTCCTTATAAGAAGAGGAGAAGACAGAGATATAGAGACGGGGGCCATGTGAAGAAGAAGGCAGAGATTGGAGTGATGCGGCCACCAACCAAGGAAGGCATGGAGCCACCAGAAGCTGGAAGAGGCAAGGCAGGATTCTCCCCTAGAATCTTTGGAGGGAGCATGACCCTGCTGACATCTTGATTTAGAATTTCTGTTCTCCACAACTGTGAGAAAATAAATTTCTGTTGTTTTAAACCATCTAGTTGGTGGTGATTTGTTATGGCGGCCCTAGAAAACCAATACAATAACTGCAGGCAGATCATTCCCCCTTTGGTTTCCTCATCTGTAATATGTAAGGTTTTGACTATTGCAGTGGTTCTAAACTCGAGATCATGGACCTGGGCCAGTTGATGAGGGGGGAATATGTAAACCAATGGTTCTCACCTGGGGGCAGTTTTACTCCCCAGGGAATACTTGGCAATGTCTGAGGACATTTCTGGTTGTCACAACTGGGTGAGAAGGGGGGTGGGATTACTACTGGCATCCAGTGGGTGGAGACCAGGGATGCTGCTAAACGTCCTACAGTGCCCAGGACAGGCCCCTGCAACAAAGAATTATCTGACCCAAGTGTCACAGTGCTGAGATTGAGAAACTCTGATGTATACGATGCCCAAGTGCTTTTTACAAGCAATATCTGATTGAATTTTCACAGCCACCCTCCAGGGCGGGCATTATTAGTCCTATTTTCCCTATTTTACAGATGAGTAAACTGAGGCAGAGAGAAGTGAAGTGATTTCCTCAAGGCAACAGAGCTAGGAGGTGGCAGAGCAAATTTGAGGTTTTTGCTTTTGTTTTTTAAAAATATATGTATATTTCTTCAATTAACAGAACACCCTTTATTCTGAAATTGCCCTTTTTCCCCTAAATTTTGGTATTACAATATCCTTTTTTTGTGTGTGTGAGGAAGATCAGCCCTGAGCTGACATCCATGCCAATCCTCCTCTTTTTTGCTGAGGAAGACCGGCTCTGAGCTAACATCTATTGCCAATCCTCCTCCTTTTTTTTACCCCCCCAAAGCCCCAGTAGATAGTTGTATGTCATAGTTGCACATCCTTCTAGCTGCTCTATGTGGGACGTGGCCTCAGCGTGGCCGGAGAAGCGGCGCGTCGGTGCGCGCAGGGGATCTGAACCCCGGCCACCAGTAGTGGAGCGCACGCACTTAACTGCTAAGCCACTGGGGCGGCCCATTCTTAAGTGAAATGATGGCGTTGGTAGATGCTACTCTTTTGATTTAAAGATTTTATTTATTTATTTTTTCCCCCCAAAGCCCCAGTAGATAGTTGTACGACATAGCTGCACATCCTTCTAGTTGCTGTATGTGGGACGCAGCCTCAGCATGGCTGGAGAAGCGGTGCGTCGGTGCGCACCCGGGATCCGAACCCGGGCCGCCAGCAGTGGAGCGCGCGCACTTAACCGCTAAGCCACGGGGCCGGCCCACTACTCTTTTGATTTAATGTCTTTTGGATTTATACAATAAAAGTTGGGAATCCTCTATCTTGCAAAACATTTTCTTGGGCAATTCTACTGATCTGAGACATCTATAATTCTGGAGGAACCACCAGAAGAGGTCATTTGTTGACTTTCTTCTAGTTCTAACACTGAAAACGTGTTTCTGCACCAGTTGGCCCTCCACAAAATCCTTTAAAATAGTAAGAACTCTACCTCTAAGCGCTCATTGGACATGGATTAGTGACCTGGACAGGACAATGTCTATTTTGACCATCAACTACATGGAGGAGGCCGAGAATATGTTATAAAGAAGAATAAAGATCGTTCAGATGGTCTCAGATACCAAGAATTAACCACCACTCACATTTTGACTTTTGTTTATTCACCTTTTGTTCATTCCTTTGTCTGTTCATTCATTCATTCATTCATCCTGTAGCAACCATTTTTGGGGCTCGAGTTTATGTGCATGTTAGGGCTGCAAAGTCAGATCCTGTCGTTATGGACTATTCACTTAAGTGCAGGAAGAGAAGATATAATGATAACAGTTCAGACTGATTGACTGTCCCAGGTCATCTAAGCCCTTTACATGTATTTACTCATTTAATCTCTTAATGACCTATGAGGTAGGTCCTGTGGTTATCATCCATTTTACAGATAAGAAACCAGGTATAAGACCTTACATACATTGCTTAAGGTCCTGGTAGAGACAGGATTTGAACCCAAACAGTCTAATTCCAGAGTCCACACTTTTAGCCACCACTTCTCTGTATAGAAGTTAATTATAATACAAGATAATAATACTTGGTTACATTTTTTTCACCTCTTTGTATTGCCAAGAATATGCTTTGTTATAGTAAATTCTCACAGCAGCCTGATGAAAAGGGACTATTTTCGTGATTCCCATTTTACAGATGAGAAGACTGAGATTTGGAGAGGTCACATGATTGCTCCCAACCACCCAGCTCTGAAGAGGCATCAATCAGCAAGTTGGATTTAAATCCTATCCCTGTCATCGCTGTCACTTTCTGGCTGTGTGATCCTAGGCAAGTTATTTAAACTTTCTGAGCCTCAGTCTCCTCATCCACAAAATGATGCAAAGTAATTCCTACCTTATAGGTTTGTTGAGAAGATTAGATAGAACAGGACTAGACAAACTATGGCTCATGGCCAAATATGTTCCACCACCAATGTTTTTCCATTTTTAAATGGTTGGAAAAAATCAAAAGAAGAATAATATTTTGTCACACATGAAAATTATATGAAATTCAAATTTCAGTGTCCATAAAGAAAGTCCCATGGGCACATGGCCACGCCCATTCCTTTACACATCACCTTTGGCTGCTTTCACACTAAAAGGCAGACTGAGTAGTCGCCACAGAGACTGTAGGACTTGCAAAACCTAAAATATTTACTCTCTGTCCGTTTACAGACAAAGTTTGCTGACCCCTGGGTTAGATGACAAATATAAAGTCCATGCCAGATACTCAATAACTATTATTATAAATAACAATAGAAAGAATAATATATCATTCGAGATGTCCTGTGGATCTAAAGTCAGAGTTTAAAATTAGAGTGAATTTTGGTAGGATTTGCCATTATTTGAAGGGAAAAGAAGGAGCTTTTATCCACTGAGTGACTCAAAAGTCCAAAGATACAGGGAATTAACACTTATTTATTAAATAGAAATCTAACGGGAACAAATAGCTGATATCTTCAAATCTATTATCTCTGTTTTCCCCGAGCTGTCAGCTCTTATCACCTGCAAATATGTACATTTTTACTCTTGTTATAAATAAGCATTTATATAGACTTCACTTTTTTTTTTTTTTTTTTAGGTGAGGAAGGTTAGCCCTGAGCTAACATCTGTTGCCAATCCTCCTCTCTTTTGCTGAGGAAGATTGGCCCTGGGCTAACATCCATACCTATCCTCCTCTACCCTATATGTGGGACACCTGCCACAGCATGGCTTGATGAGCAGTGCATAGGTCTGTGCCCGGGATCTGAACCTGCAAACCCCAGGCTGCCAAAGCAGAGCACGTGAACTTAACCACTACACCACTGTGCCAGCACCGACTTTAAATTTTTTAAAGGCTGTATTTTCTTACAGTCTACCCCCAAATTAAAGGAAACCTCAGTGTTCAACCATGAGATAATAATTAATTGAGCTTGGGTACATTTAATATTCAATAAAATCATATCCAGCTTCTACAAATGAGAATTAAGAAGGCTTTGTAGCAACATGGGAAAGTGATTATAATATAATAATTGATAAAATATGATCCACATTTTGTAGAAACACACAAAAATATATTTGTGTGTATATATATATATAACATTAGAAAGAAATATCCCAAAAATCTTAATAGAAATTATCTCTGAGTCAGGGGGTAATTTTAATTTTCTTCACTATGTCTATAAGTTTCTGTATTTTTCAGTTTTCCTATAATGAGTATAAAATGCTTTTACGTCAGGGCAAAACATTAAAAGAAAAAATCAGAAACATAATTTTAGGATTCTGTGATTCTAATTGAGAAAAACATTCACTTAAGGACAAAGACTATAAATGAATACACAAAACCAGAATTGTTTCATATACAGTAAAATTCAACAGGCCATTTCTATGATAATTTTAAAAAATAGAAAATTATGTCATTACTTGTCCCATATCTTGTCATTATTTTAAAATGCTAAATCTACATATTTTACTCAGAAAAGTTTAATTGCTTAAGACAATATAGCTTTAAATAGAAATGTTAAATTATGCTCACACTCCACAACCTCCACATTTTTTTCATAACCCCTTTTTGTTCTTACACAATTACAATCAACTTAAACTTGCCGATTGTGTGTTTTTAAAGAAATCTAACTCGTGCTACTTGTTTGACAAGTATTACCCCATATTGGAAGCCAGAGGAATGCTTTCTAACTGGCCAGTTGTTACACTTCGGAACCAAATCAAACCTGTTTTTCCAGCTTATAAGTAACCTTTTAATTATGCAAATAAAAGAACAACCTAAAAATTAGGTCAGGAGAGGAAATTCTGACTAATTAATCCAGGGGAACATAATGTTATCTTTCCATGTGAGCATGGATTTCAGCACCCAGCTGATATTAAAGTGAAAACCAGGTAGGTTTATCGGAGAACATGATTAAGGACCTTAACACATAGCTGAACTAAACCATAGAAGAATGTGTTCTTTTATCTATTTATCAAGAGACAGCCTGAGTTGAACTTACATACTCAAAGCCTCAACGTAAAAAGATTGATGTTCATCAGTGTTCACACAGAATTCTGATTTTCTGGTGACACTATTTTTGGTGTCATTATGGGTTACTACTTAAATAAACATTTAAATGTATGTTCATTAAAATGTTTAACAGTTATTGCTGAGTGGCAGGACTTGGGTGATTTTTCCATTTTACTTTCCTATATTTTTCTAATCTTCTTTTATGAAACATTCACTATATTTGCAATAAGTTAAACAAACAACATAAAAATAAAATAACTAACATATTATTGAATTCATTCAGCTACTCAGTATGGATCACGTTGGGTATTCCCTCACCTTGTCCCTCTCTTTGGAGGAAAAGGGCTGAAAGCTAGGCAGAGAAAAAATCCAGGTAGCAACCCGGTCCACCTGGGCATTTTAGGGAGCAGTTGATAAATGAGCTCATAAATGGAAAAGCATTTTGCAAAGTACAAGACCTTAAAAAAATAAGGTGCTAATAGTCGTATAGGCCTACGTGGGCCATTTTCCTTTCTCTTGGTGAATCCCAATAGGTGGACAAACCACTGCTTTGCCAATAGTTGGATATGTGCCCGCTGGCTGGTTATCTCCAACGTCTGAGTCTCGACTCTGCCACTGTGTTCGGAAAGCAGCCGTAAGGCATAGACAATGCGTGTGACGATGCGCCAATAAACATGTATTTATGGACCCCCAAATTTAAATGTCATATAATTTTCACCTATCATGAAATATCACTCTTCTTTTGATTTTTTTTCAACCACTTAAAATTGGAAAAACCATTCTTAACTCATTTGTCATACAAAACAGGTGGTGGGACATAGTTTGCTGACCACAATTCTAGAGTTCTCGCCTAAAAGATAAAAAAAGGATGGCAGACAGTAGGAGGGGAAAGATCTCCAACCCAGTGTTTCTCAGTATTTGTCATTCATGTAGCATTTCACAATTTTTGCCAAGTCTGAGCAGTCAATATTTTACTTAACACACATAAAACAATTGAACTCATGTTCTTTTACTCATACAAATTTATTTTAAGAAGAAATTTTATATATCACTATCATGAATGGAGAACTCAGTATCAGTTATCGTAAATGGAAGGTAATGGTACAAATAAAGTTTTTAAAAAATTAAGTTATAGTTAGGTACTCTAACCTGCTCAAGGCTTTGCACCTGAGGCCTGCTGTCCCTTTGTTAAAGGGGAATTAAGTAAGTGTGGAAAGGTGTTAAGGATTTTTAGCACCAAACAGACTTTCTCCTTCATGTAATCAGGCAGATTGAAGGTGAACCGTCTCACCATTGTCTAATGCCATGTCTGTGACACACCTAAATTATCCAGCATAGGAGGTAAAATCATCTCCAGAACAACCCCTTGAACCCACTCCTCACTTTGGGAAAAACGATGTTGCCAGTTTCCCAAAGCATATTCCATGGTCCCCAAATCCAAGATTTTCTTCAATTCTGATGTATTGAATGAAGGGCGATTTTATTTTATTTTATTTTTGCTGAGGAAGATTTGCCCAGAGCTAACACCTGTGCCAGTCTTCCTCTATTTTCTATATGTGGGTCGCTGCCACAGCATGGCTGACGAGTGGTGTAGGTCTGCGCCTGGGATCCAAACCCGCAAACTGGGCCACCAAAGTGGAGCGTGCCAAACTTAACCATTATGCCATGGGGCTGGCCCCACAATTTTACTTTTTTAGGACTAAAGTTTGCTTACCAATAACTTACCTAAAATTAAAATATAGTTTGAGTGTTAGAGCAAATGTGTGTGTGTCACTGTGTCCAAGAGAACAAAAATAGGATTATCTTTAAGGACAAAATGAGAATTCCTAATCAGCTTTTTTAGGGGGACATCATATCTATCATTGGCTTAGAAAGTTCATTTGCCACCTCATTCCTACGAGTTTCTGGGTTCCTTCCATATCTGTTTTCCTGCTTTGGGGCTTTTAGAATTGAATTTACTATCTGTGAGAGTTCGCCTATATTTCAATTTTAGAGCCAAAGAATGCCTTTTTTTTTTTCCTCTCTCTCTCTAGGCAAATGGGTAAATTAGTATTTAAATTTTATTTGAAGTTTACTAACATGTTCCACTCTTTATTTTTGCTATTGGTTTAAGAGCAAAATTTTGTCTTGTTCTTTTACATTATAATTGCTACTTAGAATTAGAGGTTATAATTTTGCTGTTATGTAAATTATATCACTGCAGCAGTAAAACCCAGTAAATAGTATTTATTTCCTTCCTCTGCCTTGAAACTGATTCCTTTTGAAAAGAAATGTAGAAACCAATGAAAGCGAGTCCTAGTATCTTCCTAGATCTAGCTGATCTGATCTTAAACTAGTCCACAGAGGAAAGAACAGATACATGATGCAATACTAGCTGGCATTCTTGGCTGTTTCTGATGATCCAGAAGCAACACAACTAACATGTCAAGTAAAAAAATATTTCCTTGATTAAAGTCATAATAACATGTTATGTGTAATAACACAGGGAGTATACATGACTCAGATTCCAGAAATATTAGAAATTGGTGGCTCGGCAATATAAACTAGCTAGAGGGGACCGCTATGCTGGATGGGGGTTTGGGAAAAGCATGCCATTTGCACACTAAAATTAAACAGAAGCCTAACTAAATTTTCCCTTCAGGTTAAATGAAGTGTATTAGGTACTTGCAGCTGAGAGGGTTACAGAAAACTCTAAAAAACAGTGCCTTATACAAGATAGAAGTTTGTTTTCTTTCCATTAAAAGCTAAGTAGGTGGCCTGAGGCTGCTATGAACTCCTTGGACCCAAGCTGCCTCTCTTCTTCTCTGCTTTGCAGACACAGCTGACGTTAGGGACCCAGATGGCAGCAGCCACACTGTAGGCAGCAAGATGGAGGAAGGGACAGGGAAGAGAGCAAAGCTACCCACCTGACGCTTGACACTTCTACTCACATCCTATTGGCCAGAATTTAGTCACATGACCTGACCTAAACTACAAAGGAGGCTTGGAAATGTAGTCTCTTTTTTCTGGATGGAAATTTGCAGCCCCAGCTGAAAATTCTATTACGTGGAAGAAAGAGAGATGGAATCTTGAGGGACAACTAGAAGTTTCTACCAACACAAAATTGTCATTCTAGATTTAGCCTAAAGGTTCATGTGGATAAAGACAATATCCATTTATTCATTCAATTGTTTAACTCAACAGATATTTATTGAGTACCTACTATATGCCAGGCACTGTTCTGTGGGCTGAGCTATACTGGTGAATAGAACACAGTTCCCTGCCCTCACGGAGCCTATTACATCCTAGCAGGGAGGAAAGACAATAAATAATAAATATAAGGAAATAAAGTATATAGTATATTAGAAGGTGTAAATTATTATAGCAGAAAAGAAAACGGAGACGGGGGTGTGGAAGTGAGTGGGGGGTGGATGCAATTTGTTACAGGTGATCAGGGGTTGGCCTAATTGAGAAGGTGATGTTTGTGCAAAGACTTGAAGAAGGTGAGAGAGTGAGCCTTGCAGATACCCAGGGGAAGAGGCTCCTAGCCAGAGGGAAGAGCCAGCGCAGAGATCCACAGGTAGGAGCAGGAGTGATGTGTGAAGGAAGCCAGGAGACCAGATTCGGCTGGAGCAGAAGGAATTCTGAGACGAAGCCAGAGAAGTAACAGGAAGCTCGTTCACGTAGGCTGGGCTCTTCCGGCTACTCTACGCGTTTTGGCTTTTACGCTGAGGGAAATGAGAGCTATTCTAGTGTTTGGAGCGGTAGAGTTCTAAACACACAGAATTCATAAATAAATAAACATACCCACTTTGGGAGGGTGAGCTAAAAATGTCATAACAGCTGGGGTGCATGATTCAAAGTTTGGAGATCACTGGTGGACCCATTTTCTGCAACTGTGTAATGTAAGAAAAGCTGAGACATGATGGCATTCTTTTTTTTTTTAAGATTTTATTTATTTATTTTTCCCCCAAAGCCCCAGTAGATAGTTGTCTGTCATAGCTGCACATCCTTCTAGTTGCTGTATGTGGGACGCGGCCTCAGCAGCGGTGCATCAGTGCGGTCCCGGGATCCAAACCCCGGCCTCCAGCAGCGGAACGTGCGCACTTAAGCGCTAAGCCACGGGGCCAGCCCCATGATGGCATTCTACCAGATGAAATTTTATTCCTGGTCAGAAAATTTTATTTATGAACAATATTGGGGCATCGTGGGTGGCAATAAGGATTCTATTTGCTAACATTTATTAGGAACTCACTATGGCCGGCACGGATCTAAGTCCCTTATTTGGCTTAACCTCTTGCATCCTCACAAGCACTCAATTGTTATCCTCTATTTTATAGATGAGGAAACAGACAAGGAAAGTGTCTTGCCCAAGTCACACCGCAGTAAGTGGTGACGGTGGGGTTGGGTAGAGCCCACACTCTTGACACTGTGCCAAACCGCCTCTGAGATGATTCGGATGCTCAGCGTGTTCTTCGAATCAAATGAATTGAGAAATGCATTCAACGGTGGCATTTATCTAATCCCAGTGGAAGGTAAGGTACTGCTCGGAACAGCAAAGTGGGGTGCCACTTGCGTTTTCTGGTCTGTAAATCTGATGTTAATACGGTTTGCTGGCTCAACATCCAAGGATTTGCATGTAGAACTGGACATGTCCTTGAGGTTGTGCTGATGGTCTCATGTCAGCTGGTGTTCCTGGCAGGACCGCTGGCACATGCCCTGGCACACGGCCTGTCACATTCAAGCTAAGCCTCCTGAGGCTGCAGCATCCTTTATCCTTCATGCGTGCCTCCTCTAGCTTGCTACTTAAACATCACTACTAGTACCATGTCCAACTCAAATGTATGCAGCATCATGAGTCAGGGCGTAATCTTGGGTCAGGGAAGATCTGAATTTGGATTTCATCTCTGGCACTTTACAGCTGTGTGACTTTGGGCAAGCTGCTTAACCTCTCTGTGCCTTGTTCTTCAGTGTGGTTCCTACCTCAAGGGTCTTGGGGAGGATTAAATAAGATCATGCATATAAAAAGCACACAGTGGGTGCTCCGGAGATGTTTGCTGTTACCACTTTTAAACTTAAGTAACCTGTCTACTCTTTTCCTATAAAACCTGAGCAACAACTGTTCAGAAAAGTACAAACGTCAAGTTATAATCCAGAAATATTTGTACTTCAATAATTTGGAATGCTTCTTCCCCCTTCAGACAGTCAGTTCTGCTCTAACACCTATTTTGAAAACACAGATTTGGGGACAGGCCAGTGGCGTAGCAGTTAAGCTTGCGCACTCTGCTTCGGCGGCCCTGGGTTCGCAGGTTCGGATCCCCAGCGTGGACCTACCCACTGCTTATCAAGCCATGCTGTGGTGGTGTCCCACGTATAAAGAAGATGGGGGCAGATGTTAGCTCAGGGCCAATCTTCCTCAGCAAAAAGAGGAGGATTGGCAACGGATGTTAGCTCAGGGCTGATCTTCCTCACTCACACACAAAAAACCCCCACAAATTTGTTTCAATGCAACTTATATATTAGGATGCAATTTCAGCATAACACGAATTTTGCATTTGCGTACGTGCGATTTCCTTTGCAAGAAACGTAAGGTGAATGCAGATAACTGCACCCAGGTGCCCAGAGCCATGTAGGGACACACAAAATGCACACACACACACCTACACACCTTCCAGCTACCTCCGCTTACTACTTGTTACGAGCCACACCCACTCGCACCTGGAGGTACCACTTTCTGAAATGAAATGACCCTCCCTCCACCACTTCACAATAATTCACGGCTGTCACCCTTCCAATGCCCACACCCACAAGCACACTTGAGGTCTTTTTCAAGGTAAAGTGCTATTTATTGTAGTATTTATATACTTCTTGACAATTTAATATGCATAAAACTGTGCTACCATTTTTATTAGATTCCTATCTTTTTTTTTAATGTGTCACTGATGAGGTTTATTCCATGAGCCCTGTGGTTTTTAATTGTGCAGTTTTGCATCGCGTGGTGATTTTTAGGAGTGTGTCACCTTATAGAACTGGATGTATTACAAAATTAATTACATCCTCATTGTAGAAAATCTAGAAAAAGGTTAATAAGAATAAAAAAGAAAGAGGAGAGCAAAAATCACACATAGTTCTACCCCTCAGAAGAAATCATGTTCCCTAACTTTTCTCTGCATCTACGCACAACCACACACACAATACATATACAACAATACATACATACACAACCACACACACACATAACCACACAACCACATATACATACACAACCACACATACACATACATGACCACACACAACCAAGGCCCTCCCATATCCCCCTGCATAACCACACACACACAAACACACACATATACCACCACACACACACACACACCACTTTTCTAGCCCTCTCCCCCTTCAAATGCAAAATTATGCATTCCATGCATTAAATCTTTACCTGAAACTTTACTTTTACAGGCTGCAGCATATTTCATTGTATGGGTGGACCACAATTTGTGTTTAAAAACATAAATGATACTGTTTTTTTCTGATCTCAAAAAGGATACGTTTGATGTAAAAAAAGTTTAAACGTTATGGTGTTCTATCATGTAGGAAGGAAAGGTTTCCCATAATCTCACCCCAACCATCTATCTGGCAAATACTTATTGATAGCCCTTTACATGCTGAGCTCTGAGCTAACCTGAGGATTCAACAGAGGGGGAAAAAGATAGGCACAGAAGCAGCTCTCAGTGAGGCACCGGCGTAGTGAGGGGGTAAGATACCCATCCAGTAACCTCACAAGGCGATATGAAATTATAGGATGTAGTAAGCGCTATGTAGGAAATAACACAATTCGCAGTGAGATGCCACCATGGGAGACCAAGCGGGGGTGTGTGTGTGTGTGTGTGCGCGCGCGCGCGCGTGTGCGTGTGTGTCTGAGAACGCCTCCCTAAAGCTGATACCACACAGATAGGACCAGCAGCTAGAGCATGATGCATATTCTTCTTGTTTGATTTTTCTGCAACGTATGCACCAAATTGTTTTCTTTTCTAGAAACGGAACCACGCTTATTAATTGGTCTAACGCTTGCCTCTTTTTGCCTAACAATATACCTATGGCAGCTTTCCAAGGCCACATAGCACAGTAGGTAAGACCCTGGCTTCTGGATTCAGACAGGCCTGGGTTCAAATCCTGGTTCTCTCTGCCTTTCAGTAGCTGTGTGGTCTTGGGCAAGGTCCTTAACTCTGTCTGCCTTAGTTTCTTCATCTGCAAAATGGGAATGATGGAAGGATTGTTAAAAGGACTAAAAAGAGATAATATATATAAAACTCTCAGTACTCAGCTAATGTTAGATATTGGGTTAGATATAATGGCTGAATTGTATTCATTTGTTTAAATAGGGATTTTTCTTTTTTTGTGTGTGTGAGGAGGACTAGCCCTGAGCTAACATCTGATGCCAATCCTCCCCTTTTTTCTTGAGGAAGATTGGCCCTGGGCTAACATTCGTGCCTATCTTCCTCTACTTTATATGGGACGCTGCCACAGCATGGCTTAACAAGCGGTGCCTTGGTGGGCGCCCGGGATCCGAACCTGCAAACCCTCTGCCATTGAAGCGGAGAGTGCGCACTTAACTGCTTGTGCCACCCGGCTGGCCCCTAAATCGGGATTTTTCACTCTCAGTAGCATTGACATTTTGGGTCAGATAATTCCTTGTGGTGGGGGCTGTGCTGAGCATCATAGGATGTTTAGCACTATTCCTGGTTTCTGTGCACTAGACGCCAGTAGCAGAACCCTAGTCATGACAATCAGAAATGTCTCCAGACATTGACAAATGTCCCCAGGGCGAGGAGGGGACAAAAATTGCCCCTAGTGGAGACCTACTGCTTTAAATATGCACATAATTAAAAATATACATATATATCCACACACATACTTACTATAGAATATGTAATATATTATATACTTATGTATATAAATATAATATAAAATATTATTTACTAAATATATCTGTTTATGAATAACATACATATATAAGTACACATATATAAGATATATATAGTATATAAATACAAATGAAATCTAAAATATGTATATAAACATATATTAAAAGTATATATATATTTATAATTAAGGAAGGCATTGATGATGACAGTCAAGAAGTTAAAACACAAACAAACGAAAAGCCATGTATATAGAAAGGAAAAAGCTAAGGAAACAAAGGGCAGCCCAAAACGCAAGCAAAAGTGGTATGGTTTCTAATTTCCACCAAAGCGAAATGTGGACCAGATGGGGGCAGGGGATGAGTTGGCCCCAGAGAGGAATGCAGTTTGCTTTGGGGAAAATAAGCCATTTTGCGTGTGTGTGCGCGCGCGCGCGCGCACAACCGCGGTGGGGGAAGGAGGAGGGTTGGCCGGTGACCTCTTGGTAAAGACATACACCGGCAGGTTTGGAAACACTTATGGGAAGAAATCTATACTTGCAGCTACACGATCCACTTTCAGTTGAAATAAATCTCACTTTCCCCTTAAACAAAAGGTGCAGGAAGCATTTAATGAGGGCGGCTCCGGGCTGAACAATGGGTTTGGGTCACTCTTTTCCTCTTCTTGTTCCTTGTCTGAGTTTTCCATTCACAGGGGCAGAGGCCAGCTCCCAGGCTTGGCAGGGGGACGGAGGCGAACGTGAAGAAGGCTTTGGTCTGTCTTCTTGAAGGCATCTCAGACGGTAGGGGGACACTGAAGGACACCGATGACAACATCGACCCAGTGTCTTCATGTGCCATGCCCTGTCCTCAGTGCATTACACGAACTGGCTCCTTTCATCCTCATAGAAAGCCCAGGAAGAAAATATGATTATGCCTTTTTTACAGATGAGGAAACTGAGGCACAGAGCAGCAGCAAAGTAACAGTTTCCACAGCTTGCAAGGGACAGAGCTGGGATTTAAACCTAGGCAGCTGCCTCCAGAACCCCAGCTTTACCCTAGACTAGTGGGTCTCAGAGGTGGTGGGGTGTGGGGGGGGTACTTTGACCCCAAAGGATATTTCGCAATGTTTGCAGACTTTTCCACTTGTCACAACTTGGGGAGTGATACTGGAATCTCCAAGGTAGAAGCCAAGGATGCTGCTACAATGCACAGGACAGGCCCCACTCCGAATTATTAGCCCCAAATATCAACAGTGTGGCTGTTAAGAAACTCTATTCTAGATTCTTTCAAGAAAAGTTAAGACTATCAGTCCTCCAGAACTCAAAATTTATTTTGTTTGTCTTCTAAATTATAAATATTACATACTCATTGGAAAAATAGCAACAAGAAAGATATTTACAAAGGAAAACCTGAAAGATTTTTCAGCTTAGTCCCATGCCCTGGGGTAAACACTATGAAGCATTTGGCATATTCTCATCTTTTTGGACTAATAAATGTCTGTAAGTCATTGCCCCTGTTGTTTGCCCTCACTGGAACATTCCTCCTCCAGGTCTACATTGGCCTGCATCTCTCCCTGTACGAAGCTCTGAGGATTCCTTGACTTCTCCAGGTAAACTAGTATTTTCCTCTACCTCCATTCCTTACCTGCTTACCGATTTTTTTGGTGGCCCTTGAATCTGACACCTGGGTGGACACTTATTAACTTGTTCGCTGGCTGCGTCCTCCCTAGAATGTTGGCTCCATGGTGGCAGAAACTGTGTGTCTTTCATAACACTGTGTCTTAGCACCCAGAGCAGAGCCTGGCACACAATAAGTACTCAATAAATGTTTGTTATAATCAATAAATGGATAAATAGATGAGAGGTCAATGAATGTATTATGTATATCCTTCAAAGTCCATGCATGCACGTAAAACTGCATCTCATTCTCTTTCAGGGCTGCAGAATATTCATTTCACTATTCCCAACATGATGGAAACATCTCCATTTTTTCTTTTTTTGGGTGAGTGGGTGGATGGGGGTGCTTTTATGAATCATGCCATAATGAGCACCTTATACATATATCTGTGTACACGTGTGTAGGTATTTCTATAGGCTACATTCCCAGAAGTGGAGTTGTGGATCAAATTTAACTTTTTGATCAGAGCTTCCACAAATTTGAACTACAAAGGTAGAATGTCATTTTCCCCTGTTAATTAGATAATTAGAGCTAACATTAATTGGGCACTATGTTCTAAGACCTTTACAAGTGTTAACTGAGTTAATCCTTAGAAAAATCCCAAAATAATAATAGTAAATATTTCTATAGGATTTATTGTATGCTAGCCACTGTTCTAAGTGTTTTATATATATCATCTTATTTAGGTCTCTGTAACAACTCCCTGGGGTAGGTCCTATTATTATTATCATTTTACAGATGAGAAACTGGGCACCAGATGTTCATTCCAGTAATTTCTCCAGGATCAGACAATCAAAATATGAGACAGCCCAAACTGAACCAGAAAGTCCAATTACAGAGTCCATACTCTTAACCACTCTGCTATCCTGCCTCTCCATGGAGTCAGAACAATGGATATCCCTATTTTACAGAGAGGGAAATTGAGGTACAGAGAGGCTGAGAAACTTGACCAAAAGTATTATCAATCTTTTTAATTGTTGCAAATGTGATGCATGAGAAATGGTATCTTATGGTTTTAATCGCCAAGGATACTTTTTTTTTTTTGCTGAGGAAGATTAGCCCAGAGCTAACATCTGTGCCAATCTTCCTCTATTTTGTACGTGGGATGCCCCCACAGCACGGCTGACAAATGGTGTAGGTCTGAGGCCGGGATCCAAACCTGTGAACTGGGCCGCTGAAGTGGTGCGCACGGAACTTGAACCGCTAGGCCATGGGCCGAGCCCCAGCGTAGCTCTTTCTTCTTTTCTTTTCTTTTTAAAATTTGACAACAATATATTTTATTATTTGGGTAAAGAGAATTTCTCAACTGAGAAATATCCTGCTTACAAGTGTCTATAAAATGTGAGTTCTTTTGCCATCTCCCTCTGACTGATTAAAATAAATCCAGACTCATTTTACTCCTAAAATGCCTTTTAAAATTAATTATTTATAGAAAAAAATGAAATTCTTTGGTAATTCCCAAAGAAATTATTTTTGAGAGGTAAACCACAAAAATATTTGAATTTACAAGTTTATAAATGCCTAAATGCAATGTGGGATCCTGGACTGGATCACGGATCAAGACAGCAGTGGAAACACTGGGGAAATCCAAAAAGTCTATTCAGTCGATAGTCTTGCACCAACGTTAATTTCTTAGTTTTGACGAACGTACAGGGGTCTGTAAGATATTACCAACAGGGGGAGCAGGGTGACTGGCACCCTTTGTTTTAACTTTTTGCCACTTTTCTGTAAATCTAACATTATTCCAAATGAAAAGTTTATTTTAAAAGAGTGTTTCATGCTATTTTTTAGGTCTGTGAACACTCTCCTAAGGTGGGAGGGAGACAAGGGGAACACCTGACTGTGGCCCCATTTTGGTAAAAAGAAAAAAAAGATCTCTGTTATCCTACTGCTGGACAAAAGGGTATATTTAGTCTCAGATTTTTTTGTGGTGACCTTTGCATTCTGAAATGAGTTAGAGGTTTGAGGGTAAGAATGTAAAGCACAGGGAATCAGGAAGTCAATGGGGTGCCACTTTCCTCTCATATTTCACTTGCCTACGTGGAACACCATCATCCAGAGGGCAGATTTTGTTAGATGACGTTGGCACAACACATCCCAGGTCTGAAGGCAGCGTGCGTGTGGACGCACACCACTCCCCCGACCAAACCCCTTGAAATTCCTGCGTGGAATTTCAACGGCATAATTTAGCCGAATAATAATAATAATAATGATAATTTTGGTTCAATTATTATTTTAATGTGCTCTTTGTCTCGGGCCATTTTGACTTAAATTACTGATCCTTCCTTTTGTGGACAGGAAAAAAGCTTTTTTATGTCTTCAATACAGTCTGAGAGAAATTTTGGAAAGTAAACCACGCTCCCTGACCCATAACTTCATATTCACTTCTCTTCGTGGTAAACATTGGAACTGTGAACATCTGTTTGTCTTTTATTTGGTTCTCTAACAAATGTAGCCTTTTCAAGGCAGATAACAGAAAGGCCAATTTTCAGAGAATTCTGGTTATTTTTTTTAACTCATATATCCCAGCACCTAACATGGTGTCTGGTGCATAATCAATACTCATATTTGTAAGATGGATGAATGAAGAGAGAAAAAATTGACATAATATTCTTGCATTTAAGATCTTTAGCAAGGATAAAAGCCTGCAGGAATGTTAAAGTAGCATATTTGATAAGGTGATGAAGGAAAATATTTTCTCCCTTTGGTATTCATCTTTTAGGAACAGTCCTTATTCTAAGCAATTTCCAAGTTAATAATTAGAGTAAAATAGGTTATTTTCCACTTATCACTCAATTCTGACAATGTTTGACTTCTCAGAAATAGTCACATGCTTACATTTTGTTTTCATTCATGAAACAAAACGTAGGAGTTTTGGTTGGGCTTTTATTCCAATGACATTTTAAAACGAGAGCATATGTTTCAAGGAGTAATTAGCGATTGTTTAATATAACGACCCTGCAGGCTGGAAAGGCTGTAGGTCAGAATTGTTAACAGGCAAAGCAATGAAAAATAGTAAAGCATTAGCAGATAGCATAAATAGTCAAATCTGACCTCCAAAGGTCAAGAGAGAACTAAATAATTTGGTCACAGCACTGGCTGATTTAAATCAATGCAATCCCAATTTCCTTTTTTGCTGGTTTGCTTTTGGTATTCCACTGTCTAGTACGTGCCAGGAGTCGGGAGGGAGAGAGAGAGCCGGGTAGGGTCTACTCAGCGATATAATTTTACTAAATGTGGGTGGTTCAAGGGAAAAAATAGCCAGAAGTATTTCAGGAACCAAATGAAATTATTTAAACAGAACACCATTGTTGTCCTGCTATGGCTTGGTTTTGTTTCTCTAAGAATGATTTATAGTGGTAACACCAATATAAATACATAATTAACTGTGGAAGCCTTTTGTATCTCACATTTCCCACATTTTTCTCATTTGTAGGCTTCTTAGAGTTAACGTTATATCTTTACCCCATAAAACTGAAAATCGGCAAAATCTGTAAATTGCTGGACCAAATGACAAGCTTTTATTTTTAAAAAAAAGTGAAGAAAATGATCTCCTGAATTCTTTCCAACTTCTCTCCAAAAAAATTTTTTTAATTGAATTATTCCCTCCCTTTTGACTACTTCTGTCTTCTCTTTTTCCCTATAAGATTAATCTTTGTATATCTCCCACGTAGATAATATGTGGCTGTTCAAAGTTATTTTTTAAGGGAATACATTGATATCCAGTTTTGATTAGGTAAACGACATTTAAAGAAAAAAAATTCTTTTGGTGATTACAAAATCACTTTAAGACCCAGGGGGAACTATGCTTCAGTGACAAAACAAATTTGCCACAAATCATTGTACAAAAGAACAGCAGGATCTGAGCCGAAACTCGGGGACTGCTCCTATTCATCGTTCATTTGTTTTGGAAACCCCACCCTCCTCCTGCCATGTTCAATATCTAATTGGCATTCTGACCCTTCAGATAACTCAACATCTGCTACTCGGATGCGTCTTGGAAGCCCTTTGTTCCCTTCAGGCGGAGTTCAAGGGGCTCTCTTTACCGATACACAAGATTCACGCATGCCATTGTGTGCGCAATGTCTGGCGCTGAACGCAGACAAAACTTTCACAGACCAAGACGAAAAGTTGAGCCACTCCCATATTCTAAGCAAATCATATTCAACAGATTTAAAATTATGGATGGCTGGAGTAGGAGAGGGCTGCGAATGAACCAAACAACTAAGCTTCCCTTCTTTAATAAGCAATAACTTCTTTAATATGTGCAATCCACACATCCATTTTCCACACATCCATCTTTACTTCCACCTGTTCATATATTTTGGCTTGATAACCTTTGCTTTTCACTACTATGATCCAATGTCTGCAGTCAAGTTCAATCTCTTAAAATGGATTATGTGGATATAATTTGGGATTTTTAGGGAGGGCCATACAGATGACTGATTTTCTAACACACGATTTCATTGAATCCAAGACACCATAGACTGTAAGTTGTGTAATTATTTATGTACCACACTAAGGAAGAAAAACTTTTGCTAATTAATTTATGACATGCCTTTGATTCTAAGACGCAGGCCTAATATCAGAGATGCAAAAACGTGCCTCTGGGAGTGATGACACTAGGTAGGATGTGCATAACCTACCCCTGTTTTTTGGGAGAGATTATGCAATTTACGATTCTGCAATTTACTGGGAAACTCGCCTTCTCTTTCAGCTGTTTCTCTCCCCCTTAGTGACTGTGTTCTGTTAAGGGATGGCCAATGATTGTCCCTTACCCTTCAGTTTTGAGACTGATCTAAGCGAGATCCCCTCTGAAACTGTCCCTCCAACATGTCCCCCGGCGCCGCTTGTTGGGATGTGTTCCATGAGCCACAAGTCAGAACCACATGTATGTGCAACTGATTTCCTTTTACTATTTTACTGGACAGTTTGGTTCCGGGTCAGTAGGATGATGTTTAATTATCTTCTGGGAAGAATTAAAAGACCCACAATGAGTGGAGAAAGGTTAGGTTCTTTTTTAAGCGCCAGCATATTTCTCCCAGAAATATCTGCACTTGAAAGTTATCTTAAGTTCTGGATGAGCCCAGAAGATTCTACTGCTAACAGTTTAAGCCTCAGGAGAAGCCAAAAGAAGGGCATGAACTCCAATCAGACAATCAGGAATTCAGGGACCTTTACAAAAATCGAGTAACTGATTTGTTCTTTCCCTGGTTTAAATGCTTGTGAGGAGTGTTAACGGTGTTTTGGTTCAAATCTCTGCTTTCTAGCTAGGAGGCTTTTGGGCAAACGTCTGCATTTATGAAACAAGAGTAATATTCGCTTTGCAGGCTTAAGTGAGTTAATGCATATTTAGCTCAGTGTCTTGTACATATTATTAATTGAACAATAAATTATGATTATTATGCTTATGCTTGTCGGTAGACACAGTCGTTTTGACCCAAAGTTGCAAAAAACGTCATGCTGGTTCCCAAATATATGCAGTATTTTGTTGCTGTCGCCTAGAATTTCTCTGATTCATAACAGGGTAAACTATCACTATTGTTATTAAAGTTATTGTCGATGATGTGCTTTTCTTTCCTTGGTTCTGCCAGTGCCTCCTTCAAAACTTGAAACCAACATCTTTCTACATCCAGCTACAATAACTGACAACTCCCAGGTGAAATTTCTACATGTGTTTCCTTTCCTATTTCTAAGACCTGTTTATGAACATTATTTTCTAGAGCTCCAATTGTTTAAAAGCCAGTCTTTCTTTCCTCATGAGTTGAAACAGCTACATAATCAATGACCTATCTTTTGGTTTTCATCCATCATTGTCATCTTTTGTCTATTACCATTATTTGCCAGAATTTCTGAACAGGAGGAAACATCCCGGTAATCAGAGATTTTGCTTTATCTCGACACTTATATTAGATCTTTCCGGGCGCTAACAGCTGGGGGTGTGAAGATGAATGAGACATGGTCTCTGCTCTGGAATCGCACAGCAGCGAGGCCAAAGCCCTAGTCCAGCCATTTAATTTCTTTCCTTTTAAAGACCTTTAAAATACGTCATTAGGTACAAAGCAAGTGGGCCTGGGACTAAGCTGAGGCAGAAAATTTAAGGGGGCACCAAAAACCTCAGTCATCAAGATAAATAATACTTGAATGCAATGTTTGGATTGGCCCTCTTCTAGCTGCGAGGCTTTGGGCAAATATTCACCTTTTGTGTCTCTGTTTCCCTGTTTGTAAAATGGGAGCGATATTTACCTCAGGGTTTTTGAGGATTAAATGAGGTAATACACATGAAGCTTAGTGCCTAAAAAAATCCACGATGAACAAAATTTCAAAATTTTAAAGACTGGATCTGTGAGCAAGATTTCATTGAGTGAGTTTTGAAAAAATCCAAATGGGTCATTTGGAGCTAAATAATTACTCTTTAACAATAATTATGATTCCAAATAAGACGGGCCAGCAAAGCTTCTGAATTTCTCTTTCTTTCTCTTCTTTTCTCTTCTCTTGTCAGAAAGTAGCTATCAGGCAGGACATAGAATCTAAAACTGAATTGCCTTGAGTCCAAACTCTGGATCTACCATTTATTCGCTGTATGACTTTGGGAAAGTTACTTAACCTCTCTGATCCACGTGAGGATTAAAAGAGATCAGGCATGTAGAGCAAGCACTCAGGACGACAGAGCTGGTGTTACTACAGAGGCAGTGCAACTCAAGAAATAAAACTCTCTCGGTTTACTTGATTTCTGCTTGTCACCAATGGTACCGGTCATTGCTCTGGAAGGTTTTCTCCACTTCAAGATGCAAATCAGAATGTGTTCATGATTCAGTGGGCCTAACAGAGCCGGCCCAGGCCACAGAACCCAACTGATGCAGGACGTGGTGAATCTGCACACTGCCACTGTACTCTTTGGAACACTTGAAAAAGCTTATCATTATTATTAGCATTATTTTGGTAAAAATGTTCAAACATACCCAAAAGTAGAGCGAACAGTCCAGTGAATGCCCACAGGCCATTACCCAGATTCAATAATTAAGATTTGCTACACCTGCGTCAGCCAGGCTCCTCTCCTTTTGCTCCCCCTTAGGTATTTCAGAGCACGTCTTAGATTTCGCGTTATTTCACCCAACACACTTAAGTACTGACCCACAAAAACACCAAACTGCACTCAGGAAAAAACCACACAACGCCATTACCACGTCTACCGAAAGGCACAATGCCTCCTGGGTGTCACCCAGTCCATATTCCAGTAGCCCCAATCTCTCAAAAACGTCGACTTGACCCTTGATTTCCTCGAATCAGGATCCAAACAAGGTCCGCCCACTGCCTTCGGTTGTCACACGAAACCCTTTTCGGTGGGTGACGAACTCACAGCAGGCGACTGCTGAATTTCTAACATCTTCTGCTTCCCTGGCCCCCAAGCACAGAACAAAAACAAAAAAAAAATCCTGACCTGTTTTTCGACCATGTTTGTCCAAGAGAAAGCGCGGCGCGCCCCAGGCCCCCCGAGAGTGGAGGGGCGGGGAAGAAGTGTGTCGGGAGGGCCAGGGTCCCCTGGCAGCACGGCGTGTCCACCCTCCCGGGCTGTCCACCCTCACGTCCAGGTGTTCGGCCTCAAGCCCACTTCAGCCATTGTTTATCGCCCTCCCGCGGATTAATCCCCTGTCAGTCAGGCCGGAGATGCTCCCGCGGAGACAGGCCTGCGTAGCATCCCATGTGTCAAGGCCCCTTTGATACACTGTATCTCCCCTTATCCCTTCAGAGCACCATGACTCCTCTGCCCGTCACGGCCCCAGAGCTTTAGGATCTCCGCACAGGGGCTGACACCTCTCATTTGGAGCAGGGGTGGGGGATTTTTCTTTTTTTTTTGACAGAAATCATTGTTGATCTGATGAGACGTTTTCCAGAGAATCCAGTGACAAACTGGGAGTGCCCTGAGTCAGGGATTCGGTAGCAGTTACAGGAGCTAAGCAGCTTTGCCTGTTCATTCTGCCTGCAAGGACGCCTGTTGGTCTCGTCAAAACTGGGGACTTCCTTTTGTTTATTTTTTTTGGAGGGAGCTTCAGAAGGACTGATACATGAATACGGTTTCAAGTGCATGTGGGAGTTAAAAGTGGTCACATATTCAAATTTCATTTCTAAAATATCATAGCTATTCACTGAAGGAAAAAGACAGGCAGGTTACTGTGTGTTGTTGTACAATAAATATAAATGTAGTAATATTAATATTAAACCAATGCTTGAATTCAACCAATGGTTGAATTCTTTTTAGTGGCTACTGCCGCTTTTATTACTTTTTATGCCTTTAGCATGATTGTCTCACAATTTTAAAATCGAATTTTAATTACACAAGCAATGCATGAATCCAGTTTGTGCTGTAAGAACATTCATACTTCAGAGATAAAGCTACAAGTTCTTGACTACCATCTCTAAACTCGGTCCCCGTCTCGTTCAGAGGTACCTGTTGCTGTCAGTTTGTTAGATACACCACAGGCCTTTATTTCTATGCACAGACGTCCACAAATACGTTCTAGACTTAATTTTTAAATCCTTCCTGGAGTCAGCATATAGGTGCTTAATTACCATTGCCTGATGGAGAGGATGGTAGTACGTTTCCAGGAGCTATCACTGCAAAGTATTAATAGACAGACTTATGGATACTTAATATATAAAATCTAGCCAACTGCGCAAGTCTTGGTAGGTGTGCCCCAGAGAATCACTTCTGTTTCCTTTGCTAGACACAATTCCAATATGATACTGAACATGTTATGGGACGATGTAGAAAATGATAATTCTCACCTCCAGCTTCAAATCTTAGATTTCTAACATTGTCTACCAAAGTTTAATGAAAATGAATTTTTCTAAAGCTGAGAGCCCCGTTCACCTCTTACTTCTCCCCGCTCCCATTAATAACATTTTGCATTATTTTGCTGCTATTCTTTCTCTTGTATTTATCAAACATATTGAAGAGAAGACGGAACTGGAATAAGATACTTCTCAATAAATATGAGTTTCCCAGCGAAAAATAAAAAAGTCTCATTTAACATATGATTTTTGTCTGATGCATTCTTTGAAGCTACCTCAAGCTAATTTTTTTTTCTGACTATATACAGATTCTACTGGTTTTAAGTGATGGTTGCCACTTGCTAAACTCCCGATGCCATATATCCCTGCCATGAAGACAGGATCAGGGACTTAAAAACAGTCCAACAAGATGCCGGTATTTCCTCCTAATATAAATCAAAGCATCAGAAATCTGAGTTCACATAATAATAGTCAAAATAATAATTATCACTAATATTTATTAAATGTTTTATATCTTCCTCATACCGTTCAAAGCACTTTACATGTATTATCTCATTCCTTTTCAAAACAACTCTATGTGATAGGTACTACCACTACAGAAATGCTAAAGAAACGCTAAATCTAAACATTGGGTGAACTGGACAGACTGACACTCTCCCCCTTGTAGACGCTTACATTTTAAGGGCAAATACAGATTAACTAATAAGAAAACAAACACAGCAATCCTTTCAAAGAGTGATTAGTGGTATGAAGACATAGTGGGACCACCTTTCATCCTCAGAAAAACATGTCACG
Organism: Diceros bicornis minor; assembly: GCF_020826845.1. Taxonomy (NCBI): domain Eukaryota; kingdom Metazoa; phylum Chordata; class Mammalia; order Perissodactyla; family Rhinocerotidae; genus Diceros; species Diceros bicornis. Next base: position 10,420,055 of record NC_080758.1, on the reverse strand, counting down.
CGGTCACAGTGCCTAATACCAGGCAGTTTTTTTTTTTAACCTGATTTTAATTCTTCCTTCAATATTGTGCATTATGTGTTCTGATCTCTGCCTTCTACAGATGAAGAAATTGAGGCTCTGAGGGAGTGGTCAAGGTCATACAGGTGACAAGAGGCAGAAATGGAAATGGTATCTAGGAATTTGTGACTTTTCCATGCAAAACTTTATGTGGAATGTTGCATAATTATTATTGGATGCTTTCTCTTTTTCTCCCCCTGATAGAAAACCAAATAAAGCTATTCCAACCCACCAACTATAGATAATTTTCATATTTTTGTCAAAAAGGGCCAATATGATTCAACCACTCAACAGTATTTGTTGAGTAACTTCTCTGTGGTTAGCTGCTGGGGATGGTATAGTAAACTGGACAGACACACACAGGGATCACAGTCTAGTGGAGAATGTTCATAATAAACCTGAGAATAATAAACCAAAAAATAAATGACAAAGTGATACTGATAGCGATGTCTGTGATGAAGTAAAACCGATACTCAGAAAATGACCGAGTGGGTGTATGTCTAAGGTGGATATTCAGCAATGTCTGTCGGGAGGGCTCTCCCAGGAGGTGAATTCAGAGCTGAAACCTGAATGAGGAAATTACGCAAAAAATAAGGGGGATGTGCATTCTGGGAGGGGAGATTAGCACATACACAGCCCCTGCTGTGGGCAACTTTTTGGCGTGTGCAATGATAATGAAGAGGGAGGCTGGATCAGAGTGGTGGTGCAGATCCAGGATCCTGGCCACTCTAAGTTGTATGGAACTTATTCTAAGTACACTGGGAAGCCAAGGGAGGGAGAGAATCCAAAGAACACAAATTGTGCTATGATACATTATTATACAGTGTTCTGGTGGAATACCCCAGAGAGTGAGGAATCTGGCACAAGAGTTGTTGACTCCTGGGGTCTCCAAAAGAATCGCTTAGCATCATCTCCTCCTGCAGGACTCCCGTGCAGGACTCCTAGACATGGCATCCTAGTGAATTCTCGTGGGTTTGAACACTTCGTGCAAATTTAAACTTTGGAGGCAGGACAGAAGCACCAGTAATGCATCATATTATTCAGAATTCAGCTTTTGGCATCTGTTGGCCAAAGGATACTACTTTAGGTGATAGAGGTCCTGATACAATTACCATTTCAAATATCAGAAATCAAGAAACCCAGAAAGGGAAGACCTACATTACATGTCATAAGAGCCTTTTGGGAGCATTTAAATACGGTATTGTACACACGATTGCCTGCTCCTTGATTAAACCTCCTATATAATAGGGGCTTCCCTGGAAACTGGCTCCATCGGTGGCTTCAGAGGAGGGAGCCCAGGAAGCCAGGGACGGAGGGAGGACTTTCTGCCTCGTACCTTTTTAAATTTTGTAATATAAGACTATATTACCCTGTTCAAAAAAACCCAGAAGTTATATAAATTTATTTTTATCAGTTAAATAGGCTGAACTTTTAATTGGTACCTTGTCTCAAATGTATCTTAAACTGATTAAACTTTTTTTTAGATTTTGAGAATGCTTTTCATTATGATAACATCATTGAATGCCTACTAAGTACAGACCTTTTGCTAAATTCCTTTGTAAAATAAAAGCTTTCTTAACCAAAAGTGGTTGAATGGCAAATAACACAAAAGTTAAACCATTAGTTGATTACACTCCATATTGAATCTATTATGTTCCCTAATGGGTGTTTTTGTTGTTGTTTAGGGAGAATTATATGAAATCATCACTAAGGCCTCACTGACTTGGAGTGATTTATTTTGGGGGGAACCAGATGTTTGGGATGGCTGATAACGCATGAGAAGCTGCATTCTTTGCTGTTTGTTTTCTCAGGGTGGGTAAGGCGATGATGACAAATATTCAAGGACCACATTAGCCCGTCTGACTGACACGCCTGTGACTGATCTTTTTTATCAGTTAGTTGAAAACACACACGAAGAGAGAAAATTAAATAATAAGGCCTAAATGTGTGCATAGTTCAAGAAGTTAATTTAAATTTAGATTGCTAACTTACCCTTTGTGCCTTTAAAATGTTTTAACAAAAACCCCGCACACCCATACTACACACACAGACCCCCTCCACACACACACACTCATATAATGTACAGGGAATGTTTCTAAAGGACTACCATTGGGTCAGGAAAAACACCCTGCTTTGGCCGTTTGGTTTGAATAAGTAGTACAATTGCTATTTGTATATTTTAAAAATTCCAAATCTTATTGAATTAGATAAGTGGGCGCCAATGAAGGTGCAGGCAACAACTGAACTGCTTGTGTGGCTAATTTCAGAAATTTAAAGAAAATACAAACTTGGGAATGTCACATAATATGGTTTTAAGGCCAAATGCAGGAGGATGGCTTTGGCCATTCGCTCGATTTCTCTCCTCTTATCCGGATGATCCTGCTGGATCACATTTCGAAGTGATGATTCCCAGGAAACTGAGCTGGAAGCCCCCATATCCCACCACTGGGAGGTTTCTCAGCCAATGAACGAAGCCCCCCGCCCACCCCTGCGCCTGGAGACTGGACAACCCAGCACACAGCTGAGCAATGATTCATTTGCCAGCTCAGGCTGATTTCTGCTCCATGGCACCGCCCGCCCTGTATGAGTTTTCATATCCTTTGTGCCACATGTTTCAACCCAAGGCGCTGTACCAAGGTGAAGTACACGTTGTTCTTCGTCATCCAACAATAACAATGTCTTGGGGATAGCTTCTCTCATTTTACTGTGAACTAAAAATGAGACAATCTTTCAAGATTCAGAGATAGAAGCTTCCAGGCCTTTCTGAGCCGAACTTTATTTTTGATTTCTGGTGCCAGAAATAGAAAATGGTTGGCCGATCATCGGACTCCACAGAAGGTCAGTTCTCTGGCTTTACATCTTCAGATGAACGATTGTAATAAGAGAAAAAGTAGATATTTATGTGCACAGTGTGGCGCCTCAGGCGGTGTTATCACATTATCAGCGAGAGGACTTGATCTGGAAGAGCCCATCATTTTTTTTTATAACGTGAGCCTTGGAGCACACTTAGGAAGGTCCCTGGGGATAGAAAAGTTTTTCCTCTTGTGTCCTTTAATGTGAACGGAGGACTTTGATGGCTCCAGCCACATGGCTGTGGGGCGAGGCCCCACTGAGCTCAAACGCAGGCACCAGGCTGTGTCAACACGACTCAAAATAGTTGAAAGTTGAAAGATTCAGTTAGTCAACACTTAGGGGTTTGCAGAGGAAGGGAAATGCAATCAGTGACTCAGCTTGAATAGGTTTCTCCATCTAATTAATTTCTTCTTATTATTTAAAAGTCAACAATAAGGCACACAGCTTCCTCACTGCGCCAGGCACGGTTCCAAGTGCTTTACAAATACTAACTTAGAGCTCGTAGAGCTTTTCCTGTCCCCATCCTAACGATGAGGGAACAGAAGCATGAGAAGGATTGAAAACTGCAGGTCTGTAGGTCACCTCCGAGCCACAGATGGATTTTGTCCAACCTACAAAGAGATTGAAAGGTTGGTGAAGTTCATATAAAATTCAAGTCTCAGGGGCCAGCACGGTGGCGTAGTGGTTAAGTTTGCAGGCTCCACTTCGGAGGCCCAGAGTTTGTAGGTTTGGATCCCAGGTGCGGACCTACACATCACTCATCAAGCCATGCTGTGGCGGCATCCCACATACAAAAAATAGAGGAAGATGGGCACAGATGTTAGCTTAGGGCCAATCTTCCTCACCAAAAAATAAAATTAAAAAAAAAATTCAAGTCTCTGACTTTCCTTGAAAAACATGTAAAGATTTGGTGACGTCGGATTTCTGCATGGAAAGCGTTGGCTGGAGCACATGAGTGAGAGCAATACACAGACAGACCTGTGGGAGAGACACACACACAGATGTCGCCCTTGGACGTGGACTGGCTTTGCCAGCCACCAGGGTTCCCACATGGCCTGTTGCACTCATTTCTGATCTGTGCCTGGGCCCTGAGGGCATTGGAGTTGGTGACCCTTGTGTCTCAAGCTATTAGAGTTCATTGAAGGGGGCAGATCATTGATGGTGGTGGTGGGGAGGGGTTGGAGAAGTTGAGGAAGAAACAAAATATTTGTTGAATGAATGAATGGGGTCTCTGGGCCTGAGTTGAGTTTTCCGGGTGGTGAGAAGGATAGAGTGAGAATGTTTTCCTCAGGAGAAAATACAAGAAATGCCTTCCTGTGGTCGTTTGCAAAGTGGGCTCTGCTGTCAGGCTGCCTGGGTTCAAACTCTGTTTTATTAGCTGCTGCATAGCGGTCTCTGGGCTTCAGAGTCCCCATCTGTAAAATGGGGCTAAGGTCTCTGCACGGATGAAATGGGATGTAAAGTATTTGGACAATGCCTGGCACATAATTGTTGTTCAACGAATGTTAGCTATGAAAAGGCCTTAAAAATGCTCCTTCTATGAAATCCAAATACAAGTCTGGATTTAGTTAATAGTAACACACCAATATCAGTGTCTTATCTGTGACAAATATATCCCCAGAGGGAAACTGGGTTGAGGGGTATATGGGAACTCTCTGCACTGTCTTTGCAACTTTTCTGTAAATCTAAAATGATTCCACAATAAAAAAGTATATTAAAAATGCACCTTTGGCTGTAAACTGTCCCCTTTCATCAATGGCAATGCCAAATACTTACTGAAATTAAGAAAATCCTCACCCTCAGGTTTTCATGCATCGAGGATGTAAAATCTGTGCAAGGACATAAAACTGCCTTTTTTTTTTTTTTTGGTGAGGAGATCAGCCCTGTGCTAACATCTGCCAATACTCCTCTTTTTTTTTTTTTTTTTTTTTTTTTGCTGAGGAAGACTGGCCCTGGGCTAACATCCATGCCCATCTTCCTCCACTTTATATGGGACGCTGCCACAGCATGGCTTGCCAAGCAGTGCATCGGCGCGTGCCCAGGATCCGAACTGGCGAAGCCTGGCCTGCCACAGTGGAGCGCACGCAGTTAACCGCTTGCGCCACTGGGCCGGCCCTCCAAACTGCTCTTTTAAACATGTGGCAATTGTGGGAAACAGCACTTTCCAACTCATTGGCTGACCCGGTGTCATGATATGAACAGGCACTGGGGAGCCGTGGTGGGTATCGGAGCAGAGAAGTCCTTCTTTGTGATGATTATCTTGGCCACTGCAAAGACATAAGACAAACGCAGGAGTCAGACCAACTGGTCTGAATCTCAGTTCTACAGCTGCCACTTGTGTGACCCTGAGCAAGTCACTCAGACCCTCTGACGCTGTTTCCTCATTTGTGTGATTGGCATAGTCATAATACTTACTTCATAGACGTAAGGCTTAGCAGAGGGCCTGATCTACTGAAAACAGTCAATAAATAAAATACTGAGCATTTCCACACCTCTTTTTGTCTGTTAACCATTTATCTTATTATTTTCCCCGAAACTCAAATCAGAAAGCACAATTCCAACAGAGGCCGAGAGGGATTTTTTAGGCCCCTTTCATGGCCCCGGTAGGTATTGACAGGGTCACGTGTGTTTGTAAAATTTGCAAACATAAGATATTTTTATAGTCTTTGTTTTAAAGAGCCTCCCCCCCCAGTTGTAAAGGGTCAGGTCCCACAAGATCCAGACCCGGCCCGTCCCTGCGTGGAGGACGGGCACCACCACACGCTGCAGAGAGCCGGCGATTCTTTCTCTGCACTGGAACTCAACGGCGCCTAGGACCACCGTGCCAAATGCAGGACCGCGGGATCCGGGGCTCCGCTATCTGACTCCAGACTCCTCCCCTCACTTCTGAGCCGTGTCTCCTCGTCGGTAACGTGGGAATTCATCAAGATAACATACACTGACCCTAGAAGATGCTCCATATACATTTGTTTAATTTTTAAAAATCATATATGGCCTTTGTCACAACAGGATTCCGCATGTAAATATAAACACGGCATAATTCTTTATGCAGCTGCCTTCTCGTTCTTCATCACGAGGCTGAGATACCCATCGGGTCGCACCCCTAAGCCTGACTACCTTTAGATTCCAGAGGACAATGCCCCTCACATGACAATAGCTGCTGTCTCTTGAGAGGAGGATAAAACAAGAACGCGTAATCTGAGAGCACTGGGATGTGCGTGTGGGGGCAGGAACCCCGATCAGGTGCTCCGTGAACATCCGAGGGACTGAAACAGACACTGAGTCAAACCCGAGACCACAAAGGTCCTGCTCTTTTAGTCCATCAGACTCAGACTACACGGCGTCCCTCACCGAGTTCTGAGCGGAGGTGAACGCAGAGGCACGGCAGCTAGTGGTGCAGCTGACAGAAGAACCTGGTTCAAATCCCAGCTCCACTGCTTGCCGTCTGCAGGACTCTGGCAAGTTGCTTAAATCTCGGGGCCTCAGTTTCCTCATCTGTAAAATGAGAATAATAGTACCTAACTTATATGAAATTGTACCTGTAAAGCTTTTGGCATAGTGCTTGGTACACAGTAAGTGCTCAATAAATGTTAGCTATCAGTATCAGGCAGCAGTAAACAGCCTCTATTTTCCCGTTTCTTGAATGTTTGGTAGAACTAGCCTGTCAACCTGCTCGTGCCTGGTGTGTGTGTGCACGTGTGTATGCACGTGTACATGTGGGCACACTCGTTAGCTACTGACTCAACATCCCCAACAGTGTGAGGTCCATTTGGGTCTCTGATTCTCTTGGTTCAGTTTTGGTAAGTAATGTTTCTCTAGGAAGTTGTTAATTTTGCCAAGTGTTCACCTTTTTTCGCATAAAATCTCTCATGGTATAAAATTTCAATTGTTATTCTCTTCTATATCTGTAGTTAAGCCCTCTCTTTATCCCTAATATTTTAATTTGTATATTCTTTTTTTATTTGCTTTGATCAGTCTAGTTAGATATTTTTCTCAGATTATTAGTCTTTTTTTAAATTTTTTTTTGTCAGGAAGATCAGCCCTGAGCTAACATCCATGCTAATCCTCCTCTTTTTTGCTGAGGAAGACTGGCTCTGAGCTAACATCTATTGCCAATCCTCCTCCTTTTTTTCCTCCAAAAGCCCCAGTAGATAGTTGTATGTCATAGCTGCACATCCTTCTAGTTGCTGTATGTGGGACGCAGCCTCAGCATGGCGAGAGAAGCGGTGCGTCGGTGTGTGCCTGGGATCCGAACCCGGGCTGCCAGTAGCGGAGCGCGAGCACTTAACCACTAAGCCACGGGGCCAGCCCAGATTATTAGTCTTTTCAAAAAACCAGCTTTTGGCTTGGATAGTCTTTTTTCTCAAAATCTTTGTTTTCTATTTTGTTATTTTTAAAATTACCCTTATTACCATCTTCCTTCTTCTTTTGTTGGATTATTCTATTGTTTTTCTTACTCAATAGCTTGCATTTGTAAGAAGAATTAAGATGTGACTGAACCAATAGTTCTCACCTCACAGGTTTGTTGTGAAAAGTAAAGGAGATTATGCATATAATGTGCTTATCAAGATGACTGGTATACAGTCAGTGCTTGATAAATGTACACTATTATGACTATCTTTAAGCCTCAGTGCTATCATCTCTAAAATGGGTCCATGGGAGGATTAAGAGAGAGTTTGTGTAAAGTCCTTGGCTCGTGCATGTCACTTGTGATCAGTATTATTCCTTGGGTGTACAATATACTTGTCATCAGTTGTAAGAGTCACGATTGTGCCTGGGGTGAACAAGACCCTCGGCTCCCTCTCCCAGGACCAGCTACAGAATTGGCAGGGCCCAGCGCAAAATGAAAGTGAGGGGCCTCTTGTTCAAATCTTATTAAGAGTTTCAAGTTGGCAACAGCAGAGCATTAAACCAAGCGTGGGGCCCTTCTGAACACAGGGACAGGTTGCACATCCCCGAAGCTGGCCCTGTGCTCTCCCAAGGTCACCTGGGCAGAGAGCTGGTGTTCGGGTCTTGGAGGATGATTTTTATCAAGACCTCTTCCCCTGTCCTCTCACACATGTGCATTCTCCATTCTTCTAACTGATTCCAGGACTCTGGAATTCCATCTGACCCCTGAGGCTGCTCCTAATGCAATCAGAGGGATGCTAGATCCAGAGTCAGCCCTCAAATCAAAGGCTGGACAGAACCTTGGCTCAATTACAGCTGTTATAAAGAAGCCACCTTTCTCCTTGGTCTCATATCCTCATGTTTATAGTCATAACTCAATGAAGCCAGCGACATTTGCCATTGATAAACTTGGTTGCATAAACAGGGCTGATGGGTTAACAGTTATAACTCGAGCAATTTAAGAAAATGACAGGCTTCACACTGGAGGCCAAGCCATACTTTTAAATAAACAAGGATCTTTTTAAAAGGATGTGCGAGGGTTTATATTTATGTGGTTCAGAATGACATTTTTCTACGAGAAATTGTTTAATGAATTTGCAAGACTAAGTCAGCTTGTGTGCTGTATGTATGAGCAGACGGGCCTCTGAAATGCTAGTGCTTTCTCTGCTGTAGACACCACTCCTGTCCAATGTGAATAAGAAGCACGGCTTCCGCACATCAGGGCGTTCAGCAACAGCCAGCATCTCTTGATGCTAACCACGTGCCAGGCCCCCCACTAGGGGCTTTACAAGGATTATCTCGCTCATTTCTCTCAGCCACCCTATGGCTAGTAAGTTACCCAAGTGCACTTAGGAAGTGGGTGAGTAGGTTTCCAGTCTGCCTATCTGACCACACACCTGTGTTCTTAGCCACCGTCCAATACAGTCATCCTGTCATATAAATGTGAACGACAAAAAGAGATAAAGATACAGGAAGGATAACTAATATACATGTATTTAATGCAAACTGTGCTAAGGCCTTTACACATATTATTGCATTTGTGCCTCATATAGGTTTTGTGAGGAAGATCCAATTATTAATATTCCCATTAGACAGAGGAAAAAACTGAGGCTTGGGGAAGTTGAGTGCTGAAGGCCACAGAGCCAGTGACAGATTTATAGAAAGGCTGCATATGCAGTTGTCTTGGTCAGCTCGGGCTGGGTGGCTTAAGTGACAAACATTTATTTCTCACAGCTCTGGAGGCTAGGACATCCAAGATCAAGGTGCCAGCAGACTGGCTTGTGGTGAGAGCTCTCCTTCTCGTTGTGTCCTCACATGGTGGGGAGCAGAGAGAGGAAGCAAGCTCCCTCATGTTTCTTCCTATAGGTGCACTAATTCTGTCATGGGGCCTCCACCCTCACGACCTAATTACCTCCCAAAGGCCCCACCTCCTAATACCATCACCTTGGGGATTACAGTTTCAACATATAAATTTGGGGGGGACACGAACATACAGCCCATAACAGCACTTATATCTTCAGAAATCAGAAAAGAGAAATTTATTTTCTTTGCATCGATGGAAAACTGGGCTGTCAACTTGCAAATTTTTACTGGTTATTTTTTTGCTCAACATGGAACATGTGTGGCCTTCAGGGCTCCAAAAGGTGAGAGGTACAGGGATGTGCCAGGCCTCAAAATCCTGAAGCCACAAGAAACAAAAGATGGCTAGCGACAAAAGAGTTAAAAATCCTCTTGACTGTCAGCCTCAGATATTGCTGAACCAGGCCAGCAACTTTTTTTTCCCAGAAAAGTTTATAAGTAAACACAATATGTAATAGATCTGTACTCCCTAATTGCAAGCCACGGGCAGCGCTGAGAGGTTACAGAAAAGGCAGGGACAGACAATATATGAGGACGGAGGGTGACAGAGGTTTCCTCTCTGTTCTCTTATCATAGATTTTTTTCTTTTAATTTCGAGAATATTCAAACCAACTGAAAAGTACAAAATATAGTATAACAAACACCTATATTCCCACTGCCCCAAATCACCAAATATGATCATTGTATTGCAATCTCTCAGATATTTTTTAAAATAAAAACCAAAAAATTACTGATAAAGTTGAGCCCACTGTACCCTTCCACAAGCCCCCCCTCCGCCCCCCCTAACTACTGCTATCATGAAATTGATGTATCCTTCCAATCTAGGGTACAATAATTTTAATATTCTATATGTATGTATACGTATGTATATATCTCTATCTCTTTAAATGTTATAAGTTATTTCAACATATAAATAGTTTCTTGTTTCATTTATCATTTTGTTTTTGCCACGGATCAGGTGGATACATATGATTCTTTTCAACCGCAGGATCATACGCCTTCTCACAAACCTATCACGTTCTATTTATCCTTTCTTTAACTGGTGGAATTGGGGCTGTTTGCAATATTTTGTTCTTCCAGCAGTGCTGTGAGCCTCCTTATGACCTTGTGACATTAGTTAGTGTGTGTTCCTGGGTTGGTGGTGTGGACATGTGCAGTGTTACCAGAAGTTGATACATTTCTTTCCAAAGTATCACAAAGAAACATTCCTACTCTGCACCCCTGCCTTCCATTTGGGGACTAACAAGTCCCACTTGTAATATGTTCGAGCTCTTTACCCAGTCTGTGAGACCCGGTGTGACCTGGCCAGACCCCCTCCCTGCCTCTCCTCCCTGCCTGGGTCACTCTCTGCGCCTGGAATACACCAAGCCCTTTCCAGCCTGCAGACCTTGCTGGAACTGGTCCTCACGTGAGCTGCCCTTCTGTGGCCCTCATGTTCTTCCCCAGACCTGAGCTGGCTGATCCGATCGCCACGTGCCAGAGTGGCCGACCCACACTTGAAACGTGGCTGCTGCATCTGAGGAACTGGATTTCTAACTTTACTTCATTTTACTTTAAATTAAAACTTCCAAACTGATACTTCACTCGGTTATTAGAAAACTTGTAAGTATATCTGGTAGAACTTAAGCATATTAAGTTGAATCTACCTTTTCAACTGTAAACTTTATGAAATCTAAATTCAGATCAAATCTTTCTCATGAAAATTTAGTGTCAAAATTGAGATGTGCTGTCAGTATAAAATACACACCAGGTTGCAAAGAGTAAATATGAAAAAAAAAAAGTAAAAATCTTATTTATTTTTTTCAAAAATAATTTTGAAATGATAATATTTTGGATACACTGAGTTAAATAAAATACACTATTGGGTCAGCCCGGTGGTGTAGTGGTTAAGTTTGTGTGCTCCACTTTGGCAGCCTGGGGATCTTGGGTTTGGATCCTGGGCGTGGACCTACACACCACTCATCAAGCCACGCTGTGGCGGCGTCCCACATACAAAATAGAGGGAGATTGGCATAGATGTTAGCTCAGGGCCAATCTTCCTCACCACAAAATATATATATATATATATATATAATTAAAATTAGTTTCACTTGCTTCTTTTTTACCTTTTTTAATTTGGCTACTAGAAGATTTAACATCACATACAGGGTGAAATATAACAAAATTTATTATTAAATAAATTTAAAAATAAATAAAAACAACAAATTAGAAATAAAAAGGTTTAAAAACAAAATAAATAAAAATTATAGTGATACAAATAAAATAAATCATTAAAATAAAATATAAAATACTTTGAAATTATTTCCACCCATTTCTTTTTACCTTTTAAAATCTGGCTGCTGGAGCATTTAGCACGACGCACACGGCTTGCGTCACATTTTGAATGGACGGCGCTGCCTGTGCCTTCACGAGTCTGTGGCCCCTCCTTTTCATTCTCATATTGGCTTTAACATCGGCTTCTCGACAAGGCCTTTGCTAACCATTAGCCCCACCACACTGCCCTGTCTTATTCTCATTACAGCACTCATGACCACCCGCCATTTCCGGGTGGTTTATTTCTTCGTTGTTTCCCTCAGCACTAGAACGTAAATAGGCACCTTGGCAACTGGAGCCTTGGCGCTCACGTTCCAGCGATCTACTCATTCCTTGAGTAGTGTCTGCCTCCTGGTTTATGCTCAAAAATATCTGTTGAGTCAACTCATCTCAATCATTTCTTAGGAACATTTCCAAGAATTTACAAAACAAACTACAAATTTACACACCCCACCAACCCAAGGTCTCAGGACTGTTTAACCTGAGATCTAACATCGAGAGATGACCTTTTCTGTTTTGCATTCTAGGCGCATTGGATCTAATTATTTTTAATTTGTCGCCCAACCTTCCTGAAAGGTGGAGACACTGCATGGGATGGAGGGAAAGAAAGATACAGTTCGGATTTATGCAGAGAGCACGTTTGCTTGCAGCTTGATTAAAGATCATGGCGGAACCAAAAAAAAAAAGAAAAAAAAATCAATCAATCATTCCTTTCTTGATGGCTATTTTAAATATTTAGCTGAAATTGTCCTCATCTGGGTGTCAGCTGTTTTCTCTGCAAACACCCGTGGCCCTTGTGCTCACACACAATGCTGGGAGGCTGGAGGCCCCAGCTGCGGGACACCCTTTGTGTTCTCAGTTTAAAGCCTCTGGGTTGATAGTTCACATTAACATGGAAAGAAATATACAACTTGCGAGTTGAGAAAGCAGTTTTTACTCATAAAATCCTTTGATAGTTTAGCCATCTGGTCAGAGTGAAGCCCCGCATAAAAGAGGCCCAAATAAGGTTAAAGGGCACCCCCTCTCCGGGTCATGGGGGCCTGGCAGAGTTTGCTGTAGCGGACTCCACTAAAAGGACGCCTGACAAATTATTGCGCATTCCATAGCCTTTTGCGTAAGTATTTGATTACAGTGGACAGGAATGTTGTTGATATTTTCCAACGTGAGTCGGGGAGGAGGGGCGGCCGCAGCTCTGCTCATTAATGCCGCTCGGATCGTCCCCGTCCCGCCTGTGTGGACAGACGTGCTGGAAGCGTTTTATTGAATGGCGTTTGCAAGGCTCTGTGCAGGACCAGCGCCTTCGGGAGCCTTTTGGCTATGGCAGTGGTGTGAAGAGACATTTTCCTCCCCCTTGGGGAGAAAAAGGAAACACATTGCATTACCCCGAATTGCCAGGAAAGCCCCTCTGCTATTTTTCTTGCTGTTTAGTAATAAAATAGGAAAGGAGACCGCAATGGTTGGAACTCGGCGCTCTTTCCGGTGTGAATGTCAACAGAACGAAACATATTTATGGCTTTATTTCTCGGAGGGGATCACAGACAGAAGGGAATTTGAGGTGATTAAGTGTCATTTTCTCTAGAGGCCAGGACAAAAGCAGAGGAAATCACTTGATTTTATGGGGTCTTTGATAACACAAGTACAGTAAGTGGATGGCAGGTCTTTGAACGCGCCGGTATACGTCTTGGATTTCTAAAAAGTGCCAAGAAGGCATTTCCTTCACTTGAGATTAGGAAGAATCAGACATTATCTGTGAACACACGTCTTGGTGTGGCCTCGTAAGTTATGGTCGTTATGTAAGTTATGGTCGTTATGTGTTCGAGAGAAGGACAGTTTCATTCCAGTAAAAGACACAGGCACCTCTGACAGCTTTGCACATCTTTCTGCATAAGATGTTTTTTTTTTTGTTTGTCATTTTTCCAGCTGCCAGGCCAGGAGGAAACAGAGGTGGGACAGGCAGATGTACAGGTCAGTTCAGGAGGAGGCGAGTTTGTGAGTGGGGCCCCGAGTCTCCGGAGATGAAGGATTCGCTGTGGTGGAAGGATCTGAGTGTTGGCAATCGCCACCCGCCCAGGTCTCCCTGGGAGGGAGTGGAAAATCCCTTGGGCCTCTTTATATTTTTTATTGTGGTATAATACACATAACATAAAATTTACCATTTAAACTATTTTAAAGTGTAAAATTCAGTGGCTTTTGTGCAACCTACAACACTGTTTAGTTCCAGAACATTTTTATTAACCAAAAAGGTAACCCCCATGTCCATTAAGCAGTCCCTCAGGCCTTTTTTAAAATAACAATTTTACTCCTGGTGGGGACAATGCAATAAGCCCATAAAAGAAGGTGGGAAATTGCTAGAGAGAGAGAGAGAAAGAGAGAGAGACTGAAGATAAAACGGATGAGGGATGGGAGGAGAAGGAAGAACCATTTCACCATTGCCTGGTCATGTGCTATTTTAAGTTCTGCTGACAGAGAGGGCCCCACATGTCATTCAGTCCTGGCTATGTCACCACATGTTATATTAAAACATCACCTTGGTAAGCCTCAGTTTCTCAAGGTACCAAAGGTTTATGAGAATGATTGTGACTCAGAACATTAATAATAGTTAAAACAAAAAGAGAATTAACAGCAACGAGTGCTATGTGTCAGGCGTGGTCCGAGGTGCTCACGTGCTTCATTCATCTCGTTAACCCACCAGAAGGCTGAATGTGCACAATGGGAAGAGTGGTCCATGATCCCACTTTACAGATTAGGATGTTGAGGCTCCTATAGTGGTGAAGACGCTGATCCAGGTTCTGTAACTAATTAGTGCCAGAACCGTTGGGTCTCAACTCTTACACATGAAGCTCAATGCTATGAAGAAAGTGTAAGTTTAACATAAATCATATACTCAAAGGACAAAAGAAAAAAAAGATATAGGTACTTAACTGTACACACAGGCTGTATGTATAATCTGAGTTCTTGGAAAGCATGGCAGACATTCTTATTCTTGCTTCCCTTCTGGACAGTCATTTCCTCTCATTCTTTATAACTGATTTTGTGCAGACCAAATGGTGCCTACCTCCTAGATTCATCTAAATTCGCAGTCCTCAAATTTTTTTTTTTTAAATCCAAATTTCTTTTTCTTTTTCTTTTTTTTGCAGGGGAAGAGTCGCCCTAAGCTAATGTCTATTGCCACTCTTCCTCCTTTTTTCCTCTTTTTTTCCTCCTGAAAGCCCCAGTTGTGTATAGTTGTACGTTCTTCTGGTTCTTCTATGTGAGCCGCCACCACAGCATGGCTACCGACAGATAAGTGGCGTGGTTCTGCACCTGGGAACCGAACCTGGGCTGCCAAAGCAGAGTGTGCCGAACTTTAACTGCTAGGCCAGCAGGGCTGGCTCTCAAACTTTTTGATCTCAAGACACCAACTTAGAAATGAAAACTGAGGGCTGGCCCCGTGACTTAGTGGTTAAGTGTGCACACTCCGCTACTGGTGGCCCGGGTTCGGATCCCGGGCGCGCACCGATGCACTGCTTCTCCAGCCATGCTGAGGCTGCGTCCCACATACAGCAACGAGAAGGATGTGCAACTGTGATGTACAACTATCTACTGGGGCTTTGGGGAAAAAAAAAAAGGAGGAGGATTGGCAATAGATGTTAGCTCAGAGCCGGTCTTCCTCAGCAAAAAGAGGAGGATTAGCATGGATGTTAGCTCAGGGCTGATCTTCCTCACAAAAAAAAAAAAAAAGAAATGAAAACTGAGAAAATTGAAAATATTTGTTTATTAATTCATTTAAAATAACAATAACAATCCCATTACATATTAATAAACAATTTTAATGAAACATTTTATGAACAACAGTATTTTCCAAAATTAAAAAAAAACATTTAGTGGGAAGAGTGGCATTCAATCTTTTACATTTTCAGCAAATCTCTTCAATGTCTGTCTTTCATAGAAGACAGTAGGATTCTCATTCCTGCTAGTGCAAACGTCCACACAGTGAAAATAGGTAAGTAACTTTTTAGCATTATTATGAAAATAGTTTTGACCTCACAGCCCCCCTGACTCAGAGGGTGTCAGAGACCCCAGGACTCTGTGGACTCTACTCTGAGGACCAGCTGGTCTGTATCAGTCACAGCAATTCTGCTGCCTTTTATGATTGATTATGATGGAGGAGGTCACGTGACCCAGTGCTGGCCAATGAGATGGACATCAGCTGGGGGCCTCTGGAAAAGATTTTCCTCCCTGACAAAAAGAGGGAGCTACAGGAATAAAAAAAGCACTTTTGCCCCTACGTCCATCTCCCTTTGCTGTGTGAGAATATTGGTTGTGGTGGCAGCCATGTTGGGACCATGAGGTAAGGCATCAGTAAAATGCTGAGAAAGGGGAAGTGGACGACAGGAAGAGTCTGTGTCCTAGATGACATCATTACATTGTTATGTCAAATTGGAGATGCAAGATTTTTATTTTCTAATGTAATTAAATATCTTTGTCTAAACCATACTACGTAATCTCTGTATACAAACACATCCTACATAATATATCATGTTACAGAAATACCAGAGACTAGCAGTAGGTTGTGGAAGGTACAGTGTTGGAAACTTAGTTTATGACCTTTACCAAATTAAACAAGTTACTGCTTGAGAAAAAAGCTTTGCCAAATGCAAACCTAGGGATGTATGTACAAATGATTCACTCATTCACTCAAGAAATATTTATTGAGCCCTGAATGAGTTAGGATTAGGTCTGGCTGTGCAGGATAGAAAACCCAAAGGAACAGTGGTTAAACGAAAAGACAAGTTTACTTCTCTCAAGTACGCAGAGGCAGGAGAGCGCCAGTATGGCGAGTCCACAATTATCAGGAACGGAGGCTCATTCTATCTAGCTGTTCTTATCTTCAAATTGTGGTTCCCATTGTGGTCCAATATGGAAGCATGAGCTCCGGATAACATGTCAACATTTCCCTAGAAGCAAAGAGGAAGGAGAGAGGCCAGGCTCCCTCCCTGAGGCCATTACTGGGAAGTTGCATGTGACACTTTCATTTGCATCTCATTGGCTGGAGCATAGTCATATGACCATGTCTAGCTGCAAGGGACGCTGGGAAATGTGGTCTTTATTCTGGACACCAGTGTGGCCTGCTGTCAATCATCATTTTTGTTTTTATAGAAGAAGAGGAGAATGACTACTTGGGGACAAGAGCAGTCTGCCACAGGTAGCTACCATGTGCCATTTATGAAACACGAATGTACAGTTTATTGATGCATCAGCTTATATTAGGAAAATAAAGTACATTTTTTACTCATTTACATATTCATGTATTCAACAGCTATTCCTTGGGGGCTATTTGTACAACGTATGAGATATGAGACACTCTGGTGATAAAAAAAAGCAGAAGAAATTGTTATCCAACAAGAGAAATAGCCTGGTTGGGAGAGTAGTTATGTTCAAAAGGTACATAAAAAACCATCATAAACGTTTTTTTCTTAAAGGAATAATTAAAGCCATGTGCAACGTTCTAGCTATAAAGAAGTTCACTATACTTTTATATAAACCCGTGAAAAAAGGAAAGCAACTAAATATCTAGCTATTGTTAAAATCAATTATGGCTCATAATTAACAACAATGGTATAAAACGATAATTGTAGTTAGCATTTGTTTATCATTTACTTTATGCCAGACACTTTACATGTGTTAACTAAGGTAATCCTCACAACCGTCTTATGAGACAGATAATTATTATTCCCCCATTTTACAGATGAGGAAACTGAGGCACTTGCTCCAGGTCACACAGCTCATAAGTAGCAGAGCTGGGATTCGAACACAGATCCAAGCTCTTAATCAGTACTCATTTATTCAATGATGAATGAGCTCCTATTATGTATACCTGTGTGATCTCGGAGCTTGGGGTACCTCTTTGTGAAACTTACATCCTAACTGGGGGGTAGGTGTTCAGATAATGAATAACAGATATAACAGTCAAGTATGTTATAAAATACATCAGAGGGTTATATATGCTATGGAAAAAATAGAGCAGTGTAAAGGAGACCCAGGGTCCCGTGGTGGGGGAGGGTGTTATTTAAAATAGCAGGGTCACTGAGAAAGTGACATTTGAGCAAAGATTTAAAGGAGGTGAGGCCATACGGATGGATGCCTGCAGGAGGAGCACACAGGGAACAGCCAGTGCAAAGTCCCTGAGGCAGCAGCACATCTGAGATGTTGGAAGAACAGCAAGGAGGCTGGTGTGGCTGGAGCAGAGTGAGTGAGGGGAGAGTGGTAAAAGGGACCAGTGCCTTAAGGAGGGTTTGGGGTAGGGGCTGGTCCCATCATCAGGGCCTCTCAGTTCACTGTGAAGACTTTGGCTTTGACTTTGAGTGAGGTGAGAGCTCCTTGTCAGTTTGGGTAAAGGAGGGCTGTGATCTGCTTTAGGTTTTAACCGAATCCCTCTGGCTGCGGTATGAAAACTAGACTGCGGCGGCCATGCGTGGCACCTGGGAGACCAGAGAGATTAAATACACAGAAAGACATTCACATTAGAGTAAGAATTTTTTTAAAAAAGTTATGCAACAGTACATACAGACATTGTACTCAAGTCATGTGAGCTTGACTGCAGGGGAAGGTGGGTGAAAGGTACATGGGACCTCTCTGTGTACTTCTCAATGTTCTGTGAGTCTATTACTTCCAAATAAAAATTAAAAACAAAAATAGTATGTATAGAATGATCTCATTTTTGTTTAAAAAATGTCTATGCAAAGAAATAACTGAAATCTTAACAGTAGTTCTCTCTGGGTAGTGGGAAAATAGGTCATTTTTTTCTCTTTTTCTCTGCATATTTTATAAGTTTTTTGCCATGTTCACTTACTACTTTTGTAATTTAAAGAAAAAGCCTTTATGAAACCATCTAGATTGAACCTGAGGGATCATGTACACAGACAGTAGGGGAGTGAAGCATAGGGCGGTTCAGGAGGACAGCTCGTTGACAAAGGCGGACCCGGGGCCGAGAGTAAGTGGTTTGACAGATTTGGAGACCAACCCGACCCATTGATGGCTCATGTGAACATCGTCCGATTTACGGCCATGGCTCTAACACGCTGAGTCATCACATGTCATGCTTGCTTTGGAGGAGGCCCTGGCCCCCCAGTGGTTCCGTTTGTCACCAGAAACTGACATGTTTGGATAACACACCAGCCCTCACCATGTTGTCCAGTGCTCCCTGGTTCTCGGCCCAGCCAGTCCCTCCCTGACATCTGACACGCAGCTTGGTGATAACCTGTCTCTGAGCCTGACTCTCTCTCCAGCTCCTTGAGGGCAGGAATGGGGTGAGCTCACGGGTGAGCTCCTTGAGGGCAGGAATGGGGTGAGCTCACGGGTGAGCTCCTTGAGGGCAGGAATGGGGTCTTGCTGAGCCTAGAATAGGAGCTGTCATACACTCTGTCAAAAAAATGACTTTAACCTTCGCTTATACGGAAAGTGACAACTCTCTTCTGTCAATTCTGCATGTTCTCTGAAAGAAGCCACCGATTTTCAAAATTTCCCCTTAAGGTCATAAATAATAAACATACAAACTAGCAAAATATGAGAGGTCACGCTTTATAGTGAACCGAAAGGTGTCCCTCCACACCCCAGACGAAGCCTCAACGTGTTAACATTTTTTCAAAAAACAAAGCGGTGATATAATTCTTTCCTTTCTCTCTCTCCCTCTGTCCCTTCTGTATCTAGCAAATGTGTATGGATCATCTCCTGTGTTCTGGAACGCATGCCAAGCAATGGAGTCCAGCGAAGAATAAGAAAAACAGGGTCCTTGCTCTCACAAGCTTGCGGGGTAGGGGGCAGTCAGATGTTAAATGCGCAGATAAAACAATTTAACTGCCTTGGTGACGAATGCCAGGAAAGAGGTTCTCAGCACAAGGAGAGGGTATACAGCAGCCCTGGCCTGGATTTGAGGAGTATGGAGTAGAAGGCAGTGAGGGCTTCCCAGAAGAAGTGGCATTTTGTTTTCTGGATAAAAATATTAATATTTATTCCCATATGCAAATGCTTGGGAGTACCATCCTAGAAGACATCGCTAAGAAGTCTGACGATTATTCCAACCAATAATGGCCAATTTGGATTTAGGAGCCAGTTGGAACAGAAAAACGAAAGAGCAAGGGCGTGCGTGGACAAAATTACAACATGAAGGAACAGGCCAGGCTTATTTGTATCAGATGAGAGAAAATGCAAGGTGACCGTGATTGACATTGGGATAACAGGCCAAGGCACATTACAGATTAACGCGGGGACGCAATGAGCAGGAGTCACATTCTGAGAGATGAGCTACAGGTCCCACACTAATGCCCCAAAAGACATTAGAAAGCTGCGCAGGGTCCGGGTATTTCTTTGTGGGGTGGGACCATCCCACATTCTGAGGACATCTGTCATCCCCGGCCCTGCCCACTAAGTGGCAGGGGACAGTCCCCAGGTAGTGTGACAGCCACAAACACCTCACCAATCTCCCACGCGCCCCTGCTTTCTGCCTAACACCCTCGGAATAGCTTAAATGTCACTTCCTTACTTCCTTAGGGGTTCCTTCTGTGGACCAGGGCCATGCTGCGGCACGAGGGTGGGGGTGGGGGGCGGAGGGGCGCAGAGAGAGGGGCATGGGCGAAACAGGGGTGCAAAGTCTGCTAAGCTGAGGTGTTCTGAGTGCGTGACGGCAAGCACATTTCACAGTGGGGAGGTGGGCGGCACTGGTCCCATGGGACAGGCTCCTCCTGTGACACGTGTGCCATACCCAGCCTCCCTGGGACTCTGGGCTTCCATCCCCAAACAGTGGACCCTGGGTCTGCAGAGGGAGGGCCTGAGGGCGTCAGTCCATGATGGGAGAGGGGCGCAAGTCTGAAAGACTGTAGTCAGGAAGTCAATACAAGAAGGAGGGAGGTCCCCAACCAAAAAGGGCCACCGATTCCTGGGGCAGGGTCTCAGTCTTGGCACTATCCACATCTGGGGCGGATCTCTCCCTGTGGGGGGCTGTCCTGGGCATCGTAGGACGTTTAGCAGCATCCCTGACTTCTACCCACTAGATGCCAGTAGCACTGCCCAGTTGTGACAACCAAAAATGTCTCTAGACATTGTCAAATGTCCCCTGCAGGGCAAAATCACCCCAGGTGAGAACCACTGTCCTAGAGCAAATAACTTTTAGCCTGAAGACGAGCAGGAGGTCGCCGGCCCGACTGCCAGTGGAGTTGCTTACGGGCAGCAGACGCCAGGAAGTGATGCGATCCTGCCCTCGTCCTTCAGCCAGCAGACGTCCATTTAGGAGCCCAGCTGTTCCAATGCCCCCCCCTTTCACGGGCCTCCAGGATTCAAAGGACGCTGCTGTGTCTGGTGAGGGGTGGGCTGGGGGAGGATGCTAGGAAACGGATTTGGAGAGACGAGCTGGGCCCAGGTCACTGGGCTTTATTCAAGGGAAGGGGTTAGGGTTTTATTCTGTGGTTTTTTAATTGTGTGTGATGAGAATCTTTAGAGACTTATATGCAGTGGAGGAACACGCTCCGATTTCACTTTAAAGGCTCGTTCTGGCTGTTAGGTGGAGAAAAGAGTGTGGGAGTGAGGGGGCTGCTGATGGCCGGGGGGAGAGGACGGTGACTGAGGCTTGGGCTCAGCTGTGGTGGCAGCGCTGGGGAGAAGCAGACTGTTTAGAGTCCAGGATGAGGGCTGTGGTGCTGGATCGGGTGACTGAGTGAGGAAAAGGGAAGACCCATTGCTAGCAGCTTGGTCTTGGCCTAAATGGGTGATCCCCCACCTGAGATGGAGAAGACTGAGAGGAACAGGTGAGGCTGGGATGCGGGAGGCAATGTGGAAATCAACAGTTAGGACCATTTTCTTTCATTTCTTCCTTTATATTTTGTTTGTTCTCAGCCAGAACCTTAACCTCTCTGAGCCTCAGTTTCCTCATCTGTGAAATGGAAATAGCCTATCTTGCAGGGATGCTGGACCCATTAGGATCTTTTCAGGTGCAAGTAAAAAAGGTGGTTTAAACACTAAGGATAGTTAATGATCTCACATATCAAGATGTCTTGGAGTTAGGAGGCCTCAGGTGGGTTTGGTGGCTCAGCAAGGCCACCAAGGCTCAGGGTCTCTCCATTCTGATGCTCTCTCTCCTCCTAGCATTGGCTTTCCGTCTTCAGACTTGACACCACATGATTGCAAGAAGCTGCCACAGCCATCACATCCTCACTCAGTCCCACACGAACAGGATCAAAGGGAGTGGATGGAGAGCCTCTCTTCCAGTATTGAATCCCTCTGGCCACAGTGATTGATCAAAGATAGGCCCATGACCATCTTGGGCCAATCAGAAAAACAAAATGGAATTCTTGTTCAGAATCCCTAATGTAACCCTTAGGAAAGATACTCACCCCCTTGGTGTTGGACTGGAAGCTGGGAGGATATAAGCCTGGAGCTCCTGAGGATCCCTCACACAGTGGCTGCCTAAGAGGAAAGCAGGGACCATGGAACAGTATCTGAGCACCTGGATGCAGCCATGCCTGAAGCTGGACCAGATACCAATTCCCTTTTCAGTTATGTAATCCAATACATTTCCTGTTTTGTTTAAGCCTATGTGAGCTGGGTTTCTGTCACAGTTGAAGGAGCCTTGACCGATGTAGCTTGCAGTAAGAGTTTTTCTGCAATTCCAGGACCTTTAGAGACAAACAAACATCTGACTGCGTTAGTTAACTCAGGCTGCTACAACAAAAATCCTATAGACTGGATGGCTTACACAACAAACATTTATTTCTCACGGTTCTGGAGGCCGGAAGTCTGAGAGCCAGGTGCCGGCAGACCTGGTGGCCGGTGAGGGCCCGCTTCCTGGTTTGCAGACGGCCGTGTGTCTTCTCATTGTATCCTCACATGCTCTCTCTGGACAGGAAGTGACAGGAAGCAAGCTCTCTCGTGTCTCTTCTCACTCATCCCATCACGAGGCTCAGCTCTTATGACCCAGTTACCCCCCAAAGGCCCCCCCTCCTAATACCACCACATTCAGGGTGAGGATTTTAACAGACGAATTTGGGGGGACACAAACATTCAATTGATAACAATCCTAGTAAATCCCCAGCCTTCTACAAAAATTAGTTTAAACTAATTTTTAAAAGATTCTAGAGCAGCTTTTCAATCTGATGTGTAATGTAGAGGTGTATCTGAATTCAGGTGTGTGGGTGGTATTCAGGTGGTTGCTACATTACGCTTGTTTATTTACAAATAGTCACTGCAGCATTACTGTTATAGAAAAGAGTAGAACCATGTAAATGGCAATAAGTAGGATACTGGCTAAAACGGTAAGTACAGCCACATGTTGAAATACTATGCAGTTACTGTTAAACGTGTGTTTGGTAGCGTTCTCTACCAATCTCCAAAACGCATATGCAAGTGGAAAAAGCAAAGACAGATCCGCGTGTCTAATCTGCTTCATTTGGAGCAACAAATAAAAAATATAAAAATATTTGCTTGTGAATGTATAAAAATCTCCAGAAAGATACGTACAAGAAACTAACAACAGTGGCGGCCACCAGGGTCGGAACTGCTGGTTACAGAACAAGAGAAGCAAAATGTTTTTATTGCATTGCATAACCTGTTGAGTATTGAATCATGTGAATGGATTATCTCTATTAAATAAATAAATCACACACACCCAAACAACAAAAAATGACAAGCAAAAATCCAAACACCAAATAACACAGGATTATCAATAGACCCAACAAAATTAAGAAAGATTGGCTCAGAATTTGGCTCAGAACTTCAGTTATGTTAGGGAATTAGGCCCTCCTAGCGGAATTCACTTAAGGAATGTAACGTCTTCCATGGATCTAGTGTTGGCCCTGATGTTCCAGGATCAATTCTAAGCTTTGCTCTGAGTTTTCACTGTAGTAATGGTATGCAATAGACAGACGCATCACCAACGTCTCTGTGGCTTTCCCTGCGTGTTGGTATTCACAATGATTTGTTTTGCTTCTTTGTGCCTTTTTTATTTTTTAAGATTTTTGTGCTGCAAATGTATTTTATAATTAAGGGTGGGAAAATTGATGTTATTTAAAGTTAATATGATGACAAATAGGTCCCCATAAGAAAACACAAAAAAGTCTTTAAACTCAAGTGGAAAAAAATAAGGAAATAAAGAAAGACTTCTGTCTGGCTGTTGAGACTGTAAGGCGTCTTTTCTTTCTTAGAAATATTAAGCTCCGAACAAGTAGATTAAAAACTTCACCCTCCATTAAATGCCAAAACAGTGAAAGTGAATGATCCATCTCCCCAGTGTCATATTTCCGGAGGGGACAATGATTATGAATGTCTCTTGGATCTGTACACTCCATTAAGCCCTGTTAGGAAGAATACTTTCAAACTCCAAGAGACAATTAATATCTTACTGGCAATGGCATTCTTGAATAGAAGACTGGGATTTTAATTACACTGGGGCAGAAAGTAATACTTTGTAGGGCTGGGTAAAAACACTCTTCGGAAGTCAAGTTGGGGGTCATAAAGACTGGGGATTACTTTAGCTAGTCATTTGTAACAGGTAAGTGGTTGTGTTTTAACTTCCTGGGGTTAGGGCCGGAAAAGCAGAAGGGGATATTTTAGGAGGAGAGAGGAGAGTCCTCCTGAGGGAGAGGAAGGTCTTTATGAATTTTTTTCCAGGGTTGAGAATTCATAAATAACAATAGGATTTATTGTAAGAAAACAGAACTTCAGGATTAACCTTCCTACGAATTTGTAAGTAACCCATTCATTGCATGTTGGTTACCCAGTGCATTAACCCTTACTACAGGAAATGCAAACATCTCACCAAAAATTGGAAAGAAAAACTGGAAAACAGTCACCAAATCTTCAGATGACTCACGCGGTCTAGCCCAGCAGGTCTTAAGCAAGGGTGATTTTGTCCCCCAGGGGACATTTGGCACCGTCTGGAGACATTTTTGGTTTCACGACTCGGGCGTGCCGCTGGCATCTAATGGGTCAGGGATGCTGCTAAATATCCCTCAATGACAGACCAGCCCCGACAACAATGAATTACCCAGCTCAAAATGCCAGTGGTTCTGAGGTTGAGAAAGCTGGTCTAGAGCTTTGCTGAATGATGTATTGGCGGGACTCTTCTCTTGCAATCTAATGTAACAAGTTCAGAGCAATAATCCCTTCTTAGGGTGGGACCTAGCCCGGGACATATCATTTCATTTGGGGAATTATTCAGATCACAGGAAGCCTTGCCCAGAACCACAAAAGCAGTGAACATCCCTTGAGGAGCAAGGAATATGTCATTTGTCCCCACAATAGACAACATACACTCCATCACTTAAGAAATAGCTAAAAAGCCATGGCAAGTAAGAATAGGGTATTTAGTTCTTTCCCTTGGTACAGAAGGTGTAGGGAAAATCAGAGCACAAATTGAAAGAGGAAGTTTGGGCTCGTGGTAATCTCTCTTATCGGAGAAGTAATCTTTAAAAGTCTTGGATGGAGTTCAAGGGGTCTGTGGACCCCCTTGAAATTAAATGCAGAGGGGTTGCAGCTTTCATCAGGTTCTCAGTGGGATCTACAACCCCCAAAAGATAAGGAACCATGATTACAAAGGATTCCAAATACTACTTGTGGCTAACACACTTACCGTCTTTCTATTTTTGAATAAGCTGTACGTGCATGTGGGGAAAATAACATCAAACAGTATGAAAGAGTAGCCAGAACCGAGACCAGGATGAGGAGACCCCTCACTCATCTTGGGCACAAAATTTAAAGGAGGTGCCAAAAATCTCAGTGATTAAGAGAAATACTACTGTATTGCAATATTTTAAAAACTCAAAATTAATAGAAATGAAAAATTAGTGGAAAAAATCCATGATGAACAAAATATCAAAATTTTAAACAAAAACAGGGTCAGTATTACTGATTTTTCCTTTTGCTTCAAGCTCCAATATGACTTGGAAGGGCACCGGTACGGATCATGGCTGTTGTAAGTTTCGTGTGTATTCTTCCAGAGAGATTCTATGCAATTGCAAGCAAATATGTGTAGATCTACTGCCTACATGCACACTTCTTGTTACACTATCCACAACATTGTATACCTTGCTTTCTTTGTTTACTGTATCTTTAAGATTGTTTCATATTAAAAATGAAACATAATATATTACATATTTATGTTATAAATATATATTACAATTATGCAAGAAATGCCACTTATTGTCTTCTCTTTTAAAGTACTGATCTAACCAATTGCTTTATATAATTAAACTTCCTTCTGCAGAGAACAATCTTTTCCTTTAAAATTCATTTCTCTAATACTGGATGCTACATTTGTTTGCTAGGTCACGTTATATAAAAAAAAAAAATCTCCAGAGAACTATATTTAATTAGTCTCTATTTTTAAAAAGCGTATGCCTCCTTTCCTCCCTCACTGGGGTTGGTAAAGTGTCTAGAAATGGCTAGATGGCCTTGGCGAGACTCCCAAGTAAACCAAGTGTCCTGGAGGGCACGGTGGCCTCCTCAAGTTACTGGTCACTGCTAATTAGTTTAGAGAGTATAAACCCTTCATAGTCTCAGATTCCGTTTTCAAAGGAACAGGAGGCTTAAGTCACCACAGATGCGAATGATGTCACTAAGAGGGACCTCGTGAGCTGCAGTCGAAAATTATCTGAAGCTGGCAAGGCAACATAAACCCACGACGTGGCCCTCTGCTAATATAATTCAGCCACCGCAAGAGCCATACAGCTTGTCCCTGCAGGAGCCTAGTGGCCTCAAAAAAATTCTGAAGAAAATACGCCTCTTGTTGTTTCAGTTCGAGCTTAAGAAAAAAGAAAGTAAAAAATGAAGTTGGAAATAGGTCTTTCGATGGAAATTTGACCAGTATACTGTCATAGGCTATTTTCCTTATGCCAAGAAGGGCAGCGACTTCATAAAACTTACTTTACGTGATTCCCTTTATTGCTTTTCTGATTATACATTTACATATACAATAATTCCACAAATATTTATGGAGCGTCTACTCTGTGCCTGGCATGCTTCCAGGACTGGAGATACAGGATGAAGGAGGCAAACAGACAAAAAAAATCAAGTGTTACAAAACAGGTTCCACAGAAAGGAAGGACTGCGAGGCCACCCACGCCAGGGATGGTGGGTTTCTCCAACTTTTTTCTTTCTGTGCATACGCGAACATGTATTTTACGACGATGGGGATTTTCTTGTGTGGATACGCATACACTTACACAGATATACAGAGATTCTTAATAACATTTGTGAGGGGAATAAGAATCTCCCAAATAAATGATTTAAAAAATATTCCTGTTCATCTTTAATCTTGACACAGTTATCCCTAAAACTGCTGAAAGGTTGATCCGTATTCTATATTTAAAATAATTTTCTGCCTTTGATTGTAGGTCAGTGTTGTCACATTTATATGAATAAAAATGACAGCAATAGCCATAATGCTAGAAGCAAAAACCTCTGTTACTGAGGTCTGGCTATGTGGCAGACACACCACAAACCAGGTTGCTTAGGCTGGCTCTTGGAATGACAGCGGCCCCGGGGGGCTGGGTGGTACCCCCGGGTGGAGATGAGCAAGGGAGGCTCAGAGCAAGTTCTCGGTAGCTCCCATCATGGATCAGCTTGGCTCGCATTTTCCACTCTAATACCACTGAAGCAACAAAAAGCATCCAGAAAACCTGTCAATCTGCACGTAGAAAACCACACTGTCATTTGTCAGCTGCCGTATTTATGTGATGGAGCAAGTCCCACTAGAGAAAAGCAGGCAAGATCAGGATTTCTGTGTCCCCCGTACTGCATAGTCACAAGAGGGTGACAGTAGGTGAGTTGGGTCCCCTCTCCTCACTGCGAAATGAGATGAATATTCAAAATATGGACCCAAAGGGGTCCTCTCCTATGAGGACTAAGCCAGAGAGTGCACATTAAAAAAAGATTTGCTTTCCAAATCTTACTTAACATATTATTGTTTTTTTTAAGATTGTCTCATTTATTTTTTTATTGAAGTGAAATTCTCATAACATAAAATTAACCATTTTACAGTGTTCAATTAAGAGGCATTTAGTGCATTTACGATGTTGTGCAACCACCGAAGTATATTATCTTCATGAACATATATACGTTGCACGTGACAACTTTGGGCACGAAAGGCTTCCTTATTTTATCCTTGAGTCATTTAGTGTCCCACAAGGACACTAGGCTCCTGCAAGAATCTCCCAATCCCTAGGCCTCTAGCTCACGCAGGGATTCCTTCCTCCTCTCAATCTTGTCATTGAATTGCAAAGCCTTACATGGCACCCCACAAACTGCTGTGGGTATTTACTCATAGTCGCTGTGATATATAGCTGTTTCACAAAGAAACTGAATGTCTGGGTCTCTGATAGGCTACCAAGCCAAAAATAATCCAGATAACAAGAGAAGATTTTAATTATAACCATACTTGGTTTTAAAGACACTCAAATACTAAATATTTGTACACAAAAGGAAAATAATTCCCCCACCCCCAACTTTGTTAGGTTGCTTGGTTTAGGAAAGACTCAATGCTTACTATTGAAAATTTCTAGAAATAAAAGTAGGGTTCAACAATGTTTAAGACCTTTAAATGCACTGAAATATGGAAGCCAGTTCAAAGCCTTTTCTGTATCTGGTAAGTGGAATTATCATTTCTTTTTAAATGCAAATAAGTTGACTATTATTAGAAAAAAATTAAACTAGATTATTTGCAGCCTAGTGCAGGAGGATTACTTTTAGAAATGATGAATGCTTCCACGGGGACCAGCCCTGTTTTAATTTCCAGACAGGTAGTTTCATAGCCTCACAAATAGAGACCCTGGCTATTTCTCTGAAGCCACAAACAAGCCCTGCGTTTCTGTTCCTTCTTATGAAATGCTCCGGGTCAGGCAGCGTGTTTGTGATCACATCAGTAGCAGCATCCAGTTCAAAGTGGGGGAAAAACAATCTTAACAATGCAAGAATTTCCAAAAGTCCAAACATCCCTGGCTGCAAATGGAAATGGTGTCAGATCTGCATCATAATTGATCCTCCAGATTTCCATCCACAAAAGAAGGCTGTCCTCAATAAGAACAAACAACACCAGGGGCAACAGAGAAGCCTTTTTGCAAACTTTCCCCTCCCTCCGCCCACCAAAGTTTAGCAACCGACACCAATTTCAGCATAATAGCTCAAGATACAATCACGGTGGAGGTTTATGAAATGTTACAAAGGGCAGTGGATAAGCACATCTGTGCTATTTTTCCTCTTTGAGATGCGAACTGCTGATAAATATCCACTGTTGAGTTTTGTCCATAATTCTTTGATTCTTCAAAAGCAAAGCCATTAAAGGAGTCAAAGCTTTTTGCCCCTGCCCCCCACAAAGGCAAGGGGGAGGGGAAAAAAAAAAAAGAGGGTGAAAATGAGGGAGAGTAAGAGAAAAAAGAAAAAATTTGATACAGATAAAAGAAATTAAGCGAGCCATAAAGTCTGCGCTTTATTTTAACAGGGCTGTACGGTCCTGCTGTGCTGCTCATAATCCAGCTGGGAGAAGGGTCCCTGCTGGGTGGCTAATTAAAACAATTATCAATACAAAGAAGGTATCAATGGCATTCCAAGACTCAAACAAAGAGATAAAGCATTGAAGATTTAAATTGTCAATGGCCAATCTCTCTTTAGGCGGTTCTGATGAGGAGCCAGTGTTCCCAAGACTCAACTCCTTTCTATCCTGACGAACGTTTGGTTACGTGGGAACCCTCTTCCGTTGGGTTTATAGACATCAAAATATGTCAGTGATGGAATTAAGGGAAATTAATTCATAGGCTCAAAAAGCCTTCATTGTTTTAGGGTATCAGGATAGTGGATCTGAGTCTAAAAATAAAATCGGATATGGGAAAAAGGCCCCTGACCCCCCTTTTTGAAATTGTTATTTTCAAAAACAAGAAAACAGAAAAGATCTTGAGAACTTTTTGCCCCAATTCAAAGTGACAAAATGGAAGTCAATTTAAAATGGGATGAGAGGGTTTTTTTAAAAGTACTGTGGGCAATTTTAGGAATGCCAAAAATGTAGCAAGTGTGCTTGAATACCTCTTGGAGGTATCTTTAAAGAGTGATTTGCAGAATTAAACTTATTACCCAACAAAACTGGAAATCTTTCTTAATTTCTTAGGCCAAATATGTTTTGTTTCCTTTCTGGCTTTTGCAGGTTGAACCCTTAAAGGAACACTCAGAAGTATAACCACCTGGAGTTGAGTTCTCTGATTACGGTAAAGATTCTGAAAAGGTGCAAAGCTGAAAGCCACAGGCAAGACTGTACCTAGGAAAATGTCTGGCAACGTTGAGTAGCGTTCGGCGCAGGACGGAATACGTGTCCAACGTGGATTTAAATGTGGGGAGAGCAACGTTCTCGATTCCTTTATTAAAAAGCAATCTACCTTCCTGGAAACAATCCATTACACTCTCCAAGGAACAGGATTCCAGATTCTGTTCTGCATACGCCTTGCCACTTCTCTCCCTGTACATGCTAAGAGACCGTAGTTGCAGGTTAAGGAACCTCTGGGGACTGCAGCCTGAAGGAGCAGAATGGATTGCAAGGTTTCCAGGTGAGTCCCTGGCGAGGGTGGTCCCTTTGCTCTCACGAGCTGGTGTGACCAGCGAGAGCCTGCACTCTGGGGCCAGTCGGGTGTGCTTCACGACAGAGCCAAAAAGCTCTAGTTCGCCAAGGCTCACCCTTAAAAGGGAGAACTCTTCTTTTCACCCCGAAAGAAAGTAACTGGTGAAAGCCGAGAGGGAGGAAGGCAGTTAGGGTTGAGGAGTCTGATAAGAACTCAGTGGGGGCCAGAGCCTTAGAGGTAATTCTTTCCCTTTCTGCTTCCCTTCCTTCCCTTGCTTTCCTCCTCCTGTCTGGGCTCCTCCCGGCCGCTCCCTCGTCTCCTCCTCCCCCTCCCCCTTCTCTCTTTCTTTGCCTCCAGTTGTGAGGGGACTGAGACTTTCGTCTTCGGGAACATCAATGCCTTCCCCTTTTTGCCTCTGTGTTATTTCTTCCACCAAGGAACTGGAAATTATGTCTCTTTCCTGGTGTCGAACTATTATCAATAAAAAGGTCTGAGAGGACCGAATGGAAACATTGGGCCAAAGCATTTGCAACACATGATGGTGGTTAGTAAAAAGACAGGATTTCACCAGAATTCACCAGAATGACTTTTTTTCTCTGGGATAAAAATGTTGCCTCAAAAAAAAAAAAAGTTGCCTCATAAAGCACCTTTGCTGCTTTATGTATTTTGAAATTATTATGTAACCAGAGTATTAATAAGAAACCCCTCTAGTTATGAATGTTCAATTCAGAGTTTTTCCTGATTTGAACAAAACTTCACGTGTGACAATTCTGCCCACCGCCAACAGAGGGCGATAGAGACTGGGATCTGTCATTTAGTCTCCTCAAAATTTTTAGGCTAAGGCAACAGGGAAGCTCGAATGCACTGGGGACACAGCAAAACAGATGGGCAGATCTTCCAACACGTGTGGGCCAGAGCCCGAATACGGTATGCCAGAGGGTGTAAAAGTCATACATCGAGCTAAACAAATTTTAAATAAAACATTTAATCCTCCTCTATTGATGTATACATCCATAATGTCAAAAGCAAAATATACATGTTAAGCTATTGTTTATATTGATTCAAAGTCAGAAAACTATCAGATGAGAGAATTTACTTATTATTGCACGTCTGGGTGTTCTGTTGATGGCGTGATATTATTCGTATGAGTAACAAACATAATTCATAAATTATTATTTAACTCATAACATTTCTTTTTGTTGCTTGCATTTCAGTAAAACCACTAAATATGTAATTATGGTCAAGTTTTTACATAATTTATATTCTATTGACCAAAATCCTATTGCTATTCTATTGGCAAAATATTTTTGTAAAGAGCCAGAGAGGAAATGTTTTAGGCTTTGTGGTCTATATTTGGTCTCTCTCATATATTCTTCTTTGTTTGTTTTACAAACCTTTAAAAATATAAAAACCATTCTTAGCTCATGCACAAAATATATCCCTTAGGCTGTTAGAAATAAAATCCTGTCATTTATCAACCCCTGATATTAATAATCATCTAAAAGATTAAAGAAAAGTCAAATATAATTATATTCAAAGTATTAAAAATTTGAACCTATATTCATTAAAAAATTATATAAGTAAATATTTCATAAATGGTTTAAAACATTTTTCTTCTAAAACATTCAACATTATTTAAGATGGAAAGGTAAAATATAAATAATTGATATCAAGCTTTACATTAAAATTATTTAAACAAAACTGAAATATATGTATTTAAAAGTTTTAGTGGGGTGGGCTTGGTGGGGTGTAGTGGTTAAGTTCATGTGCTCCACTTTGGAGGCCTGGGGTTCATGGGCCTGGATCTATGCACTGCTCATCAAGTCATGCTGTGGCGGCATCCCACGTACAAAATAGAGGGATATGGGCACAGATGTTAGCTCAGGGCCAATCTTCCTCAGCAAAAAAAAAAAAAAAAAGTTTTAGCTAAATCCCATTAAGTATTTGTTACAAAAATAAATCTATTTTCAATTCCAGCATTCAGTGTTCATCTAGCTCTCAATGTAGAGAATCTAAGCATGTTACATCAAGATCTATATATGTGCAAGTTTAAGAGTAATATGAATTGTTTAATATTGCAAAATGTTCCTCAGCTGCCATGTGCAATGGGTACAAATGCTGTGCTCTTTGTACACCCCTTTGCAATAAGGAATAATTGGGACAATGAGAAACAAGAAAGGGGATGCTCTGGTATCGCTGGGGAGACTCGCTATACAAGTGTCTGATGCATTTACACTACAGGAAAGAAGGCTTTGATGGTTAATTCAGTTGTCTTTTCTCCTTCCTATGTGCTTCCTCTGCTCACATCCTCCCTGCACTGTGGACCGGTCCGTGTGATGTTGGCAGCAGCACAAGGACGAATCTTCAAGACATGCAGAAGCAAATGCTTTTGTTCTGCAGACATAGGACCAGAGATGCGGAGAAGTGTTACCCTGGGACACCAACAGTGTCAGGCAGACGGAGATGTTTAGTGCCATGGGCTGTACAGCACCGCTGCTGAGTACCAGACGCGGAGGAGCAGATTAGCCTGTGATTTTTAATATACTGTGTGTGTGTGTGCGTGCATGCACGCTGTCTATTCAGAGCCACTAATGGGAGGAGTCCAGGGCAGGGGTCCCTCTAGCCCGGGTCTAAAGGTAGGCTGAAGACTAGGTTAGACACAGCAACCATTCAAGTGGGGAGATAAAGGCTGCTGGCACTAGGTGGCAGATCACTCCCCAGACAGACCCGGGGAGCCCACGCCTGTCTAAAGAGAACTGTCAATATCCTGCCCTCACCCATTACAGACTTGTGGGGAAGTGGAACTCGTGTTGCTGGACACGATATCTCAAGAGAATGCCAAATTTTGGGTTTTTATGTGAAAGAACTGATATCAATGAATAATCCAAATTGAAAAACTGAAAAGCACATTCAGCGGGAATCACATCTTTAGGTTAGATTTGTTCCCAAAGCCACCATGATCAGCTTTCTGGCCCACTGCGTTTTACTATGTTTGTGCTTATTTTTGAAGCATTTGTGATCGCCAGTTCCTCATTCTGGATAAATACTACAGCAATGACAGGGTCAAAAGTGTAGAAGAAGTACAGGATGAAGTTAGAAAAGAAAGTGAAGGCTAAGTTCACACTGACGTGCACGCAAGGGTTACGTGTATTCTGTCACTTTGACTTTGCAGAACGTCGACTCGGCGATATCCTGATTATAAGTAGAGACGCCTCCATACCTGGACATGTGAGTCTATTTTTGGCTCTGCCACTAAGTTCAGATAATTTTTTAGAGATCTTCATTGTACTTCAACTTATTTTCAGTAATAGGAGAGTGAGTGGTGAAAAATGTGAGATTAGACTGTGGAAGAATGAAGTTAGTGATCTAAGGGGAGTATTTCTAGGAGATGTGAAGATTCGGGACATGGGGTTATAGCCTGTGGTTCTCGAGGGGCAAGCAGAAGATAGCTGGGCTGGGAGTGGGGAGGAAGCAAGAAAAGGGGAAGGTCGCAAGCATGTTTCAGGCATTTTGGAGCACAAGGGAGATGCCTGGTGGAGTGGTTAAGAGGTCAGACTGTCCCAAGTTCAAGACCCAGGTTTGGTACCTACAAGCTGGAAGAAGTTGCTTCTCCCTTTGAGCTTCTGTTTCACCATTTGTAAGAAAGAGGGTGATGATGGTCTACCGCAAGGGGCGGCTGTGAGCAGCCAATGAGCTCATCCAAGTCAAGGTCTAGTACACATCACTCAGTAAGTACTCAGTAAATGCTGGCTATCATTAGTAGGAGAATGATTGGGATTAGTGATGGGAATTTGGGAATCATCAGCAGAAAGGAGGACAGTTGAAATCTGAAGGGGGAGCATATATATTGGATATATATTGGGGAGCATATGTATTTGGGGGAGTAGAGGAAAAAAGTGGAACCCTCAGAGGGGTCAGAGAAGGAACAGTCAGGTAGGAGAAATGTCACGACAGGGTTAAGGGAAGGCCCGTCTGTGGAAATAAAACAGAGACCTTATTTTCAGAACAGTGCTGAGAGTGAAAATGATTTAGAATGGTGCTGTAGAAACTTTAGGGTACTGACGAATCACCTGGGAGAGGGTAAATGTTTAAAATGCAGATTCCCAGAAAGCCTGACTCAGTAGGTCTGGGCTGGGACCCAGGAATCTATATGGATTCCAACTGCGGACAGACAACAAGCCACACTTGGAAGAACACCGTGTGAAGACTGAGCATGCAGCGAGGGAGAGGAGACAGAGTGGCTACCGTCCTTTCAAGGTAGTTGGTTAGGGCATATGTGTGTCTTACACTCCACCGCCCATGCATCGAAGGAAGTACTTCAAGAGAAAAGTCTTCAAGAGAAAACAGGTTGCTTTCAATAGGTTGCTTGGTGAGTAAAGGAACGGATGGTGGTTGGCGGTGTTTATTTCTCCTGCATGTGTATAATGGCCAAGGGGACTCAAACATATGTGACCCTCGGTTTGGACAAGTGAATTAAATTGGCTGATTTTCAAGTATTAAACCAACCTCGCATTCCTGGAATAATCCAACACTGTCATGATGGATAGTGGGGAAGAGACACATGAAATAATACACAAACAAGCTGTTTGTTGAAATAGTTTTTAAACTATTCAATTTCAAATAGTTGAAATTTCACATCACTACTTAAGGAGCTTTCCTCTTAAAATGTGTACTTCAATTCCACTGCCCCATGAAATTTTCTATTAATGTAATAATTTTTTGGGCTTAGAAGTCTTTTATTGATCACTGTATTAAACCACTTGGCAGAAAAATTTATATATACATAATAAAAAACACTTTTTAACTTCCTTTGATCAGAATTGAGTTCCTATTACAATGACTATTTTTATGTAATTGATGAAAACAAGGTATGTACTACAAAATCAGAATGACAGAAAGTTGATAATTGTCGAAGCTGGGTTATGGGTACAGAAAGGATCAATATGATTCTCACTCCACTGTGTATGTTTAAAATTTTCCGTAATAAAAAGTTTAGAAACATATTGAAGAAATGTCTGCTATAAATTCTGGTTAAAAATTCCTAAACAAAAAAATGTAAAATTTTTACTGGCAATAATATTTTAACTAGATGGATGTGACTTGAATGGTCTCTTTCTTTGGTGCCGATCAAGTAGCAACCACTATTACCAGGTTCTTGTGTATTTTTCCAATGATACTGGATGAATATGTGAATAAATATTCATATGTACTCTTTTTGATATATAAATGGTAGCATATTGTGCGCATTCTGAACCTTACAGTTTTTCGCTCATGTATCTTTACCTATGACAATGTCCTATGAATATATATACATACATACATACACTTGCTTTATATTTTTTGAATATCTTCAGAGAATTCCATGGAATGAATGAACTGTAGTTATTTAGTCGGACTCCTCCCTCCTTCGGGGCATGTAAGTGATGTCCAATCTTTTGCCTTTACAATCAGTGCTACAATGGATAACCTTCACAAATATTGTTTTGCTCATCTCTGAGTTTATCTTAGAAAAAACAACACAGGTTTTTAAGACCAGTTTTAATAGAAAAATGCCTCCTTTCGGTAATTTAAGAAATACCTTTCATAGATTTAAAAACTTGATCCAAAGTGATTCTCTTGACTCACTTTTAATCTGGATCCTCATCCCCTTTCTGCTTTTCTAATTCGGACTAGCCAACCTCAATGACCTAATACAAATCTCACCTCTCATTATTTATTTTCCAAATATTTAAGCTCAGTTGATTACTCCTTTTTCTGAAATGACAGAGAAGGGAAAGCTAGCATTTATTGAGAATTTATGGTGTGCAGGTACCATATTAGGAGATGTATGACATGAGATATGTTATCTCTTGGAGCCCTCACAACATCCCCATGATGTTGACATTATTTAAAAATAAGAAAACTGAGGATCTGAGAGGTTAAGTCACTTGCCTAAAGTCACACAGCTGGTAAGTGGTGGGGATAGAGATTGATGCCAGGTCTGTTTGATTTCAGGAATTCATTCACTGCCTCTGGAGTTCTACAGTATATATCCATACCATCAGAGCCAAGGCTGTCGTGTCCACTTTTAAAACTACTTTTAGATTTATGGAAATATTGCAAAGATAGCAGAGGTCTATGTACACTTCACCCAGCTTCTCCTAATTAACAAACTAAGAAATTAACACTGGTGCAACACTAGCGAGTAAAACAGGCATTTTGTTTGTATTTCAGTAGTTTTCCCAATGACGTCCTTTTTTTCTGCTTTGGGATCCAGTCCAGAATATCACGTTGCCTGTAGGATTTGCTTTTAGTTATTTCTTTCCTGTATGTCTCAGCCCTCCCACTACTTCTTGAGAGCTTCTAGAAATATTACTGAACATGTGAGTCCACCCTAGTGCCCTAGGGACAGTCCTGGACCCCCAGCATGGAGCTACTCACAATGTGACATGATTTATCTGGCTTCGCCTGATTTATTAAGGTTCTGGCTGTGGAAGAAAACAGAAGGTTCCAGGGCTCCGGAATATCAGGTGTGCTAATGAATGTCCAGTAAAGCCGGGGGTGGGGTGGGGGGAGAGCCCATCAGCACCTTGTCACCATGTCTGCCAGGCGCTGGAGGAAGTGGGAGATTTGTTCATAACACCAGGTCATTTCCTCCCTTCCCGTCCCGACCTCCCAGCTCTTTCAGCAACAGCCAGCGGAAGTCACGGCCAAGTTACTTAGTGACATCTTAAGGTGAGGCAGAGAACTGACAGGGCGCGCTGGTCCAAAACTCAGAGGGGACCTTCCAAATCCAGAGTTCCCCTCCTTGGATGGGTTGCCACACAGAA
Organism: Diceros bicornis minor; assembly: GCF_020826845.1. Classification (NCBI taxonomy): domain Eukaryota; kingdom Metazoa; phylum Chordata; class Mammalia; order Perissodactyla; family Rhinocerotidae; genus Diceros; species Diceros bicornis. The sequence goes on along the minus strand of NC_080758.1, from coordinate 10,383,208 downwards.
ATATGAGAAGTCTAGACATTGAACGGACAGATCATACTTAATAAAAAGAAAATTTTGCCCCTGAGCTAACATCTGTTGCCAATCTTCCTCTTTTTGCTTGAGGAAGGTGGCCCCTGAACCAGCATCTGTGCCCATCTTCCTCTACTTTGTATGTGAGATGCTACCACAGCATGGCTTGATGAGCGGTGTGTAGGTCCGAACCCGTGAACCCTGGGCTGCCAAAGGGGGCACATGAACTTAACCACTATGCCACCAGGTCGGCCTGTAAAGTTGTTGTTTTTTTTTTTTTTTGCTGAGGAAGATTCGCCCTGGGCTAACATCTGTTGCCAATCTTCCTCTTTTTGCTTGAGGAAGATTCCTCTTGAGCTAAACATCTGTGCCAATCTTCCTCTATTTTGTATGTGGGTCACCACCACAGATGGCTGCCTACCAGTGGTGTAGGTCTGTGCTTGGGAACTGAACCCAGGCTGCCAAAGTGGAGCGCACGAAACTTAACCAGTAGACTATGGGGCTGGCTCCATAATAAAGTTTTTTAAATGTGTGAAGTTCATTCATTTATTGACTCAATAAATAAATACTGAATACATACTATGTTCCAGGCACTATCTCAGGGGCTAGGTATAAGCAATAAATGATGGAGTCCGAACTCCTGCCCTAAAAGAGCTTATACAGATACAGGAAGCAGATCAACAATCAATCAATCAATGAAATAATCAACATAGTAAATAGGCAAGTGAAATGTTAGCCAATTGTGGTGTTACATTCATTTAGTATTTATTTGAGCACCTGTGTGTGCCAGGTGCTGTTCTAAACTCTGGAGATGTAACAGGGAACAACACAGTCCCTCAGCTTTGAGAAGCTAAGAGAGATTCTAATAAAAGGGAGGTGATTTTAAATAGAGGGTCACAGAAGGCCTAAGAGAGTACCCTTTAATCTGGGATCAAAAAGATAAAAAAGAGCCAGCCTTGGGATAAGGGTGGAAAGAGCATTCCAAGCAAATGGGGCAGCATGTGCAAAGGTCCTGAGGTAGAAAAGAGGTCAGCGAGTTTGAAGAACTGAGAGAGAGGAATATAATGGAGAGCGAGTAGTGAGCAACAGGAGGAGAAGGCAACCTTGGAAAGGAGAGAATTTCAGTCCATGGGAAATTGGAAGCCACTGGGCGACATTGTTGCCATCTTGACATTTCCCAGAATCCCTTTCACCGTGGCTTCCAGGTTACAGACTGCCAGTGGGAGGCACTCGTAAGAAACTTGGCAGGCAGTACAAGAGAGGCTAGCTAGAGTCAGCTGCTGGCAGATGGAGGACTCGGCGGTGGGGTGGGGGGACGACGGACTGGCAGCTTCCTGAAGAACTTCGTATTAATTGTGGTGCTACCCACTGAGAGCTTTCTAAGGGTTCATAGTGGCTTTGGACAAGCTTGTGAAAACTACCCACTAAGGCACGTGTCAGCAGTCTATGCCTCAAGGGCCAAATGCAGCCCATCACCTGTCTGTGTAAATAAAGTTTTATTGGAACACAGCCATGCTCATTTATTTGTACATCGTCATGTCCGCTTTTGTGCTACAACAGCAGAGTTGAGAGGCCTGCAAAACGTAAAACATTTACTTTCGGGTCCTTTACAAAAAAGCTTGTCAACCGTGCGCCCAGGATGTGGCAGGCCAGTGTCGTCAGTGGCTGGCCTTGAGCGAGGCTGTGCTTCCCATGCTCGAGCACAGAGCGAGCTCTGTTAGCCTGACCTAACCCTGACACCATCAAAGGTTTTATGCTCTGGAATGATATGGTCCAGATAACGTTTTAAGATTATTTTTTGCTGCTGCTTGGAGGACGGATTAGAGCAAGGCGAGACTGGAAGTAAGGGGACCCATAAACAGGCAATTATCCAGGTGAAACATGAGGACGGCCTGCCCCAGGGGATGGCGGTGGGGATGGAGAGACAGGGAAGGCGCAGGACATAGGTTGGAGACATTCAGCAGCAATGGGCACACCTAGTGCCCAGATCATGATTTCAAACACTGTTCTCCAATAAAAGGAACCAGAGCTCCTTCGAGAAATGGCTGATTCCAGAGCTGGGGCAGGAAATATACGCGACGAGCCTGGAACATATTATGGTGCCAGAAAATAAGAAAGTGCTTAAAAAATGATGGGGGAGTGTTGAAAGGACATGGAAACAAACTTGAAGACCTCCCGATGGCCAAACCTGGAGCAATTTGAACAAGCAAGTAAGTAACAAGAATAATAAACGATGTAAGTCAATAATTGATTAAACAAATAAATGAGGGGGAAAGGACAGTGCTTCCTTACAGAAATTCCAATTAACAAATGTGAAAGGAATGACAGAATTTGAAAAATCACCATTTGGCAAACACCACAGGAATAACTGTTGCAGCCAAGAACCATTCACTGTTGCTGAAGTTGGTGGGCAAAAGAATGATGAGAAACAGGATATTTGCATAGGATCAAAGAATCTCCCCACAAGGCACTTATTAAGGGCAAAGAAGAAAAAAGTAACTTTAGAGTGGAGAAACCCTATAGACACAGCCGTCACCAAGTGACCACAGTTAACATCACCAGTAACGAGACACATTGACTTCAGGCAACTCCTGATATGATGCACGGATAAAGCCATCGGTGGCATTTCTGGAAAAGAAAAAAGCATAATCTCAACCTAATCATGGGAAACATCAAAGAATCCCAAATTGAGGAACATTCTACAAAATAACTGGTCAGGATTCTTTAAGCATCAAGGTCATGAAAGACAAAGGAAGACTGAGGATCTATCACAGAGGGGCAGTGACCAGGACAACTAAATGCACGTGGGATTTTGAATTGGATCCTAGAGCAGAAAAGGGACCTGAGTGGGACAAATCGGCAGAATTTGGATAAGGTCTGTAGATTAGTTGGCAGTATTGTAGGCAGGTTACTTTTCTCATTTCGATAGTTGTACCGAGGTTCTGTAAGATGTTAACATCTGGGGAAGCTGGGTGTAAGGTTTTTCTGGGAACTCTGTACTAACTTTGCAACTCTTTAAATCTAAAAAATTTTCAAGATAAAAAGTTGAAAGCTCAAGAAAAAATCTGGTTTGGAGATATGATCAACAGGACAGCTAGTCAACAGGTGTGCTGGGGAGGAAGGAAAGGGAAAAAAAGTTACCCCCTGCTTTGCATTCTTATCAACCAAGATAAGAGAGAGATACATGTAAAAATGCCCTAATACTTAAGGAAGATGAACCGTATAATCATCCCTGAACAATCTGTATCTCTGGTCTGTCTGTCTGTACATTTATCCATTTATTTGTTTACAATAAAATCTATTTTACACGTCAAGTAGGAGTTACATAGTTGGGCATCACCTTGTTCCTAAAATTCCGGAAGGACTAAATGTGGTGGAGAGCAGAGAGACCGGCTTTATTAACGTCTATCTTGATTTCATTATCTGAAATTAGAATCTTTTGTGAATATTTGAGGCAAAACACTAGAATTAGCGAATATTTACTTTGTGTCACAAAATAGAGAGCCTATTGCCACAAGGATACAATTTATGGGGGATCAAATACGATGATCCTAATAATAGCCATCATTAAGTGAACACCTACTATGTGTCAGGATTTGGACCAGGTACCAAAGATGCCTCATCTCACTTAATCCTCCCAACAACCCTGTGCCCACCATTTAGGTGAGGGTGCTGAGCCTCCCGGAAATAAATGGACCTGCTGGAGGCGAAGGCATTTGAGGGTCACTGCCCCAGGCGTCTCAGCCAGTAAGTGGCAGAGCTGGCCTGAGATGTGAGTCTGTGCTTCTAACCACAGCTGCAGGGCCTCTGTTTTGTGTTCCACTCTCTCCACAATTAGCAGAGGGCAGGACCATTCAGGAAGTGCTTACAATTCTGTCCAAGTCATTGTCCAAGCTGAGAGAGCAACGTAGCCAGTTTGTGTATTATGGAGACTGGAGCCTCATATCCCACGTTTTATATTTTGGCCACCCTGGACATACGCTTGGCATCACCAGCTGTAAAAGTTTGCCAGTCCTATGGTTGGAACAATCTCACTTCTCCTTCCTCAAGCCAGGCTTGCTACAGCCCCTGGCATATGGACCTCATCAGTCATCTGTCTGTCCACAGCCTTTACCCATGTTTTTCCCTATTGGGTTGTCTTTTTCTTATTGATTTGAAAGAGTTCTTTGTGCATTCTGCATGTGAATCATTTCTCTAAGAGAACTGGCAAATATTTCACCCGGTACCCTGTTTTTCTTTTAACTTTCCTCTTGGTGCCTTATTATTACTATTATTGGTGTTTTAAATCTGGAGCTGTCAAATCTCTTTCTTTGATAGTTTTTGCATCTTTTGAATAAAGTCATAAATGCATTCTTCCATATTTTCTTCTACAACTGTCAGTTTTGTTTTTTAGGTTTTGTTATTTAATCAACAAAGATTTATTTTTGTAACTAAAGTAGGGAATTTAACTTTACTTTTTTCCAATTTGATAGTCAATTTTCCCAGCCACATTTATTGAATTGTTCCCAATCTTTCTCTTTTTAAATTATATGTTAGATTTAAATCTTTTACAAATATCGTGTATTACTTTTATAATAGCCAGTTCTGGTGTTCTTGTGGTTAAGATTTGGTGCTCTCACCACCATGGCCTGAGTTCATTTCCCAGTCAGGGAACCACACCACCCACACCATGTGTTGGTTGTCATACTGTGGTGGCTGTGTGTTGCTGTGATGCTGAAAGCTATGCCACCAGTATTTCAAATACCAGCAGGGTCACCCATGGTGGACAGGTTTCATTGGAGCTTCCAGACTAGACAGACTAGGAAGAAGGACCTGGCCACCCACTTCGGAAAAAATTGGCCATGAAAACCCTATGAACGGGAGCAAAGCACTGCCTGATAGAGCGCCGGAAGATAAGAGGATGGTGCACAAAGACTGGGCAGGCTTCCGCTCTGCTGTCCACAGGGTCACTAGGAGTCAGAATCTACTAGATGGACTAACAACAACCCTAAGGACAGGCGAGAAGCCAAAGTAAAAGGTGACAAAAATAGGGTTAGAATCCTGAATGTACTTTTTCAGCAACGATCACGTAGAGATATGGAGAACCACTATAATGGCCAATGCAGAGAGAGGGAAGAAAACAACAAAACTGGAAGAACAAGAGGTCTCTTTCAGAAGATTCAAGAAATCAAAGGGAAATTCAAACCTAGATTAGGAATGCTGAATGACCAACAGGGAAGCACACTATCTGATCACGAGAAAATAAAGGGAAGGTGGGAACAGTATACTGAAGATCTACACAGAAGAGACAAAGGATGACAGGTTCCTTGACGAAGATTGCTCTGAGGAAGAACCTGTAATTTTAGAAAGTGCAGTGACAGTTGCTCTGAAAGTACTGGGAAGAAATAAGTCACCGGGGTAGATGGGATATCAATAGAATTATTTTAAGCCACAGAGACTGAATCTGTCAAAACCCTAACAAGAATAAGCCAACAAATATGGAAAACAAAACAATGGCCTACAGACTGGAAACACTCAATATATAGCCCAATCCCCAAGAAAGGAGACGCCAAGGAGTGCAGTAACTACAGAACATTGCTCTAATTTCCCGTGCAAGTAAAGTGACGCTCAAGGTGCTACAAGAAATGCCTGATGTCCAAGCTGGAGTTTGAAAAGGGAGAGGCACGCGAGGTCTAACTGAAATTATTCATTGGCTACTGGAGTGCTCCAGAGAATTTCAGAAGGTTAGTCTATGTTTTACAGACTACAGTAAAGCCTTTGACTGCATGGATCGTGAAAACCTATTGGCTGCTCTGAAAGAAATGGGCGTGCCTCAGCCCTTGATTGTCCTGAGGCATAACCCGTATTGTGGACAAGAACCCTGTCAGGACAGAATCTGGAGAGACAGAACAGTTTCCTGTAGGTGTCAGACAAGGGTGCATTTTATCTCCCTTATCTGTTTAATCTGTACGCAGAACATATCACATGAAGAACGGGGCTAGACTCAGATGAAGGAGGAGCGAAAATTGGTGAAAGAAATATCTACAATCTAAGACATGCAGATGACACCATCTTAGTGGCAGAAAGCAGCAACGACTTGAAACCACTTCTGACAAAAGTAAAAGAAGAAAGTGCCCCAGCAGGACTGCATCTGAACATAGAGAAGAAAAGAATCACAACTACCGAAGAACGACACAACTTTAATGTAGACAATGAAGACACTGAAATTGTTAAAGATTTTGTTTACTTTGGTTCAGTCACCAGTTTAATGGAGACTGCAGCCAAGAAATCAAGGGAAGACTGAGACTCAGAAGGGCAGCAATGAAGGAATTAGGAAAGACCATCACCTGTAAGGAAGTGTCATTAGAGACCAAGGCCAAGATTGTCCATACCCTCGTATTCCCAATTACTATACGAGCGTGAGAGCTGGGCAGTGGAGAAGGCTGACGGGAGAAAAATGGATTCATTTGAAATATGGTGTTAGCGGAGAGCTCTGCGGACACCCTGGACTGTCAGAAGGATGAACAAGTGGGTCCTAGAGCAAATGAAGCCTGAACTATTGCTGGAGGCAAAAATGATAAAACAGAGGCTGCCCCACTCCGGGCACATCATAAGGCAGGATTCTTTGGACAAGACAATAATGCTGGGAAAAGTTGAAGGCAGCAGGAAAAGAGGAAGACCAAATATGAGATGGATGGACTCCATAAAGGAAGCCACAGGCATGAGTCTACAGGAGCTGAGCAGGGCTGTTGGGGACAGGACATTGTGGACTTCACTCATTCATGGGGTTGCCAGGAGTCGGAGCGGACTTGATGGCATGTAACAACAAACTTTTATAATAATAATAAAAGACATACAATTACTTAAAAGGAATAAAATCATATATTGATGTCTATCTCTCCTTCTCTCAGTGTCTTGAACAATGCCAGGCACATAGTATGTGCTCAATAAATCTTTCTGCAACAAAGGCATCAACTTTTCTGTTTTCTACTTAACAGTATTGTGGGCAATACAATCTTCACGTTAGCTATGGCATCATTATAGGTATTTTGGGAGTAAGATCATAATATTGAAGGTTTTGTTCTCTTAGTGCCAGTTTTTAGTTAGATTATACAGAATCCCATTCTATGGATATAAAAACATAATGTTGGGTGCCAGGGTTCTTTATTTTAAAAATGAAATAAACAAATCAAATATAATCTTCCTGCCCTCTTTATGCCCTTTATCACTGGTGGATTATTCATATCACATATTTTCAGCTATTCTTAAACTGCAGCAATCCTGAATCTTTTCCCAAATAATTAAATGAGTTTACAGAAATGAGAGCACAATGAGCAGCCCTTGATAGATACTAGATAAGCATTTCTCCTTCCTTCCTTTTAAATATGACGACTTTAACGGATCGCTGGGGGTGGATTACCTCCCTCTCCCACACCCTCTCCAAAGCTCCCATTCATTTTGTGACATAAAGAGCTTTGTCAACTGCTGCACATTGCCAATTTTTAGGTTGCCCTCAGAGTTACTGGAAATCCGGCAAAGCTGCACATCTATTTTATAGTGGCGCCCACCCCCATACCCTTCCCTTGATCACTGCCGTGTTCAGCTATCAAGAGTTACATTTAAACATGGGAGTAGACACAGTCTGTGAGGCTATTAGCAATGAAGGATAATCAATGGGAAATGGTTCCCTGCTGGGCGATAGTGAAGCAGAGTCATCACCAAAAACCAATTGTGCCGGCAGCTCTTGGTCATCGTGAACGTCACTGTCCAACAATTAGAAGTTACAGCATTTTGCTGAGTCCTGTGATTTATATACAAGCAGTATTTAATATTGATTATGCAAGTCAAGGCACATGGGATAAATTCCCAACATTCTTGGGGCAAAAAGTCCAGGTTTTTAATAATTTCTCTTTTTGCTGGTTACTACAATAATTATGTACTCAATAAAGTGGCGAGATTTCAAATGATTTTCTGTCTCTACTGTGCTTACTGTGCTGCTGGAGTAACGGGCTGGAGGGGTTTATAATCGCATATTGACACCTGGTCGTTGACACTCATGACTCTTGGTATTTTTCGCCATTCTTTTTAAAATATATTATATATCACTTAAACTATGCAAAAATACAACCATGTATGGATTTTTAAAAACTCCTCTACTAATGCCATTAAAAGTTACTAATGCAATAATGATAATCAGCTTATCTAAATTAGTAGTACTTAACAAAATAATGCCCAGTTATGGAGGAGGGTAAAGTAAAGTTGGCCTTTCCAATCGCTGATGAGTATAAACCGGAACAACCCTTGTAGAAAGCAATTTGGCAACATTTAGTGAGAACCTTAAAAATGTTCATACCCTTTGACCCAGTAATTCAATTTCTGGGAATCCATCTGAAGAAAATAATCCCATATATGGAAAGAGCTTTATGCATTAAGATGATAAATGAAACCTTATTTTTAATTATAAAAAATTAGAAGAAACCCAAATGTTCACTGAGGGAGCAATCGTAAGTAATTTACAAGTAGTATATAATAACATGGGGAAACCCATGTCAGGTTTCAAAGTAACAATTTTCAAATTGTGCATACATCAACATATATTAGACAATGATGTAAAAACATACTAAGCAGAGCAAAAGACTATGAAAATAGAGCAAAACGTTAGCAACTATTGCCTATGGATTTGGGACTAGATTATAGATAATTTTACTTTTTTGTATTATTTTGTATTTTCTGTAAGCAAGAATTTAATTCACATAAAAAATGATTGTATTGCAATTGTTTTTAAAATATTAAGATCAATATTTTGGTGTGAAATATCAATAATACATTGCATCGTTCCCAGTACAATATGACCTGTTTTTAAGAGATGTGGTAACGTTCTTGGGGAATATTGTATTAAAGGAAAAGACAAGAGTGGCGGCACGGCGGGGGGAGGGCGGCAGTAAGTAACAGATGCAGTCAGGGACTAGATCACTTTAGGACTGAAATTTTCTTTTCTGCAAAAACAAGGTGAGCTGCTGTGACTACTGCACTAACTGAACCAACTCCTACTCTATCCTGAAGTTAGAACACTAGAGAATAGCAAAGAACCCCACAAAGGTGATGGATTCCTCCAGGCTCGCACTGGGAAAGGAGAGGTTCTGTGCAATTCACAAACTGCATTGTGAAGAACGCTTTTCAGTTTGTTATCCAACTGTTTTCCAGAGACCGGCAGAAAATGAGGTTAAAAATGTCCAAAGGTGGGAGTGGCGGGGAGATGGGTGGAGAAGCAGAGGGCGGAAGTAAAACAGGAGAAAGATGCTCATAAAATTTTTAAATTCCAAAGGATTTTACCACTTAATGTATCACAGATATTTAGAACACGGACATCAAAGTAAACAAATGAGAACCTGGCAGATACATTTACAAGCTATTTTTATTATTTATTTAATACTTGCTTGTTGTAAAAAGCCTAATAGAATAGAAGGATATTAAAAAGATATTGAGGATATTATGATAATAGAAGGGTATTAAGAAGCTCTCCTCCTCTCCCCACATCTGCTTCACGCACCAGAGATAGCCACCATTCAAGTTATCGCATATCCTTCGAGACGATATCCACGCACATACCTTCTTTTTTAAACACCAGAGGGGATTACACTGTAGAGTGCTCTGCAACTTGCTTTCTGTTTACTTAATAATTGACCTTCAAGCACTCTCCATGTCAACATGCATGCATCAACTGTGCTTTTTCTTAAAAAAAAAAGATTTGTGTGGTCATCCACTGTATGGCTGTATCAAAATTTGACCAGCTCTGCATGTACCCATGGAAGTTTCGGTTGTATCCTGCTAACCGCTCTCATGGACAATGCTACTCTCAAAGTATAATCCTTGTACATATTCATATGCATATTTAATCAAATTAATTCCACAGGAGAAATTCCTATAAGCAGAATTGCTGGGTCAAAGGGTACTCGCATTTTATATTTTGGTAATTATCATTAAATTGCTGTCCAATAAGTCTCCTCCTAGCAGAGCATGAGAATTCTCTTTCCCCAGTCTCTGGCTGTGGAATTAAATTTTGTTTATAATGAATAGATGATTTCTATTCTATTGTGTCCACTTATTTTCAAAGTACAGGCATTTTTTATTTGACCAACAAGAAGAGCATAAAGGATGAGATGTGTGTAGGTTTGTCCAAATTCAAGTATGAGCATCAGAAATTCCTATTAACAAAGTAAATCCAATACAAAAATTATATCATTAATTCCAAAGTCACATATAAATGATTTGAGGATTAAGGAAATTCCTGCGCATCCTAGTAGGCATGGGTAATTGAGAACTGTGGGCTACTTACCACTCATTTAAAAATGTAAATTATAATTAGCTAGCTCTTGATCTGGGGCTTGGTATGTGCCAGGCACTGTTCTAGCTCTTTACATAGATTAACTTATTTAATCTTCATGACAACTCTGTGAAGTAGACACTATGATTATCTCCATTTTATAGAGCAAAAAAATGAGGTACAGAGGTCTTAGGTAATATGACCAAGGTCACGCAACCAATAAAATGATGGAGGTGGAAATCAAACTGGGCATTCCGACTGCAGCCAACTACCATGCTACATCTGAAGTTCATCCTCAGGAAATAAGGATGCATTCCACAGTTCTCCACAAAGCTTTTCATCCTAGCATTTACAACAGAGAGAACTTCCTTACCTGCCTTTGGGTTGGAGGTGCCCCTCATAGCAAGATGTTGCAACGGCTGGATGATAGGTTTTTAATTTTTATTTTGCTTTTCTACATTTCCTCCAGTGACCACATACCGCTTTTGTAATAAGAAAAAGTTACTTTATAATATTGACGGTTCTTAAGGACAGAACACTTTCTTTTTCTTGGGGTGAGGAAGATGGTCCCTGAGCTAACATCCATGCCAATCTTCCTCTACTTTGTATAACGGATGCCGCTGCAGCATGGCTGGATGAGTGTTGTGCGGGTCTGCACCCGGGATCTGAACCTGTGAACCCTGGGCCGCCAAAGCAGAGCGTGTGCGAACTTATCCATTATGCCACTGGGCCGGCCCCCAGAATACTGTTTTTTTTTTTTTTTTTTGGTGAGGAAGATTAGACCTGAGCTAACATCTGTTGCCAACCCTCCTCTATTTGCTGAGGAAGATTGGCCCTGGGCTAACATCTGTGCCCATCTTCCTTTATTTTATGTGGGATGTCTGCCACAGCATGGCTTGATAAGTGGTGCGTAGGTCCACGCCCGGGATTCAAAACTGCAAACCCCGGGCTGCTGAAGTGGAGCACGCAAACTTAACTACGCCACCGGGCTGGCCCCTCCCAGAATAATTTTAATAACACAAAGTGGCTCATCTTTCAAATGTCTTATCTAGTCTACCTACCAACAGCTACTGAGCATCAGGAAGGTTTCATTACATCAAACCACAAAACCACGTAGACACTAGGGGCAAAGTTTCAAAACTCCTCATTGTAACAATCATGTTGGTGACTCATACACCTCACATACAAATCTGAAAGATACTCCATGCCCACAGAACTGAGCATAGATTTCAGCATCACAGGGTCTGTATCCCCAATGGAGTGAATCACTGGAGGGGAGTTAGATGCACAAAACAACAACAACAAAACAAACAAAACAAACCCCAAAGCAGAATTTGATGAGAGCTACTGTCTGCTTTGGGAGAGAAGAAAGAGAAAGTACTTCTGGTTGGGGCGTGATTAGGAGGTGGCATTTGAAACAGGCTTTAAAGGATGAATAGCATTCCAACAGAGACTGCAAAGCCCCTGCTAAGTGCTGCTCAGGGTTTGTTGGTACTCTCCTCTGATGCATTTTTTGCTTAAACTCATCTGCTGAGTAGTACACAGAGCACTTAAAATCCACTGTCCCCATTGCCACTGGGATACAGACTGCCGAGAGACCTGGAACAGCTCAGAGGCTGATGCTGTGGGACCTCAGGTTGGTTGCCTGAGTCTGAATTCCAGCTCCACTACTCATCACCCATATGACCCTGCGCCAGTTCCATGGCCTCAGCTGACCTGTGTGTAAAACGGGGAGAAGAGCGCTTCCTTCACAGTTCTTGCGATGATGACATGACTTACGGTAGATAAAGCACTCAGAAGAGTGACTGGCACAGAGTAATCACAAAACAAAGGCGAGCTGTTGTCATTACAGTGAGTGCCACCTGTGGTAGGTTAGAGCAGGGTGGGCAAGTCTCTTCTGTAAAGGCCTGGATTGTAAATATTTTAGGCTTTGCAGGACAGATGGTCTGTCTTAACTACTCAACTCTGCGGTTGCAGCACGAAAGCAGCCACAGATAAGGTAAATGAATGGGCGTGGCTACAGTGTCATTCATGGACACACATTTCCATTTCATATAATTTTCACATCACAAAATGTTTTTCTTTGAGTTCTTTTTCCTTTTCAACCATTTAAAAATCTGAAAACCATTCTTAGCTCAAGGGTTGTACAAAAACAGGTGGTGGGGGGTAAACTGGGTGAAATGTACAAGGGGTCTCTTTGTATTGTTTCTCACAACTGCATGTGAATCTATAATTATCTCAACTGTACATTCAGATTCCAAGAAAACTATTTACAAAAATGGACAGCAGGCCAGATTTAGCCCATGGACTGTAGTTTGCTGATCCCTGGATTAGACTATTGGTCCCAATTCTTTACTTCCCTCTAATAGGATTATACACACACACCCTTTGCTATAGAACTTTGCAGAGTCCTCTCACTGCTGATGAAGTATTTCCCCGCCCCTTTCATGTTGGGCTTGCTCCAGCCAATGGAATATTAGTAGACATGATGTGAGCAGAGGTTTTAACTAGTTTTGTGAGTTTGCCTTGCCCTCTTGCACTCCTGTGATCGGCCACAAGAAGATCATGGTAGTGGCTGACCCAAGGAGAGTGTGGAGATCCACGGAATAAACTGGAACCCAATCTGAAATTTGGAGCCATATCCAGTTAACCAGAAGCCTAAAACTGAGCTGTCCTTGTCAACCATAAGTGTTTGTTGTGAGTCCCTGGATTTTGGGGGATGGCTTGTTATGCAACATTATCTCAGCAGTAGCTGACTAATACACCATCTAACACTCTTAGCCATCAAGCATTAGGGCATTGCTTTTCCAGAGTGGTCCTTGTCAGGGTGTATGTTTTGTTCACTCCACTGTAGTCTCCATTTTCCAGATGAAGGACTATCAATTTAGAGCAAATAGTTTGACTAAACGAATGTGGGATTATTTTAATGGTCAACCATGCCCACTGGATATAAAAAGTTAGGTCTTACGGCTAGAGGGGAAGGAAGAGAAAGCTCAGGGGCACGTGTGTCCTGTTAGTCTTCGCCTACCCGGGAACACTTTTTAAAACTTGAATAATTTCAGAGAACAAGAAGACCAGATTGTCAGTCCATATGTCCTTGATGGGACGGTCACTGGTAATGCATCATGACGTGCAGGGAACGCATCTCCAAGGTGACTGCAATGATCCTTGCATAGCCCAGCAGTGAACGTCCATCTCAGATGGGGCCCTCATGTAGATGGAAGAAGTAGAAAAGGAAAAGAGCGGAGGGACGTCATTCACAAGGTGGGAGACTGCTTGGTGTGTAGGAACGAATTAGGGTGAGGAGAGAGAGCTATGGGGCTGGAGAGAGAGCCTTCAACCCACACTGAAGCACTTCCCACGTGGGCAACGGGAACCATCTCGAGGGAATGCTCAGGGACCATGACCTACCAGTGACCAACGTCTCTGCCCTTCAGGATCTCAATCTGTAATGTGGGGCCAGCATTACCTCCACTGGAAAGTTGCTGTACAGAGTAGATGTTTGTGAGGCTTAGAGCATCACCTGGCACTGGTAGCTACCATAATTATCTTTGGCAGCTAACCCAACACAAAAACAGCCATGATGACAAATTTTAAATCGAGACACTTTTCTTTTTTCTCTCCAAAGCCCCAGCGCATGGTGGTATATCCTAGCTGTAAGTCCTTCTAGTTCTTCTCTGTGAGCTGCTGCCACAGCATGGCAACTGACAGATGGGTGGTGTTGTTCCATGACCGAGAAATGGACCCAGGCCGCTGAAGTAGAGTGTGCTGAACTTTAACCACTAGGCCATGAGGGCTGGCTCAAATCAAAACTTTTTTGTTGTTGTTGTTGAGGACAATTAGCCCTGAGCTAACATCTATTGCCAACCCTCCTCTTTTTGCTGAGGAAGATTGGCCCTGGGCTAACATCTGTGCCCATCTTCCTCTATTTTATATGTGGGATGTGTGCCACAGCGTAGCTTGATAAGCAGTGTGTAGGTCCGCGCTGGGATCCGAACCTGCGAACCCCTGGCCACTGAAGCGGATTGGTCGAACTTAACCACTACGCCACCGGGCTGGCCTCATTTTTTTTTTTTAGTAGAAAGCCATACAGGGTTTGCTTTTTTTTTTATTTATTTTTATTTATTTTTTATTGGTTTATAACATTGTAAAAATTTCTGGTGTACATCATTGTACTTCTATTTCTGCATAGATTACATCATGTTCACCACCAAAATAGTAATTACAACCCATCACCACACACATGTACCGAATTATCCCTTTCACCCTCCTCCCTCCCCCCTTCCCCTCTGGTAACCACCAATCCAATCTCTGTCCCTATGTGTTTGTTTATTGTTGTTATTATCTACTACTTAATGAAGGAAATCATACGGTATTTGACCTTCTCCCTCTGACTTATTTCACTTTGCATTATACCCTTAATGTCCATCCATGTTGTCACAAATGGCTGGATTTCATCGTTTCTTATGGCTGAGTAGTATTCCATTGTGTATATATACCACATCTTCTTTATCCATTCGTCCCTTGATGGGCACTTAGGTTGCTTCCAAGTCTTGGCTGTTGTGAATAACGCTGCAATGAACACAGGGGTGCATGTACCTTTGCAAATTGGTGTTTTCAAGTTCTTTGGATAAATACCCAACAGTGGAATAGCTGGATCATATGGTAGTTCTATCCTTGCTTTTTTGAGGAATCTCCATACTGTTTTCCATAGTGGCTGCACCAGTTTGCACTCCCACCAGCAGTGTATGAGAGTTCCCTTCTCTCCACATCCTCTCCAACACATGTTGTTTCCTGTCTTGTTAATTATAGCCATTCTGACGGGCGTGAGGTGATATCTCATTGTAGTTTTGATTTGCATTTCCCTGATAGTTAGTGATTTTGAACATCTTTTCATGTGTCTGTTGGCCATCTGTATATCTTCTTTGGAGAAATGTCTGTTCAGGTCTTTTGCCCATTTTTTAATTGGGTTGGTAGTTTTTTTGTTGTTGAGATGCATGAGTTCTTTATATATTTTGGAGATTAAGCCCTTATCAGAAGTATGGTTTGCAAATATCTTCTCCCAATTGTTAGGTTGTCTTTTCATTTTGTTGATGGTTTCCTTTGCTGTGCAGAAGCTTTTTAGTTTGATGTAGTCCCATTTGTTTATTTTTTCTATTGTTTCTCTTGCCCAGTCAGATGTGGTGTTTGAAAAGATGTTGCTAAGACCTATGTCAAAGAGCGTACCGCCTATGTTTTCTTCTAGAAGTTTCATAGTTTCAGGTCTTACATTCAAGTCTTTAATCCATTTGGAGTTAATTTTTGTGCATGGTGTAAGGCAAGGGTCTACTTTCATTTTTTTGCTTGTGGCTATCCAGTTTTCCCAACACCATTTGTTGAAGAGACTTTCTTTTCCCCATTGTATGTTCTTGGCTCTTTTGTCAAAGATTAGCTGTCCATAGATGTGTGGGTTTATTTCTGGGCTTTCGATTCTATTCCATTGATCTGTGTGTCTGTTTTTGTGCCAGTACCATGCTGTTTTGGTTACTATAGCTTTGTAGTATATTTTGAAATCAGGAAGTGTGATACCTCCAGCTTTGTTCTTTTTTCTCAGGATTCCTTTAGCTATTCGGGGTCTTTTGTTGTTCCATATAAATTTTAGGATTCTTTGTTCTATTTCTGTGAAAAATGTTGTTGGAACTTTGATAGGGATTGCATTGAATCTATAGATGGCTTTAGGAAGTATGGACATCTTAATTATGTTAATTCTTCCAATCCAAGAGCACGGAATATCTTTCCATTTCTTTGCGTCTTCTTCAATTTCTTTCAGAAATGTTTTATAGTTTTCGGTGTACAGATCTTTCACCTCTTTGGTTAAGTTTATTCCTAGGTATTAGCCCTGAGCTAACATCTATTGCCAACCCTCCTCTTTTTGCTGAGGAAGATTGGCCCTGGGCTAACATCTGTGCCCATCTTCCTCTATTTTATATGCGGGATGTGTGCCACAGCGTGGCTTGATAAGCAGTGTGTAGGTCCGCGCTGGGATCCGAACCTGCGAACCCCTGGCCACTGAAGCGGATTGGTCGAACTTAACCACTATGCCACCAGGCTGGCCTCATTTTTTTTTTTAGTAGAAAGCCATACAGGGTTTGCTTTTTATTCTTTATTTTTTTGCTGGGAAAGGTTTGCTCTGAGCTAACATATCTTGCCAATCTTTCTCTCTCTCTCTTTTTTTTCTCCCCAAAGCCCCAGTACATAGTTGTATATTCTAGTTGTAAGACCTTCTAGTTTTTCTATGTGAGCTGCTGCCATATCATGGCTACTGATAGACGAGTGGTGTGGGTCTGTGACTGGGAAATGAACCTGGACGACCAAAGCGGAGCATGCTGAACTTTAACCACTAGGCCATCAGGGCTGGCTCAAATCAAAACTTTTGTAGGTATAAAAGACATTTCCAGTGGTGACCACCTCTTGAAAGAAAAAATGAGGGACCATGATGGGAGAGATTTTTCACTGCACATCCTCTGGTTTTGCTTGATTTTTTAAAAACAATGTGTATTACTATGTTAAAAGATAAAACGTTTTAAGAATGCAAGACTTTTTATAAATGACTTTCATATTAAGGAAAGATGGCATGTTGAGCTTTCTAATTAAGCAAACCTTTGACAAAGGTAAATTTATTTCATATCACTTAGATGGCTGAGAAACACTAGAGTCTTTAATCTACAGCTAGATGGCAAAGGCTTTTGTATTTGAGCTGTAATATAAAACCAATATTTGGGAACAGCACACATCAGAAAAAATCATATTCAAACATTCTGTTCATGTCCAAAACAATCTAAGAAATAAGTGAGCAGTTTAAAATTGTCCTATTTTCATAAGCTGTTCTGACTGGCAAGGGTTGTAAATTATAGCCTGGGGGCAAATCCGTTAATTTACCAATTACCCGTTAATTTATTTTTTTAATTGAAATTTTTATTGAAATCATTGTAGATCCATGTGCCGTTGTAAGAAGTAACACAGAGAGAGATCTCTCGTATACTTTGCCCGGTTTTTCCCGTAACCCACCACCTGTTTTTGCACAGTCCATGAGCTAAGAGTAGTTTTTAGATTTTTAAATGGTTGGGAAAACAATCAAAGAAAAATATTTTGTGATGTGAAAGTTACATGAAATTCACATTTCAGCGTCCACAAAGATTTAATGGAACACAACCAGGCACATTCGTTTAGGGATTGTCTGCAGCTGCTTCTGTGCTACTATGAGGTCAGATTGAGTAGTTGCAACAGAGACCCATGACCCACAAAGCCTCAATATTTACCACCTGCTCTACAAAAAAGCTGGCCGACCCCTGGGCTAGAGACTGGGCTAGGGTCAGGGAAGAAGTGAGTATCTGCAATCAAGATACTTCTTTCAAAGACAAAACATTTCTAAATGACATCTGCACCATGGATTCCCTCAGATATGGATATATGGATATTAGAAATCTCTTCTTGCAAACGGGGACAAACAGACAATTGAAGAAGAAGCAAATATATCTAGTTATTCTCAAAATGCAGAGATGTCTATGGGTTTTAAAAGAACTACACACAGGGAATCAATTTCTCTTAAATATAAAGGGATCGTTTTTCAAGGCTCAAAGAAATGGAGGTAGATTGTTATCACATCCACAAGTCACCACCAATAAAACTGGAATACCATTCCCCTCCCAGGACGCAGATGACACTGTGCCGGATACTGTAATTAACTGCCCTCTTATTCGTGTGTTACCCTCCCAGCTGTAAGGTAAAAATTCCACCCTTAGCATTAGACTTTTGTGACCTCTCAAGTAACACATCACACAGAGAGAGCACGTGAGTGTGTGCAAGGCCTTCAGAACTTCAGAATTGTTTGACAACCGTACAGTGTCTGTTTTCTAGAGGCCAAAGTCCTTCAAACTAATGTGAGGATAGAGCCATCTGAAGAGCAGTTTATCAGAAGTAGACTGTACACAGTATTACAAAGAGCCCTGTTTGGTGAATCTCGCCCAACGCGAGGGTGTTTTTTTGGGGGGAGGGAAGTATTCAAATGCTGGTGTTAGTTGATCTGGTGGGATGGAAGCAACTGAAAATTCAAATTTCACTAAGAAAACCCTTCAGCATCAGAAGTCTTAACATAGGATCAAGGGGACCATGGATGGAATTCTGGGTGGGGGCCAGAGACTTGGATGAGAAAGAAAATGAATCTTTATTTCACTAGGCTCTAACTGAAATCGAACATTCCTGTCAAATTTGCACGTAGGCACCAAACCACAGCAGTATTAGCAGGAGCTGTGGTTTGGTGAACAAATCAGATATTTTTATCTAACATCATGGTTGTTGTAGCTACCTGGAAATACCATTTATGCTCATCGCCACTTCAAAATAAGAGCAGTTACTAGATCTGCTGGAGCTTTTAATGTGTTAGTAAAAAGGTACATAATTAAAAAAATATTGATAACTATTTCAATATAATTGCTTTCCTTTGCAAACCTACGCATCTGTTTTATTCTTTTAAACGTCACTCTGAGAGGGGATTCACAGACTTCATCAGACTGACAAAGGGTCCATGACTCAAAAAACAATGAAAAGCTCTGGCCTTAAGGCAGGTCTGGGTAAGGAGTTCACTGGGAGGCCTCAGACACGGGTTCTAATCCTGCCCAACTACGTGACCTTAGACAGGTCTCTTTATCTCTCATCTTCATTTTCTTCTCTGTTAAAGTGGAAGCAGGGGCGGGCCCAGTGGCGCAAGCGGTTAAGTGTGCGTGCTCTGCTGCAGCGGCCCGGGGTTCGCAGGTTCGGATCCCAGCGCGGACACATGAACCGCTTGTCAGGCCATGCTGTGGCGGCGTCCCATGTAAAGTGGAGGAAGATGGGCACGGATGTCAGCCCAGGGCCAGTCTTCCTCAGCAAAAAAAGAGGAGGATTGGCAGATGTTAGCTCAGGGCTGATCTTCCTCACACACAAAAATAAAGTGGAAGCGTCTCCAGGCGCACGTGGGGCGTAAACAAGATCCCATCTGAAGTGCCTCCTGAAGTGTCTCCTGAGAACAGCTGCTCACAAGCTCAGGCGGCTATTTATACTCGTGCGAGTTCAAGTGCGGTTATCACCAAGTTCAGTATTGAAGCAGAATTTGCAATTGTGTAACCTGCCTGTGTTGGGGGAATGTAAGGTTGGTCATTCCTGCAACACCTGACCCAGCATACGGTTGGACAGCCTAGGGACATTTTTCCGACCATCTAACAATACCCACATTTGAAGTCTTTTCCCAGCCAACCACAGAGCTCACCGTTCTGCATCAACAATTAGAACTCAAGCGGTTCTGGTGCTGATTCCCCACCTCCGCCAGTGGAAGACCCCTAGACCAAGGAGGTTGGAGGAGAGTCAGACTGTGGGCAGTGGAGTCCAGCACACTTGGCTTTGACTATCCTATACTAGAGGCGTAACCCTGAGCTAGGTAAGTTCTCTGAAGCTCAGCTTTCCCTCCTAAGGACGAATGCAGATGCCTTTGGCGGTGAGGTCTGAGGGGCAACACACAGGGATTCTGAACATTATGGTTCATAGTGCCGGCCCCTCCCATCCAGAGCCCTGGCTGGCCAGCCCAGGCAGGAGTCTCGATTTCAATGGCTGAGGCCCTTCCTATACCAAAAGCAGACAGACTTCCCTTTTCTTAGGCATGTTCTTTTTTCTTCACAGGACTAGCTACATAATTTGCAGGACTCACTGCAAAATGAAAACGCAGGACCCCTTGTTCAAAAATTAAGAATTTCAAGACAGCGACAGCAGAGCATGCAACTAAGTGTGGGCCCTTCGTGACAGCACAGGTAGCACGCCCACGAAGATAGCCCAGCTCCTTTAACTGGAGCAGCTGCTCCCACCTGGCTACACGTTAGAATCACCTGTAGAACTTTAGAAAGTACGGATGCCCAGGCCCCTCCCCCAGAGATAGATTCCAAATAACTAAGAGCTTCCCAGGTAGCTACAGTGGAGACCCCCCTGACTAGAGCGACAGAAAACCTTGGAAGTGTGCCATGGGCCCACATCCACAAAGGGCAGGCAGAGGTAGCCCCAGTAAAGCTCTGATAAAATAGAAATGCTCATGAATAGAACATCCTGGGTGTTCAGGAGCCGTGCCAGGTGTCTCCTAGACAAGCCAGCTGCAACCTTCATGAGCCTGCATTACTGCACAGGGCCAGAGAACACTCACGACCCAGCGTCTCCTTCCAGGTTTTAACTCGGAGCGGCCATCATCTCCTTGCATCCTTTATAAAAGTGAAGGTGTGTGACTAGTCAGGTAGCCAGGGGACGTGAGAAGTTTATGTGCACCCTTCCAGCAGTGTTAGTTGGGGGGGCATGGCTTTCTTCTGTTCTGGTTGGAGCTTGAGTTGCCACCTTGGACCACATGAAGATACAGGGTGGGGTGGGAAGTAAGATAGAAGCCACGATCCCCAGTGTCATGAGGCCACAGCACTAGCTTCTTGGTTATTTCCCACCCCCACTCTCCCCCCAAATAAGAAATGTGAGGACAGAGATAAGCCAACTTTTAAGCCAGTTGATTTTATCGTTAAGCCAAACGCCTGACATGACCCATTTCACAGACGAGCAGAGCAAAAATCTGAGGTAAAAATCTCTAGTCAGATGTCAGCCAGGTAGAGTCACCAGAGGCAGGGTTTTCTCACCTCCTTCCTCCTCAACCCCATTAACTTGTAACAAAAGGCTTCTTTTGGACTGTTCTGTCATCACTCTACTTGGATCAATTTATTACTCTAATACTTTTTCCTGAGACCCAGCCCAGCACTTGAAAAACACGGACTCTGGAGCTAAAACCCACCCCGTTTTAGGCAGTTGCATTAACTTCATGCTTCAGTCTCTGCATCTGAACAAGCGGCAGGGACCCGCGTGAGGTGTGTGAGGAACCCCCTCAGGTGCAAATATGAAATGGTGCCAAAATCCCCCTGATCAAGGTAAATATTTTAATGCAATTTTCTAAAAACCAAATGTAATGCAAAAAAAATCCACAATGAACAAAATGTCAGAATTTTAAATAAAGACAGGACCCAACTCTGCACTTGCATGGCCCTGCCCTAACTCCCAGGCCAACTACGAACAAAACTTTACTTACAAAGCAGCTGACCTCTGGACCATAGTTTGCCAGTTTAAAAAAAATACTGCGTTTAAGTATTATTTGTTGGTTACTGGGTTTTTGGTGTCCCCGGCGAGTGCCTCACTTGCCTCCCCCCAGCTCCGGATGGCACCTGGGAGAAGTAAACGCGTGAATACAGGTCAAGCTCCTAATACAGTGCCTGGCTCAGAGCAAGGGCTCACATCACCATGGCAACAGGAATTGAGGCTCATCCTTGAAGAAATTAAGTGCAGGGAAAAACAAAAAATTTATGTTCCAGTGTTTACAAGGCAGCAAGAAATGTTAAGTGGACAGCAAGAGGATGTCGCTTTGATTTCTAGACTCTTCGAAGATTTCACAGCAGATCTGAATAAGGATCAAAAGGACCCCATTCTCCCCCCTGCCTACCTGGAACTCATCTTGTCTGTTGCAACAGCAGCACCTTCCTTCAAGGGGCCCCAGGAAGTTCAGCATTCTTAATGTTTCTCCCCCGGTTTACCCGTGAACAGTTACCCTGCTGCTCACAGTCGCTAGTCCAGCTCAGGGGTCAGCAAACTACGGCCCTCCAAATCACAGCCTGCTTCTTGTAAATCAAGTTTTATTGACACACAGCTATACCCATTCACCTATCCACTATCAACGGCAGAGCTGAGTGACTGCTACGACAGCAGAGGTGAACAGAGTTGAGTGGTTTTGAGAGGGGGACCAGCAAAGCCCAAAATATTTACTATCCAGCCCTTTACTGAAAAGGCCCGTCAACTCCCCGTCTGGGTGAAGCCAAACTGCAAACACACTCAGTCAATTTCCCCTTTCAGATCCATATCGACTCCGCAAACGGAGGTTGGTATCGAAACTTTGCCTTTCTAGTCTGCACCATGTCAGCAGTCCCTTAGCCATTATGGCTGTTTCCCAATTTTATTTGGGGATTATTCATATATTAAGTCGCATCCCAGCAGAGTTGGCCAGTTCTCTCTTCCACTTCCTGAATTATTTTATCGAGTTTTATTGGAACACAGATACGTTCATTCCTTCTCTTACAGCTGCTTTGTACTAAAGGTTGCTTTTGTACTAAAAACCACTGAGTTGAGTAGTCACAAAAGAGACTTTAGGGCCCCCCAATGCCTCAAATATTTACTATCTGGTCCAAAACTCTTTCCTGACCTCTGCGTTCTACTGGGAATCCCAATTTGCTACGTGATACCAGGGTGGATCTAAGACCCTTGATGTCCATACAGCTGTTGAGAAGATACCTTCTAGAAAGGTTGATCTCTTTCCTGTTTATCTGAAGAGCTATAACAGAAGTATGAGGAACGCTTATACGATTTTGATCTCTGGGTACCCACTTGAAAGGTTAACAACCTTCCGTTCCTAGAAAAGAAATGTAGATAAGACTCACGACAAACAGCAGAAAAGTGACAATAGAAGCTGTACAATGCACCAGCATTCAGTAACCAAACACTTTTCTGAACAATTGAAAATAGTTCCAAAGCAAAGAAAGGATTAATTCTAACATGGGTCTCGATCCTTTCCATCTTTTCGTCTTACAAAGAGATTCAACAGTACATTCTCTCTCACCTGATGTCAAATTTGAATGGAATTAGATTTGTTCAAACAAAATTCATAACAAAATAAGCTACATAACTCTTGCTATTTCCTAAGTGAAATATTCCTCTGTAATTTATAAAAGTTTTCACATCCTTTTTCTTAGTTTACCAACAACAATGGATCTATTTAATGTTTTAAAAGCACCGATTTCAGCTTGATGAGGACACACAAGAATATGTATTAAACAAAGACTGTATTTGAAGAAAAACATGGCAAAGTACAACAAACAAGTTTGGATAAATTATATACCCTCTAGCATTCCGTAGGCTCCTAAGTTTCGGTCAAGTAAAATGTCCCTTTACAGGATGCTTGGATTTTCACTTGGTTCAGCAAACACCGACTGCTTACTGCGATGAAAAAGACGCTCGTGTCAGGCTGTCCCACGCATCACATGTCCCAGAACCAAAGCCAGGGCCCACTGGGTCCCTAGCCTCTTCTTTAGGAATACAAGTATACCAATTTGAATTTCACAACGCACACAGGTTGAGCCAGGGTGAGCTTGATCTTTGGCGCCACCTACAGATCAAACTGCATTTCACTCCATTGCGGCACTGAGACATTGCGAAACCCTCTGCGCATTTATAATTAAATTACCCAACCGGGGGATGGAGAACCCCACACCATAACCTGTCTATGGAAGAATGTAAAGAAAAATTGAGTGTTCTTCTTACATCCTTCTACAGACGAGTTTGCCTTTTTATTAAGACAACAGATAAGAGGAACCACACAAAAATGTATAAGGCGAACACTCTTATAACCACCACCCAGTTAAGAGAACATTTCCAGCTACTCCCGACCCTCGACGTACCCCGTCCCCACCTTAAGGGGTAAGTTTTAGTTTTCCATGTGGTCTAGCTTAATAATTCCAGAGACAGATCAGTTTTAGAACTGGAATCCACTGTGAACAAGCTATCCCTATTGGATAGAGCGGTGCTCAATGGACCCCCACCTTAGAACAACCGAGTCACCTTGCTTAGATGCTTCTTGGAAGGAAGACAGAAACGTGGAGAGATGTCTCCATCGCATTGCTTTGGCGTTGGTCCTCACGCCACGGTGACCGCAGCCACTGCCTCTGGAGGCCTAGAAAGTGGGGGCAGCCACCCCCAGAGCTGGTGACTCCTGTCTGGCTTCACGGCCTCACCTCGCAGGGCTGCGCAACAGCGCTGGGCTGGAATTCCGGACAGCTGAGCACCCTCTCTGGCTGAACTAGAGGCACCGGCCGGGCTCTAGAGACGTCTCGAGCTGCCCGACGGAGACCAGGGTGCCGAGCTGCCCCGACGCGCTGCTCTCAGGCGGGAAGGTGACCAAGTCCGAGTTCTTGTTCTCACTCTGGTCACTGTGCTGCTTCTTATGGCATCGCAGCGAGTCGTCCCTGACAAAGGAGGCCCCGCAGGTCTCGCAGCGGAAGGCCCTCTGGGTCACTATTTTGGCCACGTGCTGGGAGCCGCTCTCTCGGGGCGCTTCTCCGCCCCGCGGAGCCCGGTTCTCCGTTTTGGCCTCAGCCCTGTGCACCTTGTCGACGTGCTTGCTCAGGTTGCTGGGCCGCTTCGTGTCGAAGCTGCAGAAGTCGCACTTGAAGGGACGGTCCTTGCAGTGGACCCTGCTGTGCACGCGCAGGGCGGCCGCGCTGGAGCAGGAGTAGCTGCACTCGGGGCACTTCTCCGGGTGGTCGGCCTGGTGCAGCCGGCTGTGCTCCAGGAGGTGCGCGCGGTCCCGGCCCTGGAAGGCGCAGTGCAGGCACTTGAAGGTGTGCTTGATGCGGACGTGCGACTTGAGGTTCGCCTTCATGGTGCAGCGCACGTCACAGAACTCGCACTTGAAAGGCTTCTCCCCCGAGTGCACGATCATGTGCCTTTTCAAGTCCGAGCTGATCTTGAACTTGGCGCTACAGAGCCAGCACTGGAAGGGGGTGTCCCCTAGCAACGGAAGGTGTGTTTCCGTTAGAGCAGGCAGGCAAAACAGAACTCCCCCAAACATGCCTGAGAACACCTGGCCGCCGAGAGTCGGTGGGTTTTCTAAACTCCAATGACCTGGACCCTCCTAATACCACCACTTACCATGTATATTAACTCGCTTACTCTTCACAACAATCCTGGGAGTAGGTATTATTACCCCCACTTGACAGATAGGGTAACTGAGGCTCAGAGAGGTCATTTGACCTAGGTCAAAGAGCAAGGAATTGAACCCAGGCATCGTGGCATCTAAGTCCACACTCTTCACAGGGACACCTCAGTTTTGAATCTAAACTCTCCTTTAACTTGACATCCCAAAATTGAACATGAAAAATGGAAGAGGTGCTAAGACTTATAAACAAGCTTACTCGAGCATTTAAGCTATATTACATTGGTTAATTGGTTTGTATTACTGAAATTTCACTGTTTTACAAATATAGACTGAATTTTATTTATAAAATTAACACATGAACATGGCAACAGGGGACAAAGAATGAAAAGCCATAGCCTCCCCTGCATTCCCTGGAGGCACTGCTAAGGGTTTTTGGTTCTTTTGGAGATTATTACTTGAATCATCATCAGTGGAGCATAAGCCAAGATGCGAGTCTGACTCATCCTACACACTCATCCTTTCCCTAACCTCCTCTACATGCTGCTGGGTGGGATTTTTATTCTTCTAGCATTACCTTCTAAGCTGAGTCATGGCCTCAAAACTTTTAGTCCATCAGCTTGAGAGGTTTTTCGTGAATTCCATCCCTCTTCATCACACCACCTCTCCCCACTTGTCAGGAATAGCTTTATTTTTACATTTACGTTCAATAACATTCTGACCTGTGAATTCTCATGCTTTAACTAGTTGTTTTCAACTTTAGAATCAAACTACAATTCATACTATGACTGGGTATGTGATCTTCACCAGAGCCAAATACTGCACCAGGATTATGGCCACTTC
Source organism: Diceros bicornis minor (assembly GCF_020826845.1). Classification (NCBI taxonomy): domain Eukaryota; kingdom Metazoa; phylum Chordata; class Mammalia; order Perissodactyla; family Rhinocerotidae; genus Diceros; species Diceros bicornis. Next base: position 10,357,271 of record NC_080758.1, on the reverse strand, counting down.
CTTACAGGGTCACCGTCACACCTGGGCCAGTTGACAGTGTTGCTAGCATCAAGGTCAAATTGCTTCTCTTTTCTTAACGTGCTCATTTTGGGCAACATTTTATCTTGCTTCTTGACTGGACTGTGCATTTCTTGAGAAAAGAGCATCTCACTGTGAACTCAAGTCATCCAGTCTCTTAATTATGTAACTTTTTATATGGAATTTCTAGTCGATTTTCTGAACTTCTGATTTGAATTTTTTCTCTAAACCTTCAAAGTAAGTATCATCCTGATATTTCTCTTTACTGCAACCCAAGTTAGCCGTGTTCAGATAGTCACATATCAAATATCTCACCCTAAATTTTGTTTCATCCCTTGTTTTGCTAGTTTATCTTCTGGTACCCTCCACCAGAATGGTGGCTGGGAGTAAAGGCCGAGTTCCTTGCATATCTTCACCTATTCTGCTTTCATTCTTGAGATAGTGAGGCTGGGTATAGAATTCTGTGTTCAAAATCATTTCCCAACTTTGAGGGCACTATTCCATATTTCTGAGAAACCAATATTACTGAGCAGCCCTTCTAGGTGTGGATCTCTCCACTCCCTCTATCCAGCTTGGCACTGCGTGAGCCCTTTCACTCTCCTGGCCCCTTAGAATGGTGAACTTCTTTTTATCATTTGATTTTTTCACTTCTATTTTCCTTTCTTCCTAGACCTAGCCAGAAACCAGACTTCTAGCTGCTGCTTCTCAGTTCTCCAACTCAAAGAAATTTCTCAGGGATGAGGGAAAACATTAACTTGATAGCCAGCAACCCACGTGTTAATTCATACCTCTTTGTCCTCACTAGCTTTTCATCGAGCTCTTCTTGGACGCAACATTTCTGCCAGTGGGTAGATACCCATTAGAGTTGAAAAACTCTCGTCTATGACCCAAGTACTCCGTCAACTCCGGGATTAGTTTTTGTTAGACTTGGAGCATTTTATACTCATTTCCTGCAAGTTACTCATACTCCAGTTGACAATTTATATTTAGGAAGAGTAGAACTGTTTAAGAATTAGACACAGGTGCCATGAGCTTTTACCTACTACTGGGTAGTTCAAGCCATTTTGCCAATAGGCTTCCGCTTCTATTAGGCTCTGTGGCCTCGGCAGTCTACGTGCCTGTTCCCAGTCCAGAGCTCTCAGGGCAAGTCACACATTGGCTGGAAAGATTGGCTCCCAACTCTATGGCTGCCTCCCAAGTGTCTGCTGGGACAGTTTTCTTTACTCAATTTTAGATGTTGACATATTCCCATGTGCTTCCCCTCTTCTGTAAATTCACTGAAAAGTCATTTTATGAACCACCTGATGAGCCTCCCAATCCCCGTTATTCTGTGCTACGATGGGTTGGTTGGTTCGTTCTATCTATATCTATCGATCGTTATTTCAATGGGGTCTCACAAAGAAGGGAAGGAAGAGCTCTTTGCTAAAGCTAATTTCTAGAACTAGAAGTTTGTGATTTGCAGTTACATTCAACTGATTTTGCTACATGTTTCTGAATTAAGCCCCTCAAACAGAGTTTAAGTTCAATGACTGAAACACCTAGTTTATAGGTCAGACTTTTATTCAAGATATGTCCTTTGCTTTTTGACGGCTGTGTTGGGTCCTCATCTCAGCTGTATTCTGTGTAGCCAAAGTTAGAAAACCGAGCTGTCAAATTTTCACGTTTTACTGAAACTCTTGTCCTGGTGAATGAGAAACCACAAGGTTTACAATCACCACAGAAATTCCAGATTTCTCTACTTATACCACCAAGTCACTTAGGTTGCTAGGTTAACTCAAGTTTTAACTAAATGAAGGTTAAGAAATTAGAGAACAAGTGAGGCACGGAGGTTTCCAGGTCAGGGACTCACCTGTGTGGGATCGGAGGTGGACGGTGAGCTGGCTGGAGTTGCGGCTGGCGTAGGGGCAAAGCTGGCACTTGTACGGCCGCTCGTCTGAATGGATCCGCAGGTGCTTCTTGAGGCTGCTGCTGTCCACGGCGGCGTAGTCACACAGGTGACACTTGTGGGGCTTCACGCTGGTGTGGCACCGCATGTGCATGGTCAGGTTGTCCTTCCGGCTGAAGCACTTGTCACAGAACTCACACTTGTGTGGTTTGTCTCCTTCAAACACATAAGGAAGAGAAAGGGTTTCTCTATCAAGAGGACTACAAAGAGATTTGACCAAGATGGTAGCCTGGGCATATGGGCCTGCCTCTTCCTTCTGTCCAAATGCCCCGATGGGAAGATACTGAAGTCGAGATCAGCACGTTGGGGAACAAGGAGGTGTATCATTAATTGATGGCTCAGAAATTTTGAAGAATCGTAAGGGACAGATTAGATAAAATCATAGGGCAAACTCTGGGAAAATGGGAATGGTTCTAGAAGTATTCAAGATTGGAAGTGGCAGGTGTAGGGATCTTAGAACAGCTTTCTGGCTAACTAGTTGATGGACCGCATAGAGAACAGTCAGGTTGACCCCTTCCCTCACTTGTACCAAACTGCAAGCAGCAATGGCAACTACCCCCTGGCTGTTAGGAAATGAGGATGATTGCACCAGAGAAACGATGCAAAGGCCCCAAATAGCTCGAGATACCCTGAAGAACGGAGAACCCCATGCCCAGAACATCTTCACCAGTGTTCCATCCCTCCCCTACAACCACTCCAGACTGATCACATCCAAATAAAAATTAATCGACCCAATAACCAAATACTTGGAGAAAGCCAGAACCAGGAAGACACGCCCAACTCAAGAACTTGAAGTTATAGAAGCAAACAGTTTTCATTCATAATAATTTCTACTCTCCTATGATTGCCAAAACAAAACCTCCTGTAAGTCACTTGACTCACAGAAAGGATGTCAAAAATTGACTTAGAAGATGGAGCTAAACAATCTCCTAGAAGGCTGCCCAACAGGACAACAGGGAAAGGACAAGATAAGACATGAAGGCTAGTTCTAGATGGTCCAGGACAGAACAGAGAAAATAATTATTTCTCAACACTAAAGCAGCCATGGGTCTCAAGATGGCTTATCTAGAGGCAGGCTGGTGCAAGTTCAGAAGCCCAAGAATGATGAGATCTTAAAGCTTTCAGAAAGAAAAGTGCTCAGATCAGCACACAACTCCTCAGACAACACTGGAAACGATGATGGAAAAAATATCTGCCAAGTCCTATAGAAATTAAATAGAATCCCATACTTGAACTAGCATTCAGTGGGAAGAGAAAGTAAAGCCAATTGACAGATAACTCAGGGTATCACACTTGAACTGTGTACATCATGGAAAAAAAAGTGGATAAGATGGGGGATATAAGTAATGAAATAGAAAATATTGCTTCCAAACCACGAGAGAACCAACCACACACACACACAAAAAAGGCAACAGAACACAAAATAGGGTAAAAATCAAACTAAACGTCAGTAAGTACAACCAACGTAAATGGATATTTCCCTGCTAAAAATTTCAATGACATTTAAGAAAAGTCAGCTTAATGCTCTTAAGATACCTAAATAAAAATGACAGAAGTAGAGAACGACAGAAAAAAAAAAGCCACTCTAGGAAAATGCTAAAAGCAAGCAGGAGTATCAATTTTAACATTTGGTAAAATAGAAATCATGGTGAAAGCCACTGAAAATTTCATATTGAAGAGGAGATAAAACTAACTAACTAGATATGGATCAAACTTTTATGAATCTACCATGGTTTCACAAAGGTTTTTCAAAAAAAGCTTGAAAATTGTAGGACATATTTTAAGACAACTTGTTCAAGAATTAAAATCGGATTACAAACTCCCTAGAGATGGACAGTGAACGCTCTTTGCATCAAAACCTACAGCCTATCACAATTTTCAGAAGAATGTTTGTAGACTTAAGTTCATTTTTAAACAAAAGGCTGAAAGCAAGTGAACCGTATGCAAATCAGGAAGCTGGAAGGAAGAATGAAGATATACACCACTTGGATCAACAAAAACAAAATGTGGTTGTTTAAAAGGGAGGTTTGCTCAAAGAGAGAAGATACCAATAGACCAGGGTTTTCAAGCTTGCCACTATTGCCATTTTGAGCCGGGTACTTCTTTGCTGAAGGCCGTCCTGTGCATTGTAGGATGTTTAGCAGCCTCCCTGGCCTCTACCCACTAGATGCCGTTTGCACCTCAAAAATGTCTTCAGATATTGCCAAATGTCCCTGGGGGGGGCGGGGGGGGCAAAATTGTACTTGGTTGAGAACCATTCCAAACGACACTGGGAAAGAGAAAGAAGATAGAGACAGAGAAGATTAAGGAAGGGAAAGAAAGGTGGACAAAGTCAATCATGATTAAGTAGAATTTTACTGGAATAAATTAAGAAGACTGGATAAAAAAATGGATGATAGTCCAGGAAGATATAAAACTACCAAGTCTGAATCAAGGAAGAGAAAACGGATCAACAACAATTCTAAGAAAATGCTATGTCAGAGATGTACCCCAAGGTAAATTATTTACTGTTCAAGTATTTGCTGTCCTTCGCTGGAGAATTATGCTGCCCAGTCCCAATAACTGCAGGCTGGGGCATGTGGTTGCTCTGCCCAATGAAATATGATCGAAACTGATGAGTCACTGTTAGGCAAAAGCCTTTAAGAGCCAGTATGTGGTTTGCCACACTCCTTTCTCTTGCCCAAGAACCTGTAACATTCCAAATCAGTGGTTCTTAATTTGGGGCTGTGGATCAACTTTGGGAGGTTCAAGATCTTGTATGGGAAATTTTTTTTTTTTTTTTGTCAGGTAGATTAGCCCTGAGCTAACATCTGTTGCCACTCCTCCTCTTTGTGCTGAGGAAGATTGGCCCTGGGCTAACATCCGTGCCAATCTTCCTCTACTTTATATGTGGGATGCCTACCACAGCATGGCTTGAATAAGCGGTGCGTCAGTCCACGCCTGGGATCTGAACCTTCGAACCCCAGACCACCGAAGCAGAGCACGCAAACTTAACCACTACGCCACCAGGCGAGCCTCAGAAACGATTACATTTTTATTTCCACTACCTCTAACTGGAATTTGGCATTTCTTCCAGTTATGAACGCAGTCAACAAACCACACTAATAATGGTACCCGAGACCCTCATCAGCAGACGTGAGCCAGGTTCATACCATGTTCCACTTGCTGCAGTTCTCAAAGTATCATTCATGCTCATCACTACTTCACAATTAAGGTCGTCAGCAGACCAGCCACTAGATCCTAACATTAAATGCAGGGCTTCTCAGTGCTACTGTGCATACTAAGCACCTGGGGGTAAGGAGTGTCTTACCAAGATACAGATTTTTTTCCAGCTTTGAGATATAATTGACATATAACATTAGGTAAGTTTAAGGTGTACCACATGATGATTTAATACACGTATTGAGAAATGATTACCAGAATGTTAGTCAACACCTCCATCACCTCAGATAATTGCTATTTTTTTGTAGTGAGAAGAAGATCTACTCTCTTAGCAACTTTCAAGCATATGATACAGTATTGGTATTGTTAACTAGTCACCACACTGTACATTCGATCCCTAGAACTTATTCATCTTCCACCTGGAAGTTTGTACCCTTTGACCAACATCCTCATTTTTCAAGCTGAACTCATACAAAGAGTAAAATGCAGTTTCTGATTCAGTGGGTCTGGGTGGGGCCTGAGATGCTGCAATTCTAACAAGCTCCCAAGCCATGTTGACATTTCTAGTCTTCACCACACTTTGGGGAGTAAGGTTCAGTGTATTAAAATGCCACACATTTAACACTGATGGTGATTGTACTGAAATACAGTTTTTTAATGTGATTTTATTACATTTAAAAACGTTATCCTGGGAAGGGTCCATAAGCTTCAGAAAATTGCCAGTTCACGGCAGAAAAAAGGCCAAGAATGCCTTTATCTGGAGAGAAGACAAGGCAGAGAGCTCGGACAGACTCTGGGGGACACTGGGATGAGCAGAGCAGCCTTCAGTTGCCACTGAGATTGATATTGTTGTCACAGCCTCATCTACAGCCCCTCTCCGTCCTCTGAAAAAGCTCTTAAGCAGATGGAGTATTGTGGGTGTGCTGTATCAAAATTTCCAGGGAAAGTGTTTCCACATTCAATTAACTGTTTAATAGCATAGCGAAAGATAAAAAATGCCTCAACTCGCTTCATGATAGATTAACCCCGATATCACTGCCAAATGAATACAAAGTGGATGAAAAATACAAAGGTTATAAATCAATCTCCTTTACGAGGCTAAATAAATGCCATGGGACCATCTTAAAAAGAGCAAAACGTTTAATATTCAGTCATCACTCTCAATTAAAAAAAAAACCCACATCAAAAAAAACCCTCAAAACCAACCTCAGAAGTCTAGGAATAAGGAGAAACTTTTTTTTAACGTGATAAATGATCTCTACAAGAATCCTAGGGACTCGAACCACAGATGGTGGTGAAATCAGAGCATTCCATTCGAGCACGGGATAAGATACGGATGGTTCACTTTCACTTGTTACTCTCTTCAACTCCGACCAGCAGTGTCAAGTAGGAAGACAGAAGGAAAACTCAGTTGCCTACGATTGTTTACCTCGACAATCCAAAACCATCAACTTGAACTATTAGAATGAGAGGACAGCAAGGGGCCTGGAGAGACAACTGAGTTCCTTTTAAACCAGCTTTGCTACTATCTGCACTCTATCAAGTTTCTATGTCCCCCCTGCTCCCATGTCCCCAGTCCCAGTCTTTTCCCTAAGCACAATCCCCTTCTCTCTCTGAATGGGGGAGGTAGGGCACGGAGACGATTAAATTCGAGGCCAGGTGATACATGGTGTTCTGGATTCACTATTTTAATACAGTAGCTCACAGCATGTTTCATTTGCACTTGATTGCTTACGGGCTTTTCAAGTGAACATTGGCATTTCTGTTTCTTAGGCGATTGCCTATTCATATCCTTTTCCATTAGGGTTACTTGTAGGAATCCTTATGTGTTCTGAAGACTAATTCTGCCCTAGTTGCAAATTTCTTCTTGTGCGACACTTGTCTTAATGGTGTCTTGTTACAAGTTTTAACTATAGTCACATTTGTCTTGTGGTCTTTGCTAGTTGTTTGCCTGTCTTATACCATCAATCTGTCCTCCTATATTTCCTAGCAAGTTATAGACTCTAATATTTAACATCTTTAGAATGTGTGAATGGTGAAGTGAAGGACTTATTACCTGTGTCGTAATAGATCGCCAATTGTCCTGGCACCATGTTCGAGTCCACCCACTCCTCCACTGAATTGAAATGCCATCTTTATCAGGTGTGGAATTTGCACACACACAGGTCAGTCTCTATCCTCTACTCTGCTCCATCTTCAGTCCAGTCCTACTATCACACTGTTTGATTTATAGCTCTATTGTATTTTCATTTCTGATGAAGCAAAAGGCCTTGTCCAAAGTTTTTGGGCTAGTTTTATGCCTTCTCTCTTCCAGATGAGTTTTACTATCTAGAAAGCAGGTGGGATGGTGGTTTGAAAGCAGAGGTGGCAGAAAAAAAACCTCATCCTGTCATTGTAAGCTTCCAAACAATGATTTATTCACCTTTTACTGGAATGATTACAGATTTGAAGAGAAAAGCAATGTTGACTCAATGTGTAAGAGAAAAACCGATGCTCTTTTTAAACCTTCTATCCAGAGTTACTAATGATGTTGATTTTTAAACTTTTATTGCTTAAGCTTTTACATGGGAAAAAAGTAGGAATAAAGCATTTTCTATCCTGCTCTTCCCAATTCTACTCCTCACTCCATTTCTATTGTGTATTTGAAAATTTAGTTTTTCACCCAGGACAAACTGGTATTTAAGGTACAGTCATGTGTTGCATAAGGACATTTCCGTCAGTGACAGACCACATATAGGACGGTGGTCCATAAGATGAGTACCATATAGCCCAGGTGTGTAGTAGGTGGTCCCATCTAGGTTTGTGTTAAGTACACTCTATGGTGTTCTCACTATGACGAACCACCTAACGATGCATTTCTCCGAACGTATCCCCATCGTTAAGCAACACATAACTGTATGTAAAAAACCCAACAGAACTTTAAATGTAATAAAAATAAAGATCCAATCCAAGTTCAAAGCTTGATTTTCTAAGACTTCCCCAATGTGCTCATAGCCTAGCTTTCTAACTTACTCTCCCCAAATAAGCCCTCAGCAAGCCTGAAGTTTAGGCACACAGGTGCCCTGTTCTTAGCCGCTCCTGTACTTGCTGTCAGACTTGACCTCCACGGGCATCAAAGTGCGGTCTGAGTGCCTGGGTGGGGGGTGGGAGTCCTTGAGACTCTCCTGGTTGAGTCCACGGTCAAAAATATTTTCATACCACTACTAAAACATGATTTGCCTTCTCCATTGTTGACTTGTACACTGATGTAGGAGCAATGGTGGGCAGAACGGCTGGCCCCTTGGCTGGATCGCTAGCTCTCCCAACTGTCCTGATCTTCACTGTCATGCCCTCCCAGCGGAGACAGAGCCAGTCTCACTCAGGAATATGCTTGCAAGCAGTAAAAACTATTACTTTATTAAATCTCTCTCCCTGAACAAGCCTTTTTAATATTCTGTGTAATGAAATAGGAAGTATGCGTAAGGTTTCTGCTGCAAACCCAAACACACTGGTTGTCTTGAGCACAAGCCCTCAGAGGGCTTGTGCACCACAAACTAGGTGCTTTTTCCATGCAGCACCATCTTGATTTGAAGGTGACAAGTTTTTTTCCCCCCAGATTTGGTATTTGGCAAATGTTCTTAAAAATGAACCAAGTCAGTGTGTCATTTCAAGGAAGATTACCAACAATACCACAATGATAACATTCAGGCTCTAAAATGAGGATTTCGGAACATATATCTGCTACTCCAGGCTTGCAGCTTCCTAGTTCTTAGATTTTTCTGATGAGATTGGTAATGTTAGCAAGTGATTTTTTTCCTGGTATGGTATAACAAAGTGGGTCAACATTTGGAAGAATTACATAAGTTGGTATGCCAGTATTATCCAAATGACCAATGCACAAGATGTCAACAATCATGTGTAAGTCATTCAAAGTGGAAAAGAGACCAATGGATTTTAATTTAACAGTTTGAAAAGTTTATGGATATGGTGGCAGAGTCAATATGCAACTAATCTTTAAGAAACTACCATTTGTGGTGTTTTGGTATATACTGAAGAAAATTATCTGAAAATGGTATCAAAATACTCCATTTCCCATCACAAATGCGAGAGGCCAGATTTTCTTCATACACTTCAACCAAGACATATGGCAATGAACCATAAGTACGAGAATCCAGCTCACTATTAAACAAGACATGAGATTTGCAAAGGTATAAACAATGCCACTTGTCACTTTTATTTTGGAAAAGTTACTTTTTATATAATGGGCTTACTGTTATTTTTAAATGAATAAATATTTTGAAGTTTTGGTTTAATTTCTAATGCAGTAGTTGTAGATAAAAACAAAACTCTTAGGGTCTTCAATATTTGTGTAGAAGGATCTCAAAACTGTGGTTCCCATTTGGTAAAGATCCAGCTTAAGCCTTAAATGGTCCCCTACACATCTTTTGCCATCTCTGCCTCCCACTTAGCCATGGGTCAAGAGATGCCATTGGGCCTATGTATCATTTCTCCTTTTTCTTGGTATTAGAACCTTCTCTTTACAGCTGGGCAAATGGCCACACAGATTCAAGACTTCATTCTCCCAGCCTTCACTTCCACAGCTAAGTGGCCGTGTGACTAAGTTCTGGCTGAGTGGGCATGAACCCAAGTGATGTGTGTAACTTCTAGGATGTGCCTTTACGGTGGCACATTGGACATCTCACGTCCAATGTGAGCTACATCCTTGAGATGTCAAAGCATCAAAATAAAAGCCTGAGTCCCTGAAACCATGGGGCCAGCCACCATATTGAACTTGGACCATCACAGGACAAATACTTTGCTTTTAAGCCACCATTAGTTGGATCTCATTATTCCACTAATCACAAGGGATACTACTTCTGGGTCATGGCCTGAGGGAGAGATGCTGTGAGCCCCCCAGGTCCCTCTCTTTCTACTGGTTAAGAGATTCAGAGGACTAGAGCAGTTGCCTTGACCCAGAAAAGTAGCCCAAGTAACATGTCTACTAGAGGAGCAATTGGCTGGCCCCACATCTGCACCCCTGAGTCAATGAATCTCATGAGAGACAGGGCCCTACCTTATACTTTGTATCCCCATCATGCTCTGTATTACTCCAATAAAACACTGCTCCAGCCCCTGCCTCACCTGGGTCCACCTTGGCACTGTTGACATTTGGGGCCTGATAATTCTTCATTGTAGGGTCTGTCCCGTGCACTGTAGGGTTTTGGCGGCACCCTTGGCCCCCACCCACGAGATGGCAGCAGCACCGTCCCAGCTGAGAACCAGCGCTCCAGTCATCCTCAGGCCAGTCACCCACTTGGAAGATGCCTCGACCAGCCTTGCTGGTGGGGTCTTGTCTTTGTTCAAATGGCTCCTGAAACCTGCACGCCCTCGCTGACATCCTGGCAGCCACCTCTTTCAAGGTGAGGATCGACATTCCCTTCACTGAGGGACCCACCCTTCCCAGGCAAAATGGACCCTTTGTTCTCTTATTTCCACAGCAGGATGCCCATTTCCAGTCGAGACTACTAGTTGTCAGAAAGCTGTCCTCTTAATGATGGAGCTGTGGCATGTGGGGGCCCTTCCTGAAACCATTTCTCAGCCGCCCTTGAGGCTCGGCGTGGCCATGACTAAGTTCCACTCATATCCCACTAGTCATAGGAAGGCTTCTGGGGCAAGATCCGAGGGAGGGATGCTGTAAGCGCCTCCTCCTGCTTCCATACTCCACCGGTTAAGATATTTGGAGTATTCGAGTAGCTGCCTTGGACCGGGGATGAAGCTGCTATGTTGAGGATGACAGAGCCATTCTGCCACCTATGGATCACTTACTTCTTATGTTGCACTTGAGAGAAATAAGCCTGATCATGTTTAAGCCACTTTGTTTGGTTTCTATAAGAGCCAACAGACCAGTATCCTAACTCACACTGGCTGGTATAGGGTCTACACTAGAGACCAAAGGCTGGCAAAGTTTTTGTAAAGAGCCATATAGTAAATATCTTATGCTTTGTGCACCATCAATACACCACTGTAGGGCCAACGCAGCCACGGATGACAGGCAGACAGGCGGGCATGACAACAGTCTGGATCTGGCCCTCGGGCCATAGTGTGCAGACCCTGGTTATAGGTCGTGACATTCCTCTGCTCCAGCACCCCTCATTTCTCTGTATTCTTAGCAGCTGGTTGCTTTGAAGAAGGCACCTTTAAGAAGCAAACTTACTGCGCGTCTCTAAGATTACTGAGGCCACAAGGCTGTTCCAACCTGCTGTTCCCTCTGCTTGGAATGCTTCCATCTCTTCTCTGTCTGGTTACTTAGCCATCTTTCACACTCAAGCGTCTTCTTTAGAAAAGCCTTTTCTGACCAGCCTAGATCAAATCCCCTACTACAAGTTCTCCCAGCACTTTCTCTCTGCCCTCGGGACATTACCATTTCTACCTTTGCGACTTTTTAGGTCACAGCCACCCCACTAGACTAAGTTTCATGAGGCAGCGACCATTTCTGTCCTGCTCACCACCATATGCCCAGCACTTATTTCATATCCATTTCCTTTCTTTTTAAACACTAACGTTTTGAACTAATGAATGGATACCTACCTGTGTGGATTCGTAGATGGCGGTCCAAATCTTTCATGCCATGAACAGTTTTGAAGTGGCAACCTAGAAAAGAAAAAACCCAGCTTTTCTTAAAATATAACCTCAGAAAGGAAGCTACTGTGACCCTGAAGTTCTGGTGAGTCACACGCTGAGCTCCGACGCCACAGGTCGCTTAGGACCCACCGAGAACGCCGCTGCGTCGTGATCGTGTAAGAGCAACGCGAGGATTCAGCGCGTGAACTCACGCTCGGCTTGAGTAACAGTGCCTGGCGCGGAGAAGGGGGCGAGTGCGTTCCAGCTTTCTGTACCTGGGTAGCAACAGTTGAAGGTCCTCTCCCCAAGGGTCGCCGTTTGTTCCTTCGACTCTGAGGGAAGAGTCATGACAGGGGCTCTCTGGGTGTTGTTGCCATCAGCAGAGGGACAAGTTGGTTTTGGAACCTCATTATCCAGTTCTGAAGCTGAAATTGAGACGAAAGTATCACTTCTCCAATATAACCACCATGGTACATCTTATAATACAGCAGGTCTGGGCTTATTTCACCTCCCTTTACCACCTCTCCAAAAACGTTAAAAACAGAAAGCCACGTACACTCTGGTCTTACAAAAGTCCAACTACCAATTCCCAGGAAATACAAGGGACCAAGGAACATGGTAACACAACAGGACACAACTGGCAGGATTCAGACCGCAAAACCTCGCCACAGTACTTCCCGAATGACATGGTGAAGACCTAATTTGTAAAATAATTTCCTATCCATCACAGGCCAATATTTTTATAAAATATAATAAACACACATTACAAGAAAAGTAAAAATAAAAGCCCAAACGTTATTATTAGATAATGACAGAAAGCTGGATGCCATGGCAATGTCAAGCTATTTTGAAATGTTTACTCTCGGTTTCTGAGCTTTTGTCTCAATTCAGTAACAGGCCACAGACCACACTTGAAGCCCCACTGCTCTCCAGGACAGAAGGCAGTGGTTTCAACAAATAACTTGAAGCTGGAGGAGGTCAAAATCAGAGATTAGAAGACCCGAGATGATGGTCTGCCACATCAGGACCTTATTTGGATCCTGACTTAAACATACTGTACAAGCCACTTAAGACAGTGAGAAGTGTGAAGACCAATTCAAACTATGATGAGGGATGTTTTTTGGTGTGAAGATGAAATTCGAGTTTTGAAAAGCATTCTCGCAGTCTAGGGATGGATATTTACAAGCTGTATAGATGTCTGATTTGCTTCAAAGTAATCCAGCAGGGGGAATAGCGGTGGAGAAGAAACAAGACTGGCTACTGGAGAAGAAACAAGACTGGCTACGTGTAATTAGTTCTTGAGGCCAAGCAAGGGGTACGTGGGTGTTCAATGTATCATTCTCTCTACTTTCAGTCAAGTTGCACCATGTGAAATCACGGTTTTTGTGGGCCAAAACGGCCAGATAGCAATTTCATATGGTTCAATCTAATATGTAGGCTTAAAAATTTCTATAACAAAGACTAAGTACTCAAAAGATTGTGAAGCCATTTCTCTAAGTAGATTTAAGTCCAAGGAAAAAAAAGAGGTGCTGCCAATATCTGACGTTGGAAAAAAAAAAAAAAAAGAAAAGCTATTGAGTCAGACCTGATGGCCTAGTGGTTCAAGTTCGGTGCCCTGTGCTTCAGTGGTCCAGGTTTGGTTCCCTGGTGAGGAACCACACCACTCGTCTGTCATTAGCCATGCTGTGGTGGTGGCTCATGTATATTCTAGTTATAGGTCCTTCTAGTTCTACAACTATGTACTGGGGCTTTCAGGAGGGGGGGGGGAAATCAAGTGCTTAAAGAAAAAGATCGACTAGTTTATAAATCACAGACCAAGGTCTGGGGCTTCTTTTTTTTGCCCCCAGTATAGAAGGTGGATTCCATTTTCCTTGAGACGCTTGTCCTGGTAAGCCTTCTCTTACCACAGGAAGCTGTGGACCACACTGGTGAGGGTTCAGTTCTAGGCACAGGGTTTGCTTAGCTGTGTGACTACTGGCAATTTCTTACCCTCTCTGAGCCTCAGTTTACTCATCTGTAAAAAGGGATCACTGACCTGCCTCAGAGTTGTCGAGTTGAGAGATGAACAACATGGTTCTCAGTACAGTGCTGGCCTGTGTCGAGTAAATGCTGTCACAGGACTTCAGTTAGAAAGGACTGTTGATATCACAGCCAAGTAGTTGTGGTGCTTGAAGCCCCTTAACAAGGTCTGAACAAATGACCTAGTTCTGTGGCTCTCAACTAGGGGTCATGTTGCCCCAGGGGACATTTTCCATTGTCATGATCATGTGTGCACATATGTCTGTGATAGTGGCATCTAGTGGGTAGAGGACAGGGATGTTGCTAAACATCCTATGCTGCACAGGACTGCCACCATACGTATATCAGAATCACCAGAATGTGGGTTAACTGCAGCTTTCCGGGCCTCACCCCAGACTTAACAACTAGGGGCAGCGAGGGTTAGGGGCAGATCTCAGGACCCTGCATTTTTTGTGCATGTATGTGTGTGAGGAAGATTAACCCTGAACTAACATCTGCCAATCCTCCTTTTTGCTGAGGAAGATTGGTCCTGGGCTAACATTCGTGCTCATCTTCCTCTACTTTATACGTGGGACGCCGCCACAGCATGGCTTGACAAGCGAGCGGCGTGTCGGTGTGCGCCCGGAATCCGAACCTGCGAACCCCGGGCCGCCGAAGCAGAGCATGCGCATTTAACTACTACGCCACCGGCCAGCCCCAGGACCCTGCATTTTTAAAGCACTCCTCAAGTGATTCCCGCATAGGTCGCTGAGGCCCTGCTACCCAAAGGGTGGTCTCCCGAGCACTACCATCAGCATAAGCTGGGAGCTCGTTAGAAATGCAGAACCTCAGGTCCCAGGCCTCCAGAATCAACCTGCACTTTAATAAGATCCCCAGGCAATTCCTATGCACGTTACTCCCAGCCAGTGCTTCTCAAACCTGTGCATCAGTATCACCTGGCGGGCTTGTTAAACACAGGTGGCTGGGGCTCCACCCCAGAGTTCCTGAATCAGTGAAGGGCAGCTGGTAATTTTTCATTTCTAACAAGTTCCCAGCTGCTGCTGCTGCTGGTTTGGGGACTACACTTGGAGAACTTCTGCTCTTTAAGAAAGGAAACTGGCTCGTGGGGATGCTCAAGGTTGCAGGGCTAGAAGTTTTCAGCTGATTAGAACCCACACTTGCCAGATCTGAAGCCCATCACTATGCCCCTCAGAGGGAAAAACAAAACCTTGCACTACTTAGCAATTCCCATATTAAATAAGAAAACCAAACGCTTGAGGGTTTTTAATCCCACAGAAACCAAATAAGACAGAAAAATTGAAATCTAAGAGAGAAGTTGTAAAGCACAGCGGTTTAGGGAACTGACTGGGAAGCCAGCTGGTGCATTTCAAATCCCAGTTCTGTTTTTTAGCTGTGTGACCCTGGGTAAGTTACTCAACTTTCCTGTTCCTCAATTTTCATATCTGTAAAGTGAGGATTACAGCCCCTATCTCATAGGTTTAGATGAAAATTAGGTTCTTCAGCATACATAAAAGAACCTTGTACATAAGTCAGCACTATGTAAATGTTGGTTTATTCCTTGATGTGTATAACACGTGAGCCCCCGCCACATCCTCACGGAGAGGGAAATGCATTATGCAATGCAAACCTGAAAAATATGCATATGGGAGATTGATAGGTTAAAGCTATCAGAAAACTGAGGCCAACACTATAAAGGGTTAGAATGCGATGCAAAGGCTGAGGGGCCCCCCAAAGAGACCTCCTTCACCTTTGGACATCAGGGAAACCAACTAAGGTCAGAAGCCCACACCCTCTGGAGCAACGTACAGCTGGGGCACAGACCCTTCTAGTCTGAAAGTGGGGGTGGGCCACATTTGACAATTAGAACCCAGTTTAGCACAGTAAGCATTTTAACCCTTTGAGAAAATGATATTTTTGTCAAGTTTTTTTTTTTTTTTTTTTTACTGGTGGTTGAAATCTACCAATTAACCTGCTCCATTATATTTCCTCCAAAAACTACTCGAGTTGCAAAGCCATTTGCAAATTAAGAGTGGCCCAACCTAAAAAAAACAAAACAAAAAGAAGCTTCTTGCTCAGCATGGCAGACCTAAAACGCAGGTGAAGACACATCAGTTGGATGCCTGCTTTTTCTCTGCGGCGGGCGGGGCGGGTGTGTTGAGGCGCACACGGGTGCCTAATTCTGATTGCTTATACCCTGCTCCCACAGGGGGGCACCCCGAGTATCGCACACCACAGAACACCCTCCCCAACCCCTCCAAACACAGGGGCAGCTTCAGGAGGTGCCTTCACAGCACTGTTCGCAGGAGCAAGCATCAGCCCGGCGACTTCACTTTGAACAGCAGCAGCCTGGGTTATTCAGGAATTATCTTTGATAATCGCTTCCCCCCAAAGATTCAACATCCCCAATAACTCCCCAATTCCTCTGTTAACAGAGGCTCAGGAGGAGCCCAGCTCCCACCGCAGGAAGACCCTCCCCTTCCCACCTACCTATCCCCATTCTAGGCCTCGGGCACAACGGTATCTGGGTTACGGCAGCTCTATCCAGCCAAGCTTTAGTTTTCAATACCAACTATTAGTTTAGGAGTGGCTTCTTTAAGCTTCTCCCCTTCACCACCTCCTTGCTCAAAGCCCACCAGACCTACGCTGCCGGAGGTTTGAGACTTCTCGGAGAAGAGACCCGAGATCCCCCCCTGCCCCCTCTCCGAGCCAGGAAAATACAGGGGAGGGGGAGAAGCAAGTTCAGTTAGAACTCTCCCCACCCCCTGGCTAAGAAAGTTTCAGCTAACCACAGGGGGAGGGAAGGAGGGTGGAGAGCGGGTGAAGTAGGAACCTACGTTGTCTTAACCTGAGTGCCAGATAATAGAAGGAGAAACGCCTTAGAAATGCAGGTTCCCCGACCCCACTCCACCCCCGGGATTCCAACGGGGCCGAGTACCTGAGGAATTGAGTGAGTAGCAAAGCTCTCTACCCGCAGGTTCTTCAGCAGCGGGGGGCCCCAGGACCACAGGGTGAGAAGTACCGCCCCGAGGGCTTAGGGTAGTCCAGGGCCTCTCCGCTTCGCCCGAGCCCCACCTGGCAGCCAGGGTGAGCCTGCTAAATCCGACCGTGGCACTGCGCCGCCCACCGCCCCTCTCCCTGACGGCTCCGCTTCACTTACAGTAGAAGGCCAAGTCCTCACTGGAGCCCGCGGGGCGCCCGTCACCGCTCAGACCTCATCTGACTCCTCCGGGCTCCACCTCGCTGACACCCAGGCCTCTGCACTGGCCGTTCCCTCGGCCTGCAAGCCTCGCCTGCCGGCCATCTCCCCGGCTCACTCCCTCACGATCTCCAGGTTTTGCTCGACGCTGCCCTCCTCGGCGAGGCCTTCCCTGCACAACGCAGTTGAAAAGCCCCCTCCTCCCCACCTCATAACTCCCTTTATGATGTTTTCCCCTAGCGCTCGCCCCTACCACACTTGACGCTTCACCGCGTTATTTCATGTACCATCTTTCTCGTCCCCACTGGGCCATAAGCTCCAGGAAGGCCGGAATTTTGTTCTCCCTGTTCGTTGCTGTGTCCCCCTGCAGCACCTAGCCTCGGGTTCCGGCAGAAGCTCAGACACTTTTCAGATATACCCCCACGCCCCAGAAGGACGCCTAGGGCGCAGGTCTTGGAACGCTCGCCCTCCAGGCGCGCAGCCCAGCGCCAAGGAGGTCGGGGACCCGGGTGCCGGCGCACCCCGCAGACAGTCTCGGAAGGGATCTCAGAGAATCTTTCCAGTGTGTTTAGGACAAGAACGTCGTTTACTAGCGCTTAGGGGAAGTGGCTGGAGGAATCCACGCGGGGAGCAGCGTCATTTACCCGGGGAGGAGAAATTTACAAGGGGGTGTAATTTACGATAGCCGAGGGGCGGGGGCGCTCAGGTCCGAGCCTCAGAACTGGAGTTGGAAGCTTCACCCGCCCTCCCACGCCCGGTGCTGGTACCTCGCACCCGCACCGATCCAAG
Organism: Diceros bicornis minor; assembly: GCF_020826845.1. Classification (NCBI taxonomy): domain Eukaryota; kingdom Metazoa; phylum Chordata; class Mammalia; order Perissodactyla; family Rhinocerotidae; genus Diceros; species Diceros bicornis. Next base: position 10,339,542 of record NC_080758.1, on the reverse strand, counting down.
AAACTGCCCCCAGCCCCGGGGCGGGGCGGCCGCAGCGCTACTCACCCAGCTCCCCCGCCACCTCCCCGGCCGCCTCGCCTGACTCCTGGCGCGCAAGCTGCAGCTCCTCGGAGTCGAGGTGCTGAGGCTTAGCCTGCTTGCGCCGCGACATGGCGTGAGGATCAGGGCTCCCCGTGAGCCCCTACGAGTGGCCTCCTTCACACAGCCAATGCCTGGAGTTCGGAAATCACCCCTCCTCGGCCGGAGCGCGCACGTCGCGGCAGCTCAGCTCCTCAGCCCAGCAGCGCGATTATATCAAGAGCCCTGACGGCTGATTGGCCCGGAGCCAAGACCTCAGGGGTCCTGGGGAAGCGTGGTCCGCGGCCCGGCCTCCCGCGCCGCCTGGGAGCTCGTTAGAAATGCAGACTCTCGGGCTCCACCCCAGACCCGCTCAATCAGAATCTGCATTTTAACAAGCTCCCCAGGTGACTCGCATGCACATTAAAGTTGGAGAAACCGTGTCTGCATTTTAACGAGATCCCCAGGTGATTCGTTTGCCCATTAAAATTTCAGAAGCACAGCTCTCCTCCAACTTGAACGTGCGCACGAATCACTGGGGATCTCGTTAAAATGCAGATTCCGACTCCGTGGCTCTGGGGTGTGGCCTGAGCCTCTGTATTTCTAACGAGCTCCCAGGTGATGTAGCGGCTGCTACGGCACCGGCCACTATCTTAGGTTCTGTCTTAATTGGTCTGGACTGAAACCCGGGCATTGTCTTTTTTTAAAAAGCTCCCCAGGTTATTCTGATGTACAGCCAAGGTTGAGAAGCACGCCCTCCACTCGTGGACGCTTCGCTGCATATTCGAATTTAAAATTTAAATGAGGCCAAGAGTGTCTCTAACTGCAGGGGGAACACTGTTCCTAGAGGAGCCTGTTAAAAATGCAGATTCCTGGGCCGCCCCATGGCTTACGGGTTAAGTGCGGGCGCTCCGCTACTGGCGACCCTGGTTAGGATCCAGGGTGTCCAGCGACATACCGCTTCTCCGGCCATGCTGAGGCCGCATCCCACAGACAGCAACTAGAAGGATGTGCAACTATGACATATGACTATCTACTGGGGCTTTGGGGAGAAAAAGGGAAAAAGAGGAGGAGTGGCAATAGATGTTAGCTTAGGGCCGGTCTTCCTCAGCAAAAAGAGGATTGACATGGATGTTAGCTCAGGGCTGATCTTCCTCACAAAAAATAAACAAAAAAATGCAGAGTCAGAAAGTTTTGGCTTCAGGCGGGGAACCCAGGATCTGTATTTTTACAGGGCGGGGCGGTGGGGTGGGGGGCCCACTCTGGCGCCCCGAGTCCAAGACCACACAGGAGAAGCCTCTGGGGCCAACAGGGGCGCGGCCCCGCCCAGCAGGTGACTGAGGCGTGGTCCTCGGGGGTTTGAGGTAATTGGCATTCGTGCTCAGACCAGCTGGGACCTTGATGAGGCCCGAGGGGGTGGGGGAACCCCTGCTTGCACCAGGTGAACGACATCCAACAGGGAGCAAGAAAGCCACTTACATCCCCCAGGTGTTTTCTTTCTTCAAATCAGGGAGTTACTTAAGGCAGGGCTGTGCCCCAAGCTTGCCCGAACCTGAGAATCACGTGGGGGCCCTTGTTAAGAAAGACCCGGGTTCAGCTCTGAATCCGTGGGGGCGGGGCCTGGGAATCTGTATTTCCAACAGCGCCGGCGAGTTTTTGTGCTGTGGCTTGCGCGGGCCCCATGGGGTTTCGCAGCGTCGGGTAATATGCCTTCTGAGAGGTCACCGTCGGCAAACCCTAGGGCACGGCCTGCAAGAAGGGCATTTTTATATTTCTCAAAAACCGTGCTGTTTTCCTCAAACTTCCTGTTGATTTTCAAGTTGGGAGTTGATTTTAGGGATGTTGGTGTAATGCCAGGTGAAGTCATTCGAGGTTAAATTTTCTAGACAAGATTTTTTAAAGCAACTTTTAAAGTTTTCTTTGGGGGGTGTGTGTAGCTACATGTATACGGCAAGCCATTTGAAAACATACATATGTGCTATGTTTATGTGTCTCCTTGTGGAATGTCTCAGAAGGGTACTGGATAAATTGGGGACAGTGGTTGCCTCTGGGGAAGCTGAAAGGGGAAGTGCACCCAGCGGGAGGAGGGGAGACATCTGATAGCCTTCATACAGCTTGAGGTGTGTAGGTGTGTTTGTACTTGCTATACCTATAGATCATTTCTTCAGCTCAAGTGCACATAATTGGATTAATCAATCTTTGGTACCTGACACGTTGTCATTACTGATCTATCAGGTGCCTATATTTGCTTGGTTGCTTGTTTCTTCCTTGGCTTATTATGGTATAATAAACATCAGGGAATCCACCATAGGATGTTAACCATAACCTACATCTCATGTGTCCCCCTTCCCCCTCACCTCCAATTTAATAGTCATCAACCTAAACCCTACATACTTAATTCCTTTTTCTTTTTAGCAAATTCTTTTTTGCACCTACACATTCTTAAACATATAATTTTAATTTTTAAAGAACTTCATAAAGAGGGTATGTAATCTTTCAGGAATTACTCCCCCCCCATTTATTGTATTGCTAAGATCATCCAAATTGCTGTCACTGTCTTTTGTCCATTTTGACTGATATATAATATTCCACATTGTGAAAATACCCCAGGTAATTCATCTGTTCTCCTGTTGATGGGCACTTGGGTTGTTCCCCCATCTTTGCCATGTGAATAGTGTGGCTGTGATCTGTGATCTGTCTAAAAAGTTTCAAAGTTTCTTAAGCAAATGGATACCTTGGTTGGATTGTAGGTGACTGTTGTAGGTGACTGTTGAAGAGATAATGCCCGAGTGCTGGGACTGACTGACATTTCCCCAGCAAGGTAAGACACATCGTGGAGCCACAGCCTTTACCACACTCGGTCTTATCAAGTATCTCAATTTTTGCCAATCAAATTAATATACAAACGGGCCGGCCCCGTGGCTTAGCGGTTAAGTGCGCACACTCCGCTACTGGCGGCCCGGGTTTGGATCCTGGGCGCGCACCGGCGCACCGCTTCTCCCGCCATGCTGAGGCCGCGTCCCACATACAGCAACTAGAAGGATGTGCAACTATGACATACAACTATCTACCGGGGCTTAAGGGGAAAAATAAATAAATAAATAAAATTAAAAAAAAAATTAATATACAATGATATTTCACGATGGTCTTGATTTGCATTTTCCCTCCCTGTATTACTTCGGCAAAAAACAAAGTGAAAATTATTCATGTTTTCCACAAATATAATGCCAGCAACTGATTAAATGTTTCATTTTTTTAAAGGCACTGTTTTCATCTTTTGCAATACATCCATTCAAAGTTATGGTCCTAAATTAAGTTTATTGCCATGTTTGGTTTTAATGGCTTGATTTCTAGGGTGATAATTGAAAAACTGAAAAAAAAAAAAACCTCACAGGATATATAGATCTAAAGGAAAGCAAGGTGTCATTGGCTATGCTTGATAAGTCTGGATTGTCCTTTTTCAATCCCATTTACCAAATATAAAAATAGACTATTCATTTTCTTTGAAAGCCTCGTAAATTTTCTTCTTCTCCGATAACCAACCTGAGGCTTTTGCAAATGAGACTGAAGAGGATGCATCACTGTATCTTTAACAAATGAATTTCAAACCCACTAAAGCTCTTTATTTGGAAGATGTGTAAACAGATTAGAAAATTCTGTTGCTAAGTTGCAACACGAAGATAGAGGTTTTTATAGGTGACCAGTTTCATTATAGGTGACAATGAAACTGGTCACCTTCGGCAACTAAATCGTGAAAGAGGAGAATCATGGCCAAACAGCCTTTCAAAATCCTTTCTCCATGGGATGTTTCTCTTGGAAACTAGTTACTTTCTCATTCTTTATATAACACCTATATCCTGATATATTTTTTAAAAATGGTTGTTAGGTAGTCTTTCTTTACCGAGAAAGTCACTAGATTTTCAACCCTGTCACTTTGTAAAAGAAAAATGGAGAATAACTGTAATTTTGATAACTCTTAAGTACTTTGCCAAGAGAAACAGTGCATCTCTGAATTATATAAAAGATTCTCGAGGTCACTCGACATCTTTTTTACAGAGCATTATGAAGATTCCAGAGGCTGTGTAATGTTAGTAAGAGCACAGATTGGAGCCAGCCTGAGTTAGAACCTGGCTCTGTTACTGTGTGACCTTGAGAAACATGCTCTGTGTCCCAGTTTTCTCATCAATAAAATGGCAATGTTATTACAGCTAGGGTGGTTGTGAGGATGAATGAATTTATGTATGTAAAGTACACAGAACAATGTCTAGCACACAGGCAGTACTAAGTGTTAACAATTTATACAGTGTTATTATTTAGAGTAACAATAACAATAGTATAATAACAATTACAGTGTTATTTATAGTAACAGAGTAAGAGTTATAGTTATCTCTAATAATAGCTAACATTCATCTAGGATTTGTGGTTCCAATGAACTAGGCACAGATACCCTGTTTTACATGGAAATAAATTGGAAGCAAACAAGCCTGTGTTGCTATTACTCAACCCTTGTGAGTTACAGATTCCCAGCCCAGTTTCAATATATATATCAAATGGGTATTTTAATACTACTTGTTTAATATTGCTCAAGTGATGGCTTTCTTTTTTTCAGAGAAATAGATAAAAATAAATTATAATTGTCTCTCTGATTGTCCTGGGCCTCCCGTGGGTGCGAGCACCTTGCTTGGGTCATGTTCTCCTAAGCAGCCGCCTCATTTGACTTCTGTCAATACCACAAGTATTCTCTACTATGGAAACAGGAATGAATAAATGTTTATCCAGGTACAAAAGATTCCCAAACGGGCTGTAAAGCTAGGCAGGAGCAAATCTTATTTATTCATCCACCAGGAATTCATTTATTTGTTCATGTGGCAATAATTTTTTGAGCCCACACTCTTGCCTGGCTCTGTTCTAAGTGTTGGATATAGAGCGATATGCCAGACCGACAAGATCCTGCAGGGCAGTCAGAGAAGGAATGAATGAATGAATGAATGCACAAGGACATTTCCAACATCGAGGGGTGCCACAATCAAGATGGAATAGGGTGGTATGATAGTGTGTGACTGGGTAGTGGGGGGTTCTTGAGTTTGGCGAGAAGTGACCTTTGACCTAAAACCTGAACATAATAGGCAGCCATGGGAAGAACCAAGCAGAGAGCATTCCTGGGAGAGGAGACAGCCAAGGCTCTAAGATCAGCTTTGGTGTGTTTGAAGCAAAGTAAGAAGATTCAGCGACTAACTGGTTCCCAGAAAAGAAAAATATGGCTTATAAAAACTTGAAAAAAAAAGGTGCGAGCTCACATACAATTAAAGAAATGCAAATTAAAAGAAATTGAAACACTGTATTATACCGTCCAAACAGAGAAGATTAAGTGCGTACATGTATTAGTAAAGGTGAGCACGTGCCATGATCCTGCTCTTCGTCCCCCACACTGCATTTCTCAAACTCACTGTGCATGAGAATAATCAGGGGACTTTGCTAAAATGCAGATTCTGACTCGAGTGTGTTTCAAAATTTATCACGGATACAGATCACCCGGGGACCTTGTTAAGACTCAGATTCTGATTTCAGTGCTTCTCAAACTAATGTGCAGAGAATAGACCTGGGAATCTTGTTAAATGCAGATTCCGGTAAACAAACCTAGAAGAGGTGTTCAGCCTCACTAATTATAAGGGAAAGAATATTTAACCATAAATTCCTTTTTTTTCCCACCTATCAGATCAATAAAAATTAAGGATGCTAATAACATCTACTGTTAGCAAGAGTACAGGGAAATTGGTCTCCTAACACATTGCTAGGGGGAGTGGGAATGTCTGTAGCCACTCTGGAGGGCAATTTGGCAATAAATTTGGCACATTTGTAAACGTGTCCTGCCAATGATCTATCAATTCTGCTTTCCATCCATTCTCCAGAGAAACATTTGCTGATGTGCACAAGGGGGCGGGTCTAAGGATGTTTGTTGCACCACCATTGTCATAGCAAAAAATTGAGCAACAACCTAAATGCCCAACAATATGGGAATGGTTAGATTAAACTCAGGTTTAGCCACACCATGGAATACCAGACAGCAAATAAAAGTAATCAGCCAGTTTATGCATACAAGCATGGCTAGAGCCCCAGGTATACTGCACGGAAAAAAAAGTTCCACATAGATACAGAATTAAACACATATTCACATCCATATGTTTGCAGTGGTGAAATATGAAAATCCAGAGGCAAAAAGTACTGGAAGGATCTGCGCTATGTGTTAAGCAAGGTGGGGGTGGAGGAGTAGCTTGGGAAAGGGATTGGAGATCCTAAATTTTCCCTGTGTGTGTAAGAAAACATTATCCTTTGTAATATTTCCTTTTTAACAAAAATAGGGAATGTACTCATACTACTTTATAGTTAAAAAGTAATAATTAAAATAACTAAATTATGGTTCTGTCATACAATGGAATAAATTCTCTATGACCATAAAAAGAAGAATGTATTTCTGCATGCACTGATATGGAATATTCAAGATATATTAAGTGAAATATTCAAAGGACAGAAAAGTATACCAATCTATGCTGTTGTGTGTATGTATGTATATATGTATGTAAATACATATATAACAGCGTCTTTCCCTATAAAATTTAACACACACACACTCGCACAGGCATAAACTTGTTAATGCAGAGGAGACCAGGGAACTGGTAACATGAGTTATCCCTGGGGACAGGACAGCAGTATTTGTGATGCAGTTGTCTGAGTGACTGACATCTTGCTGTATACCTTTCTGCAATCTTTTAAGTTTTAAAATTTTAAATCATAAAATCTTGCACCCATACCAGGGTGTATAAAACATAAATGTGCAGTTTAAGGAAAAAACAAACACCTGTGTAACCGACAACTTAAGATCTAGAACGTTTTTAGCATCAAAAAAACCCTTCACATGTTCCCATCCATTAGCTTCTCCTTCCTTCTGCCACCTTCTTCCACTATCTTTAATTTTGTGTAATTATTATTTAAAAATAGTTTTGTCACCCAAATAACCGGTTGCTTCATTTTGCCACTTTTTAAACTGTAGGAGTATTTTCCTTCACTTCTTGTTTGTGAGCGTGTTGCTGCAGGCAGCTGTAGTTTGTACATTTTCACTCTTATCTTCAATTTGGTAATTATGAGCAATTATGAACATTCTTGCACAGGTTTCCTGAGTCACACGTGTAAGTTTCTCTACGCCCAGAATCTGCATTTAACAAGATCCCCAGGTGATTTTTCTACACATTAAAGTTTGAGAAGCACTGAAGTCAGAATCTGCTGCTTAACAATGTCCTCGGGTGATCTGTATCTATGTTAAATTTTGAGCCACACTGGGATCAGAATCTGCATTTTAACAAGATCCCGAAGTGATTTTCATGCACAGTAAGTTTGAGAAGTGCAGTGTGGGGGAGGAAGAGCTGGATCATAGCTTATGCTCATGTTCAACTTTCCTAGGAAATGCCAAACTATTTTCCAATGTGGCTATATCCATTTACATTCCCATCAGCATACATAACTTTTTAAATTAAAATGAAAAAAAAGAAACTAATGAGAAGGTCACTGGGGCACAGTCTTAGTGGAAAATGGAAATAACTACTATACAAATCCTCATTTCTTCCTCCTCTTTCCTTTCTGCTCCCACTTCCCCGCCCCTCCCCTTCATGGACTAGAATCTGAAATGATGACATAAAACACTGGAGGAGGATACCATGTGGGCAACAAAGTGGACCGGGGCCTTTGTTTATAGAGAAAACAGCCTCCAATTCACTTGCTGGCTCCTACAGGTTTGGAAGTTCCTGAACTGTAAAGGAATGTTATCCAAGAATAGGAATTCCAAGCTTCTAGACCCCGGGCAGGGTGTGGCAGGCCTGGGGTGGTCAGTTGTCTTACCTACTCCTGAGAAAAATGAGATTCTGATCCCTTTCTGGTAACAGTGAAATTACACGGACCAACTGTTATTTTCAGGTTCTTTTAGTGTTTCCACGTCTTACCACCAGTCTCCGTGACTGACATTTTCTCCCAGGGCTTGTGCCAGAGCCATTCATTTGTTTAACAAACATTAATTGGGTTCCCTCTGGGTGTGAGGTGCTATGCTAACCTTTAGGAAGGCAACAGCAAGCCTTTAAAAAAGTCACAGAGTAATCAGGAGGAGAAATAATTAAACAGACAGTCACTAGACAGTGTGCTACATGTTCATACAGTGATCAGGTAAAGCTTCCTGCAAGAGGTGGATTTGTAACCCCAGATATGTAGGATGGGTAGGTCTTGGGCAGACAGACAAGTGAGGCAGAGGGAATTGCCTGGGCAAAGACAAGGAGGTAAAGAGACGACACTTTTGAGGAATCTCAGTCTGGCTGGAGGTGGGCAGAGTGCTGGAGATAAGTGAAGGTGGTGAGTGGGGAGTAGATGTAAGGGCTTTGTATGGCAAGCTGGATATGATTAAACCTTTCCCTGCTCCTCCTTTCCCCTCCCTCGTTATTAAACCTCAGACACAACCAGGGGCAGATCCCAGGCCTGGTTTGGGAAGGTTACTTAACCTCTCCTCACCTGAGAAGCAACAATGGTGGATGGTAATGACTATGACAATGAAAAGAGTGAGCAATCACAGACCCTCACTATGTGCTAAGTACTAATTTAAAACACATTTTATGTGTATTATCTCACCAGAGTCCAGCTCTTCACAGATGTGTGATTTTGAACAAGCCTCTTAACCTCCTTGAGCCTCAGTTTCCTCATCTGTAAAATGAAGATAATAATTCTATCTACCTCTAATGGTTTCTCTGAGTACTAAGAGGGAATATATGTAAAAGGATTGACAAACAGTAAATAATCAAGAATATTAGTTATTATTATTGGCAGCCATCCACCTACTACCTTATACCATAATAACTTTTAAAACTATTTTAAAATATAATAACAATTATTGTAAATTTCATTGACTTCATTGAATACCTACATTGTGCCAAGCATGCTGGGGTACATTGGTGAAAAAGACAGAAGGGGCTGTGTTTGTTCAGCTATACTATAATCTGGGCCCTAATGTGATCCCATCTTTAGTTAGACTGTTGCTCTGGGTTCTTAACAGAAATCAAATAAATGTGACTTAAATAAAATAGAAGGTTTATTTCTGCTGGATGATGCTCCAAGAGATCATCCAGGGACCTGTCTCCTAGCTTATTGCTTTACTATCCCCTGGAGTGTCTTCCTCAAGGTGAAGATCCACATCCATGATCCAGCCCATGGGAAGGAGCAAAGGGAAAGAGTCAGGCAAGCAGCTGCCTGCTACAGAGGTGACCAAGAGTGGATGTCCCTTCCTAGCTGTGTCCCACTGGCCGGAATGTAGTCACATGGTCACATGTAGCTGCAAGGGAGTCTGGGAATGTGGATTCGAATAGGGTGGCCATGTCCCCAACTACAACTCAGGGGACTCCTGGGAATTTATCCTATAGATACACAGGCACACACGCAAAACAAGATTATTCATGCAGCACTCTTTGAAATTTGGAAAAGCCTGGAAACAACCCAAATGTTTGTCTATAGGGCAGTTGCTGAATAAACCATGGTAGAGCCACACAATGGAATACTCTGCAGATGAAAAAAGGAATGAGAAAGCTCCTTATGCACTAATATGGTAAGATCTTCTGAATACGTTAAGTGAGAAAAGCAAAGGATGGAACTGGGTACATAGTATGCTATATACATATATATGTATTTGCATATATTATTATAATTATATATATTTGTATACATATGTATATATTTTTTTTTGCTAAAGGGAAGGTGGTAAGGGAAGCATATATTCATATTGGCTTATGTTTGCACAGAGAAACACTGGAAGGCCATACAGTGTAGCAAATGCTGTTGGTGCCTCACTGTATCCCCTTGCCCTTGTCACCTTGGTGCCTGCTGGACTGACTTCTGACTGCCAGCACCTGCATTTCTCTCCTGAGGGTTTTCTCTGGTTGCCAGCATCCACTCTGCCTACCTGTGCAGCAGCCTGAATGACCTGGGCTATTACTCTCCTCCCACTGCCTCGGAAGCAGCCCTCCATCAGTGAATGATGGGAGTTGGTGGATAAACACCTCAGCTCCCTGGAGGGGCGGTAGATAACTCTGGGGCACAAGTGCCTCCTGTCTCCCCAGGGTCCCAGCAGGAGCGAGCAGCCATTGGTCACAGTGGCCACTGTGTTGGTAACACACTCTGTATCTGCTCCTTCCCTCCTCTGTCTCACTTCCCCACCCCCCACTGGTGTTTCCTGGGATCACCTCCTAAATCAACTACTTGCTTTCTAGTCCTTGTCTCAGGGTCAGCTACTGGGGAAACCCCAATAAGACAGGACAAGAAATCAATAACAGCAGTTACCCCTAAGGACCAGGAAGGGAACACAGGGATGGAAGCAGACACCTCAATTATACCATCTTACATCGTTTTGCTATTTGGACATTGTGAATGTACGAACTTTTCATGAAAGACCCCACAAAAACCTTCTAATCCTAAAAAAGAACACACTGGTTACTGGGGTAAAATTAACAGTCTTTACCACACTGCCACATTCCTCCTATGCTCATTTCTGCTTGATGCTAAACTACTTGCCTTATTGCAAAGGTGTGAGTCCCCCCAACTCCTCTCTCTCTGTTCTGTTAGGGCCACAAGTCCAAGGGTGCAAATGGACTGGAGGCGTTGAGTGTGACAGTGAATCCTGGCACTGCCTGTCTGGCAGTGAGCAATGTGGACTGGTGGTGACTCCATGACTTTTGGGCCTCAGTTTTATCACCTGAGAAGTGGGCATAATAAACACCCACCCTGCCTTCCTCTCAAAGTTGTAAGGACAATGCCCCCTGCTGGATCTAATAAAGTTTACCCTCAGTAAGTTTGCAGGCCTGAGGAACTTACAGATTGCTAAATTAATCAATCAATATGGGAAATGTATTTAACTTGAGGTCCTGGGCTTATAAACAGTCTACAAAGAAGTAAAGTGAATGATCTTTTCACCAAAGAGACACTCATTGAGGAGTAATGCAGCCTAATGTACATAAACTATATAAAGCTGAAAATATCAACTTTGATATAAGAGATGGGGAAGTCATAGTTCTAAAGCTTGGAACAAATGGTTTAACATTTCTGGGCCTTGGCTTTCTCATCTGTAAAAAGAGCATTATTGCATTGTCTACTGCATAGGGCTGCCATGAGGGTTGAGGAGATAGTAGTTGGAACATGCTTGGGGCATTACTTGGCACAGAGGGAGCACTCAATGAAAGATGACTTTTTTCTATCAATTACTATAGATACCCAAGGCTTTCTTTGACTCAATTTCTGCAATAGAGGGTCTATTAGTTGGGACTGTATACTTGTAAGTAACAAAACACCCAACTAATACTGCCTTAAGGAAAAAAAAAGAGAATTTGTATCAAAGAACTGAAGGTTGGGAGTAGGTTTTTATTTTGGCTCTGGCTTGATCCAGGGGCTCAAATGCTGTCACGCCAGCTTGGTGTTCCTCAGCTCCTCTAAGCATGGCTTTGCTGTGTGTTGGTTCACTCCCAGGCAGGTCTCTCAGGGGGCAGGCAGTTCTGACATGGCTCCTAAGGAGCCCCACCTCCTGACATTCTTGCTCTTGGCTAGTCCCCTCCCCTAGAGGTTGGGCTGGACCTAGAGACTCACTTCTAACAAATGGAATTTGGCACAAGTGATGGAATGTCACTTCTGAGATTAGATTACAGAAAGACTCTGGCTTTCTTCTTGCTCACCCTGTCTCGTTCTCTCTCGCTTTCTCGCTCTTATGGAAGCCAGCCGCCATGTTGTGAGCTGTGCCATGGAGAAGCCCATGTGGAAAGATATTGACGATAGCCTCTGGCCAACAGCCAGCGAGGAGGCAATGAGGCCTTCAGCCCGACAGCTCACAAGTAACTGAGTCCTGCCAACAACCATGAGTGAGCTTGGAAGCAGATCTGTCCCCAGTGGAGCCTTCAGATGAGACGCCAGCCCTGGCCAACAACTTGATTACAGCCTCGTGAGAGACCCTGAGACAGAAGACCCAGCTAAGCTATGCTTGGATTCCTGACCCACAGAAACTCTGAAATAATAAATTTTTTTGTTTTAAGCCACTAAGTTTTGGGGCAATTTGTTACATAGAAATAGATAAATAATACATCTCTACTTGGAGGTTTGGGGGGCAGTGCCAGCCTTACATCCTCATCACTCCAAGATAAAGAAAGTGCCCTTTTCCTGATAACTCAAACAAAAGTCCTAGGATTCAGCCCTGGTTAGACCTGATTGGTTTGCCTTGGGTCACATGCCCATCTTTAAGACCAGGAGTTGGCCAACTATGTCCTGTGGACCAAATCTGGCCCACTGCCCGTTTCTGTAAATAAGGTTTTATTGGAACACAGCCTCATTCATTTACGCATATAGTCTATGGCTGCTTTTGTGCTAAAACTGCAGAGTTGAGTAGCTGCAACAAAGACCAGACGACCCTCTACGTCTAAAATATTTACTATCAATTATTTCTGTTGAAACCAGCAACATTTCTCTCGCTTTTGAAAAAATTTACTGACCTTTGCTTTAGACCAATAACTTTGACCAAGGTCTTGGGGTACTATGATTGGCCAGGCATGGGACACATGCGGTGTGTCAGCCTCATTTGAAGCATATGGGCTGAAAGTAGGGGTGGAGGGGATCTTCAAGGAAAATCTAGGAAATTCTAAGAGAAGGAGGTAGTTAGCAGAGGGAGCCGAGGCTCAGAGCCAGGCAATGATCATTTACGGTTTTGTATAATAACTACGTCACTCTCCTTCCTCTGGGGAACTACAGTATGCACTGCATAAGGACATTTCAGTCAACAGTGGACTGTTATACCATGGTGGTCCCATAAGATTAGTGTTAGATACCCTGGGTGTGTAGCAGGCTATACCGTCTAGATTTGTGTAAGCATACTCTATGATGTTCGCACAATGACGAAATCGCCTAATGACGAATTTCTCAGAACATGTCCCCATCGTTAAGCGATGCATGACTAATTCTAGTGGGGCTGCCAGTTATGGAAAGCCACCGATGGTCAGAGGAGTAGCCCACTGGCCAGGATGGGCTCATCCTAGCTCTCCATATCCCTGTGACCACAGAGCTGTCCTAGCACTGGGCATGTGCCCCACTGGAGAAGCATTCCTGGGGTATTTATCTACCAAAGCAAGGAGAGACAAGGCCTGCTCTCTGGGTTTGCTGAATTGGGATGATGTTAAGCTGGAGTTGCCTGTGACCACATCCTTCTGCCACGTACAGAAAACCCATCTTCAGGAGGAAAGAATAAAGCCAAGCAAAGGCCCACAGTGATGAGCATGCTCATGAAAAAAGAGAGGCCACACAAGACCACCTCCCTGGTTTAGGTCCCAAGGTCCCCGGAGCAGTTCTGACCCCTGGGTTTTTTCCTTAAATTCTGGAAACTACCTAGTCTCCATCCAGAAAGTCATCTTACTTCTGCTAGTTTTAGCATGTTTTCTGTTACTTGTAACCAAAAGTGCTGAAACTGTATGGTCCCGCTGTAGAGAAGGGCCAGAGAGGGACTCCCCTCACCTGAAGTCAGGAGGAAGCAAAACCCCTAAGTAAGTAGAAGCCGTGGGGTACGCAAAAGATACAGAATAGAGGGCGAGGTGCAGAACAGAAAAAAGAAAACCAAACAGATAAATGTGGAATATCTGAGTCTCATTAAGGGCACAGAAAACGCCCAAGACTTCCCAGAACTCATAAACTTTAGTTCCAGCTTCTGATCTCCTGCACGCCGGGTGGTCAAGGTTTTATTGTTTCGCATTGCAGATCCCTTCACACATTTTTGTTACCCCCTGGGTCTTACAGGCATTGAAGCCCTGGTTTAAAAGTCCCTTTAAGAATGAACTAGTTTCACATGAGTTGGTATGGAATGATTTCTGAATCTTCAGCCCAGAGAGGGTAGAGTGAAACTATTCTACCTGTTCAGGGTGCCTGGTATATCGCAGAAGTGCCTGATACATAACAGTTGCTTAATAAACTTTTACTGCATGAATCCTGAATGAAAGATATATTGTTAAATGAAAGAAAAAAGAAAGCCAAGCTAGAAGACAATATGTAGAGTAAGGACCCATTAAAAAGAATCAAGGAAAAAGAAGAAACAAAAACTATACATATAAGATGTGTAAGCATGTGATTGCTTTTGGGGAAGGGAGTTGGGAATTCAGTGTGGGAAGGAGAATAATTTCTCATTATATACCACACTGAAATGTTTGAAGTTTTTTCATGCTGTGCATGTATTATCTTTTCAATTAAAAATTTACTGTAATGGACAGATATATGATAAAGCAGAAATTGTAACACGTTAATGATAGAATCTTCATGGAAAGAATATGGATGTTTACTAAAAAATTTTTTCAACTTTGCTGTATGTTTGAAACTTTTTACAAAAAAAAATTGTTGGCACATTTTTACTTTAAAAAGTTCCCCCTCTATGATGAAATCAAAGGCTAGCCCTGAAGCTCTGGTACCCATCCAGCCTCAGGAGGGAGAGTCCCCTGGTGGTGGTGGTGTCTTTCTGCGGAAAGGTGCCAAGGTTTGCACTATTAGAGTGAAAACATCTGAGCAGGCTTTTTAGATAAGGTGCAAGGACTGAGTCTAAAGCAATGATTCGACATTGGTATGGCCTCAAATTCTGCCCAATTGGAGTCCTCGGTATTGGCTGGTGACAACAGATCCAATCAGAGCTTTTCTCTTTGCCAGTGTATCAATTACAGCTTGTTGATTACAAGGGACAGAAACCGACTCTGGCCAAGTGAACTGGAACAGGAATTTATTGGCAGGAAGGGAGCTGAGAGCATCAATGGGAGGAGTGGAGAGCCCGGCTCAGGTGATAGGCAGAAAGTGAGGCAGGCCAAAGAGGTGTAATCATGACCAAGGCTCCTGCTGGGACTGTCTGCTTGGGGTGCTGCGGGGGGACATCTCTGGTACTGATGCTGGAAACCCCTAAGCTGGACCCCACTGCCCCCAGAAACCACTGCTGCGGCCATCACACAGTGTTTAAACCTCTGCTGAAATGCTGCTACAGTGAATGAATTTTCGCCCCTTCTGTGGTTTGTGTTGCTTGTTCGGTCTTGGGCAGGAACACCTAACCGGCCAAGCCTAGGTCATGTGCTTGTCCTCCAGATGCAAGGACGTGGGGGGAGTGGCTGATGCTCACCAGCTTGTACAGTGGGGGGGTAGGACACTGCCTTCCACGCAAGTGAGCACCATGACAGATGTCCTCTGCACAGGAAGAGGTTGGATCCTGAGCAGCCCTAATAATGACAAGTGTGAGCTATGAATGGCTTAACCAAAGATACACACACACCGAGAAAAGCAGAAAAGCGGTTAGTGCAGCCGCTATATATGGCTACATTAATTGACTGCCTACTATGTTCTACTATATATGGCAACATTAATTGACTGCCTACTATGTTCTACTATATATGGCTACAGTAATTGACTGCCCACTATGTTCTACTATATATGGCTACATTAATTGACTGCCTACTATGTTCTACTATATATGGCTACATTAATTGACTGCCTACTATGTTCTATTATATATGGCTACATTAATTGGCTGCCTACTATATGCTTAATATGTATTATTTCATTTAATCCTTCCTTACAACACTATAGGCAGGTACTGTTATTATTACTACTGTTATTATTCCCACTATACAGAAGAAGAAACTGAGGTTCAGAGAGGTTAGGTCACTTGTCTTGGCCATATCTCTGGGAAGATGCAGAGCTGGGATTTGAACCCATTTCTTTTTGACTCCAAGACCCTTGTTCTTAACCACTACCCTCTACTGCCAATTGTTCCAGTTCTCCATGGGCCTGCTGCACATCCCAGGCCTGAGAGGTCTTTGAATGACAGACAGTACTTACTCATCTGCTTAAAGGTGATTTGAGTGCGTCTGTGCTGTCTACACTGGATTAGGTTGAAAGACACTCTGTAAAGATGACTGCTGGTTTGTAACTTGCAAGAACTTTCAATACTGAAAAGAATGTAAGTTCTTGTTGAGCCTTCAGCACACCAATCTTTCAAATTAGTCTGAACTCTGCTTGTCTTTCTGCAGACACGTGGTAACTTAGATGAGCTCAAAATGAATGGAATCCTCTTTGGGAAGCTGTGAAGTCTCTTAAAAGCTGAGGCATCTCCAGCACACTATCCTTTTCGTGCATCTTCTCCTGGGAGGCACTGAGTCTCAGAGCCAACTGGGAAAATGCTGCCCCAAACAAAAGATGCCCATGTGGAGACTAACTGGTCTTAGGCAGACTGGGGTGGGGGGTCCTATGGGCAGCTTTTCCTTTCCCTTTCCGATGAAAGGGAACTGACCAGAAATTAAAAAAAAAAAAAAGGAAGGAAAAGGAGGCAAGAAAAGATAGGAAGAAGAAACTTGTGGAATTTGCATCCAGATTTTACAAGGACAAATACTTTTTGCATCATGCTTGTGTTAAAAGTGATTTTAAAGTGGCATTGTAGGGAAAACGTTATTTCATTCATTCAAATAAATGCTGAACACTGGATATGCAATTCAGTAGGCAGTCATAAATTGAGGATTTCACTAATAGTCCCCTATACGAGTCAGTTTTTGCTGTGTAACAAACAACCCCAAAATCTCAGTGGCTTTCCACAACAAATATTTATTTTCTTTTTAATGGGTTTGTGAGTTCATTGTGGCTCTGCTAGGTTTGGCTCTAGGCTGTGGGTTGGGTTGAGGTCAGCTCCAAGTGTCTGCTCATTTCTCCTTGAGTCATTAGCTACACAGGGCATGTTCTTCTCATGACAGGTCACTTGAGAACAAGAGGATGAGCCAAATTACACAGACACATTTAAAACCCCTCTTCCCACCAAGTCCACTAGTATTCCATTGACCAAAGCAAATCATATGGCTTCGCCCAAAGTCAATGGGGCAGGGAAGCCACTCCATCCGCCATGATGCCAATGAGCAAGAGTGGATAAATATAATTCTGTACCGGGAGGGAGTGCCAAGTTGGAAACAAATATCTAATGTACCATAGCTACTAACATTGAAAATAGGATTACAATCACACAGTGAAGAATAAACAGATTGATAAAGACTGATAGATCTATTTATAGTAACAAAAAATTTATATCTAAAGCATTAGGTCAAAAACCCAAACTCTGATCAGCTTTGTGGCTTGTGACTTGTTATCTTGGAAAACTGGCCCATGGGATGTGAAACTCAAATCTTTGCCTTGTTGAGTTGTGTTGCTGCATTCCACCACGAGGGCGAAGCCTGAGTCAGTATTTTACAGCTTCTGGGCTTGGCCTTCCATCAGGAGCAGCATATCGCGAGCTGATTCACCTCTGCTCTCCCGGCATAATTATCAATAGTGCCACGCCGCTCTCACAGGTGTCCCAGTTTGGGTGATGAACTATATGATCATCTTATATACATGGTATAAATGTGGTATTTTTTTCTCCAGAAATAAACAACCTTCCCAGGAGCTAACACTCCACAAGGAGCACTAACCATTTTTTTCCCCTTTCCCTTCTAGAAAACTGCTCCAATTACAAATGACCTCTCTCCCTCCAGACTTGCATATGTTCCCATCCACCTTAGAACGCTCACCCTCCATTTTCCTGTTCCCTGCTTTCAACTGTGTAGCCCTTATTTATCACGTTGACTTCCCAGAGCAGCCTCCCCCGGGCCTTCCAAATCTGGGTTATACGGCTTCCTCGCGGTGCTATGTCCCCCAGTAAAGCATTTATGTGCTGTGACAAATGCTTCTTTGCCTGTCTGCCTTACTAGCCTGTGACCTCCTAGAGGGCAAGGATGCTGCCTGCCTTGTGTCGCCACCATGCTCTTTTGGCAATTAGTATTTGCTGAACGAATGCAATTGTTATTCTTGTTTTACTTATTATTATAAAATATGGCAGATATGCAAAAAACATAGAGAATGGTATTGCCCTCAACCCACTTGCTACCTTCTTCTCTTTCTCTTGCTCACTCTTCTCCGGCCACATTCACCTCAGACACCCCAGGCACGTTTCTATTTTAGAGTGTTTGCACTGGCTGTTCCCTCTGCCTGGAAGTCTCTCTCTTGATATCCACATGGCTCCCTCCCTCCCTCGTTCCAGTCTTTGTTCCAATCTTAACTTCTCAGGGAGGCCTTCCCTGACCACTCTATTTAAAACTGCAACCCCTCTCCCTGTACTAAATCTTCTCCCACCTCCTTACCACTTATCGCCTCCTAAGACACTGTATGTTATACTTATGTATTGTTCTGTTCCCCCACACTAGAAGCAGACTCCACAAGGGCAAGGATCATGCTCTCTGTTTGCTCATGATACCTCCCAAGTTTCAGAACTGCACTGGCACATAGTAGGTGCTCAAGAAACACTCACTGAATGAACGAACAAATGAGTTCAATGAACATTTACTGAGCACGTTTGTCCAGGGTTAGAGTGGTTAGAATCAGTCTCACCCTCAAAACCCACAATTCTGGTAGAGGAAATGGCAAGACAAGCAACAATGGCACCCTAGACAATAAGCTGCTTCAAGGCAGTGGCTCAGTCATACAATCTAGTGTCCCCATGGCTCCTCGGGCCCGGTTACAAGTTCCATACATGTACCTGGAATGAATCTACCAATGAACTGATGAAATCGTTACAGCTGATGGTGTCTAGAACATTCACCTTATAGTCTCCCTTTTCCTAATAACTAAATAACACTCAACTCCACTTTTGAAATTCAATGAAGTAACTCTCAGGGAAAGATAATACTGGAAAAATATAGCCCAAGATAAATGACTATCATCATTGCCCAAGAACCAGAAAATCAGCATTAAAAACTTAACTACCTCCTAAATTAATTCTTTTAAAATTTTGTGGTTAGCATTTTGAAAAAAATAAAGAGATTAGTTTAAGGAAGACTATTCAAAAGCACTATTTTATTTATAATTTGCAAAAAAATCTTGACTATCCTAAGAAATCATGTTTTAAAAATACAAATAAATATATCTTTGTGTGTTAAACAAAGGTACACGTGCTATGCGTATGGACAGATGTGTTTCCCAAGAACTAAGGCTGCCAGTATTGTGCGGGAAGAAATCTTGGAGCTTTCCTCTGGCCCACTCTTGTGTTTTGAGAGTTGGTGTGGGAGGCAGCAGTTAAAACCTTAGCAAGAACCTGGCACACAGTAAGTGCTCAATAAATGATAGCTTACTAAGAGAACAGAGTAGTCCCTTGGCCAGGCACCTCCACCTTTTCTACTCATCTAAGAAAAGCATGTTAGTTCCTTGCCATGGCCTACTGTGTTCACGTTGGCCACTGGGCTAGAATCAATGGCTTTGTCTTTGTGTTCATGCAAAGATGGATGAATGTGCCCTGCTCTCTACTAGATTCCAACACAGGATTCTAGCTCCAGAACAAGATCTTATCACTACAGTCATGCGTCGCTTAACGTTATGATATGTTCGTTGTGCAAACATCACAGAGTGCACTTACACAAACCTAGATGGTATAGCCTGCTACACACTTAGACTGTATGGTACTAATCTTATGGGACCACCATCGTGTATGCGGTCCACCCTTGACTGAAACGTCGTTATGCGGCACATGACTCTATATGATTCAAGTTAAATCACATAAACTAGCTGTGTGACCCAGGGCCAGCTGCTTACCTATTCTGTTGCTTAGCCTTGTCAGCCCTAAAATGGTGATGGTAATATTAGCTCCTGAATAGGGCTGGTGGGGATGTTCAATAAATTAATGTGAGTGACATGGAGTAACTGCTCAATAGGTAGTGGGTGTTATGATAAAAATTCACAAATAATTCTAAAATCCTAAATATATGAATATCTTATAAACTAGGGCAAACAGTGGAAACAACCCAAATTTCCATCAACTGATGAATGGATAAATAAAATGTGGTATATCTACACAATGGAATATTATTCAGCCATAAAAAGAAGCGAAGTACTGAGACGTGTTACAACATGGATGAACCTTGAAAACATTATGCCAAAATGTCTGATACAAAAGATCCCATAGGGTATGATTCCAATGATGTGAAATGCCCAGAATAGGCAAACCCACAGAAAGAAGGTTAGTGGTTGCCACAGGCTGGGAAGATGAGGGAATGGAGAGTGACTGCAAATGGGTATGGGGTTTCTTTTTGGGATGATGAAAATGTTCTAAAATTAGATACTGTAATGGTTGCATAACTTTGTGAATATACTAAAAATTATTGAATTATATACTTTAAAAGGTGAATTTTATGGTATATGAATTATATTTCAATAAAGCTGTTATAAAAAAATAAACTAGGGCAAAATAAAGATGAGTAAATACCTTTCTGCCCCACCTACTTCTTCTCCCTGGAGAAGGAAACTTCTCTCACATTCCTCATGTCTTGGTTATAATCTCCCAGCCCCCGGGGGCCCGCCTTCTCCATTAGGCACAGTGGGCGTAATGCTCAGGGCTCATGAAAGTGCTTTAACTTCTTTTAAAATCAGAAGAAAAAAATTTTAATATAATCCAGCCTGGATTATATATATATATATATAAATTTTGTGTGTGTGTGGAGGAAGGGGCACCATGCAGGCAAAAATGCTCACAGCCCAGGACAATGCCAATGTGACCCCGCTGACTCCCACATTTCACTACTAAACCGTAACCTTTCTTGGAGTGTGTGTTCTCTGTTTTGGGGACTTGTGGGGGGCCCTCCTTTGGTCTCATGATACCAAGATAAAGTTGGAGGCACCAAGTGAAATTAGAACACTAAACCAAACAAAATGAAAAATGTACTCCTGTCTCTGTCCATAACCCACTAGCCAGATACTCAACACTGGGGGAAGGAAGTAATGAAGTATGGACCTGGGCTCAAGTGCGATTAGGCCAGTGACCAGCAGAGAGACCTTGGGCAAGTCATGTGACCTCCATCTCTTGTCTCTGTTTCCTCATCTCACTGAAAGTGCAGAAATAGGTCAGCAAAAGAGCATTTTAAAGAGTGAAGTGTTGGTTTAAGCAGGAGTTTGCCCTCTCTGCAGGCTGTGTTCACTGAACTTGCAGTTCATGCCGGAGATTAGGAAGTCCTGTGGTGGAAAGCCCCATGGGGTTGAATCTAGTTCCTCAGACAACCTCAGATAACCTCTGACCTCAAGAAAGGTCAGTAGCACAGCAGCAAAGGAACTAGGAGTGGCGGGGGAGAAAAACTATTACAGATTTTATCCCAGATCCTCAGCTGAAATCTTTCCAGAAGATCCAACTCTGGCTAATGAATCAAAGAGAAATTTCCGTTGCAAGCATTCTGTTTTTATTGCTCAGAGAATTCTTCTGAAACCAACACAAAAAAGGTCAAATTAGAAAAACAAAAGCAGAAGTAGCTAGGATCTATACAGGGCCTGTGCTCAGGACACAAGCCTGGACTTCCCGGTGTCCTCAGGAGAGCCCGAGCAAAACTGGACGCCAGCAGGCTTCTACCGGCCCCCTTGGATCAAGCACAGCAGAATTATGTGGAACACAAAAGTGAAATATTTGGGTGTGTATAAGAAGCTCACAGCAAAGATATTAACTTTGAATTCCCCAAATTATAGTTGTAAACCAGGGCACAACAAAATAGGCCCATCATTCCCATATCAGGAAGGTACGCCCAGTCCTGCCACCGCCACGTTGACAGTCGGGAGACCCATGGGCGGGTCGGAGCAGAGCAGAAGCCAACTCCCGCAAACAAGCCCTGATTTAGAAAGTTGGATGAAGGTCATGACTAGCCAAAACACGCTGATTAGGATGAGGGCAGGTGATTTCAGTGTCAGCTCTACCTTTCAGCCTCTTAGAGTTAACAGCTGTATGACCTTGGGCAGGTCTCTTACCTTCTCTAAGACTCTGGTTCTTTACCCTAGTATTTCCCATATGGCCTGGATCAGAAAAATCTCCAAAGGTGCTGGATTTAAAATAATACAGATTCTCAGGCCCCCACTCAGATGCACTGTGTTGGAATTTCCAGAGCTGGGCCGTGGCTGTGGGCATTTTTACAAGTTTTCCACTGATTCTTACACCAGGCAAGTTGGGAAACACATCCTTCTCTGCACAATGTGAGTGAGAATAGTACTTCCCTCATGGGTTGTTGGGAGGAGCATGTGAGATTATTATGTACAGCATTTAGCACTGTGTTGACACATCATAAGTCAATAAATGTTAGCATTTATCCTGGTAAATCATGATTGCCATTTATTTAATAAATATTTACTATGCACCTACTGTGTGCCAGGTACTATGCTATGTATTGGGGTATAATGCTGGATAAGGTAGAGTTCCTTCCCTCGCAGAGCATGCTCACTGCTAGTGGGAATGATGTACAGTAAGAAAATAGGTACACAGATAAGCTTTTAATTACGATTCTGGGGCCGGCCCCGTGGCTTAGCGGTGAAGTGCGCGCGCTCTGCTGCTGGCGGCCTGGGTTCGGATCCTGGGCGCACACCGACGCACCGCTTCTCCGGCCATGCTGAGGCCGCGTCCCACATACAGCAACTAGAAGGATGTGCAGCTATGACATACAACTATCTACTGGGGCTTTGGGGGAAAAAATAAATAAAGAAAGAAAATTATAAAAAAAAAATAGCTTACTCTTAATTACGATTCTGAAAACTGTCAATAAAAGTAGGCTCCTGTGAAAGCAATGACTTAATTGCAGTTTAGGAGGAAGTTACCTTACTCCTGGGATCTGCAGGAAGATGGGGGTAGGAAGTGGGAGAAAAGAACTTTCTAGATGGAATAGAGAGACGGTGGAAAGGAGCTGTGAGTGCATTGGAGAAATGGAGAGGAGGTTTACTTTTATATTCAACACCCTCTTTCATGCCAGGCATTGATCTAAGTCAGGGCTTCTCAATGTGGGCCCTGCAGACCATTTGGGCAAATCTAAATCTAAATGCATTTTTTCTCTCCAGGGTACTCAGGATACCATACGCATTTCAAACACGAGATTGCTTATTTTGCCATGTGTGGCAACACGCTGTCTCTAAACTTTCTTTGTAATAATACTTCCACTTGATTTTTAAGCCAGTTATTTAAAGCAATCACTCCAAAACAATTGTGGAAGATGCAAACTGGGGAAGTGAACTCTTTTGGCAGTTCTTGGTTATAAGTTAGTCATTAAGATGAATCTGGATACCCCCCTTTAGCGCTCTCTCCTAAGAATATATCCAAAGACTCCTTCCCTTCCCCGCCTCCTCCACCCCCGAGTGTCTGTGATCTCAAGTTTGAGAAACCCTGATCTAAACCAACATCCTCCTCTTATCTGAGGATTCTCAGTTCCAGAGGGATTGTAAAGAGCCAGAGCCCTCGAAAAGAGTTAATGAAATAGCAGGTACTAGAATCTAAGGACTCTTAGCTCCACTTCAAATTCACGTTCAGATTTTCATGTTATAAAATGCCTGCCCAACCACAAAGCTCCTTCAGTTATAGAATTAATCTGGCCAAAGTCGATCTCGTTGAAGTGAAATTGGGCTTTACTGTAAAAAGTGCTGACTTAAAAAAAGGTGACTTGAAATGAGAACTACAGTAACAACAATGGAACTCAGCAAACAGGAAATGAGAATCACAGATAACTTCATTTAGTAGCTACCACGTATGGAGAGCCATCATGCAATCTACTATTTAATTGACTTCTTCAGGAGCAGAAAATGTTTTGCTCTGTTTGCAAAAATGCAGTTTTTTAAAAGTACATCCTAAAATAATGGAGAACGGATAGGTAAATTATTTTCTTTTTAACTTCCAATGAGAGTTGGTAAGGTTGAAGCCAAGGGCTTGGTCTTTGTCACAAACACTGGATTGTTTTTCCATCCAGCCTGGTGAGTAGAACATCTTTCCGGGGCAACATTCTATCCTAAAGAGAAGGTGAGACCTGGCTGCCTGGGGTGCCCGCCTCTGAGAGCTCCCTGTGGTCTATGGTGTCTTGGCTTGAATCATCTTCCATCCTTAAATGAAGCAGTGGCAATTTCTCTCTTCCTCAGGAAGGATGGTTCCCCATGCAGGCAATACCACCCCTCCCCACTGGGAACTAATCACTGATGCAGATTTACCGTGAAGATGCTGGAATTTAAGGCCCCTTACCTCCCAAGCCCTTCTAAGACCCTATATTTGTAATTTTGTATTCATAATTTTACATTCTTTTTCTTAAAGAGGGCCCCCAAATTTTTATAAACTTCAGGCCCCATAAAACCTGGATCCAGACCTGATTTAAAGTCAGATTTTGTTCCGGTTGCCTCACCAGAAAATTTCTCTCCTAGTCAGTAGAGAAACTTGCCTTTTCCATTTCTGGAAGCCAAGTCTTCCCAAGTAAGCCACTGAAAAACTGAAATCAAATTTGCAAATGTAGTTTATTACAGCAGAGTCACTGAGTTATTAAGATTTCTGTTTGGTGGTGAGAATCCTATGATTTTATTTAATCAAGTGTTGTAACTTTAGCCAGAGCAGTGTGGGAATTGAAAACTTTTCAGTCTCAAAGTGCTGCCTTGTGATGCTTTCAGGAAGGGTGGCATCAAGGGTCACAAATTGTCTTGTGGCTTTTCAGGAGTTTATGGGCCATTCCCACAGTATGATGCAGGGTGACTCACCACCATAGTCAGGTGTTCCATATGTTTGTTTAAACAGATGCCAATAATAACTACAAAAACAATAACAAAAGCCCTAAAGACGGTCGAATTTTTTTTTTTTTTTTTTTTTTTTTGTGAGGAGATCAGCCCTGAGCTAACATCCGCCAATCCTCCTCTTTTTTTTTGCTGAGGAAGACGGCCCTGGGCTAACATTGGTGCCCATCTTCCTCCACTTTATATGGGACGCCGCCACAGCATGGCTCACCAAGCAGTGCGTCGGTGCGCGACCGGGATCCGAACCAGTGAACCCCGGGCCGCCGCAGCGGAGCGCGCGCACTTAACCGCTTGCGCCACCGGGCCGGCCCCAGACGGTCGAATTTTTAAACAGAATTCTCCACTTCAATATAAAAAGTTGCTATAAAAAATAAATTCAATCTAAACACCCACAGGTACCTCACCTTCTTGAAACTCATTTAAATTTTCATGTTAACTCCTAATCTTAGGGGCCAAGGCAGGGTCTAGGGAAAGGGTTGGCAAACTATAGGCCAATACCTGTTTTGGTGTGGTCAGTGAGCTAAGAAGAGTTTTTACATTTTTTTAAATGGTTGGGGAAAAAAAAAGAAAAATGGTATTTTGTGACACATGAAAATTATATGAAATTCAGATTTCGATGCCCATAAATAAAGTTTTATTGGAACACAGACACACTCACTCCTTTACATGTTGTCTGTGGCTACTTTCATGCTACAGTAGCAGAGCTGAGTAGTTGCAACAAAGACCATGTGGCCCACAGAGCTGAAAATATTTACTATCTGGCCCTTTACATATAAAGTTAGCTGAACCCGGCTCCAGGGCAAGGGTCTTGAATTGAGGTTCTTGTATTTTGGGAATATAAAAAGATTTTTCAAGAGGTATATGGACATGATTAAGGAAATCAATTATCTGATCCTCATTTTTCGTTGTTGTTGAGGAAGATTCACCCTGAGCTAACATCCGCTGCCAATCTTCCTCTTTTTGTATGTGAGGCACTGCCACAGCATGGCCACTGACAGAAGAGTGCTGTAGGTCTGCGCCCGGGAACCAAACCTGGGCCGACGAAGTGGAGGACGCCGAACTTAACCACTAGGCCACCAGAGCCGGCCCAGATCCTCAACTTTTATTTGTACTTTTTCCTAAAACTGATTATCTAAGAACACACCCAGGAGGTGGCTCACTTCAATAATCCATATTGAATCAGTGCATGGAGCTGTAAAATCTCTGGGACACTAAAAAAAAAAAAAAGAAAGAAAAAAGGACAAAATGTTGGAAATCATGGTGCCAGTGTTAAATAGGTAAATGCTCCATGACTGGGAAAGAAATCCCAGGTATTTATTTATTTATTTATTTATTTAATTTTATTTTTTTCGTGAGGAAGATCAGCCCTGAACTAACATCCATGCCAATCCTCCTCTTTTTGCTGAGGAAGACTGGCTCTGAGCTAACATCTATTGCCAATCCTCCTCCTTTTTTTCCCCAAAGCCCCAGCAGATAGTTCTATGTCATAGTTGCACATCCTTCTAGTTGCTGTATGTGGGACACGGCCTCAGCATGGCCCGAGAAGTGGTGTGTCAGTGCGTGCCCAGGATCCGAACCCGGGGCCACCAGCAGCGGAGCGCGCGCACTCAACGCCTAAGCCACGGGGCCAGCCCCCTAGCTAGTTTTTAGTTCTTTGCTTTTAAAAAAATTGACCCAGTTAATTATGATTGACCACTATGTGATTTTTCTGGTATGTAATTCAGAAGGAATTAAAATAATTGAGAAGCATTGCTATAACAATAAAATTTCTACTTCTATATCCTTGTGAAAATTAATAAAGGGAAATCTCATCTAAAATGGAGTCAGGAGGCTAGAAGGAGGAGCTCCCAAAAAGTACCACTGGAGGTCAATTACAGCAAAGATAAGTCAATTACAGACCCCAACAGAAAGAAATCTCAACAGGAAAGAATCATCAATTACAGGAAGAAATGTACATTGCATTCCAAACAGAAATCAACTACCCCAGCAATTCAGCCAAGAGAAACCATCACTACCCTGAACTCTTGCTTTTCTCCAATGGACTTTTGTTCAAAACAACCTCTCCCAATTTCCTCCTTTATCCCTATAAAATAACATTCTTCTCCTTTGGTTGCTGGACTTGCCTATGGCTTTTGCCATAGCATGCAGGCCCGGAATTGCAATTCTTTGTTTTTTCCTGGAATAAACTCATTTTGCTGGTAAAATAACTGGCTGTTTTATTTTTAAGGTTGACATCCTGTTCAACGTGAATGAGACTTCTCAAGTTTACAGCAATAAAGAAGAAAATTGGGACTATAACTGAAAATTACTTGTATGTCATTCTAACAGTTGGTAAAAAAAATTTTTTTAAAGTAATATTCATTAAGGATATACAAGCTGATTAAAAACTAGGCCTATCTCGTTAAGATATACATTACCAGTAAAATTTTGCTTTTTTTAAAAAATTATTTATCAAAATGTGTAATATGTTTGTTATTTACAAAATAAAAAAAATTGTTTCTAATGATAATTTGATGTAGAAGAAATGTTTAAAGCTTGGAGCCCTATGGTCATACAGAAGAAAAAATGTAAATTTCAATTTATATAACCATAATTTTGTTGCCAAGAATTGGATGAAATGAACAACAAAAAATTTTCAAGATTAATAACGTTTCCTACTTTTAAGCCCCCTCCTCTATTCTGGAAGCTTCAGAGACTGGTTCTCTCAATTGATTGGCTAAGGCGAGAGACCGCCCAACTTTTTTTCCTGGCAACACTGCTATATTGTCTCAACTTTGCTGGTCACTGGATCTAGGGCATCCAAGAATTGGATCAGATGGGTCGATCTCCACTAGAACAGAATTTAAAGATTACTGAAGAGGAAACAATCCTATGTCCAAAGGTATCATTCATCTGCCAAGACAAAAAAAATACCACCTACATGCCCTTTCTGAGGAATATGTGCAAGAAATTAGTCTAATGGATAAAGATAAAGTCAGAATAAAGCTGTGAAATAGGGGCAGAAGGAGAGTATAAGAAATTATGGCAAACGATGAATGTTGTAATCTTTGGTTCAATCTAAATGGATGATGATAATTTGGGAATTATAAGGTATGAGATCTACTGTAGGGCAAAACTTAACGAAAGCCTGGAAATTAACTTGTAAGCTCTCTTAGCACAACTCAGGATTTGGGGAGTGAAGGGTAAAGAGAGAGATGAGGTCCAAAGTCCTCCTCTTATGTGGAGGGAGACTTAATGGAAGGTTGGGCACAGTTAATATTTATATTTGATGTAGCAATAGAGAAATGTAAAAATAATTGTTCAAGTTTGGAGAGTAACTATGAGCAGAATGGAAACATACAGAAGAACTTTCAAGAGAAAAGGGAAAAGTTGGACAGGGAAAAGGAGAAAGTCACAAAGTTTAATAAACACAACTATTAAATAAGACAGAAGTGAATAATACTAAGTATGTGTCACTATGATAAATGCAAAGGGTTTGAATTCTCCTACCAAAGATAAAGAGAAACTGATGAAGAAAGATATTAAGTAACAGTCAGCAAAGATAAACCAGGCAAATGTAATGAAATACAAAATAGGACTTAGAATATTATTATGAGATAAAGTGTAATTTAAGGTCAAAAGCTATTAAATGGAAAGAACAAGTACATAATAAAGGATAAAATATGAAATTGAGAAAGAACATAAAATAGCCACAAACTTGTATGCATCAAACAACATATGGCAAAATATAATAAAACAAAACAACCTAGTAATTTAAGAAAAGCTTGACCAAAAAACACAACCATAGTGAAAGGTTTAAAAATACTTCTTTCAAAGTTTGTCAAGTAGACAAAAACTAAGAGAGGTTTAGAAGGACGGGATAACAAAGTCAACATGCTTGATTTATAGATATCTACCAGATATTTACAAAAATTGGTCACCTACATGGCCATAAAGAAAACTAATAAATTACAAAAAGCACATTATTTTACAGGTCACATCCTCAGACCAAAACCCATGAATATCAGAAACCAAAAACCAAAATAAGAGTTTCACAAATTGTACCTACTTGAAAAATAAGAAACACGTATATAACTTTAAATTAACCCTGGGAGTCTGTCTCTCCAACTCTCCAAACCAACCAACCCACACTAAACCTGAAATAACAAAGCATCAAGAAATTTGTGGAAGAAGACCACTTTATATAAAAATCTATAGGAATATGGATGTCATGAAAATGTTGAAAGACTCTGAAATAGGCAAAAAAGATTACCGGGTGTCCTGACAGTTCCCAGCCTGGGGTTATCTGACTCTATAGGGGTTAGTACCTTTCCTTGTTTTCGAGGTATTTTACAACTTTGTGAGTTATAGAAACATATAATAATGCAAATAGCTCATCCACAGGAATGCAAACAGACATTGTCTGGTGGAATGTAACTGATTATTGCCCCGGAGATACTGACCAGTTTTGCATGTCTGTAAATTCACTTCAGCATTCCTGATTGCCTGTGTAAGTATGCATTCATTAAATTCTCCTTCGAACCTGTTGTAACATCTTACTGATTCTCTCATTACTTAATGAGTTAAATAAAATCTCTAACACATGTTCATTTTCTACTTGTATGACAGTCATGGTTTTAACTTTTTAAAAAATTATCTTTTGGGGCCGGCCCAGTGGTGCAAGCAGTTAAGTGCGCACGCTCTGCTGCGGAGGCCCGGGGTTCACCGGTTCGGATCCCGGGCGCACATCGACGCGCTGCTCGTTAAGCCATGCTGTGGCGGCGTCCCATATAAAGTAGAGGAAGATGGGCACGGATGTTAGCCCAGGCCCAGTCTTCCTCAGCAAAAAAGAGGAGGACTGGCATGGATGTTAGCTCAGGGCTGGTCTTTCTCACACACACACACACAAAAAGATTTAAAAAAAAAAATTATCTTTTAACATAGGTGAGGTTAGAATGGAAAATATATGGCGTTAAATGCATTTATCATTAAAGGCTGAAAATAAGTGAACACAAGAAATTAGAATCACAAGATAAATGAAAGAAAAGCAGGGTTTCGAAAGAATTAATATAGATGAAAGATAGCTGAAATGAATAAAATGGAGGGGGGGTAGAGGAAGAATAAATAAAAGCAAAAGCTTTACTTTTATTTTTACAAATGACAAAAAAGATAAACTCTTGGAAAACTAAGGAGAAGACTGAAAATAGAAAAAAAATACAATAGTAATAAGAAAATTACTAATCACTAATTAGCATTACTAATCACTAATAAGAAAATGCTAAAGATTTTAAAATAATTATAGGAGAATGTTAAATAGCATTATAGGGTTACAGATTTGAAAATTTAGAGCCAAGCAAATGATTTTTTTCTTTTGCAAAATATAAATTACCAAAATTCATCCAAATGAGATATAAAACATGAACAGACTGGCAATTACAGAAAAAATTGGAAAGTCTGTTAAGGATGTACATCAGCCCAGATAATAAACAGACAATTGTTGAGATAGCCAAACTACTGCTGGTCTCTGAAAAAAGAAGGAAAGAGCCCCAATTTATTTTCAGAGTAGCATAACTGAGAACGAACAAAAAGGCAAAAATCCGAGCACAAAAAAGAAAACGAGATCAATTGTGCTTACGCATTTAGTTGTACAAATTTCAAGTAAATTACTAGTAAATGAGATCCAGCAATGTATTCGAAGAATAACCCAACATGATCAAGAGGGCTTGTTTCTGGAACTCAAGGTGACTCAGTGCCAGGCTATGTCCCACACTAATTTGCGACATCAACATATGCAGGTGCAAAACCCTAATAGTTAATGCCAAAAGATATTTGATAAAATTAAGCAACCCACCCTGATAAAAACTTTATGTGAAAATTGGAGTAGAAGAAAATGACCTAAGAACTATAAAAACCACCACTCAAAGGAACAGTGTATATTATATCAAATCGGGAAATTCTACAGCCATTCAAATTAACATTAGAGACGCAACAGGGATGCCAACTGAGTCAACCATTGCTCGGAGGCTCGACTAACGCAATTGGACAAGAAAACAAACAAAGTGGTATAAATACTGCAAGGGCAGAGATAAAACAACCTGGCAATGAGATGACTGTATCATAACCATCATAAATCATACTTATCAGGGACCAAGAGTTTCTAATAAATACTTACTGTCGATTAATAAGAATTTTTGGTAAGGTAGCTCAATATAGACAAATATACCACATATGGCTATTCTTTATGTTTGCAACGAATAATTATTTTAAAATGGAAAAAACCCTATTTATAAATACAATAAAATTATACACTAATAAGAGGCCTTATATAATAAGAATGGACTATCTATGAAGAAAACTGTATAATTTTATTGACTACTGTTTTCAACAGGATTTGAATAAAGGTTTTTGGGTGGAAGATTTAACATTTTTTAAAAAGTCATTCTTTTTATAAGTTCATATATCACGTTGATGGAATTTGAATCAAAATCCTCAAAAGATTTTCTTTTTGGAGGGAGAGGTGCTGGATAAAATGGCAGTTCATTTGGAAGAATGAATATCTAAGAATTGCTAAGAAAATTTTGGAAAAGAATAGCTAGGAGGAGAGGCTTTGTAAGAGTCTAAAAGATACTAAGGCCTGGCTTAATGCTAATACAGTAAACTATGTGATGTTGGCAAACCAGAGAAGATCTAAAGATCAGTGGGACAAAATAGAGAGTCCAGAAATAGATCCAAGTGTATTTGGGAACTTCATCTAAAGGTGAAATTAGGATTTCAGTTCCGAAGAAAATAACATTTTATTTAACAAATGGTCCTGGTCTATGTGGCCAGTGAAACTCCTGTATCACACATATATAAATATGAATTCTTGCTGTAGGAAGATGCTAACTAAAAACAAACAGTAAGAATATTAAAAAAAAAAACCTATTTAATTCAGGGAAAGGAGGAGTTTCCTAGAAAATACAGGAGCCATAAATGAAGCAACAGAAGAAATCGACTGCATACAAAGATATTTTTACGTGGTAAAGCACCACGAGGAAAGTCAAAAGACAAAGGACGGGGAGGAGGAAACTCAGCAATAAGCGACAGACATGGGGTTCATATCCCCAAGTTCCTAACAACTGAAGGGGGAAAATAGGGAGTATGGGTTTCAGGTTCATAGAAGAGAAAAGTGCAAACAATCAATAAGTCTATGCAGGGATGCCACAGAAATGCAGATCAAAACATCACGTGGGGAAATGCACAAAGAGCAGATCACCCATTTCACTCATCAGATTGACAAAACTTCAAAAGATTGATAACACCCAGGATTGGCAATAGTTGGAGACCACACCACAGACGAGACTACCATTTTGAAAAAGTAATCGGAATCTATGCAAGTACAAACTGCGGAAACTTGTTGAAATTCCAAAAAAACAGCTGAATATGAGGAATTCCGTAAGACGTTTACTGAGGCAGTTTGTAATGGGAAGCAAACACAAAAACAACCTAAATATCCATGAATAGAGAAATGGTTGATGAAGCATGGCATATTCATATTACTACCTTCTGCTTAAAAAAAAAAAGTTAGGGATAACTGTATTGACCCACAGTACTGTTTTTTTCAAATGTTCCAGATGCTCTATTAGGCTCAAGGTTTTATTTATTTATTTATTTATTTTTTTGTGAGGAAGATCAGCCCTGAGCTAACATCCATGCCAATCCTCCTCTTTTTGCTGAGGAAGACTGGCCCTGAGCTAACATCTATTGCCAATCCTCCTCCTTTTTTTTCCCCCGCCAAAGCCCCAGTAGGTAGTTGTATGTCATAGCTGCACATCCTTCTAGTTGCTGTATGTGGGACGCCGCCTCAGCATGGCCGGAGAAGTGGTGCCTCGGTGTGCGCCCGGGATCCCAACCCGGGATCCCAACCCAGGCCGCCAGCAGTGGAGCACGTGCACTTAACCGCTGAGCCACGGGGCCAGCCTGACCCACAGTACTGTTAATAAATGGAATAATAAGGGCAAGTTGCAGAGAAATGTACATTGTGTGATACAATTACCACGAAAATAGGAAAAAACCCTTTCTACATTATCTTTGGAGTCTATGCATGTTGTTATGAACACAGGGAAAATTAACATTACTTACCTTGGGTGGGGTGACAATAGGCAGGGGGCTGGAGATTACTGACTTGGTTTTTGTATAATTCTGTATTTTGTATAATTGTATAGATATAAATGGAGGGCAGCATTATAGGTGGGGATATCAAGATACAAAAAGAAATATAGTATATAAAAAGAAAATAATATGCTCAATTCAACCCCAACTCTATAACCGGAGTGGAAAACATTCATACATAAGCATAGAAAAACAGATTAGAAGGAAGTCCACTCAAAATGGTGATAATTTTTACATCTGGGTACTAAGATTATTAGCGAATTCAATTTTTTCTGAATAATATAATGTGTTTCCCATATATTCTATCTTGAATATACATTATGTTCATAATCAGGAAAAAAATCCTTTAAAAGTTGAAAAGAGGGTCCCTCTGGGCAGAAAGATGTAGAAAACGTGTTTATGACAGTAGAAGTTTCCCAGCTAAAATTAAAGCAATAATTCTAAAGCAATGAAATTATTAAAATACTAACAGAAGTACACTGTAAGCTTTTTCGATTTCTTACCAAACCATAGTTAATGACTCATTATTACTATTGCCGATATGAAAATAAAGAAATTCTGGCAAAGAAAACACAGCAAGTTACCAGAAATGTGTTCAAATATTAAGGATCAAAGAACCAAAGCAGACAATGCCCGAGTTCTAACTCTTTCTCTATTTCCTAGAGGAGGGACTTTCAATTTCCAGCAGGCGACCCTCAAGGTTTCTAGCATCACCATTTTGTATATTTCCTCAGTGTATTACCATAAAAGAAGTGAAAAATAATATATTTCTATAAAAGTGAGCTGATCTGCATGAGAATTTTGATTAAATAAGTTTGCATTAGAGAAGAAAAGTGGTGGAGTAACCTCCCTCCTCTCCAATCCTTGCTGACACTCGGTTGAGAGCAGCTTTCATTCACTCACTATTTATTAAGAGCCCACCTGAGTTGAAGATCATGCTAGAGCCTGGAAATCAGAGAGATTAGGACCCTAGTTCATGTCTTTGGGTCTAAACATGGGTAATTCTAGCTCGCTCTCTGGCGCCACCTACTGATAAAACAGCGTTTCAATTCAAAACAGAATAAAATTTTAATTTCCATCTTTTCAATATAGCCTATGCTTTGGAAAAACCCAGGTGCTTTTCCAGTCCCACTTGTCTGGACCCTGGGATTGTACACACATTAATATGTAAAACAATGGTGTCCTGCAACTCTCTGTCCTAAGGCTGAGCAGGAACTTGCATGATATTTGCATCTAAACAGAAATATCAGGTTCATCAGTCTGAAGTTTCAAAATGAAAATGATAGTTGGGTCACTTTCGGAACCACACATATGTAATTTGGCTGTGAAGAAGGTAAGTCATTTGTATAATATTTACGAGCGAGGACTAAAAACCTTTGCTTCCCCAAGTTCTCTTTAATTACGATAATTCACACCCCTTCAATCCCAAATCATACCATGACTCTAAAGAATCATTAACATTCAGTATATTTTAATCATGTAACAGTTTATTAGGAAACCATTCCTTTTTTGCTTATTAGCACGAAACATTTTTTTTTG
Organism: Diceros bicornis minor; assembly: GCF_020826845.1. NCBI lineage: Eukaryota > Metazoa > Chordata > Mammalia > Perissodactyla > Rhinocerotidae > Diceros > Diceros bicornis. Next base: position 10,305,177 of record NC_080758.1, on the reverse strand, counting down.
GTCAAAGATCCATTAACATTATGCAGAAAATGGTCCTTTGTGCCAACAGATTTGTATCCATGTACTAAAACAGGAATACTCCAAACTCTGGTGGGTATTTCAGAAGAGGGACTTAAGAGAGGCTGGGAAGTACCATCTACTCACAAATTTAATGAGGTGGAAAAAACCTTTATTATAAGAGTTGCAAAATCAAGTTGGAAACAAACAAATGTATTCACTAAATGCATTTAATTCCAGACCCTCATTGGAAACATCTTGGTAACGTCTAAGATTCTACAACAGAACATGGCGAGTCAGAGGTGGTCTCAAAGTTATTACAGGTTAAAAAATTATAGTAAGCAGTATAAAATTACAATTTATTACGGGGGAGGGGGGAACAACGGCTCACAACAGTCCTTAAAAAACATTAAGAGCAAACCTCTTAGAGAATTCTATTTATGACCTCTTTTTCATCACTCCTTTTTTCCCCTTTCTTTTGTTTTTTTAAGTACTAATCCGGTATAGAATCTGCTGGACAGAGCAAAGTTGGGTGGGCTCCTCCTTGAATGATGGAGTAAGTCTGCTTGGGTAACTCTTGCTGGGAAGAAGAGGAAAATATAGGTGGCGCAGTGGTGGCCACGGCGATGTTCTGGCCCCCATCGCTGACCACAGTCACTTCAGCGGTCCCCTCCTGAATCAAAGCGTTAAGGCCTTCGAAGTCAGTGCAAGTAATACCCGAACTGGTGATGAAAGTCTGGCCGCCAGAGCCTTCCTGGGGGCCCCCAGGGGCCGTGGGGATGAGAGTCTGGTGCAGAGTGGCTCCGTCAGTCTGGTCGTGAGTGGTCAGCAGGACAGCTGGCTGGGTCATCGCGCCCGCCTGGCTCGGACACCCGGAGGCCTGAGGAGGGGCGATCAGATTGACCTGGCGCAGGATCTGCAGCCGGCTGTTCCCCGGGAGCTCCTCCGCGTTCTGGGCCACCAAGGCGGGGGGGACGATGTTCACCGCGGCAGCCGCAGCCTGGACGATGGTGTTCGCCTGGGGCACCTGATGCCCCACGATGATTTTGACTCTCCCCTCGCTGAACTGGGGCACTTGGCCGGGCTGGAGGGGCACCTGGAGGTGCCCCACAGTGAGGGGCGCGGCGGGCTGCTTGCTGGGGTCGATCTGAAACTGCAGGACGGTCACATCCGAGTTCTTGTTCTCACCGTACTCACTGTGCTGCCTCTTGTGACTGCGGAGCGAGTCCTCCCGCATGAACGAGGCATCGCATCGGTCGCAGTGGAAAGTCTTCTTGGCGTCCAGCCTGGCCACCTGCCGGCTGCTCTGCCGGCCCGCGTCCTTCCTCTCCAGGGCCTCGCTCTTGACCACGTCGCCGTGGAACTTCTTCACGTGCTTGCTCAGGTTGCTGGGCTGCTTGGTGTCGAAGCTGCAGTAGCGACACTTGAAGGGGCGGTCGGGGCAGTGGGTGCGCTCGTGCACGCGCAGGGCGGCCGCGCTGGAGCAGGAGTAGCTGCACTCGGGGCACTTCTCGGGCTGCTCCGCCTGGTGCGCCCGGCTGTGCTTCCGGAGGGTGGCCTTGCTGTCCCCCAGGAAGTCGCAGTGCGGACACTTGAAGTTATTCCCGCTGTGCTTGATGCGGATGTGCGACTTGAGGTTGCCCTTCATGGTGCAGCGGACACTGCAGAACTCGCACTTGAAAGGCTTCTCCCCCGAGTGCACGCGCATGTGCCTTTTCAAGTCCGAGCTGATTTTGAACTTGGCGCTACAGAGCCAGCACTGGAAGGGGGCGTCCCCTGTTAACACAAGGTGAGTTTCCATAAGAACAGGCAGGCAACAACCACAGCGGATCCCCCCGAAGCACACACCAGAAAATCGCTTATACCAAGGCGGGCGGGTGGAGACCTTCTAACTGCAGCTCCCAGCAGCCCCTGGGAGGAAGAAAGTGGGGGTCGGGGGCTGCTTTTCTTTCCCCAAACCTAAACCACCGATTTGGGTGCACCACCACCGTTACAACACCCAGAAGAAAAACTGAGATGGAAAAGAGCTATTTAATTGTCCCAAATAAAACAAGATCTGCGAATATACTTAGTATATTCTTTAAAACAATCAACCTATCGTTCATCTAGTGAACGTGCCCGCTCTGCTAGTTAATGGTTCACAGTTGTACAGTTTTGCATCATCCGTTGATTTTGATCGAGTTACCTGTTGTAACAGATTGAAGGACACATTTTCGAATCAGTCAACTTCGTGCTCACTCATCAGAATACTCTTTTTACAATGATCGAAACGCCCAGCTTATACTTCATGCAGATTTTTATTAATAAAGACGTGTTTATTGCCCAAAATTTATTTGTCCTTCATTGCCAGCTGCGTTCTTGTGAAGTTACAAAATCCAGCTGCTTTTGGTTTTTTTTTTTTTAAATTCATAGTCACTGAAAGATGAGCAGGGAGAGTGAAATTGCAAGGATCTGAGTGGGCGTGATATTCCAAATTTGTTTCCTCAAGGAATGTCAAGTCCAAATTATCTAAGGCACTGATAATTCAAACAAATTGGTGACCCTGCCCATTTCAATATCGCTTAGGCAGGCAAAATAACAGCAGCGAACATTCTTCAGTGCTTCTGGGATGGCAGGGGCTCTGCTGAGCACTCGACAAGGATGGTCTCATTTGATGCTCCCAACATTGCCATGAGGCGGGTGCTATTATCAATTTTACTCTAAACATTACTGTACAAATGAGGAGACTGAGGCCTCGAGAGACGATACAACTTGCTCATGGTCACTGAGCAGTAGTAGTGTAGTAGTACGTGGCAGGGCTTGGATTCCAACCCAGGCTGACTCCAAAGCTGGTATTCTTAGATGCTGGGTAATTATCTGTTCATACGACCGATGTTCACTTTCTTAGGCCATAAGCTCAAAAGAGTGAGATTGTGTTCCAGCTTTCTGGTATAAGGTCTATAATACCACCATGCGCTGCCGGATAAATGCAATTAAAGATGGGGGGGAGCAAATTTAACAAGCTTCTGGAAAACTGAGAAGCTCAAACCCAGTGCTTTGTATGACTAAACGCCACTGAGATTATGCACACTAAACTCGAGAACAAGGAATGGTAAGCTATGGCCATCTGGCCCACAGCCTGTTTTTGCAAATAAAGTTTTATTGGAACACAGCCATGTCCATTTGTTTCTGTGTTGTTTATGATAGCTTTCATGGTACAACCACAGAGGTGAGCAACTGTGACAGAGACTGTATGGCCCGCAAAGCCTAAAATATTTGCTATCCGGCCGTGCTGACCTCAGCCTTAGAATGTTGTTCTTAACCTTTTTTATGCCATCGACCTCTTTCTCCCAGTTTAGTGAAACCCATGGACCCTTTCTCAGAATAATATGTAAATGCACAAAGTAAACTAAAATAAAAATCAATAGGAATACAAAAGAAACCAATTATATTGAAAGAGTTGCTAAAAAAATTAAAAGAAAAAATTTGTGATATGGCAATGTGTGCTTTATTAATGCATTAAATAACAAGATCTCGCGGCGGGTCTAGTAACTGCAATGGTTTCTAAATCAAGAAGAGCGTAAACGATACTTTGATCTATCTGCAACAACTGTTATGAAAAGATCTGTGATTTCTCCTGGCGACAAGTTCATAGGCACTGTTACCAGATGTGCTGCCTATTTTCTGTTTTTTTTGCTGAGGGTGATTAGCCCTGAGCTAACATCTGTGCCAGTCTTCCTCTATTTTGTATGTGGGTCATCGCCACAGCATGGCCTGACGAGCGCTGTAGGTCCTCGCCAGGGATCCGAACCTGCGATCCCAGGCCGCCGACGTGGAGCATGCGGAACTTAACCACTACGCCACGGGGCCAGCTCCTGGTTGCCTATTTTCGTAATTGAAGGACACACCAAATTTCAGTACCAGCTAGTGAAAATGAAGATGTAATTTTTTTCCCATCCAAATTCATGGACCTCCTAAATTCTATTCATGGATCCCTAGGTGGAGGGGCCTGTGGACCCAGAGTAAGAATCCCTGTTCCAGAATGTTCTACTAGGTTTTCTAGTTACATCCCTGCCCAAATTAGTGACAAAGTTTTCTGCTCCTTTTAGCAATCAGCAGAGGTGAAATCGAGAAAAACCAGATAAACAAATCTCACAGCTGAGTGGCAGAGCTTAACAACACTTTCAGACATGAAAGCAAAGGCTTTTAAATCCCTTCATCATCTTATTTTTTTTTTCCCTTTAACCATATATTTATTTCTTAAATGAGGCATACTGGTCAGTAACAGTCCCTGTCCAAAGCTGATGACTATGTTCGTTCCTGCCCATTACCTGATCCCCGAAGTGTCCAGTACATAGTGGGGAGTTAACGAATGTTGTTGAATGAATAAGCGACTAAGACACTGAGGGTGACAGATCTTTCTCGGGTTTAGGTTGCTACTAAGACAATGGACAACGCAGTCTATCAAAGCAATGGAAGGGTAAAAACAAGATCCTATTCATTTTACAATTTGTAAAATTTTATAAGTGCCACAGATTGATAAAAGGGAAATGAACATTCCATGGAGACAATGCATAAATGGCACACATTTAAATTTTTAGAAAGCACACCTTTTCCAGACCAATTTAAAGATGCTGCTGTAAATGGTAAGTTTATCCCTATAAGTCAAAATCATTCTGAACAACTTTCATAAGTGAATCCCTGAGCTACTATACCTTGTGCTGGGGTAGATTTCCGAAGAAAATCAGTTGGGCGTCAGTTATGCCAATGTCTTAACTTGCTATAGTAGATTACAGAAATGTTCCCAAATATCCCCACCTCCTGTCCCTCCATGAAGCCATGGCCTCTGCTATGTATATAATTATGCATGCTCTCCTGGCAGGGGCAGGATGACCTGCCATGACCCCCGACAGTAGGCTCAATCGTGTCATTGGATTTGGCCGATGGTATGTTAAATAGATTTGATACAAGTAATGGCTGAAATGGACTTGTGTGTTGGGGTTTGTTCACTTGGGCCTCTGTCATCCATCATCATGAGAAGGACAAGCCTGGCCTGGCCTGTTGGTCCCAGGAGGAGGATGACAGATATGTGGAGCAAAGCTGGTTTACCACAGCCAAGGCCAGCGGATGGCCAGCCCGTAGCCAGCAAATGCTCAGACTTGTAAGTGAGCCCAGCCAAGGTCAGCAGAGTCACCTGGACGACAACCAGCTGATCCCCAATGTGTGAACAGAAAAGGCATACTGTTGTATCCACTGAGATTTTGTGGGGTTTTTGTTACACTGCATTATCGTGACAATAGAGAACTGATACAGACACTGGTATCTAGAAATGAGGTGCTGCTGTAACAGAAAACTAAAATATGAAGCATTGGCTTTGGGACTGGGTAGCAGGTAGGGGCTGGAAAAATGGTAATTCACGCTATTTAATGGCAAACATTTGGTAAAACTATCTCCTGCAGTAACTTAGAAAACATATGTATTGAATTTTGGACTTATGCCAAGAGATTACTTCTAGGCAGAACAGTGAAAGTGTCTTACTGGCTGCATATGATAAGGTACTATAAGAAAGAGACAAACTGAAAATCCAAACTGGCCATTTTCTAAACGGAATTTAGAGAGAATACAGAAAATCAAAGATGTGCTGGGTTGGATAAAGATTCTCATCTCCACCAGCAAAAGGTTTTCAAAGTAAGACAAAAGGCTAGGGACAAAGATCATATTCAGGGAACTGGTCTCAGAGGAAGACCGATTGAGAAATGTGGGTGTGAATGTAAGGCTCTTTGTTAAAATCTCCAAAAGAATTAAGCTGGTGCCAAGTAGCTTCTCTCAGCTGGACAAGGATTCCTAGAAGTCTCAAGGGATTCAACCCACAGAAAGTTATATGCCGAAGGTACCTGTAATTGGGTTTACAGGAGAGGTGAGTCTCCAAAAGAATTGTGGGTGTCCCTTTTGGCACATAGATACACAGGAAACTCACAAAGTTTTTAAGATAGCTCTAGCAGCAAAGCTGTCACCAGCCTAGATAAAACAAAATCTAAAAAGATCCCCAACTTTCAGTAGGCAGAAAGCAGGTTAAGTTTCTCAAAGGGACATTTTCCAATCCTTTTCAGAAGTGGCTAAGGAAGGTGATGGAAAGGATGCTCCAGTGGACAGAGTCAAGAACTGGTGGGCTGAGCCAAGGCCTAATCAAGAATCATTCCCCATCTCCAAAGTGGGGGGACCTGGGAACATTTGCCCAAAGGGAATTCAGAAATCTGTGGACCAGTGACTGCAAGTGCCTCCTGTTCTTCCCCTTTCTAATAGCAGGGTTATCATAATTATCCCAGCTGTTTCACCACTGTATGTTGGGAGTGTGGGGACAAACAATTTGTCTTTTTACTTCAAGGGTCTCTAGGTCAAGAGGAGCCATATCCAGACCTGACGGAGACCACAGGATCCTGGTCTTTAAGCCTGAGCCAATCATTGGATAAGACTTGTGGGGTCTTGGGAAGGTATGAATGCATTTTGCATGTCAGAGAGATGTGAATGATGGTGGGGTGAACTGTGATTGTTTGCAAAAATGGCCCCAATTCTTTACCCCTCCTTGTATCTCTTGCCTTTGCCATGTAACCTTGTGGTGACCTCCCACTGTTGGTGAGCTCAGCCCCATCCCTTGACACGAGGCCCAACCATATAACTTGCAATAGCCAATGGGATATTTGCAGACTTAATGCAAGCAGAGGCTTGAAATGGGCTTACACATTGGGGCATGCTTGCTTGTACCTCTGCCATTGTCACAGGACAAGCCTGGAGTAGCCCACTGGTCCCAGAAGAAGGATAAGAGCTATGTGGAGCAGAGTCAGACTGCTCCAGCCAAGGCCAGTGGACAGCCAACTAGCCCACAGCCAGCAGATCCCCAGCCAAGGTCAGTGGAAACCCAGCCTTCTCCACACATAAGATTAAGTCCAGCGAAGACCAACAGTGTCTAGCTAACCCCCTGCTGACCTGAAATATGTGAGCAATAAATGCTTATTATAATATGCCACTGAGGTTCTGGGGTGGATGTTACACAGTATCACTGCATCAATAGCTAACTGATACACTTGCTGAAAGAAAAATGTACATCATTTGTTGAGTTACCTAGTCTGCTGAGTTTTTGGATCAAGCTCTCCCACACTGAACTAATCAAATTATACTTTAAAAATGATTGAAATGCCTAACCATACGTTATGCAGAAATTTATTAAAAATGCATTGCCTGTATCTCTATTTCATTTAGTGCACCTCCTTGATTACATGCTTTACCAGTGAGTAAGTTCTAAAGTTACACGAGATATATATAGAGTTATAAACGATGTTTTTCCCTAGTTTACGGAGAAAGGCACTTCTGGGCAGATGAAAAGCAAAACTGCAAACAATGGTGTGACCAAAAGTCCCCAATTCATTTACGTGCATTGTGACTAAATGCTTTAAGCTGCTTATGATTCAAGCAATAAGAGGTTAGGAGCACAGAGAGAGAACAGCATGAGGGACTCACCTGTGTGGGATCGGAGGTGGACGGTGAGCTGGCTGGAGTTGCGGCTGGCGTAGGGGCATATCTGGCATTTGAAGGGCCGCTCGTCGGAATGGATCCGCAGGTGCTTGTTGAGGCTGCTGCTGTCGGCAGCAGCGTAGTCGCACGTCTTGCATTTGTAGGGCTTCACGCCCGTGTGACACCGCATGTGGGTCTTCAGTTTGTCCTTCCGGCTAAAGCACTTGCCGCAGACTTCACACTTGTGGGGTTTGTCTCCTTCAAACACACACACAGATGGGATCAGGAAACAAGACGTAAAAAGAAAAAGACTTATTTCCCACTGCCCTATGAAAAGAGTAATACACAATCACCAAAGAATACGTAGAAAACCCTCAAAAGCTAGACGGATGATTGGCAAAGAGCTAACATCTTGGGAGAGGGAGAGTTTCTTCTTCTATTTTGTTTATTGGTGTTTTCTTATTTTTCCTCCAATGAATATGAATTCCTTATTAATTAAAAATAGAAGGCAACTCAAAAATTTTAAAGTACAGCTAAGTAAAATAAGAAACTGCTCATTGTCTCTTCTATCCATTCTCTCCCTTTTCCTTATCACAACAGACTCACCCTAAAACTCAGAATCCCTAAGTTTTAGGAGAGCTCATGGCTGACCAGCTGAAGACTGCATTTCTCACGCTCACTTGCAGTGAGGCATGATTGTGCAATGAAGTTCTTGTCAAGGAAATGGCAGAGAAGGAAAGTGTGCCCCTTTTGTAAAGGAAATGGCTTGTCTTATCCTTCGTCTCTTTCCCTCCTTCTTGCCACCTGTAAACCCAAGGTGTGGGGGTGAACGGGCAGGTGAGGGCAGCACACCTGCAGAAGGTGGATGACATCACATAATGTACTGTAATGACACAGAAAGAATTTAAGTCCCTGCACAATCTCATCGACAGAGCCACCTATGTGCCCTAGACCACCTGCCTACCTCTGCACAGTCATGTGAGGGAGACAGAAGCCCCCGCCCGGTTTGAGCTGGTGTTTGAGTTTCTTTGTTACAGCAGCTTAACCTGTACCGCACAAACACACACCTCAACTTGCCACCCACGAACAACTGCTAATATTTTGATGTATATTTTTCCAATTATTTGTGTGTGTGTGTGTGTACTTTTTTTTGGTGCAAAAAATCTCTTGGCTAACATTAATTTAAACACTTCCCTTTTGAAAGGCACTGTGCCTTTAAATGATTTTATTGCATTCTCTCAACAACTGGGATTAGAACCCAGGATGGTCTTGCTGTCTTAGCCAAATGCAACACTGCTTCCCCATTGACTACTTTCTTGCACTTAAAATAATTTCAATCATCTTTTTACCTCATTAAATATCCACAACATGATTTTTAAGGCTGAAGTATTTCACTGTATGGATGTACAGTAAATTTTTGAACCAATTCCCTACTTGGCCATTGAAAAGAATGAAGTAGATATATACACGCCGACATGGAAAAACGTCCAATAATAAATGAAAAAAAGCAAGTTGCAGTGTGAACTTAGAATCATAACTTAATAAGAAAAGGAAAAAGCAAATTGTGTGTTTTTAGGCCTGGTATAGGCATGCCAAAATTCAAGAATGAGAAACAGGAGACTATTAAGACGGGTGACTTCTGGGCATAGGATAAGAAGGGGGTGGTCTGCGAGTCGGGATTTTCACTTTTTACTTTATATATCAAATACGTATTTTGGCCAAATCCTAAATAGCCAAGCGCTAACGTCAATTGTCAGCAAAGGCTGATCACTATCTTCAGAGAATAAATATCTGGCATTTAAGAATACATCTAAAAGTGTATTAAAGATTATAATTTTAGTATTAAAAATGTTAGTAGTCAAATTTAAAAATCCAGGAACAAGAATTTTTCAGCATCGTCAGCTGCTAAACAGCTCCCGTGGTTGCCATCCTGTGTATTTGCAACACTGAGCAGAGGCTCGATGGTGGTGGGGCTGGATGGTTTTCGGCCAGCTCTGCTGGTACAGGGCCCGGGTATTGTTGCTGCCCTGGGACCATGCCCTTCTCCCTGAAAGTAACTAAGGTAAGGACACCTTCTTATTACCTCTCCATCTCGAAGATGATGGAGATGCTGTGGTTATATAGAAACCATCCTACAAATACAAGCTTGGCTAACTGGGTAGCAGATGCTTCCTGAAGATTTGCAGAAGTAGACTTAAGGTTGTTGTCTTCACTTATATTTCTATAATCCTTCCCAATCATTGTTAATAATTATAGCACTTGACTCTTGCAGTGATGAAAATGCTAAGCTTGACTGATGGAACCTCAGCATATGAAACCCACGTGGAGAGATCCATTGCTTGTTACGTGGAGAATGCTTACGAATACTTGAAACAATAACTTAATACTTCGATAATTAGAATAAATCCAAATGACATGACACTGTGAGGCTGAATAGATATGACGGTGACCTCACCAAGGCCATCACTGGCCATGGCCAAGGAATATAAGAAATAAGTGACAGGTGTTTCATCTTCCAAAGGCTGAGGCTAAACAGCAGGCTTTGGGCAACTTAGTGATGCCCAAGCCAAATTTCAGTGTGTCCCTACCTTATACACATTTATACTCTTTGGATTTATATATGCCTGTATCATTTAAATTATGAGCATCTAACACTTTGTTAAAAATAGTCTAAAAGCAATTTCTTCTCCATGCAGAACATTTGAGAGACATAAAAATACTAAAGAAAATTAAAATCACCGGAAATAATCACATTTTTCTTTTACCATGCATCAATCTTTTTCTCTCTTTAAAAAAAAAATATTTATTAAATTTCCCCTTCAAAATTACAAAAATAACACATACTCAGTAGATCCAATGATACAGTGGAAAGATACATAAAAGTTACTATTCTTCCCCCTTATTCCTCTCTTTACCAATCATTACACACACACACACATTTATAGGGTCATCTCCTCAAAATGAGAAGAACATGTGCATTTAAATTTTAATTAACTCTGGCAGATTAATTAACTGCTGTGGCAGTCCACATTTCCACTAGTGAAGTTAGCTCATATATGTTCCAGCACTGGATTTTATTGCTCTAAATATTTTCGGCCAAAATCATGTGTGGAAACAGCATCTTATTTTTATTTAATTTGTATTTGTATTCCCGTGACAACCAGAGAGGTACTGTGTCCTATCACGTGTCTGACTTGTCTGGATCCCCAGCTCCTAGCACAGGGCACGTGTTCAGGGCATATGTGCCAAAGAAATGTTACTTACCCGTGTGAATTTTTAAATGACGCTCCATGTCCTTCATGCCATAGGCAGTCTTGAATTGGCAACCTTAAAAAGGCAAGGAAAGATTAACTACAAAGGGAAACATAGTAACTTGAGAGTGGAGAAACCTGGCAGAAACTTCCTTACTCAAGCGATGGAAGTGAACCCCACAGTAACAGGACAAACAGCTATCCCGTGCCTCCTGACATGACGCACCAAGAAGGACATAGCATCCCTTCTGTGCTTCTTGACCAAACCGCATAACCTAAACCTAATCCCGAGGACACATCAGAGAAACCCAAATCGAGGCACATTTTACAAAATAACTGGCCTGTACTTTTCAAAAATGTCAAAGTCAAGAAAGATAAAAGCTTAGGATTCAAGGAAACTAAAGACACAGGAAAACTAAATGCAATGTGTGATCAGAGATTGAATCCCAGACCAGGGGAAAAAATGTTTTTCTTTTGATATAGAGAACTTTAGTGAGACAACCAGTAAAATTTTAATAAGGTCAGTAGGTGTGATAAGAGTGTGCATGAACATTAATTTCCTGATTTTGATGATTGCACTGTGGTTATATAAAAGAATTTCCTTGTTTCTAGGAAATTCACACTGAGGTATTTAGGGAAAAAGGGACATCACGTCTGCAACTTGCTCTTGAATTGGGGGAAAATACATGTATATATAGGAAGAACAACAAAGCAAATGTGGTAATAAGTTAACATTTGGAAATCTAGATGAAGGGTGTATAGAAATTTTTGTCCTATTTTTGCAACTTTTCTGTAAGTCTGAAATTATTTCCAAATAAAAAGTTTTTTTAAAAAGAAAAATCTTTCTGAATATCTTCCTAAGCTAGATACAGGAGAAGTTCACAGCAACCTGAAATTCTCGAAAGTCCACTTCAAAGGCCTGTGGCTATAACAGTCGTAGAGCCCACATGACCAGCGACAGTGAGAGACAGAGACAGGTGATGATGTAAATGCTGTGGGCTTTGATTTTTAAGCCAGGCAGTTTAGAGCACATCAGTGTTAGGAATTCATGAGTTAGGGTCCTGGAACCTGTTTGAACCACATCCTCTACATAAGTAGGACACAATGCTGCCTTTACCTGGATAGCAACAGTTAAGCCTTTTCTGAGCAGGAGGTGCTGTGGGCTTTTTGGCACGTGACTTGGCAGGGAGAGAGATGACAGTGGCTGTCTGGTTTTCATTGCTTTCCGTGGGCAGATAAGTTTGATAGCCATGTTCAAAAACAAATTCTGGAGCTGAAACTAAAAGATATGACGATGATTAATTTTCATAATATGAATACCCAACAACTATTCCCTTCGTCCATCCTCCTTGATAGAGAATGAACATGCTAGATTGCTTTCCCAGCTTCCCTTGCTGCTTACGAGTGATTATGTAACCCAGTGCTAGCCAATGAGACTAGAGAACATCTGCTGGGAGGCGTCTGGAAAAGCTTTTCTCCCTGATTTAAAAAACAAAAGTGAGGGCAGAAGGGGAGGCAGGCGAGGAAAGCTCATTCCTGCTGCCCTGGCTGCCCTACTTCCTGTCTTTGGACATGCTGCAGTGAGGATGTGATGCCTGGATCTGTGGCAGCCATTCTGTTATCATAAGGAGAGAGCAAGAAAATCAGATGTTGAGCCAGAGCTCTGAAACCATCCAAATCTAGATTTACTAAATAAACAAGAAATGTCCCTATCATTTACGCCAGGTAGGTTTTCTAACTTCAGCCAAATGCATTAGGTACTTTCACAAGCTTTATCACAAAATCCTAACAAACAACTGGAAAGGAACTGATTGAAGGAATTCTGGGCAAAACTACAAGTACTCTCTAAAAACACAAATACTCTTTAACACAACTACTCCTAAAGAAATCCTACTCTCACTGAAGTTTTGAGGAAAAAAGAAAAAAAGAGACCAAACATCTTTATCATCTTTATCTTTATCATTATAAAAGATAAAATAGGCAATCTCAAATTTCTTTCTTTTTTTTTTTTTGTGACTACTTTATTAACTAAGTTTATGGTCTGGGGTTTGGAAATATTTTCTTTCTTCCTTTATTACATGTAATTTGTCACAAGGAGATCTGGCTTCAAATGAGGAGTAAATATGACCAACAGGGGCTTGGTCATTGGGTGAACTTGTCAGGCTGAGAGGCCCTAATGATGACATTGAGAGCCACTGTCATATTCTGTTTCCCAAACTTCAGTCACCGAGGCACCACCTTTGACATTTTTGCCATTGTATTTACAGAATATACTTATTTAAATCAACACAGGCCTAGCATCACTACCTCTTTTTGCTTTGCCCAAAGCAGTAATATCCATAACATCTGTGCCACAGGTTAAGGGGCTAATTATATTTTCTCTTAAAACAAACATTATCTTTCTTCGAATCTAAGATGTTATAGATTGTAAGATGCACCATTATTTTATGTACAATAAATTTAAAAAGCTGCCAGTTAAACACATTGTGATGCAACGCTTTCATATTCCTTAGATATTTTATATATATTGATATTCCTTAGAAATTTTATATTTATTGAATGAGTTCTTTGGACATTTGACAGGAAACCAGGTTCCTGACCTCCACCTCTTGGGCACCTCTGGCAGTGACAGCATCATTCAGATGCACGTCAAAGAACACCTGGGTCCCATCAGCATTAGATATTCAACTCATGGCTTCAATTTTTCTCAACTGAAATAAGCGGAGGGAAGTTAAGTGGCTTTTGTTTAAAGCTAGCCAAAAGATCCTGAGCAAGTGATGCTCTGTCTTCATGCCCAGTTTCTTTGATGCATGAATTAGCCACACCTGCCTCCTGTTGACGTGTTCTCATCTCGTCTGTGGGGTCTGGCTCCTGCTTCCTCTGCTCTGCTTGGTTCTCCAAGTGTGGTCCCCAGCCAGCAGTACTGGACCTACTGAGGACCTTGCTACAGAGGCAAATTCTCGGGCCCTACCCCAGCCCATGGAATCAGAAACTCTGGGTGGACCCAGCAATCTGTGTTCTACAAGCCATCCAGGTTGATTCTGGTGCATGTTCAAGTTTCAGAACCGCTGGCGTAGATGACCCTTTTCCATGCATCGCAGCAGTAAAACTTAACCCAGCTTTGTCTAATTGAGGGAATCCGTCTTCTTGGCTGTTGCAAGAACCGCAGCTGTAGCTCCAACAACAAATATTTGCCTCATTAATATCAAATGGACCGCCTGCTACTGTTTCATGTATTTTGGGTATAATCACTCTTCACCTTCAACCTGAATCATCGTGCAGTATCTTGGAAGATGTTTTAAACAGCAATTAAACTCGATACATGTAGTTCCAAAAAATGCACAAACCTCTGCCCAAGTGACAAAAATGTGATCAACTGTGATCAAGTTTGTTCACAGGGGCGCAAAGACATTTCTCGTGACTGCCTGTGGCTGACAGCAATCCCACTGCTTCTAAGATGTGCCTCCATCTCAGATATGTTAAAATGTATCTTCAAATTGAGATGAGTCCAGATGCGGTCAATTACCCTGTGTGTGCCCTCAGGCCAGCTATGTAACCTTTTTGAGCCTCAGTTTCCTCACCTGTAAGTGGGGATAATCACTGTGCCCACTTCGTAAGGTTGTTGCGAAGTTTAATGAGAGAATCAGTAGCCCAGGATGTGGCCGTGCCTGAGTCTTCATAAACGTTAGCCAGGGCAGTTGAACAGAACTGGGCACTGGGCACCAGACTCAATGGAATGATCAAGACCTAGGGTGAGCAACCGTCCCTGTTGGCCTGGGACTGATGGGTCACCCAGGACACAGGACTTTCCGTGCTAAATCTAGGATGAGTGGTCATGCTCTCGTGACTTCCCAATTTTCTGCTTTACAACTTTTTGCACAAAAAGAATGCTGGAAGGAGCTGGAGTCGGGGAGAGATTGTGGGAATGGCCAGGCCCTCCCTACAGCTCAGCTCGTGGAGTCCTCCTGGGAGGTCAGTGCTGGGCCCCGCATCCTCCTGGACCCATGACTTCCCGCCCTCTGGGGAGACTGGCTGGGCTTTCTCCCCTAACCGCCCACCTGCCCCTCCACCATGAGCCTCAGCATCGTTTCAAGGGAAGCCCAGTAGAGAGGAAACAATGGAGTATTCTGGATACTTCCCCCTTCTCAGATACATGGTTTGCAAATATTTTCTCCCATTCTGTAGGCTGCTTCTCATTCTGTTGTTTGCTTTGATGCACAGGAGTGGGATGCGGCCCCATACGTCTACTTTTGCCCTTGTTGCCTGTGCTCTTGGTGTCTTGGGGAGGCAGCAGGAAGCCACGGGAGCCAGGCACCCAGCTGCAGGGATGGTTCTGGGGTGGGCTAATCACTCACAACGTGAGTCACCCCAGAGTAGACGGCTCCTAGACCACGAAGGTCTGCTCAGGAGCTTGGGCTCTTGAGTCTTATCTCTTTGAGCCTCAGTTTCCTCAGCTGGAGAATGGGGACAATTTCCATTCCTATCTCCTAGGGCTGTTGTGAGGATTCGAGATCAGGCATGTAACACTGTTATTGCTGTTGTCATTACTCATCGGTTTACTCAGCAAATATTTATTAAGCACCTACTATGTGCCAGGCACTGTTCTGGGCACTAGAAACACATCAGTGAGCCAAAGGGACAAAGATCCCTGCCTTTGTGGAGCTGACACTCTAGTTGGGAGTGGTGTAGGCAAGAAATAACTTAAATACATACTCGATAGCTAATATAAATACACAGCTAAATGCTAGGGAGAAACATAAATACAGGTAGTGCTGGGGGCCTGCAATTTCAAGTAGGGGGATCCCGGGAGGCCTCAGTGAGAAGGTGACATTTCATTATAGAACATGGAAGCACATAATTATTAAGAGTGTTCTGTTGCAGATATGTGGAATTCAACAGCTAACAAAGGGGCATGGGGCATCCAGTGACCCAGTCCCACTGGAACCCCTGGTTGGCTTTATTGGGTCATCCCCTCCCTTCCCTTCCCCACACTCAGCTTCTTTCCAGGATCCCCTGTGAACAACAGGACCTGCAGATCCCCAGGGAACGCCTTCAGGTGGCCTGGATCACTGAGGGGCTGCCTCAGTCCCTTTGGGTGTTTGTATGTGATTTGATGCTGGAGTAGCCACTCATTCCCAGATGTGTGTGAGTGTGTGTGTGTGTAGTCAGACTGACCTGAGTAGCCACTCAATCCCAGATGTGTGTGTGTGTGTGTAGTCAGACTGACCTGAGTAGCCACTCAATCCCAGGTGTGTGTGTGTAGTCAGACTGACCTGAGTAGCCACTCATTCCCAGATGTGTGAGTGTGTGTGTGTGTAGTCAGACTGACCTGAGTAGCCACTCATTCTCAGATGTGTGAGAGTGTGTGTGTGTGTGTGTGTGTAGTCAGACTGACCTGAGTAGCCACTCAATCCCAGATGTGAGTGTGTGTGTGTGTGTAGTCAGACTGACCTGAGTAGCCACTCATTCTCAGATGTGTGAGAGTGTGTGTGTGTGTGTGTGTAGTCAGACTGACCTGAGTAGCCACTCAATCCCAGATGTGAGTGTGTGTGTGTGTGTAGTCAGACTGACCTGAGTAGCCACTCAATCCCAGATGTGTGTGTGTAGTCAGACTGACCTGAGTAGCCACTCATTCTCAGATGTGTGAGAGTGTGTGTGTGTGTAGTCTGACTGACCTGAGTAGCCACTCAATCCCAGATGTGAGTGTGTGTAGTCAGACTGACCTGAGTAACCACTCAATCCCAGATGTGTGTGTGTGTGTAGTCAGACTGACCTGAGTAGCCACTCATTCCCAGATGTGTGAGTGTGTGTGTGTGTGTGTAGTCAGACTGACCTGAGTAGCCACTCAATCCCAGATGTATGTGTGTATGTGTGTGTGTATGTGTGTGGTCAGACTGACCTGAGTAGCCACTCATTCCCAGGTGTGTGTGTGTGAGTGTGAGTGTGTGTGTGTGTGTGTGTGGTCAGACTGACCTGGGACCAACCCCTGTGTCCACCACGCACTAGCTACGGGACCTTGACCAAGTCACTTCTCTGCTCTCCAGTTCCTTTGCCGGTAAAATGGGGATGTTAGCCATGACCTTAGAGCTTAGACCTCATTGTTCTAGTAAAGCTTCAAGGAGGGTAAGACACTGAGCAGCGCACCTGCTAGGGCTGGACAGTTGTCAGCCGGTATCACTGTAATTATACACAATAACAGATTTAATCATTTGTCTGTCTTCAGATTTGGCATAATGGTGGCATCAGCCTTGGGGATCGCAGGGTGCCCAGCAGAAGTGAAGGCAGCAGGGACAACCCCAGGTGCCCCACATCTGCAGAGGTGGGACCACTCACGGCCTCGGGTGGGAAGTGCTTCTGTAGAGGATGACTTGCCCCCACAGAAGAATGTTCTCTAGGCCCTCTCTTCACTGAGGGTGTAGCAAGGGCCGCTGCTTTGCGTGGGGGTCTCATTTCTAACTTTACACAGGAGCCCAGCACCTCATCTCCTCCGGGGGTGGCTGTTAAAATCAAGTGCCGTGTTTAGGGAGATCCCCGTCCCCGCCGCCAGCAGTTCCCAGCCTCACACACCTGCTGCGGGCTTTCAGTTCTGTTTTTCTCCTCCTGGGGATTTCCCTGGCTCTCTTGTGTGTCCAGGTGTGTAACCGAGAGCCTTGTCTTCAGTCTTGGTTTGCAGCAGGAGCACCCTGGGTGTTCAGTTATTCAGTCATGATGTTGTTATGTGAATTTCACAGAGAATCCAAATCTCTCTCTCTGAGGTTAGTATCCATTGGTGTCTTACACGTGTCAGGCTCACATGGACCAGTTGTAGCCCTTTTCCACAAAACTGCCTTCGAATATCTAGACACAGCTTTCACCTCTCCCAACCCACTTTGCCTCTCCCTTCTCTTCTTCCATTTAAAAACTCCATTTTTTATCCTTTTCTCTTTTTGTAATTAAAAAATGTATCGTTTTTTCAAAATAAAAGTAAACAGTAATGGTAGAAAATCTAGGAAGTACAGAAAAACGTAGAGGAAAATAAAAGCTGCCCAATGCTGTCACCACGTGGCAATATGCACCCTTGCATTATATGCTCATTATATACTGTACTTTTCTCTAAAACACTAATCTGTACTGTGATTAAATAAGTTATTTGGGAAATTATTTAACGCCCATCCTCTCCTCCGTTTGGGTGGATGAGCCACGTGAGGACAGACGCCTTTTTCTCTCCATCACTGTCTTCCAGTACCTAACACAGAACTCGGGGAAGGGCACGGGCTCCAGGAACATTTGTTGAATTACCGATCGACCAAATGGCTAAAGCATTCTTTGTATATAGAGTTTTAAAAGTATAAAACTGGGATCACGGCTTCAATGGTTTTATAGTCTCCTTTTTTGTTAAAAAGTTTTTGCCACGTTAAAGCAGTTTGCCATGTTATCTTTTCATCCAAAATACAAATTCTAAAAATTAGAATTTTTTTCCTAGTGGCTACATAATATTCCTTCATTCTGATTGTCACATAGTTAAATGAACCATTTCCCTTTCTTTGACACTAAATTGGTTTCTAAGTATTTACTTTTATAAATAAGACTTATCCAAAATGTTTAACTTATCTCTAGTTTCTTTGGATACACTTGTCTAGGCTGAAGAATTCATCAGAATGGTATGGTCATTTTATTGCTTGGTGATACAAAATTATAAGATCTTTCCCGAAAATCTAAACCAAATTACACTCTCCCCTTTTCCTTGGCTATCAACACAGACTATGTGACAGGACACAATGAGATCATTTTAGTTTAATTTGCATTTCTTTTATAATTGGTGAGGAGGAACCCCTCTCAACATTTATTATTCATTCACACACCTTCTTTTGTGAACTGCCTGTTTAGGCTATCAGCTCCTTTTCTCTATTGAATTTTCACTTTTTTCTCATTGACTTGTAAAAGACTTTTACAGATTAAAGATAGTACTTCATTGTCATACATTCAAATCTATTGTTCTTTTCTTCCAAAGTTGTCCACGCTTAAGATTCACATTTAGGGTTTTTGACCCAACTGCAAACTCAGAATTCACCTCCTGAGAGAAAAATCCCTCTCTCTCTCCCTAACGAAAAGGCCTCCCATGCTTTTCTAAAAGCTCTTCACGCGCGTGGTGTACACCTGCCCAGTCACGTGGGCTCAGCAGTCCCCTCGGCGCAATGGACGAGCCAGCCGCGAGGACGCAATCCCTGACCCCGCCCCCTCTCTCTGCCGCAGCTGATTGGCCCAGGCGCAGACACCTGACGGGAGCTGAGCCAATCAGACCCGCCGGCCGTGGAACCAGGAATTCGGTGCGGGCTTGCCTTCTGAAACAATAAGCCGTAAACCTCGGGAGCGTGCGGCGTCAGCTGGGCTTCCACAACCGTGATGCGCACAGACGTTCCGGCATCTCTTGACAACGCAGATGCCGGTTCCGCAGTCCTCTCAAACCAACCCTCACTGGCTGGTCCGGGTTCCCAGGACCCTGCTCAGACCCACCGAGATGTTACCCCGGGGGGTGGGGGCGGGGGTGCGGGGCAGGGTGGGTCTGGGTATCCGCATGTTTCTCCGAAGCTTGACATGGTTCTTAGGCACAAACAAATCTGAGCAACACTGCAACGTAGTGGTCAAGTGGTCAAGCGCACACATTCCACAGCCAGGTAGTCTGGGTTTGAGACCCAGTTCTGCCGCTCTCTGGCTCTGTCATCTTGGACAAGTTATTTAACCACGACGTGCCTTAGTTCCTTATTAGTAAAATGGGGATAAAACTTCTTAGTACCTAATTTATGGTGGTGAAAAACTACTTCCTATAGAGTACTTAGAAAAGCGCCTGGCATATAATAAGCACTATGTAAGAATTAGCTATTATTATCATTGGCAGATCCTTCTGGCAAACCATTAGTTTGCCTTACTAAGCCACTCACATGCTCAACAACCTTCGATGGCTCCCCAGCTCCTTAAGAATAAAGGCCAGAGCTGAGCATGGCTCCTACCACATATGCCCGTGTCATCTCTAGCTGCCATTATCAGACCTTGCCTTGAGCTTCCCCACCCCTAAACGACCATTAGGAAATGCCCCCTTCCCACCAAACTCGTCCCAAAGGCCGGTGAGTCTTTCAAGGCCTATTATACATTTGATCTAACTCACAATTTTCTCCCTGGCTTTCCCTGTTGGGGCCAATCTACTCCATTAACTCTTTGCACACGGCTGTGCTTGTCACAGATGGCTGGGCTTGTGTGTCTTACGACTAAATCCTCCTCCCCTATGGGCTTGGAATTCTCCACGGGCAAGCATCTCGGCTCCAGCAACTGGCACAGACCAGTCCGAAAGCTGCCCTCACTGGGCCCTCACGATGGGGGAGATGAGGCCACGTGCCCCATGCACATTAACGAACTTAATCCTCACAGCCGCCCTTTCCTGCACTCACTTGATAACTGCTTATTGAGTGCCCGTGATGTGCCAGGCCTGGCGCCGGGTGGCAGGAAAACAAGACTGATTAGGTCTCTGCCTGCAGGGAGATTTACAGTCTAGGAAACTAGAAACCAAACCACTAATATGGGGCCCATAGGCCAAACTGAGCCTTCAGATTCTTTTTTAAGGCTTTCAAAATCAGTTAGCGGGGCTGGGTCTTCCCTACGGCCACGTCCTCCGGCCAGAGAGCAGCAGGGACACACCTGTAGTTGAATAAATGTAGGACTCACTGCGATGAGGGAGACCTTGTACCATGGGGACCGTCTCATTAACAAGGTGCGAGAAAGGACTTGTTATAGGGTTGGGGCTCTTGTTAGATGGTATTTGGGGAGGGTTCAAGCACGCCTGCAGGGAGGCTGTCAGGAAGTGGGGAAAGTCTATGATTTGATGTCTTCACAAATATCACCGAGAAGCAGAGGCTGAGGCTGTGACGGCGGAAGAGCCGCTGTCACTCAGATCACTGGGGGAGGGCATGCTGGTATTCTGTGGCCCAGATATGACCACGGAGGGCTCTTGTTTTTGTCCTGTCCCACCACAATCACAGAGTGGCCCTGCCTCATGCTGACGCGCTGGGAAGCTGTTTCTGTTCCACAGCAGGACGGCACGGCCTGCCTGTGAGAGCCAGGCCACTCCTAGCAACACCAAGAGCTGGCCGATGATGTTCCCGGGCCTGTTCCTGGCTGTCGGGTGCTGCTTTCCTCTTAGCTGGCTGCCCACGGGCCCTCCCGCCCTCCATCATATTGGATCTGCTGCTGTGTTTGCTGCCATTGCCGGACCCCTGACAGCATCCGAACTCACTTCTCTGGCTAACTGAAGACTGCTTGTCATGAAATAACTAATTAATTACAACTGGGATAAGTGCTACGTGGGGAAGCAGTGAGAAACCTAATCTCAAGGGTCGGGGGAGGGGGGAAATCACGGCTAGCTTCTAGGTGGAGGTGACTTTTCACCTGGGACCTAAAGAATAGGAATTAACCAGAAGAGGCAGGAAAGATCATTCTAGGTCAAGTGATTAATTTGACTAATATTGTTGGGGGGCTCGTCATGGGTCAGGCCCTGTGCTAACATTTTCAGTGTGCTGTTTCATTTAATTTTCACAGCTGCCTGATTTGGTAAGTAATGAGAGCTAACACTGACAGCTCTAAGTGTCTTCCATGTAGGAGCTCAACGAGCCTGGCTAGAACCCTCTAAGGTGAGTACCATTTTTACTCCCATTTCACAAGAAACAGAGACACTGAGACCCTAGGTTGCCTGCCCAGCAAGTGGTGCAGCTTGGACTTGAACCCACGCTGTCTGGCTCAGGACCCCAGACTCTTAACTACCAAACCCCACGGGCTTTCTATTTATTCTTGTCCTTATTTCAACATGAGACACCACGAGCTCTTATAATTTGTCACAGTCACGTGGCTCATAAGGCCCTAGACAACCAAGACTCAAACTCAGAGGCCTGACTCCCAATCCCCATAATTTTAAGCCATGAACTTAGAAAATGCGTGTGGGATGCTAGTTTTTTTTCACCAGCATCAATATCTAATTTGACTGCTCCTATGTGCAAGTTCTCAAATCAAATGCCAAACAATAGGGAGCTTTCAAAGCTAGCAGACACAGAATTTTACTTTACGTCCAACTACTATTGGAGGACGTATGAGCCGAGTGAGGAAGGGTTGGCTTAACCAAGGACTGAAGAGCGACAAACAAGTCGGGACGTTGTCTGCGTGACGGTGTCTGGAGAAATCCACCAGTGCTGGGCTCCGACCATGGCCTGGGGGCAGTGAGTCACTCTGTGACCTGGCTGAGACCCAGAATCCCCCGGGGAGCTTGTTAAAAATACAGATGCCTGAGCCTCAGCGCCAGAGACTCGGGTTCAGGAGGTATGACCCGGGCACCGGCATCTCTAACAAGCCCCCAGGATCCTGGTTCACAGGCAGGTCTGGGAATGCCACGAGTGGGACACCGAGGGCAAACCTGGGGGGAGTTGGGGCCAGAAAACCAAACTAAATAGTGTAAAAGAAAGGGGAAAAAGCAAGACTCTGCTCGTTTGTGGCGCAGAAGCAGGAACAATGAGGAAGAACAGCTGAGCCAGGCAGAGGAGGCATTCTGCACACCGCACCTCCATCCAGCACTTGTCCATCTCTATATTCATAAAAGCGGTGGTTTATTGGGTCCAATTACTCTGTCCCGGGTCCGTTATGTGCATTATCACAGAGTCCTGACAACAACCTGATGATGTTAGGCGTTAGGCGCCTAATTCTATTAGCTGATAGTCTGCGGCATCACTGTAAGCCCCTCCTACAGAGGCGGAATCTGGAGCCGAGAGCAAGTGACTGGCCCACAGTCCGGGCGGCTGGCTGATGGGCTGCGATGCGGGTCCAGCCGCCCGTCTCTGGAGCATGGAGCTCCCTTCCACACTGCGCAGCGGGGCCACCGTGAGCCGGGCACAAGGAGGCTGCAGGCCTGGCCTGAGCCTACAGGGCGGTGGGTAAACTGAGGCATAGCAAGAGCGCATGATTGCAGGGCAGTGGAAATGCTAAGAGGAGGGTGAGCGTCTCTGAGCAAAGAACTAGGAGGAGAGGCGGAGGAGCGGGTATTGGGGTGGCGTCAGCTTCACTGACGGATGTGAGATTTGGGCAGCTGCTCATTTACTCGACAAAGAACCAGTGGCTAGAATCGTGCTGGGGATCCAGCGGGGAAGGCGAGGGGCGCAGCCCCTGACCGCACAGGGCGGTTCAGTGAGGGGACAGACCTCAGATAATCAGTTCTGCAAATAATCATTGAACTCCGGGCACTGACCTGGTCTGGGAGAACACTGCGTGTGCGGTGTCAGAGAAGGGCTCTGTGAGGAAATGCCCTCACCCTCAGCTCTGACGTATGTGTAAGAATTACGTCAGTTCCAGGCAGGGGGAGCAACACATACCAAGGCTCCGAAACCCAGGAAACGTGGCTCATTTGGAAAACAGAAAGGAGATCATCATGGCTGCTGCAAAAGAGAGTGGAGGTGGGTGTCCCGGGATGAAACCAGATCCTTTGTGTGTAGACTGTCATGCCAGGTAAAGGCGGGAAAAGTATTTCAGGCAGAGGGAACAGCATAAGCAGAGGCTCAGAACCCAGGAAGACGCAATGGCCACAAATAAAGGATGGGCCTTGCAGCCTCTGCAGCCTGGGGCGTTGTTTCATAGGCTTCACACCCAGTGTGTGGGGCTCCTGGGAGTTTGTTTTTGAGGACAGGGAACCAAACGCTGAGTCTTCAGGGAGAAGACCGCTAGGGGAAGGGCCAAAACACGTAAGTCCCAGGACTGTCCTGAACTCGTGGTGGGACCTCGGCCGTGTCTGGTCCCCATTTGCAGCTTCACTTCGTCCAGCTGTAAGATAAGCAGGTTGTACCAGGGCCGTCTCTAAGGTGGTTTTAGTTTTCACATTTCTTGGTGACTTCCTCTAAGACGAGAATTAAGATAAACTCAGGAGACAGTGGGAAGACCTCAAGGTACTTGTACTAAGGTTTGTGAGGTGATCAGTTAATTTCATTTCAATGTTTTAAAAACTCAGCAGAAACATTATTTTGGGTGCATTAAGGAAACAACCACAAAACTCTGCTTACTGCCAAAAAATGCAAACATCACACCAAGATACAATTGATAAGGTGAAAGTCGGTTCCCCCACTTCAGAGTTTTTCCACTCCCAGCTCCAGATAAACTGTTTGGTAAACACTGTTGAGAATAAGCTAGCAGAAGCTTGTGGGCTCGATCAGGCTCTTAGATGTATTTTGTTTGGCCAACAAAGTTTTAAAATTTGGGAAATTTTATATTTTTCAGCTTCTCAGAAAAACCCAAATATCTGACTGGATCCCAAGAGCAGCTTTCTCCACTTTACCACAGTCCCCACCATTCCCTAATGCCTAATGCACAGCTTACTTCTCTCATTAACATTACCTGCCTCATTCCTGTTCTAGAAGCTTTCCTTGAATATAATACTATGAATTTATGTATATGTGCTTTTTTCATACTTAAGAATCTTTCTGTGTCTATACACAGATCTAGCTCCCCCTTTCATGGCTAAGTCATATTCCATTGGCTGAATCTCCAATATTTATCAAATTTACTCTTGATGTGTACACACAAATGTTCCACTTTCTTTATAGTATATACTGTAAATGAATATTCTTGTACATTTGCTTATGAAGATTTATAGGATAAACACCTAGAAGTGGGCTTACTGGGTAAATGTGTTTATGCACATTTTAAAAATGGAAAGATTTTAAATGTTAAACTTAAGATGTTAAATTTAAAAGATATCACATACGACCCAGGTTACATGAATTTACATCCCCAGAAAATGAAAGTGGAATCCCCCCCAAGCCTTCTTCTGATTTGCATTTCTTTAATTACTAAGGCGATGGAGCATCCTTTTATGTTTGGTGGCCTCTTGCATATCATCTGCTGCCTTTGCCAACTTTTCCACCTGGTTCTTTTTCTCTACTTTTATTGATTTTAAGAGTTCTTTATATATGAGGGACCTTAGGCCTTAGTCATATATGCTGCAATTTTTGCCCCCGGTTGTTTGTTTGTCTTTAGATTTTTCAATACATTGTTTTTACTTTGGAAAAATTATAACTCTATTTACAACCACATATATGCTTCTTTTTCTTTTGTGGGTGGGGGGGGAGTCCCACAACCTGTCTTCTTTGGTAGGCACAGTATTAATAAAGATATATGTTTAGTTTAAAAATTTGAATGCTTTTAGCTAAGGAATACATTCTCCATTTCCCCACAGGACCCAGCAGTGCCTGTACTATCTCATAAATGGGTTACTTCATATTTTTTAAGCTGTCTAGTCCCTTCAGATAGATTATACAGGTATAAGTATAGGTGTGTGTATGTAAGTGTGTATGTGTCTCTGTGTGTGTATCACATTTACTATAGAACTTTTACGGTTTCACTGTGCACAGTTAAGTTTTAGATCCATCTACAATTTATTTTTGGTGGAGAGAGTGGATACAACGGAGAACTGGGATGAAATTTTGTTTTCCTGGTTGGCAGCACAGGGGAGGGGAGGCGTCAATGCCTGTTTGTAGATTTAAAAACAAAAAAAAACCATGCTTTTTGTGCCTTCACACAAATAATGCAAATTCAGGGATCACACACATACTCCCACCACCCAAAATAACCATCTTCCTTTTTTTATCGCAATGTATTTCCTACAAGTATTTTTTTCTTTGTATATAGGTTTTTGTTTTAGAAATCTGTTTTTTGCCCGTTTGTTTTATTTAACATGTGACAACAATTTATAACTGCTAACACTTAATGTTTTAACCTAGCAGTTCCCAGACCTGGCTGGGCAGCTGTCTTCCCAGCGGAGCTTGTTAAAAATAATGAATCAGCAACCCTGGAGGGGCGGGCCTGGGTCTGTATTTTTAACAAGTTCCTCAGGGTGTGGGGTCTGGGACAAGCCAGGCCACCTCCAGCGGGCTCCCCCAGCCCGGACGTACCTGTGATCGTCTGGGTCTCCGAGGTGATGGTTCTGGTGGTGGTCTGAGTCTGCGTGGCAGGCACCGTTTCCTCCGATACAAACTGGACGGTGCTGGGGGCCGCCCCGGGCGTGCTAGTCAGCTGGCAGCCATTCTGCTTGTGGGCTACAAAGGCGTCCAGGTTGTTAAACTGCTGCTTGCAGATGCCGCAGATGTGGATGTCAGGAGTCAGCTCCACCAGCACCGTGGTGCCACCTGGAACTCCAGGGGACAAAGCAAAGTCACATATTAATTCCAAACAGTCGGAAATGCCAACACAAACCAGATGCCTGGTAGGACAAGGGCACGGTGGCAGACATGGCTAGTTGCTGGCCCAGCATCCATGCCACTCCCTTCTTCTTCCTTACAAACAGAATCCCAGTTCTGTCCTAGCGGCAAAGGACCCTCACGACGCATTACTGCCGACAGGGGCACTAGCTGCCTTTCACGCAAGAAAGTTCTTTGATGTGAGGGCTGCCCTCCACTTTGAAGGACCAGCAGCCATCTCCTACCCCAACTAAAAGGTCACTGTGCTTCCCAATCTTGATGAAAACCAATCCCCCCACTTTTCCAAGCCCCACTCTCCCCATGAGAACCACTAGTCTAAATAATCTCGGGTCCCGTACTACTTGGGAACCCCTCCAGCACAATGCTGGAGGAGCTTCTGGGAAAAGTGTGGCTTTTGGGGTAAAAAGGGAGCAGACATGGTTGGCACTGTCTCCCTCTTCTTCTGGGCTTGAATGCAGACGTGATGCCAGGGGTTTCTGCAGTGATATTGTAACCATGAGGAAAAAGCTGACATCCCTACAGATACTGGCCCTTATTTCTCTGAACTCCTGAATTAACCCTGGAATCAACAAATTCCAGAGTTCTGATTGGGCGAGTATAGTTCAGTTTTGTTACTTGTAGCCAAAATTCATCCCTAACTGATAGGGACATTATTTCTCAATAGTAATGATATCATGAGTTAATACTGTGTTAACATTTGCAAAGCACTTACCATAGTACTTGGCACTATATTAGAAAGTGCTATATAAATGTTTGTTAAGTAAAGAAATACAATTAATTAATGTCTCTAACTAATATGACTACCTTAATTTTTATTAAAAATTTTTTCTTTGCCTTATTATAAGGAAACTCATATTTATAACAGAAAACTTGGAAGAGAAGCGGGGAGTGGGTGGAAATCACCATCTTTCCACCTATGAGTACCATGAACATTACAAAATATTTTTTTCCATTCATTTTCAATTAAAAGTTGGTTAAGATCAGAATGTATTATAAAATCAATCTTTTTCCCACACAATATGGTATAAGCATTGTGCTATATCATTAAAATCTCTCTTGAAATATAATTATTTAATAACAACACATTACACCATGTGATCCATGCCTTGTAATCTTCTCAGTAACTATAAGGTCTTTATTTTATTTCTAATCTTTCCCAAGTCTAAATAATATGAGAACTACCTTTGTGCATATATGGTTGGCATCTGGGCATCACAATTTTCTAAAAATTTATAAAATATTTACATTATGCCCAATTTTCCCCACGTCTAACTAAGACAAGAAATCTCTCTGTGGAAATACCATTTGGCTGAGTTGCTGAGGAGAGAGACTGGGGGCTGAGCGTGGTACGGTCTTATAAGCCGTCTTGTCCGGTGCCCTGTGTGCTTACATACTCTGAAATCAGTGGATGGAAGGAAGGAAGCCTTTTCTTCTCCTCTGGACCACTGCCTCCCTGTAGCTACTGAGGTGCCCACGGGACTAAGAGGAAAACAAGGGATGAGGGATGAAGTGACTTGTATGGCTGAGGATTCCTTAGTGATCACTAGGACTGGTACCCAGGATGAAACGGGGAGGAGAGAAGTTTCTGCTTCACAGGATGGTTATGAGGATGAAAGGAGACGGTGCTTGTGCAAGGCCAGCACGGGGGTCCCCATCCCTCAGCATGTCACCTGCTGGGGTTATCACTGAGGTACCCTATTTGATTGTGAAAGTACCCCTCTCTGATAATTTGGAAGGATAAACTATACCTACCTTCTGGGCTTGTAGTGAGAATCAAAAGACCAAATAAAAACCACTGGACACAGACAGGTGCTCAACAGCAAAAAGATTCCTTTATCTTTGCAAAGTTCTCCAAACCTGTCTCAGTCTCGGCATCAGAATAATGCGCGGGGATGGAGGGTGGTGTGTTAAACACGGACACATCTGAGCCCCTCTTTGGAGACAAGGAGTCACAATGGAGGTGGGGTGAAGGGGGCTGGGGTTTAGGGAAATCTGTGCTTTTTACAAGTTATGCGAGGGATAGCCAGCCAAGTTTGGGAGGCAGCGTCTCCAAAACTGTTAACAGTAACAGCTAACAAGCTAAGCGCTTGCTATGTGCCAGGTGTGTGCAAACCCGTGTCAGGGGTGCTCAAACTTGACGTGGCTGCGAATCGCCCAGGGTAAGGCCGGCAGATCCCTCCCATCCATCCGATGGGTGGGGCCCGGAGAGCTGGTTTTTTTTTTTTTTTTTTAAATAAGCGCTCGCACTCCCAGGTGGCTGGTTTGCGCTCCGTCCCTGGACCACACTTTGGGAAACAATGCCGCGGGCGAAAAAGGCTGCTGTCCTCATCAGGAAAATTAAAATGAACCTAAACTCAAAGAAAGCGACCATGGCCCCGTTCCCCATTCAGATCTCCACCTTTCATGTGGACACGGCTTTGCAGTGCGCCGGCAAGCCAAGTCGGCCAGACCTCGTGGAACCTCGGCTCCCCAGACTTCAAGGATTCTGAGCCACCCAGGCAGAAGTTTTCCCATCATCGTTGCCGCGGTTACCCCAAATCCCCCAAACTCCGCCTGGGGGGCGTGGAATGCCCCGAGGGGGTGGCGATTGTCTGAACGGCATGCCCTCCCCCACCGTTCCTTCCAAGGGGTCTTGCGAGGCTGGAGAGCGCCCTCCGCCTGGCCCCGGGTTGGGTGCCCCCACCCCAAGCCCACTCCGGCGCCCCCTGCACGGCGCGCCCGCCGCGGTTCCCGAGACGCCGGCTCGGGGCCGTCACCCCGATTTCGGGGCCCCGGGCCTGCTCGCTGCGTCGCAGACGTGCCTGGGCCCGGGCCCCGGAGCGCGCACTGGGCCCCGGAGCGCGCACTGCGTCCGGAAAAGCACTTACTTTGCACGGAGCCCGGGAAGCTCTCGCCCTCGCTGCTCGCGTTCATGGCCGCAGACTGGGTGGCCTCCGGCCGGAGGGGGTGCCAGGGTGGGGGGCGCTGCTCTACATGGCGCAAGGACTTTTCCTTTTATTTTTCCACACCCCCCAGCCTTCCTTCTCCCAACTCTGCGAGGCGGGGAGGACGGATGTAAAGCAAGCTCCACTTCCGCTGCCTAGAGGGCGCTGGCCGGCCCCGGCCGCCCCAACCTGGCTTTGCATCAGCGGCTCCCGGGGGAAGCCGCGGGCCAATCCCGATGCCTGGGCGCGCGGCCCCGGACCCGCGGAATCCCCCGGGATCTGGATGGCGCACACGCGTCCCGGCGGCTTGGGCGACCGCGGGCGGTGAGGGATGCGCCCCCCGGGCTGCGGCAGCCGCCGCCCCGCCCGCACCCTTGCGGTCTTGGCCCACGCCTCTGGCCCCCCCGGCTCCGGCGCCTTTGCACCTGCCGCCCTGGGCATGCGGTCCCCAAGGCGGCCGGGCAGCCGCGTCGCTCCCGGTCGCCGGGGTGGTCTGCAGAGAGGACCGCGTCGGGCTGCAGTTGGGGGGTGGGTGCGCGGGGTGCGGGGTCTTGGGAGAAATCCCCGCTGAGCCTCGGTGCCCGGCAAATCAGCAGAGCGCTGGGCGGGTCCCCTGCCCAGCTGGTAAAATAAAGAGAACCGCGATCACGTGGATGATAAGACTAACAGCTGGTATCCAACGCTCAAGGCCCCCCTGCGCCAGGGTCCGCCAGCTGGAGCGTGCACACAGCCTCCTGGAGGACGTGTTAGACCGCTGGACCCACCCCAGGGGTTCTGATTCAGTAGGTCTGGGGCGAGGCCTGAGGATGAGCATTCCTAAGTTCCCAGATGAAGCCCCTGATGTTGGTGGACACTGCCCTGCCTGGTCTGTCCCCGCTCGCCCAACCTCGCCTCCCGCTCCTCTCCCCTTCCCTCAGGCGTCAGCCTCAAGCGCTCTCCAGCCTCCAGGATTTTGCGCTCGCTGTCCCCTGGTATCCACCTGCCACCCTCCCTCCCTAAGGCCGTCAGGTCTTGATTCGCGTTCACATCCCTAGGCCCTCCTGGGCTAGCCCATTCTAATACTGCAGTCCCCTCTTCCCCCACCCAGCGCTCCCTGTCCCCCTCCAGTCTGCTTTATCTTTCTTCTTAGAACTTATTACATCTAACATTATATATCTGGAGTATCTCCGTCTATCATCTATCTCTCTATCTGTCTGTCTGTCTGTCTATCTATCTATCATCATCATCTATATCTATCTATCTATCTATCTATCTGTCTATCGAAATAGATAATTTGCTTGTTTCCCTTTCCCCCTTACATTCAATAAGTCCCCAAGAAAGCAGGAGTTTTTTCTTTTTCTTTTTTTGTGAATCTCTTTGCTTCACTGATATATCCATCCCCAGCAACTTGGCTGAGTTGGCACACAGTAGGCTTTTAGTAAACATGGCTTGTGTAACTAATGGCATTTTCCCTGCTGCTTCCTTTAAGAGTTTGTTATTCCTCCGGCAAGTATTTATTTCTAAGTAGAGACACTGTGCTAGCCCCTGGAGGTTCAAAGTTGATCCAAACGATTTGGTGCCTACTCTAATAGAACTTGTAGTGGCTAGGGATCCAGTCAACACTCAATAATCAAATCAGCAGTGTAATTTCTTGGTAGTCATAAGGTCTCAGCGGACATAAAACAAGAATGTGATAGTGGCTGCAGGAACCGTCAAGGAAGGCCTCCCTGAGCAGATAATATTTGAATAGGGGAGGGGCAGTTCCAGCCTGAGGAATTAGCAGGAGCGAGAGCCCTGTGCCAGGAATGAGCTAGATGTGGATTGGCCACTGCCCGCCAGTCCCACTGCAAGCCTTACAACTCCTGTTTTGCCCAGGTCAGCTGCACCTGCCTCCTTGCTGTTCCTCAAACCCGCCCAGCTCTCCCTGCCCCGCGGGCTCTGTGTCTGCTCCTCCCCCTGCCTGGATTGCTGGTCTTTGCAGGACTGGCTTCTTTCTGTCATCCAGGGCCAAATGCAAGACAATTTTCCTGTCTCTTATCTGAAGCACCTGTCCCCTTGGTACTCTCTGCTCCATCACCTTCATTATACCCATTCCCAGCTTACATGGTCCAGAAAGGCACTGCCGCTTAGGGCAACATTTATTTTTTAATGCTTGATGAATGTTTACATACGTGCACACCTGGGTAACCCCTACCCTGATCAAGATACAGAACGTTTCCAGCCTCACATCCCTTCCCAGTCAGTGAGGCTGCAGCTCCCGCCCGGTGAGGTAAGCACCATTCTGACTTCTATTGCCACAGACTCCTTTTGTGAAAACAGTATTTTTCATATTTGCCTGAAGAGAATAAACACCAGTGGTCTTGCTAAGAACAAATTCTGAAGTTCCAATCCAGACTACTGCACCAGAATTTCCTATGGCAAGAGATGGTAATTCGCATGTATTTCACAAGTGCCTCAGGAAATTCTTATCATGATAAAAGCCTGGGTCCTACTAGTTGGTGGATAAATCCATAGTCCTGGAGTGGGGCTATTCCAAGGCCATGTAAATCCTGGGGCTGCTACACTGTAACTAGTTGGGTGACCTTGGCAAATGACTCAACTGCTCTGTGTCTCCATTTTCTGTAAATTGGAGATGGTAGTAGTACCTACTTCATTAAGTTGTTTTTCAGAGGAAACCAGTCAATATTTATAAAGTGCTTAGAATAGTGCGTGGCTCGTATAACTGGGCCACAAATCCTAGCTATTATTATTTTTTATTTCTGCTTGGTAATTATCTGTCTCCCCACCAGACTGTGAGCTCCAGGAGAGCATGGACGTGGCTTATTTTATTAACCCTGTGTCCCCGGAGCCTAGAACAGGGCCTGGCACACTGGGGCCTCCATTCATTGTTGTGGAATGAATTTGTGAATGTTTCCATCAGTTCCATTTTAATCATTTGCTGCTACGCCCAGCCAGACCTTCTCTACTGCAGACATCAATCATGGCAATGCTTTTTTGCTGGTCTTAAAATTTCCTCTTTTAATTTCTTATTTTGTTTTTCTTATTATAAGAGTATTACAAGTTTTTGGTTAGAAATTTGGAAAAAAATACAGAAAAATATAAGGAAAAAAATAAAACCTATTTATAGTCTGCTATCCAAAAGTAACATTTTGATTGATGCATGTACCTAAAGTCTTGTTTTCTTTGTATATGTATATATTTGCATAGATGAACACACAAGTTGTATTCATGCATTTTATAAAAATGTGATTATAACTTACATGCTGTTTTTAACCTTTTTTTGGGGAGATACGTATTATGATCATTATTTAAAAAAATTACACAAATAATGCATGGCTACTCGAGATCCCACCAACCAGAGATGAACAGTATTTACATCGTTACGTACTGTATATCTTTTTAGACTTTTTCTATAGAAATAGAATGAACCATATGAATTGCTGATATTTGTCTATTTTTAACTAAAAATGTTAATTTCATGTGGTTCAAATCAATATGTACTCCCCCTATTAATATTATACTTCTGATAGAGATTGCTGTTTGTGTACCCCATGTAGGTTGTCTCAAATTTTCCTAGTCATAGAATTTCTAGTTTTCAGCTGAGTGCACGACCTCCTGGAAAGAGACTTTTCCCAGCCTCCTTTGTGGCTAGACGTGGCTGTATGACTAAATTCTGGCAATGTAAATGAAATGTTGTGATGTAACTTCTGGGAAGTCTCCTGACAATAACAGTTGACATATTGTTGGAGGAGGTAATCAAGAGGATGTGATCGCCGGTTGACCCTCGAGCCGGACCTGGGCAATCGGAGGTTCCTCACCCCCTCCCCTGACCTTGGAATGTACACTCTGCCTACAGTTCCCCCAGTGGGAGCTGTTCCAAGGACACAGACTTGAGAGAGTAAGGTGTTGAGACCATCTGGACGGTGTTCGTGACAGAATCCAGTTAAGGCCTCTTTATAAAATTTTAAGATTCTAGTGAGCAGGTGCAGAGATATATGCATCTTGTGGCCGTCCAAGACAAACTTTGTAAGTTACCTTGCTTATTAAACCTGCCACCTACCAATCTGGAGTGGTCTGCCTCCTTCTTTGGTTTCTCCTTGCCCTCTGTGTCTGGGGGCCAGTTTGTGAACCAACACATAGTCCATTTGCCCCTTCTTCTTTTTCACTCCCTCCCTTCTTTGTTTGGAATGAGGATGTGATGGCTGGAATGCTAGCTGCTATTTTGGACTATGAGAATGAGACTATAGTCTAGGTATGGTGGAGTGGTGAGTTGGAAGTAGACCAGGTCCCTAACATCATTGTGGAGTTGTCAACTGGACTGTCCACTTCTGGGCTTCATTTACATGAGAAATGCACTTTTATTTTGTTTCAGCTATTGTTACTCGTGTGTGTGTGTGTGTGTGTGTATGTAAGGTGTGTGTGTGTGCGCGCGCGCGCATGTGCGTGTGTGTGTGTGTGTGTGTGTGTGTGTGTGTGTGTGTGTGTGTGTCTTTCACATGCAGCTGAATCAAATGGTAATCAAACACAATACAATGCATATTGTTTCATAATTGGCTTTGCTTTTGAAGAGTTTTCCCAGTTTGGTTCGTGCATTAGAGTCACCTGGGAAGTTGTTAAATCTCCAAATGCCCCAATTCCACTTGTGGAGAGTCTGCTTCAGAAGGGCTGGTGTGAAACCTGGGCGTCTGTACCTTTGACCAGCTCCCTGGCTGATTCCGATGCACTCGGTGTTTGCAGACCTCTGCTCCCCACTATTAGTTTTAATGGTTGCATAATATTTCATTATAAGGTTTTGCATCATAATTTATTTGATAAGCTACTGGATGTTGGTAATAATTTTTTAGATCTCATAAGTAATAAACTGCAGTAGCTTTTTTATTGGCCCGTGTGAACACATCATCTCTCTATCCTGAACAGAGCTGTCAGGATAACTTGTTTCAACACCATTTGTAAGGGCCTTTTCCTCTTTTCCCTTTTCAGATCATTTTCTCAATATGGGTTCCTTCCTGATGAATTTCTCGGCAAGGATCACATTTTTTTGTGTGTGTGTGAGGAAGATTAGCCCTGAGCTAACATGCAATGCCAATCCTCCTCTTTTTGCTGAGGAAGACTGGCCCTGGGCTAACATCCATGCCCATCTTCCTCTATTTTATCTGGGACGCCACCACAGCATGGCTTGACAAGCGGTGCCTCACTTCGCGCCTGGGATCTGAACCTGCGAACCCCGGGCCACTGAAGCGGAGCGTGCGCACTTAACTGCTATGCCACCAGGCCAGCCCCAGGATCACATTTCTTAAAAAGTTAACAGCCTTTGTTTGACTAGAATGCTTATGGTTTCTTCTGTTCTTAAGTTTGACCACTTCTCATTTAATAGATACAATTTAGAAATGGCAAATTTCCTGTGGGGTATAGACATATTGGTAATCCTACTCCATGTTTGAAATCTAAAATCTAAAATAAATTTGAATTTGTTGCCAATGCTTAAAAGATTCTAGATTTCTCATAAAAATTGGGATTTATAGCTTTTAAGAAAAAAGAAATGGAAAGATCTGGCAAATCTGGGCCTGGATGATCATATAATAGCACTCGGCTGGATCTGAGAAGCTGCTCCTTTGGATGAAGCCCAACCTCTGCAGTTACCCCAGTCCCCACTCCTCCCTCTTACTTCTCGATATCAAGACTGAGTATCAGTCTTCTAAATCATTAATCTTGTGCTGCATGTATCCAAAATTTCCAATATGTTTCTGATAGAAAAAGGAATTTGTCCTTCTCCATGGTCTAAATATTCCTTTTGACTAAAAATCTCTACCAAGGAATTACCTACATTACCTATACTATATCATTTAATCCTCGGAACAGCATAGAGGTAGGCACTATCATCACTATTTTATTTATGTAGCAGCTGAGTCCCATAAAGGGTAAATACGTTTTCTCCAGTCAAAAGGCCAATTAAGGACTATCTCAGTTAAGAATCTTTGACGACAAGTAGCAGCAACTGTACAAGAACAGAGATTTGCACAGTCTTTCAAAATCAATCCATTGGAATTATTTCCCTGCTTAAATAATTTCTGGAAGGAGATTTACAGTTGCTTACTTAAATTATCAAGGAATACAAACAATTTTTATTCTGGTAATATTAATTAACAAGAATAAGGAGGTCATAGTCACTCAATTAATGGTCATAAGTTTTGTGAGCAAAGATATCCTTCTCTTAACAAAATAGCTCATTATTTCAAGTGATGAAATTTTTTCCACAGTAAACATTTAGCAAATATAGTTCCCTATGGCAATCACGTGCAGTCTATTAAAATGTAAGTTCTCAGGGCAGGAAATTTTGTTTATTTTCTTCCTTGTTGTACACCAGCATCAAAACAGTGCCTGGTAGAGCCAGACCTGATGGCCTGGTGGTTAAAGTTCGGTGCTTTCTCCACCTCCGTGGCCCGGGTTCACTTCTCGGTCGTGGAGCCACACCACGTGTCTGTCAGCTGCCATGCTGTGGTGGCAGCTCACATAGAAAAACTAGAATGACTTACAACTAGGATATACAACTATGTACTGGAGCTTTGGGGAGGGGGAAAAAAAGAAAAAAAAAGGAGGAAGATCGACAGCAGAAGTTAGCTCGGAGTGAACCTCTCCCAGCAAAACAAAACAACAAAAAAATCAAGTGCCTGGTATATAAAAAGTATTGGATGGATGGACAAATGAATGAATAGTATCAAGGCTCCTTTGAAAGATACCTATTAAAGCTAAGCTTTGACAATTACAAGAAAGGATTTTTTCCCTTTTTAGTAAACACACAAAGTGTGATATGATGACAGAATCTAGAAAAAATATAGATTCCATGTTAATTGTATGGTAACTGGTGTGCCATTATTTTTAAACGTCCCTTATTTTTCTAGACAAAGGCTAATAAGAATGGCTAATCCAGGGCTTTACATTCTCAAAAACACTTGTGTCAGCAGCCCCTCCACTCAGTTTCTCAAAAATACTACCGAAAATTGTGGTCTGAAGTTTCAGCTATAAATTTAACCGAGGCTCGTGGGCTGGCCCTGAGTCTGTTGCCCTCTTGTTCATTCCTTGCCCCCCCTGCTCAGCTCTGCATTCAGGGAAGCTAGAAGCCCCAGAGGCATTTCCAGGCTTCTGGGGCTTCTAGCTTCCTGTTGGGTTTCGCTGATGGGTGGAAGGGAGAAGCCAGAGTATGACTTCCTCTCCCTCCCTATCTTCGTGGCAGTGGCTGTGTTTCCTCTATGGCTCCAGATTCCAGACAGATCCACCGTGGCCTCAGCTTCTGCCAGGCGACTCTGTCTCTGACACCATCACCTCCTCCCTTCGTGCCCAGCCTCCTCCCTGGGGGGCAGGGGGTAGTGGCTTCCAGCTGTTACTCATCTCTGGGTTGCCTCACCATTCCCATTTGTCTTTTTAGCTCTTTCATCAGCTGTGTATGAATCTCTGCATCAAATTTACTTAAATCCTCAAAGTTGATTCTCTTTTTCTGGTTGGGCCCTGTCTGATGTAGCTGGATTAAAGTTTGTGGGGCTTACAATTTTATTCTTGCTCTTCTGAACACTGCAGGTGATTCTAACTGGAGAGTGCCTTAGAGCCTCCAAGGGAACTTGCTGAGAACACACATGCTCGGGCACCACCCGGATGCGCTGGAATAGAACCTCTGGGCGTGTGGTCCAGGTATGCAGCATGGAGACACGTCTTGGGTGACTCTAGTGAGCACCTCCTGACTCCACCACTGAAACCTGATCCAAAATCCTGGAAAGGGACGAGGGGGTAATTTATTCTGAAGTTGATTCACTAACAATATTTAACAACTGCCTGCAATCCTTAAACATAAAAGTCAATGAAGAAACACTTGAAAGTTAAAATAAGAGCTAACACCCTCTGTAATAGGACGTGATCAAGACTCAACCTGTTGGGCATTAAGCGGTGATTACACAACCCCTTATTTTGATGAGAGCTGCCTCTGAGGCTTGCCTGGCACCCAACTGAGAGTAGCACACCTGTGTTTTAATAGTATATTCACTTAGATAATTTCAAATGGGCAAGCATACACAGGCCTGGTTTTTTCACTCTTTTATGTAGTCAGTGCATGAACAAGAAAACACGCAAACAGTATAAAAGGGTATACGGTGAAAAGTGGGTACCCTTTCAACCTCCCCCAGCCACCCAATTTCCTTTCCAGGAAGCAACCACTATTACCAGTTTCATGGAACTGAAGAACACTTCTGAACTTGCCTACATATGTGCAAAAAGGTATATGTATATTCATCCATTTCTTTTTTTCCAAATTATACTATCATGCAAACAACAATCCACTCGGCTTTTTCCCTCATAACAATGTGTCTTGGAATACATTGCTCGTAAGTGGATCTAGACTTGGCTCACTGCTTTAGGAAGAGTTCAGTTTTCCATTGTATATATACATAGACCGAAATTTACGTCAACAATCCCTATTAATGGCCATTTAGTTTGTTTCCAGTTTTTTGTTACTACAAACAAAGCTACAATGAATATCTGTATCTATATCTGTACATGAGAGAGTATATCCGTAGCACAGTTTCCTAAAATAGAATTACTGGGTCGAAGGGTATGTGCATTTAAGATTCTGAAGCGTTCCAGTGGGATTGTGCCACTCCGAACTTCTGTCAACAACCCGTTAGAGCTCCTGTTTCCTACATCCTCTCTCACACAGTGTTGTCACACTTCTGATCTTTGTCAATCCGATGGGTGAAAAATGCTGTGGGAGATTTAATTTACATTTCTCTAATTATGATACAGGTCTGATTTGAAGCAAACTCTTAACACCCGTCTCCAACAAAACCAAACAATGTAGTTACAATCTGTGTAATTACAGTAGTCCCCCCTTATCCACGGGGGATGCGTTCCAAGACCCCGAGTGGATGCCTGAAACCATGGATAGTACCGAACCCTGTGTATACTATGTTTTTTCCAATACATACATACCTACGCTAACTTTTAATTTATAAATTAGGCACAGTAAGAGATTAACAACAATAACTAATAATAAAATAGAACAGTTACAACAATACACTGTAATAAAGGTTACCATAGATCCTAGCAACCTCAGCATTTGATTTTTTTCTTTCCTTATTAAGTCAAGAACTTTCATTTTTTCACGTAAAAGTCGCACTTTACAGCTTCTCTTTGGCATATCTGAATTGCCAGCATTTCTACTCTTGCACTTTGAGGCCATTATGAAGTAAAATAAGGGTGACTTGAACACAAGCACTGTGATACCAGGACAGTCGATCTGATAACCGAGATGGTTACTAAGGGACTAACCGGCAGGTAGTGTATACAGCATGGACATGCCAACAAAGGGATGATTCAGGTCTGAGGCAGGATGGAGTGGGACAGTTTGAGATTTCGTCATGCTACTCAGAAGAGTGCGCAATTTAAAACTTATGAATTGTTTATTTCTGGAATTTTCCACTTAAATTTTCAGACCATGTTTAACCAAGAGTAACTGGAACCATAAAAAGCAAAACCTCGGCTAAGGGGGGGACTACTCTATTGACACAGAAGAGATTCAAATAAAATGCATAGATGACAAAGGAGACACTTCACTCCCAAGTTTGAATGTCAAAACATGAATCTGAGAGCACAGGTGAACTTGCTGGGGTCCCCAGTGTGTGAAAAGTTAGCGTGTAATACTTTTGTGTGCGTTTTCAGATGGTTTTAGTAGTACGTTAAAGATAAAAATCAAAGCAGATATTTGCTGAGCTGTTACAACACCCTCAGGGACACTATGGTTTGAAAACCACTGATTTAGTTCTCATTTTACAGAAGGGGAAACCGAGGCCCCTTCCTTCTTGTGGAAGTCCAAAGCTATTGGTGGAAATTTAAAGAAAACTTTTTTTAACCTTTTAATTTTGAAATAGTTATAACTTACAAAAAGTTGCAAAAATGGTACCAACTTCTCATGTACCCTTCACCCAGCTCTCCCCAATAATATCATATTTTTTTGAGTTGAAAAAAACATCTTGAAATGTTGATTACTTTTAAATCCTCTTTACACATCTGAATTCACAGCCAATTCAAAAGAATTGTAGTGATAATTCAGATTTTCATTAAATTGTCCTGGCAAAGTATTTTAGTTAGGGTCACAGTTGCTACTGAAATCAATAGTCCCCCAAACACAAAGACTCCAAGTCATAGAATATTATTTCTCATTTGCAACAGTGTGAGATGCTTGTTCCTGTCAGTAGGGGATCCCCTTCAAGAGCCTGGACCTCTTCTGTTTTGTGGCTCTGTCACCCCCACGGTTGGACGTGGAGAAGGTCCACTCGTGTCCCAAAGGCTTTGGTCTTTAAGAGACACACCTACTTCCTGCTTATGTGCCATTGGCAGAATCTAGTCACATGGCCCTGTGGCTACCAGGGGGCAGGGGGGGAAATGTAGTCCCTGGATGGTAGCAGCTTCTCAGCTACAACTCTAGATGGGGGTCCGGGGGGTGGGAGGGTGGGGCGTAGGGCAAATTTTGATGGACAGGTAGCTATCTCTGCCACAGAAAGGGTTCTCTGCTTTTGCTCAGATGATGTATCAATGAGATCTGTGGACCTAGGTTTTAATTTAGCCTATTATTATTAAGCTAACTCTAGTGTTAGCTTAAAAATAAAACTCTAACTTTTGATTTTTTTTGGTCTGCCTGGTATCCCTTTCTTACTTCTGATAACAGGACTACTTCTTTCCATGACTTCCTTTTGAGAATGACTCCCCCCTACTCCACATAATGTTAATCGCAGTCCCCCATCCCAGTGGTCACAAAGGTGGTCATGTGACCCAGACATAGCCAGTATCTCGTAGTGTACTGAGTTATCTGAAGCTCCTCCAAGCTTCTGTACCGTGTACACTCTGTTCTGTTTCCTGTCTGAAATTCTGTTTCCCACCTTATCTACCACGATCACTTCTACTCCTTCAGTCTGAGCTCAAGGATCTCCTTCATGGAGATCTTTTAGGATCTCCTTGGTTGATTTAGGAGGCTCTCCCCAGATCCCTGTGTGTGGTGCTATTCTAGCACTTACCGCAATGTGTTGTATTTGTTGATTTGGCCTGTTTCAGTTAGGATCTCTTTGGCTGTAAGCATCTTACATGGAGCTTTTCTTAGATGTACCTCAAGACATAGATGCCCTTAGTCCTTCCAATAGCTGGACGGGCCTGGGTTTACTGGAGCTCCTGGACTAGTTACATTGGTCAGGACTAGCTTTTATCTGGGGCTGTTCCAGCTGTGCGTGAAAATCTCATTTCCTTTTGCTGATGATTGGTCTACCAGCGGACGAGTGTGATATTGTGATTTATGATAAGAAATGTATATTTGGTCTTCATCCTTGTTCCTGGTATGGAGCTCCTAAAACCCTTGGAATTTCCAAAGTGATGAAAGCAATAAAGGTGT
Organism: Diceros bicornis minor; assembly: GCF_020826845.1. Taxonomy (NCBI): domain Eukaryota; kingdom Metazoa; phylum Chordata; class Mammalia; order Perissodactyla; family Rhinocerotidae; genus Diceros; species Diceros bicornis. The sequence goes on along the minus strand of NC_080758.1, from coordinate 10,264,862 downwards.
CTTTTGATATGTTAATGAGGTGACTTTTGGAAAGACTCCTAGGTAACCGAATGATGGGGGCTGATTGCCAGGGGAACCAACTGTGTGATTGGAGGGTTGGAACTTGGTCTCACCTCGCTCCCTGGAAGGGGGCTGGAGACTGAGTTCAGTCACCAGTGGCCAACGACTTAATCAATCATGCTTATGTAAGGAAGCCTCCATAAAAATCTAAAGGATGGACTTCGGAGAGTTTCTGTGTTGGTGAACACGTGGAGATCTGGGGAGAGTGGTACACCCAGAGAGGGCACGGGAGCTCTGAGCCCTTTCCCCACACCTTGCCCTACGCATCTCTTCCATCTGCCTGTTCCTGGCTTGTATCCTTTTATAATAAACTGGTAACGTAGTAAGTAAAATATTTCTCAGTTCTTTGAGCCACTCTAGCACATTAATCAAAGGCAAGGAGGAGGTTGTGGGAACCTCTGATCTACAGGCGTGGTCAGAAACACAGGTGACAACATGGCCCTGCAATTGCCTTCTGAAGTGTGGAGGGGAGGCAGCCTTGTAGGACTGAGCCCTTAACCTGTGAGATCTGACGCTATCTCCAGGTAGACAGTGTCAGAATTGAGTAGAATTGTAGGACACCCAGCTGGCGTTAGAGAATTGCTTGGTGCTTGGAGAAACAAAACAAGATACACATTGGAACATGTGACCAAGTTCTGCTCAGGAAGACATAGAGGAAATCTCCTGGAGCCTTCTGAGAAAGATTTTCCACCCTGAAAAGAAAGAGGCATGGGAGAAGAAAGCCCTTTCCTACCCTCATTCTCATCTTCATTCTCTTGGCTCTGGGCATTGCCATGAGTGGAGCTGGCTCCCAGAGCTGCAGCAGCCGTCTTGTGCACAGCAGGTGGCGAGCTCGGGGTCGGGGGGGGGGGTGGAAGCCAGGTGCTGAGGTTGGTGGAGAGCAAAAATAACAAGGACCTGGGTTCCCGCTGATATTACTGAGCCATTGAACCTGCCTTGGGACTGCCTACCTCTATTTTCATTAAATGTAACAATAAACATCCTCATGATTTAAACCAGTTCTCTCCAACTTTTTTCACATCAGGGTACATGATTAAAATGATAATAATTGTACAGCACACTGGCGTAAAATGGCAGAAATTTTGAGGGATTGATATGGAGGCTAGTGAAAGAAATTAATTGTATTTTTAATGTTATTTCCTTAAAATATAAAAAATAAAGTAGAGAGTTTTATAAAGTAATTAAATATTGTAATTTTACAAAACTTCTTGTTACAAAATTTCAGATTTTTACATGAGAAACTTGAGTTGGCTTCCACAGACACGACTTCCGTGTGTGTCATATTTTATGCTTAAAGTGGTTACATGCAATTCCTGTCCAGGCCTTTGTAATGAAAACCTTGCCACATATTTGATGGGTCCTCTCGATGAAAAGCTTTGTTAGCACAAAGAGGCTATATAAAAATATAAAACTAGGTTTTTAAAAAATTTATTTGTATTTTTTTGGTGAGGAAGATTGGCCCTGAACTAACATCTGTGCCAATTTTCCTCTATTTTGCACGTGGGACACTGCCACAGCATGGCTTGATGAGCTGTATGTAGGTCCATGCCCAGGATCCAAACCCGTGAACCCTGGGCTGCTGAAGCCAAGCACACAAACTTAACCACTCCACCACTGGGCCAGCCAATCAAACTAGTTTTTAAAATAACCTTTCAGAAATTTCCAACACTAACATTTTATTTAAAGGCTCTAACAGCAAGCACCTCCCTTTCTTTCACTGATACCTGTCAGAATTTCTTGTGGTAATGCAAATAGCTTTCAAGTCCAATTAGACTTACAGATGAAATATCGTGTATTTCACAATAATGATAAACCACACAAGACTGGTTCAAGCAACCCCTGCAGCTAGCCTGAATCCACTAAAGGACACAGCTGAGAATGCAGAGAAGTAACCAACCCCATGTTGGTTGGCTTGGGCACCGGTTCCTTGGGCATCTGGAACACACACTCCTGGGGCAGCACCACAGTGCCCTGGCAGCTGCACGGAGCAGCGAGCTCTGCAGCTGGCTGCTGGTGTGGGCGTCCAGCAGGTGCAGTACCTTCCTGGGCACATTCAGCACATCAGGCACCATCAGTGCTGTTAAGTGGGGGACCTAAATAAAGACTGACGGTGCTTTCTGGTGTGGAGGGTCCACAGCTTTGGTATTTGTCAGTTTTCTTTTGGTTGCTAATCAGGGAAATCCAAATTTGAGCTGGCTTTAAACAAAAAGGGAATTTATAACTCCAGCTTCAGAGATGGCTTCAAGGATGGTATTATCAGAAATGGCTCTCTCTCTCTTCTCCTATCCTTGATTTAGAAAAAAATATATTTAATCACATAAAATTTTCAAATTTAGTTTTAATTTTTATATACGTTATAAAGGCACATAGTTTAAAGAGTTAAATAATTCTACAAGGCTTGTTATGAAAAAGAATGATCTCCCCACTCTTATTTTCCCCGGGCCCCAAAGGAATTATAGTGTAATTATGTTTAGACAAATATTCAATGTTTACATTATGTAAATGCTAGTCGCAGCTGAGCCATAGTATATTCTGATTACTTTTCCTGTTGTGCTCAACTTTTTGTTTTCTTTAGAGTTAAAAATTTTCCTTTTCTGTTTGCTTACTTTCCTGTGTACTAATTCATCTGAATTAGTCACCACCAGTTGTGTAAATCTCTTCTCAATGTATTCAAACACATTACAATTTCTATCGATTTCATCTTTTGAAGAAGACTCTTCAACCCGGATTGGAGCAGCTGAGCAGCTATTGTCTAGAGGTGTTGTCTTCACCATCATCCTGGAGATGTCTTGTGTTTCTTCCTCATGGCAGAGCTGGTGGTTTTATGAATCTGATGCCTTCACCTTCTTGGTTTCTTCCCTTTTCTGGTGTAGTAGATTCCTGTGACAAAGTACAAGGGAGGAACATTTTAAGATCTAACATGTATATCCTCATACTTTATTGATGATTTGAGTTTAAAATTCTAGGCTAGGTAGAATATTACTCAGCAGGAAAAGGGAACAAACTATGGATACGTGTAAAAATTTGAATGAATCCCAATGACGTTATGTCGAGTGAGAGAAGCCAGTCTCAAAAGTTTACATACTGTGTGATTCCATTTTTTTTTTTTGTTTGTGAGGAAGATCAGCCCTGAGCTAACATCCGTGCTAACCCTCCTCTTTTTGCTGAGGAAGACCGGCTCTGAGCTAACATCTATTACCAATCCTCCTCCTTTTGTTTTTCCCCCAAAGCCCCAGGAGATAGTTGTATGTCCTAGTTGCACATCCTTCTAGTTGCTGTATGTGGGACGCGGCCTCAGCATGGCCGGAGAAGCAGTGTGTCGGTGCGCGCCCGGGTTCCGAACCCGGGCCGCCAGTAGCGGAGCGCGCGCGCTTAACCGCTAAGCCACGGGCCGGCCCTGTGTGATTCCATTTATATGAGATTCTCTAAAAGATAAAGCAATAATAATGGAGAACAGATCAGTGGTTGCCAGGGCTTAAGGGTGTTTGATTATAAAAGCGGCAATACAAGGGAAGTTTTTGGGGTGATGTATGCTGATTGTGGTGATGGTCACCCAAATCTATATATGTGTTAAAGTTCGTAGAACTGTACATGGAAAGCAAAGAACTTATTATCTATATTACAAAATTAAAAAAAGAATTCTACATTAAAATTATAGTTGATTCTTGTTATTCAAAGTAGTTGTGTGTTATAGTTACCATGACCACAGAATTAGCGAGTACTGAACCACTGCTCCTAGCAGAAATACAGAGCTGGGTTCCTTTGAGCCTCTGGTCATAACATTTCCATCAACCCACCAATACATAACCTTATTTTATGTGTGTTTCTGTTGAAAGACACCTTATTTGTGCCAAGGTTTCCCATAAGGCACATCTCAGCCTTCCTGCATGTAGGAGCGTTAGACAGCAGTTCAGCACTATGCTTGGGGCCATTTTAAGCAGTCTGAAATCCCTAAAAAAAGCACAAAAAAGCAAAAACATGTGGCGCTACATAGACTGTGAAGAGGACACTTGCTTGAGTGTGAGAGCTGAAATGAGAAGGCAGAGCACGGCCTCGGTTGACCTCAGCTGGAAATGTGTGTGACACATGACTCGAATTTTTCACTGCTCAGCATGTGTCTCTGAGTGACCTGGAAAGCACCTCGAGTATTGATTTTGGTGTTAAAAATAAATTTTAGCGGGTAGGTAAATTCCAAATACTGAATCCACTAATAATGAAGGTCAACTGTAATTGTCCCTCAGAAATTTGAAGGCGTTATTCCATTGTCCTTGAGTTTCCCATGTTGATGGTGATGATATGTCTGATGCCATTGTGATTGTTGCACTTTTAGTGAAAACTTCGTGTTTTTCCCCAGCTTTTAGCAACTTTTCCTTGTCCCTTAGGGATCTAAGGGACATTTAGAAGAAATGTCCCTTAGAAGAAATTTAGAAGAAATCTAAATTTAGAAATTTAGAAGAAATTTAAATTTAGAAATTTAGAAGAAATCTAAGGGAAAGTTAATGATGATATTTATTGGTTGGGTCTATTTCCATCCATTGCATGGGATACTCAGAGGACATTTACCGTCTAATAACTCGCATCCTCCGGTTCTGGGACATTTTATTACATTTTTTTCTCCCCCTGTTTTCTCTGTTCTCTTTCTAGAACTCCCGGTATTTGGAATTGGAACTCCTGCACTGCTTCTCTCATTATCTTATTTACCATTTCTCTCTAAGTTTCATGTCTTGGTTTTTTTGCTCTACTTTCTGGAATATTTCCTCAACTGTATCTTTCAAGCTTTCTATTCAGTTTTTCATTTCTGCTGTCATATTTTTAATTTCCTAGAACTCTTTTTTGTTACCTGAATTTTTAAAAATGGCATCTGATTCTTATTTTGCTGTTGCAGGATTTTCTCTTACCTCCCTGTCGCAGTGAATGTTTTGGGGAGGGATTTTCTTCCTCCTGCAGGGTTTTGCTTTCCTCCAGGTGGCCTGCCTTTCTGTGTTTGCTTGTATTTGCCTTTGTCTTTCAGGTTTCCTCAAAGGTCTTGCGCACCTCGGCTGTCTAATCTTACTCTAGGAAGAGGCACGGAAGAGATGATTGGCAGCCTGAGGACGTGGAGGGGGCTGGTTGTCAAGCCTGAGCATCAGTGTAGGGTGACCTGGCTGGGCTGTGTCATTGCCTGTCTCTCCACCTCCTGACACCCACATATCGGTATCTTTTTCCGCCGTGGACAAATTTCGCAGAAAATGCTTGTCCACGTGCCTGCCTGGAGGATATGAGCCTTCTTGCCTGGGGTCTAGGGCAGTGTCCCTTCTGTTTTCAGTTTAGTCCCTGTGCCTGAAGCTCCCTGTCCAGAGACCTTCACTTTTATTCTCTCAAAAGAATAAAGTCCAGCTGGTTGAACAGGTTTGAAGAGCATCAAATGCCCAGCATGTGGCATGGGGGAGGGAGTCTGGGGTCTATCCCTTTCTTAGATTTTCAAACACTCTTTCTATTTTTTGCCACACTTTCGCCTCCAACTGGCAGAGGTACCTGGTGCCACTGATTCTTGCGCGTCTCCAGGGCTCTGCAGGATGCACGGGTTCCTTTCTGGCCTTTCCCACTGCTAGCCTAGGAGTCAGCTTTCCTGAGTCTATTGATTCAGTTACCACGTGTTCATCTGCTTTCCAGCGTTAAAAGATGGTTTTCAAAAAAGGTAAAGTAATGACTCTCATACAGACAGAAAAATGAACACACTTTTTAGATTTTATTTAATTTATTAATGAGGAAACAGGTGAGATGTTAGAACCGGTTCAAAGGAGAATCCAAAGAACAGACACATTCACAGATCAGGAATATTGAAAGGCGTGTGCAAACAGAGGTGTATTAGTTCCTACTGCTGCTGATACAAATGACCACAAACTCAGTGCCTTCAAACGCTAAGTGGCTTATTATCTTACAGTTCTGGAGATCAGAAGTTCTAGAACCAAGGTGTCGGCAGGGCTGTTTGCTTTTGGAGGCTCTAGGGGAGAATGCGTTTCCAGGCCTTTCCTAGCATCTAGAGGCCGCCTTCATTCCTTGGCTTGTGGCCCCTTCCATTTTCAAATTCAGCAGTGCAGCGTCTTCAGATCTCTTTCTGACCGCTGCTTCCATCACCACATCTCCTTCTCTGACTCTGACCCTCCTGCGTCCCTCTTATGGGGACCCCTGTGATTATACTGGGCCCACATAAATAATCCGGGATCATCTCCCTTCTCAAGATCCTTCACTTAATCCATCTGCAAAAGTCCCTTTTGATGTGTTAAATAACATATTTGCAGGTTCCACGCATACGACGTGCACATTTTTGGGGGCTATTACCCTACCTACCACAGGAGGCAAAACTGGTATTTTCATGGATGGGAGTTGAGGGAGGAGGAAGTGGAAGGGCTGTCCCATCACTGGACAAAATTCATTTGAAAGTCTACAAACAAGAATTATTTTGCATTGCTATCAGCTCTACAACTTACAGAGTCGTAAAGAGCTCCCAAAGAATAAGAATCAGGTCATGTGCAGGGTGGCCTATAGTCGATGAGAGGTTTTCCATTGAAGCATACATTTTTCCCTCACCAGATTCCAAAATTTTGTTGCGATTTCTCCTTCTCCTGTTTTCTTTTTCCTAGTGGGTGTGTATCCTAAAAAAGACCATTTCTGTTGTTTAGTGGTGCTCTAGGTTGAATATTTGAACCAGGAAGTGAGCTTTTACCAGATACTGAACCTGCTGGTACCTTAATCTTGGACATCCCTCCAGAACTGTGGGGAATAAATGGTTGTTGTTTATAAGCTATCCGGTCTCTGATATTTCGTTATAGCAGCCTGAAAGGACTAAGACAAGCTGTGTTTGGAGAAAGGAATGGAGAATGGGTTCTTGGGGCTTCTACCTTTCCCTCAGCTCTGCTTCCCTCCACGTTGGTGTTTTCTTGGGCAGCCTCTCTCACATGTCCACCAAATTGCCCAACATTGGCTCTACCTTAATCTTTTCCCTAGAACTCACAGCTTCGCAAGAAAGAAGTTGCCCCCTTTTCCTGAGCACTTCTATCAAATCCCAAAAGATTGGTAGGCGGCCCTGCTCAGGTCTTTGTGCTAAGATGTCCTGACTCCCAGCCTGGGACATGTGCCTGCTTTCGTGCAGGGGAAGCTGTGATGAGGTGACTCACAGCCACACTCACTGAAGGAAGGACAGGCCCCTATGAAGAGTGACTCTATTACCAGAGGAAGGATGAAGGGAGGGGGAGCAGGTGAGACAGAGGATGTCAAACACAGCTTGCTCAGATTCTCAGTGGGGCTTTGCCCGAAATATTAAGATTTGTTGGATTATGGGAGCTCAGAGGATGTCAAACACAGCTTGCCCAGATTCTCAGTGGGGCTTTGCCCGAAATATTAAGATTTGTTGGATTATGGGAGCTTAGGGGAAGGAGAGAAGCTTCCACCATTGAATCGTTCATGCTGAACGTTCATGAGAACTCAGTAGTTCTCAAAGTGTGGTCCCTGGACCAGCAGTATCAGTATCACCTGGGAAAGTGTTAGAAATGCAAATTCTCAGGACCCAGCTCAGACCTACTGAATCAGAAACGCTGGAGAGGGGGCCAGCAAGCTGTGTCTTAACAAGACTTCCAGGGGATTCTGATGCACGCTAGAGTTTGAGATCCACTGCTGTAATGGATGCTACTGGTGCCTCGCCCAGATACCCTGTGTCAATCAGGCTGGTGTGTGCAGCCCCTGGCTGCTGTTGGCTGCTAACAGCCTGTGGCTGCATCCTTCTATGGAGAACGGGCCCTCCCACCACCCTTCCCCATGCCATCAGCCAATGACAGGCTCACACAGGTGTGCAATTCCCTCGGGGGTGGGAATGACTCTGGCCAATTCGTATTCCGGAGCTCCTCCTGGGAGCCCACGAGTGTCCAGCTGAGGCCACAGCCTTAGCTTTCACTCCTGCTCCATCCTACAGTCCTCATTCCTCTTCTCTCGACAGCCCTCCCTCCATAAATCACTGGCACAAGACTCTCCATCTCAGGTTCTACCTCTAGGAAACCTGACCTCAGATGCCTGCCGTTGGGGCTTGACCTTGATAAGGCTTTCCATTGACATTCTCAAAAAGACAAAATGATAGTAACAGAAAACAGATCAGTGGCTATCAGGGGCTAAGGGTGGGGAGACAGTGTGACTGTAAAGTGGAAGCATGAGGGTTTTTTCGAGATGATGGAACAGTTCTGTATCTTGATTGTGGTGGTGGTTACACAAATCGATACTTGTGTTAAAATTTATAGAACTGTGCATCTAAAGAAAAAAGGTCAAGTTGTCTGTATTTTAGATTAAAAAAATAAATGGATTAATGAATGAAAATTTTTTTGCCCTTGGAAAGGTGTATATTCTGAACCCCTAGAGTGGGGCTCCATGGAGGTGAGAGCTGAGGGTCAAGGAGGGAGTGTGTGTGTTCACGGGGTTCTGCACACCCCTCCTCTCTGACACTGTATTAGAAGCAAGTTGGTCTCATATTTCCCATCTCCCTTCCATGGTAGTCAGAATAACACCCTCCCTTTCCAAGAAGTCCACGTCCTAATTCCTGGAACCTATGAACCTGTCACCTTACATAACAAAAGGGACTTTGCAGATGTAATTAAATGAAGAATCTTGAAATGGGGAGATTATCCTGGGTTGTCTGGGTGAGTCCATTGTAATCACAAGGGTCCTTGTAAAAGGGAGGCGGGGGCGTCAGAGTCAGAGAAGAAGATGTGGCGACAGATGAAGAGGTCAGAGAGAGACGGATTTGAAGATGCTACCCGGCTGGATTGGAAGATGGAGGAAGGGGCCACGAGCTGAGGAATGCAGGCGGCTTCCAGAAGCTGGAAGAGGCCAGGAAATGGATTCTCCCCTAGAGCCTCCAGAAGGTAACAGCCCTGCCGACACCTTGATTCTAGCGCTTCTGACCTCCAGGACTGTAAGATAATAAGCCACTTAGCGTCAGAAGGCACTAAGTTTGTGGTCACTCATTTCAGCAGCAGTAGGAACTAACACACTTCTATCTGCACATTTATCTCAATAGTCCTGGTCTGTGAAAGAGTCTGTCCTTTCGATCCTCCTTTGAACTCGTTCTAACACCTCCGCAAAGGAGCCAGATCCGGTAACACCTTGAGTTTAGCCCAGCGAGACTGAGTCTGGACTTCTGACCTCCAGGATTGTCAGATAATAAATTTGTGTTGTTTTAAGCCTCTAAATTGGTGGTAATTTGATACAGCAGCAAGAGGAAACTTCCCTCTGCTTTGGGACACAAAGGGAATTTTAGTACCAGTGCCTGAGACGAAAAGGCTGGCGTGGAGAAGTGCTCGAATAACTCACTAACTTAACAAATAACTCAAAATGAAGCCTGCAGCCTGATTGTATCAGGACCACTTATACGGTTTTTGAAATGGACTCAAGTCCCCAAACTCCTATTAATGTAACAGAAATTCGACTAAAAGTGTGAGAAACAAAGATCTTGTTGGGTCAGCATTTATGTCTGACCGTAGCACATAAAAGGTTTCCAAGACCTCCTGTAGTCGTAGGAAATAAAGTTGGTGTTAATGAGGCCACATCCGGAAGGTGTCAAAGGTAGAAGAAAGTTACACAGCGATAGCCATTGACTTTAATCTCTTTTACCACATTGCAAAGATAACTTGGTGGTTGAAACATCACAACTGACTTCCTTTTTGATTTTTACCAGAGATTTCACCGTTTGCTTCACTTTTTTCTTGGCAGATATGTGAGATATTTTTTTCCAAAAAACTTATTCAGCACTTCAAGGTGTCATTACTCTTTAGTCCGATGTCCTAGCATATTTGGCTCAAGTTAAAAAAAAGAAAGAATGACTTTGGTCTGTGCACTTGGCTGACCAGGCATAGAATGAAAAGGAAAAAGAAAAGTGAAGAGAATTGACCAAGATTTCAATAAGGTCTCGTTAACAGCTCATTTCTGGCATAAGTTCCACATACTTATTCCTTATTTTTTTCTTAAAGGGTTCCTACTTGGAAATGTTTAAAGAGACACACAAATAACTTAGTTTAGGGCCCGGCTTCTGTTGTGGGTTGAATTGTGTACCCCCAAAAAGATATGTTGAAGTCCCAACCCCTGGTACTTACGAGTGTTACCTTATTTGGAAATAGAATCTTTGCAGATGTGAGTAAGGATGAGATCATACTGGAATAGGGTGGGCCCTTTATCCAGTATGACTGGTGTCCTTATAAGGAGAGGAGAGATGCAGACAGACACACGAGGAGGAGGCTGTGTGAAGACAGAGGCAGAGATTGGAGTGATGTAGCTACAAGCCAAGGAACGCCAAGGATTGCCAGCAGCTCAGACAAAGGGCACAGATTCTCCTCTAGATCCCTCAGAGAGATCACGGTGCTGCTGACACCTTAATTTTGGACCTCTAGCTTCCAGAACTATGAGAGAATAAATTTCTGTTGTTTTAAGACACTCAGTTTGTGGTACTTTGTTACAGCAGCCTTAGGAAACTAGTGCAGCTTATCAACCACGGCATATTGACATTTGGGGCTGGATCATTCTCTGTTGTGGGGCTGTCCTATACAATGTAGGATGTTTAGCAGCATCCTTGACCTCTTCTTACTAGATGCCAGTAGCACCTGCCCACTTGTGACAACCAAAAGTGTCTGCAGACATTGTCAAAGTCCCCTGGGGACCACATCCCCCTGGTTGAGAGCCACTGGTTTGTAGTTTAAGAATCTTCTGACCATTGAAATTATGGAGGTGGAGCCAGATGCACGGATTATAATTAACCTTGTTCATTCTTTATTTGTGTGTGTGTGAGGAAGACTAGCCCTGAGCTAACATCTGTCACCAATCCTCCTCTTTTTGCTGAGGAAGACGGGCCCTGGGCTAACATCCATGCACATTTTCCTCCACTTTATATGGGACGCCGCCACAGCATGGCTTGACAAGCAGTGTGTAGGTGCGTGCCTGGGATCTGAACCCACGGACCCCGGGCTGGCATAGTGGAGCGCGTGCACTCAACCACTACGCCACTGGGCTGGCCCCTGCTTGTTCATCCTTTTGACCAACAAGCCACTTCTAGTTGCTGACGACTCTTTGTGAACCAGCATCCTCGAGTTCTGTACTTTCCCCTGGCATGTTTCTCCCCTCTAGGCGGTGGGTGGACGCGAGTTTTCTGTGTTTCTCTCCTTGGGCCACACAGAAAGCCCATAAGGGGTCATGAACTTGGACGCTTAGAACAACACCTGCCTCTGCGTGGCACAGATGGCCTGCCTCACACGGTCTCAGGGGGACAACTTGGTAAAAATGCAGACTTCCGGGCATAGAATATTGACTCCGAATATGTGAGGGTGGGACCCAGAATATGTATTGTCACCCTCTTCCCCGGGTGACTCCGATGTACACTAAGTTTGAGACATACTTGGTTTAGAAAACAGAAAATAATGTGAATTTAAATGTGCTGGTTTCTGTTTTTCATATAAGCTAAAGAGGAACTTCTGGGTCACAGTTATACTTTAAAGTCCCTTCAAACAGATTGTTTTAAAATATTTGTCCAAAATTTATTCGGAGGGAGGAATCCTGAAGGTAGCAACAGTCAGTCTCTCTGAAACTATTCAAAGCCATTTATTCTCTTGGAGGCTCCATTGACTACAAGTAGCAGAGAACTTGACCAATGGTGGATGGAAGCCTAAGATAGTTGTGATTAAGAAGAAGTCTGCATACCCTACGGACCTGCTGCTTGATGTGCCCCCAGAGACTGGGTGTCACTAATCTTTCTACCCCAGCCTACTCAGCAAGTGGCTTTTGTCTTTAGGTTTGTCACTTCATTCTTTTCAAAATGGCGCTAGCTCTTCCCTTCACCTCCTCATAGAACTGTGTCCAAAGACAAAGTCCAAAGAGAAGAAGGGAGGTGACTAAGGGGAAGGAGAGAAATGTCCTAATGTGCCTCTCTTCTCTTATTCGGGGAGAGGGGACCCTCTCTCTGAAATTCGTCAGCAGACTCCTTACGTCTTATTGGGTGGGGTCATGTGGCCACTCCTGGCTGCAGGGTAGGTGGGGAAGTAGCCTTTTCCAGTCTCGTTAGTGGGAGGTGATCAGGGAGGAGAGGGAAGGCAGAGACCATGGGGTGACTAACAGAGTCTGCCAAAACTCCCTGCTTCCCGTCCCCATCACTAATCAAAGCATCCCTTCCAACTGGAGAGCACGGCCTTTGAGAGCAGCTTCCTCCTCTCCTCTCCTCACATTACCAGCGGCGTTTCCAGTGATGTTGCTATTACGGATGGGCACCCAGGTACTTGTTCCTCTAGCCAATCCCCCTTAAAATGTTTCTGGTGAAGTAAGAGATAAAAAGATATAAGTAAAAAGAAATAATTTTGAGCATCTTGGTAAAAAATAAAATTTGGAAAAGTCTAGATTTTATGCCAGTGAGGACTTATCTACTATTTCTTTTGTGTCATCCTGTAGTGCACAACATGTGTTCTGGGCTGAAATGGAATGGAAATAGAGACCTGCCTGAAACTAAACAAAACAAAGAAAGACCCACCAACTAGTACCCCTAAAAGTGCCTGAAGGAAATGCCCCAATAACTAAGGACACAAATATAAATACAGCTAAGTAATTGTAAAGCTTAAAGGAACCTTAGAGATCATTTCAGAAAGAGATTTTTAACTGGGGGGGAGGGGTGGACCCTCTTGGGAAAGTTTTATAAGTATCTTGGAGAAGAAGGTATGTGTTTGTGGAGAATATTTATGATTTCCTTGTTGCTTACAATATATTCCCCACTTTAATGCTATCAACATCCACTTTTCTTTTGGAGAAATTGAATCACCTGTATTACAGACAGTCTCGGTAGGATTGTCAACCAACATGCCCTTCCCTCCTTGAGCCAAGGGACTGGTCAGATGCTCATTTTCTCTCCCTGTCCTGGTGGAGACCAAGGATGGAACTCATTCATTCCAGGGACAGAATTTTCAGCACTCTGTCAAATCGTTTCTTCGACCTAGCTTATTAGTCGGTTCCAGCAGGAGACAGAAACCACACAGTAACTTCAACAAGGAGAGTTTAATATGAAGAATTGTTAACTATAACTGAAGAATAATTATTAAGGTATAAAGACAACCCTGAAGGACCCCATAGTGTTGAGGGAGAATATCCAAGGAAGGAAGAGTTTGGAAGAAGTCCCCTCCCCAAGGATGGGGAGACTGAGGAGTCTCACTGGAGATGGGGTGGTTGCAGCCCATTGGGTGGCAAAGAGATTTGCTGGATTTCCTGGGCCAGAGCTGGTCCACAGTCATTGGGCAAGCAGGAGACACCCCCCTGGGGTATAGGCAGGCCAAGCTGGTGGGTGGACATTGAGAGGAAGTTGAGGTGTCAAGAGCCCACACTACAGCGGGGAAGCCTGTGGTGTGGGGTGTGCTGTGTCCCTGTTGGGAGAGCTGCAGTGAGGTGGGGATGGGGGCTGTGCAAGTTCACTAGGGACTGTGCACTGGTGCAGAGCTGGAGCAGAGTGACACTGGATGTACCCACTATCCAGCATGTGCTGCCTGTGGGTGTGCAGAGGAGTAGGAAGAAACAGCAGAAGAGCGGGAACGAGGTGGGAAGGCCCCTCCTCATACGCTGTCCCTTCAGCTCCCTCTAACGACAAAGTTTAACATCATGTCCCTGGCAAGCAGAGATGCTTAAAGGGCCCAGCTCCATTACCACAAGCAGGTAGTGAAGGCTGAATTTGGGGCTGACAGGCAATAAATTGATAATGGGCTCATCTATACCCTCTGGACTTCTCCTGATTCTGGGTCTGGCTCTTTTTGATTCTGTAAGTTATTCAGTATTTTTTCAATAAATTTCCTTTTTGCTTAAGTTACCTAGAATTGATTTCTGTTGCCTGGAACCAAAAATACTGACTTATACAGGGTGATAGTAGGAGACTACATATCTGCTAGTATGTCCTTTTATGTTTGAAAATGAAAAAGAAAACTGCTATTTTAGAAGCCAAAATTGCAGAAAGTTAAGCTTGATAAATTCTTTAAATTATTTCAAATGGTGAGTAAATGCAGAAAACGGGCTATCAAGAATATGGAAGAGTGAGGGTGGGAAACATCTTCCTGAGGAGGGTAAATAAAAAAAAAAAATCTTATGTGTGCCTAAGATTTTTCAGTCTATCTAAAAATCTGGTCACGAGTTAAAAAACATGATGGGAAAGTGCTAGATACCAGTGCTTTCCCAAGTTTATTGAGAATACGTGAAGCAGAACCCGAGACAAAGAACGTCTGAGAGTGATTTACTAGAGTGTGATCCCAGGGAGCCAGTGGGGAGTGGGGATTTGTGACGGGGAATGAGGCCAAGCAGAGTCCCGTGGAGGGCGACTTCAGTTGAATCCCCCAGGGAGCTCTGTGGACAGTGTAGATCGTACTCAGCTGTTGTCTTAGCTCAGGCTGCTCTAACAAAAATACCATAGACTGGGGGCCTTAACAGAAATTTCTCGCTCACAGTCCCGAAAGTCCCAGGTCAAGGTGCTGGCAGATTCGGTTCCTGGTGAGAGCTGCCTTCCTGGTTTGCAGATAGCTGCCTTCTTGCTGTATTCTCACACGGCAGAGAGAGAGAGAGAGAATCTTTCTTGTGTCTCTTCCTATAAGGGCACTAATCCCATTAATAAAGCCTCCACCCTCATGACCTAGTTACATTAGTCCCCCCTTATCTGCAGGGGACACCTTCCAAGACCCCCAATGGATGCCTGAAACTGAGGATGGTACCGAACCCTATACATACTATGTTTTTTCCTAAACAGACAAGCCTATGATGACGTTTAATTTATGTTAGGCATGGTAAGAGATTAACAACAATAATGAATAATAAAAGAACAATCATAACAATATACTATAATAAATGTTATCATAGATCTTAGCAACCTCAGCATATGATTTTTTTCTTTCCCTATTAAGTCGAGAACTTTCACCTTTTCGCTTAAAGGAAGCACTTTACAGCTTCTCTTTGGCACATCCGAATTACCAGCATCACTACTCTTGCACTTTGGGGCCATTATGAAGTAAAGTAGGGGTGACTTGAACACGAGCACCGCGATCCTGCTACAGTCATCTGATAACTGCGAGGGCTACTAAGTGGCTAAGGGGGAGGGTGGCGACTACAGCTTGGACACATGGACAAAGGGATGACTCACGTCCCTACTGGGACCGAGCGAAACAGCATGAGATTTCATCACGCTACTCAGAATGGCTTGCAATTTAAAACTTATAAATTGTTTATTTCTGGAATTTTCCATTTAATATTTTCAGACCGTGGTTCACCGTGGGTAACTGAAACTGGGGAAAGTGAAACCACGGGTAAAGGGGGGACTATATTGACTCAGAAGGGGTTCAAATAAAATGCATAGATGGCAAAGGAGACACTTTGTTACAAAGTGGGTGGGAGGACTACTGTATCTCCCAAAGGACCCACTTCCAAATACCATCACCCTGGGGATTAGGGTAACAAAATATGAATTTGGGGGGGGGGACACAAACATTCAGTCCGTAGCAGCTACCTAGAACTTCTCTGTTCAAGATGGCAGCCCCAGCCACATGTGGCCACTGAGCCGATAGTTGTGGCTAGTCCAACTTGAAATGTGCTGTAAGTGTGAAATATATACCAAATTTTGAAGACTCAGTACAAAAAAAAAAAGTGAAAGATCTCATCAGTAATTTTTAATATTGATTACATGTTGAAATGATATATTTTGACTACAATAGGTTATAATAAATATTATAATATATATATAATATATTATATATAGAAAATATAATATAATAAAATGTATAATCAAAATCATTTCATCTGTTGATTCTTGCTTTTGTAAAAATGTAGCTACTGGAAAGTTTTAAATGACATGGGTGGATGGCGTTATATTTCTATTGGACAGAGCTGATTTATATCCTCACACCCATCAGTCACTAGTTAAGGGCATAGGTTGGGGCTTGTCTACCTCTCCCTGGTCCCAGGGAAAGCTGGCTTCAGAAACTCCAGGTGGACAAGGAACCCAGGCGCCTGGCTGTAGCGAGCAGTAGCTCACTGGAAGTCCGAGCGCAGGAGAGTGGGGAAGGGATCCACAGGGAGGTGATGGGGAACCAACATCATCTGCTATAATCTGTGTAATACTTGTCCCATGACTTAGTTATATTTTCAGTTATATGAACTTCTTGTAAAACAAAAGTTCATGGTAAGCAATAATATTGTGGCATCTCAGGCTTGGTACACTAGTGATTATTTATTTCTAAGATACACTAAAATAAACACAAAATTATTAATGTAGAATCATATTTATCCACTGTCCCTCAAATGGTGCTCCCTTTGGAACATTCTAGAAAAATGTTAATCTGGTGAATCTTCAGCAAAGGAATTCTGTTGAAAGAATAGTCAATCATTTTCTGATATGTGTAATTATATGACTTTCTTTCTCTTTGATTTTATGAAGCCATTCGAATTCCTCCAATGTGTTACTTTGACACTTAATGCAATGTTTATGCAACAGTCATAAAAATTAATTGTCTTCCTTCTTGAAACTATTTAAAATCCTCATCCTTGGCCTGCCTTATTGACATGTGCACATTAAAGTATGACTATATGACAATAATAATTTTACAACAATGAAGAAATGTCAAATTAATTATGTTGAAATAGTAATTTGTCTGCTTCCTTTCTGATATGTATGATTATTAATTTGGGGGAAGAGAGCAGAAAATATTAAGTATGTTGTGAGAGCTGAGATTCAACCTCTGAAGTGATGTTTACTTTTTCTTCTGAAATGTATTATTTGGGAGTTTCCTTTTTGTGAGGATGTGTTACTTGGTGGTCATTAAGTTTTGGGGAAATTCCAGACTATGTCTTAGATTTCAGAACTGTGGCTAGGAGGTGTCAATTCCAATATTACCAGAACATTCTGCCCTGAAAACTTTGTGGGTTTTGTTGGGGGGGGGGTGGAGGGGGGAGGTTTTTTTTTCCATAATGATTAAGGATTGTACCATCTGCTAATATTGTTTGTTTGCCAGGATATCTATGCAGCTAAAGAAAGAAAGCACATGTAATTCTTTTCTTTAAATATTATCTTAGGGCCAGCCCCAGTGGCCTAGTGGTTAAGTTTGGCACACTCTCCTTTGGCAGCCTGGGTTCATTTCCCGGGTATGGACCTACACCGCTTGTCTGTCAGTGGCCCTGCTGTGGTGGTGGCTCACATACGAAAAGAGGAAGATTAGCAGCAGATGATAGCTCAGGGCGAATCTTCCTCAGCAAAAAAAAAAAAAAGTCTTGAATATATATCTTCAGAGACTCCTTTTCAACTTAGGCTTCACATTTTTGGTAGTACTCTCTGCCATCATCTCAGATGGTATAAGGAGATGAACTGAACTTCTCTCTCTTTTTCTCTCTGTTTTTGTAATTATACTTAGTTTATAACTTTTACACAAATAATTTTTCATATATGTATTTCCATAGTATTCCCTAATTGGAGATGGATTGGGTGAAAAACATTGTGGATATAAATGGGGTTTGTGAATATAAATGGGGGCTCTGGCAGGTTGAGGTTTATCTCCCCAATTCCTCTGTACTGTAATATGGTGGTATTGCAAAATTTATTACTAGAAATTATGGGGTGCAATTTTCAGCATGATTTTCCCGAAGGCCTGAGAAACACAACATAATTAGAGCTGATAAATGTGGCTGTTGGCGGAGCCCAGAGAATAGAGCCCCCGGTCTGTTCTCAGGGCCCCTCACTAACCCTTGGATAGCTTGCAGCCCGCCTCCCTTTGCAGGGGCCAGCTCACCTCCAATCTTCTGGGCGTGTTTGGGGCAAACCACTCCTCTCTCTCCTGGGCTAGGACCTGCCTCTGAGTGCTGAGCTCTCTCTGTCTCTCTCCTCCTCCCTCGTTCTCCCTGCCCCTCCTTCTCCTCCTCCTCCACACACATTTCCCCTTTCTAGAAGGCAGAGTTGGGACTAGGCTAAGTGAGCCATGCAACTGGAGGGGTGGATCCTGTGTTTATTTAATTTAATTTTATTTATTTTTTCCCCAAAGCCCCAGTAGATAGTTGTATGTCATAGATGCACATCCTTCTAGTTGCTGTATGTGGGACTCGGCCTCAGCATGGCCGGAGAAGCGGTGTGTCGGTGTGCGCCCAGATCCGAACCCGGGCCACCAGCAGCGGAGCGCGCGCACCCAACCACTAAGCCATGGGGCCGTCCCCCCTATGTTTATTTACATTTTTGATATTTGTTCATCATGGATTTTTTGCATTAATTTTGATTTTTAAAAATATTGCATTAAAATATTATTTATCTCTATGACCGAGCTTTTTGGTGCTGCCTTCAAATGTCAATGAGGTGAGTGCCTCACTTGCCTCGCTCTAATCTCGGCCCTGCCTCTGAGCTCTTTCCTGATAAATTGAAGTAAATGTGGCTCAGTCTTAACAATCCTTGAGAATTATTGAATCTGGGTCATGAGTATAGAGGGTGTCATACTGTCTGTATATGTTTGAATTTTTCCAATAAAAAAATAAACTTTACAAATACAATATAAACATATATATATGTAACAGAGAAAGCATTGGTGTATTGCTTTACATATATATTATATATAAATATAAGTATTAATAACATCTTTTTTTGTATTCAAAGTTCTACATTTATTTTGTAAAAATTTGGAAAATATTTTTCTAAGTATAATGAAAAAGTTTAAAGTTATTCTTAGATCTCACCTTTCAGAGGACCACAGATAATATTTTTATGTATTTCTGTCCTTTCTTCTGCTTGTGTGTGTGTGTGTGTGTGTGTGTATGTGTTTGTGAGACAACATCAACCAGAGGCAGATGAGGACATCATTTGGAAAGGCCCATTGGCATGGAGATTTGTAACCTCAAAATTTGGGATCATATTTTATTTATTTATTTATTTATTTGGAAGATTCGCCCCAAGCTCACATCTACTGCCCATCCTCCTCTTTTTTCTTTTCTTTTTCCCCAAAGCCCCAGTACATGGCTGTATATGATAGTTGTAAGTTCTTCTAGTTCTTCTACGTGAGCCGCCCCCACAGCATGGCAACTGACAGACGGGCGGTGTGGTTCTGCACTCGGAACCCAACCAGGGCTGCCGAAGCGGAGTGAACCGAGCTTTAACCACTAGGTCATCAGGGCTGGCTCGGCATCATATTTTATAATATATGCAATCGGCACTTTCCTTTTTTGCTTGCTACATATGTCGTTAAACATTTATAAAATGATTAAAAATAACTTCTTGTATGTCTAATTCTGATATAAAAGTAATCCATGTTAATTTTAGAAAATACTATGTTTGCATATGAATACGCACTACCAAAGTATCATTATATGATACACCCTATGTTGTATTACATATTTTTATGCAACAAGAAATCATGAATATTTTCCCATGTCGGTAATAGTCCATGGTCTTTAATGGTGACTTTGTAGTCCATCAAATGAATATAGATCAGTGTGCTGGTTAAGAACGAAGGCTTCGGCGTCGTGACTGCCTGGTCTGACCCCTGCTCTACACTTCACTAGTCATGGATCTTAGGCAAGTTATTGGAACAACTCATGTCTTCTACCTGTAAAGGTAGAAAGTAACAGGACATATCTTACGGGGTTGTTATGACCAGTACATGAGCGAATGTCCATTAAGCCCTTGGAACAACGCCTCGCATATTGTAAGTAATCAATAAAGGTAATATAATAATAATAATTGAATCCTCTAATCCTCTCCGACCAGATACTTAGGTTTTTTCCCACTCTTTGCTTTTTTAAGTAGTGCTGTGAGCATCACCCTTTTCTTAGGCTACATTCTTAGAAGTGGAAATATTGGATTCAAGAACACAAATGTTTGTGAAGCTCATGATATATAATGCAGACGTGCTCTCCAGAAGGGTTGAGCCAATTTCTGTTCCCATCGTCAGCTGAAATATTTTAAATATCCTTTTTGCCAAATTAGCATTATTATTTTACATTTCTTTCACTAGATATTTATGAATATAGTTTAGTGTTAAAGATCTTTTAGTATTATCCCCCATACCTCCTGTAAATGATGTTTTTTCTTCTTTGCTGAACTAGCGTATAGAGAAAGCGAGTATTGTTTAAAGTAATATGAGGTCTTTTGTTTAAAAAGAGCAGTACAGACGCAGGTAAAGAGTGGAAGTTCTTTTTCTTTCTCTCACATCCTGCTCACTACAATAACCATTAACATGTGGTTTGGTATCTTCTGGAGCCTTTAAGTAATCATTTGAAAATAATACAGTGAGTAAACGATATATTCTTGTTATAAAAATGCAAACAATGTTCGCATATATCTATGAGTGCTTATTTATAAATGACGTCCTATTATTCTTACTAAATGCAGAATGCTTTTTGTGTTCAACACTATGTCACGGATTAACTTCCACACTGGTACACGCAGGTCTGCTCAATTTTTCAAAATGGATGCAAAGCATTCTATATCTCGATTACATGACTCTAATCAAAATTTATTAGCCATTCCTTATTGATGGACAATGGTCTTCAATTTGTTAATATTATAATTTGGTGCATTCAACATCTTTGTACCTATATTTTGCTTATTTGTATGTGGATAAATATCTCAGTGTTCAACTGTTGGGGTGATTTGTTTAAAAATACTAATGCAGTCAGTAAACAAAGATGGATAAAGTTAAGATTGGAAACAATACAGTTATAATCTCTCCTTCTCCCCCAGCGGTTGTCTGAGGTATTCCAGTATAAATAGTAAATGTGCTTAATTAAAAATGAAAACTAACCAAACAAAAGAAGACACTCCAGCCCAAATTTCAGTTTTAAATTCTTATTTAAAAACATTAATTGTGTCCTGTTTTTTCTGCCTTTGCTGTGAACTTTAATTTTTAACTGTAACCTAAACCACCTTTAAAACAAATCATTTTATCCAAAGGTTGCCTATGTCATAATTGCCTGGTTATTTGGAGGATGGATGAGTCATATCTGAAAACAAACTGGTTATCTTCTGAAATTTATTTCAACACTCATTATCTAAACTACCAAAGATGAGAACAGTGCATGGGTAAATATGATAAAAAATACCATGGAGTTAGAAGCATGGTGCTCAGGTTTAGTATTTAGTCATTTTTATTATAGTGTTGTATCAAAAATGTAAAAGAAGACCAGGAGAGGAATTGTTAATGTGTCTCAGAATTTTTGCCTCTTCTCTTGCCGGGAAGGAGGTAATTCTAGCCTAGAAGCCCTCAAATGCTTTACAAGTAATGGAAACCAAGTGGGAAAACCACGTTCTATATTTTAATACTGACATCCTCCTAGAAAAAAACAAAACAAAACAAAGATTCAGAATACGTGGCTGTGATACGGTATCTAAATCGTCCTGGTGTTTTTCAGAATTTCCTGGAGACCCATAAATGCTTCTGTGCTGGAGGTACCCATTGTCGCTGCACACTTAGGCCAGTTTATCAAACTAACGAGCTCAAGAGTGATACTATTTCCAGGTTCAATTCCATGAGGGAAGGACGGAGAGAAAACAAAACCAAAATTCAGACAGAAGAGTAATCCTAAGGGCCAGCCTGCCAAAAAATTTATTAACTCATACACACCAAATCTTACCCAGAGTAATATTCTTTGCAGAGATTTTAGTCAACAAATCTTACGCCAGTTCCTGAAATCCAAGCATTATAGGTAAAGGGCTGTGGTTTTTACTCTGGGTGATGTTTATTGATCTAGACTTAAAAAACAGAATTGTTTGGCTTTCTCCATGAATATAATATTTGCAAATAACTGCGAGATGGATAGAATGTATTTTTCTCTTGTTGTGCCTAATGCTTCTTTTTAATGATTCTAAAATTCATTTAGAGGAACTTTTTCTTTACTTTGGAGTGTGAATGATGGGTAAGATTGGGGGACAATAGTGAGTTTCTGTGTAATTTGTGTCATCAAAATAACCACTGTATTAGAACATGTGATACAGTATCAACAGATAACGAGAAAAGAAAATGGAACTTATACAAATGTGTACGTCTTAAAAGCTTCTGTTACCTATTATTTTCTAGCTGTGTAGGCGAAAATTAAACACATGTTGGATACATTTACATTGATAGTAACGTATCATATTATTTAAAATGGTAAGTCCGTCTTACAGGTTTGCCTCCTGCAATGCTGAATCATTTTGAAATTCAACTGGTGTTTAAATGGATTATTCAAATATTGTCAATCAAACGTGAAAAAGATTTCTCAGAGGTGACTTACTGCAGTTTGGTTTTAATATTTACAATGTAACCAAATACGAATATTTGAGTTGTAAAGTTGTTTTAGCATTACAAATTTGGGTTCTTTTTCATTTTCTTTCTTTTTCTTTTCTTTTCCTTCTCCTCCTTCTCCTTCTCTCCAGCAAATTCACAGAAGTAGGAGGCTTTCTGCATTAATTTTATTGTTTGTTTATTTTAAAAACTTTTCTTTTGAGTTCACTTCAACATATGATTTGGATGAAGCATGAACAAATTTCAATTTGTCCTGCTTTTTTTCCCCTTGTTTTATGGTGGAAAAACTAAACCAGCATAAACAAATAATCTGCTAATATTTCTTAACATTTATATTTGTTCCCAAGAGAAAACATTTTTCCTGGAATGGCATTTTTTAAAAAAGAAAGTCAAGTATTATTTATATAACTCTTGCATTCTTGGTTAGATTTTTTAAACTTTAAAACATTATTATTTACATTAATGTTCGACGTATTTCCTCTAAAGGAGCTACTTATGTTTTTTTTGCATAATGGCCTAGGTTTCAATGGTAAAATTTTGTAAATGATGATGGTAGAATTTATGCTCTTGGACCTTCGGGCCATGAGTCATTCTATTTTGATCCTAAACATGAACATTTCTTTCCCAACTGAGTGGCCACGCCTCGCATTTATCCTAGCCACATGATCGACTATTTTTGCCTTAAAAAGGCATGATCATCTGATTATGTTTATAAAAACATCAGTAATTTCATACACGAGTCATGAAGCACATGGATTTCCTCATGCTCAACATACACTTGTTTATCTATCTTTTTGTTATATATGGTTGATACCTTGGGAAAAGATTTTGGATTTAGTATAAAGTGAAACTTAAAGCCTAGGTCTGCAATTAAGTATATATTTTTTGCTACAATGCTAGAAACCAAAAGAGTGTGAAAAAGCTCTTTAGGGAAGCCAGTGCTGCTCCCCCACCCCCTAACTTGAAACGCGTAGAGCTGGGCTTCCTGCTAAAGATAGGAAAAATGGTAATATTACCACTACTTTATATATTTGTGACCTTTTATACTGTAATCAACATTTGTCTCCCTCCCACCTCCCAGCGTTTTTTCCCCTCTTCTAACAGTATCCTGATTTCTTTTTCAGAAATTATCTTCCCCCATGAGCATGGTCAATCAAAGTGTTGTGACTTCCCACTATAGAGGCCAAAGAAGTCTCTTCCAGAAACTTCTTTTTATTTCAGTGCAGCCAAGGATGAACAAGTGACCTAAGGTCAGCGAATCAGACTCTCATCCAGGACTTTGAATTGTGGGTGAAGCGACTCAGAGATGGAAAGATGGTGCAAAGTCAACGGTCCATGATGGATATTCTGCTTTGGTTCCTTCTCTCTGTTCATGCCTGATGTTGCAGCCTTCCCATAAATTCTGGAGGCTCGCAGATATCTTTCCAGTGAACTCCTTTGCTGGCCAAACAACAGTGGCCAGACACTTTCTGTCGCTTGCCACCGAAGGACTCTAACTCGTAGAGCACACCTTTCTTATTAACCAGATTGGAGTGGTGAGCAGGTATCACCATCCCCATTTTGTAGGTTGGGAATTGTGCCTTCAGAGAGGCTAAATGACTTGCCAAAATCTCACAGTGAGTAAATGACAGAGATATGATTTGTTTGCACAGTTTTGACCTCTGCTTCAGAGGTACATCTTCAAAGGTAATTTTGATTTCCTTTCGTGGCACAGCATGGCTTAAATACCAGGGAGCCTTGTGTTTGCATCTTGGCCAATGGCTGAAAGTCTCTGAGCTTTATTCCCTCATCTATGAATGGGGATAATATCTACTCCAAAGGACTGTTGTGAGGACCATGTAAGATAATGATCTTGGAAAGCACTCAGCACAGAGCTTGGCATGCAATATGTGCTTAATAAACATAATTCCAAAACAATAAAAGTCAGGATCTCTGGATGTTGTGTGGGCCAGTCTAATACAATTAAAGTTCCTTAGCAGTAGGAAAGCTGGTGAGATGCAGAAGAGCCTTCAGAACAGCCCTGGTTGGGTTAAACCAGGATGTGTGATCAGGAGGCTGGGCCGTTCCTACACCAGCTGTCCGCTTCCCTCCACCCCTTCAGGAGCCACCAGGTGTACTCATCTCTCCGCCCTTACCCTAAAGACCAAGGGCAAATTGGCACAGCTGTTTGCCCATGAAGATTTTTGCAATGGTCAACCAAGACTTTATTGGCTCATGCCCTTAAGCAAAGAGATTTATCGCGCTGTGAAGAATGTAAGAGAATGAAATGGGGTGGGCAGAGCTGAGGTCTCCCAGTTTGAATCCTGACTCCACTCTAACTGGCTCTGTGACTTTCAGCAAATAGCTTAAACTTCTGAGCAATGACTTCTCACCTATAAAATGGGCATAAGCCAGTTGTCATCTGTGGGCTTCTTTGTCCCACATCTGGAGAAACTTTCACCTCAGTTCCTCTAGTTCCAAGGTTTGTGGATGTCCAGCTCTCCCTTCAGTGCTTTTGTGAATCCCCGGGAGACTTCAGTCCAGACACCATCTGCTGGAAGAGGAGTGAGGAGAAACCTTGAAAGACAAAGTTTACTCGAAAGGTTCTTTCAAATGGGAAGAGATTGTCTTAAACTAGAAGAGACTGAGATTCCTTGATGGGCAAGTTTGTTGGCTTCTCCACACTGTGGGCTCCTGACTTTGGCTGTCCAATAGAACTTTCTGTGAAGGTGGTCGTGGTCTATATCTTGCTTGTCCAGTATGGTAGCCACTAGCCACATGTGTTGTTGAGTTTATGTGACTGAGAAACCAAATTTGTAATTTTATTCAATTTTAATTAATTATAATTTAAATTGAAATAGTTGCATGTGGCTCATGGCTACTGTATTGGAAATCTAAGCTCTAGAGGAAGAATAGGCCAGTTATAGAAAAGAAAAACGCTCTATTTACTTTGAGTGGTAGAGTTTCAATTAGTGAACCTGTGACATGTAGGGTGTGCCCTCTATTGCTGAGATTCTGGGGGAAGTGTGTAATTCAGAGCATGGAACATGAGGCTGGGACAGAAATAGTGAGTAGAGAAGGATGGAGAGCAGCCCCCATCAGCAAGGAAAGAAGGGCTATAGAAAATGATCATCAGAGTCTCCTATGGACTGAATGTTTGGGTTCCCCCAAAATTCATCTATTGAAACCCCAATCCCGTGTGATGGTCTTTGGAGATGATGCCTTTGGGAGGTAATTAGTTCATGAGCATGGAGCCCTCGTGACGGGATTAGTGACTTACAAGAGGAGACACAAGAGAGCTTGCTTCCTCTCTCTCTTAGCCATGGGAGGACACATCCAGAAGACAGCAAGCTAGAAAGTGGGATCTTACCAGACACCGGATCTGCCAGCACCTTGATCATGGACTTCCAGCCTCTGGAACTGTGAGAAATAAATTTTGTTGTTAAAGCCACCCAGTCTATGGTATTTTGTTGTAGCAGCCCGAACATACTAAGACTAGGTCCCTTCTTAGGTTATTAATTTTTTAAAGAACCAAGCCTTTTTACAGAGAGGAAAGTTGATCTTAGAGAGCAGGGAGAGGGGAAAACCCAGAAAAATGCAAAAGAGAGAAAAGGTTACTTGAAAGATACTCTTTTAAACCAAAAGCAGCTATATTTAAACCAGAAGAGAATGAAATACCTTAATTAGCAAGTTTTACTTTTTGTTTCTGCACGTCCCCCTCATCTGCCCACCCAATGGCCCAGGGGTCTGAGAGCAGGATTACATCAGTTATAGAAAATAAAGCTACATTTTCCCCTGCACATCAGAACATAGCGTGCTACATATTTTTTTAACCTCAATTACCATAATTGCGTATTTATTTGTGTAATTATTCAATTAATCTCTATCTTGCCTTCTTGACTGTAAACTCCCCAAGGGCAGGGGTCGTGTTCGCTTTTCACACCATTGGATAAAGGGCCAGGCGGAGCGCTTGGCACAAGGGTGGGTGCTCCGTACACATTTCCTGAGTGTCCAATCACTGGCACCCAGCAGTTGCTCAGTAATTTAACCTTCCCGTCCCCATATGGTAAGAGCCCCCCAAACAGAGTGGTTGAAATGTACTTTTTGTTATATGCCACCTGGTAGAGATTAAGAGGAAATGATTACTTAAGGATAGTCAGTTAGATATCTACCTAACAGATTAAACAATTGAATTTAATTTACCTAAAAAGTTATAAATATATGATTTCTAGTAGCCCAGTTTCTCCAAACTTCAAGACTTTTCGCCATGGCTATATAAATTGTGTACTATTATTTATTTATTTTTATTAAATGAACTCATTAAAAAAAAAAAACCCAAATGCCTATTTTAGCATATGCATCAAGACGAATGTCTATAAAATTAAGTTTTGCTATGCTAAATTTTTCCTAATACACAGTAAAATAAATGTACAACTAGGAGAGTGTAGAATCATCCTTTATGCCAGTTGACTTTGACTATGTGGCACACTGTGGGGAACATCGGATGCTTCACTACTGAAGTGATGTTTTATGGATTGTACCAATTTGTTACACATGGGAGGTTGGGGGCTCTAAACTTAGATCTGTGTAGCCCCCTCCACAGAGGAAGGGTGGTAGCTGGCTAGGGTGACCAGTTGGTCTTGGTTTGCCCAAGACTTTTTCACTGCAAGTCCCACCTCATGGGAACCCTCTCAGTCCTGGGCAAACCAGGATGATTGGTCTCCCTGGCACACTCATAACTTAAAGCCAGCATCTTTTGACAGATGGGTCAGTTAGTCCAAAGACCTTGGGACAAGGTAACAATGGCAAGGAGGGGACAAATAAAAACCACCCTAGACTGGAGGTAGGAAAACCGGGTTTAAGAACGGACTCTACTGCTCATTTGCTACTTTGTTGTCTTAATTTGGCTTTCCCCAGGAGCAGACCCTGAGATACAGATTCCAGGACAGGTAGATTATTTGGGAGGTGGCCCTGGAAACACCCATCAAGGAGTTGGGCAGTGAGATGAGGATTGAGAACAGCCAACAAGAGATGTGCTATCAGGCGAGTTTCCACCGTGAGTAACTGGAGCTTCATCCCATGTGGGAACTCTGGGAGCCAACATGGATGTGTGCCTCCCCCACGGCAGGGAGAGGGAGCCGGGGTACTTACACACCAAGTCCTGTCAGTTGTTTGTTGAGAACGGCTCCCGGGATGTTAATTCTCCAGGACTTCTGGCCTGCTCTGAGTGCATGAGCAGAGTGGGTTCCCTCCAGTGGAAACAGCCCCCAGGCAAAGACATGGGATGCCCGCAGTGGGAGGCTGCTCTAGAGAGCACTATAATGGAAACGCCTGAGGGGCTGTGGGTGGGCACCAACCGGGTCCCATACAATAGCCCTGGGCAGTGTGTTTCCCTTCTTGAGTTTATTTCCCCTGTGAATCACGCAAGAAGCTGGAGCTTACTAAACTGTGGCCGTGGACCACTGGCAGTATGGGAGATGATTTTGGCGCTATGTGGACACTAACTTCAAATAACACTGAATCCCAGTGAGAAAGTGATCCCTGATTCTTCGGTCCTTCCAGAAACGTGGATGGGAAAGTCTGCATTGTGTACTACTCTGTCCTGAACACCTGTCTTCTCTTGCAACCTCGTCCCCCACTTTTTTTTGGTGAGGAAGATTGGCCCTGAGCTAACATCTGTTTCCGATCTTCCTCTATTTTGTATGTGGGTTGCCGCTACAGCACGGCTCAATGAGTGGTGTGTAGGTCCGCACCCGAGATCTGAACCTGCAAACCTGGGCTGCCAAAGTGGAGCGTGCTGAACTTAACCACTATGCCACTGGGCCAGCCCCACAAACTCCCCTTTTTAACAAAAGAGAGCAGGCCTCAGCCTCAATGCAAACCCCAGTTTCTAGAATGGAATAATACTGTTTTCTTTTAATTTTATTTATTTTTACTGTTAGTTTTTATTTATGGTATGTGATCTTGATCTTTATTTAAATAAAAGTCAAGCTGATTAAAGACAAACATTAAGTGAATAACTGGACAGATGATATGTTAATATGGTGAAAATCGTGAAGGTTAGATAATGAGTAAAATAAACTCGAAATGCTTTCTTGCTTCAAAAGTTCAGTGTTTCCGTGTTTCTTTGAGAACTTTGTTGTTTTGAGGAAATTTCTGTTATTGACCTTTTTGATCATATGTTAAACCTTCTCAATGTGCTAGGGTTTAAAGCCTTTTCCCTTCACTGTGTGGTGTGTTATTTGGTGTACCAACCAGGGGCAAACTATGATTAATGTTTACATAAAGATGGCCAGTTCTGGGTACCTTTCTGAACTACGCTTTGGCAGGCTTCCTCAGCATCTCTCAATTCTGCCTAAAGAGGGATTTTAATTTGGTCTTTATCATTGTGGGCTTCAGGCCACAAGACCGCATCAGCAGATTTGCCCTGAAGCCCAAAGAAGAGAAGTGTTTAAGAGGGACAAATGTGTTCCCATCTACTATTCATGTGGAGTCGTGTTTGCATTCAAAGATTTCTAAACAAAGAAGTGTGTTTCAATAAGAAAAAGAGACTGTGGTTTCAAGCCCTGATGTGCTTTGAGAAGAAAAAGATATTTTACAGACTAACCAATTACACTTAATTTAATAGTTGAAAAGAAGAAACATTAAAAACTGCAATGGCTTTAACAAAGAATGCTGTGATTTGAAGCTTTATCTACAGCAAATCTGGGTTGCAGCATTTTCTGAAAATAGGTCAAATTCCGAGTAGTATTTTGTGTAAACAGTACACTCCACTAGAGGGCGATCTTTAGTTGTATATTTGACGTTCTCTTCCTTTTTGTAAAAATAATAATAAAAAAATGACTATAGGGCTATGAATTCTGATACAATTCTTGTTGAGCATGTTATGAAATTTTCTCCCAGACATTGTTTTATTTTCAGCTGATATGTGTGAAATTCGACTTTAAGAAGTATAACATGATCCTGAATCTTTCAATATGTATAAAATCCCCATGGTATTATGGTACAATAGAAGCAAAAGACATAAGTTTAAATTATTGTAATCCCATAGGTCTTTTGACGATTGTTTCTCTCTATACGTTACTGCACAAAGAAAATTTATTGTAAATATTAATACCTTCTGCTTAGATCTTTTGTGAAAAGACAAAGAGAAGCCGTGTAGTCTAGGTGGGTGATTCTGCCGGTTTTTCCAGAGCGATTTTTGTTATCTAAGCCAATTTTCTAGGACATTCTTTTAATTTGTTTTTCAGGATTTCCATCTGTTTGGCTTGTATTGTCTTAGCTCCCAGATAATCGTGGTTGATTTTTCTTTTCTTTGACTCTAGTTGTAGATTTTTTACTTTTCTCTTTAGATTTGGCCATCTCAAAATACACCAAGGTATGCCATCTTTAAAAATAAATGATGACTTTTCCCCCATTTTCAGAAAAGAAAAATAAATTAATCAATAGGAGTTTCTCAATTTAAGTTATTTCACTGCATTACATTTTTCTTAAACTGTTACCGTTTAAGGCTAGAGTTTAATATATTGATATAACAGACATGCAAAATTTAGTTATTTAAATTTTAATAAATTGATTTCCATGGTGTTCTACAAAAGTCTTCATCTAAACACGTTCGGGAATTCTAACTTTGTCCTTAAATTACCACTCTTTTTTAATTTTATAATTACACATATAATACAGGAACATATGCTTTCATAAAAATTCAAACAATAAACATTTCATAATATAATTTTTAACATAGAAGTAAACATTATAGTCTCTCTTTATTCCTTCCTGAAAATCCTCATCCTTCCCCAGAAGTAATCACTGTTCACATGTAAATATGGAGACTTCAGACATTTCCCATGTATATCTGTAGTTTAAAAAGAAACTGTTTAAAAGAAACAGTTTCTATTAATTTTAGCTTATGGGATCATAGTCCATGTATTGATATGTTGCTTTTTCTGGTTAACAATGTGTCTTGGTGGTCTTTCCATTCACCATATGTAGATCTACCTTATTCTTTAGAACCACTGGAGAATATTCCATAGTCTACATGGATGTTCTTTCATTTATTTATTCAGAGATTGAGGCTGAATGCAATTTTTAAAAATATTTCAAACAACCTTGCACGAGACACAACCTTGCTTATATACCTTTGGTGCCCAGGTCAGCGGGTCTGTAGGATGGATCTTTAGGGGGTCTCTGGGTCACAGAGTAAGTTTACATTTTCTGTTGTCAGCGTTTCTACCCTCAGATTCATATTCTCCCACTTCTCACCCCCAGGAATCTCCTAATAAAACTCTGACCTGGGAGATCGTGCAGAAGTTTCTGCAAGGATCTCCTGAAGCTTGTGAGAACAAGGGAAAGCCTCCGAGCTCCGCATGTGGGTTTCC
The DNA here is from genome assembly GCF_020826845.1 of Diceros bicornis minor. Taxonomy (NCBI): domain Eukaryota; kingdom Metazoa; phylum Chordata; class Mammalia; order Perissodactyla; family Rhinocerotidae; genus Diceros; species Diceros bicornis. The sequence continues at coordinate 10,234,180 of NC_080758.1, read as the reverse complement.
TGAAAAATCTCAGCCTCTGGTTCCTGAAGGATGTGGCTAGGTCCAAACTGATTCAATTCCTTGAAGTGGCATTTGAGACATTATTCTGATAAGGTAAACTTTCCTTGATTAAAGAAAAAATGAGAATTCAATTCTGTGAACGTTTGTTGGTTACCAGATCTGTGTAAGCTACGGTGCCAATCATGGCTTGAAATTAAAAAAAATAAGTTAATAGAGTCCGCGCCCATGAAGAGCAGCAGTGGCAGGCAGATAAGATGAGCACACAACTAAACCTACTCCCAGGCCAGACGAACGAGTGAGCAAGCGAGACAGTGGAGCAGGCCAGAGGTCTTCTGTGTTTGGGGAGGTAGGGGTGGTGGTAGTGTGAGTGGGGAGCAGGGGGGGGGGAAGGGGAGGAATTGGAAAGAGAAGAGAATGAGAGTGAGAGTGAGGGAGGAGAATGGGAGAGGAGAAGGAATAAGAGAGACAGATTGAGAGAATAAATGATGGTGTGGGGGGAAAGAGAGAGAGATCAGTGAGATTACTCAGCTGTGGAGGAGTAGGAAAGGCTCCTGAAGGAGGTGGCATCCCTGATTGTTCTTAAAAGATGGGCAGACCGAACCAGCCCTGATGGTCTAGTGATTAAGGTTCCGTTAAGGCTTCCGGTCTCGGAACCACACCACCCGTCTGTCAGTTGCCATGCTGTGGCGGTGGCTCACATAGGAGACCTATAAGAACTTACAACTAGGATATACAACCATGCACTGGGGCTTTGGGGAGCAGAAGAAGAAGAAAAAAAAAATGGCAGACCTCCCACAGATGATGCTGAAGGGAGGGAGGTGAATAGTTGGGGTGGATGGGACAGGATGAACTGTTATTTCAAAACAAAATGCATGCATATAGTAGAAAATTTAAAAAACACAGAACACTTTTAAAAAATCCCAATAATTCAGCCTCCCAAAGACAACCACAGCTATAATTTTGATGCACTTCTTTTGGGTATTTTTTCCAACACATATCTTGTAGTGAGGCGTCCACTGGTCCCAGCTTTGGGGGTCCTTAGTGTGACTGGCTCAGCTGATAAGAGTGGACGCAGAAGCCCCTCCCCACCACCCTTGAGAGCTCTCTGGGAAGGGCCTGATGGCTTGTTTAAAGGAGCTCCAATCACTAAAACTATGAAACTACATCCTCTTTCCTCAAGCTCAGTCTTTGGGATACACAACTGGCTGATCACCATTTCTAGAAGGCACCATCCAATGTAGCAAAGAGAAAGTCAAACCAGTTGAATGTACCTATCAAAACATGTTCACATCCTTCTACACTTGTCAAGACATCAATCAATTCTGTTGGGTGATTTTTCTCCACAGGGCTTCATCATTTCAGCACAGGAAGGGTGGGAAGGGACGGCTGGGAGAATCCCAGGTTAAGAAAGAAGTTTCTATTTGTTCATTAAGCAAACATTTTTTAATATTATAAGCACCAGGAGGGCAGGGACCATGTCTATTTCAGGATGTTTGTCATCCATCCTGGAGAAAGTCATCCTCCCCAGGAGAATGGGCCAAACGTCTCCTTCTGAATGTAGCAAGAAAGAAGCAGAAGACAAGTTGATTTTTATCTTATCAAAGACAGTTTGAAGCTTCAGATTCCGCAATAGAGTTTCAGCACAATTTTTAATGGAGTGTGGCCTGGACCAGCAGGGTTTTAACCGGCAGAAGAAAGAGACAGCATCCAAGAAACAGGTATCAGCGTGGATAAAAGTGGGATAATAGGTGTATTGACAGGTGGGGAGGGACTCTGAATTGCTTGACTTGGATGGAACAGACGGAAGCTTCTGAAGATCCAAAGTAACCATCCCATGTGGATCTAGTCCTCCAGAATTGTGGTGGACACGCACCATTTCTTTTGGCTGCTCAAACCTTTTTTGCATCCTTCCTAGGTATGGGAAATTCTCCACACTGTAAGTCCCTGTCATCTACCGAAGAAGGCTCGCCTTCCCAGCCTCCCTGGTGGCTCAGGCACAGCCGCAGGCAGACACCCGCTGAGGGTCCTGAGATTCTCGCTAATGAGATGCAGCTGGTACCACGCGGAATCCACTCTGCTGAGTAGAGTGGGGGCTCCATCCGGGCGGCTCCAGGGGCTTTAGGAGTGGTGTCCAGAGGCCACACGGAGATGCAGGCTGTACAAGCCGCAGGGTCTGCGTCTAGATGGGGACATCGGTGTCCCCCTGAGCAGTGCTGCGGTGCCATTGTGGGCATTCTTCCTGGTAGAGCTGCCTCCAAGCCTGGTTCTCTGTCCCTTGCGAAGATTCTCTGACCACAACATATCCTTTACTAAATTCCTTTCCACTCAAGGAAGCCAGAGATGGTTTCTGGTGCCTGCAACTCTGAATCCCGACTATAGGATGAGTGCATTTGGGGAGTGGCGGGAGAAGAGGCTGGGCGAGGTATTTATGACATAATTTGACATTGGACAAATGTCCATGAGGACATCAGCTGTAATAATAAAATTTAATTTCTCAGACAATTCATAAAAGAATATATTAAGCACATGAAAAATTATGTAGCTTCAGTAATAAAATTGCAAATAAAATCAAATATTATTTTTATTTCAGATAGATGGAAAAGATTAAAAAGAAAATGTTCAGTGTTGATAAAGATGTGGGAATGTAGACACTTGAGATTCCACTGGAAGGAAATCTGACAATAAGTATATTATATATATATATATAATATTATATATATATTAACTTTATATGTCCATGTGCCTTGATCCAGCAGTTTCCCTTCTAGAAATTTATCTAGGGAAATAATTGGATAGGTACATAGGAAAATCAGACAGATGGAGATAAAAACATCAATTTTATTACTGATGGAAGTGTTTTTGGAAGATGTAGCTTAGGCGTGCATCCACCGGGTACAGCCCACCCAGGGAAAAGTTACACTTGTCAAAGATTGCTGCCTCAAAGATTCCAAGGTTGTGGGGCAGAGAAGAAAGGGAGGAGATGGCAACCAGCCTTCTAATATGTTAACCTGCCCATTTGAGCAATGTGGACCAATGGCTATCACCCGTCAATCAATTAACTCACCCCTCTATGGGCGGGAGTAAGAGAGATACTGTGACTGTGGTTCCTCTATAGGGAAACATGAGAAACAGAGAATGTGTTCCCTGCCCCTAATATTTTTTTTTTTAATTTTTATTTATTTATTTTCCCCCCAAAGCCCCAGTAGATAGTTGTGTGTCATAGCTGCACATCCTTCTAGTTGCTGTATGTGGGACGCGGCCTCAGCATGGCCGGAGAAGCGGTGCGTCGGTGTGCGCCCGGGATCCGAGGGATCCGAGGGATCCCAACCCTCGGCCACCAGCAGCGGAGCGCGCACACTTAACCGCTAAGCCAGGGGGCCGGCCCTCCCTGCCCCTAATATTATCATGCAATTCTATTTTTGTTTTACAAATGTGTGTATGTTTGCATAAATCGATATAAAAATGAGCCTGAGATAGATGTGATCTAAGTCGTTTTCCCTGTGGGTTGGGTCTATGAGGAGGATTTTCAGTTTCTCTATATTATTGGGCCTTCAAATATAAAGAATAATTATTTTTCATGAGAAAAAGCTGAAATGTATTTGTATTAGAAAATGAAGTTTCTGTCCATATTGTGTGTAACGTACTTTATGTAAATGACATTTAATCGTGCGGCGAGTATCTTTTACAGGTAGCTGAGCATTGCCAATCAGTAGACACAGGTTCCAGGACGAGAGTAATGACGGGGATTCTTCACGCGTTCTCTGGTGGTCTTTCGATGTCCAGAAGTAAACCAATTCCCTCCTCTGCTCTCCCTCAATCCCCTTTCCAAACCCTCTTTATTAAAACCCATTTCTCATGTTTTCCTTGCACCTTGAGTGAGAAGTCTTTCTCAGTTCATTCATTTACTGTGTGAACACGTGAGTTGCAGGGAGGTAGCAGGACTGAGAGATAAAGCCGTTTACAGATAATTGTTCTTTGGGGGGAGGACCCGAAGGCAGTGAATCTGGAATCTGGGAAACCTGCATTCCAGATCTTGCTGGGGGAGGGGGCTCTTTCAGATGCAGTTCAGCTACGTTAAAATGAAAACGATAAAAAAAAGACAAGACAAGGAAAAAGGCGAATGATTGGCGTAAGAGGATTACTGGTCTCTTCACTTGCCTTTCCATTTTTCCCCTGTTCAATCAGCTTGCATTTAAGACTAAAAATAAACCAATTTAGACTCATACCTGAAAAGTCAGTGAGTTTTAGGAGGTAACGACAAGGAGGACTGTGTCTTTTGTTTTCAGAATTTCAATAAAAACCTGCTCCTTCTACCCCCACTCCATCTGTTGGAAGCCCTACGTTTTGCAGGCACGTGGAAGAAAATGCTAGTTGTCCGTCCAATATCTGTTCTCTTTTCTTCCTTATTAGCAATACCCCAACTTTGTTCAGGAAAACATCGTTTGCCTGATGTTGTCCAGATTGAAAGCATGTTCTTCCCCTGTCTTCCTTGCAACCAGGGGTGGCCCTCCAGCACAGTTCTGGTCAGTAAGACTGAAGCTGGTCTTTCTGTAAAACTTCTATTTTCCTGATACATGTGCAGTCCCTTCCTACTTTCCCTTTGTCATCCCTTTGCCTTTATCATTCTTCCTATCTGGAATACAGATGTGAGGTCTGGAGGAGAAGCAGCCACTCTGTGACCATGAGGATTAATGCCTTATGCTGAGGGTGATAGAGCAGAAAGGAGAAGTCTGCATCCTAGATGGCTTCATTGACCAGCCCCGGCCTGTCAACCTCTGGACTTTCTGTTGTATAAGACAAAGAAATCTCTACTTTTTAAGCCACTGGATTTGAATTTTCTGTTATTGGGAGCCAAAAGCATTCTTTTTCTTAAAAATTGAGATAAAATTCACATAAAATAAAATTAACCACTTTAAAGTGAATTCAATTCAGTGACATTTAGCACATTCACAGTGTTGTGCAACTTCCACCTCTATCTAGTTCCAAAACATTTTTATCACCCCCGAACCAAAAGAATTCTTAACTGACATAGGTGTTAGACCAATACTATCTTATTGAATCCTCTCACTGGTCCTAATAAAGTGGGTGTTGGTACTGGACATTTCCTGCCCAGCATGCATTCTCCCTTGTCCTGGTAATGGACGGAATTTCCCTCTGGGAACAGTCTCTTCCCACAGTCTATCCGTGTGATTTGAGTGGCATCAACACCATCATGGCTCCATCATGGGCATGTGGACAGCCAGAGCGACACTGATTTGGGGATGAGTTTAGGGATGGGCACATGACACAATTTGGGCCAACATTCGAATGGCTGGAGAGGGGTGTCCTATTTTTCATTAGAAAAGTATGTAAGCGAAGAGCGCCTGGCCCCCGTCCTGCCACCATATGGAGCTGGTCAGCCTCAGAATGAAACCAACACAGGGGAGATCAGAGCCAAGAACAAGAGTCACCAGGTCCTGATGAGACTTGTGAGCTCCCAAATCTGGCCACGTTAGAAGCTAGCTCTGTCTTCAATATTTTCAAATATTTGAGCCAATCAATCTCCTTTTCTTTCTTAAGTCCGTTTGAATTGGATTTTCTATCACTTACAATCTAAAGAGTGCTTCTCAAAATAGTAGTGTATTGTCCCCATTGTACAGACATGGGACCTGAGCTCCAGGATCACACAATTTGCCCGAGACCACCCAGCTTTGAACTTAGGTCAGCAGCCCTCCAAGGCTGGTCCGTATCTCCACTAAGAAATCACTTCCCCCCTTCTGTGCCATGCTGGCGGCGTCCAAAGGCAGCAGTCAAGCGCCGTCATCTTGTTACTGAAAGTGGGTCTGTGATTCTCTTGGGTCTCGGGCTGAAGACACTTGTTGGACGTAGGCAGGAAGAAAAGAAACATTTCCTTGAACAGATTAATTTTTGGACTTGGTATTTGTAATTAGCTATTTTTGAGTTCGCCACAGCAACCTCTGCGGGTTATTTATTTGATCGCACGTGACTCTGAAGAAAAACAGCTTTGATTTGGTTTCCCGGTGACCCAGATGAACTGCATCGTTAGGCAGTCGGTAGAGGTCTTCCTAATTACAAGAAATGAAAAGAAAAATCTGAACACTCCTCCTTGCCTCCACAACATGCTTTGCCAAACATGCTTTGCTAGACCCTAGACGAGTTCACAAAAATGTGTCGCTAACAAAATATCGAAGAGGCTGATGAAAACAGTTTTATTGAGTGCCTCTGCAACAAAAATATCTTCAAAGGGAGTTCTATCAATTTTATTAAGCTACATTGTGCACTTTTACATGACAAGCGTATGAAGTACAATAGCATTTGAATTAGCAATCAAGTTTTAATAGTATTTGACACTTCCCCACCTTGTACTGGCAGAAGCTGTCTCTCTGAGGAGGAGACGCCACGAGAGGAAAAGTCAGCCTCCAACGGAGACACGGGGGGCGTCCGAAAGTTCATTTGCGAGTTTGTTGGTTGTTCTCCTATGATAAGAATGGTGTTGAGTGTCCCGTGCTGACACATAAAAGCGAATTTAGCGCATTTTATCAATTAAGGGGCTTTGGTTGCAAATAGTAGAAATGAAGTCTGGTTAATTTAAACTAAAGGGAATGTACTGGAAGAATATTGAGAGCTCTGAATCAGTGGGGAGGTTGAGGGACCAGATTTGCTAAGAGGCGGCCTCAAGAGTGCTGCAAAGCAGACCCGCAGGAATGATCACCGTCTTCATTTCTGTCACCACCCTGTCTACCAAAAGCTGGCTCTTGCTGTGGTTCTCCACCTCGGCAAGTGGTACCTACCGTTTGCCTAGTTCCTTGGGCAAACATGTTGGAATTATCCTTGACTCTTCAATTTTTCTCACACTCCACATCCAGTCCTTCGGTAAATCTGGTTAGCGCTACTTTCTAAATACATGCAGAATCTAACTACTTCCCATAAGCCCCACAGTTACAACTCTGGCTCTAGGTGTATCATTTCTCACGTAAAATATTGTCTTTGCCTCCTCACCTGCCTTCGCCTTCTTCCCTGACAGTCTAGAAGGATTATGTTAAAACCTAAGCCGGATCATGTCCTTCCCTCTAAGAACTTCTCATGTCTTAGCAAATGGCTTCACCTGACTTGCTCTGGCTCCTGCCACCTCTCCAGCCTTTACGTGGATCATCTTTCCCCACCAACCTTCTGCTCTGCCGTGCTACCTTCCTCCACACTATTCCTCAAATACACCAAGCACGCTCCTGCCTCAGGGCTTTACACTTGCCCTGCCTGGAACAGTCTTGTCAGAGCTTCTCTGCTAAAATAGAGTTTCCTTAGTGAGGCCTTCTCTGATCACCCTCTAGAACAGAAGTCACCTTTTCCCCATTCCTGTCACAATTTATCCCCCTCTCCCTACTTTTTCCTTCATGGCCTCAATACCACGTGACGTCATGTAAGACACCGATGTGTTTATAGTCTAACTCCCTCTCCTAGGACATTATAAGTTGCTTGAGTTCGTCTGTTTTCTTTAACTCCATGTCCTCACACTGGCACGTATTGGGTGCTAAATAAACATGTTTTTGGGAAGAATGGATGAATGTATGCATGAATGAATGCAGGAACAGCCCCATGGTGAGAACAGTCCAATTAGTCGTCCCTCTCCCACCGGAACGAATGAGCTCCAATAACATTCTATTTCAATAACCGAATTCCAGGGAGGGGTTTCTGATGGGTATAGGTTGGCGAACAGGCCCCTATCTTAGCAAAAGGAGAGCAAGATGCAAGTCCCATGAGCTTGCACCCAAAGGGAAGAGACAGTCCCAAACGGAAACTGCTCTCTCTGTTCAACATATGGTAACGGATTCTTTGTTCATTGGTGTGAGAGCCCTACCCACCAATGTGTGAATCAGTGCATGGAAATGAAATCACTTTCTGTCTCAGGTAGGGATACTCGATGCTTCAGTTAACCAAAATCCAAGCAGTAGTACATCAGACATATAAGGGCTTATTTTTCACGCAGACCCATCTGGGAGAAGGCAGTTGCTGGTACTGGTTCAGTAGCTCAACAGTATCAGAATTTGGGCTGGCATTTCTGTAATCCTCTTGTCCTTTCCCTCATGGTCACAATATGGCGGCCATGTGTCCAAGCTTCTTGCCTTCACACATTCTTCAAAGGAAGAACGGAGTGGAGAACAAGTGGCAGAGTGCTTTCTTCAAGTACATAGCTCTCTAATTGCAGAAGGAAATATCTTTCCTAGGAGCAATCCGAGACTTCCATTTTCTCTTTTTGGCAAAACTGGAGGGCTTAGGACAGTGCCCAGTTAGCCTTTCCAGTCTCTATGGTATGAGAGTTGGGCGGTGAGAAGGGTGTTGGGAATGCTTTTGGGTAGTCAACCAATGGTGTCTGCTCAAGATCATACAGCTAGAGGGTAGGGGAATTAATTTGATTGGAGTTTTGTCTGATGCCAAAGTCTATCTCTTAGGCACCAAGTTTTGTTGCCTCTTGGGAGGAAGGCTTTATCTTCCTTTCCATCTTGCTCTGTTTTATTTTTAGACACAGTCTAGGTAGCTAGTCACAAAAGGCTATATATTGCATGATTCCGTTGATATGAAATGTCCAGAATGGGCAAATCTTTAGAGACAGACAGTAGATTATTGGTTTCGGGGCTGGGGGATTACAGGGAATGGTGAGAGTGACTGTTAGTGAGTATGGGGTTTCTTTTTGGGGTGAAGATATTCTGAAATTTGATAGTGGTGATGATTGCACAACTCTGTGAATATACTAAAAAAATCAATTGTCCATTTTGAAATAGTGTATTTTAGGGTGTGTGAATTATAATAAAACTGTTATTTTAAAAAAGGTAAATGCTAAACATATACTATAATTTTTGTAACCTCTTACATTTAAAAATAGACCAGGAACTTCAAAAAATCAAAGTGCCTCAGGCCTCTCCTGTCTTCTCGGAGGTCTTGGGTACATTCACTCTGATGAAGTTCCCAGGTTCCAATCTGTCCATTAACTTCCTTTGCCCTCCTTTCGCAGATCAGCACTCATTTTCTCTTATTCCTTGTAAGTTCTCCTTTCTAGGTATTTTTCCATATGTACTCGTATAGGAAACACAATTTACTTCCCTCGAACTCTCAGGACCTCATTAAATTGCAAATTCCACAAGACGGTACTTGACATTACAGCTAATATTGTTTCTACGTAGTAGTAGCTCATGTGTTGCTAAGTGAAGGCCCCACTATAAAAATATTCGAGAAGCACTCTGAGAAGCTCCATAGCAGTATTAGGTAGTTGCTTTAGGATGGATATCCTCAACCAGGCTGCGCTTTAGAACCCCTGGGCACTTTTCCAATGCTGGCACCTGGGTTCCATGCCCCGAGATTCTGGTTCCATTGGGATGGGGTCCAGGCATTTGAGTTCTGCAGGTGATTCTAATATGCAGCAAGGGCTAGAACAATGGTTTTCAACCATTTAGAGTGATTTTGCCTATCCCCACCCTTGACCTACCCCAGGCACATTTAGCAAACGCTGAAGACACTTTTGGTTGTCACAACTTGGGGAGAGGTGTGTGTGCTACTGGCATCTAGTGAGTAGAGACCAGGGATGCTGTGAAACATTCTCCAATGCTCAGGGCAGTCCCACAACAAAAAATTATCTGGCTTCACGTGTCAGGAGTGCTGAGAGGGAGAAACCCTGGGTTAGAGGAATTGGAGAAGACAGGCCAACTGCATCACCAAATTTTGACTCTGGGACAGGTGGTGGCAGGTTGGAAGTAGAAATGCATGAACGTTGTCCCCAGGGAGCCAAATGGGTCATCACTGGAAGTCATAGCTGTGGCTCAACATGACTTTGAGGTTGATGTCCTCATGCATTCCATGGATCTAGACTTCTTTGTTGATAAGCTCATCCAAAAGCAAGAGAGAAGTTAGGTTGTTAAAATTGTTGTTGTTTTTACAGACAGTCTACAGCTAAAAGCCATCAACTGTCAACCACCATGAGCAAATGCCTATTTGTGTTCAAAATGAAAACTTTTGACAATTACCATGCATCTTTATTCCTTTGACATGCTTTCAGAATTATTGCTTTCACTATGGAGTGAAACTTGGGCCACAGCATCACACTCCAGAAAACAGCACACCACTATTTGTGATAAGGAGGGAACAGTCGATAAGAACAAACATCCATAGACTCAGGAGAAAAGTCTTTGTGGGCCGGAGTGAATACCCGAATCGGATGCAGATCATGTGCAAGCCGCCGAAGCAACAAGCATCCTGTACACCTTGGGACAGATGTTGACTGGGTGGATTTTTGTTTGTTTGTTTAAAACCAATCACTTGATATGTTCTCATAAGCTCTGGGAGAGATTGCTATCATGGATAATGAAAAGAAAATGACAGGCAGATAAATTTAGCTGCTGTTTAAGAAATCTCGTAAGGTATTCTCAATAGTATAAAGATAAGGAAATCGCATAATTGAAAGAGCTGAAAACAGCATTAGCACTAGAGCATACAAGAAGAGCAAGGAAATCAATTGTGGAATGCAGGAAAGGAGTTCAGATAAGGCCAGCTCCTTCGATGAATAAAATTGCCCACTATGGAAGCCAGATGATCTAGCCCAGTGGTTTTCAACCAAGGCTGCACAATAGAATTCCCGGGTCAGCTTTAAAAGCTCCTAATTCCCAAGCTGTACTCCAGACCAGTATAATCTGAACCTCTGGGTTGGGACCAGCTAGCAGCATGGTTTAAAGCTCCCTAGGGGATTCCAACGGGCAGCCATGTTTGAGACCCACTGGTAAGTCCTCCCTCTCCCTTCCCACTGTGGCACAGGCGTGGCATCTTGGCTCAGCCCGTATCATGCCTTGTTGCACTTAAACCTTGAAGGACATAGAGATACTTCATGTAGAAAGTATTTGTGGCAAATGTATTGGGACAGTGTTGTGAGCGCAATGGCAGCAAAGTTCAGTAGCAGCAGTGGCCATGGTACTTGGGGGGAGTGTCTTAATGAGAAGATCCCTCTGGAGTGACCTTGAAGTGTTTCCTCTGATATGACTTCCCTTGGTTCCTGCTCATTTTTCCAGCCTTCTTCTCTAGATTTTCCCTCAATTTTGGAGACTTCCTGATTTCCTGCCAATAAATTGCATTTCTGCTAAGTTAACCAGACTTGGTTTCTGTTGCTTGCACCTAAGAATCCTAATGGGCATATTTACTGAACGTTTTCCTGAAATAGACACAGAAAAAAAAATGCCTGTTTTAGCTTCATCCTAAGAGATGATATCTGTGGAATCCCTTTAGATGTGTTAGTTATGTTTTTCTGAATATACATTAGAATAAATTCATAATTATTAGAAGTAAAGCATCTCTGTACTACCTGAAACTGTCTTGCATCCCTTGGGCTCATGTGCTACCCTTTGGGAAAGGCTGAGTTACAATCCTTTTAGTGCAGTTGATAGAAAGTAGATCTGAATAACTTAAGCAAAAATAAGGAATTTATTGAGGTTTCTCATAAAATCAAGGAAGCAACCACTGGGCAGAGCAGCCACTGGGCAGCTGGGACATGAGGGTTGCATCCTTTCCCTCTCAAGTGCTCCCAGTAGCGTGGCTTAACTCCAACCTCTCCAGTTGAAGCTTGCAAATATAGGGGAGGAAGAGGTTCAGCTGTTCCCAGGAGGGGCAGGTCGTGGCGTATAGACAGCTGCTGGGGGCCCTGGTCCGTGTCTAGGGGTCATCCCCAGGGAAGGGTCATTGATTTGAGCAAGGGAACCACCTGAAGAGGTGCCTTCTGCGTTACCGGAAAATACTCATGAACTGGGTGGGACAGGCTATAAGTCAGGCAGGATATGTTCAATTGCAAGTGACAAAAAATCAACACAAAATGACCTTAGCAAAGAAGGCTTTATTGACTCAGAAAACTGGAATGTCTAGGAACGAGAACCAGCCTGAGTCCTGGCTGGATCCAGGGCTCAAAAGATGATGTCAGGACTTAGTTTCACCTCCCCTTCTCTCTCTCTCCTCTGTGTTGGCTTCATTCTCAGACGGGTTCCCTCCACCTGGCAGCCCAGCGGTTCCGGGATTGTGTGTCATCTTTAGGGATGGCTATCTCAGTGCAGGGGGCACCTCCCCTGAGTAGTTTCGGCAACAGTCCTAGGAGAGATTCTCATTGGTCAGGCAGAAGTAACATGCCCATCTATGAACCAATCATTGTGGCCCTGGGAGGCTTGGCCTATACTGAGTGGCCAGGCTTGAGCGGAGTGCCCGCCCTGGGTGGGCTGTGGGTGGGGTCAACTCCTGTCAAACCACATGGGCTGAGATCATGGGTGAACTGTAAATATTTAATAAATGGCTCTGGGGATGGGGGCAGGGGACATTTCCATGTGCAAATACTCCCACCATGGCTGATTTCAAACTACCTTCATAATGTCAAACGGCTTAGAAGGTTGCTAAAAATTTAATAGTCAGCTTTCATGGGCTGGTAAGACAAGAGAGAGGTGGCTGAGACCAAAGAAGAGAAAAGATCCTCAAAGAAAAACCATCATCCTAGTGCCAGCACCAGTATAACTGGGAACACATGCGGGCAGGCAAAACCAACAACTGCTTCCTACAGAATGTAAAGAAACTTCAATTTGTTTGGCTAGATACCTATTAAGGTCTAGCTCCACAAAAGTGCTAGGAAGTAAGTTCTAGAGGAGAATTCATTGATTCTACACCAAATATTTGTTATCTACCAAGGACAGAGCACATCTCAATTTTGGGACACAGAAATGAGCTCATCGTCTCGGTGGGAAGCTGCCACGTAACAAGAGGTTGCAAAACATGTGGTAGATGCTCTAATACAGGAAAGATCCCTGTGGAGGGAACAGCCAAGGTAAATGGGGAGGAGAGAACTAGGGGAAGTTGCATAGAGCAGGACTTATTTATGCTGAGGGTACAGTGTTTGCAAAGTCATGGGGGTGTGAAATAGCTCTAAGTGGTTTCAGATGAATGCAAGTGGGAGAGGGGGAGGGAGAGAGAGTCTGGGGCTAGATCCTGCATGATGGGTTAAGGACGTTGGATTTTATCCTGCTGGCATTGAGAGAGCAATTACAGTGTTGCAAGCACGGAAAAGGGTCATGATCAGACTGGCATGTTTGAATGGTCTCTTGGGCAGCTGTGTGGAGAAATGATTCTAAATAGGAGGGAAATTGAAAGCAAGGAGATCAGAAGGAATTCAGGTGAGAGAAGGTGGGAGGAGGAAGGAGGTGGAAGGGAGTCAACATGGTGGCCGATTGGGTGTGAGGGAGAGGTGAACTCAGAAGAACGCTGACGGTTTTGGTCCAAGGGTATCTTTAACCCATTGGGAAGCACAGACTTATGCATAGGAGAGAAACTTAAAAGCTACGTGCCAAAGAAGCAAGGCCCTAGAGATAAAAATGCCTCATTGATTTAATATCATAAAGGAAAACAATTGGTGGTCAGGAAGGAGAGAGGTCAATACTGGTTGGCACAATCCAGAAACACTTCATGAAAGAGGCAGAACGAGATAGGCTCTGACTAGTAGAGACCGCATTTGCCAGAGTGAACCAAGGACTGTAGTGCAGATCCTGTGCCCGGGTCCTCTGACTTCTTGGCCCAGGGCTCAAACGATGAGGGCAGGATTCCATCTCCCCTCCCGCTCTGCCCTCTCTCTTTTCCTTTGTGTGGCTTCTTTCTCAGACAGACAGGGACCCCCTTTTTCTGGAGAAAAAGTAAAAAAAAAAAAAAAAAAGAAAAAGTCTCCCTTTTCCTGGGGAAAGGGGATCTGAGATTTCAATTTTTGAGATGTTGCAACTTTGAAAATATATTTATTCTAGTCTCCATAATTGAGCAATAATTTGGCTGGGTATGGAATTCTTGGTTGCAAAGAAATGCATTTGCATTAGCATTTTGCAGAAACGTGTTGTCTTCCGGTTTCCAGCATCGTTGTTGCAATGTGTGATGATACTTTTCTGATACCTTTAAAAAAATCTCTCTCTGGAAAGTTTTTGGGATTTGAAATTTTATGATGATATGACTCAGTGTGAGACTTTTCTCACTGAGCTGGGTAACTGATGGATTCTTGAAGCTGGTGTTCTTCAGTTTGGGAAATTTTCTTGAATAATTTCTTGAGTTGTTTTCCCCTTTTTATTCTTAATTTTTGTTATTGTTGTTTTCTAAAACTCCTATTATTTAGATGTTGTATCTTTAATTTTCTTCTTAACATTTTCTCTCCATTGTCCATCTTTTTCATTTGTTCCACTTTCTGGGAGAGTTCTCACCATCATTTCCCAAAATATCTTTTGAATTTTTAATTGCTGCACTATATCTTTTAATTTCCAAAGCTATTTATTGTTCTCTGACTTTCCTTTTTATTCATTTTATTCATGAATGTTATATCTCTCTGAAGATATTTCAGTATTTTTGACATATTTTTTCTCGCATGCTAGAGTCTTTGTTTCCTCTAAGTTCCTTCTGTTTGTTTTTATCCCTGAATTTTATCTTTGAGGTTTTGATCAAACATGTGGTGATGCTTGGATGTCCGTTTGTATTTTGAAGTGAGGCAGTGTTTTATGTCTGGGGTTGATTGTGTTAACTGGTGGGCCTCTGAGTGGGGGCAATTGAAGGACCCCAAAATGTCGGTATCTGTAGTTCTTTTTCTCTCAGACAGACCAGTTTTTTTCAGAGAGGAACAGTGAATCTCCCACTTGGGTGGGAGGTGAGTATTGACCAGGTAGCCCAGACTGGGAGCTGAGCAGAGAAAGGACGATGTGAGTCTGTCTCCATGCCAGTGCGCCTGTTTATATCAGAAAGGGCTACACGCTCATCCTTGCTCATGGCTGGCAGCTTCCAGTCCAGAGCCTTTAAACACATGCCCACAGAGACTTTCCTTTCTGTAGGAGGAAGGTCGGGGAGGAAATCCTTAGAGTTTTCCAGATTTCACTCCAATTCTGCACTGCTACCTTCAGAAGTAACTTTTACCTCCTGGTCTGGAATTTTCCAGAATCCTGGAGCTTGAACTGGCTTCACTTGACTCCCCACCGCCCAGTCCTGGGCTGGTGGGAAATTTCTGGAACCTCAGTCACTTTCCACTTGTTCGTCCACTTTCCGTCTTTCAAATTTGGCTGGAATTCCTCTCCCGTCATTGTCTCTTCTCCCACTCTTTGTCCTGGTGAGTTTGTAACTCTTTAATCCCTTTACTGTCACTTTAGTGGGGTTTTGAGAAGGAGAGAAGACAAACGGGTGAATTCAACCCACATCTTAAACCGGAAGTCCTTTAGTATACTTTCTATTCATTTTTAATGTGTCCATCCATCCCGTCTCTCTCTTCACTGCTGCTCCACACTGGTCGGACACCTTGACTGAGCTGTCCTTGATGACATTTTTCGAGTCTTTTCCTGTTGAGTGTTTCACAAGGTCAGAATTCACGAGCGCTAAGGTCAGCCCTCTGAGAGCACGGTGACACCAGCTTCAGAAGACCAGCTCGTTCCTCTCAACTGCTGCATGTCACGTCCTCACTCTGTCTCTCTTCTAATAGGAGCTGGGGGAAGGGGGATTTGGGCCAAGACAGAAGGGACGTATAGATCTTTGCAACAGATTCTGCATTCTTAAAAAAAAGATGCAAATGGGAACCACAACATGGTTTTCCATTTTGCACTTTTATTATATTTTGAAAGGTTTTTAATTTTTTTTTTCTGAGAAAGCCTTCTGAAAAATACTCATTCTAAAAACTCTCCAACAGTGCAGAAGATCAACATAAACTTCCTTGGTCTCTCTCTCCTCTAATCCTATGTCTCACCTGTTATGCATTTGACGTGTATCCTTCCATACCTTTTAAATTATGATTATTCACTCATTCAACAAAGGGCATTTGAGTCTCAATTATGTGCCAGGCACTGATGTTGAGATGTAGGCAGTATGTTGGTGAACGAGACAGGCCAAATCCCTTCCCTCATGGGGGTTTACATTTTAGTGGAGGTATAAAGCTTTCAACACTCAACATATGCACACGCCACACTCACAAACACACTCATGTACATGCACACACACTCACTGGCCATGTTATACGTAGTGTTGTGTAAACACTTATTATCTAGTACATTTTCCACTTATTATCTAGTACATTTTTCCACTTTAGTAGCACAGATCTTTATTATTTTTAATGGTTGTGTGGCATTTTACTATACGAATGCATTGTTTATCTCCTCTCCTAATAAAGATCATTTAAATTATTCCCAATATTCTGCTGTTACAAACAATGGACCAAGCATGATTTGTTCAAATATTCCCCTATTGATCGACCTTGAAGTGCTTCCAGTTTTCTATTTAAAACTTATTATTGTACAAACAACTTTGCAAAATTGATTTTACATTTAGCTTTGTACCCACATGCAAGAATATTTATAGTGTATATGTTCCTATAAGGAGAATATAGGAGTCAAATGGAATGATATTATCCATTTTGAAAGCTATTGCCAAATTGCCCTAAAAAAAGTTTGAATTTATTTATTTTCCCACCTGACATTAAGGAGTGTGCCTGGTTCTGAAAAAGGTGTTTTCGACTGTGCTGTGAGTTTTTCATTTTGCTACATTGCGTTTTCCTCTTTTATTTAAATTGACTGTTGCGGGTCTGTATGCTTCCAGACACCGCCCGGTTTATACCACCTGAGATTTCTTATCAGACTCCACGCACTCACTACTCTTTCAAAGACATGTGGACATTGAAACCTTATCATTTTCATTCCCCTAGATCTTGAACACACAAGCTAAAGAATCTTGGTCTCAGACCTATCTTTGAGGCAGCCATTTAATGAAAAGAAACTAAGAAAATCCCCTAACTATACATCTATATATCGTCCCAAATCACTTTTAATCCATTACAAAATATTATCCTTCAGTCCATATCTAAAAGAAGCAAAGCAAATTTTATGTATAAGGTCACCTCTATCTACCATCTCAATAAGGCTTTTCAAAGAATTCTATGCAGGTTGCTGCATGATTTGATTATAAATGAATATGCATTACTAGACATGAAAACCAAAGACATCCAAGTCTGGTGACCAGAAGAGGCAATGTTAAACTTCATGATATTAATGACGGTCACTCACGGCAACTTCCAGAATCTCCAATCGCCTACCTTCATTTTGGTTAAGATATTTTCTGTAGGGTCGCTCAGATCGGATCCTTGCTCCTTTAATCTATTTCTCTCTAAGAGCATGCAAATTGTGCTTGACTTAAGCAAGCAGCTCTACATTAATTTGTTGGCGCGACGTGATGCGTAACCAAAATGGCTCATCAAATGTCTATGCTATATGGTTCAAAAGCAGAGTGACCTTTACAACTTGCATTGTGCATTGCAAATGTAAAATTTGAGACCAAGATTGGAGATTCTCACTCTATTTTCCTTTCATTAGAGGAGAAAACAGAATTCAGCTGGACACATGCACTAAAATTAGATTCTTAAGTAAACAGCCCAGGTCTTAATAATTCATGAGAAGACGCAGGAAAAAAATGAGGAAAATAATTGAGCAATGGCAGACAAATACCATGTCGTTTTGTACTGCCTCGAACTAATCATTGGTACTGTTTATCTCTGATATACAGGTTTATTAATGAAACAAAAAGGCATCTCCTGTGGATAAATAATAGATCATATGGAATCCACACACTCTATGTATAATAGAGATCAGTGACACCTATCAGTTCATTTTAAATCAGGTCATGTGTATTTCACTTGGTCTGCAGTTTGTCAATCTCTGCTTTTCATTTAATAGATGTCGTGTTTTGCTGTGTTTAAAAAAAAAAAAGCAATGTAATGAGGAACCAAGTGAAATATAAAAGTAATTACAAAAAATCAGCAAGACTAACTCTGCCCCCAAAAAGGCAGTCTAAACAGTGATATATCTGTACATTTATCATAACGAACATGAGCTCAGCTTAGAGATTTAGTGAAAGAATTCATCAGTGCCATTAAGGAATGAAGACACTTTGAAACCTTTCTTTTTTTTTTTTTTAATTCTACAAACCGATTAGGATATTTATGACTGTGGATAGAGAAAAATTACTATTATCAACATGAAGGGGTTGTCAGGGAGTTTACGGGAAGCCAGGGGTCAGGGGGTGGGCGCAGGAAGGAAAGGCAGAATCCCAACTGCCAAACTGGATTGAATAGAGGTTTCTAGAAAAACAAAAAATAATTAGTGGTATAACATAAATAGACGTCATTAGCTGTAGTAATGTCTCTGACAAATAAATAACAGTTGAAAACACTAAAACTCCTGGTAATGTACTGTGTTGTAATATTGATGGCAGCACGTGGGGAGCCTCTGACAGCTGTTAAACAGATGTGGCAATTAGCAAACCTTATGGTCATGCCGGTAAGATTATTATGCAACATATTCTCCAGCAAAATTAGACGACTTCCTTCTTTGTGTGGCTTTATCCACGAGGACAGTTTGTTAGTCGAATGCTCCTTTTAAACAATGTCGTTAGCTGATATCGCCTAAGCCACATACGTATGTGTGTGTGTGCATATATATATATATTTTTTTTTTGATGTCTTCTGAAAGATTTAGAGAAATTCAGAATTTAAACAAGAACAATATCAATTCAGCTGTGTAGCAGATACTTCAATTATAATCGCTAATGGACAAATTGAGAGATAAAAAGACTTTTCTATCATGTTGAAATTCAATGAACAGTTTTCAATTAGGCTTAGGGTATAAAAGGAAAAAAGAAAGCGACTTTTCCTTGATGTTAACATTGCCGAGAAAGATGAGAGGAACTTTGCTTTTTCATTATACTGAAGAGATGCATATAATGCCGCATATTTAAATTATAAATCAGGTCACTATCTGCCAACTGAAAGCAATATCAATTAGAACTTAGGTGGATTAAGCTTTAAAATGCCTTATATTTAATGACAAAAGTATGACTGTTAATCTCCGCAGCCATCAAAGGGATAATTTAAGGCAGCAAGAAATCAGAGAATGATGTCACAAAAATAGGCCCTTGCAGCTTTTTGGGTAGTATTATAGTAATTAATGTACTTCGAATGACTTTTTTGTGGGTTATGGGCTTTCACAAAAGCATTTATTGCAGGCATAAAATATAAAACTCTAAAGAGTGGGTTTGACAAAGGTTGAGTGGAGGCTCCTTACCCTTTCTGCTACAGTAATTCCTGTAAAATAATAGTTTCATTTACAGGCGCAATTTATAATGTTGAATTTATGCCAGTTCATCTGATATAAATCATGGTAATAGCATGATCTATTGTATGTCACTTGAGCGAATGCAAATTAAATATCGTTAAATTAAAGAAAAACTGTTAAAATAACATTAGGTTGTAACTAGAGCTGCTGGAATAAAGGAAATGTGTGGTTAAGGATGAAATTTCACAACTGTAGGTCTCCATCTGATACTGGAAAGTGTTGCCCAAAGCAAATACACATACACAAATAAATACATAAAAAAGTGGGAATGTGGAATTATGGACAAAGTCATAAATCCACTCTAGAGTGTTCTTTCATTTTAGTTTCGAATAGCAACTCTAAAAATTAAATAGCTGTTTTTCTGTCGGGTTTTGCTTTTTACAATTCTTTAATGGCTTATTCAGCAATTGGAAATGAAGTTTCTTTTTTAATTACTCGGTGATTATTTTTTCCTTTGACTCATAGGTATTTTTTTTCCCCAGAAGCACTTTCAACGAAACTATTGTTTATTTGCTTCTCCAGACCCCAGCATCCCCCTGTTCACAGGCCCGGAGAGCACAGTGGGGTGAGTTGATTAGACAGCTACCGTTGATTCTTTCCATTGCTTCTGCGTGATATGTTGTGAGACCGAAACAGCAGAGCCAATTAAAACTTCAATTCTTGAATGCGGTTCTAGAAAGCCCGGGTCACTAATAAACAGGAATCTTTAAAATGCATGTATCAGGCAAATCTGCTTCTTCCCACAAATCAGAATCCTCTTTGTTCCATTTCAGAAAAGTTGATTACAAGTCGTCTTCAAAATCAACCAGAGCCATTGTGCTAAGATAAATACGGGAGTGGAGGAAGAGAGCTAAGATGAGACAGGGGTACAGGCAATATTATTTCCCTTTCCATAGAAAAAATATACAAGACAAATCAAATCATCAATGGATCACACTTGGTAAGGAATAAGTTGGGATTTTGGCATGTGTGTGTGTGTGTGTGTGTGTGTGTGTCCTGTTTCATGTGTAACCTCGCGCATTGTCAGAACTCAATAAATGTTGATGGATGGCAGGGTGACATACCCATTATAACATCAATTAATCTGCTGTCAAGAAAAAGTGGGCCTTTCAAATTATCCAGCCATAATTGCCTTGGCTGTGCTAACTTTCCCCCCCTCCATAGCAGGTTATGTGAGTAGTTATCAACACACACGCCTTGGAAATATTCAATAAAAGGCTGCATTTTTTCCCACATGCCATGTTAGAAAAAAAAAGGTGTAATTTATTGTGGTGACTGGTTACCTGTTAAGATGTGACTACATGGTTATCCTGATGGACCGAGGAAGCAGTGTGGGGGTTGTACAACAGAATTCTTGCAGTGGTGCTGGACAAGCTGAGTTTGAGGATGGGTGGTAAAGCTAATGTTTATCAAGCATGTGCCTTATTATGTGCCAGACAAATAGGAACCCGGGCCAGGACTAGGGCAAGAAGGGTGAGGCACTCCCTATAGGTGCAAAATTTAGGGAGGAACACATCAAAAAACTCAATAATCAAGATAAACCATATTTTAATGCAATATTAAAAAAAATCAAAACATGAAAACCTGTAATGAACAAAATATCAAAATTTTAAATAAAGATGGGACCAGTAACAATGGCGTGTGGAGCCATATTGGCGCCTGAGGCAAAAGGGAAAATGTGCCTTCCCATATGCATGCGCTTATGTATTTTTTTTTTTTTTTTTTTTTTTGTGTGAGGAGATCGGCCCTGAGCTAACATCCGCCAATCCTCCTCTTTTTTTTGCTGAGGAAGACGGCCCTGGGCTAACATCTGTGCCCATCTTCCTCCACTTTATATGGGACGCCGCCACAGCATGGCTTGCCAAGCAGTGCGTCGGTGCGCGCCCGGGATCCGAACCGGCGAACCCCGGGCCGCCGCAGCGGAGCGCGCGCACTTAACCGCTTGCGCCACCGGGCCGGCCCCTCTTATGTATTTTTTAATGGTTAGATTTTTTTCCAGAACATGAAAGAAGTTGAAAAAAATACTGAAAAATTGAAAACTAGGTGTACTAAAACTCACAATATTATTTTAAGTTTAAATATTTTATTTTTTCCCCAAACAGAATTGATTATAATGTCGTTTTTCTGTGTTTAATGGAAGCAAAAACATCAATAATATTTTCAAAATCTAATTCTGAAAAAAAAATGAACCATTAAAAAATACATAAAAGCATGCCTATGAGAATGCACGTTTTCCCTCTTGCCTCAGGCGCCAAGGTGGATTCACACAGCACTGTTACTGATCCTATTCATATGTAAATTTTTTTTTTTTTTGTGAGGAAGATTAGCCCTGGGCTAACATCTGTGCCCATCTTCCTCTACGTTATATGTGGGACACCTGCCACAGCATGGCTTGATAAGCGGTGCATAGGTCTGCGCCTGGGATCTGAACCTGCAAACCCTGGCCCACTGAAGCGGAGTGTGCAAACTTAGCCATTACGCCACATGTAAAATTTTGATATTTTGTTCATTATGGATTTTTTCTGTTAATTTTGATTTTTTAAAATATTGCATGAAAATATGATTTATCTTCATTACTGAGTTTCTTGGCAGCCCTTTAAATTCTATGTCCAAGGCAAGTGCCTCACCCACCTCCCAGCCTCAGCCCTAAAGCACTTCACATATTATTCATTTAGTCTTTCAGTACACCCAGCAGGTAGGCATTATTATTACACCTGTTTTGCAGTTGAGGAAACTGAGTGGTAGCAGACCTTTAGGTGCCCTACCCCATCCCCTAGGCATTCACAGTTCACCTGTACGCCAAAGGCTCATTGGAGGCCCCTGTGACTCTCTGCCCAAGAGCTTTCTCTGGTCCTCTGTCAGAGGAGGGGTGAAGAAGTGCTGCCTGTTAGTGCCCCTGGGAGCAGCCCTCCACCAATGACAGATGATGAGTCTCCAGCTTCCTTGCTAGGTGGGGCAATTCTGAGGCCTGCCCTGTGTAACCCCCTGGAGAACTCTAGCAGGACGGAGCCCCAGTTGCCCCCAGCGGTCACCTGCTCATCGATGCGTTCCATATTGGCCTCCCTCCCCACCCTGTCTTGCTTCCTGCATCCCCACCAGTGCTTCTTGGGGTCACCTCCCAAGAACTCCTTGCTCTCAAAACCTATCTCAGGGTCTGTTTTGGAGGATCCCAATCTGAGACACTGAAGCACAGAGATGTTGGTTAAGTAACTCACCGAGTTTACACACTTAGGATGTGGGAGAGCAAGAATTCACACCAAGGACGTTGGCTTGGAGGGTCCACTTTCTCACCCACGCTCTGCTGCACACTTCGGCAAACTATGGCCTGTGGGCCCATTTGGCCCTCTGCCTGTTTCCACCTGGCTGTGAGTTATGAATTGTTTTTACCTTTTTAAATGGTCAAGAAATAAAAAGAAGAATCCTATTTTTTGACATGTGAAAATGATATGAAATTGAAATGTCAGTGTCTATAAATAAAGTTTTATTGGCACCCAGCCACGCTTATATGTTTACATTTGTCTGTGGCTGCTTTCAGGACAAAGTTGAGTAGTTGTGACAGAGACTGAATGGCCTGCAAAGCCAAAAATATTTACAAAACTTTACAGAACATGTTTACTGAGCCCTGCTCTACTGCTTTTCTATCTCAGGTTTGTAACTTATTGGGTGGGTAGCCTTAGATAAGCTCCTTTACTAACTTCTCTGGGTCTCCGATTTTATAAATGTAAAACGGGCATAAATAACTGCTCTCTTTTACTACTTGTGAAGATTTAACATTTGGGGGTAATATTTGCAAAGCTCCTAGCACACAGTTCACTTCCCGTAAACATAATTTCATTTCTACCAAAATAAATTTTATGAAAATATTATTATCTAAGTGGTCCCTTAGCCCATGAAAGCTCTATTTAGTAAGCAGCAGATTTTTCTGGTGGGTTGGTCTGGCGTAGTGTTTGCACTCTATAGGTAATGGCGGGCCTAATTGCCTGTTAGCTGCAGATTCCTTTAAAGTTGGGCAAGACATGGGAAAGCAGAGAAAACAGATGCATAAAAACAAAGCAGCAAGGAAATGTCAGGGGTAGTATGTGAGAAACTGGAATCAATATTCAAAATGCATGCATGTCTCAATTTTTCTTTGTTACTGTGTCACTGTTTTGAAAAGTCTAAATTATGCTTGCAAAAACTTAACGTATGCATACATATGTATGAAAGTATACAACTTAGCAGGGATGAGACAGACAAGCACAACAGTAAGTTTTGCTTAGAATAAGAGGCAGAGCAAGTAGTAATATTCATTTCCTTACACAAGTGGAGTGGTGGGTCCTTCCAGCAGCCCCTTCTCAGGGACGGATAAAGATGGATGAGAAACTTACAGGGTGCTTCTACATTTCCCTTGAATCCATCTCCTTTCCTCCATTCCTTCAGTTTAGGTTGCCTTCATCTCTCTCGTGGCTTATAGATCCCAATTCTTCTCCTCTCCAGTGGTTTTCAACCGGGGCGATTTTCCTTCCCAGGGGATATTTTTTTTGTTGTCATAACCAGGAGGATGCTACTGACTTCTAGTGGGTACAAGTCAGGGATGGTGATAAAATCCTACATTGCACAGGACAGCCCCTCTCCCAACAAAGAATTCTCCAGCTCAAAATGTCAGTCTCGCCAAGATGGAGAATCCCTGCTCTAGTCATTCCCTCCAGTAGGTTCTCAATTCAGCAGCCAGGGTGGTTTTTTCGCTTTCTGAAATGTAAATCTGATCATGTCACTTCCTTGCTTGAGAGTCTTTATTGCATTCTCATTGCTCATAGGGTGAGATATGAATCCTTATTCATGCTTACAAAACCTCCCTCATCTGTTTCTTGCCTACCTTTCCCCTCATCTCTCTCCTCTTCCCACTCCTACTTTAGAAATGCGCCACATCATTGCTCACCTATAGGACTTGGCATAGACTGTTTCCAAAGGCTGAGTCACTTTTCCACAACCCTCTTCCCCTTTCCCTGGTCAACTCCTATACATGAGTAATGTCAAATATCAGCTTATAGGTGAGCTCCACTGACGGCAGCTACCGTGTCTCCAACATGATGCGCAATCCCTTTCAATGTAATTGCTTGCTCAGTGATCTGCATTCCTGTGTAGACTCTAAGCTCTTAGAGTGTGCAGGGTCTGAGATTTTATTTACTTGCAAGCTAACAAGTGAGCCTGGCACAGTTTCATAGATGCTGGCAGAAGACACAAGACTCTTGGGTCAGAGACAAAGGACTTTATCACAGCACAGCAGGCAGCATGAGCTTCATATCTATGTCTGTTCTCCTTGCCCTTCAAGTCCCATGTGGGCAGTATGAAGTGGCCTGGGTAGATTCTGCCCATAGCAGGTTTATCTTATAACTGAGGATCCCCGAGTTTAAGAAACCTCCAATATTATAGGGCGGCTACTGGCAAATCTGCCCAACCTTTGCCTTAGGGGGAGGCATTACCTTTATTATGCTGGTCAGGAAACAAAACTGCTTTCTGCCCTGGAGGGAGACATTATCTCTATTTTTAAAGGCTACATGCTATACAAACATCCTTGAGAAGATAGTCTGGGACAAAAACTGTCACAATGCATGCAGAAATGCTAGGGAGAATTGCCCCTCCCCCACAGAGTCACCATGATGCATTGAACTGTTAATGATTTTAGAATGAGCTTGAAACTCAAGCTCCTTTCTACCCTTTGAAGTTTGAGGTAACATTTCCTTGTATACTCATTTACATGCAAGATAGATGGGATGAAGAGAAAATGCAGAAATATACCTGGATTTCTGTGTGTTATGTTATTCTCATACACGCATAGAATGTGCTGGCAAACATTCAAAAACGCATTTCTCTAGGAATAGCACCAGTCACCTAACCATCAAGTTCTATTGATTCCATCATCTAAATATTTCTTGCATTCATCCATTCATCTTCACCTCCATTGCTGCCATCTTATTTCAGGCTGCCGTTTTCTCTCTGGGCGATTATAGCAACGGCATCCTAAATTGTCCTCCCCTTCTGCTCCAGTCACTGTTCAGCCAGCCTCTTGAAGCCCAGTTTCCTTATCTCTGAAATGGATATGGCAGCATTCCTACCCCCTAGAATTTTTGTGAGGATTAAGTGGAATGATGCAAGTCAGCCTGACAAGTGCTGAGGCTCAACTAATGCTAGCTCTCATGATTTATTACTTCTGTATGAACAGGCTCTGAATTCTCCTTCTCTAAGTTTGATTTCTTACAATCAACATGTACTCTGAGCCAAAATCTTCAAAGTAACATCAGTCCTTAAGAATGGAATCAAGTAAGGCCAAAGCATTTTTGGCCGAAAGCTGCTATGCAAGGAGAAGGGATTTAAAATTGGGAGAAAGGATAAATTAGATCAGTTGAGCCTTACCCTTCGAGGAAATAGAATTTGAACTATTCTGCTATTGCAAATCAACTCCATTTCACTGGAAACGTACATTTGCCAAGCACATCAAAATTTTTTTAAAAAGTTTTGAAAGCTCTTCTCTATTCTGTGATTAATTGAACATGTTTGGGCCAATACAAAAGGAATAAAATTACCACATCATGATATGTATGTGAGATAAAATATACGATTAAAACCATTTATTATACTGATGTGGAAAAGAATAATATGTTAAACAGATAAGCATGTAATAATGCATATTTTCCCCATAAAATTTAAATTTATCCCTTGGGCCGGGCATAAACTTTCCTCTTGAACAACTTGCTTTCTAACTATAGATTGCTGAGCTAAACTGCTTAGTTTTACAGCAAATTGATCACTACTGTAATATTTCAGGAGCAAAATGATCCTCACCAGTCAGTTTGATTTCAAAGTCCAAAATTTATAGTTTTGTTCCTGATTTAGTGCTAAGATTTTTTTAACATATTGAGCGTTTTATCACCTTCTATCAAGACATGGAGTTGAACTTACAAATGAAAAAAAAAAGCCAACAAAAAAGTGACCATAAATAATATACTACAGAATGACAGAAGAGTTTAATATTCCCTTCGGACCAGTGGGAAATTACTCAGATTTCTGTCGTTGTAAACATATGTCCTGGTCTCTACGGAAGATGTGTTGTATAATCTTTATGCTCCCAGAAAAGGAGTCAAAGAAAACGCTGGAACTCCAAACCACAAGGGCTTTGCTAAATCATAAAGGAAACTTTATTATATGCATGCTCCCCAGTGTCTCAACTCGACTTTATTCAAGGCAGATAAAATGTAATTATCGGACACTTCTGATATGTTGAAAATAGGTGCAGACATTTAATGATGGGAAAGTTCATGACTCGGTAAAGATTACTCCCCAGCTGGAGCTTAGGACAGAAAACTATAAAATCAAATTATGATAATCATAGGAGTCAGGAGAGAAAAAGTAGGCCCACCGAGCTCTATTTACTGAATTTCTGAATTCATTATACACCACCTACTTTGGAAGCACAGGGAGTGATTTTGATAATCTCAGTAGATTTGCAAAGTAAAACTATTTTGTGATTACTCTAGTGATTTTTGAAGTTTGTAAGGGAAAGGACTGGGGCTAGATGAGACATGAAATAATAGAGCATAAAAATCATCTGCTTGCACCACAATATACTCACATGCATCTGGAATTTACCTTTTGAAGATTTGGTTTGACATTAAACCAGTGAAAACAGATGTGGTTGTCTTGGTTTTTACCACTAAAAATCATTTTTTTCCAAACAACATTTCCATCACATAGCAGTGTCTACCTGTCCTGTCGTAAGAGTTAAACCATTGATCTGGGGCTTAAATAGGACTTTGAGCCGCAATGGTCTTTTTTATCACATGTAACTTATGTGTTGAGTCAGCAAGGCCAAATACGCTTCTAGTAGACATCAAATCCAGACAGCTGGGGTCTGCAAGTTCTTTATTTTTTAACCTTCACTCAGATCTGTGTTTTAGGTAGAGGGCTGACATTTTCTACGTGTGACATTAAGAATATCTATGCCTGGGCAGTGCCCTTGGCTGACAAATCTCATTGATAATGTTATGTGGAACATAGCCCTTGCTGCTAGCGTTCTGTAAAATGCCTTCTTTTTAGTATGCTTGTTAACATTTATAGAGTTCTTATTCTGGGCTTAGTTCTTTTGTTTGTTGAACATTTTTTTTCCAACCATTCTGTAGCATTAAGCTACCGCTGCATAACAAACAGTTACAAAAGCCCAGTGCCGTACTGCGTAAGCGTGTGTGGCTCTTGCTGCAGGTTGGTCAGCTAAGTGGCCCTGGTCTGGATTGCTTATATATCTGGGTGTCAGCTGGGGCCACTGGGTGATGGGTGACTCATCTCTGCTACACATGTCTGTCATCCTCAGGCAGGCTAGCCTGGGCACATTCTCATGACAGTGGCAGAAGGCCAAGCAGGAGACACAAGTCTCTGAAATGGCACACCATCATTTCCATTGCATTCTGTTCGCCAAAGAGAATCACAAGGTCACGCCAGATGTAAGAGGCTTTACCTCTTTAGCAAGAAAAACTGTAAAGTGGTTTGGCAAAGGGTATAAATACAGGGACAGAGAAGAATTGGGGCCCTTAATTCAATCTACCATATTGCTTGTTAACCCTGACCGTAGTGCTATGAGGTAGGTACTATTTACTTGCATTTTGCAGCAGAGGAAATTAATGCATAGAGTGCTAAGTAAACAACAAAAGGGCCCCAGGTAGTAAGTGATAGAGCTGGAAATTGCGAGTCTGGGCTCTTTACTGCTGTTCTAGACAGTTGGATTATAATGAACACAAAACCTGTAGATCATTGAGTCAGGCTTTTGAAAATAACACACCATCATGGTGCAGGGAGTATAAATTTTAGTTTGCAAACTAAGATGTACAGTAGAACTTTATTTTCTATATCTCAACCTAATTGCTTACTTGGCACTCCTGTTCTGCTGAGTTGGCAGAAAATTTAAACTAAATTCTTTCTGGAGATTCCCCCCTGGGGTGGACATTTGTCATCATTTTTGGCTGCCGAGCATCTGAGCTCCCTTCTCAAATCTGAGGAACACTCAAGTTTACAAGGCGGAGCTTGCCTCCCACTACTGAAGATAGAAGCACCAGAGACGTGATTTCCCAGACTCCTCGGAAGTTCCAGATTCTCACGAGAAGCTTGTGACAGGAAAAAGCAGGCATCACACAGAATTCATTCTGGCAAAAGATTGTAGCAGCAGCAGTGGTCACATCCATGCAGAGGCGGAAGTTGTTTTGACATCAGCGTCCAGTTTCCAGCACTGTTGGCGTAGCTATATACAGTACAAACTACAGTGTCTGTGCCCAGCACTGGCCGCGGGGGCATCATTATAGGACCAGCTTCACAGCTCAATTTCAGGCATCGTTCTGACTGCAAAGCCTCCAAACCTGGTTCTTCGGAGCTCCTGAGAGATTTTGCAAGCTACAGAGAATCCTTTAATATATTCTTTTTCTGCTGAAATTAATCAGAATTAGCTTCCTTTGCTTGCAGTCGTAAGCCCTGATCCTTCCTGGTTTGTGCTGTGGTTTTGGGGCCTTTGCATTGTGCCCAGCCATCAGAGAAGGGTCCCTTGATCTACTGGCTTTGGACTACATAGGTTCCCGAGGGCATGTCCATTGCCCCATTTGCCCTATAAGCCCAGCAGCTTTCTGCTACTATGTTTGAGATGAAGGGATTTTGGGGAAGCTGCTTACGGCCCCATCTGCCTAGACTTGCTATGTGATCATTCCTTTTTTGGAACTTGCTGCCTCTCCGCTGGGCTACGGGGAAGTGAAGTACAGGCTTCCCACCTCTCTGAGCCCATAGATCTCCTTCCTTTTCTTTTTTGCTTCAATTCATCTTCTCCACCTGGGGAGGATTCTCCTTCTATTCTAGGGAAACCCCTTTTCCTACAGATTTTGTCCAATATATTTTGGGTTTGTTTGCAAACCTCCTCTTTCTCCCTCTCTCCTTTTTAAAAGTCACACTTATTAATCCCAGGATTTTGGAAAAAATTAGCCAAAAAATTTTGAGAACAATTTATGTTTTCCCTGAGCTCTCAAATGCAGATCTGACTACTTGATTAAAAGAGAGGAAGTGAGGGGGGAAAATGCTGGAAGAAAACTCCTCTTTCCCACAGGGTAATCTCTTACAGTGTGATCCTAAGGTACCTCCCTGGCAGAATAGATTTCCAATCTGCTTGTCATAGTTTTGGTCTACTATTTTGTTCTCACCTCCTGACATTTCTCCTTTGGCTCTGGAGAACCTATGTTCCGGCTGAACCAGACCAATATATCTTGAATATTTCCTTGCTTCCATATCTCTTTGCATGTAGAGTCATTTTCTATGTCTAAAGTGTCCCTTGTTTCCTGGTGCTTAGAGACCAAATCTAACCACCTTTCAAGAAGGCATGGAGGGAGGAAATCCCCATTGGCAGGCATAGATACTATTTGGACAGGCGTTTCAACTAGCAGTTTGGCCATTTGGGGACATTTATATAAACAAAGTCTTTATCTTCTGGGGGCTTATGTTTTGGTGGAATAACCAGTTCAAAAGCTGAACTTCTGGGGCTCTGGAGTAGTACCATGCTGCTCTCCAAGGAGAAGGCACATTTCTTAAGCCATTTTTTCTCTGGAACTCTGGTTTCTTGTCAACTCATTTGTTCACTGATTTAATATATAGGAATGGGTGCGGGGGAGAAATTTTCAAGAGCCCAGGAATAAATGGAATGATAATTTTAATGTCTTTTTAAATTTAAGTGGGCTAGAAATTACTTATGGGAATTTTGTCTTCTTGCTCTCTCTCTTTTATCTTGAAATGGTAATTTTCAAGGATGTCTTCATTCTTTCAAGGACATTTATTGAGAATTTACCATGTGTAAGACATTATGCTAAGCAGTGGTTTTATGTATATAATAGAACATTAAACAGGTTAGGAATAATGGGGTGTAAACACAAAGCAATTTTATTTTGTCTCCCACTATCACTTAAAACTTTATTAAACTGGGAAGGCTTTTCCTCTGCTCCTACATGATTTTTTTGATCACTTATTTTAATAGAAATTTCTACAGTTACTTTAAGTTACTAAACACAGTCTTAGTTTGGAAATTAGAATGTTTTGCACCATATAAGAAGCCAACTTCTGAACTTGGCTTACAATGAAATCTCCTTCCCTCAGACATGCCCTCCAGGGACGTCTATATCCAGGAAATAGGGTCATAGTCATCTTCTTTCTTCCCTCACTCCACGTGTCTGCAAGTTTGTTCAAAGGGGTTTCTGACCTCTCTCATTCAGAGAATGGAGGTGGAGGAGAGGTTGGGTGAACGGGAAAGTTTCTGCTTTGCTGCTACTGTTAGGAGATGCTCCACAGCCTCTGGCCCCAGCAGGTGTTTAAGCTGACTCCTCCCTCTGGGCATTGTCATAGGTTATTGGAGATTCCTCCCTCATTGTTGGGAAACTCGCATAAGAACATGTCTGTTTTTCTTCCATTATGTCTTCTGGGGGCCAAGGATTCCCCTTGATGTCCCTCCCCCTACTCAAGATATCCAGGTCCCCCATTCTTTCTCAGAGGGTTTACAGATGTCTCAGATTACTGGACTGCACTATCTACAAAGAGATGTGTTGACACTAGGTCTCTTACTTTCTGCTCTGTGGTCCTGGAGACAAAATCCCATTGGTGATGGATTGTCTCTTGCAGATTCAGGATTCTAGGTTGTCCACTGCTTCCCCAGTCTGAGCCCCTTATCTGCCCCTCCTTGTACTTTCCCACAGCCCAAGTCTGACCGCTATTTACTGGGAGCTGTAAACTCCCACTATCAACACGCAGCCCAATCTTTCTGTCTCATAGTCAGTCTTAGGGCTTCTTTGAATCTTTGTTTTTGGTTTGGGAGAAAATGTTCCCGGCAATGCCAGTGAGAGAACAGTGGATGAGGGGGCTAAGCTGAAATAACACAGAATACTAGTTCAAGGTCTACTCCTGCCACAGACTTGGATCAAAGGGTCATCAAAGGTTTTTCTAAGACGTGTTATTGAGCTGGTACTGAAGGACAAGTTTGTCTCTGAGGAAAAGTAAAGAAACAGGATGTTCTTGACAGAAGGAATAGGGCACCAAAGGGAAGGTGTCTGAAAGTACACAAAATGTTTGTGAACAAGGCTGCAGGTTAGAAAGCGTGGCTGGGAAGATCCCGAGAGAAGGAGAGGGAAGTGATGTGTTCTAGAAAGGCATTTGTACCCAGGAAAAATCTAACAAGAGATGTCTAACATATCTGGGGAGAAAATTACAAAGTAGTGACGGAAACAAAGCAGGCACTTTAAAAACAGAGAGCTCTCCCATCTTGATGCCCTTGGCTGCTGATTCCAATATCTGTGTTATTCATTGGTCTGATTTTCTTGTCTATTTTTTCTCTTGATTACTTTTCTGCTAGCTGTGGAAAGGAGAGGAAGTTGAAGAAAACTTATTGAAATGTTTCCTCCCCCCCTTCCTGCTGCTCTCCAGTGAGTGGCCGGAAAAGTTGAAAAAACAAAAGGCAACAAAACCATTTGAGCTGCAGAAATAAGTGGAGAAAAAAGTAAGTTGCTAAAAAATATATGTAGTTGTATATTTACTTGTAATAAATGAGTAAATAAATAAATAGATAGTACATAGGGTGGTGTTAGCATACTCATGGAAAAACCTTTGGAGGAATATACATCAAACTGTTAATATTAGTGTTTTGGTGTTTTATCAAGTATTATATCTGCAATGTTTAATATTTTTTAAAACAGTAAGTATGTATTTTGGAGCCATAAAAAAAACCCAATACATAAATAAATAATACCTTAGATATATATACATAGGTTTATTTATTTTGGTGTATATATATATATGTATATATATATATATACACACCAATGGTATATGTCACACTTTGAAGATGTCACACTTAAAATAATATCCGGGGGCCGGCCCCGTGGCTTAGCGGTTAAGTGCGCTCACTCTGCTGCTGGCGGCCCGGGTTCGGATCCCGGGCGCGCACCAACGCACCGCTTCTCCGGCCATGCTGAGGCCGCGTCCCACATACAGCAACTAGAAGGATGTGCAACCATGACATACAACTATCTACTGGGGCTTTGGGGAAAAAAAAAAGGAGGGGGATTGGCAATAGATGTTAGCTCAGAGCTGGTCTTCCTCAGCAAAAAGAGGAGGATTAGCATGGATGTTAGCTCAGGGCCGATCTTCCTCACAAAAACAAACAAACAAACAAAACATCCAAAGTCCGTAGCAGAGCTCTCATGGGCCCACATGATCCAGTCCCTCACCATCTCTGACTAATTTCCTTCTTCTCATTCACTTCCCTGCGGTGCAGTGGCCTCCTTGCTCCTCCTTGCTCATGCCAAGCGCATTTTCACTTCACAGTCTTTGCATTTGCTGTTCTCTGTGCCCCCAGGTATTTGCCCGCATCCCTTCTCCACTTCCATTAGGTCTCTCTCAAATGTCATGACTTCAGAAAGGCCTTTCCAGAAGTCCTCATCTCCTTATCCTGCATTATATTTCTCCATAGCACTTACTGCATTATATCATGTCTATCTATTATCTATCTTTCTATCATCTATCTCTATCAATGTAACCTCTGTGAAGACTTTGCCTAAAATAGTCTCTGACATGCAGTAGGAACTCAATAAATATCTGTTGAATAAATGAGTAAAGAGGTATAAATATATAGAAATCATTTGCTTGTAAACAGACAGTAATTTTACTTTCGTGTAGTAAGGGTTGAGTTGTAGAAAATATTTAAGATTCTGTAGCCCCAACTTATTGCAGCTCAAAAATTTTCAGTCATTCCTTCTTTTGAAACTTCTCTTCCTACAGGACAGGGTTTCTTGACCTCAGAACTATTGAAATTTGGGGATGGATAATTCTTTGTTTTGAAGGGTGTTCTGTGCATCGTAGGATGTTTAATAGCATCTTTGGTCTCTACCAATCGGATGCCAGTAACAACCTCCCTCCCTCCCCTCCACCAATTGTGGCAACTAAAGATATCTCCAGACATTGCCAAATGTCCTCTGGGGGTCAAAATCCTTCCCCTGGCCCTCGTTGAGAACCACTGCTATAGGAGAAACCCTGAGTCAAATACCTTTCCATCTTTCTAAAAGTATACATGACATCACATTGCGGTAGACAGGGTAAATTTTGATCTGCTGTGCTATTGCAAGAGAATGAGCTGAAAATTTTGTCATGAATTTTTCTACTTTAATGAGAGTTACTCAGGTCTCAGCACCTCTCTACATTTTGGTTTCCTTGTTTAGTATAAATGCAATCCAATTTAATCTGCATATAAACACATCCATTGCATATTAAAATCAACATATTATAAACATCAGGCTGAATGGTTTCTTGAAGAAGCAAATGAAAAAAATTCATGCATATTAATATCACAGATAAGCCAATTATTATATGGAGTAGTAAATAAAAAAACAATACGATTAATCTAAAACTGGGAGCTTCATAAAGCAAAATATATGATATTAAGATTAGACTGCTTTAGAAACAATATTATGAATTCTCACATTTTACGTGTAATTTGTTTAAAATTAATTTCCCAGTGTGCTATCTTATTTTTGTTTTACCTAGACCTACACTAATAAGTTTTATGAAACATTGACATTATTTAAAATCACAACACAGAGAAGAAACCATATCTCAGCTCTTAATTGAGGTAAACCACGCTCGTTAGCCTCACAGTTCTCGAGGACCCGAGGACGTCCAGGTATGCTGGAATTCTTGATTATGTGCTGGAAGGGAGCAGCAATGTGCTGACCTGGTTTGTTAAGCAATCAACATTCTTTTTTTTTGGTAGAGGGAGGAAGATTGGCCCTGAGCTAACATCTGTTGCCAATCTTCCTCTTTTTGCTTGAGGAAGATTGTCCCTGAGCTAACATCTGTGCCCATCTTCCTCTGTTTTGTATGTGGGACACCACCACA
The DNA here is from genome assembly GCF_020826845.1 of Diceros bicornis minor. Lineage (NCBI taxonomy): Eukaryota > Metazoa > Chordata > Mammalia > Perissodactyla > Rhinocerotidae > Diceros > Diceros bicornis. The sequence goes on along the minus strand of NC_080758.1, from coordinate 10,200,080 downwards.
GCATGGTTTGATGAGCAGTGTGTATGTCCGTGCCCAGGATCCAAACGCGCGAATCTCGGGCCTGCTGAAATGGAGTGTGCGAACTTAACCACTACGCCACCGGGGCTGGCCCCAAACAATCAACATTCTTGATGACCTAATAACAATAACATTAACCTTTATAATAAAAGCAATGCAACTTTTGAGTACTTACTGTGTGCCAGGTCCTTAGCATTATGATTATTTAATTTAATCCTTACAACTACCTGGAGTTTTGGTGATATTATTAACCCCATTTTATAGAAGGGGAAACTGAGAGGCTGAGCTGACCAAGGTCACATACTATTAGTAAGTGGTGGAGGCGGCCTTTGAACTCAGTCCTGTTAGACCCCCAAAACTCATGTTCTTAGCCATTATACCATTATCTGTAGAGATAATTAGCAGACAATTGTTACCTGAATTACTATTGTTTGTGTTAAATAGATTTTCTACATTGATAACTTGTCAGTTTATATATCTTCTTTCCTAACATGTCTATTCACAACATCAAATGGACTCTAGCAGAGAAAAATATACCATGGATAAGTTAAAATATACATAATAAGTTTAGGGACAATGGCAGGACTATAGAAAGCGAGGCACCCAGTGAGAAGGTGGTTGGGATAGTGTAGACAAGAGAGGATGGCAGCCTGGACTAATGTGGTAGTAGAAGGCAAGAAGAGAAGAGGAGGGATTTCGGGGCCCTTTAAGAAGGAGGAGTAGCAGGGCTTGGTGGCTGAGAGATTGGGAGAGAGGAGGACGGAGAAGAGAAGAATGGTGCCCAATTGTCTGAGTGGTGGTCCTGGGAGGAGGGCATCCTTCACTGAGCTGGGAAGAGGGCTTGAGGCAGGAGATGTTAGGTTCTTGTCATCCCACGTTGGGACAGTGCCTGTGGGACAACGAAGTGAAGCTGTTCATCAGGAAGTTGGATGAGTGGGTTGCACTACTAGGCCACTTTTCACTTTCTTCTTTGAATTGTAGATGTTTCCACACACTTCTACTTTACCAGAGTGTAAACTCTTTGAGGGCAGTGTCCAAGGTTTTTTTATCTCTGTCTCCCCCAGAATGCATGATACACTGCTGCCACTTCAAGAAATATGAAGACATATGATCCAGATCTACCTTGATCTTGCCCTTATTCTTCCTGGGCTGTGTCCTGTATATTCCCACTTAAAATCGTCCAGTTATTCAGTTCCCTCCATCTAAAGACTGTTGTGTTCGCAGCCACATCCCTGAGCATTTTACTCCTTCTTATCCTTCGAGGTCCATTATGACTTTCACTTCCTCAATGAAAACTCCTTCTGAGCTTCCTCTGTGCATTTTATGTAATAATTTTCTTTTTTCAACCTTTGAAGCATCTTATTTGTAGCCTTTTTGGAACCCACTAGAAGTTTCTTTCTATACAGATTTATATTTTAAGAGCCTCTGCTGGTGCCTGCTCTTATTACATGCTTGTATCATATGTGTATGCCAAGGGGCACACATTCAAATGCCTACATGGTCTTGCCAAAATGCTAGCATGGACCTTGAGCAAGTCACTCAACCTCTTTGATCCTCAGTTTCCTCATCTGTGAAGCTGAATTATGATAATACCTACTTCATAGAGCAGAAGTACAGATTAAATGAATTTAAATACTTAAAGGGCTTAGAAGATTGCCAGACACATATTAAGAGTTGTATAAGTATTAGCTGTTATTTTTACAGGGACCTACTAGTTAAGTGAATCAAGTAAGCTGAAACTGAGAAAATTATTTTTCCGGAAGCACATGAATTTCTTGGTCTGACTTTAATTTTCCCACTTTTGGTGGAGATATAGGTACAAGCAATATTATACAGGTTTCTTAAATTTACTAGAAGGAAAATAATAGCATAAGCATGACAATAAGTGGTACCTAAGACTCAGCTTATATATGAGAGGACATTAGGGAGTGGCGGGGTCTGTGGAGAACAGGAGAGTGCTTGCTCTGTCTAAAGAGGGCAGGCTCTACTTAGGGCAATCACTGTCATGCGAGAATGCAGACCAAATGTTGTCAGATTGTCAGGTTGTTAAAGAGAAGCTAGAAACCCGAAAATTTATGTGGAATCTTCTAATTTTAAAGTGTTGGCAGCTGAATAAAAAATAAGATTTAATATCCTCTGCAGTGCTACAACATGAGGGTCAACAAAACACATCTGTAGCCTAGCTTGGCCCCCAGGCTGCCAGTTTGCAACCTCTGCTTTATCTTACAACTTCCTCTGGGGTTTCAACTGTGGCCTTCCACAGTAGATAGGCAAACGGGTGTGAACTGAATTGAATTTTGGTCCAAGAACTCTGGAGTGCTTTCCACGCATAAAACCAGGCTTACGGTTTTTATTTTTTTAATAATCCAAAGGATATTTCCCATTGTTGCTATTTTTTTTCTTTTTGTCTTTGTGTGCACATTGGTGTAACATGCCCTGAATGCAGAAAAGCCATAAACTAGGTCATTTCCTTGGACAGGGAAATTCTCTGAAACAAAAGCAGCAAAAAATCGATCACTTTCCTGCTAAAGCAGCACGGCTTCTACCCACAAACATACACACAGTTTGATATTATAAAACCAAGTCTGACAAAAATGTTAAATGCACGCCGTTTAAAAGCAGAATTTTTAATCACGTTAATTTAAGCAGAAATCCTAAATCAGTTTTCCTGTAAGAACACAATCAACTCCTTAGTTTCCCTTAAGACAACAGTGACCTCTACAAGGTATACAGTTATTTATTTTTATTTTTTCCTTTTCCCTGTAGGATGTTTGTGGGTTTTTTCCCTCATTTTATAGAATTTAATAATGGGTGAAATCACAAATGAGAAGATAAAAATATTCCTGAACACTCTAGGGCATCCATGGGTCTACAAACAGATATCGTAGCTATTCCCTTAAGTTGCATTGCATCATTTGCTTCACTATTTGACTTTATAATTTGAACTCTCTGCTTATTACCAAATTTAACTTGTACATGCTAGTGTGTGTCTCTCCCTGAATTCTAGCAAATGGCAGCTTCAGAGTATAAAATGCCAAATTACCTATTTCGTCCGCATGTCTGTCGATTTATGTATCTGTCCGCGCATGGATCTATTTTAACATGATCTATCAAGGAAGGCATTTCCACGTCTTTGTTTCTTAGTCCTTCTTGTTTACCGAGATCAGGTCCTCCCCTCTGTTTCAAATTGCCCTCTCTTCTCGTCGGTAAATGTTCATGGTATAGATATTTCCTTTATTATTCCCTCTAAACTTTCTTTGTTCCCGTCTCTGTCTTTTATTATTTCTACTGTGTCATTGGAAACTGACTGCTGGAGACTGCCAATTAGCCTTTGTCTGTCAGCACCAGCCTCAGCCTCCCGAAGTGTGAGTGTGGAGGCAAGGCGGACAGGCCCTATTTCGTATGCAGGGCTGTGTCCCCTCATAGAGATATGCCATTACTGAGAAAAGAGCAGTAGATGGGCTCAGATTAGCTGTGTGTGGTGGCAGGGAGTGTGGGGTGGGCAGGCCAGGGCAGGAGAGGAAACCAGGCCCCCCACACCGAAAAGCAAACTTAACTTTACCTTTTTTTCAATTCTACACCAAAATATCAATGGTTCTGAAATGGCTTCCAGCATGCGTATTGTCCACCTGTGTTGGTGAGTGCAAATGGGGAGGTCACAGTGACAAGAATAACCCACATTTTTCTGCCTCTTCGTTCCATCTGCTCAACTCTCCACCATCAAGTGAGCCCCCTCCCCATTGAATATTTCTGGGTACCTTCCAGGGTGAGGCAAGTGAGGCACTCACCTTGGGTGCAGAATTTCAGGGGCCACCAAAAACTCAGTCATCAAGATAAATATTTTAATAGAATATTTTAAAAAATCAAAAGGAATGCAACAAAAATCAATGATGAACAAAATAGGGAAATTTTAAATGAAGACAGGGTCAGTACAACTGATGTTCCCTTGTGCCACAGGCCCCAGTGTGGCTTGGATATACAGCGCTATTACTCATCCCATTTTTATTTAAAATGTTGATATTTGTTCATTGTAGATTTTTCTGCCTTCATTTTGATTTTTAACAAGATTGCTTTAAAATATCATTTATGTTGATTACTGAGTTCTTTATTTGTGTGCCTTAAATTCTGCACCCGAGGTGAGTGTGTCACGTGCCTCACCCTAATCCCGGCCCTTAGGGGTCCTCACATGGGCTCACATGTAGTTCTGCTCCTGTCAGTGGCCTCCCTCTGGCTAATACCATTGAGCCACATGCACTCAGGGGGCACTGCGGAAACTGCTGGGCAGACGCTGGGTACAACTCATTCCCGTTGGGCACATCCATTTTGTAGAGGAAAATACTGAGAAATTGGGACCTCAAGATGCCAAGGTGTGCTGTGTTACATGGCAGTGTAGGAGGCCCAACTGTAATCTTCTCTGATAGAGGAGTCCCAGACAGTCTGCTGCACCCCCATGTCTTCCAGACTCTTGTGGCTACAGCATCTTCAGTTTTTACTTGCATTTCCCCAGTTCTCCATCAGACTTGGGGACAAGAGTCCAAAAGGGTCTTGGGCAGGAGACAAATCCGAGAGCCCCAAACCATGTTATAATCAGAATCGCGCCTTCTTTTAGGTGATTAAGACCTTTGTAGTAGGTGAGTCTCTCTGCGTCTGAATGCCTCTTCCCCTGGGACCACTGCTCTTCTAGGATCTGCTTCAGACCTGCAGGCAAACAGGCTCCCCTGCAGGCTTTGCCACCCGTGCACCAGACCTGCTCGTCACCCACATCACCTTCTTCACTACTGGTCCCCACTTAGTGAGTGCAAAGCATGTCAGTTCCCATTAATTCTCACAATAACCCTGTCTGGTGGGAACAATGATTATCTGCCTTTTGCCAGTGAGGAAGCTAAGGACCCAAGGAGAAAATTCCCTGGCACCGTCTTGCTTGGAAGCAGTGGGGCTCGGATTTGAACCCACGTCTATCTTATTCTAGATTTTGAGCTCTTAACCGCTCTCCCGTCTTGCATTTGCCCTCTAGGGTCTCAAGAGCCAGAAAGCTTTTGGAGAACTTCATTTGCTCTACTTTGCATGATGAAAAAATTATTTTTTGTTCTACAAATTAAGGTTATATTATGAAAGTTTCAAGTAAACTAAAAATGTTTGTTTCGAACCGTGATTCGTCTATTTTCTCTCCATTTCGACACTTGCGTGAGTGCATGTACACACACACACACAAATACACTGTCAAGTCTGGTATTCTTTTCCGCCTGAAAGTTTAGTCTTTGGTCGTACACGTGATTAAGGCAGAGAAACTGCCCTAAGAGAGTCTGCAGCCTGGTAACAGAATGAAACATCTTATCCGTTAGGGTTGTTGGCTGTAACCAACACAAACTAACTGGTTCACTTAGACAAAGTCTGGACTTATGAAAAGAATACTGGCTTCTCACAGAATATCAGGAGTGTTAGAGATTCAGGCTCAGGGGCCACAGAACAGGGGCTAAGGGTTGCAAAGTCCTTAGCCCTCTCCGTGTAACTGCTTGCCTCTCTGCAGATGTGCATTGGTTGAACACATGCCCTAAACGAGGAGGGCACAGGGCGGGGGAGGGGAATTCAATAAGAGGTGATAAATCCCTCTAATGAGCATCTTAACTCGGAATCACAGCCCTTCCTCAAATAACAAAGTCTAATGACTCAGAGAGGCTGAATAAGTTGCCTAAGATCACAACAACCCTTTGAGATAAATAATCCTATAATTCCCATTATACAGATGAAAAAATTGAGACCTAGTGAGGTTAAGTAACTTGCCTGAGGTTTCAGAGCCAGTAAGTCGTAGAGCCAGATTTGAATCCAGACTATCCACTTCCAGAGACCAGGCTTATAACCATCTGAAAAATAGAATTTTTTAAACAGCAAATCTAAAAATACATTTAGAAACTTTAGAAAGTTTAAAAATTCATTTAAATTTGCATCAAAATATGTACCCGAGTCTGTCTGGCTGAGGGGTAATCGTTTTGTCTTGATGCTGACCTCTTCATTTAATGCTTACAGTGTTGCTTAAAAAACACTCCATATGTGTAGATCATCCAAGAGTTTAAAAAAATGTTCATAACGACTTACAAGCAGTATTACCTTTTGGGACGTGATTTCCAGAAGTGTACCATCTGTCATAGAGAGGAATTGAGAACTTTAAAAACATTGCTGGGAATATGGCAATTTAAGTGTATCTATGAGTTTAGGATAATTATCGGCCTTGGCTTTCTCAACCACCTTGGAAAGGCCTCAGCAACCAGGGGTCGTGGCAGAATGCTGATCACTCATCTGTATCACAGCCTCCATCTGCATCATAACACAGCCCCGCAGCTCCTGCAATCCACCCTCTCCCTCAAGCATTTCTGAGAGTTCCCATGCGGAGTCTCCCACGTACAAACAAGCTATAGGATCACTATTTATCCAGCTTCTGTTTGTGGGAACCACTCCCGTGAGAAGGTTTAGACAAAAGGTTGGGAGTTATCCAACTTCCATTGGGAACCTGAACAAAACCCGGTCCTTGCAAGTTTCTTCCCCATCAACGTTTGCATAGATTCCTTCTTATTTAGGGTGCTCCCAGAGGCAGAATTTGAGATAAAGGTTTGAGTGCAAGTCGTTTATTTGGGAGGCGGTACCCGGAAATACTGAGAGAGGGAAGGAAAGTTGCATCATCAAGACAGCTACCACCATGGGCGACTAGAATTTGATGCTTCCCGGAAAACTCTGGCAGCCAGTGTAGGAAAAGTGCCTCTCAGTTGCTCCTCCTGAGGAGGGAGGGAGGGAGGGAGTTGGGGTATTTATACACCGACACTGTCAGCTGTTGGTTGAGGGCTGCTTCTGGAGGGTTAATTGCTGGTACTTCTGATCTACCACGCCAATGGCCAACTGGTCTCCAGAGGCCAGAAAAATCCTTAGGCAAAGAAATGCAAGTGCTGCTGTGTTTGGATGTCAGGATCATTCACTCAGGTGATAGGTCCAGGCCCTGACAGTGACGGATACAGATGCCACTGGGCTGCCCACTCCACTTTCTTATCAGAGAGAGAGTTTTGTGTTTCTGTCCCACAAAGCCCTTTACACAAGAAGCCCCATATCACCCATCTCCTGGTTTCAATGTCAAGAAAATACTGGAAGAAAATGTTAATGCAAATCTATGCTTTGTCAAGAGTAGTGTTTGGTTGTTTTTTTTTGAACTATCTTGGGGGAAATATTTCAAATTAGTAAAAGGACATTTTCTTGTTCCCCTCAACCCCCCTTTAGTAGATACTGCTCAGATTCACTCGTCCTGGTTACTCCATTTCCATGTGATGATAAGAAGATTAAATCACACAGCTTTGGGTTTTTTGCACAATTTTTTGCTCTTGCGTCTGCTAGTACTTGTGTTTCTATTTTTTTTAATTAGAATTTAGTCTTTTATTGAACCTATTTTCTTTCTATGGGTTTTTTTTTTTTTTTTGGTGAGGAAGATTTGCTCTGAGCTAACATCTGTGCCAATCTTCCTTTATTTTGTATGTGGGACACAGCCACAGCATGGCTGGTGAGTGGAGTAGGTCTGCGCCTGAGATCCGAACCCACAAACCTGGGCTGCCGAAGTGGAGCGTGCAGAACTTGAACCACTTGGCCATGGGGCCAGGCCTTTTCTATGGTATTTTTATAAGCTGTGTTCAGGAACTCACAGAGTTTCTAATAAACTAGAAGTAATTCTTTTTTTCAGTCAAGATGCTGAGTGCCATCCAGGCTTGGATCTGGGGGGCTAGAATTTACTTCAAAGATCAGGCAAATGGATCATCATGGCAAATGGAGCTGAATTTTATTCTTTAGAATCATTTCAGTTCTAGTACCTAAACACTGAACATTTATTTTTTCACTGTTGTATTCATTGGTCTTTCCTTTCTATACACTGGCTGTTAATACCACCAACACCAATAGTAGGTAGTATTGGAAACAGTGCTGCACTGTTTCCAAGTGTTGAGATCCCCGCTCTGCCTCTTCTGGCTGTGTTATCTGGGGTGAGTTGCTTTACCTATCAGCTTCTTCATATGTAAAGTGGGTGTGATGATAAAACCCAGCTCATAGGTCCTTATATTTATTAAACAGACAGTGTATATAAAATGCTTGGTCCAATGTCTATAACATAACAAAGCACTCAATCAATGTAAGCTTTTATTACAAAACATTGGCGCACACACATTTTATTTAAATGGAAGTGATATTGACTTGTGAGTCTGTATGTGCATCTAATCCTGAATTATCAAGACTGATTCATGGCTTGTGTGCATATATATGTAACACAAAGTTGGTAAACAAACACATACACATATAATATCTGTGAGTCATGTTCTCATCCCCAGGCCTACAGTCTTAATCTTGAAAGGTCAATCATATCACAGCTTAATGGGTGCACACGGAGTGTCTGAGCGTCCTTTGGCCTTCTAGATCAATATTGACCTAATTTTATCCTGAGCAGCTCTATTTCCCCACTGTGGTGTGTGAACGTCTGTGAATCTTCTCAAGGAAATGAAGTCATAGTAACATCTAGCGAATGGAATGAGATGATTATTCTGAACCGCATCTCTTTAGCCCTGTGCTCCTTCACCTGTATTAGTGGCTGTGGCTCACCTCTGGTGGGATGGAGAATGGCTCTCCTGTGTAACACGCAAGTGGTAGGAGGAAAAAAACAGTACTAGGAGCAGCTCACAGTTACTGAGAAATCTCCATGTGTGAGCACTTCATTGCGAATTCTCCTACTCCCCCTTGGAGTCTGAGCCTTTCTTCCTGCCATCCCCAGTTGACAGGGGTACAGCCCACCATGTTGAATAAATACATGACAGGGCCAAGATTGCAGTCCTGATGGTCAGCTCTAAAGTTTGCCATTAAAAAAAAAAAACTTTCAGTTTTGGAATAATTTTAGATTTATGGAAAAGTTGCAGAGATAGTCTGAACCTACTGTTGAACTATTGCATTCTGCTGTCTCTTAAGACTCTGAGATTTTACCAAATCATGTCAACTTTATCACCAGCTCATCTAGCTTTTTAAGTGTAGATCTGACCTCAATTAGATCTACATGATTATCTACATTCAAGGGCTTGTCAGAGAGCACAATGCAAAATTTATTCTTTCATTCAATAAATAATGATGGAGTGCTTTCTAGGTACCTGGCATGGAGTCAGGTACGGGGGTTACAGTGGTGAGTACTGCAGTCCTGCTTTTGTCATTAAAGGAAAGGGACATTGTACCCCCCACACCCTACACACACACACACACTCAGATGAGTATAATTTTAAAAGAAACAAATGATAAAGAGCATCCAGTAGTGGAGGATGACCTGACCTGCGAGGCATGGTGCAGGGAAGGGTGGGCAGGAGCCGTTTCCCTTAGGAGGTGACGTTTGAGCTGATAGTTGACGGCGAGTGGGAACTACGGGTCAAAGAGTAGGGGGGGAAGACTGTCACAGGCAGACAGAATGGCTCCTACACAGACTCTGGTGTCTGCCATCAGCTCTCCTTTAATGAGTTTCTGGCTCAAAAAGGTGAAAACAAATCTTTACTTCTTAGAAAGCCTGCGCAGGTCCCTCCTAGTTCTTCAACCTCCTTTTTAGGTTTCACCTCCTCTGTGGTTTTCTCCTTGGCCAACTCTCTCCTCCCCAGAATTAACTACCCTGTACTATGTCTGAGCCCTGGACATGCTTCTATAACCTCATGCAAATACTATTTTAATTATTTTCCTAGAAATATCCATCTCCTGTACTACATTTGTTGCTCCTTGAGGAATATGTTCTGTTTATATTTTATATCTCCAAATAATGAATACATAGCATTTATTGAGCACTTAGTATGCATCAGGCACTTTTGCTAAACCTTTTCATGCAATGTTTTATTTATTCTCCAGAACAAACTTGTGAAACAGTACTATTCACTCCCTAGCATTCCTTTAGCAGACATTTATTGGGCACCAACCATTGTGTCAGGCACTGTTCTAAATCAGGGTCAAATCTGGCCCTCTGCTTGTTTATGTAAATAAAGTTTTATTGGAACACAGCCATGCTCATTTATTTACATATTGTCTATGGCTGCTTTTATTCTACAATTGGCAGGGTTGAGTAGTTGCAACAGAGACTGGGTGACCCATGAAGTCTAAATATTTACTGTCTGGTCTTTTACAGAAAAAGTTTGCCTATCTCTGTTCTAGATACTGGGGACACAGTGGTGGAAAAAAAATAGACAAAGATCTTTGCACTCTGGGGGCTTACACAGCATTACATAGCTACCATAGTAGCAGAGATTGCTAACTGTTCACTAAACTCTTCCTGGGCAAGAGCTCCATTACATTTCCCAGCCTCTCTTGCAGTGAGGTATGGCCATAGGTCAGTTTTAGCCAAGAGAACAGGAGTAGAAGTAATTGGGGCCACTTCCAGGCACAGCCCATAAAAATCTCCTGTCTGTGATCTTGCCTGGTTCTTCCTCTGGGATGGAGATGACCACGGTAAGCTCGAGCCCATCTCTTGAAGCAGGCAGCACTCTATCATCCTGGCCCCAAATGACTGCATGGAGCCAAAATCCTTCCTCTCCCAACCACACACACCAATCTGGAACCACTCAGTACTGTCGCATCAGCAAGAAATAAGCGTCAATTTTGTTTGAGCCACTTTACATTTTGGGGTCAAGTTGTGCCATCGGCTAGAGTTGCTCTAAGTAATGCAATTCTATTATTATCCTCATTTTACAGCTATTATCCCCATTTCAACATGCCTTGACTTCATCTAAAGACTTGAGTGATGGGCAGTCAGGGGTGTTCCATGATGTCGGCCATGACCTACGTTCCATTTCTCTCATGGTTCTGCCATCTCCTGGAGTGTTGCCTTTGACACCATCAAGCCTGGTTCATTACTGCAACCTGCAGAAAGGGTGCACGGTTTGTATGTAAGTTCCACTCTTCACTCCCACTCCTATCTTCTTGGCCAGTCACATGGCCACATTAGGCTAAAGGGACGCTGGGAAATGTATTCTCCGGCTCGGTGGCCATGGGCCCAGCTAACATGCAAGGGCTTCTATCATTAAAAGGAAGAAAGGGAGACTGGCTCCTGGGGACGGTCAGCTGTCTTTCATACACACGATGATTACTCAGACCTTACAGCCAGGAGTTAATTAGGTCATTTATAGCTCCAAATAAGCAATTTATAAAAATATCTGTTTCTTCTTTTTAAATAGAAGAACTTGTATTTAATTTGCAGGTGTAATATTAACAGCTCGCAGTTACTGAGAGCATATTATGAGTACGAGTCTGGGTTAAGTGTTGTACCCGTATTAGCTCATTGAAGTCTTCCCACTACAAGTGAAGAGTCATTGTCATTCACATTTTAGAGATGAGGAAACTGAGGCTTATGGAGGTTAAATGACTTGTGTAAGGTCTAAAGCTTAGGAAGAGACAGACCCAGGATTCAACCCCAGAGAGCCAGGCTCCAGAACCTGCTTGCTCGACTCCGTACACTCTGCTGCTTCATCTGTGAAATGGGCATAAAAATCCCCACTTTATGAGGATGAAGTGTGAAATACCCCCTGGGACAGGACACAAAACGGTTTATATATATTTATTTTTTGGTAATTTGTTTAAATTGACTCAAATTTAAATTTGAAAATCTAAATTAAAAAAATTTAAATTTACTCCATTTTAACGTATGCTTGTTAAGTCTTAATTTTTAAAAAATGTTTTTAAGTAAGACATATTTATTGTGAAACAAATCAAGTGTGTACAGCATCAATAGCAGAAGTCCCTCTTCATCTCTGCCTGCTCGTCTCCCCTCTGCCCAAACAACACTCATTTCTGTGGAGCAGGGCTTGGCCAACTATGACCAATGACCCCCAGGCCAATCCTGCTGCCCCCTCACCCTCCTTGTTTTTGTAAATTTTATTGGGACCTAGCCACAACCTGTCCTTTGTGTCATCTGTGGTTGCTTTTGTGCTTTTGTGCACAGTTGAGTAGTTGTTCCAGAGACTGTACGGCCCACGAAATTGGAAGTATTTACTATCTGTCCCTAAACATAAAAAGTTTGCCAAGCCCTGCTCTAGAGCTAATCCGTGTTTACATTTTGTGTCTGCTATTTCAGACTCTTTCCCATGTTTTTGAATATGTCCAAGCATGTATGTATGCAATGTCACAAACACATACATATATACACACAAAGTATACACACATACACATGTATACAAACATATGTATATTTAGTTAAATGGGGTCATGCTATGTATAATGATGTACATAATGTATCTTGGAGATTTTTCCATATCAGTGCCTATAGAGGTCCTTTGTTATTTTGAGGCAAGCATGTATTCCACGGAACAGATGTACAATAATTTATTTGATCATTCCCCAACCCCCTTGATGAACACGAAGCTTGTGTCCAATTTCTGTCGGCCATCTTGAATGAGTCCTCAAAATGTCTTTGAAAACCCGTTGTAGCCATCATTCATTAATTTGTAAAATGTTAAGTCTTTGCAGCAAGGAGGCTAACTTCATTCCATGCTAGAGTTTCTACACAGTAAACAGGACCAAATATATATTCTGCATTTCGGATCTTAATTATGCATTATGCACTTAATTAAAATTCACATTGTCAGTGAAAGGTAAGGACTATATTAGATTGTGGTTGTTGGCATCATGCTTAATATACATTTAAGCTTTAAAATCTGTTGTTACATTATGGTAGGTTTTCCAGAAAGAAATGTGAAGTTTAAAATGCATTTTAAAAAAGCAGAAGGAGATATGAACTCAGTGGAAGAAATCCAGCCTGTTCCAGAGCAGATGATAGCTATATATAATAAAAGACGGAGCCAAGCTCACACCTTAATTTGTGTCTTGTTTAAAGCGGGCAGGATCTTCTTTCTTTTTCTGAGAATTAGAACTCGGCAAAACCAGAGGATGAAAAATGTAAGTTTCAAACTCCAGGATAAAGCTTGCGTGCAATTTTCTATTTCACAAAACCAAATATCCAAGTTTTACCAACCTGTGGGGAGGTTGTAGGTGAGAGCTCCTGCTTGGCTTCTTCTGGAAGCTTACCCTCCTCCGCACGGTCACATTTTCCTATGTGAGTCTCATTTTCCTTTTTTTGACCCTAAACTGTTTCCCTTTGTTCCGAGACTTATCTGTGGGCTTGATGTGAATTTTCCACTTTGTTGGGTGCATTTCCATTTATAAGCTGTGTTTTTCTCACCTTCTCTGCTTCACGCTCAGTTTATTTCCCTTAAAGATCAAGACAATGACTGTGAAAAGTTTGTTCACGTTTCGAGGTGGCCTCAATTCTTCTACTTCTGCTCCCTGGAATCTGTCCCCCCACGCTATTGACTCTGCTCTCTCCATCCTGTTTCAGCTTTTGGCCACAGCGGGTCTTAAACCTTTACTTTTTAATTTCTAATATTAACTTTGCTCTTGTAATTTTGTTGTCTTCTTTTGCTCCTTTGCTCCTCGTTTTCAGTCTGTCTGACCTATCGCTTCTCTATGATGGTCTTTATACTCTGAACCATCGTGAGGTGCATGTTAAATGTCTGAGGCAGAGAGTGCTGGTTTTCTTTCTCTCCTTCTTTCTTAGGAACTGGACCCCCAAAGGTTATCCAGGCGTGTGTCATGAGAATAACAAGACACGTCTCTGCCTTTTTTGTGGCTAAGTGTGACCCCTTGACCGATTTCTGGCCAATGAGATGTAAGCAGAAGTGCTCTTTGCCACTATTTGGGGGCGTCTTTGCCCAGAGAGGCCACTGGCTGCTTGCTTTGCTAGAATGTGGTTCTGGGGTTGGCGGAAATCGTGTGTTGACCTTGGTGGATCTGATAACCAGAGACATGGGGTAACATGGGCATCTCACTACATGCCGGGAGATACATGCCAACAGCACAAAGACCAGAAAATGCTACCAGATACAAGCAGAGAGCAGACCACAGCGACAGGCCAGATTCTGCATCCTGTTGTGCTTGTACTCAAAATGTCTTAGTCCTTGGAGGCAGCCCAAGGGGGAAGGAAGGAGTGTGTGTGTGTGTATGTGTATGCAGAATCCTGAATTGATTGTGTTTAACCCAGAATGATGGCATTTACCTGGAAGTGACTAAATGCTGTTAGGTAGATTGGGGACTTGAGAAAAAAGGAAATTAAATTGAGTTATAGAAAAATAAAAAAAAAATTATATTTCTTGCATACTCAAGTTTGTGTTCTGTGAAAATCATGTCCACTATGGAGTTTGGGTTCAAGTAGGCTCCTGGGAATCATGGCTGAGTTTTAAGCACGGCAGTGACACCGTCAGATTTGTGTTTTCTTCCAAAGTCTTTTTTCTAAGAGGTTGTGGCCACGTGATGGTCACGGATGGCTTTCGTCCTCTCGTGGAGACGCTCAGCTACCCTACACGTGTCACTACATTTCTGCGGAGTCAGATGGTCTTTTCTGAATTATTTTCTATTGTCATCATTTGTGATCTCCACTATAGCCCTGTCTTTATATATTTTCTTCAAAATAGGCTTCCAGTCAATTTTCAGAGAGAGTACTTAGATTCTCTTGGTCAAATTTAAGAACTGCAACTGGCCTAGTCCCTCACCTGACAAGGAAAACTGAAAAAATAGAGCTTGACTTGCATTTGAGAAATGAATTTTTAAAATATGCTGCCTTTTCATCCACCTTCTTTCAATTTTATTTGTTGCTAAAGTGATAGTATAAAGATATTAAACGACTTTTTAAAACCCCACTAACAATGACCTCATTTGGGATTTTTGGTTGACAGTAACAAAAAGTGAATTGAAGGAAGCTGAGATGGAGAAAGAACGTATGGACTTAAGTCCCGGAAAAATCCAGGAATGATAGCTTCAGATAAGGCTCAATCCAGAGACTCAAATAATGTCCATCTTGTATCAGCATTTCTTCATTACTTAGGTTAGTTTCCCAATGTGTGGGCATCATTTTGGAGCAGGACCAACCCTTGGAGGGCAAGACGGTCATGAGCAGCTCCAGCCCCCTACGCTATGATTTCAGCAAACTCAGCAGTAGGAGGTCTTTTCTGTCTTAATAATAATAATAATAAAAAAAATCCAAGGAAGTGATTTTCATTGGTCTGCTTGGGACCTTGCTTCTCTCTGAAGGAATTACCACGGCCAAGGTAATGAATGACCTTTGGGGGCCAGGTCCGGGGCATGTGGCTTACTTTGGTTATGGGGGTGGGTTAACCCCTAGGACCCCATGGATTAAAGATGACAGAAAGGTAGTTCTCTCTCCCCCTCCCACTCCCAAATCAAAGTGTTGTTCACAGAAGGGTAAATGAATGTTGAGTAGACAAAATCAATAGAGAGCCATCAAACTGATAATTCCATTCCCCAAACACAAGGAGCGCTTCCATTCTTCTGCGTCCCCTTTTGTCTATGTTCACGAATATTATACCTTTATTTGGTTATAATTATAACTTAGATCAGGCATCGGCAAACTACAGCCCAAGGGCCAAATGTGGCCCATCGCCTGTTGTTGTGAATAGTTTTATTGGCAGACAACCATGCCCATTCACTCACATATTGTCTATGGCTGTGTTCATGCTATAACAGCACAGCTCAGTAGTTGTGACAGAGACCATACGGTCTGTGAAACCTAAAAATATTTGCTATCCGGGCCTTTACAGAAAGACTTTGCCATCCCCTAGTATATGTTGGAACTGGAATTCTGCTTTTTTCACTTAGTTTCCTGGGAACAATTTCAGGTTTTCAGAGTCTTCATAATTATTATTATATATTTTGGCTACGGAATACCTCCATTGGGTTGAATGACTCTCCTTTACTAGTCTATCCCAGGTAGAGAGCAATACTAAAGGTTTCCTGTAGGAACCCACTGCGTCCATGCATGTGAGCAAAATGTAGAGGCTCCCTTTAGGTGCTTGCCCCGTGGCCCCTAAACTTAACTCTATGGAAGCCCTTATCAAATTGTAATTATGTTTTCCTTATATAAAATATCTCAAGTGCAGGGACAACGATTCCTTAAGCATCATATTTTCAATATCTAGCATGATAGTAGGCATTCAATTAAATATGTTGTATACTACCTGTGAATTCACAACTTCTGCTGCTGATGGTGCAAATTAAGTCACCCCTTGCCTTAGTTAAAACCTTCTGTGGCTCTTCCATTGCTCTTAGGATACAGTAAAAAAATTCTTAACATGACATACAGGTCCTGCGTAATCTGGCCTTGACTTTCTTCTGCCCTGGCTCTCTGTGCTCTAGGATGCTGGTCTATTTTCCATGCTTGCAATGTACCATGCTCCTACCTGCCTCAGGGCCTTTGCACATGCTGTCCTCTCTGTCTGACCATCTCCCACTTAGACTCCATCCCACGGAAATTGTAAATGGGATAGGCCCAGAGATCAATACCTAAGACAGACAGTGTGTAATTCTTCCTATTGGATATGCATCGTGTTCCCCTTCTTCATGATTTCATCTAAAATCTTTCACACAAAAGAATTCACTCAACAAATGTTTATGTATTACCCTGTGCCAGGACTGTTTCAGAGTTTGGGAATAATGCAGCAGTATTAGATGGGTGTAGCCCTCACTTTGTGGAGCTTGTATTCAGTGGAGGCATCAGACAAGTAATCCATCAATTATAACACTGTGACTGGTGGAGGTGCGGGAAAAGAGAATGCCGTGTGGGAGTGGAGATGGGGGAACTTGCCCAGGCTTGGGAGCTCGAGGAAGACTCTCAAAGGATGTGATATTAGAGATGACACTAGAAAGATGCAGATTTAGCAAATAAAGAAGGGGAGGGAAACGTGCCCTAGGTGGAGGCGGCAGCAGGTGCAAGTGTCAGAGATGAGAGATCAGGGATGCTGAGAGGATTTCTGATTTTGTGAGAGAACCCAGTGATGGAGGGATCCCCCAGAGGCTGGGATAGCCCCCGGTACTCTCTCTCAGAGGGGAGGTGAGGCAGGTCGGCCTCCAGGTGAACTCAGTACCTCTTTCTTACCTTCACTTCCCAGAGGCCTCCCGGTCCCACTGTGATTTCTTTTTACCCCTCCTACTCTCTCATGCTTTTACCACAATCTGATTGTTAGTGATAGGCCACGGTTAGAGTTTGAATTAATATTTTATGCTTATTTCCTGCAAACAATGACTTAGATCAGGGGTTGGCTAACTTTTCCTGTAAATGACCAGAGTGTAAATATTTCAAGCTTTGCGGGCTGTACAAGTCTCTGTCGCAACTACTGCACTCTGCCATTAGCAGGCAGCCATGGGCAGTATGTAAATGAGTGGGTGTGGCTGTGTTCCATGAAAACTTTATTTACAAACGTGGATGGAGGCCCCGATTGGGCCTCAGTTTGCTGACCTCTGACTTAGATGATCAGCAACATCTTCATTTATGTCTTGACTTATGATTTGGAAGAAAAATCTTGTATGGCAGTGTTTTTCAAACTGTGGTTTGTAGTCGCGTAAGAGTCTGTGGAGGTGATGGAAGGATGAGGGCCAGGGAGAGGGAGGCCTGACCCAGGGCAATGAGCATGTTCATGAACGTGACATTTTGAGAGACCCATCTTTGAAATCAGACCTTCTTTATATGTGCATGCACATAAATCCCTAAATGTGGTGGTCAAGAAATGGTGATTTTTTTTTCCATAGGAAAACTGAGTTTTCGTGAATAACTGTTTACTATTTCTATAAGGATAAAGTCCCAAAGGAGTTCTCTTCTAGTCTGAAGAAGTAGGAAGATCAGAATTTATTTAGTTTGGCAGTGACTTCTTGTTGGTTTCAAGAGAAAATGGTGGCTCTTGTGATGATTCAGTTTACTTTTCAGTCAAACCTAGCAATAAGGTTTTGGGTGAGGGTCAAATTCTTATTTTCTTTTCCCATGAAAGATGTTATTTGAATGACCTTCTTATTGGTGGGATCTTTGTGACGTCCTATCCAGTAGCGCGTCTTCCCCATTTCTGCAATTAGGGGTAATATTTCTCTCTTCCTTTCTGGCTGTCTCCCCCTCTCTCCTCCAGTCTCTGATTCATGAACCCTTCCCTGACTCCACATTCTAATTCTGTGGCACTCGCTCATTATCCTTTCACTTTTTCTTTAGAGCGCTGGCCACCACTTGTCGTGTTCCAGCTGGGAACGTGAGAGGGATGATTTGTTCCATGCCGCTCTCCCCTGTGGGAGAGGAGGCCCTCCGTGGTCAGGGACCACCTCGGTTTGGTTCACCACTGTACTGCTGATGCTGGATGCAGAGCCAGCGCTCAATAAGAATTCGCCAAATGAATTAGCCTTCGTGTCATTTCACTGGCATGGAATTGTAGAGAAATGTGAAGGGTACAAATGACTTAGAGGAACAGTTCCACAGTGATGTCAGTCAGGTACAACTTCTGCTACTAATAATGGACTATCGACAAATAGAGACTCAAAAGGTAAGACCTTCATGATTTACTATAGAAGAAGCTATTGAGCTACTGGAATCCTGCCTGACATCCACCCCCCCCACACCCCTTACCCAATGTTGTCATGCCGCTTACTGGCTTATTACTCAAAGCAGGATTCTCTGCCTCAGGGCTTTCTCTTGACTGGGCCCCAGATGTTCACAGGGGTTACCTGCTCATTAACACACTCTGAATTGGTTTCCTTCTCTTCCCTGTCTCACTTCCCATTCCCCTACTGCTGTATCCTGGGATCACCTGCCATGTAAATTATTCGCACCAAATGCTTGTCTCAGGCTCTGCTTCTGAAGGAATCCAATATAAAATATTTACTTAACAAGAAGCCTGGAGGGGGACAACGCCAGGGCCGGTTAACTCCGTGGCTCAGCAAGACCATCAAGCCCCCAGACTCTTCTATCCTTCCATTTCTCCCTCCTCAGCAAGTGGCTTTTCGTCTTCAGGTGTGTCCCTTTGTGACGGCAAGATGGCCACTGCAGCTTGAGATGACGCACCCTCACCTGAGCGTCCCGAGTTGGAAGTGCCGGGGTGGGAGCAAGAGTGGAGGAGCCGCAGGTGAAAGGGTCTTTCCTCACAGGCATCTGCCTTAAAACAGGAACAGCACCCTTCCCAGAAGGCACCCCTTTATGTCTCAGTGGCCGGAACTGGATCACGTGGCTAGCACTTGCTGCAAAGGAGGCTGGGAAGGTGAATCACTGGGAGTGATTCAGTCTCGAGTGGGAGGTGGGTCAGGGCGTTGGGAACAGGCATGCATAGCTACAGCATCCACAATAGCAGGGTGCATTTCCCTCTTTTTAAATCATTTTGTAGCAATGCGTGGCAAGACCACTAATCTATTTGTCAGTTAAAAGAGGGACTACAAAACCAAATGTGCCTCCAGAAAGGAATTTTAATGTGTTCATGGCTGAAAAGTTTAAATTTTACAGCAAAAGTTTGAAATCTCTGTAAACGGCAGAGAGGAAAATGTCGACATTTAAATCTGTTTCCTTAACAGATGGCTTCCAGAGTGAGCCGAGATCGGAATTCACTCTCGACTCTCAGCCACTCTCCATAAAGCTGGTTGTGTGGTTTATGACATCAGCAGAGCCCCAGAGTGAATTACAGCTTATCCTTGTATTCACTGTGGTGCCATCTATTATGCTACTGTGTGTAATGTTGATTAGGAAGGTGTCTTTGAGAAATCAGTGGAGGAAAAAGCGCTCATGTTACAGGGCTGTATTACAATATTGGGTAAAGACAAAGGTACATAAAGAGAGGGTTGGACCTTAACAGCCTTGTGCATTTTTGTGTGTCTGAGTGTGAGAAGAAAGAATAAGATTAGATCAAGTTGTCAAAAAAAGGAAGCACCCCACATTTATGAACAAAGTCTTTCCTATCCCCCTCCCCCCGCCTCAAATAATTCCTAGTTGAGATCTACGTGTCTTCTTAATAAAGCCCTGTCGCTTACCTAATGCTGGGTCTTATATACACAATTAACCAACAATTTTTGAGTCTTGAAAAAAGAGCTACCCATCACTCCTGGCCTCTGAAAGTCAAAGTCATAGGTCAAAGTTCATTACAACAAAGCCAAAGGCGTGGTCAAAATGTATTTTCTCCACTGGAATTTTTCTGGACTAGATAATGCTTGAAACAGCCATTGGTTGTAGCTGGGACATTTTTTTGGATAATAAGATTCTTCTAGAAAGGGTATTTGTGTTAACATTATTTGACCTGGAAGAGTTAAAGAGATTTACATAACTGATGTAAAGACAAGCTTCTTCCATAAACTATACACAGTGCTTCTCAAATTTCGGGGTATACCAGATGCCCGGACCTTCTGTGAACTTGCTGAAACGGTCTTAGAGGGTGGAACAGGGGTACCTATATTTTTAACAAGCTCCTCAGGGAATTCTGATACATTGTACCAAAGTGCAGTGTGACTGCCACCGAGCTTCTTTTAAAAAGCCCTCAGAATATTCTAGATGCATTTACTGGTTGCTGTGCTAGGCCTTAGGGGTTAGACCTGCCCAGTATGGTATCCATTAGCCACATGAGGTTATTTCAATTTTAATTTACATTAATTAAAAATAAATAAAATAAGAACATTTAGTTCCTCAGTTGCACTAGCCACATTTCAAGCGTTTAATAACCACATGTGGCTAGTAGCTAATGTATTGGACTGCAAAGATCTAGAACATTTTCATCATTGCATAAAATTCTATTGGACAGCACTGGATTAGACAATAAACAAAATAGACACAATTTCTGCCCTAATGGAGAAAACAGATCAGCGCCCCTCGGTCTCCCCACTCTCCCCTCCCTCCTCCCAGCCCCCAATAAACTGGCAAATCTACAATTACAAATTCTGTTTTATGAAGGAAGGGCTGTGGTCGGGCCTGGTTACATGATTTGTGGCACCCAGTGAGAAGCGAAAATGCAGGCACCTTGTTAAAAAAAGTAAGAATTTCAAACAGCTACAGCAGACCATTAAACCCAGTACGGGGCCCTTCTGAGCAGAAGTTGCACCTCCAGCCTGGCTGCAACAGACTGAAACCAAGGGGGGCTGAGGATGTCACAAATGCTCCTACTAAAAAGTGACAATCTGAAGTGGAAAAGATAAGAAAGAGCTAGAAATGCAAAGCGTGCAGGAAAAGAAGGTTTGGAGCAAAGGGAACAGCCTGCACAAAAGACCCGAGGTGGGAAAGAGGATGGCATATTCCAGAACCTGGAAGCACTGCAGAGTGGTTGAGGGAGGGAAGAACAGGAGTCAAGGCTGTAAAGCTGGTCACGTTGTGTCCTTGCAGCCGGTCGTTGTGTAGTCAACCCCAGGTCCCAGTATAACTCACTTGCATGGTTCCGCCCACGGCCTGATCTTTAAGTTTTCTTTGTGAGTTTGCGAGCATCCCTAACTAGCAAGGAATCCTTAGGAGACAGAATGAAATTCTACTTTTTATTTTTAACATAAGAGGAGACAGGCACAGGAAATTATTTGCTTTGATTCACAATCTGGTGCGGTAGCAGGTTAAGGAAATGGCTGAGGACGCACTGGGTTCTGTGCGGCACCGGCGTCTGGGAGGCCCTCCGGGATGCAGCGCCGGGAGAAGATTCGTGACTCTCCCATGTGTCGGAGAGACGCGCCGCCTCGCACACGCTCCTTCTCGAAAAGGTGTTCCATACACAGAAATGCTGATTCTCCGGCTCCCTGATGCTATATTTAGAAGTGACATTTACATTTCCACAGATCAACAGCTCCGTTTGGATACAGTTCCGAGAGCTTTGCTGCGACAGTGAATATGCTGGCTTGCATTTTTCCCTGTTTCTCTTTCTTAGCTGTTGGGAATTAGCGAAATTAGGAGGTATCTGTAATTTGGTAGATGAAAATGGTTGGGTATGATAAATTCGTACATTTCCAAAGAGGTCACAATGAACCAGTATCTTGACTTTCAAAAGGCTTGGGGGAAAATTTATCCTACATTATTTTTTCTGTCTCTTTCTCATTTAAAAAATACCTTTGTAGATTCTAGCTAAAGCATCCCCCAGCCCCTCAAATCTTTTCAATTTCTTTTTGCTAATTTTAAATCTGAGTTTCTGCTATCTTAGGTGGTTTACTGATTGATACTTCAAATTCAGAGAGAAACTTCTTTTATTCAGTAGTAAAAAATTATTTCCTTGAAGCTTTATGTCTGTGGAAGGTGTGCATGTATTATTTTGTGTCTGATGGAGTTCAAATATTCTAAGTATTACTATTTGATATAGTTCCGTCTTGGCAAAATAGCTCTCACTGGCAAAATAGTTCTCACAGCTCTTGATAACAAAGGAAAGGATCAAATATCTTACTTCCTTGTCAAGAGGGTGGAAAAAAACTGGAAACAGTAAAGATAACCATTGGCACCCATTAATCTGTAGGATTATTGATCTATCTTTGGTAGTAACATTCTTCAGCCTTCTGGAACCTGATCAAAGGGACCCCATAGAATTATGAGCATGTGTTACCATCAGAGGGCAGTGTGCACTCTTTCCACGAGCCCATAAAAATTATATGTTTTCTTGCCATAGCTAAAAGGAT
This sequence comes from Diceros bicornis minor, assembly GCF_020826845.1. Lineage (NCBI taxonomy): Eukaryota > Metazoa > Chordata > Mammalia > Perissodactyla > Rhinocerotidae > Diceros > Diceros bicornis. The sequence goes on along the minus strand of NC_080758.1, from coordinate 10,177,598 downwards.
TTGTCTGGCAAAGGGCAAACCCATTAGGCGTAAACATTCAGCATTTTTTGCTGTTGCCTGTCATAATGGAAACGATGATTTGAAAGTTCTGATTAAACCTGCAAGATTTCCTATCTAGTGTATGTCATCAAGCACATACTTTTCAAAGTTATTTCTTTTGATTTCCATCTGTGCTAAAGAGACATGAGTTAGACCTGGGATAACTTTCTCAAGACTTCAGTAGGGAAAGCTCACTTTAATCTCATTGTTAAAGCTCTCATTGGAGTATAGATGGCCATTAAGTAACAAGAAAGTCTTTATCAAAACATTATCCCAAGTTAAAAAATTAAAAAAAAAAGTCATGATTAGCCCAAAATGTGCTTGAAAGTTCTCACCCCCCAAAATCTAATGCAAACGTGAAGAATTAGTGAGTTGCCTTTTCAGTCCTGGTTTTTCTGAGATGCATAAAAAAGAAATCTCTGTATGTATGACCGTTGGTAGGCCAGTGAACAAAGGCTAGAGAACACATTTTTACAAACTTGAGTATTTGCATTTAAAATATGGTCTACTGTTACTTTGCAGAATATCGGAATTTGATTCATCTGTGGGCATAAAATCATCGTGTTGGAGAGAGGACGTGGAACTGGCCAAATTACGATTGCGTCGATGCCTGAACCGACATCGGCTCCTGGTTCAGGTGAGACATTGTAAAGGAAGGGTCTGGTAGACTCGTCTTTCAAAAAATTCAGCAAATAAATTGTTTGCTTTACAACTGCCAGGCGCAGTTGCGTCTGGCAGCGTTGTTTTTCTGCTGACTGCGACAGATTGAGCTCTTCTGCCGGAATGTCTCTAGAGGGCAGTAAGGATTCGAGGCTCTTTCCATAATTTTCTGAAATGATGGATCATCGTGGTGCAGCTGCAACGGTTAGGGAGGGCTGCACATGCTCTGGGCTGGAGATAGTGGCGAACATTCCAGAAAGGAGCCACGGCTGCTGCTTCTTGTTATGTCCTTCAAGCCGATACTCTGTGATAATTTCCTCCTTTTCAAAAAGAAATGCCTGGATTTATTAATAGAGTATAGCTCTAGATACAACATATGTGTATTAATGGTTGATGAAGGATTTAAAAATTACATGGCTTCTGGGATGGTGCCTTGGATGGCTGGGTAAAGCCAGGAATGGTTAATCCAAACAAAATAGCTGGGAAAGAAAAATTCGTATAACCCAGTGGCATTTTGCTCCCAGGGGACATTTGGAGACATTTTTGATTCTTACAACTGGTGGGTGCTACTGGCATCTGGTGGGTAGAGGCCGGGGACACCGCTCAAGACCCTGCAGTGCACAGGACAGCCCCACAACAGAGAATTATTCGGTCCAAAATGTCAATAGTGCAGAGGTTGCGAAGCCCTGATGTAAACAATCGGGTAGCCAGGAAGGGAATGTGAAAATAGATTATAGGAAGCTAAAGCGAATCGAGTTTTTATTTTCAGTGTGTTAGACTCTGAAGATGAAAAGTCTGTGATATTCAGGATTGTTGTGTGTGTGTGTTTCCTAGTAACGCGTTACGTTTTGAGACCCAAGCAAATCTGAGCACACTTGGTAAGAGGAGACATTTAGGTGGATCTGCAGAGGGGCGGGAGAATGCCCTTTAGCGTGTGCTGTGGATTTGGGGCTGGTCTTTGCTGCAGTGCCCGAGATGCGGGGCCTCTAGATGCTGAGGTTTTTTTAAACTGCAGGTTCAGCATAGGAACGCTCATATGCCCCTGCAGAAACGTTCTCTCGGGCAGGAGGTCCTCAAAATGGGATCTTTTGCAAATGGCAGACTTCGGTTGGGTGTTTCTATGGCCGTGGCTCTCAAGCAGGGGTGGTTTTGTCCCCAGGGGGACATTTGACAATGTCTGGAGACATTTTCGGTTGTCACAAATGGGGGTAGTGTTAGTGGCATCTATTGGGAAGAGGCCAGGGATGCTGCTCAAGGTTGTGCAATGCTTGGGACAGTCCCTCCCCTCCCCCACACAGAATTATTGGGCCCACAATCTCAGTAGTGCCGAGGTGGAGAAAGCTTGCCCTGTGCTTTCTGGTTTTGCATAATACACTTTCCTTTCCTTCCTACCTCAGAGTCAAAAATGCTCGCAGTTATGAGAGTTTCCTATCCTCTAACGTTCCACAGAGGACTTGCTTGTGGGAGCCAGGAGTGGGAATTGCATCCATGTTGTTTGTAAGGTTAAGTCTTGTCTTGCCAGGCATTTAAAGGGACATCTCTGTGCCCAGAGGTTAGCATTTAGAGAAAGCAAGTTGGGAACGTGCAACAGTCTTGGAAACTGAATTAATTTTAAGAAGACTCAGGCACAGGGCCAGTTTTGCAAGAACTAGAAGGTGACACGGCTTCACAGAAATACCCAGGGAAGAGTGGACGTGATAACCTGTCAGGAGACAGGCAGGAAGAATAAAGACACCATGAGGCCGGGGTGAAAAGCTTGCAGTCAGGAGTTAGACTGAACGGGGTTTGAAGCCCAGCTCCACTATTTACTAGCTCTGTGGTTTGGCGCAAGCCATTTCACTTCTCCCAACTGTAGCTTCTGCATCTGTAAAATGGGAATAATAATACTCTTTAATTTAATTTTAATTAAATTAAGGCTTTAAATGTGATAGCGTATTAAAGAGCTTTGCAGAATGCCTGGTATCTAGCGAGTGCTGAATAAATGCTAGCTATTTTATTATTATTATCATGATCACTGTCAACATCATTTGCAGTGATCCAGAATCTTCATTTGTGCAGAACTAAGATTTTATGTGTCCAAAGGCATTGTTTATTCCCCCTTTTTTTAAAATCTGAGAAACTAGCATTTTAATTGTATGATTTTTGGGGCGTCTCTTTTATATAGCTTTTCTTGTATTCTGAAGTTTAGTCTGCATAATGGAAACAATTTAAACCATTAGGCAAAACATAATTGTTTTGGTTATTTGCTTACTCAAATAGAAGGAGACATATTTCTTTTTTGCTGTTTAGGTTAAAATGATCAGGAATTAAACAAATAATGGAGGGAGGTGAAAAAATTTTCCTGACAGGTCGCACTAGAATTTCTCTAAGATATAAAAACTGTCTTTGGGAAAATAATGGGAGATGTCCATGGGGCAGAAGTTGGGACCCTGAAAATCTTAAAGTTGTTGAGAAATGAGGAGGAAAGGGCAAATGTTCTCTGTGCGAGACAAAGAGAAGAATTTGCTTGTTTGGCTTGTGAAGGAGGTGGGCAGACGAGAGAGAGAAGGGAGGAGGGTGACAGGGGCCAGTGCTAGGGATGGACATGTGATCCAGGGCTGGTCAGTCAGGGGAGAGCATCTCCCCTCTCCAGAGAACAGCTCCGGGATGAATGTGTGGAGTGAATTGGCGTGAATCCTAGAATATTTACTGGAGCAAATGGGAGCATGATGTTCTCTCTCTCTCTGCTGGACATGAACCATAAGGATATCAGTTTGGGGTTGCCAGCAGCCATTTTGTCACCATGAGGTGCAAGCCTGAATTGGAATGGAGCTAACTCAGGGGGAAGTAGAACCCAGAACAGGGGTAAGATTAAATCCTGATGATGTTGGTTGAACCCCTGAATCCAACAGTCAATTTTCTTTTGTGCTGAAGCCAGTTTGAGTTGATGTTTCTGTCAGTTGAAACCAAAGAAGTGCATGCTAACACAGGGAGGCTTCCAGCTAATACACAGTATAGGTAAGAACAAAGCAGGTCTGACTCTGAAGTCTGGGCCATCTTACTACAAGGCAATTACCCTGTTACATTAGGAGATAAGAGGATTTAAACTCATTTTTCTTATCACTAAAACGGGAAGGTTGGGAGTAAATAGCCTGAGATATTCAGACTCTCAGGCTATTTGAAGTTAAAAACAAGGAAGCCAAGGCAATTTTAATTTTCCAAACGCCTGAATTGAAATCCTAGATTTATGTAGCATAGGGACCCATAAATTAACTGGAATATCACATTTCTTCACTTTTTGCTTTGGACTTACAACTCATTGAGGGGATACCAGTTAGCTAATGCTAATCAGAAGATTTCATGTGCAATGCTACTAACTAATTTTTAAAAATAGAATATAAATCATTATTTTAGAAATCCATCTTAGTAGATACAAACTTTTGAGAATATTGGAGTCATTTAAAAAAAATGAGCTATTGGGGTGAAAAGGTTAGGAGACTGGGTCCTTTAGGTCAAACATAGACGGCAGAACATTTTCAGTAACACAGTCTGTCCATCAGGATTTAAAATCTGTGTTCCTCCATCTCTCTGTCCCAGACTGTAACAGGTTGGTACGCTCTGTCTTTAACTTCACGCAAAAACAATTCATTGAAATACTCTTCTTCTATCTTTAAAATATTTTTGTGGTGGGCTATTAATCACTCACTCATTCTTTCAACAAATCACTATGCAACTTCATTCGTTCACTCACTTATTCCACAAATGTTGATTCCTTGACTACTCTGTGTCAGGCTCTGTTCTGGGTGCTGGGAATGAACAAAACAGAAAAACAAACAGAAATGGCTCTGCCTAGGGGACAGATAATGATAAAATGAGCAAGTAAAATATGTAGTATGTGAGATGTTGATACGTGCAGTGGAGATAATAAAGCAGGAAAGGAGAGGAGTTCTGGGTGGGATGCCACTTGAAGTTGGGTGGTCAAGGATGCCTCAGTGATAAGGGGATTTCTAAACAGAGACCTAAAGAAGGCGAGGGAGGGGCCGTGCAGATACGTGGGAGAAGAGTGTTCTAGGCAGAGGAAATGGTAAGTGCAAAGGCCCTGAGGCAGCATGCACCTGGGCATGTTCAAGAAATACTCAGGCCAGTGTGGCCAGAGTGGAGAGAGAGAGGAGTTCAGCCAAAGGCAATGAGGTAAGAGAGTCACAAAGCATGGGTGACAAGGGGAGACCACCAGGGCCCTGGAGGGCAGGGGTTCCCCACCTCGGCACTGTTGACATTTGGGGCCAGGTCATTCTTTGGTGCGAGGGCTGTCCTGTGCATGGGAAGATGTTTAGCAGCATCCCTGGCCACTACCCACCAGACGCCAGTGGTACCACTTCTTCTGACTCCAAGTGGTGACAACCAAAAATGTCTCCAGGCATTGCCAGATGTCCTCTGGGGGGCAAAATCGCCCCAGCTGAGAACTGCTGTGGGCATCCTGAGGACATTGGCCGCTACCCTGAGTGAAACGCGAGGCCTGGCAGAGTTCTGAGCTCAGGAGGAACATGACCTGACGTGGGCTAGAGGCCTGCCTTGCCTGCTGGTGGCGAGCAGGGGAGGGTGGTCGGTAAGAGATCAAAGGGGGGAGCCAGAGGGCCCGTGGGGAGGCCACCGTGATGTCCTGGCAGGAGCAACACGGAAGCCCTTCATCTCTGGGGCACCGGGGGACGGGGAAAGGACTGAAGAGCGCGGCTTCTTCAGGGGGATGCTGGCCCTGGTGCGGACAGAGGTGCCTCCTGGCGCCGCCGTGGGCACATCGTCAGGGCACCTGTGCTGCTCATCGGCCTGCTTTGTTCCGAGCTGCGTTTTTCTTGTCATGGGCCAGGCCTGATGTGGCCAAGGAGACCGCTCTCATTTGTACCAGATAATAGAGAGCTGGGTCTCGTGTAGGAAAGACTCAATTCCTAGGCCAGCACGTGTGGCTGGTGTGTAGGACGGAGATTCCACATGTTATGAAACACCTGTGTGACAAGGCAGAGGTCACTTTCCCACGGGCACACAGGCAGAGTGTTTCTGTCACAAGAAAAGCCACACTAGGTTATCCCGGCTCACGGTGCCCAATGGGTAAAGGTAGGGGCTAGCATCCCATTCAATCATTCAGTCATTCAACAAACATTTCCTGAGCACCTCTCATGAATAAGGCGAGGGTCTGCTGAAGCTTGGAGGTTAATCAGACAGGGACTTTATCCTCAAGAAGACTGCAGAGGGCCGGCCCCGTGGCTTAGCGGTTAAGTGCGTGCGCTCCGCTGCTGGCGGCCGGGGTTCGGATCCCGGGCGCGCACTGACGCACCGCTTCTCCGGCCATGCTGAGGCCGCGTCCCACGTACAGCAACTAGAAGGCTGTGCAGCTATGACACACAACTATCTACTGGGGCTTTGGGGGGAAAAAAAAAATAAAATTATAAAAAAAAAAAGACTGCAGACGGTGGGCTGTCCTGAGCGTCATGCGACGAGCAGGACTCCCAGCTTTAACAGTACCCCCCTTTAAACCACATGTCCTGTCATGTCACGGGCCTGCACAAAACCCCCCTGGCTCCTCATCTCACTCAGAGTAAATGCCCAAGTCCGTACAATGCCCTACTCAGAGGTCGGCAGCCTTTTCTTGTGAGGGGCCGGAGAGGAGATATTTTCTGTTTTAGGGACCACATGGTCTCTGTTGCCACCATTCAATTCTGCTGTGGTTTGAAAGCAGCCATGGACAAAATGGAAACAAATGGGTGGGACCGGTTTCCAATGAAGCTTGACTTAACGGAGGGTGAAATTTGAATTTCATGTAATTTTCACATAATAAAATATTATCCTTTTTTTGATTTTTTTCAGCCTTTTAAAAGTATAAAAACTGCTGTTAGCTCCTGGGCCGTACAAGGGAGTTGCTGGATTTGACCGGTCCACCTCTTACATAGAACATAACAAAAGAGGGAAACCCTACCCTCTCCAAAAAAATCCCATAAATTCCCACTTTTCTGTCTTTAAGATGAAGGACACCACCCTGGAGATTTGAGGACTTGGTTTGATTAGCCCTGCAGGAATTAATCTGCCAGTGCCTGACTTCTTGGCCACACCATCTCTGCCGCTGTTCCTCGGCCCTGTGTTGGAAAGCAACCATGGACAACACATTAACGGATGGGCGTGGCTGTGTTCCAATAAAACTTTATTGACAAAAACAGGCAGATGTGGCCCACTGGTCCTGGTTTGCTGGCCCCGCCCTACATGATCTAAACGTGGCCGTCTCCTCACTTTAACGTCCTCTTCTACCTCACTCCCCTCAATTCGTTCTGTCCATACAGGACTTCTGTTGCTCCCCGGGCTCACCGAGCATGCTCCTGCCTCGGGGATTTGGCACCTGCTGTTGCATCAGCCTGAAATGCTCTTCTCCATGGCATCCCCATGGGTCACCCTTCCCTGCATTCCTCTGTTACTCAGAGATGTCTTCTCTGACTAGACTATAAGATAGCAAGGCCCTTCATCCTGGTGTGCCCCATTCCCTTACCCTGCTCTGTGATTCTTCACAGCACTTCTTGTCATATATATTTATTGTCTCTCTCTCCCCTAGGATGTGAGTTCCACGAAGGAAGGAACTTAATATTGTTCCACTGCTGTCTTATCCTCAGTGCTTAGCAAAATGCCTGGTATATAGTAGGTGTTCAATTAATGTTTATTTTATTTTATTTTATTTTATTTTATTTATTTATTTTTTTTTGTGAGGAGGACCAGCCCTGAGCTAACATCCAATGCCAATCCTCCTCTTTTTTGCTGAGGAAGACTGGCCCTGGGCTAACATGCATGCCCATCTTCCTCTACTTTATATGGGACGCCGCCACAGCATGGCCTAACAAGGGGTGCGTCGGTGCGCACCCGGGATCCGAACCGGCGAACCCCGGGCCGCCGCAGCGGAACGTGCGCACTTAACCGCCTGCGCCACCGGGCTGGCCCCAATTAATGTTTTTTTTGAATGTATAAATAAAAATATTTCCAGTTCTGCTCTTTGAAACCAGACTGCAGTCTCTTGTCTGAATCCATGCAGGAGATTTAACGTTTCTTTTACTTAAAATTCTCAGCTGCCTGGTCTCCCTGCTCATGGAGTCACGGGGTATTCTACAGCAACGTTAGCAACGGAAATATGATGCATGTCACAAATGTAATTTAAACTTTTCTAGCAGTCATATTAAAAAAAGTAAAAAGAAAAAAATGAAATTGATTTTAATAACATTTTATTTAACCTAATATATCCACAATATAATATCAAGATGTAATCGATATAAAAGTTATTAATGAGATATTATACATTTTTTTTGGTACTAAGTCTTCAATATCTGATGTATATTCTATACCTGCAGTGCTTCTCAATTCTGATTACAGTCATGTACCACATAACGATGTTTTTGTCAATAACACCACATATATGACGGTGGTCCCATAAGATTAGTGCCATATAGCCTAGGTGTGCGGTAGGCTATACCACCTAGTTTTGTGTAAGTACACTCTATGATGTTCCTACAATGACAAAATTGCCTAGTGACGCATTTCTCAGGATGTGTCCCCATCATTAAGCGATGCATGACTGTAGTCACATGTCGAGTCCTCACTCACCATATTGGCTAGTGGCTACCATATTGGACAGCACAGGACTATAGGGTTTTAGTTCAGGACATGAGAGAATAGTGCCCTGGTGACTCATAAGCAGTTCTTCAAGCAGCTAAATATCTGATTTTGGCCAACCTTCATTGTGTTTTAGTCTGCCACAGTTTTGGGATAAACCATCCTTGTCAAGATTTATTGGTACTCAGGGGAAAATCAAGTTTTCTGAGGCATAATGCAGCACCATAAATTAAAACAAATCCTTTTAAAAAATTATGATGTTACATCATAGTTTGATGTAATGTAATGTGAGAGGGTGTAATTTTTATTTTTGTAATATTTCCTCAATATAAAGCAGGAAGCCAATCTGAGAAGATTTTCACCATCCAGGACCTCAGAATCTGGGCCACGATTCAGTTGGCCACATTGGTGTGCCACTGCTCAGATGTTGGGGCAGGAGTTTCCAGCTGAGTCCTTAGTCCTGTTTGGTATGGCTCTTGTGTGGTCCATTTGGATTCTAGGCTTATTTTAAGAATCTTCCAGGAATTAAGAGGGAAATGAAAAGAGGTGTTTGCAACCTAATCCACTCTACAGGATTATATGATTTTGGAACCAGAGTCCCCACTGGTTCACGTGGCATGACTGGCAAATAAATTTCATCTCAAACGCAAAGTGAGATTGGTTTTTAATGGTTGTCTGTGGTCCTGTGTTAAGAAAACTTCTGAGGATGCCTCTGGACTCATATGAGAGAGTACCTTATTCAACCAGCAATGTTTGCTGTGGGCGTGGGAAAGGGAGTTGCAGTTTATATGCTGTGTATTTGACCTTCCTGACCTAAGGTGACTATTTCTTGCTTCCGGGATGGGCACAAAACAGGAGTTTCATTTTCTGGGGTAGGAACAGTGCGAAAGTAGGGGCGAGGGTCCTACAGATAGGTGGAACTGAGAGGCCAGCTTTCCCGAGGCAGCTCAGTTGGTTGGAAAGCTTGAACTGTGGTCAGTGCCTTACTGAGCTTGTTGTGTGGGGAACAATGCCCAGTGCCAAGTCTGGAGGCTGAGGCTGAGATGAGCATCAGTCTGGAAGCCAGGAGGATTGAGAGAAGAATGGGGTATTTTATACAGAATAATTGGAGCAAGCAGTTCTGACTGGAGAAGGAGAGCTGGTGGGGCAATGAGTTTCATCTCGTGGTAATCCAGATTGCTTAGTAGTGTCTGCCTGGAGCTCTGTGTTAGAGGGACGCTGAGATTGTGCCAGGATTTAGGGAGATGGAAAGTCATGATTGATTGGAAATGTCTGCCATGAGTGTCGAAGTCATGCAAGAAAGCGCATGTGCTACATATACAATCTCCAATTTAGATGCATGATTGTGCCAGGGTTCGAGAGTCATGATTGATTGTTAATGTCTGATATGGGTGTAGGAGTTATGCAAGACAGCACACGTGTTATCTACCGGCAACCTCTGATGTAGAAGCATGGCGTAGTGATGGCATAAACTCATTCCCTGGTTGTCTTTGACAGGTGCATGTTTTGTTTTCTCTCTTTACATTTACATTATTTGTCTATTTAACAGATGCCCATTAGTTGTCTAAGTCTGTGCTGGGGTTAAGCCATACTCATTCAGTAATAATAAGATGAGTCTCTAAAAAACACAGGGAGTCAGTGGTAAATGCTGTCACGTAGGTGGAGGAACCGGGCCACAGGAGTTTAAGAATGGCTCCATGAAGGAGGTGGCATTTGCCCGGAGTGCTGAAGACAGGGCAGATTTTCAACATGTGGGAATGAGGGCGACAGCATCGGGTGGAGGGGACAGAGCAGCAGAGGTCGTGGCAGGAAAGCATGAGTGGATATGGGAAGAGCGAGTAGCTGAAATTTTGCAGGAGTGAATGCTGCATAGACAGAGCAGAAAGAGACAAGACTAATGAAGTTGAAGGGGGGAGATTCTGGTGGGCTTCAAATGCCAATTCAAGAACCGGGACTTGACACACTGACCGCATTGAGTGATATGGACGCTTCAGCAGCCTCTGTAGTGTGGCTGGAGGAGACGCTGGGTGGGTGCCTCTACCACCTGGCCTTTCGCCATCAGAGCTCAAGACCTCAGAGCCTGAAAAAGTTTGTGATTTTCAAGAGCACGCAAATGTGTGACAGCATAAAAATAATATTAATCATGGAATGTTCCTCATTCTTTCCACATTCCTTGCCTGCTAAAGAAGACTTTAGCTTGGCTTGCTTCTGTCTCTTCCCTTTTCTGCCCTTCAGAGAGGGTCTTCTGTCACTTGGGTCTTTGTGGCAGAGAATAAAGAGGAAAAAAAGGAGGAAGACAAGAATGGGTGTTCAGGTGAATTGAGATAGAGGAAAGTTTCAGAGTGGTTTGAGGTGAGAATCTGGGCTGTGTGTGGCAGGAGGGCACACGGGAAAAATATTTAAAGGGTTATTTCTTGCAATCAAGAAATACAAATAAAGGACTGGCGTAATTCTGAAACCACTTTTGTTTGTGTGCAACATGTTTTTTTTAACTGTGACGCAGACAGGGGCTGCACAGGATGGGTCCTGGGTCCCAATTTCAGAAGCATTATCCATGAAGGTCACCTTGGGTCATGCTTTAGGTTCTCATCAACCACTTGGAAGACTCTCATCCTATACAGGATTTGGATTCTAAAGTCATCCCCGAAGGGAAAATTCTCAGAGTCAAAACTCGCTCTGAAAAATCCCCAAACTATAAGATAAAAACGCAGCCTCTTTCAGTGAGTCCAGGCGAGCCAGGCTTCTTCCAGGGTTAGCGCAGATCACAGCTTCTTTGGTGGAACTCCGGATGAAAGAGTTGGCCTGCATTTAGGGGCCATGTTGTATGAAAAATTTGCACTAAATCTATGCGCAGCAAGATGAGATGCTGACTTGTGGGAAGGATGTGGGGATAAATGACAGAGGGAAGCTCATTCTCACACCTGTTCTGGGCACACGCTCACTGAGGGAAATGGGGAGCAGACTCACCGGCATGCATGGTTTTCTTCCTTTCTGCCTCTATCTCAGTTGGCCTAGCACGTATCATCGATGTGGCAGGAGTTCAACGCATGTAGGACATGATTCCATGGCATGGCTTTATCGTGAACAATCCAGGATGGCTTCATAAGACTGTGACATGCAGGGGGAGATGGTTCAGGAAATCCCCACTGCAGGCTGCCCACAGTCCATCCCGTTAGCATGGAGAAGAGCCCGCAGGATGGTTTTGGTGGTTGGGGAGAAAAGTTAACTGGAGTTCAAATGTATTCTTTGCTTCTGGTGCTGGTTCCTAGATTCTAAATAAATACAGCCCTGGGATGCAGACAGCATGACAGATGCCAAGGCATCACGTGTGTGTGCCCTCCCTCTGGAAGCCAGCTCATAATTTCTCATTAGTGAGAATAAGTGAAAAGATTACTGTTCCGGCAGAAGCCTATTGAATATGACAATGGTAGTACCTCCTCCCCAACGCATGCTCAGATTGAGGCTGGAGACCAAACCTTGTGCCGTCTTGCCCCAGCCCAGGGATGTGACATTCTGGAAATGGCATAAACTCTGCACGACCACAGAGAAAGGAAGAACCTATCTGCCCCCCAGAACATCGGAAATGAGCGGGTGAAGTGTGCTCTTCACAGCTAAAGCCATTGAGATAACGGCCCTATTGTTTTCCTGCCAAATTTGATGTGACCAGTTGGGAGGTATCTGGCAAATTTTTCCCTATATTCTGCCTTTTTCTGTTCTCTCAGTTCACTCCAGCCTTTTTCTTTCACTTTGTGAGTTCCCTTCTGTCTTGCTTTTTCCTCCTGAGCTGCCTTTGTGTGGCTGCCAAAGGAAGGCTCGCGCTTTCGAGGGGAGGAGAGGGTAATGTGCTGCCTTCAAGGCCGACATTTGCTCTATGGGTTCCTTGACAGAGGGACTATTAGATGCATGTGACAAGCATCTCCCCGCTGTCAGAGGCTCCCACCGTCCGGCTCTTCATCAGGCCATGTCACAAAGCCTGCGGAAGCTCGACATGGTGAGCAGCAGGTGTCCTGAGAAGTTGGCTTTTTGGGGGTAGGGAGAGCTGGAAAAAATGAGCCCACTTGACTACACCTTGATAGTCAGCAAGGGCAGAAAGTTTTTTTTTTTCTTTTTTAGATGTCCTGACTTCTTTAGATTTCAATAGTTTATATGCTGGTTAGGCTGGAACCTATCTAGACTTTCCACGCAAATTCTGTCAATGGGTCTAATTTTTTGTATCCTTGGATTTAGGGAATTGTGTCCAGCGGCGATATTAAAACTACTAAACCATAGGCGCCAACCGATCAGAAGAGAAACCCAGTCAATCAGAACAGATGCTGGAAATGAACAATTGGCACCGCCTTGGCAGGGTATACCACCTGAATGTGGCCTTAAATCTACTCTAGGCTGCCCATGCGTTCTGTGCCATTTAATCACATAGCTGTCTTAGGTAGGGACTAGTGGGGTCTGTCATGTGTGCTTTTAACATGTATCAATTAAAATTATACAAAGCCAAGGAGGACAAGAGAAAAACAATCTAAATAAATCTGGTGAATACACTCACCAGTCCACCTACCGCTTTTTGCTCCAGACTGAGCGTGAGATGGGAAACGAGAATTTGCTGTTCCTTCAGCTGGTCTCAGTTCTTGCATTTCACTCAAAGAGTGGGCAGCTCACCCTGTTTGCTGTGGTTCTAGCATTTAAAGAGGCATATTGGTCATATAACATGGCCTTTAAATGTAAGTGAGCTGTAGAGTGATCCAGAAGAGCGACCATCTGTTTCAATTCTGTAGGAAAAACGGTCTGTGTTGGGCTTCCTGGGAGGTGGTGTATAGGTGTAGATGGTGTGTAGGTGTAGACATGACATCCTTTTCAGGATAATTTAGACCATGTGTGATTTACACTTTTTGTGCTGCCTTTAGAACCCGACTCCTGTGCAAGTTGCCACTTCACTGTGTTTGCATCTTGTACTTAGCTGACCAGCCCACCTTCAATTTAGAGAGTGTTGTAAAGCTGCTTTCTAGGAAAATGAAAGTCAGCCTAAAATCATGCAAAAGGATCCTCTTCTTAAGGTCACTAGTTATTTCTTGGGGTTTCTACACCAAATAATCTCCATATTTCATCATTCTACCCTGTCTACACTGTCATAATCCAAGATAACCCCAAGTTTCTGATGGTTCCTAACATTGTATCCATAGAGTAGAAATAATATGGATCGTGTGTTCGACATCTGGATCATCCATTCCACATGTCCCAAATGAATTTCTTAGTCCCTTAACATCTGGGTTTCCCACTTACAAACAAATCCAAAATTACACATTACAAATTAAACTTTCATCCAGATAAATTGTCTTATAAATCTGGAAGGAGGCTGATTTTAAATTCAGTTGCAGCAACAGCTATTATAGAGGTGTCTACTCCATTTTTTATTTATTTATGTTTTAGCTTGAATATTTTGGGCAAATTTGCTTTTAAACCTTGTCAGCTATCTAAAATTTTGATCCTAAGTGGATTCCAAACAGAATGTATTCAAAAACAAAATCATGTGTATCATCTGTTTGCTGAACAACACTGGGTCTTTCAGAATTAAAGCATCCATTTATTATTTATCTACTTTAAATCATAAGAAATTGGATAGAATTCCTTTTTTTGACTCCCAAGTGGATTTCATAGCTAAAAAAGTAGCAGTAAATACAAAAGGACAGGGAGAAAATTTAGTTTCTCAGTACTAAGTGCTGTACAAGTCACCAGTATTCAATAAGGCTTGTCGATTTGATTTAAATTGAAAAGAGAAATGAATAATTGGCATTTCTTATATTCGTGACTACTGTGAAGACCAAAATGCAATTTCTGATGAAGTTGAATAAAGGTCAAACTTTAAAAGGTAATTGTATATATTTTGAAGTAATGGGACCAGCAATGTTGCAAATATGATACAAGGAGTACACATCTATAATACAGAAATTGTCACCTAATCTCTTCAATAATAACAAAAACTTAAACATGGACTAGAATAAAGTATGAATCCAGGTGGAGCTTAGGTATTTGTCTTCTTAGAAAGCTAAGGTCATCTTGACTAATACTTCTATATTGCTAATTAGGATGGTTTCTGTTTGTGAGGTAATTAACTAGTTTGAAGAATAACTTTGAAATCCACACATTTATATATTGATTTTCCTTAAAAATAAATTATAATTAAGAACATTTCTTTAAAAACACACACACACAGGGGCCAGCTCCGTGGTGTAGTGGTTAAGTTCCGCTTCAGCGGCCTGGGGTTCCCGGGTTGCAATCCTGGGTGCAGACCTGTACACCACTCATGAAGCCATGCTGCGGTGGCATCCCACATATAAGATGGAGGATGATTGGCACAGGTGCTTGCTCAGGGACAATCTTCCTCACAAAAGAAACAAAAGCAAAAAACAAACAAAAACACACACACACACCCACAAAACTTTACTCCACTTCCTGATGAATAGGGTCCGTTAGTTCAGTCTCTTTCTTGCTCACACGGTGAGTCATGGAAATGTTTGGCACGTGTTGATTCAGAGGGGGTCGTTAGTGTTGGATAATGTTTGTTCTAGAGGACAGCAAGCAATAGCCTTGATCTTTTCTCTGAAATTCCTTCCTCCCACCCTCCCTCTCTGCCTCCCTCCCTCCCTCCCTTCCTTCCTTCCTTCCTTCCTTCCTTCCTTCCTTCCTTCCTTCCTTCCTTCCTTCCTTCCTTCCTTCCTTCCTTCCTTCCTTCAGTTTCCGGAAAAGGGAAGCCACGGTAGAATTTGTCTACCATGGGCTGGATACAGGAGACATCTGGAGGTTCCTGCCCACTTTCCCGCTCACTCCTCCTCTGGCCATACCCAAAGTTCTCACACCCTCTTACATCTCCTTGCCTTTGCCCATGCCATTCCCTCCTTTGGGAATGTTTCGGCTCACTCTCTCTTTCTGGTTAAATCCTACTTGACTTCAATCTACAGCTTAACCAATAGGCAATTAGGTGCCTCCAGGCAGATTTAGGTGCCCACCTTGGCGTTCTCCTTGCCCTCAGGAAATATTTTGGTGGTAACACATTGGTGAGTATTATGCTACCAGTGCATCTCCCCACTTAATCTGTGTTCTTTTGAAGGGCAAGAAATTTGTCTGTCATCTCATTATCCCCAACATCCAGCACAGTCTAGAAGGTGGTGAGGCTCAGTTAGATATTTTCATCAGTGTAATAAATCGTCTCTCAAATGCTTCTATTTTTGCAGTGGGGGAAAGTGTCTGGAGGAAGGCATGTCAGCACACTGTGGGGGGAATGAGCTGTGCAGGTTTTGCCAGCAGTGTAGTGCTTTGTTTCGTTGCTTTGGTTTCTTTTCCACAATGATGTTTAATTTCTTTTGAATATCAAATAACATTTTAGAGGGCATTTGGGATTTTTTTGTTGTTAAAGGGAGCAGTCCCATATTTTGAATATAAGAAAATATTTGGAAATATTTCTTTTAATCATAATAACAAGTAACATTTGTTGAGCACTTACTGTGACCCAACAGCCTTGCCAGAATGGATTGCTGCTACTGAGTGCCCAAAGGTCACTATTTACATCTGGCTTGGGTGCATTTGATTGACTGGAGATGAGTCACACGCCTGCACCTGAGCTGCAAAGGAGGCTTGGAATGTGAGTAGAATTTTAGCCTTTATATTTGTAGGCGATCGCTACTTCTCATCAAGACTCATTAGTAGGAAGTCATCCGTGTAGATGAAAGAAGGTTCATATTTGGGACAGACAAGGAAGCATGGCAAATGCCACTAAGTCTTATAAGTTGTAGCAGGTGCTCTCAGTGTCCCATTCCAATGCCCATGCCCTCACCACTTCATTGGACCCTGGCCCAAATTTCAACAGCCAGGACCTGCATTTCTTTGCCAAAGGACTTTCTCTCACTGTTTTACACTGGATGCCAGACTTGCTGAGAAGGTTTGATCTCCAAGTACCCACCATGATAACTGTGTTGATAACAAACCCTGTATTGGCTGCCTCCCCTTTCCTGTCTCATGTCCCCACTCCCCTACTGGTGTTTCCTGAGATTATATACAAAATAAACTATTGCCATACACTCTTCCCTGGACCAATCGTGGCCAGGGGAATGGAGAGCTCTGATTGGGTCAGCCAGGGTCTTGTGTCCACCTCTGTAACCTAGACCTGGGCTAAACCTCACTTATAACATGTAGACCACAGATGGTAGAGGCCTTGTTTTCCAAAGGAGATATTAGAGGCAATTACCAAAATAAAAGAGAATAGATTCTGAGTGAAACAAAAGAAGAATACCTCACTATTGGTCAGCAGAAGAGACAACTCCATTGGGAGAAAAAGAAACCAACAAAAATTTGAAATTGCAAGTTAGAGAAGAAAACAGGAAATCAGGAACAGCTTTGGTGTAAATTTAGATCTCCCACAAATTCCTCAAAACAAAGTTTGGGTGTAGAACTGCGGGACAAGTGAAAGATTCCAGAAAAAAATGAGGGAAGAGAAATGGCCAGAATGTTAGGAGAACTTGTAGAGTTTAGAGTCACAGAGGCCAGAGCAGGGAAGAGCCGCAAGAAAGGACTAGAGTCAAATGCCACTGAGAGAACCAGAGGGGAATTACCGAGGACAGTAGTGAGGAATGAGGAGTGGGGTAGGACGCTGGCTTAACAAAATGGTGGCAGGTCTGAATGGAAGGTAACTGTGCGTTCCCAATTCAGCTCTTACACGTTTCTCCCGCTGAATAATCTAGACCTAAGTGTAAGTTTTGTCAGCCATGGTTCTCTAAAACAGGAATTGCTAAGAATAATAAAACTCTTACATTAAGAGCCGTGAACTTACAGGAAATTATTGAAATGTGCTTAACTCTTGATCCTCAAAGTTTTTAGAATGCTTAAACTGTTTTATCATAATTTTACATCTTCTCAACAAAATATTTTGAGATAAAAATTATTATGGAAGATGCCATATAAAAATAAATTGGTTTGAAATGGCAGAGGCTTTAAAAGATTATAATAGATTGATAAAGTGGGTCACCTCTTTACGTGTTTGGCATGATGCCCGGAGAAAGAAAGTAAAAAAGTAAGAAAGAACAAAAGTTGGGATACCCAAGGAAGCGTTTTGGCTGAGAAAGGCAACCACACTAATATTCAATGAGAATGGTGACCTTTCAGCTTTCAAAGAGTGACCTTTGTCTTCACGCTCAAAATATATCCTGGTGGAAAACACTCCAAGATTTTTAAGGTTTATGAGAGCTAAGAATAGTGTGCAGGTGCCCGTGTGCGTGCAAGTGTGTGTGTGTGTGTGTGTGTGTGGGCTGATGTAGAAATAAAAAAAAGCACATTATGAACATATGATCATCTTCACTTAATGTTCCAGGAAAGATGGGAAATGTAGTAAAAATAAGAACCTTAGCCTTTGGGCAGTTGGTACCAGTCTAGGAACTTCTGCTGGCTGTCAATATATTGATGCTTCACTTTACACACCTGGTGAAATCTTCCAACGCCAGTGAATGTACCTCTTACCAGCATGAACTCTTTTTTAAAAAAAATATTTACTTAAAAATACAATATTAATTTGGGCTCAGTGCAGAGATCTGAACACTATGCAGCAGCACATGCATGAACCACTCCTGACCCCTGAGAATGCAGACCAGGGTTTCAGAAGCGTGCCCTGGCATCAGAGCCACTTAAGCTATTTGATGAAAGTGCAGAATCTTTGGTCTCGCCTTAGACTGTGTGTGTCAGTGTCTTGGAATCTGTCTTTTTCTTCTTCTTCAGATTGTTGAGCTCATTTACACATTTAAATTTTATTTATTTTTTGCATAGATAATACATGTTCATAAGCGTAAAATCAAAAGATTTAAGAAGATATATAGGGAAATGTAAGACTTGGTCCCAAACCTGATGTTCGGGATCCTTCTTCCCCTCTAATTTGCAAACTCTGTTACCAGACTCTTTCTAGAGACATTTAATGCTTGTGCAAGCATATAGGACGTATTCTCTTTCTCTCTCTCTATATATATGTGACAATACGTAGGACTAAACATACACACATATACATGTATACACACATATCTATCTATATGTATATATATTAAAGACAGAAAGGGTAGCAAACTATATACATGGTTCTGATTTTTTTAACTTAATCTTGGAATAATTCCATATACATACATTCAGAGCTATCTTGTTAGTTTTCAGCCATTGATTTTGTACTTCATAATTGATCAGTCTCCTACTGATGGATATTTAGGTTGTCTCCAATTTTGGCCTCTGACAGGCAATGTTGTAATGAATATCCTTGTTATTTTTATACATAAGGAGAACATAACACATACCAGTTGGCCTTTTTAGTTTCAAGCCACAGAAAATGAACTCTGGCTTTTTGAAACAGAGAAGGAATTTATCAGAGAATCTGTAGAAGGGCCAGAGGACCAGAGAAGCCAGGAAAAGGGCCAAAATCAGTCTGTGGGAGGAACTGTTGTCATGCCCAGATGCTGCTGCCTGCCCCGCGGACACCCTCTCACGGGGAATGGGAACTTAGGCTAGAATCACTGCCGCCATCATTTCTGGAAACAGGACGTAGCTCTGCCGCTGCTGTTGGCACCCTTGCCAGAGTAGATTATGCACAAGACCTGCATCTTTGTCTCATAAACTCCCGAAGACTCACTTGATCATTGGAGCCTGTGTCATGTGTCCTAACTGCAAAGGAGTCCAGGAAAGTGAGAATAAAGCTTCTACCAGGGCAGTTGTCTCTGACCTCCATCAAGTTTCAAAAGGGGGTCAAGTCTTTAAACAAAAGGGGGTGTATTGGCTGGGTTTCTCCCCAAAGCAGACTCTGTGCCAAGGGCTTGAGTGCAAGGAGAGTATTTGGAAGAAGATCCCAGGAAGCAGAAATGAAGGAGTGGGGAAAATGAGACAGGGAAGAAAGGAAAGTCAATAAAACATGCATTGGTGGGTGGCTTACCACCATGGGTACCTGGGCCTCAATCCCATTGGGCACCCTCCGAGGAACTGTGTAGAACAAACCTTGGAACTGACCCATCAAGTAGTGGGAAAGTTGGAGTTTGACTCCTCCAACTCCCGTTCTCCATTGGTTGAGGGTTGTCTTCCATTGGTTGAAGGTTGTCCTTAGAGGACCTTATAACCTTATAAGTCCTTAGAGATCCTTATAAGCTCTCTCGGTGTCAGAGAAAACTCCCAGATAGAGAAAGAGTCATGAATGCTTGAGGTGGGAAAGCTGGCGGGATGCATAGAAAATGTCCACCTTGGCTCGTGGTCACCTTGGAGGTGGGCCAGGGTTATGTGCTGGGCCTCAACAATGGCTGCTACAGTGGGTTCATATGCTGGCTCACTGAAAATGAGAGGCTGAGAAGATCTCAAAAGAAGAAAGAAAACTCAAATAATCTTGTAAACAAAGGAATAAACACAAATATAGTTTACTCATTCATGGCTGAACAAATGTCCTCTTGATATATCTGATCTCTAATGAGGAATGTATAAAAATATTGATAGGAGAAGGGTCAATATTGTTAGAATTTTCTAATTTGTTTACTATTGATAGATATCAGCTAATATGAGGACATTAGACACAATGTTTATTTTATAATTATCAGCTTGGGGGAATATATTTCTATATGCTATTTTTTCCCTAAGCAGTACTGATGAGTACACACGAAAATTGTGACTGCACCATTAGCTTTGATGAATCCATATAATTGCTGCACAAATATTTTGAATTTAATTGCATGTAATGTAGTTAACACTCAGTTATCAGTGCCAATAAGGAGAGCAGTGGCATGGATAATTCAAAACAGTGGAAAACCCAAAATCATTTATGGGAGACCTTGGAGGTCCATATTTGACTCAGGGCTGCAGGTTCACCTTTATAATTACATTTTGTTTTAGGCTGGTAGGAAAATTTATTTTCATTTGATAAAATAAGGACCGATGGGAGACGACCGTTGTTGAAACATATTCTGAGTGTTGGTAGAAGCTGGTATTAGAAGTTTTCAACAGACAGCCACATTTAGGTGATTAAGAGTTCACTGGCTCAAATCTCATTAAAGTGAGTCAGATTATTTCTCTTCATTGTTCATGTATGTAAGTGCCAAGCACTGTATTAAGTCCTTCGCAAAGATGATCTCATTCCTTCCTCAAACCATCTATATTTAGGGGATGCTGTGTGGTGCAGAAGAATGAAACTTCTAGAATCAAACCGTGGAGGGTTCACATCTTAGTTTCTGCCAAGTTATTAGTTATGTGAATTGGTTTAAGTTACTAAATCAGATGAGTTTCCTCATCTGCCAATAATAATAGTGGTTAAACCATAGCTTTGTTGATGGCTTATGGTGACTAAATGAGATAATCTATATAAAACATGGTGACTGGCTTATTACTATTATGTCCAGTCCATTTTATAGACAGAGTTAAATTTCAAAGTCAGCATTCAGGGTTTGTTCTGCTCTCCCAGCCTGAGCTCTCAATGAACCCTGGAGAACAGTGCTCCTCAGTTTTAAGTGCTTGTGAGTTACTTGAGGACCTTGCTAAAATGCAGGTTCCGCTCAATAGGTTGGGGACAGGACCTGAGATTTTGCATTTCGAATAAGCTCCCGGGTGATGCTTATCCTGCTGACTCGTGGACCACCCATTGAGTAGCAAGGCATTAGATATTTTGGGTCAAACATTTTAATTCAAGTTGATTTTCTCCGTTGCATCCATAAGCAGGTTCAGAAAACAAACAATGCTTTCTGTCTGCTCTTCTTTGCCATATGTGGTCCAACCTAGATCCCAAACTTCTATGAAGTCTTCCTAGTCCCTCAGGTCCCTTAGATATGTCCCTTGTCCACTTTTCTGGTGTAACTATACCTGTGGTCACATCCTGGGAAGCAGTATAGGGAATGAACACAGTCTCTGGGGTTTGAATTGAAGCTCTGCTACTCACTCATTGCATGACCTTGGACCTATAACTTCTCTGAACTTCGGTTCCTTGTCTGTAAAATGGGCATGATAATACAACTCACATAATAGGGTCATTGTGAGACTCAGCAGAGATGCTTAATGTAAAAAGTCTTAGCTCGATGGTTAGCACGATACAAGTGCTCAATGAAAGCTCCACAAGGTTGGAGGCAATGTGAGGGTGGGTACTGTATGTGTTTTGTCATTTTGCCAGCGAGTCTAATCCAAACATGGCTTGCTCTCTCTTGTTTGCCAGATACTCACTTTCCCAGCCTCCCTTTCAGCTAAGGACAGTCATGTGACCTAATTCTGGCCAATGAGAAGTAAGGTTAGTCTTCCAGGGACTTCTGGGAAAAAATCTGGGATCTAGGAAAGAAAGGAGCCACTTGAGGAAAGGCCCTCTGTCCCTTCTGTGTTTTATACCTCCAACGTCTTGCCTTTGCGTGTGGTTGCGATGGCTAGGATTGTGGCAGCCCTCCTGTTACTGCAATGCTTCAAATCCTACATTGAGGCTGCATTGCAGCCCAGCTTCTGCCTCTGTCCAATTCTCCTTCCCTCTGCTCCTGTTACAGATGGTGATCCTAAGAGCACTTCCTAATAAAACCTTGCATGCTAATCTCTATCTCAGAGTCAGCTTCCCTGGGAACCCAATTTATAAAATATATTTGCAAATACATAAATAAAAATAACTTGGAGTTTTGGCTGCTCACAAAAACTTCTGTGCCTATACAAAATAGGTAAGCATCTAAGAGGTGGAATGACTTACCTAGGTTAACTAGTAAATAGCAGAGCTGAATGGGAACCTAAGCCTTCTATTTAATTCTTTTAAAGTTTGAAATCTTTTGATAGCAAATACTGTGCTAACCAAAAATCTCTACCTCTGATCATGTTGGATAATGGAGACATTTTAAGCACAATTTTTCAAGTCACAATAGAAAAAACATATTTTTCTTAATTTAAACAATATAGAAGAATAGCAGATGAAAAGGAAACCAAAGGGAAAAAATGCTAACAGTTTCTTCTGTATTCTTCTAGAAATTTTCCAAATATACTTAAGCACGTTGAGGTATATTCTTTTTTTATTTTACACAAATCAGAGTAGATTATACATAATGTTCTTCAACTTGCTTTTTTCTTGCATTCGACGAAAAACCCCAGACATCTTGTCAATATCGTTGTATATAGCTTTGCTTAATTCTAACTGGCGTTCATTATTATATGCTTATATCTTAATCTAAATGGTCAGTCTTCTATTGATGCCTGCTGTCTTAGCTTGGGTTTCCTAGAAGCAGTGTCTGAGATAGGCATTCATATACACATGATTTATCAATGGAGACAAACCCAGGCAATCCTCCAGGGAGGACTCAGGTTTGAGCTGTTATTGGCCAACCCTCACTGGTCTTTGGGGGGAGGGATGCCAACAGCATCAGCTACCTATATTTATGTGGTTGCCGGTTTTCCTTTGTCTATATTAACAGTTTTGTGATAAGCATTCTCATATTCACATCTTTGTGTGTTATGAGAAATTCTTAGATGTGAAAATTCTAAACCGAAGGATGCACAGAATGTCTATGCGTGCATTACCTTGTTTATTCATCAAAGGAACCTGTGATATAGTTGTTCGCCCTCTCATGTTAGAGGTGCGAGTTTGAGAGGGGAGGACTTGCTCTCGTTCACGCAGCAGTTCAGGGTCATCAGCTGATTGGGGAGTCTGCAGTTGAAATAGGGTCCTCACGGAAGAACTCACCAGGGAGGTGAGAGGCTCGAGGGGAGTGAGGAAGAGAGCCATGTGGACATCTGAGGGACAAGCATTCTTGGCAGAAGGAAGGTGCCTCGTGGGTTTGAGGCACAGCTCGAGGGCAGCAGAGGGAGTGTGAGGGAGAATAGCCAGAGCTGACGTCGGAGAGAGCAGCAGAGGGGCCAGGTCGTGAAGGGCTTTTTACTCTGAGCGTGACATGAGGCCTTAGCATTAGCATATATTTGGACCTTCAAACCCAATTATCCTACTTTAAGAGAACTACAGGTTTCCCTACAGTAAAGAGAGAGTGGGTGGAGAATTCTCAAGGGTTTCTGGCTTGCTTGGAAGGTTTCCATAGGTCTGCAAACCTTTTCTGTAAAGGGCTAGATAGTAAATATTTTAGGTTTTGTGGGCTCTATTAGTCAGCTAGGGCTGCCATAACAAAATACCATAAACTAGGGGCCTTAAACAACAGAAATTAATTTGCTCACCATTCTGGAGGCTGGAAGTCTGAGATCAGGGTGCCAGCATGGTTGGGTTCTGACAAGAGCGCTCTTCCTGACTTGCGTTCAGCCACCTTCCCACTGTGTCCTCATGTGGCGGGGGTGGGCGGGGGGCGGGGGGAGAGAAGGAGAGAGAGGGAGAGATCTCTTTCTTTTGTTATAGGGCTACAGTCCTAACAGATTAGTGCCCCACCCTTACGACCTCATTTAACCGTCATCACCTCCTAAAGACCCTCTCTCCAGATACAATCACATTGGAGGTGAGGAGTTCAACATAAGAATTTTGGAGGGACACAGTGCAGTCCATAGCATGGGCCATACAGTCTCTGCAACTGCTCAACCCCGCTGTTGTAGTGTGAAAACAGCCACAGACAGTGTGTAACGGGCGTGGCTGTGTGCCAAGACAACTTACAAAACAGGCAGCTGGCTGGGTTTGGCCCCAGGGTCGTAGTTCACTCACTCCTGGTTTACGCCATTCTGTAAAGGTAACTTGTGCTAATAGATGGGTTTGCTTTGAAGGCTGAGGGGATAACAATATATGCAAAAGCAACCCAGCACAGAGCCTGGCATATCGTAGGTGCTCAACATATATTTGCTTCCTTTAATGCTCTGAGTTGACATATGTTCTTTAAAAAAGAATGTGGCTACCTGTTTTCCTAAATTGGCCCTTCCTGATCCACTCACATTATTCTTATGCCCCTGGTATTGCTTTCATGATCCCTTACCTTACAGCGAGATTGCAGCTGACATGTGCATTAGGGTCTAAAGTCAGTGTTAACTTAGTGCTCGATGCAAAACCGTTATGTCACCAAACCATCTCTAACATGGCTGTACCAATTACATTCCCATCAACAGCGATGCTGTAGAGAGAGTGTCTCGGTACCAGCATTTTGAACACTTATTCATGTATGTATCCCTACATTTAGGACAGGACAGGAGAGAAGTTGATCCGTTTATCACTAGAACCTGGGGAAAAAGCTAAGAACTTTTTCGTGGTTCTGAAACTTTCTCTGGAACAACAGATGAGTTTTTTATAGGGCGACGGAACCTGGAGTGTTTGGATGGGTTGATAACACGGTGATTTATTTTGATGTGACTGCGAGGGCTACAGAGGGATGTTACTACTACGAGTCTTGTTAATACAAAAATATTAAGCCTGTTCCTGCTCCCTGTGTGCCTGTGGTGGGAAAGATACAATATATAGGAAAACAAGTTTCTTTACTAGAAATATTGCTTTACATGCTTCTCTTTTATTGTTTCGTGTTGCTGGGAGAAATCAGAAGAAAAGAAACAAGGCAGTGAATGGCGAGAATCATGAGGAGAGAGGGCATATTTGGGGTCTGCAAATGGATATTGAAAATGCAAAATAGCTTACTGATTTGTGGTTGTGTTAGGGCAGGTGCCCCAGCTGGTAGTGTTAGTAATGGAATTTTGAAATTCTCAGTGGATAGGATCCTGTGTGCATAGGAATAAGGTGTGTGGTCACCTGAATAGCATCACCCAAAGCCCTCATCCCTAAAAAAATAATCCCCTCATTACTTGCATCTCCCAACCTATGCTAGAGGGCTTAAAATTTACTGCAAAGGTAGTCTTTCCTTTGGGGAAGGAGGTTTCTTGGTGAAGCAGAATGAACATGGACTTTGGCTTCTGCTAAGAGCTTAAGGTTTTTTCAGCACCATATTAGTTATCTATTGCTGTGTAAAAAATTACTCCAAACCTTAGTGGCTTAAATAAACATTTATTGTCTCACAGTTTCTATGGGTTAGGAATTCAGAAGTGGCTTGACTGCGTGGATCTGGCTTGAGGTGTCTCATGAGATTGCAGTCTGAAAGGCAGCTGGGGCCGTAATCTGAAGGCTTGATTCTAGTGGTCTAGAGGGTCCACTTCCAAGGAGGCCCACTCACATGGCCAGCAAGCTGGTGCTGGCTGTTGGTGGGAGGCCTCAGCTCCTCTCGATATGGGCCCTTCCAGAAGTCTGCTTGAGTGTTTTCACAGCGTGATGGATGGCTTCCCCCAGAGTGAGCTGAGACCAAGGCATGAGCTACAAAGTCTTTTATGACCCAGTTTCAGGAATCATACACAGTCTCTTCCACAATACTCTACACGGCTCAGCCCTGTTTAATGTGAGAGGGGAGTACACAAGAGTGTGAATAGCAGGAGGCTAGGATCACTGGCGCCATCTTGGAGGCTGGCTACCATAAGAGATTGCTGTGGATCAGACACTGTTCACGTGGTTTATCTCATTTGATCTTCAGAGGAACAGTAGCAACACAAGGTGGGATCTACTACTATGAGAAACTGGAACAAATTAGTTTCCCTAATTTGTCTGAGGTCACACAGCTACTGAATGGCAGAGCTGGGATTGTAGTTTACACAGCTGAGTTCAGAGCCCGTAGATTCAACTCCTCCCGTGCCCTCCTCAGAGAGACCTGGGTTCAAATCCTAGCTCTGCCCGTCACTTACACTTGACTTTTGTCATGCAACCTGATGCGCTTGTGCAGACCAAATGCAGGAACACTTTGGAAAGCACAAAGGCAGGGCTTGGCGTGTGGGGCATTCAGCACATGTTTTTTTCTCTTTTCTCTTCCCCTTGAATTTTCTAAATTGGAGTACATATATAACAGGTTGTACGAGAGAGAAATTTTAAATAGTGAATATATGAAATGTTTTTTAATTGTAAGAGTGATGTATGTATTTTAGTGTATATTTGGAAAAAAATTAATGAATTGAGTTGATACATTAGTTCATTGAATCCCAGTTCTGGTATCCATAAAATGAACATAAAAATGCTTACCTCTTAGAGTTGTATGAATTAAAAAAGATAATGTATATCAAGGGCCTAGCAATTTAAAGTTCATAACAGGCACTCAATAATATTTATTACTATTAACCTGTGATAAATGTAAAGTGTTCTGGGAAATATGGACGTGGTATTCAAGGTTAAGAACTGGAACCATAATCTCTGGCACTTTCTATATTTCCTATATTTTAAGGGAAACTCTGTGAGCAATTTGAGTTCCATTTAAGATGATGACCCAGTGGTAGAGGAAGCTAAGAAGAAAATAAGATTTTCTTCTTAGTTACGTTAATAGCATCAGTGAGAATTAACTTTTACAGTCACAATCTTGATAAGGTAAGATGTTTAAAAAGCAGGTGTTTTTATATTGAAGAAAAGTGGTTGGCTTCACTGGGTATAGAAATGCACTTTGGAGAATTTTTTCCTTCCCACTCCGAGGTGGCCTAATTGACACAGATGCAGATGTTTGGCTGCACGTTCCTTTGGGTATGAGTTCACACCACTCTGGTTTACCTTAACTAGAAGGACTCACTCTCCCACAATTTAATCTCCAAGCTCTAATGCAAAGCAGGCTTATTTGCTTTGACAGGCAACTGCAAGATAAACAGAAAGGGGCAAACTTATATAGTCAGCTAGCACTCTGCCATTATGAGCAATATGGCTTAACAGGAAAGGAAATGAAGAAATAAAAAAGAGATCCCAGACACCATAAGATTTCCCCTAAAGAACTTATTTCCAATGAACCCTAGAAAATGGAACCAGGAAAGGCTCTTAGAAGACCAGGAAAAACAAATATTGCTTGATTTATTCATAATTTGTGTCCCATCTTCTGCAAATAATTTGATGTGGCTTAGAAAAGTCATTGACTCTTTTTTTTTTTGTAGGATATTATCGCCAGAGGCATTCAAATAACTTTGAAATAGATGGTCAGATTTCAGGATGTCTTGCCAATGGTTTGACTTTCTCTGAATTTGAGATTTTTTAGCTTACACCATAATCTTGGTGATGAAAACAATTGGTGCTGAAAGAAGTTAATGTGATTTAAGATGTATTTTTTCTCTTATATAATATCAAAGGCAGTGCCTGTTTTTGATACATTTAAACAATTAAGAAGTAAAAGTAAAATAGAGAAGAAGTCATCTTTTATCATGATTGACATTGTTAGTAGTTTTGAGGATAGAGTGGCATTCATAGTTTCTGGTGGCCCCGTGTCATTCTTTCTTCTAAAAACAACAACTTCCTCTTGTGGAATTGTTTTCCCCCTAATTTGGACCCCACTTAAGGAGCTGGGGTCGTCCTGAAGCTCCCTGGACTGCCGCATCACTGGCAAAGATGGACCCGATACAGGAGACTCACTCATACTGTTCAAGACACCCTGGGATGAGGTCCCGTGTTACCACTAACACTTTAGAGCAAGTACTTTTACCTGATGTGTTTCATTGCTATGAGTTGGGAGACCAAAGTCAGTAGGAGAGACCCTGACAGCCTGGTGTGGAGCTGTGCAGGTCTCAGTAGTTGTTCAATAAATATTTGTTCAAGGAATAAATGAACCATTGACCACTACTATCTTTTTTATTTTGTTTGTTTATTTATTTATTTATTTATTTATTTATTTATTTTTGGTGAGGAAGATTAGTCCTCAGCTAACATCTGTTGCCAATCTTCCTCTTTTAGCTGAGGAAGATTGGCCCTGGGCTAACATTCGTGCCCATCTTCCTCTACTTTATATGGGACACCTGCCACAGCATGGCTTGACAATCGGTGCATAGGTCTGTGCCTGGGATCTGAACCTGCGAACCCTGGGCCACCCAAGCGGAACGTGGAAACTTAACCACTATGCCGTTGGGCCAGCCCCACCACTACTATCTCTTTTAGTGGGCATATTGTAACTCTGTGCATTCAGCGCAAAAGACTACAAAAATCACTGGAAAAACAGCTCGAAAGTTAGGTTTATGCAATGATGAATTGCTTCACCTTTCATTTTGTTTCCATTCCTTCTCATTTTCCTTTTGAAGTCCTCTTGTTTTCTTAGAAACGTGGTTCCTCAACTCTGAACCGAAAGACAACATTACCTTCCTTTGCGCTTTTAACATTAGGACCCTAACCCTTTTCATACGAAAGATTTGCTAATGCATTCTGATGTCTTCATGACTGCTAATCAGTGAGTATTGACGTATCTTTGTGTTTTGCCTCCATAGGATCCTTTTGCAGCAATGTTTTGGGTTGAAGCTGTGTCACTGGTAGGGTTGCTATTTGGGATCAGGTAGTCATCTCTACCTCAGTTCCATATATTCCACTCTCTACTTCCCTTATCCAGAGGATATCTTCTCCCCAAAATGAAGATGAAAATGGGTAGATGTATCAGTCACAATAGGCTGCAGTGCCAAGATCTCATTGGCTTAAACAACAAAATTTCTTCCTTGCTAGAGTAAGGTCTGCCATGGTTTGTGCAACTATTCAAGGCAGCGTTCAACGACTCTGCTGCTCACCTGCAGATCAGTAGGTGTCTCCACCCTTGCCTACACAGAAGAAGAGGATGTTGCAGAATTGAACATCGACTTTTGTATGCATTTGCTCACATTTCGTTGGTCAAAGTAGTCACGTGGGTACACCGAGCTTCAAGGTGGCAGGAAAGTGTAATCCTGTCAAATGCTTGGAAGGAGAATTGGAAATATAGGTGAACAGAACCAATGGCTGCCATTCTTAGTCTCTTGTATTATGGTCGTTGAAATGGGATATGAGTATTAGTGTCTTAGGTATTTTTGAATCCTAATAGTTGAACTCCAGATAGGATTTCAGGTGGGGCTCATTCAGAGTAAGATTGTTGAAAGTCGGCTTTCCTTTTCTTATTAAGCAGCCACCTACAAAGCGAGTGTGTTAACCAGGACATCTACTTAAGTTCCCGCAGCAGAAAAGATTTATTCTCTTCCAACTAATTTCAGTTTTAGTCAGCGTTCTGCTGCCAGCATTCTGTTGTAGCAATTTGGAGAATTTTTAAATTTCTGAGAGAATGAATCACGGAGGAGAAGCTGTTGGGTAAACCCAATTTTTAGCCGTTTTATCTTTTGAGAAGTGTTGAGGAAAAAGTTGGACCCCTGTGTTCATAAAAAAAGAAAGAATGAGAACAAAAGAGCTGCTTTTGTTTTTGGTTTAGGAGTCTTTCTTAATAAGGAATAATGAGCATCAACACCCAGTTATTCAGTAAACCAATTAAATGAAATTAGCATAGCCGAGAAACAAAGGAAGAATCCTTCAACTCTTTCATTTATACTATAGACTCAGCAGTCACAATATGAGACAGAGTAGTAACAATACAGTCTGTAAAGACAATTAATATTTAATTTTTGTTTTTTATCAAGTTAAACTATTTAAAATGCCTCCCCCAACCCCAATAGACAGTGCCAGTATATTATTTCTCTTTTCTTTCCAATCACAATAAAATTTAGATAAAATTAGCTTTTTGTGCCTTTCCTATTACTGGTTTATGTTCAAGGCTTTGTCTTTGAAATAATTCTGGCCAATCTCCTTCTGAGACTTTCCCATTGCTCATTCCAGTTAAGCGGCAACACGGATGGGCCATCCCAGTACAGTAAAGAAGGCTGGCTTTAGAGAATGGTCGTGGGTCAAGAATTATTATTGCTTGAGGCCTCCAAGATCTAGTTATGGGTTTCTGCAAACCCTGTGGGCTCTTATGATAATGCTTTTCTCCACTATTATTGTTATACGGCATTAAATCAGTCAGATTCATGAGCAACAAGAGGTCAATGTCTGATTGAAATTCATAAGGTCAAAAAGGAAACTAAAAATCAATTTATAAGATATGAAGATTTAGGTTCAAACTATATCCATGAGCAATAAAATTTCACATCCATAAATGTAAGAAAATCAGTTATTAAACTTGAGGGGGGAAAGAAGACTTATTAAGTTTTACACACACATAAGGCAGCTAACACATAATTTTATCAGACGTTACTGAAATCCTGTGTGTAATATAAGCGATGATGGGCTAAAATGCTAAATGGTTTAGCACTAAATTATTAAGTGATGTATCCCTAAGGTATTAAACAGATAGAAAATGCAGAGCAGGTGTCTCTCCTAGCAAGACTTGATCACCAGTTTAAGTGCATATTGATAACAAATGCACTTCAGAGGGAAAATAGTATTAGTAATATTTTTGCTGCGTGAAAGCCTGGTGTCAGGATGACTAAAAGCTTCTACCTGACAAAGAAATGTTCATTTCTTTTTTTTTAGGAAAAAAATTAATCATGATAAATGTTAGGTCCCCATGGAGCAAAAGGGGAATTCTGGAGGGATTTGTGCATTTCATCTCTTTCCTTCGATCATCTCTCCTTGTAAAAAACAGAATGAATGGAAAAGAAGATCCAGATACATTATGCAGTAAAAATTGAAATTATGAACACAGTGTGGCAAAATAAAAATATGATTTTGTCAGCATGAGTGTAAAGAAAACTTTATGAAAGCGAATATTTGGGTAAAAATTCTAGTCTTTTAGAACCGTAGCACTGTTTATAACTGAACTTTTTGTGTGGCTGGATCTCCATTTTTTCTTGCCAATAAAAGGAAAACAGAACCTTCTGGTGGTCTATTTGGTCATCAGAAGATCTGGTTGAAAATTAAATAGTAAAAATGTATGTTTATGAGTGAGTTGGATGGCAATTTTCTTTTGTCTCTTTAGACAAATATAAACCCAAATATAGTTTCTGGTAGGTTTATGGAAATGAGATGTTAACTGGGTCTCTCTGGACCTTGAGAGTTAGAAAAGATTGGCTCAAACCTCACTCCGTATACTGGAAGTTCAGAGGTGTCTCCTCAAATTTCACAAATTCCCAAGAGGCTTATATTTTTTATCTACCATCCTTGGATCTGATGCTGTGTTTGCTGGATGACTTCGGTTTATGAATCTTTTCACCATCCCACCTTGATTTGACTTATGTTGGCCCACGTGTTGAACTGAATCCCTTTTTTGAATTACATATACACACACGCACACCCTCCACTCAGAGAAATCATGTAGAATATAAATTCAATAGATGTATGAAAGTACACTTAATTTTCATTTTACAGCTGTGAAACAGAGCTCAGAGAGGTTCAGTAAGTTGCCCAAGGCTATGCATCCTGTGCATGGAGCTGGGGCTCCAACATTGACCAATTCTATTCCATAGTCTTACCTACTCTCCTCTTTTAGACTTGATAGCTCCTGTTGGTTTAGATACAGGCCAACAAACTATGTCCCACAGGCCAAATCTGGCCCTCTATCTGTTTTTATAAATAAAGTTTTATTGGAACACAACCATGCCCATCTATTTACATATTGTCTATGGCTACTTTCACCCTACAACAACCAAGTTGAATAGTTATGACAGACACTGAGTGGCCTGCAAAGTCTGAACTATTTATTTTTTGGTCCTTTACAGAAAAAGTCTGTTGACCCCTGTTTTAGATGGTAGACTAATATTTACTCCATGGACAACTGGTTTCGTGAACATTAAAAGATGTGGCATGATAAAAAAAAAAAAGGTGTTTTGTGATGAAATAAGTCTGGGAAATGCTAGGTCAAACAAAGTTAAACAAGCTCCTCTCCGGAGCTTTTAATGTACCGATGCATATAATTTCTCTTCAAGAAAGTGATAGAGTATGTGGCATAATTTGAACTCGGAACCCTGTGTATGTGTGTAACATTTCTTAGGACACATTTGAGAAAGGCTAGATTGGGTAATAATTTGGGGAATGTACTTCCAAAAGGCTGCCATTAGAATGCCTGAGTGTTCCTTGGGAAAGTGGCTAGAGAAGAGCATAATTTACTATTTATAATTTAGGATTGGTTATTTTAATATAATCTCTAATATTTCTTTAGTAAAATGTTTTCAGTCTACGGTCCAAAGGATTATTGGAATTTTCCATGATCTGGGCAGAAGCTAATCTTTTTTGACTTTGTATAAAAAAATGACCTACCAGATAGAATTTTGTTCATTTTAATTTTCCTTCCCATAAATCTTTCTTGAGCTTGTCTGTGAATATCAGCTATAAGTGAATAAACAATGAATGAACAAACAATGAATAAACAATAATCAAATAATCATTAATACAATGGAAATAGTAGGCCTTATTTAGTTTAATAACATTTTTTAAAAAAAAGACAAGGTGTATTTATGGTTGTTACATTGTGCTTGTATCATGTAGTTATTTTCTGCCTAATCAGTTGCTCTTTGCATGGAAGAATTATATACGGTGTGTTTCATGGTGTTCTGTAAATAGTACACAGGGCTTTCAGAGGCTTTAGCTGGATTTGGGACATCAGTGTTCAATGCTGGAAGATTGGATTACTCACAACTAATTTGGTTGTAGATAACAAAACCCAACTCGAACTTGATAAGCAATTCATTTATCTAACTGAGAGCAGGAGTGGATGTGGCTTCAGGTACGGCTGTTTCCAGGTGCTCCAATGACATCACCAGGATTTTTTCTCTTTTCATTATTTTGTTTTGATTTCCTCTGGTTGATTTATTCTCATTGGGTATCTAAGGTTATTGGCATTGCTAGCTCACATTGTGTCTATAGGTAAAGATTCCAGATTTTCCTAAAGAGTTTCATATCAGTCTCTGAGAATGTCTTTGATTGGTCTTGCCTGGCTCATTTGCTCAACCCCGGACCAATGACTATGGCCAGGCTGAGGTATTCTGATTGGCCAGACTGGATCTCATGATCAGATGTGTGGCAAGAAAGAGAGACCCCCTGTTTGACAGTCCCCCAGCAGGTAGAAGGGGAAGGCCCCAAAAGGAAAAGAAAGAGATATCAAATGGCAAAAACCTACAGAGGTCTATTATTGGGTATTGGAGGCAGACACATTGGCTGGGGTCAAAAAGAGTCTTGGTTTAGGAAACAAGGGACCCCACTAGAATGTAAGCTTCGTGAGGCCAGAATTTTGGTTTATTTTCTTCATTACTTCTTAAATAGGGCTTGGCACAAAGGAAACACTCATTAATTGGGTGAATGGAGTGTTCAGTGGGCAGTGGGCATTCAAGAACCGATAGCAAAGATCATGGATATCCTGGGTGTGATGTGATTATAAAATGCCCACGATTGTCCGCTCCTCCCATAAAGAGGTGGGGTCGATTTCCCCACTCCCCACTTGCATCTGGGTTGGGAGCCCGACCCGCTTTGGACAATGCGACGTTAACAAACACTACCCAAGCAGAAGCTTGAAAAGTACCCATGCGTGGAGCTTCCCTCTCGCTGCTCTCGGAACTCTGCCGCCACTCGAAGGAACCTGAAGCTAGCCAGCTGGGGGATGAGAGACCGTGTGGGCAAGAGCTGAGGTGCCCTGGCCAGCAGCCAGCCAGCCCCGCCAGCTGACTCAGAAACCCCCCAGAGACTCACCAGTGAGTCTCAGCCAAGATCCAGCAGGCCGGCCCCCATCAGGAGAACCTCCCAACCCCAACAGCCAAGTTGCAGACTCAGGACTACATAAAATTTCTTGTTTTAAACCACTGAGTTTTGGGGGAGGTTTGCGATGCAACAAATGTTCACTGATATGGTTAGATAGGTGCCTGCCTGAGGGAAATAGTACCGGAGTCCAATTCTCTGGTGACCAGTGTTTTTCCTCGTGTTGGTCTTCCTTTAAAGTTCAGACGTCGTCAAGTGCTCAAGTCCATGGCTTGGTTTCTCCCTCCCCGGGTGTGCAAGTACATGTCTAACATTCGCATTTTGGTCAGCCTTTCTGTATTTCTGTGACAGGCTTTCCGTGGAGGAGGAGAGAGTGGTTTATAATTATTAGTATCATTTTATTGTCACGTATATATCTCAGTTAATGCCAACACGATTGCTCTTGCTGTTGTAACCTGCATTAGAAATTCTCACCGCTGGGTATTGATCACTTATGTAACTGTGTGACAAAAGAGAAACAATTCCCTCTCTGCCTCTGAGAAATGAAAACAGTGAGGAGAAAGGATGAGGCAAATAAGAAATCAAAACATATGTGGTGTTTTAAGACATATGTGTCTTTATTATTTTTTTTCTTGAAAAGAGAAGCTATTATTGTTTAGGGAATTTCTATTATAATAAATATCAATAAAACTGTTTGTGTGGGAGTTAAAAAATACATGCTCATTTGAAATGATTTCCAGGTAAAGTTTTACAAAATTATTCTTGCTTTATGATATTATGTACATTTTTATTATATTAAAATATAAATTATACTACATAGCATTATAAATTGTTATTAAGGCAATCTGCAGCATAACTAGCAGAGAACTTAAATATAACTGTAAAAACTGAAATAAAAATCTATTAATGTAATAAACCTACTTAATAAAAGTTACTTTCGTATTTGAAAACAAAATATTAAGGCATGCTTCAGATCTGAAAGTCAAAAATGAGGGAATAAATTAGTGAAGGTTAAGAACCTTGTAGCAGCCAACTAACAAAGCTCTAGGGGATTATAAAATTTCATGCTCCTGTAATAAAAAGGATAAAGGATTGGCTGGAAGACCACTAAAACTTAAAATAGATGAACATAAAGGAGATGAAAAAGTCTGACATGACTGAGACCACTAATGTATAAAGACTAAAGAGATGGCGTTAAAGTGTTAGAGGCTGGAATTAAATGTAAAATGAATTCTGGTAGTAGATTAATAGAGAATTATAAAGGTAAATGAGTTCAGTTTCATGGTTTCAGAAAACTTTATACATCTCATTATTTTTCTTAGCACTTGAGAGAGGCAGAGTAAGACAAATTAAAATCTGGCGTAAACCATATTGGTGTGGGGGGAAGTGCCAATTATCCCCCAGTGCTACTCCCCCCTTATTCCCTAATAATTGACCTTTAATTGTTAAGTGGCACAGGGAAGCACCAAATAAAGCAAGATTTCCCAGATTCCCTTGCTCCTAAGTGAGACTATGAACCTGAGTTCTCGTTCATTAGTTGTAAGAGGAAGTGACAACTTCTGGGAAATGTATTTAAAAGGAGGAGGTGGGTACTTCTTTGCCTCCCTCCTCCCCCTATTCCTTCCTGATGACTAGAATGTGGATGTAACAGCTGGTGCTCCAGCAACAATTTTGGACCATGGAGTGATCATGGGAATGAAGACTGTACATGGGGGAGAAATAAGACAGAATGAGCCTGGAACCACTATGTAGCCTCCATGTCAACCCTTGGCTTCCTAGTGCCAGACTTAAGAAAGTTCTCCCACTGCTATTTTGGGTTTCCTATCCTTACAGTCAAAAGCTCATCTTAACTAAGACAGAGTGGGTTTCTACTATGTCCAGGTAGAAAAGTGAAAATTGATATTTTGTTTTTCAATCAGCAAATGCACAAGCCAGCGGTGGAACTCAGCATAAAATACAGTCATACGTGACTTAACAACGGGGATACCTTCTGAGAAATGCGTCGTTAGGTGATTTAGTTGTTGTGTGAACATCATAGAGTGTACTTACACAAACCTAGATGGGATAGCCTACTACACACCTGGGCTATATGGTACTCATCTTATGGGGCCACTAATGTATATACGGCCCATCATTGACCAAAACATCGTTACACAGTGCATGGCTATGATACCAGCTCCTGTGTTGGAATGGTCGGGGTGGGCAGCTGAGGTTGGGACCACTATATTTATTGATGCTGATACTGGAAATGAATAGTTCATTATGAGCCAAGGTTGCTCCAACATTCAGTACGAGAGCAACCTCGTGGTGGTTAAGATTTGTCCTAAAGCTGGATTTATGTAGAAGAACATTGTTATTTAGATTTGCATTACAGATCAACGTAAATAGCTGTTTTGAAGAGTTGCTTTTAATCATATTTTCTTAAGATTGAGAAAATGTCAATTAATGAAAACAAAGATATTTTACTATTGCTTATTTGGGGTGACTTTTGAGGACAATGGATTGTATGTGGTGGAAGGCAGGCTCAAGCCCTCCATGGCCCCCTCCCCCCACCCCATCTTGGCCCCTCCACTGCTCTAAGCGTATTTTCTCTTATTTCTCTTTGCCTTGACCTTTCCCAACTCAGTCTACCATAACAGTTGAAATGGCAGTTGGCTGCTCTTAAGGAAATAGCCAGTACCTTTGCTGTAGATAGCATTTGCCCTTGATCCCAAGTAGATGTTCCAAACCATTAGAATGACTGCTGACCTGTACAGAAATTCTTCTTGTGGTCTGAATTTAATGATGGTAACTTTCTCAGAACTGTTTGAGAAAAGTATCTTATGGCCTTTGTTTTATTATGTTCCTGGGGAAGCCTTCACACCTCGTGCCTCTCCCATCTCCCTCCTGCCCCTCCTCTGGGTACCCATAGTACACCTCACCTTGTTCTCTGTCCTTGCACTTACTGGGCCAAATTATAGTTCTTCCTTCCCCTCCTCACACCCTCCCTTCCTTTCTTCCTCCCTCCCTCTCTCCTCCCTCCCTCTCTCCGTTCCTTCCTCCCTCCTTCTCTTCCTTCCTTCCCATCACAATATTTATTTAGCATCTACTCTGTGCTACACCTTTTCTAGGCAGTGGAAAGATGGCAGGCAAGACAACACAAAGAAACAGTACGCCCTTTCAGAGTTTTGCTAACTTGCTTGTCCTGGGAAGGCCCTTAACGAATAGTCATTTATAACCTTTGCTGAGGTCCAGTTTCGGTCTGTCAAAGTGAGGTTGGAGTGCAGAAGGGAGTCACATAGTCCATTATGATCCAGGTTTCACATGATTCTCTTGGCCTCTACTCTTCTCACGTACCTGGAAACTTTCACGAAATTCACAACAACGACTCCTGCAAATATGCTTCTAGTGACAAATATGATATGAACAAGAAAGCCCATTGGTGATGGAAGTAGAAGGGCAATTGGAGGTAGAAAGAGATGAGTCTAGCTAGAAAATGGAATTTTTAAATAAATTGAGGAGTGGAAACAAGTATTTGAATGATGGCTTGGATCTCTGACTTTCTTTCTGTAAATGAACATAGAAAAATGTTTTGGGAAACCCAGTCAAGGCAGAAATTATATTAAAAATAGAGCTAGATAATGAAAAGCCCAAAGGATGGGGGATGAAGGGAGCATTGGGAACATGGAAATGCACAAAGGATGTATCCTTTATCAATATAGGGTTGACATCATTTAGGATGGGCTAGATGATTCAGTAACTAACAACCCCCAAATATCAATGGCTTAACACAACAAAAGTTTATTAGTGTTCATGCTATAAATCCAGCAGGTCATCTAGGTGGGGTGAGGGAGGCCCTGCTCACAGTAGTCACCCATGGACCTAGGTTAAAGGAAGCAACACTCCAACATTGACTCTTGTCGCTGCAGCAGTGGACCAGAACCTGGCTGTCTCAGTCAGTTCAGGCTGCTGTAACAAAGTACCATAGACTGGGTGGCTTGTAAGTAATAGAAATTTATGTTGCACAGTTCTGGAGCCTGGAAGTCTGAGATCAGGTGCCAGCATGGTCGCGTTCTGGTGAGGGCCCTCTTCCAGGTTGCAGATGGCTGACTTATCATACCCTCACATAGCAGAAAGAGAGCTAGCTAGCTCTCTGGCCTCTTCTTATAAGGGCACTAATTCTATTGGTGAGGCTCCATCCTCATGAACCTGATCACCCCTCAAAATCCCCACCGTAATACCATCCCACTGGATATTACATTTCAACATATGAATTTTGAAGGGACATAAATATTCAGTCCATAACAATGGCAAATCACCTTTCGCCTCTTAAAGCTTCCATTGGGAAGTGACACGTACAACTTTTGCCTACATTTTGTTGGCTAAAGCAAGCCACATGGTCATGCCTACCCTCGAGGGGGGAAGGGAATTGCCATCCTACCGTGCGCCTGCAAAGCCGAGCATCAGAACTCAGTGGTGAGCAGCAGCAATGTCTACGCATCGTGCACTTGGCCCTCTGGATGCCATTTCCCGCACTACACAGGCAGCTCCTTAAAAGCAGAAACCCCATCAGACAGATCTCTGAACCACCAGCTCCAGCCAAGTGCCTGGTACATAGCAGTTTTTCAGTAGATGTTTGTTGTACTGAATTGATCTCCACTCCGCCTACTTCCCGAAACCGCTCATGATTTATTGGTGAAATTTTCACCCTTAATTAGTGAAAAAAGAAACTCTTTCTATGAGTTATAAATTATTTATCTTACAAAGCCCTTCTGAGCTCTTCAAGCACACTGTAAATAATTTACGTTCATAGTTGTGTGATTTCAAATTTGTTTATTAACGTTCTCTTGAAACCATGCTATCTTATTTTGCAGATCATTTGGAATAAGAAAAAGAAATGCTATTCTTCTCATGTGAAAATCTTATTGACCCGCCATTAGTAGGGTGTGAAGGCCTAGTTCTTTTCCAACAGGAAGCAAGTATTTCTGCTGATCAAGCCATGACATTCATGTATTCACCATTTATTGAATTCCTACTATATGCCAAGTACTTAATAAAGTCTACACTGTTCAATATATCCAACCTGGACCCTTCTCCTAAACTTTAGCCTCATATCTCCTACTATGTTCTCAATATCTCCACATGGACACATTTCTTTGACACCTCAAACTTGACCTGTCCCAAACGAACCCCCTGATTTCCGGCCTCCTACCTAATAGCTCCAGAAATCTCTCCTCATCTCAGTAACAGGAAACTCCATCCATTCCATCCCTCAAGTCGTCACTTTCCGTATAGCCTTGACTTGGTGTCTTCTTTTGCACTCCACATCCAATCTTCTGAAATCCTGTTGGTGCTACGTTCAAAATAATCCAAATCCAGATCCAACCACTTCTCACCATATCCACTGGCACCACCAGAACCCAGGCTGCCATTATTGCTCATCTGGCTTATTTGTAGTGATCTAACTGGGCTTCCTGTTTTTACCTTTGGCCCCTGCACTCTACTATTTGCAGAGCATCCAAAGGAAGTCTTTAAAAATGAAAGCCACTCCCCTGCTAAAAACCCCACAGTGGCTCCAACCTCAGGCCAAGGAAAAGCCCAAGTCCTCAAGCGCTTCTCTGATTCCATCTCCTCTCGCTCTCTCCCTTGCTCACTGTGTCCCAGCTACAGACAGCTCCCAGCTTTCTCAGAACACTCCAAGCATGCTCTTGCCTCGAGACGTTTGTGCTTGCTCTGTCCTCTGGTTTGGATGATTTCCCCCAGATAGCCACGTGTCACATTCTTCCAGTTCCTTCACATCTCTGCCCAAATGTCACCTGATCGCTGAGGACTTCCCTGACCTTCCGACCTCAGAGAGTGAGCTTTTTCCTCAACTCCCACAGGCATGCCCCATCTCCTTGACTCGGCTTTCTCTTTCTCCACAACCCCTGCCATGGTTAGTTCTACTGTGTTTGCATGTTGTTCCTCTCTACCCTTTCCAGAATGTAAACAACTTTGAGGGCAAAGGACTTTGACTGTGTCCCCAGCCATCAAATAGGGATAGTGCACGGTAGATGCCCAATAAAGATTTGTTGAACAAAAAATGAATTTCATATATGTGTAATTTTATCGTTCATTACTGATTTCTTGTCATTAAGTATTTGCTTTCCAACTAAACCACCGCTCCTTGAGAGCAGAGATTAGTATGGAATCTTCGGCCTTCTCCTAGTTTCCAAATCCAAAGATGGTGGGGAATAGATTGCTGATAATAGGGTTGGTTGACTTCTTCAACTTTACCAAAGAGGTTCCTATAGAACCCAAATCACCCAAGATGGTCTTTGAACACTGTTGTTCATGGCTTTGCATCTTGTTACTTAAAAGTGGAAATGCAGAATCTCGGGCCTCATCCCAGACCTACTGAAGGAGAACCTGCATTTTAACTTGATGGAGGCCAGTGCTGCTCTCACTTGAATATTCACATGACCCACCTGGAGATCCTGTTAAGATGCAGATCCTGCAGTCCCAACAAGCTCCCAGGTGAGGCTGATGCAGCTGGTCTTTGAGTCACTTTGAGACGTGAGGGCCTAGAGAGTTTGAAAGGCAGCGTGCTCTATCCACCTCAGACATTCACGAGGCACAGCCACTTCCTGGATGCTGAGAAATCCTGATTCGTGGCATTTAAAATCATTATCAAGGGGCCGGCCCGGTGGCGCAAGTGGTTAAGTGCGCGCGCTCCGCTGCGGCGGCCCAGGGTTTGCCAGTTTGGATCCTGGGCGCGCACCGACGCACTGCTTGTCGAGCCACGCTGTGGCGGCGCCCCATATAAAGTAGAGGAAGATGGGCACGGATGTTAGCTCAGGGCCAATCTTCCTCAGCAAAAAAAAAAAAAAAAAGAGGCGGATTGGCATCAGATGTTAGCTCAGGGCTGATCTTCCTCACGCACACACACACAAAATCATTGTCAAGTCCAGTGTTTCCCAAGCCTATTTGGTGACACCAGTGAACATCATGAGGACTGATAGTTCTGGGCACACACTTGGGAATCCTTGCACTATCCTTCACTCTCGGTTTTCCTCCGCTGATCTGACGCTCACCTGTCCATGTGGCTCTTTCCTGAACAGTTTCACACAGACAGATCTTTCCTCTGTGGGGGCCCTCGCCTCATCCTGATTTTTCCTGCCCCCTAACCTCCTTCCAGTCTCAGCTCGGTGCCCTCTCCTCCATGAAGCCTGTCCAGACTTCTAGAATGGGCTAAGCATCCCCTCACCTTCACGTCACATTTCCTGGGGGGTGAGGAGTGGACCTCCACGAAGCACTTATCCCTTACTGTGATTGTATATTCTGGCTTCTTTCTCCTCCTCAAGATCCTGGGAGCTCCTTGAGGGCAGGTTCAGAGTCTTCTCATCTTGGTATCCTCAGAACTTAACATTTTTCCAAAGTACGTATTAGGTAATTCTCTGCATTGAGCTTTAAAACCAAAGCTGAAAATGTGAACCAAATTCATCTGTAAGAATCCCACACTAAGAGCAATACTAATAAAAACAAGTAAAAAACTGAGCAGGGTTTATTTTTAAAAATAGTTGGTGTGAAGAGCTCAGAAAAACATCAAAAGCCAATTTCTCAAGAACGGGCAACTTTTCAAGTCAGAAAAATTTAATTTTAGGAAGAATAAAGCAAGGATAGATTGAAAACTGTCTGAATGACTTGAACATAGGATATTTTGGCCGCAGGGGACAGAGAAAACAGAGGACAGAGACTCCAAAGCATGGAGTGCCTGGTCCTTCCTGAAGTAAGGCATGCGTCACACCGGGGGTTTTATATGGCACAAGGATGTGCATTCTTGGCTTTAGTAATATGTACATATTTGAATGAGTATTAGAAAAACATCTGATTTTCCTAGTCAAGCTCATACTATCATAAGTGTCCTGACTCAATGCTTTTATTTAAGGAAAAAAGTGAGTCAGGTCAAGGAAAAAGCTTAAAGAAAAATACTATCCATGGTATGTGGATGGCTGGTATACTAATGACTGATGCTGGGGAAAAATTATTCTAAGGACCTGGACCAGAGATTGAGAAACCAGCTCTCTACCCTTTTGGATGCACGTGCTTGCTCTGAGGTACATGGTTAGGGTATCTGCTCAGCTGAAAATGGCCATCCTTCATGTTTGAATTATGTGATGCTGCTCCCTTGTCACAGCTGATGGCAAGGCCCCTGACTTAAGCTGGGCCAATCAGATTCTCCCTTTAGGAGTTTAGAATTGGGATCCAGGGAGACCCAATGAGGTCCTGAGTATGGTTTGGACTGTGAACTTGATCGTGCTGGGGTTGCTATATTTCACTATGTAGATGGAGAAGCTGAGATAGCCGTGAGAGAGGGACACAGGGAGGGGAAAGTACAACAGGTGCACAGAGAAAAATAGAAACGAGAGGCAGAAAGGGCGGTCACTCTCGTTTTCCAGGTTCTAGTCCCTTCCCGGTCTGGCTGCATTCTCACCCTTAGGTTTTATGATATACCCTGACACCCTGGTAATAAATCTCCACCTACCAACCCATTTCACCTCCAGCACTGTACGCTGAGGCTTGCTTGAGCTATTACTGTTCCCTGCAGCAAAGATCCTCTGTCAGGAGCTTATTTACTTTCTCTGGCCTCTGTCACTTCATCTGTGAAATGGGAGAAGCTGGTTAGTGTTTTTCAAAATGCAGGATATGGACCAGTGGAGAAAGATGAGAAGATCTTAGGTATTATTTAGAGCCAACATCAAATAATATTCCACCACATAGTGATTCCTTTTGTAATTGTCCTCCAGTCCTTCTGATTTTATATCAAGGAGAAAGTCAGTTTCATTTGAGTGTGTTTTTAATACTCTTCTAATACCTGATAATCTCTCTCTTTTTTTTTTAAAGATTTTATTTATTTATTTTTTCCCCCCAAAGCCACAGTAGATAGTTGTATGTCACAGCTGCACATCCTTCCAGCTGCTGCATGTGGGACGCGGCCCCAGCATGGCCGGAGAAGCAGCGCGTCAATGCGCGCCCAGGATCCGAACCCGGGCCGCTAGCAGTGGAGCACACGCACTTAACCGCTAAGCCACGGGGCCGGCCCAAGATAATCTCTCTTTTTAACAAAGAGAAATGAGACATCAGATTGGGAGCCTTCAAAGGCCGTAGTATCCAGCTAGAAATTGGTATTAATATTTTCATTGAATTTATTTTTTGCTGTTATTGTTTATTATTAAAACACTTGTTTTAATCCTGGTTTTTCATTTATGGGATGAGACAAAACTTTCTTTAAAAATAACTAAAAAGTGGAGAAAAAGGGACAGCTATTCCATACAGTAGAATTCCAATTAGAAAGGTAGAATGAGGGAAATAGAAAATCACCATTTGTCAAACACCACAGTAATAATTATCGCAGGCAAGAAGCATCAATGGGTGCTAAAATTAGTGGGCAAAATTAGGGTGAGAAACAGAATATTGGCATAGTCTCAATCTCCCCACAAGATACTTATTAAGTACAAGGGAAGAAATAGTAACTTGACAGTGGAGAAACTACAGATACTGCCTCACCTAAGTGATCAAAGCTAGTGGCACTTTATGTGCCTCATGATAACATGCACTGAGAAGGACACAACACTACCGTGGTATTCTTGTCAAAAAATACATAACTTCAATCTAATCATGAGAAAACATCAGACAAGCCTAAACTGAAGGATGTTTTACAAAATAACTAACTGGTCAGTGCTCTTCAAACATACCAAGGTCATGAAAGACTGAGGAACTGCCACAGATTGGAGGAGCCTAAAGAAACCGTGACAATTACATGCAATATGTGATTCTGGATTAGATCTTGGACCAGGAAAGGGACATTGGTGGGACACTGGTGATATTTGAGTAAAGCCTGTAAATTACTTAATAGTATCGTATCAATGTTAACTTCCTGCTTTTAGTAATAAGACTATGGTTGTGTAAAACGGAAACAGCTGGGGAATCTGGGTAGCGTAAACAGGTATACTGTGTTTGCAATCCTTTTTTCTAAGTCTGAAATTATTTCCAGATGAAAAGCCTAAAACTCTAAAACTATATATTTTCTAGATC
The DNA here is from genome assembly GCF_020826845.1 of Diceros bicornis minor. Lineage (NCBI taxonomy): Eukaryota > Metazoa > Chordata > Mammalia > Perissodactyla > Rhinocerotidae > Diceros > Diceros bicornis. The sequence goes on along the minus strand of NC_080758.1, from coordinate 10,133,854 downwards.
AGTGGTTCTCAAGTAGGGACAATTTTGCACCCAAGGGGACATTTGGCAGTGTCTGGAGACCATTTTGGTTGTAACAACTAGAAGGAAGGCTACTACTGGCATCGAGTGGGTAGGGGTCAGGGAAGCTGCTAAACATTCTACAAGGCACAGGACAGCTGCTTATAGCAAAAATTTATCTGGTCCAAAATATCATTAATGCTGAGCTTGATAAGCCCTGTTCTAGAACAACTCAGTTTTTAAAAAATATATAAAAACAAGGAATGTTAAGAAAAATAATAGTATAAGAGTTATGTGAATATTATTGTGCAACTGGCATGAAAGTGTCTAAGCTTTGTTAGAATCTGATCTCTGCATTTCTACCTGGCTCTAACATTTTAGATTCTGTGAGTTCAGGAGCAGTGCCAGTCAGGGTTAGAGGGGCCAGGTGGGAAGCTTTGTGACCGTGCTCCGCGAGTGGCCATCATTAGTAAACTATTTTCTTTTGTTTCCCTGGACCAAGGTGAGCCCATCAATCTGACCACTTCTAATGAGATATAGGATAACACTGCGTGGACGGCTCGTGCTGTCAGCCACTGCCTGGTGGGCTTAGCAAAAGAAACGATCCTTCATTAATTAACCTTCACTTTCTATGTAGATTCACTCATTGAGATGCGGGTAATTAAACCAAGGTCATTTCAAGGACTGATCAGGGAAAAAACAGCAGTTAGAAGGTGGTGGGGTTTTTTGGGTAGAGGACTTGGATTTCTATTTTTATCCTCGTGCAGAATTGCAGAATCATCTTTTCCTGACTTTTAAATAATCTAACCTTTTTTAGTGAAATATCTCTTAAGTTCACCTTAAAACCACACCTCAAGAATTTTTAAACATTTAGGTTATAGGTACCTCTCCCTGGTTTAGAAATAAATGTTAAGGCAAACTTTACTTTAGAGGGGGGCAAACAATGAAAAGGAAAGGGAATAGAATTACATTGGAAAGGGGAAAACAAAGAGAAAAACACACGTTTGTGGAGTGCAATTGCTATGATCTCTTAGTTTGAGCTACACATTTTGTGATTTTTATAGCTTTTATAATTTTTTGCCTGTATGGTATGTGATAGTGGTTAAGAACATGGATTTAGAGTTAGATAAATGTGGGTTCATGTTGTAGCTCTTCCATTAATTTAGATCTTAGGAAATTCATTTCACATATTTGGCCTTGGTTTCCTCATCTGTAAAATGGATCTGATGCTAGTTAGACCCAACCTACTCCCGGTATGGTTGACAAGATTCAGTGAAATATGGCCAGTGCAATAGCCAGCTGTGCATTCTTGGGGTGTTCATAGGGGTGATAGCTACTTCTTAAGCCATGCCTGTTATATGCCAGGTGCTATTCTAAGGGCTTTCCTTAGCCCAACTCATTTAAGTCTTCTATCAGCTTTCTGAGTTAGGCGCTGTTATTGTATCTTTTTCATAGATGAGGGAGTTGAGACACAGAGAGGTCACGTAATTTGCTCTAGGTAACACAGCCACAGTAGCAGAGCTGGCATTTGACCCCAGGCAGTCTGGGTCTAGACTCTGTGTTCTTTACCACCAAACTGTACCATCTCAGGAAATTGTTGACTCATAATTAATCTCGTTCCACATGACGCCTTAAAAATATACTGCTAAAGTGAACCCCCTCAGGAATACTTTCCTCTTGGGAAAAGAGGTGGTTCTTTGGGGTAGAACTAATGAATTCTTCGAGGTCAACAATAGCCATATCACAAACGTCAGGAAAAGCCCATTTTACATGATAAAAAATCGCTAATAGCCGTTGAGAAGCATCGCCACCTAGTGGGGGGCTGAGTCATGACACGACAGCGTTGACCGCTCTTTTGGAACTTGCTGTGGATTCCGTTTTCTACCCTGGCTCCTAAAATTTACTTAAAAAAAAAAAAAAAAAGAGAGAGAAGAGATGTTTGCTATGTCACAGTCTCAAAGCCATTTCAGATTCTGACATGAATGTATTTGGAATTGAGGTGTTTTATTTCAAGTTACAGTATTACAATAGAAGGCAATGACGTGTTGGCTTGTTAGTACCTCTGAAAGGAGACTGTATGCATTTCTCAGCTTGCCTTGCTAAGCACTTTCCTTTTAGTCATAAAGATGAAATGCTTAATTTGTTAAACATACACAGAATCAGAAGTAGGGCCATTCAGTATACCTAATATTGTTTGCGGTTATTAAAGTCAGTTTTTATCTGTTTAAAAACAACAGGTCATAAAAAAGTAAAATCTGAAATAACGGACTCCCTCCCTCCCTCCTGTAACATTTAATGCACGCTCAAAATTCTGATCAGGAATCAGTGCAAACCAGGAGAGAGAGGATAACTTAAAAGGCAGAAATAAAGTTTCAGCCCAACCGGCATGTGTGTTCTGGTCAAGGTTGGTCTACCTTTAAATGATGCAGTGTTTTTCGTTAACTCGCACCAAAACCATATCAAATCAGAATTCTTCCCCACACACCCAGCTACATACCTAGGCGTTCTCTAAAATTGCAGGCTCGTTTCTGCCCCCTGACCACTCCCACCTATATGTAACTGAGGAAATTAATCTAATTTCTTACACTTTTGTTTCTCTTATTCTCTGTTATTCTTACTCTTTTCTCTAGTTCTCCCATTTTGTGATATCACAGTGTTCAAAGAGACTGCATGTTAGAAGCTGACGTAACACTGCATAAAACCTTTGGCTCTTGTAACATAAGTGTAAACTCCTTGCTTTATGAGAGAAATATTATTTTATTATTCTAAAAATTAATTTATTTTATTAATTTAAAAATTAATACTACTGCATGATTTTGTAATAAGTAAAGTCAAGGACACGTATATAAAATTCCCTTCCCCCCTCCTTCTCAATGTTCTGAGAATACTAGTGTTAAGAGCTTGATGTATATGGGTCTATACTGTTATATGGGCTTATATAAAGATACACAAACATATAGACACATAACCTCCCCGTGCCTTGGTATCATCATCTGTAAAGTGGGGGATAATAATGCAGATCTACAATCTCTTTTCCATAATTCCGAACCCCAGAAGGCTCTGAAAATCAAAAGTTTCTTCATTACTCATCTGGTAGGGAAACCTGACCCAAATTGACATGAGGCTATTTATAGTCATTATTTATCCCGTTTAGCATGAGTGGGATCGTGCTATGAAATATCAATATTCTTTGTTAAAATGTGTCGTCCCAGACCCTACCGTGGGTGTTAGGTGATCCATGGTATGTGCTTCTGGGGGAGGCAGCTTCCAAGATGGCGCCCAATGATCCCTACCCCCTGGTATTCACGCCCTTGTGTAAACTCTCCCCTTGAGTGTGGGCTGGACTTATTGACCTGCTTCTAACAGACAGAATATGAAAGAGGTGATGGAATGCCACTTCTGAGATGAGATTAGATGGGCTGTCACTTCTGTCTTGGGGGGTCTGTCTTATTCTCTCTTGGATCACCTGCCCTGGGGGAAGTTGGCTGCCGTGTTGTGAAGTAGCTGAGTGGAAAAGTCCCTCTGGTGAGGAACTGAGGCAAGTCACGACTGCATGAGTGGGATTACAAGCAGATCCTCCGTACCAGCGGTCCAGCCTTCAACATCCTGGCTGTAACCAAGAGGCGGAGGCACCCAGCAAGGCCACTAAAGCCATGCTCCGATTCCTGCCCCTTACAAACCGTGAGATAATAAATGTTCTCTGTTTTAAAGTCACTAAGTTTTGGGTTTTTTGTTACATGGCCAGAGATAAATAATACAACACCGTATTTCTTTCGAAGATGTAAAGGAATCTGACTTCCAAAACACTTCAGGCCCCAAAAGATTCAGATAAAAATCTTACCTGTGAGAGATAGTAGACCTGTAATATCTACTTCATAGAGTTTTTATGATAATTAAATGAGATAATACTTGTAAATTTCTTAGAATCATGCCTGGCACACTGAAGTGGTCAATAAATAACAGTTACTGTTAATCTTACCAAGATTTTTTTTCCTATTTATTTATTAAATGAGATTATACCACTACTTCAGCTGTTGCTATTATTGCTTTTACCAGCACATTATTCTGCAGCTTGCTTCCCTCCCCCTGCCCCCATTTAACAATATTTTACACAGAGTCTTCCAGTTAATATATATAGATTAAAGTCATTTTTTAGCAACCAAATTCTCTACTGATTGACATTTATGTAGTTTCTAGTTACTTTTTTCTTTGTTTTGGTCAGTTCAGATAATGCTTCAAAACCCATCTTGAGAATGTTTTCAACTCAGCTGAGTAGTCAGAATCCAATTTTTTAAGAAGTCAGGTTTATAGAGGTATAATTTACATACAGTGAAATTCAGCTTTTTAAGCGTACAGCTCTCTGTGTTTTGACAAATGTATACAGTCATGTAACTAGCACTGTAATCAACTATGTAACAGTTCTATCATTCTCCCAAAGAAATTCAATTTTGCCTAATATCTTTTGTTTAAAAAAGTAGCAACTAAAAAATAATATCAGTGCAACAGTTCGGCCTATAACCATGTAAATTACCCTCCCCCCATCCCAACATTAAAAGAAAAAATCCAGTCAAACAGGAATGGCCCTTCAATTATTCTCAAGTTTTTAAACCTTTGCCAAAAGTGTTTGAGCTCAATTAAGTTAAAATGTTTCAAAGGGAGCCCAGTTGTAATAATTTGTTTATAATACGAGCTTCTCTTTGATCATGGATGTTCACGTTTATAGAGACGCTGTTATCGTTCTTGGGATAAGGGATAAAGTAAATTAACTTTGTGTTGGGAAAAATACAAGAAATTAAAGAAGTACTTGAGGTGAACTGCCTTATTAATAACAGAAAGATGTGACTTCATTGAGCCAGAGGGCAAGCGGGGTAGAAACGTAGAAAGGCTGTGGGGGAATAGCATGAATTCCTTAGATACTATGGATACAGTTTATTAAGAAGCTAGCTTTAAAAAATGCACTTAATATCCCTCTTTCTGGTTTCAGCGTGAATCCTCCTGGTTCCTGCAAGAGGCAAACACGGCCTCGAGAAAGTGGCTTTAGCAAACAGGGGTGCAGCACCCTCTCTTGATTTGGCGAGAAGTAACTGAGGAAGGATTTTACTCCTGTGCTGGTGGGCGTCCCAAGCCAGAGAAAATTCAGTGCCACTGTTCCAATTCGTCCTATCAAAAGCTTCTTTGCTTTGAAGAGTAGGTATATATTTAATCTAACTGTATTTAAAAATCTGAATTTCAGGCTCCCCCATCCCTCCTACAATTTCCTCCCTTCCTCGGCTTAGTTTTGTTTTCTTTCCCAAAATCGTCAGCATTAAAACATGGTAGCTGTATTAACATTGGCTAAAGAGTAGCTGGAATGCTCAGAGTGTTCTGGGCTGGCATGAGTTCGGATTTGCATTAAGATATCAACAATGAGGCATTGTAGAAAGAGCAGGAGTTTTTTTTTTACTAGAAACCTATGTCCGGATGCCAACTCTACTACTTAAAGGCTGTGAACACTTCAGAACTTTCCTTGCCTTCTCTCACTCAGTTTTCACATCTGTAAAATGGGACTCATAATTTCTTCACAGGATTATTGGAATAGTAAGAGAATTGAAGTGTGTGAAAGGATTTTGAAACTATAGAGCACAGTATAAATGATAGAAGAAAGATTTGCAGAATTTAAGCCATAGAACTTGGATTGGATCCTGGATCTGCCCCCTACTAGCGAGTCAGCCTCCCCAAGTCCCATATTCTTTACAGGTTGTTGTGGCTTTACCAGAGTTAATGTACGTTAAAGTGCTCCGTAAATTCTAAAGCAGAGGTTGGAAAACTTTTTCTGAAAAGAGTCAGAGAGCAAGTGTTCGAGGCTTTGCATTTCCTGTGGTCTCTGTTTCAGGTGCTTGACTCTGCCCTTATAGTGCAAAAGCAGCCACAGAAAATACATAAATGAGTGGGCATGGGTGTATTCCAATAAAACTTTATTCGCAAAAACAGGTGGCAGGCCAGGTCTGACCCGCTGGCCATAGTTTGCTGGCTCCTGTTCGAAAGCATATGATGTGATTTTGTTGAATTCTAATAGTGGTTTGAAAACTGCCTGCAGTGACCACTCCTTTATTTAGCCCCTCAGGTTGCTAGAGGGAAATGGGGTGGTGTTATAGGTGAACAGAATGTGATCTCAACTGGGAGTATGATAGGAAATATGAACTATTCCATAAATCGTATGGGGGCTTTGAAGGAAAAAATTAATTGGATCCATACCTCAAATTTGTATACCAAGAGAAATTACAAATGATTTAAACATTTAAATGTTAAAAAAATAAAAAGAAAGAAACCATAAAGCACTAGAAGAAACTATGAGATAATTGTTTTGTAACCTTGGCCTGGGAGCAGAGATTTTTAATCCAGAAACCATAAAAGAAAAAGATTGATAAATTTAAGCATATTACTAAAATATACATGATCAAAAATACCAAAAGCAAAGTAAAATGTTAAACAACAATCTGGGGAATATTGGAACTTATAACACAGACCAAAAGTTAATCTCCTAATATATAAAGAGTTCCTAGAAATCGATATGAAAATGACCAACAACCTAGGAGGAAAATGGTTAAAAGAAAATGATTAAAAGATATTTCACAGGAAAAAGAATACCATAAAGGAAAAGTCAAGAGAATAGAAGCTAACAGAAGCTCTGAGGTTGCGGAGCTGCTGAATTATTTGACTCTGGAAGTACCTTCCTCTCGACTTACTGTTATATGAGATAAGTGCATATTATTTAAGCAGTTTTGATTCTGCCATTCTGTTGTTTATTGCCAAAAAAATCCTACTGATACAGAAATTCGTGGTCAGGAAATCCTTTCTCCAATATTAGGAGAGTGGGTAAAATCCTCTGTAATTTAGGATTAAATCCCATCTCACCCCCACAAAGAAAGAAGTAGAGAATCCTGAGGTAGCTGAGCTTAAACCCTGAAATGTCAGATTAATCATAATTTGAATGAATTTTCTTAGAAGGAATGCATTGGTTATCTATTGTTGCAAAACAAATGACCCCAAGAGTTAGTGCCTTAAAACAAAACACACTTATTATCTCTGCTAGTGTCTGAGGGTCAGAGATTGAGGAGTGGTTTAGTTGGATGGTTCTGGCTCAGAGAGTCTCAGGAAATTGTAGTCAAGACTTTGGCCAGAGCTGTGGTCATCTGACAATATGATCGGGCCTAGAGGAACTGCTCCCATGGTGGCTCACTCACATGGCTGTCCGCTGGATGCTTCAGTTTCTAAAACATGGAGCCTCCCCACTCCCCAGAGGCTACTTGAGTGTCCTCACAACATGGCATCTGGCTTCCCACAGAGCCAGTAATCCAAGAGAGAGCAAAGCAGAAACTGCAATGCATTTTAGGACCTAGTCTCAGAAGTCATATGTTATCTTCATTTTTACAGTATCTTATGGGTTACACAGGTCAGCTCTGAGTGTGAGGAGACTACAAATGCGCATGAATACAAGCAGGCAAGGATCACTGGGGGCCATCTTGGCAGCTGGTTGCCACAAGTGACTAGATTAAATTTTTCTCTTATTGCTTGGTTCGGTTATAGGAAAATAAAGAAAATTACATCTAGATCTGTGATGGTAAAATCCGTGCAATAAATTTCTCCCAATAAGCTTGTGATAGGAGCTGGGTACAGATAGTTAGAAAGTGAATGTATCTTCTAATGAGATCCTACTGTGAAATTTCCATAAGTTTTTGTTGTGATTGGATTTATATGTCTTGCTAGGTAAGCAGGGATAAATTTTGCATCCTATTTACACATTTTTGGAGCTCACTTTGTCAGGCTATCACGCTATCTTATAAATGCGGACCTTAGAATGTACAACCAAAGCCAGAACTCCCCTCTTCCCTTTCTCTTGAACTCATGAATTCTGGCACCACCTCTACAAATAAATGATTGGTCAATTAACTCCTGAAATTCCCACTTTACAGAGCAGGGCCCAGGTAATTTTATCTTGAGAAATTTTCACCACAGGTGTTACAGTCATCCAGTGCAGTTGTAGAAAGTCTCAGTGATGCTCTTTGAACCGTCTAAATTTAAACAACGAGCGTCATGGTGAACTCACTGGAAAGAATTAATTGCAAAATGTGGCCCCAAGTACTTAAGTGAATTAATTTGCTATATGGGATTATAGATGTTAAACCAATTAAATTTTGGAGAGCAGCTGTCAAAAATAATGATTTTTGTTTTTAGAGTAGTGAATATTAAGACATTTCTAGAAGTAGTCAAACGGCAGGGCCAATAGTCTATTTAGGTGGGTTCTAAATTGTGTCAAGAAATTCACCTTCAAAGAGTTAGAAGACCGTTACCCTCATTTGTGCTGTAGCATCTATTCAAATATTTATTGAGGATTCACCATGTGCCAGGAACTGCACCCACAAGTGTGCAGATAGACAACCCCAAAATGGCTTTACGAAATTAGAATAATTAGGACAAAATTTATTTTAAAACAAGAGGAAGGCAGGAGTATGGAAGGAAGTTTTAACAGAGCTGCTTAAAAAAAAAAAAAAAAGTGCCTTCTTAACATTATTTGATTCTCCATGAGACCATTTCTGATAATCCTTTTTATTAGCTTTTGGGAGAACACATCCTTCCATCCATCCACCCACCCATCCATCCATCCATACATACATGTGTGTGTTTGGTGCTTTTTTTTTTTCAGATTACCATGAGCATACATTAGTTTTCTGAAAAATTAGAAAAACAGAAAAAAAAAAGAAAGAATACAATAATATTTACCAATAATATCACCACATAGCCTTTGCTAAGATTTTATTTCTATCCAGATGTTTTTCTATCTTCATGGAAATGCATAAAATATAATGAAATTGGCATCATACTAAATTTGTTATTTTGTAAGCTGTTTTTAAAATCTAGCAAATTATCCATGATAATTTTCCAACGTCATTAAATAGACAGAGTATTTTAAATGTTCTCATTAACTAATTTTGTTGATTGTTGCCAGGTTCTAACTATAATAAGTAATGCTGCAATAAACGTCCTTGTAAATAATCCTTGTGTATGTTGGACACACACAAGTTTCTGGGAGTGGATATAAATATTTTAATATATTTTAAGGAAAGTGGTACTTAATTATGATTCCAATTTATACTTCCACTAGCAGGCATGAATACTTGTTTTATGGTGGCACCCTCAATAGTAGTAAATATCATCTTGTTTGTTTGTATTTGCTAATTTTATTCACATTCTTTTATTTTGCAATTATCAACTACAGATAAAGTTGAACTTTTTTCATGTTTATTTGCCACGTGCATTTTTCTTTCGTGAATTGTCTGTTCATGTTCTTTGCTCATTTTCCAAAGGGAGGCATTCTTTTTCTTGTTGATGATAAGAGTATGCTTTTTATTAAGATCATAGCCTTTATCACATATATTGCAATGCCATTTAATACCTGGCAGTTTTCCTTTTATTTTTTACTTATGGAATTTTTGACATGAATAACTTTAATTAATCACACAATTATAAATTAAAAAATAAATGTAAATTCATTAAATTCAAAGGTAAAAAAGTCTTAAATTTGTTTTATTGAATGGATTTAACTTGAAATTGCCTCCTCTCCCCAGTTTGCTCAGACACATTTATTGGATAGTTCATAATTTCACACTGATTTAAATGTTGCCCAATTGTATGCCGAATTCTTATATATGCCATGGTTGTCCATGGGATGCCCATTCAGATCCGATAATGACTGTCACGTCATGTTAGTCTTTGTACTCATTGTTCTTCCATTTCAAGAATGTCCGGTCTTCGATCATTGATTTGGCTGTTTTTATTGGGCTCAGAGATGTATTGAAATCAAACTAGGAAAGAAGGAATTGATTAGGAGGATGAATATGGCTTGGAGTTGGAGCTGAATAGGTCTTGGCCACTCTCCTGGTCTCACCATCCATCTCTTGGCAGAACTGATAGCCTTTCCTCTACCTATGGCTGTCTGCTCACTCAGTATTTACTTCCTGTCAGCTTACACCAGCATCCGGGGTGAGGTCTCTTTTGACCTCTGTGAGACTGAAGAACTGACTGCAGCAGATGGATCAGGAGTTTATTACAGTCACCCAGGAAGGAAATGGCAGTGTTTTGGACGAGGGTGGTAGCCACAGAGAAAAGCACTGGCCAGACGTGAGATATATTTTGAAGATTTGAGATGTGAAATTTATCCTGGCAAGACTTGTTGAGACATAGGAAATGAAAGATGAGGGCAAGAGATGAATTAAGATTTTAAAAAAAATTCTAAAAGTAATGCCTATTCATTGTGGAAAATCTGAAAATATAATAAAAGCATAAAAATAAAAAAGTTTCTAATCCCATTATGAATGTTTTAGTGTATTTCCTCTCAAGCTTTGATATATCGATGAAAATAAAATTAACTTTCTGACTCTTGGTCTGGATTGATTTAAACCAGATTTGGAGGGTGGATTTAGGATGACCTATAAGATAAACGCTATGTACCATTTACAAAATCCGCTTTTGAGGGACAACTTGACAAAGCTGGTGATCTTTGTTGAGGAGAGTTGAAACTAAGGTAGAATGTTGCAGCTGAGTGAGGGCTGACTAAGAGAGATACATGTTTATTAAGATACTAGGGACAGAGGAAAGAAGAGGCTTCGAATTGTGTGTCCCTGGCTGAAGGTCTCGGTTGTATACGCTCCTATGCCCTGTGTTGATTATTTTGGTGATGTTTTCTCTCATGGGCTACTCTATAGAATGCTCACAGCTGAACAGCAGCAGGATTGTCTTAATTTAGTGCTGTTTGTCTAACACTGGTGAGGTTAAATAATTTACTTGTATTGCTCTCTCTATCTCTATAAATCTATTTCCATTTTTATTCCAATATTGGGATAGTCATTTGCGTGTGTGCATGTGTGTGTTAAAGCCTGCATTTTCATCAACATTATATCACGAACATTTTCTGATTATTGCTGGCATATTCTCAACATTTATTCTGTAAATGGTCAACTTACTGAACTTTTATTTCTACTTGTTTTTCCATTGATCCTCTTGAGTTTTCTAGAAAATGGTCAGATAATTGGCCAATATTTTTTTCTTTTCCTTTCCAATAATTGTACCTAGAAGTATTTTCTAGTCTAACTTTATTAGCCAGGTTTTAAAAAAATTGTTTAATAATATTGGCAGGAAGAGAAGCTTCTTTTATTTTTCTGTCCTGCTTCTGGTTTTAATGGGATGGCTGTTAGGGTTTTTACAGTATGATCTTGTCTATTGATTTGAGATAGCTATTCTTCGTTATGTTTCAGAAGTTCACTTCTGTCTTGTTTATTAAGAGTTTGTCATTATTGTTCATTCAGAAGTTAATCTTGAATTTTATCTAATGTCTCTTCAGATTAAAATCATTGAGATTATGATGTTTTCTGGCTTATATTTGTAGGTTAAATTTATTTTGAGCTCCAGTAATAATGCTTTTAGGAAAACAATAACTTTTATTTTAAATGTATAAATTTGTGTATAAAATACTTGTTGATTGTCCTCTACACTTCAGATCCTGTGGTGAGTGTTTGAGATACAACAGTGGACAAAACATATATGGTTCTTCCTCCGATAGATTTAATAACCTAGTGGGGAAAACAGAAAAAAAGTGTGATTTTTGCAGTTTGCTGCTTTCTTGGACATGATTTCAGGCAGCCAACATTCTTTTTAGAAGAATAGAGCTCTAATTTAAAAATGGAAGACAGTGGGCTGATCAGATATAACACAGAGGATCTTGCTTTTAAAGCAAGTGGTTTTAGGAATGAACTTGCCTTATGGTGGAAAAGACCTATTTAAATTTAAATAAAATATTTTCAGAGACATATTTATGACTCTGGGAAAGGTAATACATTCCAAAGTTCATTATTTCACTGGTGGTCGAGGCTCATTGATTTCAACCAAGTTAGCCTTCCCGTTTTGATGGTTTGGCTAACTCTGCTTATGATCTTGTTGAAAGCAGACATGTCTCCAGAAAAAGAGGTTTTAGTATTTTTAATGCAAATGATTTTCTATTAAGAGATGGCTCTTATCCCTAGACCCTGATATGATAGTTGCCTGGATATTACCTATATTCCCTTCTTTTGTACTAATAAAACTCTGATTTTCTTTGGGGAGGAAATATTCCCAACTAAAATACTTAGATCCAAGACTTCTTGAAGCTAGGGATGGCCAACCAACCCAGTTTTATCTAGTGGGATATAAGCAGCAGGCTTTCTGGGAAAGATTTTGCAAAAAAGATTCAGACCTAACTGGCACATTCTTTTTTTTGTGTGTGTGAGGAAGGTTGGCCCTGAGCTAACATCTGTTGCCAATCCTCCTCTTTTTGCTGAGGAAGATTGGCCCTGAGCTAACATCTGTGCCCATCTTCCTTGTTTTATATGTGGGACGCCTGCCACAGCATGGTCTGACAAGCGGTACGCAGGTCTGCACCCAGGATCTGAACCTGTGAAACCTGGGCTGCCAAAGTGGAGCACATGAACTTAACCACTACACCACCGGGCCAGCCCCGGGACTGACTAGCATGTTCTTTATGGCCCTTGCCCCTATTCTCCCCCTAGAACACAGACATGATGCCTGGAGATTCAGCAGCCATATTGTGACCATGAGGATAAAACATACACTCTAAGAATGAAGAAGTAAAGTGTAGAAGTCTTGGTTCTTGCTGATATACACATGCAGCTGAAGCAGCTCAGAATTGTCTACCTCTGAATTTCTAGTTACTTGAAAAAAATAGACCTATGCATTATTTGAGTTTTTTGTTACTTGCAGCCAAACACTTTTCTAGTCAATACACAGGCATTATTTAAAAATAAAAAGAAGAAAATCCTGCCACAGGGTGGAGCTAACTCCATCAGGAAAACTTTGTTAACAAAACTGGTCATAGACGAGCAGATATTTCCAAAGTACACATCCCTGAAAACTCTGTGCAAGGTTTTGGGAGAATGTTGGAAGAGAGTATTGGGAGACTATCCAGAATAGAAGGAACCTTAGGGATCCACGCCATTATTCTAAAACAAAAATTCACCTCTAGCATTTAAAGCTTAGCTGCTTTTCAATTACAGGCCCAAGATGGAGTGGCAGTGTTAACATAATGCCTGTGCTTAGCGCCTCGTGAATAGACTTCTATTGCTGATCACACAAGCAGTTCACCTGTGAGTCCTAATAACCTCTTCAAAGGCTCATCCAATTTAAAAGGAATTTTTTTTTTTGGCAATTCAAGTGATAAAAATACTCAGTGAACGGTAGACACCTCCTACTGCTTTTGGTTTTCATCTCAAAAAAGCAGAAGACTGTGTCGTATATTTTAGATTTAAAAACTCATTTGTGCAAGGAGAATCTTTCTTTTAAAAGTTGCCTGTTATTAATTGTAGTTTTCTTATTGATCCTTTAAGGAACACAAATGACTTGTAAATGTTCTCCTTCAGTGCCCCTCAATGGATGGTGCACTCGTTGGACGGGTTGTTGGGGATACCACAGGTAGAACCCTAGGTCTTGGCCTTGTGGATGAGGCCAAGAGGAAACCATCTCTGTGAAGCAAAATCAACACTCTATATTAGATAAAAAACGACACAAAACAAAAAATCATGAATTATTACTGAGTCAGCTTCTTAGAATTCTTAACAGTTGCCATTGGTCGTCAGGATCAAGGAAGCCAAGTGTCTTCATTCTGTTTTCCCATGAAGAGCAAAGACCTGAGTCTGCACAGTCCTGGCTACGTGGCCCTTCCATGTGAATCAATAACACGCTTTTGGGATAGGGTGTACACTGGCAAAAAATGTCTTAGCTGAACATCTGTTTCAGCCAAATAAAGAAATTTCTTGTAAACAAATGTAACCATGGCCGTGAGAATCTCCTTATCAATTCCTTATCTTTCTATGGGCACAGCAGGATAATTTTTAAGAGAAGGATGAGAGAGATCCAGATGTTCTCTCTCCAGATTAGTGTCTTATAAAAATGTATTTTCAGGATGTTTAGATTATTAGCAAATCACAGAAGAACTAAAGGTCTCTCAGCTCATCACAAGGGCCAGACCTTCAAGATGACACTGGGAATTTCTCAAGGCTGTTGGAAAGAGCCATGCAATGAAAATAAAAGTTTGCCAAGTAAGAAAGGGAATTCCTATTTATTGGGTACCTTCCCTATTGTAGGTACTCTGCAAAGTGCTTTTAGGCATTTGTCCACACAACCACACTGTGAGGAAGGTGCTAGTGTCTCTCTTTGACTGATGGAGAAATGGAGGCTCAAGGTCATGATTAATATACAGCGGAGCCCACATCCACGAGCAGGTGGGTGGATTGCAGAATCTACATTCTTCCATCGAGCCATCTTGGCTCAGTCTCAGTGTAGACATTCCAGCCTGTCTGGGGATATGTGATATGAACACATGAAATGTTGAAAAGCAATACATGACCGAGGATATGAGAATGTACTTGATTAGCAAGTGAGAGTTAGGAATTGTGAGTTTGTCGTGAACCAGAGCAACCTGGGAAGGCCTGGCCTCTCTGTAGGACTTAGATGGGTTCAGATGAAATCTAGCCAGGCTGGAAGGTGTTAATCTTGTAGGTGATAAGGACAAGGTGTACTCCTTGCATTGTTAGTAGATCTGTTTGACTTTGAAAAGTTTATGAAGGAAGCCTGAGGGTAGACTTCAGTGGACCCTGAATTTTAGACTCTCTAGACCTTCATTTAGTAGGCCAGTTTTTCTCTTACTGGGGTCAGTGGACTGCCTTTCCATTCCCCCTGCCGCCTTGGGGGGTCCTAGCACTTATTGTTAGGGGTTGTGAAGTTCTCTATGAAACTTGACTTTTTATTTTCTAAATTTTGATGATACTTAGAAAACATGATGAGCATATTATGGAAAACCAACCCTATACGTGTGTACTATCTTATGATGGTCTTACCGAGTGGAGACTAAACGATGTCACAGCAGCTGCATGCGCAAAGATCTCACAGTTGTTTGTGTAGAGGAGAGTCATGGAAATTTAATCGAAATTGAAGCATCCAGTAGGATAGACATACAAGACATCCCCTACAGAGTGAGTGCCCTATCCATGTGAGCAGATCCAGTTATGGAACTTACCAACTTGAAACCCTTCAATGTTGGGCAGTGCAGCTGTTAACACCTGATGAAGAAACGATCTGCTCCTGAGATGGATGCTGTTGGTGCCCTGCCCGCATCCCGTTGGCACTAGCTCATCTTGCATGTGCCCAGGCTTCAGCTATGAGTGCCTCTGAGTCTGTGCCTCGGGGATTTCTTTTGGCAGACGTGTGCTTGGGTCAGGCCAGATGTGTTGGGGAGTTGATTTGGGGAGCAGCCATCCACCAACGACAAATGGGAATTGGAGGATAAATACCCCAGCTGCCTCACCTCTCAGGGGTGCCGATTCTGAGGTTTCCAGTGGCACCGAGCACCAGCTGCCTGCAGAGTAACCTGCTTATCAGTGTAGGCTGCATTGGCCTCCTTTCCTTTTCTGTATCACCTCCCCACATTGCTTACTGGTACTAACTAAATTAACTTCTCAGATAAATTCCTGTATCCAATTCTTGGTCTCAGGTTTGCTTTTGAGGGAACCTAGGCTGATCCTGATTCCTAAGCCTTTGGAACAAGTATTCATTTGATGAAGATTCCCAGAGCAACACAGTGCTAACCTTGTCTTTAAGTGAACAACACGCTTCTGCAGAGTTATCAATACAGGCCTCAGTGCAACTGGCCTGCAAGGATTATTCTCAGGCAAACTTTTGGTTCTGATCATCCTGAATTAGAAATAAAAAATCGCGGTGATTAATACAATTTTAGACAGCAAGAACAGTTATTCCTCGCATTAGCATTATTGAAGTTGAAAGACAGAAACAGATTAAATAAACAAACCTGAGATTACATCCTTTCTCTATTAAACCAAATATCAGCGATTTTGTTCCAGGAAAATAACATCATCTGTCACATTAAATTAATGTTGGGAATTTAAATTTTATTGGTTTTATAGTTGTGTTTGAATATAATTTGAAAATTTATTCTGGATTTATAGTTATATCACAGCTGTCAGTATGAGGAGTTTCTAACTATGTTTATGTTTATCCATGTTGAAATTAAATTATAAGGAATTTTTAGCATCACATTGAGGGCCCAGCCCATGAGAGTATATATATATTTTTCCTTTATAAAGGAAAGTACTCAGGCCTAAGGAAAAACGTCTTCCGGTGGTTGGGAGCCACTGGAAAGTGTTGATCAATAAGATGACCTCATGAAAATGGTGTTTCAAGACAAATTAATGGAAGACAAACTTCAGTAGAGAGCAGCAGTGCCTGGAATAGAGACACAATACTACTTGCCGAATAAATGAATTAAATAAAAGTAAACCAAGTTAGAATTCTGCTGCAGCACATTATAAAAAAAAATATATCTAATCTAGGTTACTAGAATTAGAAAACAGACTTAAAAGAACTTGTGACTCTTTGTATCTGGGGTATGTATCAGTTTCTGTTATTTCCTGAGACCAGAGTTCTGTGTAAGTGATTTATTAGGGATGTGCTCCCAAGAGAAACCAGGGAAGGAGTGATTTCAGGCAAAGTCTCCAAGAAGGGAGGTAAAGCCTGACCCCACAGGGGAACTCTGGAACGTAAGTTACACTCCAAGCTGAGCTCAGTTTGAGCCAAGGGAGCTGGGCTTTGACATACCTGCCCCAGCCAGTCGTCCGCTACGGGCTGCCACGTGGGATGTAAACTTCCAGCGCGTCCAGCTTTCTGGAGTCAGAGAGCAGTCTTCCAAGAGAGCAGCAGGTGACAGCCTAGAAGCTAAAGCAGCCGTGGGCCAGGGGACAAGTGCACAGAAATGATGAAGGGGCCCAAGGGCACCTGTGTGGAGGGCTGACAGTGTCCACCACCAAAAATAAGGCATCAAGGTGACTTGAGTGCTCTGACCTGTGGTGTGACAAATGGACATCTCATTAATAGAGAAAAGGAATTTGGGGGTGGGGGTGGGTCCTGGAAACAGGTGATGAGTTACAACCCTCAGATGTTTAGAAAAAGTGAAACACTCTGAATCTATCTCCTCAGCCTCTGCTCTACTCCAAGCCGCCGTCATTTCTCAGCCGGATCACAGCCTCACCAAATTACTTTCTTTTGTCCAAATATACCATGTGTGTATTTACACCTCTGTGCACTTTGTTCCCTCCCTAAGAGGGGCTTTTTCATCCTTTTCCATCCTTTTCATCCTTCAACACTCATTTCACATATTACCTCTTCTGTGAAGCCCAGGCCAGAGTTAGTCAATGCCTTCTTTGTCTTCACACAGCCCTTAGAGCTCGCTGTTAGCAGAACTCTTAGCATTCCACACTTTGTCTATTCATGTCTGTCTTTTCTGGAAAGTGGAGACCATGTCTTATTTTTCTTGTATCGCTGTGCCCATCAATGATCAGGACTCTGCCTTCAACTATGATCCTCAAACTTCATTAACTGTAACCCACGGTAAGAAATACACTTTACACTATGATCTGCTACATATGTTCCTAACACACACACACACACACACACACACACACAGAGCTGAAACAAAAGTTTCACGGAACAAAATTTACTATGACAGAATGCCACGCACTCTGATATTTTCTATTCCATCCTATTCTGTTCCTCATTAAACATGTTTTGGCCAAAGCTCACCAAATCAATTTACCTACTAATGAGTCATGATTCTCAGTTTGCAAAAATCTTACTTAGCGTAAGCTCAAGAACTATTTGTTGATCTGAATTGCAAAACATTGGCTTATTTTGAAGCGAACTTCAGACATCATGTAATTTTATCCATAAATACTTCAGTATGCATTTCTCAAACATGAAAACTCTTTACTTTTTTACACCTAAGAAATGTAATCTCACACCTACAATGTACGATGATTTCTTGATATTATCAAGTATCCATCCAGAGTTCAATTCCCTCAATTGTCTTAAATGGTTTTTAAAAATTGTATCTGATTAATATTTCTCTTAAATTTCTTTTAATCTGTTAGTCATTCTTCTTTCTTTCTTTCACCTTCCAAACAACATTTTAGGTCTTTTATAATGTGGGTTTGCTGTATTATTTGAGTATATTAAAATCTGCTAGACAAGAAAGCAAATGGATTGGATGAAACTCATAAGAAATTTTAAGCATTGATGGGAAGTAAGCTAGTGGCTTATGAGGTCTAGGTGAGTCTCACAAGCTATGTTAAGAATAAATAATGAGTAAGGAAGAGTCTTATGGAACACAGGTGGAATTCATGAGATATTTAAATATAGAGAGCAAGTTGGTAACTTATAAAGAATGATAAAAATAGAATAGATGGAATGTTTGATGGAACAAACAAGAGTCTTATAGATAGAAAGAGATGAAAAGATCAATTCATAATGAATGATCCTGACACCTCTGGGCTGACAGCTATGTCATCCTTAAGTCAGCTCCCATTGAAGACACTCAGTATGGTCCTGTGCTGTCCCTGCATGGGCTCTACCCAAGAAATGCAGATAAAACCCATAGCTTCTCAGCAGGCTGATTGGCTAGTGACGGCCGTGGACAGGCATATTTGCCCAGATAGAGCAAGTGTGTGTCATTGGTCCCAAGCATCTTCTGTCTGGAGTCCCCTTGCTCAAACCTCAACTCTGGTCCTTGTTACGCCACTATAGGGTTGGGGGAGGCTGGTGCATCAGAGAGAAAGACAGACAGGATGCATGAATGTTTCCCAATCTGTGATTCAAGTGTTGTGGTCCTTCTACTTGCGCTCTACCCTAAGTATGTTAAACAACCTCATCTCTTTCCCTTTGCTTTTTTTTAACTTAAAAAAAGTTTTAAAGACTAAATTTTTTTCAGCAAAGTTTTAGTTTCATAGCAAAATTTAAAGGAAGGTACAGAGATTTCCCATATACCCGTTATCTCCACACATGCGTAGCTTCCTCCATTATCAACATCCTCCATCAGAGTGGCACATTTGTTACAACTGATGAACCTACATTGGCATATCGTTTTCACCCAACGTCCATAGTTTACTTTAGGGTTCACTCTTGCTGTTGTACATTCTATGAGTTTGGACAAACACATGACATGTATCCACCATTATAGTATCATACAGAGTAGCTTCACCGCCCTAAAAATCTCTGTGCTCCACCTGTTCATCCTCTGCCCACCTCCCTTGCTTATTGATATGTGTTTAAATTGATTTATTAAACTGTAATTCAAGTATCTTAATTTGGCCTGTGAACCTTTCTGTTCTGTGACCTCTGGGATCTGGCAATGTACTTGAGAGTTGCCCTTGCATTAAAGTTAATTTCCCACACATCTTTGATGCAACGTAATTTTAAGATGCTGCTTGTAACTACTTTTTAAGTCACCTAATGCTAGACCCTGTCAGTTGCTAGTTTAATTTCCTGCCCACTCTCACCTCTACTTCCCTTCTAGTAGAATCTTAGTTTTGTTCAGACACCCACGCCTGCCCCACTCAATCATTTGCCTGAAGGGAAGCTGACCCCATTCCAGTTCTTCAGTGAGCCTGGTTGGAGTAAGGTTTCCCATTCAAATCCCACTGGCCAGTGATGGGCTCAGGAACGATCACTTGATACAATTCTGGCCAATGGGTTGTGGAAATTCTGCTGGGGTGGGTGGGGGGGGCGGTTTCTGGAAAAGTGTTCTCCAGTCCTATGAGAAGAGTCACTTCCAAGGATAGAAGTCTCTTTTATTCCTCCATATACTGAACCAGGAAGTGGAATTGCTAGAGCCGTCTTGTCAACAGTCCCATGGGGATGCAGAGAAGATGTTAGTTTCTTCATTCTTGAAACCAGCTTGAGTACAGGTTTTTAGTTCTTGCAAGTGAAAGCATCTTTAACTGAAACAACTCCCAAAAGCTATGGTTTAAATTACTTAACCTGGTCATTTCTTAACATATGACTGTAGCCTATCAATACTAAAATCATTCTGAGAGTTTCTCAGAATACACATTCTGGGGCCCCACTGAAAACATACTGAATTGGAATTTTAGTAGGGCACCTGCATTCTTATACACACTAAGGCATCAGAAATAATAGGGTAAACTTGGCAATATTGTTAAGAGAAATTATCCAAAATTTGCAAATAAAGGTAAGGATGACTCCATGTCCTTTCACTGTGAGTGAGCAGACTCACCCAAGAGTTACTTAATATCTAGGAGAATGCACCTGTGTTCAATTTGCTATTTGCTATTTCGTTAGAACCAGATAACTTAAGTTATATGTTAACTTGTAGATTTCTGTTTGGGAAAAAATAACCCCAAAAGGATTTCAGCCTCTTTTTGACCAACTTACAGTGTAAATCTGCATTCTCTGATTTCTCCTTTGAACCACCCTTGCCATCATATTGGTTCCATCATTAAACAATGAATTGAATAAAAATTTTGACACATGTTCCTCCTGCATTTGTATGTGAGGCATGCTTTTAACTTTTTGAAGACTAATCTTTAACAGGATTCGTAGCCCTCTTGTTCATTTCTCCCCCAACAAGGAGGCGTGGCGTGATTCCTTCCTCATTACCAACAACAGTTGCTTATATTGATACCTGCAGGAAAAGGAAAAGAAAGGACTCAATTTTTCCATTTGTGCAAGGTGGCTGTTTGTGTGTTTCTAAAACAAACACTATTGAGGCTGTTGTTTCTAACTTTGGCCACCGTCCTTGGCGATTGTTAAGTGATGTCTCAAACACATTTAGGTGCTGAGCTAATTTCCTGTTTTACCGGCCAAATGATGGTTCCATTCTCCGGAATACACTTAGACATTCAGGGCAGGTGCGACCCGAAGTTTTCATTAGCTACCATTTAAAATCCAATTTCCAGCAGTTTGCATAATCATTTGGAGCAAGTTTCTTTGGAGGGACAGTCACATAGGGGAGAGTGGTCAGCCAAGCAGACCTGGGTTCGCATTCCAACCCTGCTACGTTCTCACCACATGACCTTGGGCAGGTTCATTGAAGTTGGTTTTCTTTCATATGAAGAGAGGGTAAGAGCAGCTGCCTCACGATGTAGTTCTCTAAGTGAGAGGAAAGAATTTGAATGGAGCAGCTCAGAGCTCACTTCTGAGACCAAGCGCTCTGCTTGCATTCAGTTTCTGCCACATGTAGGCTTGTGATTTTCAGTGAGTTACCTAACATCTTTGAGCATCATTTTCCTTATCTGAAAAGTGAATCAAGTTCCTACCTTGTAGGATTACAGTGAATTGCCACGTTCCTTTCTACTTTCCACTTATGTACCACTTTCACATATTTTGCTGTATCTTCATACTGTCTTGCACATGCATCACAAGTTTTGCCATATTCAGGTACCACTTGTACTATCATCTACTTAATATTTTTATTTAATTAATTTCATTAAATAAATACGTACCAACCATCTGCTTGTCTAGGCACTGTTGAGGTTTTGGGGATATGGCAGTGAACAAGTAAGACAAAACTTCCTGTCCTCGTGGAGCTCGCATCACTAATAAATTTATTTTAAGTAGACGCTTGGTATGACCTCCGTCAAGTGAAAACCAGCATCACTTGAAAAAGACGATTTTAAAAATGAAAATAGTGGGCCGGTCCGGTGGCATAGCGGTCACGTTCTCAAGCTCCGGCCTGGGGTTCACCTGTTTGGATCCCCGGGCGTGGACCTACACACCACTCATCAAGCCATGCTGAGGTGGCGTCCCACACAGAAGAGCTACAATTCTACAACTGTGATATACAACTATGTACTGGGGCTTCGGGGAGGAAAAAAAAAAGAAAAAGAGGAAGATTGGCAACAGACGTTAGCATAGAGCCAATCTTTCTCAAAAAAACCCCAAAAACCTCGCATCTTTAAAAAAAAAAGAAAATAGTAAAAGCAAAACAATGCTGGTCTCACAGATTCTATATTTGATAGGGGCAATCTTTCTTTGTTTAAAAAAGAGATTTTCATTAGTTGGAGAGGTGTTTCAGACAGACTGGTACCACACTGAGGCTTTCTCCTGGATGTAATTGGGAACATCAATACAGAACCGGAAAAGGGGTAACTTTTCTCGTCGTGGGATTCAATGTTGTTGAATTCTGTTGTCCACGTTGACTTCATTTATCACCAGGCGTACAGGTCCACCTTCCGAGTTGCTGCTCGGGTGCAACACAATGCACTGAGCACTGTTCCTGGCACACAGCAAACGCTCCGTGAAGGTAACTTTTGGCGATAGCCATATTCATCATAAAATAGAACACGTTTCTCTGTGCACCTGCATGGATTGGAAAGGTCTGAGAATCCTCTGCAGAGGTATTAATTACTCATCGATTTCATGTATGTTTTCATGAGGCTGCTGTTTTACTATTCCATCTGAGACTATGCCTTCAGAGCTCCGAGAGCTCCGGGCGTCTCATCTTTGTATCATTTGGCTCCTCGTACTAAAAGCCACATCCTGTTATGTTTGGTTGCTAGGTGGAGAAATGTTATCATGGGCTTCAGCAATAATTTATCCACAGAGCTCAAGGAGTTGTCATGTTCTCCTGACAGTGAGCTGCAGCACTTTATCAGCTCGCCTGTAAATCAGGCGTGTGTGGTGCGGATGCCAGCACTGTTTGATCTCTCTCAGACACTGTAATAATCTGCTTTTGTCTGATTGATTCCTTCACATCACCACGCACACGGCAGCAGAGAGAGGAGTGCCCTCTGTTTATCTCGGCTGGTCATCTGCTGGAGGCCAACAGGGCAGAAAACGCTCTTCGTGCCGGGCTGTAAGAGTTTTTGGAATTAGGGCCTTTCCATCATATCCCTGAGCTGGTTTTGTTCAATAAATCAATGATAGCAGAATTGAATGCACCATAAATACCTCAAACCATATCTCTTACAAGAATGTAAGAGTAATTCATAGAAACAGGAAAGGTAACTTTGTGGGAAAGAATTACGACCCCTACAAGCCACAGACATTCGGGGCTTTTTACTGCCTGTGTTCACAGCTCACCCTTTGAACTTTGGGGGAAGGAGAATACACCGCCGGCTGGCATGTGCTTCCGGAAAGTGCAGGGGGTAAAATTGAGTAGAAAGGATCCTGTCGAGACTGATCACTGCTTTTCAATCTAAAAACGAGTTTTTCTCCATTTCTGTCAGCTCCTGTTACATATGGTCCCTCTTTATCAAAGGGTGCATCTCATCATCATAATCGAGCAAATCGGACTCTGCCATTGGATGGTTTATGAGTCACTCTTCTGCCTCCCCTACCCCAGGACCACCCTATGCGAGTTTTCCCAACCTTTCTGATGCTTAAAATGTCTCCCTCTCTGGCAAATCCGATTCCTGTCTTCTGGGCTCCTGATTGCTGACAGGTATTTTGGGGGATATTTTGGCATCCCCAGCCCCCAGGAGTTGGGCTGAAATCCATGAGTTGATTACTGCCTTGGGCACGGCAGCAGCCTGCTATGCTGTGACCCGGGAGCAGACGCTGAGGTCCCTGCCTGCCCCAGTTGAAAGCAGAGGTCAAGCTGTATTGTAGATGTGACTGACTAAATCCCATCGGACAGCAGGATTTTGTTGTAGCTTCCCCCTCTTGGATGGCGGCAAAATGAAATTGCATAAGGAAGCCTTTCAGCTCCTTGAATGTAGCTCGGGGGAAAAAAAAGGCAGCTTGAGTCAGCTGTTTAGTGCAATCAGAGACACACAGTTGTTCTTATTTGCACAATGTCAATAATATTAATGATTATTTCACTCCTATTGTGTGGTCAGACATATTTTAGGCACCCGATACACATATTAGAAGCAGTAAAACACTGGTTAGAGTAGGAGGGGGCAAACCGCAGCCAGTGGGCCAAATCCAACTGGCCACCTGTTTTTGTCAATAAAGTTTTATTGGAACACAGCCATGTCCATTTATTTACATTTCGTCTATGACTGCTTTCTGCTACAACAGCAGAGTTGAGCAGTTGTGACAGAGACCATATGGCCTGTAAAAAATGTTTACTATCTGGTGGTCCTTTATAGAAAACATATGCCAACCCCTAGGTTAGAGGGTTTTCCCTGGTGCCTGTTCAAATCCTGGCCTTACCACCTATCAGTTGCATGACCCTGGGCAAGCTACACAATCTCTCTGACCCTTGGCTTCCTCATGTGCAAAATGGGGATTATCATAATATTTATTTTATCAAGTTGGTGGTGGTCTGATGAAGCACATTAGCTATAACAACTGGGTAACAGTGTTACTTCTGAATGACTTGTTACCTGTTCCCTTCATCCACTCTGAGCAGGTGTGCCCAACCTTCACCTGGCATTGAACTGCTGATGCCCCTCATGTGCTGTACCCGTGCATTTGCTTGTATGAATTTATGGGAGTGGATATGTGCAGCCCAGAGCTTTTGAAAAGGACCAGGGAAGTGTTACAGGCTTCTCAAACAATGATGCCTTTACAAATACTTCAAATATGTTCCCAGAGGTAGTAAGATTTATTTCAATTTCTGCACAAAGTCGAGTTATTCTGGCTGTTCAAATTAGAATGATGGTGACCTCAGTGGTGTTAGAGGATGATTTACTACACATTTGAGAGTGCATATTTGCTCCTTACAGTTTTAAGAGGACTGAGATGTAGTGTAAACAAATTGAAGGTTAAATCACCTATGTGAAACCCTTGACTCCTGAAGACCAGATCTTGAAAGCCACTATTCTATGCTTTCTCATAGTGGTCAGCAAACTTTTCCTGTAAAGAGCCAGAGAGTAAATATTTTAGCTTTGCATTTATTCAACTCTGCCATTGTAGTACGAGAACAGCCATAGATGATACGTACATAAATGGGCATGGTGGTGTTCCAATAAAACTTTATTTACAAAAACAAGTGGTGGGCCATGGGTCCATAGTGTGCTAACTTTGCTTGGCCATCTCTATCTAATAAAGCTCATATTTAGTTCTTGTTCTCAGTTTCTTATGGGAATTAATTTATTAATCCTAACAAGGATCTTACATGGTAGGTATGTTGATAGCTTCATCATCCACCTTTACCAATGAGCAAGTTGAAGGACACGGAAATTAAATAATTTGCCCAAGGTCACACGGCTAATAAGTGATAGAAACAGAACTTGAGCCCAGCCTGTCTGGCTCTAGAGTCAGTACATTTAGCCAATATTCTATACTTCCTACCTCCTTTAGTCTTAGTGCAAATAGTGCTATTCTTTGTAAGAAAATCATTCTGTAAGTTCTTTTTTTTGTGAGCAAGATCAGCCCTGAGCTAACATCCGTGCTAATCCTCCTCTTTTTGTTGAGGAAGACCGGCTCTGAGCTAACATCTATTGCCAATCCTCCTCCTTTTTTCCCCTTTTTCTCCCCAAAGCCCCAGTAGATAGTTGTATGTCATAGTTGCACATCCTTCTAGTTGCTGTATGTGGGACACGGCCTCAGCATGGCTGGAGAAGTGGTGCGTCGGTGGCCGCCTGGGATCTGAACCCGGGGCCGCCAGTAGCCGAGCGCGCGCACTTAACCGTTAAGCCA
Organism: Diceros bicornis minor; assembly: GCF_020826845.1. Taxonomy (NCBI): domain Eukaryota; kingdom Metazoa; phylum Chordata; class Mammalia; order Perissodactyla; family Rhinocerotidae; genus Diceros; species Diceros bicornis. Next base: position 10,108,378 of record NC_080758.1, on the reverse strand, counting down.
CGGGGCTGGCCAATAAAATCATTCTGGCCTTTCAATATCTTTCGCATACCTGTAGAGACTCCTTTATAGAAGACAGTATTTTTAATTTCTCAAAATGTCCCTTGTTGGGTCAGTAACCAAAGGAGAACACTTTCTTCTTTTTTTTTTTTTGCTGAGGAAGATTGGTCCTGGGCTAACATCCATGCCCATCTTCCTCTTTATATGTGGGACGTCTGCCACAGCATGGCTTGACAAGTGGTGTGTAGGTCCACACCCAGGATCTGAACCTGTGAACCCCAGGCCTCCAAAGCAGAGTGTGCGAACTTAGCCCCTATGCCACCAGGCTGGCCCCAGGAGAACACTTTCTTAATGGACGCTAATGGTTTGGAGTCACTTCATGGGTGTGAACCAGTGCAGAGCCAGAGGTTCCTGCACTCAGAAGGGGTCCCCGTGCTTGGCCATCAATGCTCTGTGGTTGCCACCTTGAAATCCTTAATTTTTTCTTTAAACTTGTGTTTTGTGAGTCCAGTGGGACATCCCTTGTGCCAGGGACTTGGAGCCTTGGCTCACACTAGATCCACTGCCTGTCCGCCTCCCTGGACGGATTCTTAGCAGCCCACTTCCAGACACTGCCCAGTGGTGGCTGCTGCCCTCCGCCTGGGTGGGGGCCTCAACCTGGTACACTCACCCCGTGAGCATCCCCATGCTCAAGGGAGAGCAACATGAAAAAACAAACTAGAAAACACAATGGCCGATGGAAAGAGAGACTATAGAAGAAAGGAAAATTTTTTTTCTGCTTTTTGCACAAAGGGCCCTGCATTTTGATTTTGCACAGGGCCTCACAAATTGTGTGGCTGGGCCTGGCTGACTGTCCACAGTGGCATCACCTGGGAGAATCTCAGGCCCCACCCGAGACCTGCTCGGTCAGAACCTGCATTTTCACAAGACCCCCAGGTGATTGCTGTGCACATTTCAGTCTGAGACGCGCAGTCTCAGTGATAGCTTCCAAATGTTCTTGATTATCTAAATACTTAAAAAGCATCCCGGGTGATTCTGAGGCTCAGCCAGCTCTGGGATCCATTGCCTCATCTGCATGTTTCCCAGCCTTACCTGATGATCAGAATCACCTGGGGCACATTTTGAAAAGCAGAAGTGCCCAGGCTTCATCCTCCATTTTCCGAGACGCTCCAAAGGAGGGCCCTGGAAATCTCTATGTTTAGCAAGCACTCCAGATGACCCTTCTTATCTGGTAAGTTTGGAAAACTCTTTATAAATGATACACTAGCCCTAGAAGCATCCCCACATGCTTAACTTATATCCATATCTGTCACTCACCTGTAGGCCCTAGCTTAACCTCACTTGTAATTTATAAGCATTTTAACGAGAGCTGCTTCATCTCCAGCATCTGTGTGTTTGCAGGTAGAGGTTAAGAGCCATGTCAGGGGATTACAATGAGAAGGCAAATGCGTGGGCTTGAGAGTTTTCACACCCAGGCCTGGTATCATAAAGATATCCGGATAAAGCAACACAGCCAGGCCCCTGAGGTACTTCTCTGGGCAACCTCTGTCGACACTGGAAGGATTGAGGGGAAGAGATAGAGCAGCCGTTCTCTCCAGCAGTTCTGTACGCACCGGATGTTGTCAAAGCCCGTGGACCGTTGCATGGTGGTGGTGGCCAGGAAGGTCAACAGCGTATTAGACAACATGAGGGATGAGCCACAAACGGCAGGATCTCATCCTGTACAAAAGCACAGAGCATTTGGATCTGGGAGATAGGTGTGGCCACTCTACCCCAGGGCAGACATAAACGGGAGGAGAGAAACTGAGTCCTCAAGGAAGCTGGTCCTTTTTGTGGGTGATACTGTGGGCAGTCACCACCCAAAGTCAGACTAAGGTAGCTAGAACGTTTCTGTCCCACACACGGACTGTGAAAGAGCCATAGCCCAAAACCATGCAGAAGCATTAACGCAGGGAGTGCAGACTGCAAATTCTCCAGGGCCCAGGACAGGACAACCGTCACCTCTCCCCTGAAAAGGGGACAAGCCCTCAGTTCAAGCCAGTGGTCACCGTGTAGGGATGTGGGCTCAGCATTGTCTGGGATTCTGGTTTTCTTTTTCTATGGTGAGGAAGATTGGATCTGAGCTAACATCCATGCCCATGTTCCTCTGTTTTGTATGTGGGACGCTGCCACAGCATGGCTTAATGAGCGGTGCGTTGGTCCACACCGTGATTCAAACCTGCGAACCCCAGGCTGCCAAAGCAGAGTGTGCAAACTTAACCACTACACCACTAGGCCAGCCCCTGGGATTCTTTTTTTTGAGAGAAGCCTGAAACCTGGATTTTTATGTTAATTTTCGTTATTTTAAAATAATGGCAATGAATCTTAAATTTAAGGAAAATTGAAAACACTGTTCGGGCCAAACAAATCTTATTTGTGGGACAGCTCTGGCCTGCAGGAACGGTTTTCACTCTTTCGGGTTGGCTAACAAAGAGGACTGCCATAGCGACCTGTCACAGTGGGGTCACGCTTTGGTGCGATTGTCAGAGAAGGAGAACCGTGGTACATGCATGGTGTGCATGAGACCTTATTAGAGTTTAAGCAGGCATGTTTTGTCGGGCTCTTCTTGTTCTCTCTCACACACACACATGCACACACTTGTGTGTGCATTTTTATGTATAGGTTTGTGTATATTGATGCACATGTGCATGTATATGTACACATTTATGTAAATGTTGGTATACACTATTATGGCCACACCCTTCACAGCTTTCATCACCTTTGATTGGCCAATGACCATGCAGTGCCAGCTGTTAAAATTTGTGTATATACAATATAGAATAATTATATTCTGTTATGTTAACGTATATTTACATATAAGAAAATATAAAAAAATAAAGAAAATATATATTGTATATATAATTTTATATCACATAACATTATATTGTGTCATATTACACATATACTGACATATATCAAGTCTTTCCAAGTGTCAGACCCACACCAAAAGTGTGGTCCTTGGACCAGCTGCATTGGCATTCCCAGGGAGCTTATTAGAAATGCAGAATCTCAGGCCCCACCCTGTCTTGAATCAGAATCCCCATCTTAATCACCCCAAGTGATCATGTGCACATTAACATTTGAGAAGCACTTGTAGACCAAACCATGTTCTTTTATCTTGGAGTCTTTTTCCATGCTGTTCCTTTTCCCTGAAACCCTTTCTGCATCATTCTTTGCATTGTGCTAACTGCTGAGGGCTCACCCTTGCTCAGGAAGGATTTGATATCCAGTGGGCCTCTTGACTTGAGGGCCAGTGCTTTTCCTTTTATTCTTAGGCAAGTTTTGTAGCCTCTTGTGTTAGTTATCTACTACTGTGTAACAGATTATCCCCAAATTTAGCAGCTTAAAACACCACATGTATATCACGCCACAGGTTCTATGAGTCAGGAATCTGGGCACAACTTGGTTGGGTCCTCTATCTTATGGTCTGTCATGAGATTGCAATCAAGGTGTCAGCTGGGGCTGAGTTCTCATCTGAAGGCTCAACTGGGCAAGACCTACTTCCAAGCTCACTCACTTGTTGTTGGCAGGATTTGGTTCCTCCAGGGTTGTGGCACTGAGGTCTCACTTCTTTGTTGGCTGAAGGCTGCCCTCAGTTTCTTGCTGTGTGGACCTCTCCAACATGGCAGCTTGCTTTATCAAATTCATCCAGGGAATCTGCTAGCAAGATGGAAGTTACAGTCTCTTGTAATTGAATCATAGAAGTCAGTCACATCCCTTCAAGGATTCCATTAGAAGCAAGTTACCCATGGTTGGGATTATACAGTCCAGGAATACAAGGAAGCTGGGCCATCTTAGAAGCTGTCTGCTGTGCCTCTGTATGTCTCAGTTTCCTTATTCATAAAATGGGAGAAATAATAGAACCCACTTCACAGGGATTGAATTAAATGAGATAACAATTTCTCATAAAGCCCTTTGAATGGTGCCTGGTGCAAAGGAAGTGCTCAAAAATGTTAGCTGTGCTGCTCTTGTTACATGTGGTCTTTTTAGCACCCTGCTGATTATTATTATTGTTAATGACAATAATTATACAAATAAAAAACTTGGTAAATAGAAATATGTGCCAGGGACTATGAAATAGTTTACATAAAATTTTGGATTTAACCCTAATGAAAACCACGAGAGGTGGGTGCTAATTTATTAATTTCAGTGTTTCTATAATTGACCAAACCAGTGTTCAGAAAAAACAAACTCAGAATATTGCCCAAGATCATACTGTTTATAAATGGCTAAGCGAGGATTCAGGTCCATGTTTTTGGTGTTCCGATTCAGGGCTTGCTCTACCATTGTGTATCTGCATGTGTTTAATCTGGACATTTTCCCAAACGTCTTGCAGAGTTTCCATCCCCCCACCTAGGAGTCCTTGACATAGGCAATCAGGTCACAGGAGTAGCTCTACAGGTAATGACTATATTATAGTAATGACTATCAGGTAATGACCGACCTGCTATATTTTAAGGGGAAAGGCATTATGTAGATTTATTTCTTAAACGAATGCGTAAATTTATTCGTTTTCTCCCTTCACTTTATGGGGGTACCTACGATGTGGGAGTTACCCCCAGTGTGAAGGCCCTGAGGCTGTAGAGATGAAGAAAGGATTGTCCCCACCCTCTGAGTGCCCAGTCTCATGACCATGCTGTCTGCTGCCTGTCATGCTGTCTCGGGAAGAGGCACCTAGTTGTCCCCAATATCAGCTGTTTCCTTGATCCTTTACTAATAGGACTCAAGATTTCACCTGGGAACATGGCGGCCCAGCTAAAGACTACATTTCCCAGCCTCCTTTGAGCCAGATGCTGCCAATAGAATGTGAGCAGAAGTGATAATCAGATCTTTAAGGGGTGGGGGCATGTTCTCTCCTTGTCTTCCCCTTCCCCCTTGGTTGGAATGCAAACCTGAATGGTGGGAAATGGATCAGCCATTTTAGCCATGAGAAGTTGTACTGAGGAAGACAATCAACAAGCTAGAAGAGCCTGTGTGCCTGCTACCCTGGAGATGCCGTATCAAACCTGGATGCTGGCACTTGGGCTGTTTCATGGGAAAAAAAATCTCTTTTCTTTAAGCCTTTATTATTTTTGTCTTGTTACATCAACCAGATCAGTTTCCTAATTTATATGGTGCCTAAATGCCATGCCTAGAGAAGCTGTGTGTTTGGTTTTTTGGTCTTTAAGAGCATCCTAACAGAATCAAATTGTTCGACTTATGTAATACGCTCAGCACGGTGTTTGGCGCATAGTAAGTTCATAACAAATGAAGCGTTTTTTTTTTTTTTACCATCACTAGTAAGAATAGAACCATTGTTGTTCAAGGGAGACTACTATGTCACATTTAAAGAGCTTTGAGATGAGGTTCAGATGACCCACAAGATTGTAAACTTCCATTTAACGGCAAAGATGCTTTACTTAAGTTTGTGTCTCTGGCACATAGCCTAGTGATGGGAAAATACAGGTGTGCAATATATGTTTGCTGAGCAAATGATAGAAGAAAAACAAAATAACCTGCATTCAAGTTTAAGTCGCTGTGTGTCCTTAAGTAAATTACTTATCATCTCTGGGCCTTAATCATCTCTTTTTAAACCCTAAACGAGGTGACTTAAAAGATTATTTCTAGCTCTAACATTTGGTGATTCTTTGAGCTTTAAGCAATCTTGGAGATTTTTTTTCTTTTTCATGAATCTGCTGGACACAGAGATACCTGAGTAGGCAGGAATGTAGAGGATTAAGTGAAGTGTATCCAGGTTTAGGCCACCTGGATTCCCATATCAGCTTGTTACCTGTGTGCCCTTGAGCAAACTGCTTAGCGTCTCCGAGTCCTGGTTCCTTCCTTGTGAAATGGGAACAGCGTGTGGAATGAACATCTGTTGCATGTACCTGCTCTGTATTCTCTGTCCCCTTCAGCTGTTGACAAAGCCCGTTTTTTCTTGGAACGGCCCTTCCCTCCTCCCCCTGTGGTTTGCCTGGGACTGACTCCATCCTCGTTCCAGGGGGCCTGGCGGATGAGATCACCAGCTCCTCCTCAGTCATTGCGATGTGTTCACATCACACGTGCCCAGGCCTGACCAAAGTGGGCCTGTCCCGTGTCCCCCAGTCTCAGTGACTGGCTCAGAGGTGTGTGTACATAAACGCAACCTGGGCCAGTGGGATGCAACTCCCGAACTTTTATCCTAATGGTGAGAGGAAAAGAAACGTGATCTTCCCAGTGGGTGGACCGTATATAAGCTCAGAACTGCTGGGAGCGCCAAGACGATAGAACACGGCCGAGGGGAAGCCAGCATCGACAGAGACAGAGCTGAGAGGTGACAGGGGCCTCAAGCCGGTTTGAGATTCTACCTCCACCCCTGCCTGAAGCCGGTTGTACATGGGGACTTGCAGTTTTGTGAGCCAATAATTCCTATCTCTTTAAAAGTCATTTTTGAAGCATTTTCTTTTTTCTTTCCAGTAAGCCAGTTTAAACTGAAGTTCAGTCCCTTGAATCTGAAAAAAATATCCTTACTGATACAGTGATAGCTCTTACACTCTGGGATTGGGAGTTGTTAGGAAAATTAAATGAGATAATCCACGTGGAATCCTTAGCACAGTGCAAGGACAGGAGGTGTCTGATTAATCTGGATACTCTGTTATCACTGGAAAGAGACAGTGTAGACTCATGGTATTTTTCAGGCATTGAAACTTATTGTAAAAGGGTTGGTGGTGACTCCAGGAAGATGTACAGGTTTGCAGAACGCCACTGTCAGTTCATACTCCTGTCACATCAGTGGGGACCTGTTTGCCAGGAATTGTACCATGGGGACACACACATGGAAAAGATACAGCCCTCTTGCTGAAGCTCTAATAGAGCTCCTCCCCCTCTAATGGGGGAGGCAAGAGGAAGTCATGCTTAACTTCATGGTTTCTGGAGCCAATATTCACTTAGCTCCCCATCCTCTCTCCATCACTCAGGGGACTTCACCTCTGTGCCTCTGTCTCCTCTTCTGTGAAATGCAGATAAAGTTGATGCCTGCATCAGATTAAAGGGGTGAATGCATGTGATAGCAAGCCCAGAGTCCGGTATTTAGTAAGTATTCAGTTAATGGATGCTATCATTTCCTGTGATATGTTATATTGTATTACATCATATTATAAATTCCTAGGTTGAAAACTCTATTGTGACAGGAATCTTACCTGTTTTTGTTTGTTTGTTTATCTCTAGACCCCAGCCCAGTATTTGGCATGGAGTAAAGCAAGGCTGAAGTTGGTTGTATGAATCATTTTTTCCTTATCAAATCCTTTTTGAGTCAATTTCTACAAATCACCTCCTGAATGGACACCCTGCATGCAGTCTGGTCCCCATTTGACCCATCCTCTACTAATTCATTTCTCAACGCGTGGTCATTGGGTGCCTCCTGGGGGCCAGAGCTTGGGGCACTGACAGTAAAGCAGTGAACAAGTCAGACAGGGAACACTCCTTTATGGGACCCAGAGTCAGGTAAAAGAAACATAATGGATAAACCAATGGATATATACTATACTATTAGGGAGGGGTGAGTGGTCTGGAGACATGCAGAGCAAGGTGAAGGATGGAAAGTGGCAGTGGATATCTCTTTAGGTGCGCCCTCAGAGGAGACCTGTTTGAAGCGGGTACATTTGAGCAGAAACGTGGATGGAGTAAGGGGTGCATGAAGCCATGTGGCCATCTGGGGGGAAGAGGGAGCAGCATGTGCAAAGGCCCTGGGTTGATCGAGGAACAGTGAGGGGCTGGTGTGAGTGAGTATAGTGAGTGAGGTTGGAGAGATGAGATCAGAAAGCTAAGCAGGGGCCAGCTGATCCAGGGCCTGGCTGATTCTTCATATTTTAGAAACATCTTTTAAAATCCTACATTTGATTTTCACATCCAAAATCACATCACAACAGCAATCAAAACTTTCTGTGACTCCCAATTGCTCTTGAGTAATGTGTTACAGGAATCTGGAAGCTCTGTGCAGCCTCTACAGTCAATTTCTCTTTGCTTCAACACTGCTATTCTTAGAAGTCTTAAAAACCCCATCTCCATGCTGCCTCAGGGCCTTTGAACACGCTGTTCTCACTAACTTTCCTTTCTTTCCCTTGACCATCTAATACCTGCTCATCTGAGACTTCCTTGGAGGAGCTTTCCTTGCCCCCATCTTGAGATTAGAGCAGGTTCTGCTGTGACACATTCTCAAGCATTTTGTTCTCCTTTGAAGCACTTCTTACACCTGCAAATAACGCACATATTGAGGACTTGATTTAATGCCTATTTCCTCTGACGGTTTGTAAACTTCCCAAGAGCAGGCTTCCTGTATGGTTTATTCACCAGCGTACCTCAGCTCTCAGGAAAGTGCTAGCAAATAGCACTCAATAAATATTAATTTCTTGAACGAATGGATGGGTATTCTGAGGCAAGACCCACTCACACTCACCTTCACTCACCTTCACTTACCTGCTCCCACTTTCACTCATCTGTACAAACATTTGCAGATAACACACTGGAGTATCAAACGGGTGTATAGACAAGCTGGGGGTTTAAGAATTCAGAGGCAGGAGAAATGGCTGTGGGGAGCGGAGGCCTGTGGGAAGGGCTGGAGGGGGCATTTGAGAAAGTTCCCTGGAGGTGATGCGCTCGGAGAGGGATGGTGGGAACTAGCCAGCCTGTGCTGTGGGGGTTAGACGAGGCTGGACCTCTCGGGTTAGGGGCAAGACGCAGTTCACATTTTCTGATACTAAGCATAGGAAGGAGTCCAAACAATGAGAAAAAAAGAAACATTTGTCCCAAGAAATGCAACTCTGTGGCGCAGAGCGGAGATACAGAAGCTGTGGGCCAGGCGGAGCGACGCTTGGTCCCGAGTTCACTCCGGGTGGTGTCGCCGTGTTTTCTAAGCCGTTACGAAGCCTCCTTGCTAAAGAATTGACCTTTTAGATTATCCCTGAGTGACACTGGCTGTAGCCTTTCTCGTAATGAGAAGGTGAGCGGAAAAAGCATGTCTTAAACCCTTCCTATCATGTTTAATGAGAGATGAGTTTTCCTCCACCGTTTCTTAACGAAATGCTTCCAAAAGGACTTTTACATCAGAAAGGGAAAGCAGATCACTCCGTGTTCTGTGATTCTGCATCCCCTGAGCTGGCATGAGCCAAAGGGATTGTAATATGACAAGGAAGAAGTGTGTGCGACACCCCCTCCCCCCGCCCCCGCGAGTTTGTCCCCTTGCTGAAATGACGGCGGCTCCCATCCCCCCGCTTGCCGTGTGGGCATTCTTTCCATCACCCGAGAGATGCTCCACGCGGTGACGTCACTCCCTGGCTGTCAGCATCTGCCCATCTTCAGGGAAGTGGCAGTCTGAGGTTAGAAAGAAAGGTGTCTGAAAGGCTGGCACACTAAATGGTCCAAGAAGCACATAAGTATTTTTAGATGATCCCAAATCAGGGCTATTTGACCTTCTGGATGTATAGTCATTGTTTTCATCTAAAAGAGAACCATCATAAGAGTATCCAGTGCTTAAAATATTCACTTTTTTCATGCAAGATTATCTAAAGTACTCTTTTGACCGAAAACTGCCCTTCTCCTTCTTCTTTGGATTTCGTTAAAGTAAGAATAAAGGTGTTTGTTTTTTATTTCTTTCCTCTTTCCTCTGGGTCTGTTCCTGATTAACCTCATAAGCACTTCATAAATCTTGCATCTGGGTAATATAATGCTGTCCAGTGCTTTTTAAGCAGAACATTTTGTTTTCTGAGTGATCTGGCACTGAATCTCAAAAGTGGCAGAGCTGTGGAAGGTGGAAACCGCAGAGCCCTGGCTGGGGCAGAGCCCGCCGGACACACGGCGGAGCTTCTGGAGCATCACCAGCGAGTTCTCTGTCATGCAGTGGTGCAGAGAGGGGCTTGAAAGTCACACAGACTTACTTCCGATTCCAGCTTCTTGCTTTTCTCAATTTTCTGAGTCCTCTGTTATAAAAGCGGGTTTTTTCAGATCTGTTTTTTCTTTCCCCAAAACAGGCATCTCTTATTTCCTCCCACACTCCTTCCTGCTTCCTCACATACCAAGAAATTTAATTGAGGGTGTATACTTGTTGGGTAGTGTCTAATTAATGTTTGATTTTACTAGGCTATATGGGGAATGTGTTTATACTATTTATAACCTGCTTTGTTCTAAGAGGAATATGAGGTAAACACAAAAAAAGTAGTAAACAAAATAACAAAAGTAAGTAAATATAGAAATTTAGAATCAGAAAATAGAAATTAAAATACAAAATCAAGAACATATAAAAAAATTTAGTAAGCATATCACCAGCTCAACTAAAATTGAGCTTTAAATTTGGCTCTGAGCTTCCAGGTAGCCAAAGAAAAAAGGGTGTGGCTAGCACAGCAGGTTTCATAACTCTCATCACCATGAAAATCCAAAGTCTGATCCTCGGGAGATGCAAAGCATTTCATAAAGCTGAATTTGGTAAGGCATCTCACATAGGAGCATGGAAGGATAGATGAATTGAATAACAAATAAGTTGGTGATTTTCTTGGGGTAGTGGTACCCTGTAGCATCATTCAAGAAATGCCAAAGACATGACATTAAAGCAACTCATTGAGGGATTTCTGTAAAGAAACCATGGTCCAAGAACAAGGTACAGAGGTCAAGGGAATAATTAGGAGAATCTGCTATGTAGTGTGGTTACATAGAGAAATGAATGTCATGTTACTTTTATCGAGATTGTCCCTTGTGGTGGCCAAGAAGACACATAATGAAAACCATATGTCTAGACTCGGGAATCTGTGGGTGGACTGGCTGAGCTGTCACCTGGGAACACTGAGCTCACATGTGATTCATAGGGACACATTTGACCTCTTGGGTAGATTAATGGCTTAGTTGATAGGGACTGTTTAATTTCAGAGTCATATTATGGGGGTTTCTCAGCCAGAGCACTGAGTGTCTGGCTGTGATGGAGACTATGCCTCTCAGGCAGGGCCCAGAGATTTAATTCGCCTCGGACAGAATGTTAGACACCTTGTCATGCCTCAATCTTCTTAATCATTACTAATGATGATAATGAAAGTAATGACAATATTCAAAGCAGAGGTGAACAGAGATGAGGCAATGACTCGTAGGATTGAGACAGGTGTCATGGAAAGAAAGCCCGGCTGGAGATGTAGGGTCTATTTCTGGCCTCACCCCCACATGATATGTAACCCAGGCAATGCTTTTATGCCTTCAGCTTTTCCTCATTTGCAAGTGAGGCTATTGTAGTGATTCCCAAAGTACCATCCCCTCACCAGCAGCGTCAAGATCAAGTTCACCTGGGAACTAATTAGGAATGCAGATTCTTGGGCCCCACTCTAGATCCACTGAGTCAGAAGCTCTGGGATGCCCTGGCAGTCTGTTTTTTAGCAAGCGCTCTAGGAGATTCTGATGTATGCTGAAGTTTGAGAACTACTGAGCCTTGGCTGATTAGATCTTCTTCCGTATGTGTGGTAGATTGATATGAAAATGACCCTGGTTTTCCATCCCCATTTGTAGCCACACCTTTTGTGAGCTCCTCTCTCTCTCTCCCTCTCCCCTCTTCCTCTCAATTTCTCATAACCCCACCACAACCATGAGACAAGCCTGGACTGGACTGGCCAGGAGATGAAGAGTCACATAGAAGAGAGTTGTTCCTACAGAGGCTGTCCATGCCCAGCCAGCCCCCAGCCAACCTGCTAGCTGACCAAGATGCATAAGTGAGCTCAGGGCATATCAGCTGGGCCTGGCCCAGTCCAGAAGATACACTGGGCCAACCTACAGACGTGTAAGCTAAGACAAATAGGTATTTCTTTAAGCCACTGGGTTTTGTTATATAGAATTTTTATGATAACAGTGATATAAGATGGAAATTCTACAATTCTGCAAATCTAGCTGTCCTGACTTTCAACTCATGTTAGCAATCCCCAAATCATAGATGACAAATTCAAGTGTGGAAGCAATGTAACTTTATTTTTCCTTGACTAAATTTGTTTCCTCTTCTGAGCACCCATTCCATCATGAGGTGGGAAATTGGTTATGTAATACCAGGTAATCTAGGGCAATACGTTTTAGGTGTTCTTTCTACTTACCATGACTTCTAGTTCTTCTCTCCCTCTGAGTGTGTGGGAACATGGCACTTCCCCACTTCCTTGAAGTTAGGTGTGGCCACACGACTATTTTTGGCCAATGAAACGTGAGCAGAAATGGGTCCCTTCCGGGTGGAAGCATTTAAGAGTTGGTGTGCAATGGTCTATTCCTTCAATTGTGGAAGGATGTGTTGATACACAGATGCCGTAAAATTGAAGTAGCCTTGAATGCTCTGCCACTACGTGGAGGTCAGCTGCCCCAGGAAGCTGCCTGGACCTGTTTTTCATGAGCAATAAATAAACCTTTGTTTCCAGCCATTAAGGTTTGGGATCATTAGTTACGACATCATAGCCTAGTTTACGCTGACTGATACATCCAATTTTCTCAATCAATTAAGGGTCTTCGCTACTTTAAATTTTTTCTCCCAGTGTATTAGTTTGCTCAGGCTGCCATAACAAAATGCCACAGACTAGGTGGCTTAAATCTCAGAAACTTATGTTCTCATAGTTCTGGAGGCTGGAAGTCCAAGATCAAGATGTTGCTGGGTTTGGTTTCTTCGGAGCCCTCTCTCCTTGGCTTGCAGATGGCTGCCCACTTGCTGTGTCCTCACATGGTCTTTCCTCTATATGTGTGTGTCCTCAGTGTCTCTCTGTGTGTCTGAAATTCTTTTTCTTATAAGGACACCAGTCAGATTGGATTAGGGCCCACCTCAACGGCCTCATTTTTAACTTAAACATCACTTTAAAAATCTTATCTCCAAATATAGTCACATTCTGAGGTGCTGGGGTTAGGACTTCAACATATGAATTTCGGGGGACACACTTCAGCCCATTACACCCTGGAAATGCATGTATGTTCTAAAGGGACTTCAGGAGGCCCACAGAGTCAGTGGATGGTTGGGATGGGAGCGACACATCGACTTCAATCTCCATCATCTCTCCAGGCTGTCAGTGGATGAAGTATCTAACATTGCTATGTGGGTTTCTGGTTGTATAGTCCACACATTGCTCCTGCGTTCTGCCTGTCCTAACCCAGATGGCTGGTTTACCTACTCTCTTGGCTGCATTTGCATAATTCCTGGCCACACAGAGGAAAAAAAAAACCATTCTGGGCACACTGGCATGAACAAGCATCCTGGGAGCTTCCCCAGGCCCACCTGATTTTCAGGGGACTTGCCTCGCCAATTCTGCTCCACTGCTCTCGCACCAGCTGAACTGAGAACACCTCCACAAGCTTGCCACCTCTTGGAGTCCCATCCATGGAGCAAAGTCCGGAACCCTCTCCTGGGGGACCCCTCGACATTCTCAGGGTTTCTATCCTTTCCCTCCATTCTGGGGCTAATCTGGGACATGTATGTGTGTGAGTAGGTGGGCCTAGGATTTGGGCCGTACAGTTTCTTCAGCAGCTAAATCTATTTGCTTTGTTTCTTTCTCCCCCAGCCTCTTATTGGGTGGGAAAAACTTGCTCTACCTAATCATACGTTCTTTTATAAATTAAAAAAAAATCTTTTGTTTTTTCCTGGACCTTGGCTTTGAAACTGAAAATTCGAGACTTGCACACCTTTGTGCTTCAACCCTCTATAATAAACCTAGTTGGGGGCAAGATATGCCAGTCTGTATTTTGAATGGAGAAGAGCCATGAGGTGGGAATAAATGACTAGGAATTAAACACACCTCACTGAACACATCAAAATACTTACCCCCTGAGTTAGAATGTATAAATTTGCCAATTGGATGTCTTCTTTTAATGCCAACACATAAGACTGAATTCTACCTTGAAAGAATTCAGCTTTCATAATGAGAACTCAACAGCTTTGGTTTATAAGCCAAGTTAAGGTCTAGTAAGAGGGGGAAAGCTACTTGCTTTTAGCTGACAACTGGGGAAATGGAAGTAGTTCATCTGGATGCAGTGTGTGAAATAGAGAGCTGAACACAAAGCATTTCAATGTAAGAGCAACACTGATATTACACAAACATTCTGAATGCTCCCGAGCAAAGAAAGAACACATTGAGTGCAGAAATGAATTCGTGATTGATATAAAGAAGGATGAATAGAGAATGATCTAGTGCATTTGTCTGAAACTTCATGAAGGCGGATCTGAATACTGGTTTTCTCCAGTTTTGTTAGTTGTGAGTCACTCTATGAAGACTGTGTGTCCAAGTTAAACATGAGGGCCTAGGACTTATTTTAAATGATAAAAAAAAAAAGTTCTCCGGTAAGTGTTTCTCCTTATGATCATTTAGGTCTTATATGTTGAGATCAGGGTGTTGAACATTGGTTTCTCCTTTTCCCTCTTGAATCTTTGTTTTCTGTTGTCATCTAGTTCTCCCTTCCAGTCTTTCATGTCATCTTGATCTCTCGCAATTTTTTTTTGTTTTTTCCATTCTGTTCTCATTTTCTTCCTCTTCAAATAGGAACCAAAAGCAAAGCAAAATGAAGGAAAATGTATTTAAACAATAAAGGATGGTGTGGAGGCAGATATCTAGAGATGAAGACCAGGTAGCGACTAAGTTATCAAAGTTTGTGACAGGTGGCCCACGGCCAGATTCAGCCACAGCAGTGGTTCTGAATAGAGACAATTTTGTTTCCCAGGGGACACTTGGAAATGTCTGGAGACATTTTTGGTCATTGCAATTTGTGGGGAGGGTCAGTTCCCCACGATAAAGAATTATTTAACCCCAAATGTCAATGTTCCTGAGATTGAGAAACCCTGAGTCATAAGTGAAACCTGACTCATAAGCATGGTTGTTTTGATCCCCCAAAGTTTTTTTTTCTAATTTGAATGACTTGCTAACATTTTACATATGAAGCAGGAAATTGAGACTTGTTGTTTTGTTTTTTTAAGGAAGATTGGCCCTGTGCTAACATCTATTGCCAATCCTCCTCTTTTTTTCTTTTTTCTCCCCAAAGCCCTAGTACATAGTTGTGTATCATAGTAGTAGGGTTGTAGCTCTTTTATGTGGAACGCTGCCTCAGCATGGCTTGATGAGTGGTGAGTATGTCTGCTCCCAGGATCCCAACCGGCGAACCCCCAGGCTGCTGAGGCAGAATGTGCAAACTTAACCGCTATGCCACCGGGCTGGCCCCAAGACTTATTTTTTATATCAGAGGACGGACCTGGCAACACTAAGCCTATATCTCCCACGGCTGAGTGGAATCCATCCTTCTTAGAGAGGACATGGGATCCCCAGTGCACCACTGTGTTCCCATTTCTGGTTGTACAACACAAAGTGCACTTGTTTATGTTACTTTCTTGGCCCTTGTAGAAAATTGATTTTGCAACTCCTTAGTCTTAAGGTTGGCAGCTATGACTCATGGGCCAAATCTGGCCCACCACCTGTTTTTGTAAATAAAGTTTTATTGGAACATGGTCATGCCCATTCATTTACGTATTTTCCATGGCTGCTTTTGTGCTACCTTGAGTAGTTGTGACAGAGACCACATGGCCTGCAAAACTGAAAATATTTACATTCTGGCCCTTTACAGAAGTTAGCTGACCCTTGATCTGGTCTGTTCTGTCTGTTTATTGTTTGTGTTAATCTTTGTTTGAACTCAGGCTTTCTGTTTGTGTAATTGTCATTAGTCCAGACAGGAAATGACAATGAGTTTAACCACTTAAACTAATGTCAATTTCAATTAGGGACCCAGGCTCAGTCAATATTTTCATATATTGACCATTGTAATAACATGATGGTCTGTATCCTCAACTGAAACATGATTAATCTTCTGAATAGAATTAGTAACATGGGCTAGAGTAACAGTCATGCTAACTATTCTCTCCTGTTGCAGGTGAGTGACACATTTACTTCCACTCTGATTGACTTAATGTGTGGCCCTGTGTTTTATAAACAAAATGCCACCTGCTCTGTGGTCTTTCTTAGATGATCAGTCTTAGAAGAAATGAGAAATGGGAGATACATTTCTTGACATATTCAGTTTATTGCATAGCCACCAAATAATAAAAGCATTTAAATGATGCTTTGTTCGTTTATCCATTGGTTTAGTGTAGGGATCAGCAAACATTTTCTTTAAAGGGCCAGATAGTAAATTTTTTTGGCGTTAGGGGCTGGACAGTCTCTGCTGCAACTCCTCAATCCTACAGGCATAGAGTGAAAGCAGCTGTAGGCAGTTAGTGAATGAATGTTTGTGGCTGTGTTCCAATAAAACTTTATTTATAAAAACAGGCAGTGAGCCAGATTTGGCCCTCAGGCTGCAGTTTGTGATCCCTGATCTAGGGATACCTTGGTTATCACTGGGTGTGGGGGGTAATGGACAAGGGTGTTTTCTGGTGGTTTCTCATTTTCCACCCTTATTTTAAATTTCCAAATGCTCAGTCTTTCTTCCTTCTTCCAGTGGCTCAGGGAGCTATATGCTGAAAGGGCAGTGGAATGAGATGAGCAGGTGAATTCTATTTTGGATTGTGCTGATAGTTCAGTAGAAGGGGAGTTCTACCTGGATTCAATGTGTGTAGGGGAGTCGATCGAGGAAAGCACCCACCGGCTCCTGAAACAGAACGAGATAACATTTCCTATAAGGAGAGGAAGAGCTGGTACCCGCTCATAGCTCAGGGGCAGGGCCAGCTCTAGGCTTGCCCGGTTTTGCTCCTCTCTCATCCCCCCATCCTTCTCTTCATGGCCTCTGGAGCCTCAAATATGGCCCAATCCCTACATACAGGATGTACAACCTGTGAAAACACTAAATGATAACTGACTCTACCAAGGGGATTTTCTTTTATAGGGGCTTTCAAAGTCTTTCCTATGATTTATTTTCATCTGATTATAATAATTATATTTGTTTCTTATCAAAATTTGGCAACTACTGAAAAAGTATAAATAATATATAATATTTGATAACCTACCATTTATTGAGTGTCTCATTTACTCAGCACTGTGCAAATCATTATATATGTATATGAGTGCGTGTGCGCATTTACATATCAAGTATTGTATATACTCACGCACACACACATACATAATCCTAAAGACTCATGACAAATCTTTGAGGTCACTAGTTTTAGAAAGGAACAAGTTAAGTGACTTGCCCAAAGTGCATATTGGAGTCAGAATTCAAGCATAGAGTGGCCTGATTCCAAAAGCCATGTTTGTTTTTCTCAAGGCACCGCACTACCTTTAAGAAGAAAGAAAAAATAATCACTTGTAGTCTCCCTCAGGGAAAACTGCTATTAGCTTTTGCTGTATTTTTCCCCCAGTGTTTTCCTTCTATTTTCGAAAGCATGGTTGATATCATGCTGCAAATATAATTTTATTTTCTTGTTTTTTTTTACTTTACATTATTGTTTAAACGTCATTTCAAAACTTCTTTGTATCTTTTTTTTATTATTATTATTTTTTATTTTGAGGAAGATCAGCCCTGAGCTAACATCCGAAGCCAATCTTCCTCTTTTTTTTTTGCTGAGGAAGATTGGCCCTGAGCTAACATCTGTGCCCATCTTCCTCTACTCTATATGGGACTCCGCCACAGCATGGCTTGACAAGTGGTGCATCGTTGTGTGCCTGGGATCCGAACCCGTGACTCCGGGCCTCCGAAGCTGAGTGTGCACACTTAACTGCTACACCACTGGGCCGGCCCCCTATCTTTTTTTTTTTTTTTTGTGAGGCAGATTCGCCCTGTGCTAACATCTGTTGCCGATCTTCCTCTATTTTTTTCTTTTTTTTTTTCTTCCCAAAGCCCCAGTACATAGTTGTGTATCATAGTTGTAGAGTTGTGGCTCTTCTACATGGGACACTGCCTCAACATGGCTTGATGAGTGGTGAGTAGGTCCACACCCAGGATCTGAACCCGTGAACCCCAGGCGCTGAAGCAGAACCCTCGAACTTAACCACTACGCCACCAGGCAGCCCCCGTAAATATCTTTTTAATGGTGTATACTATTTCTTCATATAGGTGTACTATAATTAACCAACTCCCCTCTGTTGAACATTTCAGTTATTGCTAGTTTTTCACTGTTTTGAATACAGTCATGAGCTGTATAATAACGTTTTGGTAAGCGACAGACCACATATGTGAAGGTGGTCCCGTAAGATTGGTACCATACAGCCTAGGTGCATAGTGGGCTATACCATCTAGGTTTGTGGAAGCACACTCTGTGATGGTCACACAATGACGAATCACCTAACGATGCATTTCTCAGAACCTACGCCCGTCGTTAAGTGGCGTATGATTGTAGAGAAGTAACAGACACCTTTGAGCATGAAACATTTTCCCTCTACAAAATTGCAAAAATATGAAAAGAAATGTGGAAATGCTGTTCTGTAAAAGGAGCGGGTGAGGCAAAGGAGATATTCAGTTTAGATGTAAAATTTAAGGGTAACCAAATGCACTATTTAGAAAAAAATCTAAATTAGTGCCCCACATCCAAATCCCTGATGAACAAAGTATCTGCATTCTAGA
The DNA here is from genome assembly GCF_020826845.1 of Diceros bicornis minor. Lineage (NCBI taxonomy): Eukaryota > Metazoa > Chordata > Mammalia > Perissodactyla > Rhinocerotidae > Diceros > Diceros bicornis. Next base: position 10,089,865 of record NC_080758.1, on the reverse strand, counting down.
TAAAAGCAGGGTCAGTCTTGCTGATTTTCCATTAGCCTTAGGCTCCAATATGGCCCTGCACGGCGCTGATGCTGATCCAGTCTTGGCCTTGAGACATAATTTGTGTCTGGAAGGAGGTACTTAGAACCACCTTCATTATTTTTTTTGCTATTATTATGCCGTGTGGGAAGCTATCTGGTAGGTGTTTTCTCCTGAATGATCGTGCAGTGAGATGGGTATAAACGTGGGAGCTGGTGGGGACGGCCTGGTTTCAAACCCCAACTGTGTCACTTACTAACTGCACAGTCTTTGCCAAAACACTTAAGCTCTCCAAACCTCACCGTCCTGCTGTCCTCCGTGGAGATGATGATAATCGTTCATGCCTCCCAGTTGATGGGAGGACTTCGTGAGTTCTGTGTGGGCCCCGTGGAACAGTGCCTGGCTTGTAATAAAGACCCAATAAATGCTCGTTCTTTTACTGCCACGTTGTGAGCCTGTGCCCCAGCTAAAGGCGGCCTTCAGACCTGCTTGCTTCTTTCTATAGGGCATTGTTAGATTTTTAAAACAAGATTAGTTGCCAGCATTGTAAAATCACTAGATTTCACATAAACCACACCCCCCCAAATTTTTCCCTCCAAAAATCAGATCTGGCAACACTTCTCTGGTGGTGACATTTGGCCAAATCTGCAAACCAGCTGACCTCTTTAGATGGAATGTGTTTTCTCCAGTTCATCCCAGAGCAGACTGTCAGATTTTGCAAATAAAAATACAGGATGCTTGAGGCTGGCCCGGTGGTGTAGTGGTTAAGTTTGCACCCTCTGCTTTGGTGGCCTGGGGTTCACAGGTTCAGATCCTGGGTGCAGACCTACACCACTCATCAAGCCATGCTGTGGCAGCATCCCATATACAAAATAGAGGAAGACTGGCACAGATGTTAGCTCAGGGACAATCTTCCTCAAGCAAAAAGAGAAAGAATGGCAACAGATGTGAGCTTACGGGCACTCCTCCTTACCCAAAAAAAAAAAAAAAATACAGGATGCATCGTTAAATTTGAATTTCAGATAACTGAATAATTTTATTAGTATAAGTATGTCCCATGCAATTTTCGGGACATACTTATACTAAAAAAATTTATTTTTAATTTTTATGAAACCATGGGACGTATTTATACTAAAAGTTATTTGTTGTTTATCTGAAATTCAAATTTACCTGGGCATCCTGTATTTTATCTGGCAACCCTCCCCCAAACCTCCCCCTCCCCCCACACCTTTCAGCTTCACTGGTCTGTGATCCCCACTGAACCTCCGAGGCATCAGCACGATGACCCCAAGATTAGGAATAAAATTCCCAAAGCAGAGGTAATAGTTGACAAGTGGCACTTGTGTGTAGCCACTGAAGTGCCGTTTTCAGCTGTTTAATGAACTTTCCTCAAGTTTTGGGGCCTTCCTATGCCTGCATATGATAAAACCAGCACAAGGAATAAAATCATCTACCATCATCTCAGCGCCAGTGGCGAGTCCTCTGAGCAAGTGCTTATGGGCGTGAGTGAAGTGAGATGAACCCAGAGCCTCCTGTGAGCCTTCTGCTTTCTTTTGCTGCTGTTGGAGCTTTCAGATAGACGGTCAGGTCTGATAACGTCCCCGTGGAAGCAGCAGCCATCTTTCAGGGCTAGGGCATGAAGGATGGTGATGTTTTCCTTACATCCAGTAGAGGGACCCTGCCAAGGAGGGCAGCGGCTTTTCAGTCAAGACCTGCTTATGGCTCTGCTTGATGGAAGAGAGAGGTAGACACCTGGGACAAGACTGCCCTGTGCAGACTGAAGATGCTCTTTCTGGCTTCTATCAGATGGAATCATGAAGCCTTAGCGGGAGATGAGAGATTAGCTAGAACGGGGTTTCTCAACCTTGGCCCTGTTAACACGTGGGATCGGATACTTCTTTGCAGTGCGGGCTGTCCTGTGCATGGTAGGGTGTTTAGCAGCATCCCTGACCCCCACCCACTAGATGCCAGTAGCAAGTCCCTCCCCACCCACCCAGCTGTGACAACCAAAAACGTGTCCACACATTGCTAAACGTCTCCTGAGAGGCAGGTGTACCCAGGTGAGAACCACTGTAAACTAAAACATCACCACGAGGGGGAATTAGGGCACAGATGGCTTAAAGGCCAGGCAGCAGCTCCACTGTGCCAGTCGGGTGTAAGGTCGCAGGGAGGAGGGGCACCGAGAGCCGCAGAGTTTAGATCCCCCCTAACTTTGCAATTCAATTGCAAAAGTTGTTGGCCAAATACCACTCTTCTGTGGGCCAGATTTGGGTTAAGAGAATCCAGTTTGCAACTCTTGAAATGGAAAAATTAGCTTAGTTATTATGTAGTTGATGGTGCTAACGATGATGTATTTCACTTCTGTTTGTGCCCAACTAAACTGAAACAATCAAGGCACTTTTGAACACCTCTCTCTCTCTCTGCTCACCCCAGCTCCCTGAGCCCGACAAGTGCCTATAGACGCTGCTTCTCAACCAGGGCGATTTTGCCCCTGTCTAGGGGACATTTAGTAATGTCTGGGGACAGACATTTTGGTTTTGGTTGTCACAGCTGGAGGGGGGGTGCCACCGGCACCCAGTGGGTAGAAGTCAGGGATGCACTAAACATCCTACACTGTGCTGGACTGCCCCCCAACGGAGAAGTTTCCAGCCCCAAATGTTCACAGTGCCGAGGCTGAGGAACCGGCTATAGTAGGTATGAATACATGTGCTCACCCAAACAACCCAGGAGAAGAGCTTTTCCTACCCACCCCAGGCACTGGGGGGTTAATAGGACTCGTCTCGAATCCGTAGCTGGGGGAGTGTCAGCACACAGATTCTGCGGAGAAGCATTTTTTTCTTTCCATTTTGCACTCGTGCCCAGAAATAGCCAGACCAGCAATTCTGTAAGGATCTAGGTTCTTATGTAACCTTTCCCTTCTTTCTTCAGAGGTTTGGACATTTTACAGAAGGTCATCTGGGTCTCAGGTTCGCACCTGATCCTAATCTCTGAAGAACACCGTCAGATAAAGAGATTCTCCTAACATATTGAGGACAGAAAGTAGAGAAGCTTCACAGGTCTGGGGAGAAGAGAAGGCTAGGGGTACGGCAGGGAGAAAAATAGACCAACTCAATTTCAACATACAACCCGCCATCATCGCAGCATCATTAAAAAAACACCATTCCCACTATTTATGTGGTTGCAGATGGGGCACAGCCTTTTATAACCTGTGTTTGAGTCGAGTCGCTGATGCCACCAGCCCCCCTTTGCCTTCTGTTCCTTTTGAAATATTATTTGGCTCCACTTTTTTCTCCTGGTACTCTCTCTCTTTTTTTGTTGCGTGCGTGTGACCACAATTGTAGTTTCAGTAAATAAAACCGCTGCTTGATAACGTGGAACGGCCCAGCGCTTAACTCTGCCCTTGGAGATCCTTTACATCAAACCAGCCATCAAAAAGTGGCGCAGATAAAATTTGTCATCAGGGATTTCCTACAAAAGAATTACAGTGGAGAAATGGCCTGATCGATACTATGGATTTTCACTGCGGGGGCTGGTGGTCCCGTTGCCATGAGAGACTCACACAGATAAAAGGGCATGGCTGCCACTCCGTCACAGACTGCTGACTCAGCAAAAGCCTGTCAGGTATTTATAGGCCAGAGGGATACAGAATTATCACCTTGCAGTGCCCGGCGCGTGTTCCTTCTGAGATTGCCTTCCTTTATGGGATTGCTAAATGCAGGTGAATGGAAAAATGATGGCTAACAGCTGTCAAAATGCAACAGAATGAAGTACTTAAATCTTTTTTTATCCATTAAAAGGGTAACAACCATACATATATCATGGCACAGACATCGTAATGATATTTGGGGGCTGGTATACGAGGGGGTAATAAACAATGTATGTTCTGATCGGAATGGCAGAGGAAATCGACTTGGGGGAAGGCAAGGCTCCCCTTAAAGCCTTATAATTACTTTAATGGTTGAACATTATCTAACAGAAGGAAAACAAAATTATAAAATTGCATTTGCATCCCAATCTTTGGGAGACCCGCTTTCCCTTTAACGTTGGCACTTAGAAGATATTGAACTATTCCCTGAAACACTTAACCGGGCTTGCAGCATCCTGAAATTATTAAAGCTTATGTATGCCAGCTTAATTAAAGCACGTGGAATAATAATCACTTATTTGTACGATTCTCTGGGTGTAAGGTGTGGGGTCCAGCGAGAACTTCCTCTTGTGTTGTTCCCAACCTTCACTCTCCAGCTGAATTTCAGATGCGCCGAGGACAAAGCTTCCAAGGTGGAGGAACCTGCACATACCTCCTCTCCCACGGGATGAGAGTGTTCCTGGAGGAGAATTTCTATCAGCCAGTCATCCCAGCTCTGGATTTCCTTAGCCATTTCTTACATAAAGTAAGTAAGTACACTGATTCCCAATTTGTGTTTCCTCAGGGAACCTCTTTGGAAAAAATCTTACCAATCCATCTAAACCATCCATGCAGTATGTCTTATTTTTTATTTACTGAGACTCAGCTTCCAGAAAGATCCGAAATACCACTTAGGGTTGCTCTGTGGAATCTTGGCTTGTTCGAAAATACTCTGCGTTGTTGCTTGTGTCCTCCTCTCCCTAAAGCATTTTACTTAAATTTTCGCTGAACAATTTTTGGTAAGCTTGAGCATGAAAAGAAGAACATTTTCCTTATTCTCTTCGATATTTAAAAAGTATTACAAAGCAATAGGGAAATGAACAAAATATATAGAACATCATCAATAACGAGGCATCTTGACATTAATGAATTCTCCATTGCTTGAACACCTGCAGTGAGACGGGCCTTGAACAGGATGTTGAAGAAACACAGTGAGTGAAACAGGCTTTCAAGGGAGGAGCTTATGGTAAGGAGGGCAGGGAAAAATATTTATTGAACAAATACTTCGTGCCAAGCACTGGGCATATGTTACAGTGAACTAGCAAACAGCTACAAAATGTGAGGCATATTCCTAAGTGTTATATTCACTCATGTGCTCCTTATAACAGCTCTGTGAGGTAGTGTTATTATCATTCCCACTTTACAGATGAAGAAACTGAGGCACAAGAGGTTGAGTAATTTGCCCAAGGTCACTTGGCTAGGCAGTAGAGGAGCCGGAACATAACAGGCTGTATGCCTTAAGAAGCAGACTCCCCGGTGTGCACCTACACACCTCTCATGGTTTAGAAACTTTCTCCTTTTATCATTACAATATAGTGCCACAAAGTAGGCATTCCTACTAAACATACAAGAAAAGTGAAGCTCACAAAAACCAAACAGGTTGCCCAGACAGTTAATTGAAGAGCTGGGAACTGAACCCAGGCTTGCCTGCCTTCCAATTCCCTGCGAGTTTACTCTGTCATTTACAGTGGACCTACCCAGCAAGCTTCTGCAGCTTCTAAATTCAGAACACAAAATTCAGAAAGTGCAAGCCATAACGTGCAGTCCAGGGAAAAGAATTTAATTTCAGGAAGCATGTCACTGTCTGGAGGGAACATTAAGAGGACTTTTGTACCCACATCATCCCTGGCCAGCATAAGTAGGACTCAGAAACATAACCCGCACCTTCCGGAACTGTCCACGGGGAAATCATCTTTGTGCCTCTTTGAACTGCCTTATACTGGTAGAAATCATTGCTACTATCATCATAGGATCGTTGTGTGGAAGTTTACTGTCACTGGCAATAAACATAGATAAAAGGAGGGGGGAGGAAGAAAACAAAAGGGAAAAATAGAAGCAAAAAAATGCAGCAGAGTAAAAAAAATACCCATAAACGAGTTGTTTTTTGTCTCTCTAGTTGCTCTGATGTGCACAAAGGAAATAGATGGAACAAAATCACATCTCAGGAACACCAACATAAATTCCCTCTTGCTTTGACAAGTACGTAATTTTCTTCAGAGATGCTCTTCACGTCTGGAGAGTTATGAGGCAATTTCATTCCCATCTGACAAATTTACAAAGAAACATTAGAGAGAAGGGATTAAGAAAGCGAGAAATCTTTATAGACTTTTTCCTCAGGCTGTATTTCCCTTCTCTCTTTTGGCTCCTCCTTGAGGATCGTGCATGAGCGACTCGCACAGTATGGACCCCATAACTGAGGAGCTTAGGAGAGAAGCAAGACATGAAATGTGCTTTCAATCTACTAATTGTATTTACATTATTGAGGAGTTTAGGAGAGAAGCGAGACATGAAATGTGCTTTCAATCTACTAATTGTATTTACATTATTGAGGGGTGGGAGGCGGGACTGGGGGACGAGGAGAGAAGAGTGTTGTGGAAAAATATTTAGATGCAGTCTCTAAGGTATGGATTCAAAGTGGTATATGTAAAACTGGACTTTTTGAAAGAAATGCAGAGAGAGAGAGGAGGGAGGGAGGGAGAGAGAGGAAGAAAGAGCAGAGAGAGAAAACTGAGTGGTCTAAGGGAATTTATGATGAAGACATGCATTCTAGGATGATAACAATGAAGGATTAGTAATAGCAAAATATACATTTTTTTTCCTCATAGGATCATAGATTCTAAGAGGAACTTGGAGTTTTTTCACCTTTTAAAAAAATATCCATTGCTAATTTCATTGTGCAACTTTTAGAGTGACCAGCTATTCCAGTTTGCCCGGGACTGTCCTGGTTTTAGGTCTGAAAAATCTCACATCATGGGAATCCTTTGGTCCTGGGCTAATTAGAATGGTTGTTCACCCTACAACTGATGACTGTAATTCCCACATAAGTTGCTTGAGTTTTTAGTGGGTGTTAATTCTCTTAAGTATTTGCAAACCTTGAATTGCTCACTTTTTGGCTCTGTTAACTAGCAAAGTTGGTGTGCACACACACACTTACATACATATATGTATGTATTTTGATCATTTTGAGATTCTAGTAAGAATCTTTGATTAAGGTCACTCGGAGGGCTTAGAATTCTAATGGAAAAGTCATAATAGTGCTCAGAAGTTCAGGAAATGTATTCCTTTCCTAGAGTTGAGATTAAACATAATATAATGCAGATGCTCTAGGATACAGAGCCCAGATGACAAATGTTTTATAACTGGGACTTAGGGAATGGAGAAAAGTAAGAGATACGTAGCTTCCAAGGCCTTCGTTGAGAGCCACAAAGCACTCATAAAATTGTATGTATAATTTGGCGGGAGAAAGGTGAGATATTTGCATGTATATTAGTATTGTATATTTTTCAGAGAGTCCAACTAGATTTACGGTGGCCTTGTTTATGATTCACTGGTCTTATCAAAAGAGTGAAATGAAACTTCATTTGTGTAATTAATTTCAGCTTTCTGTCCTTAAAGTTTTCCCACTATAGTCACTATTCAAGTCATTTGCATTTAAAAAAATTCTATTTTTTGCCACACATTATTTTTCTTCTTTAGGGTCACAAAAAAATCTTTATTGTTTATCTTTGTAAGAAATAGTGATTCATATTGGAATAGGATATTCAAAACCTTCAGAGTGATATAGTGACCAAGCATTTCTTTTGCCTAAAAAATCCACAGAGGTCTTGCATTTTGGGGTTTAAGTTTAACATCCCAAACCCAAACGTTGAAGTTTAATTTGGATTTGATCTCTCTCGAAACTCTTACAATCGAACTCTTCCTTCAGTCTGCCTGCTGAACATGAAAAATGGGGCTCCTTTGAACTGCAAATGATTCCTTTTGCCAAAAATTAGAGAAATAAACAATGATAAGGAATGTTCATGTATAGAACGTCTTGGTCCAGAAGTATATGAATATTGAGATGTCTGAACCGCCTGATTTCTGTAAAACCTGCCCCATACTACACGGAGGATGGTCTATCTTAGTGTAACTGATGGAATGTGTAGATGGCTTTTTGCTTACAAGCAAGCTTAAGTACAGTGTTGCTGAGAAATGAGATTGATCATCATGAGAGATATAAAAATTTAAAATATCCCCTGGTGGGGAAAATTTTTTCTTTTTATTTCTGCATTTGAATCTTTTAAATACTGTAACTTTTCGGGGAAAGTTATTGAGACATAAAAGGAATATTTGAACTGCTTTGGAGTTTATGATAACCACTGTATAATACATTATCTTGAAAGCCTTTATAGTATGCAGTTACAAACTTCCAGGAAATCTATTAAAATGCAGCATTAATTAACATAAACTTTTTATAGTGTTACTAATATTCTGCAAACAACTAAGAGTTTAAAAGCCCTTTTTTACAGGCTTTTCTTGCTGCCTATACACCGCGATCAGAGTGAATTATAGGAAACACTAAAGGAAAAGAAAGAAATGAATTCTCACTGATTGTTCTGGATGGGAAATTCACCTCAATGTCTGCTTTTATTTTGAATAAGTGTAAAGACAAGATACTTGTCAGTTGGTTTAGCATCCTCTTTGTAAGCTCATGCAACTGACCAAAAGCAAAATACTGATGTTTCAATATGCATTCTCCTAAATGATGATAAATAACATCTTTGAAATAACTTTAGAAATCAAAGCAGCTTCCTTGAATTCTGTGAGATGGAGTTTGGCTGTGTCCTCTTAGAAAACGTTCACCATCTCACCAGTGGCTTAGTCCATGCCACAGACTACATTAAGACACTCACAGATGTGTCAAGCGTTTACAGAAATTGAAGCAGTATTCTTATTTCTTGATGTCTGGTTCCAGGTTGCCCTGGCAAATCTCCCCAAACCTGAGTCGTGACCTTTTTTAGAGGGATGTTTTTCATTTCTGTTTTGAATCCCAAAGGGGAGGAGGCATTTCAGTCTCTGTGCCCAAAGGGCAAAACTGTCTCCATTCAGAGGTGGAATGAAGATGAGCTGGCCCTGAATTCTCCAGCCATAATTACTTCCCAACTGCCCATGTTTAAATGTGTCTGCTCAAACATGAGTCAGGCAGGACTTCTTTGCTTTCTCTTTGCAGTACCAATCCTCTTTTTGTAAATACTAGAATTATAATTCTGCCCAAAGGTTCCTCGCTTTCCTAGGTCTTTGGTGTCATCTGGGTAAGACTGATGATTTTTCTATTTTAGTACCTACTTGAAACTACATTCTCACTTTACTCCATCTGTTTTTTTTTGTGTGTGTGTTAGGAAGATCAGCCCCGAGCTAACATCCATGCCAATCCTCCTCTTTTTTTTTGGTGAGGAAGACCGGCTCTGAGCTAACATCTATTGCCAATCTTCCTCCTTTTTTTTTTTTCCCCCTTTTTCTCCCCAAAGCCCCAGTAGATAGTTGTGTGTCATAGTTGCACATCCTTCTAGTTGCTGTATGTGGGACACTGCCTAGCGTGGCTGGACAAGCGGTGTGTCGGTGCAAACCCGGGATCCAAACCGGGGCCACCAGTAGTGGAGCACGCACACTTAACTGCCAAGCCATGGGGCTGGCCCCTACTCCATATTTTGAAAAATAAGATATTTTCCAGGTCTCTTCCCTTCGGATGTAGAATCCTTCAAAAGTTTCTTGCCATTTTGCTTTTCCTTCTTTCTACATCGTCACCTGATTCTCAATCCATATGGGACTACGAGTCTACCATGATAATCATAAAAACACATTATAATGCAGATGCATTATTCTCCGTGTACGTTTCCTCCATTGAGTCTTTTGTTTGTCTATTCAACAGATATTTATTAAGTGTGTATTACCACGTATTGCAGTGCTATGTATTGCAGAAGTGCTGGCAAACGTGACAGCTGACTTTTCTCCTCCTGGAGTTTATTTTCTAGTGAGACAGCCATGCAAAGGGCAAGCAAACAAGTGAATAACAAGGCGATAAGTCTACGGAGGAAATAAACTGATGACGTGATCGAATGTGACTGATGGGGCACTTGAGTCAGGGTGACCGGGGATGTCTTCTCCAAGGAGGTCCCATTGTAGGCACAACTTGAGTGATGAGAAGAAGCCTGTGGTGCAGAGAGCTGGGGACCAGTGTTCCAGGCAAATGGAGCGGCAGGTGCAAAGGTCACAGGGGAACTCTCTTGGTACGTTTTAGCAAAAGTGCTCAGGCCAATGTGGCTGGAGCAGGGTGAACAAGGATGTCAGAGAGGTGAGAGATAAGCAGTATCTATGATAATAACAGCTACCATTTATCAACGTGAGCACTTAAAATGCATTATCTCTACACCTTGCAAAAACTTTGAAGGGAAGAGATTGTTATCACATTTAGCAGGTGATTAAATAGAAGTTCAGAGAGGTAATGTGACCTGTCCAGAGTCACACAGCTAGTAAGTGTCAGAGCTAGAATTCAAATGTGGATTTGTCTGATTCCAATATTTTTTGTTCAAGAAATATATATTGAATACTTACTGTGTGCCTAGTACTTTGTGGGAGCTGAGGATAAAGTAGTGGACAAAATAAAATTATTTTCCTCATGGGGCTTACCTCCAGTAGAGGGAATCAGAAAAAAACTAACTATATAGTTTGTCAGATTTTGGGAAGTCCTATGGAGGAAGATGAACCAGAGTAAAGAGGATCGGAGCGGGGGCAGTGGGGCTGGGGTTGTTCTCTTACCTACATATTTAGAAAAGTCCTCCTTGATGAAGGGATACCTGAGCCCAGACCCTGGAGGAAGTGAGAACAAGCCAGGGGGCTCTCCATGAAGAGAAGTCCAGGCAGAACAAGACGCAAATGGAAAAACTCTGAAGGGGACATGTGCACGGCATGTTGGAGGCACAGCAAGGGTATGGGTGTGCTGGATTCAAGTGAACAGGGGAGAGAATGTGAGACCTCGTGCACTGTTGTAAGAACTTTGGCTTTTACTTTGAGCGAGATGGGAGTCACTGGAAAGTGTTGAAGAAAAGCAGGACATGGTATAAATTTGGTTTTAATATGGTTAACCTGAAAACTGGGTAAAACATAGAGTGTTGAGGGGGTAGGGCAGAAGTAGGAAATCAGGGTGTCACTGCAATAATTCAAGCCGGATATCACGGTGGTGGGGATCAGAGTTGTGACAGAGGATATGGTGAAAAGGAGCCAGATTTATGATCTATTTCAACAGTGGAGCCAACAGAATTGGCTGTTGATTGGGCTGTGAGATGTGAGAGAGAGAGAAGTCAAGGATGACCATGGTATTCTGAATAATGAAAAGGATGGAGTTACCGTTTACTGAAATGGGCAAAATTAGTGGGGATGGGCATATTTTTTTGGGAGAAATAAGGAGCTGGGTATTCAGCATCCCATTTTATTCCATTTCTCTATTTATATTGTCATGGATACCTCTTATTTCTGCTAAGCGGGTCAGTGGATATGCGGACATTATTTGAGCAGAGGAAAGTCAACATTTCTCCTCTTTAGAAAAGTTGTCAGTAAACTGTGCTAATGTATTAGTTAGCTTTGCTGCATAACAAACAACCCCAAAATCTCAGTGGCTTACAATAACAGACATTAATTTTTGTTAAACCAAAAACACAGGTTGGTTGTGGCTCAGGTCTGCTCTGCTCCATGAGCCCCTTCATTCTTAAACTTCTGCCTGGACACATCTGCTCACATTCCACTAGCCAAAGCTCATGACCAAGCCCAACAATGATGAGGGAGTTCATCATTGTTATTCATATACCTCCCACAAACGGCATGACCTTCACTAATTAAAGCCTGGTTTTCATCCTAAACAGTCAAAAACAAATAAACTAGGTCCAGAATGACCATGCAACAGCCTCCAAAGGAGACGGGAGGCCAGAGGCCCTGAAACTCAGTGTGAAATTATTTTTGCCTGGGACCCAAGCACATCCACGTTGGAGAAGCTTATACTTGGCAGTGTGCCTGTCTCTCTGCTAATTTATTTCTCCCATATGATCTTGAGCTCTTTGATGGCTGGGCCCAGGTCTTTACTCACTATTTAATCATCAGTGTCCTACATACAGTAGGTCTATTTTTCTGTGATTGGTTCAGATGTGTTGCATTGACCTTAGAGCTGGTTTCTTTTTAGAAAAATAAATAGAGGAATGGAGAAAAGAAAAGGGATAAAGTCCAGAGGTAGCAAATTCAAGTACCGTCAGAGGCTAGGCAGATAGCACACATGTGCCTCCATTGGGTTTAAGACAAATGGGAGGGGTGGGGCATTTAGCCAGACTGGAGAGTGCACACCCCCAAACGGTAAAGTTAAAAATATTAAAAACAAACATGAACCTGTGCTAGTCAAATAAAACCATTTCACAGGCACATACTTCCTGAGACCTGCTAGTTTGGGAATCTGGTCATAGAACTTGGAAGATTTGGGCATATCAAAGGAAAGTTTTTTTTTTTTTTTTTTTAAAGAACATATCTGTAGTATGTCAAATATCTCTCCCACCTTCCTTTATTAGGTAGTTCTTTGGTGACAAAAAATGAATCTGTCCATTTGAAACTGGGGCAAGAAGTAGCTAGAGGGACTGTATACGTTTATTTCTCTTGCTAAAGAGAAATCTTGAACTTTTGTTTTTAATTCTCTTCTATCTTCGTGGACCCAAGTCTTCATACAGAAAACCATTTGCAACTTCTGGAAAGCAGACTGGGCACAACTTTTACACTGTTTGGTCTGTGGTAGGGGGTGGAGAGCGAGGAGGAAATGGAGAGACATTTATGCAAAAGCCTGAGCGTTCTGCCCCGCATGTCTGAGGTGCGGAGGGAGCGCTTGCTGGACCGTCTCCAAGGCGAGTCTTGAAGCCCATGCTTACAGCCCGGAAGAATGTTCTTTGATGTTACCCGGGGCATCCGAGGCCAGGGTTATGAAATCCTCTGCCCAGCAGAGCATTCCTGAAGGCCTTGCCGTGTGATCCAGTCTCTCACTAGTACTCTGTACTGCTTCTGCTCGGAGAGGGACCCGCCTCCACAGGCTTCACTGGGGCTGAGCAACCAGAATCTTCTCCCACCACAATGTTTGGAAACTGTGAACAATTAGGATGTAGGTCAAAATTTGTGGTCCCCAGTAAATTCAGCTTGCAGATATATTTTATTTGGCGTGCACAGCAATTAGAAAATTGTGTGTATTTAAAAAATAAATTATGCACATGTCAATATTTAAAAAATAGGAAATTTTACATAAAAATGTGACTTTCTAGCTTCTGAAATTTGGAAGCTCTGTCCATATGGGGCCACATCTGCCTGGCTGCAGATGGCTGAGAAACATCTGCCCATTTGATTAAGAGCATGCTCTCTCTGGTTCACCTCTGTCTCTACCCGGCCCACTCCACTCAATTATTTCACCTGTCCAGCTCTTCTCGACAGTTGGGAGAGGACTCTTGACCTATATATTTATGTTTAACATCAGTGGCTATAACATAGATTGCTGTAAACACCTCAGATATCATCTTTAATTTAAAGAGCAGCCTGCCCTTTAGATAATCAACTTTGGCTTTTTAAAACCAGAATTGTTAATTATCCTGGTAGTGTTTTCTTTGCTTGAGACCTGATAAAGTCACTGTTAAGGGATGTGATTATTTGGTGGGTTAATCTAAAAGATATCCCTTTCTCTTTTTTTCCCCCCTTCTGCTATTTTCTCTTTACTCTCACCCTCCCTGCCAACCAATCCAACATGCAAAAACCCTTCAGGTGTTTAAAAGGAGTTGGAAAATATTCCAGGAAATGCTGAAAGTTTGCCACATTGTTAGAGGATAAAAGCACAGTGTTCAATCCAAAGGCTTTGCGTAGTTTTTTTTTCAAAGCAAGTTCCAAGTTAAATTTTTGGATGCGTATCTTCGCTACATTTTAATGAGAAGCTTTGCTAAGGGTTTTTTTTTTTTAAACAAAGGCACAAAAGTTTAAACTCTTTGCACGATAGCAGTGAGTATTGAAGAGGCATGCTGGTTTTATATTTTGAAAAACACTAATTCTCAAATAATCAGCAGGAGCAGGAATATTGGACAAGTAAATACGGAATATTATGTGCAAAAGCAGTAACTGTCTATTAACTATGCAAACCATGCAGCAGCATATGGATTTTTTCCATTGCTTCATTTTATAGGTGTGTGTGTGTGTAAGACAGTGTATATAGTAAACTTTTATGAGTTAAATCATTTTTTCCATTAGTTTTTGTTGTAATTACCAACATGCTTATTGTAATTTCTGATTGATCTTCAATTGGCACTGCCTCATAACGCTTTATCTTGAAAATTCTCTGCCTGTAGGCCTTTTAGTTATGTAGTGGATGATTTATCATAAACTTTCCACATACTCGAGAGTTCAATATTTAAAGGGATCTGTTTGTAAAGTGAAGACGGCTTCTATAAAGCAAATAATATGGTGGTTATTTTTGCATTTAGGAAAATTAGTCACATTGACTCAGATGAGAGGTATCTGTCCTCCTCCATAGCAATTCTAATATGTGTAGTTATACATTAATTTCTGTTTATTTCACGTCTATCTTCCCACGAGACTCATTTCTGTGAGAGCAGGTATCATGCCTTTGTGGTTTTTAATTTCTTTTAAAAAATTTTAAAAATTGTGGTAAGATGTCCATAACACAAAATTTTAGCCATTTTTCTGTGTATAGTTCAGTGACTTGACGCACATTCACATTGTTGTGCAACCATCACCACTATCCATCTCCAGAACGTTTTTGTCTTCTCAAACTGAAACTCGATACCCATTACACACAAACTCTCCATTCCTTCCTGCCCCAGCCCCTGACAACCACCATTCTATTCTCTGTCCCTATGAATTTGACTACTCTAGGTACATCATATAAGTGGAATCGTACCCTATGTGTCCTTTTGCAACTGGTTTATTTCACTTAGCATAATGTCTTCAAGGTTCATCCATGTTGTGTGTGCCTCTGTTTTTTTATAACCACATACCTAGAATCTAGCTCAGTGCCTGGATGTAGTCGGTAATAGTAGACCATAATACGTATTTGTTGAATGAATATGTGTAAGGAAGGATGAATCAATCAGCCACATGATATTTCTCTTCGTAGCCTCAGGACCAGACACACAGTAGGTTCTCAGTAACTCTTTGAGGAATGAAAGAGCTGTTTGTCTTCCTGACTGCTGAAGTGGATCCAGAAGAACGATTGAGATACTTTTTGGAATATGAAAAATTCACCATTTCCCCTTGCATATGTTGCTCAAATCCAACGTATGAAAAGCAACTCTGTGGCATATTTTCCTGGGCTTGTAATTTGGGTTGCTTTGTGCTCGCTGCTAATTAACCAGTTGGTGATGTGCTGTTTGTCTTTTCGTCTGCCTCTGAGCCTGCCAGGAGCCACTGACAAGCCCAGCGAAACTGGGGGGCACTCTGATAATTAAGGTTTGGAGGGCTTCTTACCGACCCCATCATGTACCCATCGCTTTCTCTGCCTCGACTGATGGGTAGCTGACATGTGACAAAACAGTGGCCTTCTCTCATACACACAGCAGCAGGACACTTTCCCACCTTTTAATGGCTGAGTGAATATCATCTCAAGCAACTCTGACAAAATGAAAGTGTATTGTCAAAGTTGTTTGTGAAGATGACGTGTTTAGAAAAGAAGAAAAGTCTTGATACGTTAAGGATTGCCAGACACACACACACATACACACACACACACACACACACACACAGAGTCTGTATTCTGACATCTAAATGCAAAAAGTAAACTATACAAAACATTATTTAAATATTTAAATGGTAGAAGGAGAAATGGTTTGGTGTTCTATATTCTTCTACAACATCCACGCTTATATGTCAGTTGAGTCTGTGTCTTGATCTTTAAGGAACAAGGGTGATAGAAGGGTGTCCAGTAGTTTCTCTAAAACTGGTATTATCTTAATTGCAGGGACCATGTCTGTCATGTAAAATTATCAAATAATTGCAAGTCATGTGGTAAGGGCCTCTAGATTTCCCTGTTTATGTTTATTTGATGCTTTCTTGCATCTTCTAAATCCACTGTGGGTTGTCACCAGCAGCAGCATCCAAGACCTGCAGAATCAATCTGCGTATTATCCGGAGGACCAGGCGACTCATATGTACACGGAAAAGTCTGGGAACTCCTGGTCTAAGTCCCCTAGCCCTATGGTTCTCTGCCTTCACTTTGTTCTTATTCAATTGAATTCCACTGGGGCCTGGGCATGGTTAAAACAAACAAACAAAAACACAAAAAAATTCCTGGGTGGTTCTCATGAGCGAACAAAGTTGAGAACCACTGACCTTAGGCCCATAAATGCCATCAGCACCTTGAGGGCAGGGAGCCTGTCTGTTTTGTTCTTGCCTGGGAAGGTGCTTGGAACACAGTGGGAGATTACGTGTTGAATGTTATGCAAAACCCAAGGCTTAAATAGCATATTCACCATATATCCACATATTCATTCGTGCATTCAACGGACATCTCTGTTGGTCAAGTTGGTGACACAGGTGGCAGACGCAGGCACTGAGATAGAGTTTAGGGTTCAAGATGTTTATTTGGAAGCAACATCTGCTAAGGGAAGAGTGTGGAAGCAAGATTGGACAGAGATAGAAGTGGAATTGTGACACAGGCCTACAAAGTCTTGGCCAACCCAGTGGGCAGCCCTGGAGCATATATGGCCCCTCAGAGTGGCCTGTTTTGGGCTCAAATGGCAGGATTTTATACCCATGCCTTGCTTGGTCACTGCTTGTAGGCTGCCCTAGGCAGGGCATGACCCTGAGGAGTCAGCTTTCTACATGTGTAGACTCTGAAGGAGCAGATGCCTGGCTGTCTGCTGACCACACTTCTGACGCTGGGCAGCCAGTCCTTTCCTGAAGGGAGATCTGGGCAGCATATCTCCGTGCCCACAGACATGGTTAAGAGGTGGTTAAGAGGCAAGGAGAGCAACGTTTTAAAGATGTAGGCTCTAGAGTTTGACTTCCTCGCTTTGATTTCTGGACCAGCCACTCCCTGGCTGAGTGCCCCTGGCCAGGTATTTGTCTTCTTTGTGGGTCAGTCTTATCTGTATTATGGTGTTAATTACGCCTACCTGACAAGGTGGTTAGAGAATACGGTGTGAAAAATGATTGAAGGCACAGAGTGGGCATTTAATAAAGGTTAGTTGTTACCATTCATAATATAATATTTTATATAATATGTAATTAAAAGTTATAATATGAAATATTATTATAAAAATAAATGGAGTCTTCTTTTGCTTATATGTAGGAATACACTGGGGGGATTAAATGTTAGCGAGAGAAAGGGCAGTTTTATTTACACTAAAGATACTGTAGATAAACATTTCACTCCTCTAGGTTTGAGGACCATCTTTGCCCCCTCGCACACTAGACAAAATACGTTTGTTTGTGGCCTGTGTGCATTTTCTTTCTTGTCAGAGCAGCACGAATCTTGACTCTTGCCTTTAAATGAAATCTTTCAGGAAATGATATTGTGATCGGATTTGTCCCCTCTCTGTTCTTGCGGCATCTTGGGCTCCTCTCCAGCTGCACTGGCTCCGTTTAACTCGACGATCTGGTGATTTCTTTCAGATCTCAGAAGAGCTCAAAGAGCGCCACCGCGGAGTTCAATAGTGAAGACATAACGCCAGGATTAAGTGAGGTTGGTTACATCTGTAAATGAAAGAGGCTCAAAGCTTTGTTTGAACAAATTGATGCCGTAGATCTTAGGTGGGTTAGAACTCTAGCAGAACCGAGAAATTTCTATGAAAAAACCCATATCAGTGACTGTTAAAATTCTAGAATTAACAATCCTACTGTATGCTGACTATGAAGATCATCACTGGTGTTTTTCTTTTTATTCTCCATTCTCCCTCATGATAATAAAGCTCAAAGTCTGTATAAGTTAGGATTATTATCTGCTTTGCAGAGGCTCCCCTAAAATGGTGACTTAAAACAATAGAACTTTATTTCAGTCTCACAGAGATAAAAGGCCCAAACTACCAGGGATCCTGCTCTGAAAATCTGTTAGGAATCCTGGGTCCTTCTATCTCATTGCTTTTATTATTCTGATGCTTCTGTTGTCCTCGTTGTCCTCGTGATGTAGGGTTGCTACCACTGGGGTTGCATTCTAGCCAGGGAGGAGTGAGAGAGGGGATGGCGCTCCCTTCCTTTTAAGGGCAAATATACAAGTTGTACATTATCTGTTCACACATCATTTAACCACATGGCCCCACCCAACTGCAAGCAAGACTGGGGAATATGGACTTTATGTGGCCATGTGTTCAGCCAGAAACTCTATTACAACATAAAGGAGCATGGAGATTCTCCTTTACCATCGCTACCAGACTTCCTTTGGGAGAACTTTCTCCCCTCCTTTCTCAGAGTATGTGATTGGTGTGGGGCTGTTCCCGCCTCTGGCTTCCAGGAATGGGGATGTGAGCCAGACTTGGCTCATCAATGCACCCCATCATCACAACTGTACAGATTAGTTTACAGTTGCCCAGGCAACCCAAGTAGGGCCAAAGAGACTTGGTCCTGGGTTCTTGCTCCAACTGGTAGTGAAGGACTGCTCTTTCTTTTGGGGTTGCTTCGCTGGTTACATGTAATCCTGGAGTTGCTCCTGGTAGTTTTGCTTCCTCTTGGGACTATGAAACCAATAGAGAGGAAAGCGGAAGGGGAGACACTGAGAAAAATGGACTCCTGATGACATCATAGGAGCACCTGGATTCCACTGTACCTTGGTCTAAGCCACCATCATCTCTGCTTCAAGTTTTGCAGTGGTCTCCTCACTGGTGTCCCTGTTCTGCTTTTGCCTTCATATCTATCTATCTATCTATCTATCTGTCTGTCTGTCTGTCTATCTATCTATCTATCTACCTATCTATCTATCTGTCTATCATCTACCTACCTACCTAAATATATATAATATATATCCAAACAACAGCCCAAGGAATCCTTTTGAACTTAAGTCAGGTTTCGTACTCAGAACCTCCAATGGCCTTCCATCTCATCCCTGGCTGAAGTCCTTGTAGTAGCCCATGAGGCCCTCCATCTGCCTTCCCTTTGTGGCTACCACCTCATTTTTTAACACCTTCCCTTCCTCTTCTGTTCTGGACACCTTAGCTCTTTACTGTTCTACTCACATGCTGGGCCTGTTCCCACCTCAGGGCATTCGTTCTTGTTGTTCCTTTGGCCTGGGACGTTTTCCCCTAAATGTAGGCGGGACTTGTTCCCTCTCACCCTTCACATCTTTGTTCAGCTGCCGTTTTTCCTCCATGATCTCTTCTCTGCCCTTCCCCTTGCCCCACATTCCCTATACCCCTGGGAACTGCTTCCTGCGGCACAAACCTGCTTTTCCCGGCCTGAGGGCTTTCTCTCCCGCTCTGGGAGGGATAGGGCAGAGCTGCCGGGGTGTTAACACCTCTGGGAGCAACCCTCAGCCAACGGCCGATGAAGCGGTGGATAAATACCTCAGCTTCTTCCTCCGTAAGTGGGATCACTGGGATGTGTTCCACACAGTCTCCCAGAGGTCCCAGAGGGCCGTGAGCCCCCTTGCTCACACAAGAACCTTCTCCTTAACACACCCCATATTGGCTGCCTTCCTCTGCCGGTCTCACTTTCTCACTCCCCTACTTGTGCTTCCAGGGGTTACCTCCCAAACAAACCACTTGCATTTAAAATTCTCATCTCAGGGTCTGCTCCTGTGGGTACTCGGTTTGAGACACCTCCTGTCCTGCTTTATTTACCCCCAGCGCTTAGCATTGACTTTTTTACTCTATATCAGGCTTCTGAAGGTGTAGTCTCCATAGCAGCATTATCAGCATCACCTGGAAGCTTGTTAGAAAGGCAAATTCTCAAACTTTGACTTGTGTCAGAATCACCTGGAAGGTTTCTTAGACCACAGATTTCTGGGTCCCACCCCTTGAGTTTCTGATTCGTTAGAACTGGAGGGAAGCCTAAGATTTGGCATTTCTAAAAGGTTCCCTGGTGACGTTCGTGTTGCTGCTCCAGGGACCACACTTCGAGAACCACTGCTCTATGTTATACTGTTTATTTTTATTTATTGTCTGTCTCTCCCCACTGGAATGTAAGCCGCACAGTGTCAAGGATTTTAGTTTCTTGAATTCGCTACTGTATTTCCAGCGTCTAGGTCAGTGCCTGGGACACAGTAAGCACTTAATTTACACTTTTTTGAGTGAATTACTTCAGGAACAGATAAAGTTTACCTGAACCAAATAAGTGTTTAGAATTGACTATAGGCCTCTGGTTTGTTAACCCATTCTCTATTCTTCATGGCTGTTTAGATTTGGTCTATCCATGATGTCAACACTTACAACAATCTTGTTCATATTATAATTGCTGTTGTTAACAGCCAACATTGCAGACTTAATAGATGATAGTCACTGTGTTAACCACTTCAGTGTACTGTCTAATCGAATCCTTACATCAACTCTAGCATGTAGATACTATTAAATTTCCATTTTACAGATGAGGAAACTGAGGCTCAGAGAACTTCACTGACTTGCCCAGTGTCGCGCTATGAGGTCGGTATGGGATGCCAGGATTCAAGCCCAGGTCTGACTTCAAAGTCTGTGTTGTTCACTGTTATTAAAGTTCTTCAAACTGTTAAGGTTCTTCTTTAAGTAGTTTCTTGCTCTCTATAGCTGGATCCCCATTTGTAACTTGGTCATAGAGTTGACTGGCATTGGTTCAGCCAGATTTCCAAATACCAAATGATGCTAATGGCCCTAACTGGAACAGAATTCAGCCAACTCATAGGTGCTTTTAATTGTAACTACAGGCATAAAGTTTTCCGACAAGATTTCCTCCATGCCACATATTTTACTCTTTGTTCCCATATATGTGGTAGACTGAAGTTTTGCGCAATCAAATAGTATGTTGGTTAATTGCGTATGTCATTTTCAAGAGCATTAACATTCCTTATCGTCCTCAGGCCCACCACCCCATTCATTGCCGCTGACGTCAGCAGATCCTACCTTCAGCGATCGTCCACCTCTGAGAAGAGTTAGGTCCTCACGTCTAGCATATCCAGTCTCGAGGATTCTCCCTATATCTGCTCTCTCACATCCATCCGTTTCTCTTCAGACCCTTTCTTCTTGTGCCCAAACTTTTGCATTCATTCTGCCTTTCTGTCTTCATCAAACAGTGTCCATATTATGAAGACTGAGAAACTGAGATTGGTAGGATAATCACGCCAATTGGACATGAAAGAAGTCAATTCGTTTGATTTTTTAAGATGACATCTCTATAATCACTTGACTATCTTATCTCCTATGGGATCTGTACTACATAGGCATGAATATTGTTATATTTTAACTTGCATTTACACTTAAAATGTAGAAAAAGTAGTTTCTGTCTCCTCCATGTTGGTCAAATGGCCTTCTGCTAATGATGCAATTAGTGAAACTATACAAGACAAAGGGGTAGATCTTTCAGTTTTACAAAGTCAATGGAGTGGCAAAATTTGCCACGTTTGCTGTATGTGCAAAATATTTCACCAAGCTCTACTGTAGTAATGTGTTTTCTGAGCAGCTACTGTAGTTGCTGAAGCTAAATTATAATAATTTGATGACTGTGTGCACGATGAATTTGCTGAAATACTGCCTCCTCGATGGCTGTCAGATTTGGTTTGGAATGGGAGAGGCTTTCTGTCACCCTTGGTCACACCCAGAATGTGTTCTGTGCTGGAGATTTCCTTAACCAGCCTCCCTCTGCTACCTGCTCTCCAGAACGTCCCCATATTTTTTCCTTCCCGAGTTTTGTTTCCTGGTAAACAAACTCTACTCAATTCTTATCCGCTTTAAAAAATGCTTTCTTCCTTTCCGCCTCAATTGAGTCTCTGAGGTTACCACTAATTCAAGAGAAGGTGCTTATCGCTGCCTCCTCTGTGTCCTCGGTTGGGGAGTCAGGTTGGTGATATCTCACTCTCTGACGCACCTTTCAGATGATTGCTCCTATACCCTCGTGTAAAAATTTATCTTCATTTGAGGTTCATGCCCTTTGGCTGTACCAACCTCTACACATCTCAGTGGTTTGCTAGAGTAGCCTGAGCTGGTTGAGCACATGTCTTTCCACCTTCTGCATTCAATGATGTCATGTTGGTGGCTTGAAATTGGCCATGGTGGAATATTTACACCATGGAAATAGGCAAATGCTACAAATCAGAGCTGGTTATTAAACATTTACCAGCATACCACTGCTCATTGTCTGTGGTTATCTCCCTTCCTCCTGGCCACCCTCCTCATTCACTGAAGACTTAGCTCATGGATCATCTGACAACACTCTTAGATTTCAATGTCGATGTTGAGTTAGTGAGTGAGGGCCTGGGTTACTTAACGTCCTGCTGTGTGAGGGATAGTTCAGCACAATGAATTCATCTGGTACGACTTTCTAGCATCATGTCAGATAGTCGGATAGTTGAAAAACCTGATTATAATAATCTGGACCTGGAACCAAATCTATTTCATATATAGCATGAAGTATTCTTTGTACAGTTTTGATATACACTGTGTAAATTGAAGGAGAATTGTACTCTATTTTGTTTGGAAATTCACCAGGAGTTACTCACCATTTCAAAAATCATGCTCCCAATGGCAATGCCACCCTAGTATTTGATTCACCTATTCAACACACCTTATCAGTCTGTATTTGATTTACTTTTTACCAATTTACTTTTCTCCATAGCACTTATAACCATTTGACATATTTACTGCTGCCCTGAATGAGGGAAGAGCTTGCTCTCTTTTACCACTGTTTTTTTATTTTTGTTTTTTCATCTCCAGTCCCTGGCATATAATGGATCAGGGCCAGGTAGTAAATATTTTATGCTTTGTGGGCCACATGGCTCTGTCGACTCTCCTGACCTCTGACACTCTAGTGTTAAAATGGCCACGGACAACGTGTAAACCAATGAATGTGGCTGTGTTCCAATAAAACTTTATTTACAGACACTGAAACTTGAATTTCAATCATTTTTATATGTCAGGAAATATTATTGTTCTTTCAATTTAAAAAATGTAAAAACCATTTTTAGCTTATGGGCCATACAAAAACAGGCAGAGGGCTGGATTTGATCTGCAGGCTATAGTTTGCCAACTCTTGTACTAGGTTCTTACAAATCACTTATTTCATGAACAAATGAATGACTATGTAAGGACTATGTATATATTAATAAATATTTCAGGCACATATTAAAACCTATTTTTAAGCCTATGTATCTGAACAGATATAGACCAGGATCAAAAGTGCCTTTTGAATATATATGTTGTACTGATGTTAACATTTAACGGTCCCTCAACGACAAAGGGATTAATACTGTGAGGTTCAGAAACAGGACCTGCTTTAGCAAATGTCTGAAAACTGCAATGCAGCCCGTAGCCCACAAGACAAATCATCTCCAGTTTATTATATATTTTTTTAAGATACAGAAGAGAGGTGGAAAGGCTCTGCATAGTTTCAACTCCAATGGACATCCACAGCTTTTTCCTTTGACTTCTAGAGTTTATCTTAATTGAACTTTTAGCACTGCCATCGTCTTTCTCTGCAAACTCTGTTTGGAAAAATAGACCTTAAGACCCCAGTAAGAACACTCAAACTCCTCAGAGCAAATAACTTAAACATAACAAATTGAAGCTTACAAAAGTCGGAATTGTAAAACTAATAGGGCTGTTAAAACCAGCTTTCCTGAAAATTATGAATTGGTTGGCCTGTTTCTTATAATGGCAAATAGTGAATCTTGATCATTCATCAGTGCACATGTCATAAATTAGGTGCTGAGAGAGGCTGCAAAATTCTTTATAGCATCACAGAAAGCTACTGTGGCTGCCTTCGCATCACATTGTTAGATTCCAGTGGTGCCGGCGCAGATCCGGCAATGAAAGTTTTAAAATTGTAACAAGTTGTCAAATGTTTATCAACGGGATTTTATGAAGGACTAAAAAGTTATGTATGATACTGCACAGACCATTAGGGGAATAATAATAGTAATAAAGAGACTTTATTCTCATCAAGACTTATGTGGCAGCTAGCTTTTCTCCCCAAACTTGGTTAATGGAGGTTGGGAGAAGCAAATAATTCAATGCTAGAAGTAGAACAGCTTGAAGCGTTAGATTGAATATCTGTATTATGTGTTGAATGGAATATAATGGATATGTGGGGCTATATCTCCATAGATATGTAGATCTCTCTCTGTATTTATGGAGAAAGATATTCAGGAATGAAACACAGCCTTAACAAATGCCATGTCAGTTGTGTTTTATGGATTCTGGTGCAGAGTAGAAGGAGAGTGGGCTCTGGGATCAGGCTGAGCTGGGTTCACTTCCTGACTCCTCTGCCTAAGATCTGTGTGTCCCCTCTACACTGGAGTTCCCTCTTGCATAAAAGAAGTAACATAAAACCTACCTTGTTGAGCTCGTGTAAGGTTTTTAAAAATAGAGCATTTGGCACAATTCTTGCATGTATGGAGCCCAGACCAAAAATAAACATCCCATGTACTTACCTTATTAGCTGCGTGACCTTGAGCTGGCCACTGTACCTCTCCCACCCTCGCTTTCTCCATTTACCTAGCAGAGATAATGACTTCTGCTCACTTATTTTGTGACAGTGCGTGTGGATTAAACGCGATATCCTATATAAGAGCCTAGTACAGAGTCAGCCATATAGCGTGTGTTCATGACAAGTTCCCTTTTCTTTTATTCAGGGATGTATTCTTAAAAGTGAGGCAAAATAAACTCTGTCCTCCGAGGTGCAGTATCACAATAACTATGTTGCATAAATCACCGTTAACATTTCTTCAAAAGGTTCTAGAAACTTAAGAAACATTGCTAGTTTGTATTTACTCCATTAGGCTGTAGAAAGCAGATATAGTCATTCTCCTTCTCCTTTCCTAGATGGTCATCTCCATCACAGCAGGGCATCTGTAGTCTTTTGCTCGCCTCTGTATCCTGGCACATTCATCTGGCATGTAGGTTCTCCATTGGTAGATGCTCAATTAATATTTTTAAACAAATATATCTCCAGCAGGGAAAAGCAATAAGTAAATCTACCAGTTCATGTTCTGTTTGTTCCTCTGCACCAAGGGTGGGTGTGCTCTTCATCAGGATCCCAGCAGGAAACAGATGGCACACTCCAGTTGGGTAATTTGAGGAGAATGTACGAAAGAGTGTATTGACAGTGTGTGTGGAAAGCCCCAGGGACAGCGCAGTGCCTCGGGCTGGTGACCATGGGGCACTGGCCTCCACCCCCTGACCTCAAGGGGGAGGGGAGGAAAGTTTATTAGATGGAGGGAGATCCCACAAGAGAACTCGCTGGCTGTGAGGTGGGGCCTCCGGGCAGAGCTGTGAGCTTTCTTTGAGGAAGGGACTGGCTTTGTACGTGCCCACGTGGCCACGCTGAACTACATCTCCCAGAATCCCCTTCTCCATAGGTGTGTGGTCAGGGGAGGACCACGGAGAGATTCTCGTGTGAGATTTGGAGGGTGAAGTGAAGCCGCAGCCCTTCTGTGACTCACACACCTTGTCGCCCATCTACTGGCTGACCTTCTCGGCCTGAGGCAGCGGCTGGGCCTGCCACTGATCCCTTTCTCCCTGGTTCCTCCTTCAGCTTCTCCAACACCCTGGGCCCCGTGAGTTTCAGCTCCCTGAGGAAGGGCCCGGCCACTGCAGGACACCCTCGCCACCGCAGTCAGAGGCAACAAGAACTGACGCAGGTTTCAGCCCGTCCATGCGGGCCCCAGCTCATCCTTGCGGGTTTCAGCTCGTCCTCACTCTCCCCACTTCACGTCCACCTTCCTCCTGCCTGCTTGCCCCGTGGACCTGAAGCTCCAGCATCTGACACGGAGACAACAGCTGCACGGAGACTGTTGAACGTCACCTGCTCCCTCGACTGCTCACAGTCAAACCCCTGAAACAAATACAGTTGTATACGTATGCATTCACACACACACAGGCATACATGCGTGTGAACATTTACGTATCTCCTAGTGGTTCTGCTTCTCTGTCCCTAGATAGCTTGGGCTGCTATAACAAAATACTGTAGACTGTGTGGCTTATAAGTAACAGGAATTTCCTTCTCACAGTTCTCGAGGGTGGAAGTCTGAGATGAGGGTGCCAGCGTGGTCAGATCCTGATGAGGGCTCTCTTTGGCATTGCAAACTACCGACTTCTCCTTGTATCCTCACACAGCAGAAAGAGAGGGAGCTGGCTTTCTGGGCTCTTCTTATAAGGGCACTAATCCCATTCCCGAGGTGTCCACCCTCATGACCTAGTCACCTTCCAAAGGCCCCACCTCCAAACACCATCACTTTGGGACGAGGGTTTCAACGTATGAATTTTGGGGTGACACCAACTTTCAGACCATAATAAACATTGACTGAAAGGACGAACATAGTCAGCTCTTGGTGACTCCATTGAAATTGACCAGGGATGTGGAGAATTAATACCTTGATCTTACTCTTCTTCCTCTCTGAGATAGTCTGCTGGCACATCCCACTAAGCAAACCCAACCAGAAGGTCAGCCTCAAGGTCAGCCTCCTGAAGCCCAAAGAAGAGTGGAGAAGCAAAGAGAGAGGATCTGGAGGGGCAAACCATCTCTAGGGAGATGTCCACCCTACAGGCTATTTGTTTAGGTAAATTTACTTTAGATAAATTCGATTTATTCATTCAGTCATGAATTCCACGAATGTTTATTCAACATCTGCGAGCCAGGCACTGTGCTAAATGCTGCGACACACACACACAGACGAATTCCAATGTGGCAGGTAATTTATTAGGTATCACTGTGTGTTTCATTCTCTCTGATGTATTTTCTTTGCCATGTGAAGAAGGGAACCGAGACTTTGAATTTGCCTGGTTGAATTTCAACAAGTCTGTTTAAATGCCTCATTTAGCATTTTACAGCAGCTTGTGTGTAGTAGGGCCAAAGGCAAAAATGTTCAAGCTTAAAATTTGGGAAATCTAAAGTTGTTTGAAGGGTATTGTGCTGGAGGAGGTAGAGAGGAGCTCTTTCGGGAGGTGGAGGGAACAGACAGAAGAGAGAGGGTGGGGAGCTACTTCAGAGCCGGGGCAGGGGATTTGCTCTTGCATTTTTACTGGAAGAACGGGTCTGATCCCTCTTTTGCAGCGCCCCAAGAGGTGGCTGAACCTTAGAGGGGATATCTGTGGTGGTCCACAGACACTATTCTTTCAGAGGGAGTGTGTGTGTGTTGGGGGGTGTGTGTTTTGGGGAATACAGCATATATTAGCAGTGACAGCTATCATCTAAAAATCAAAAATCCCTTTTCTTAATGTTCTGAGAGGCATCCACTCTCTGGGTTTTTTGTCTGATCCTAGAGAAGGTTAGAGAGTCCCCTCGCAATGACTGAGATTGAGTTTCTCACCAGCCCGATAGAGGGAGCTCGAAGCAGATTAAACTTCATCTCGAGAAATAAGGAAATGTGACATTTTGTGTACTGGGTGTTGCCGACTAAAATTTATATATCCACCATGGTTATATTAATGGCAGCTACTTTTACAGACCATCTACCACATGCAAGGCGCTATGCTAAGTGTTTTCTTCTTTATTTGTCCATTCAGTGAATGCTTGTTGAGCACTGATGTGTCGGGCGCTGTTCTTAGAATAGTGCTTAGCAATGAAGACACAGCAGTGAGCAAATAGACAAAGCCCCTCATGGAGCTTAAATTGTGGGAAACAGAGATCTGAATGAAGTGCAGGAAGGAGCCATGTGAAAATCAGAAGAAAGAACATTCTAGGCTGAGAGAACATTCCAGATAAGGGTGAAGCTCTGAGGCAAGGGCGTGGGTAGGAGGCCAGTGTGGCTACAGAGAGCGAGCGAGGTAGAGAGTGGTAGGGACAAGGTCAGCAAGATGGGGTAGAAAGAGGAGGATATGCAGATCATGTACTTGACTTGACTTTACTGGCATCAGGACTATTAATAAATATCACTTGGTTCCTATTTTTAAGTAACTTTGAGGAAGGCAAACCTGTAATCTGGTAATTTTAGCCAGTGTGCTAGGTGATAAAGGTCTATTCCGATTCTGGTAAACATAAGGGAGGGCATAGTTTGGGGGTGGGTCAAGGAAACCTCACAGAGTGAAATCTTGAAAGATACATAGGAGTTTGTCAAGAATTGTGAAGGATCTGAGATTTTTATCCTACTTGCAAGCTAACAAGTGAGCCCATCACAGTTCCACTGATTCTGGCAGAAGACACAAGTCCCCTGGGTCAGAGACAAAGGACTTTATTACTCATAGCACAGTGGGCAGCATAAGCTTTATGTTTGCATCGGTCCCACTTGCTTCCCGAGATCCAGGGGGTGAAGTGGAATGGCATAGATAGATGCTGCATACAGTGGATTTGCAGTACAGCTGAGGAACCCTGAGCTGAGGAAACCCAATCTTTTATAAGGGGCCTGCTAGCAAACCTGCCCCGCCTTGGCCCTGGAGGGAGACATAATCTTTATTATCCTGGTCAGGGGACAAATCTGCCCTCTGCCCGAGGGAGCTACTATCTCTATCTTCCAAGGCTGTTTGCTATATGAACATCCTGGAAAAGATAGTCTGGACCAAAAGCTGCTAGGGCCTCTGCTCACAGGACATGCAGAAATATGCGACACCTACGGAGAACGATCTCCCAGAAGAGCACAGCTATTAGGGGCTGAGTTAGTGAGTCCTAAACACTTTTAACACTTTTATGAGTTAACATTGTTCTGGACCAGGTTAGATAATGGAGTGCCAGTTTTCCAGACTGTTCAGACTTCTAGATCGAGGCAAGGAAACTACTGATCATCAAAGGTGAGTGAGAGAGTAATTAGAGGATAGGAAATAGGTTAAGTGAGGCACTATAGGTTAGCAAGTTTCAAAATTCACTTATTCATCATTTTTTCAACAAGTATTTCTTCAGTGCCTACTATGTGCCAGGCACCCAGCTGGGATCCACTCGTGGTGAAAAAAATGGATGGCGGAAGAAGGTCCCCAGGGCAGGCTCAGAGCTGACAGAGGCCAAGTCTGTTGTCAGACGGGTTTCTCAGCACGGGTGCGTATCGGAATCTCCTGGGCAGCCTTTAAATCTTTCCTGTGCCTGGGCAGTCCCCAGAATAATGAAATCAACATCTCTGAGGCTGGGGCCCAGGCATCCGTATTAGTTTGAAAACAACCTCTGAGGTGATTGTTAGAAGCAGCCGGGTTCGAGAACACTGCCATGGATGAATAAATGTGCCAGGTGTTCATCCTGTTACAACTTCAGCAGTTTTTTTCCGTTTTAGTGTGTTTTCCAACTTGAGCTGCTGCTTTCCTTGAGATTCTTCTACAACAGCCCATTGTCCTCTGAGATGGGACTCAGTTCTGTACTCTTGACTCTTGGGATAAAGTCTGATGCCAATACATGATTGATTATTCTTGGTACAAGAAGGGTGAAGCAATCTTTCTCCAGCTCCAAGGTCTGCGTTGGACATGTTAATATGCCTTGCCTCGGGGCACTAGTGCATTTTGAGTCTTTGGGAACTACCTCCCAGGACGTGTATATTACCAATAATTTGTATTTGTGCCAACATTAGGATAGGAGTAAAATCACGGACTTTGAAATCAGAGGAACGTGGCTTCAAAATTCAGCTCTACCCTTACTGGCCGTGTGAACTTTTCCAGACTTCCTAAGTTCTCTGGGGCTCAGTCCCCTCCTTGGCAAGAAAGGAGCGATCCCACCTCCCTCACACAGTTGTTGTGAAGATTAAATGAAATGAGGTGTCTAAGGCTTAGAACTGTGTCTTAGTACATAGTCAGGGTTCAATATATTTTAATTTTTTTATTATCTCACTTAATCCTCAAAATAACCCCTGAACTATGAATCCACATTTTGCTGATGAGGAAACTGCATCTCAGAGAGGATAAATAAGCATATGGAAGTATAAAACAAGGTCCTTGCTTTCGTAGTTGAGAGGATATGACCTCCTTGGAAAGAGTTATATGAAAATAAACCAGGTAATAATTCAAAACTCCATTATAATGATATAATTGTGAGTACATTGGAACAGTGTCTCCCAACTATCTTTGCAGAAGACTCACTTGAAGAGCGTGTAATTTGCAGATTCCCAAGCCCAGACCCAGTGATTCTGGTCCTGGAGTCAGAAACCCATTCAACAGACAGATGGCTCCAGATGACTGTGCAACCACAGTCGGTGTGTGAACCACACATAAAGACACAGTTTGAGAAATCTCCATCTGAAGCAGCTTCTTGAAAGAAGTAGCCCTTGAATTGGGTCTTAAAACCTGGTCAAGCTATGGAGGGGCAACGGGGACAGGAGAGGGTATTTTGCAAGAGGAGACAAGCTATGAGCAAAGCTCGGAAGACAAGAATGGATCATATTTGCAGAACTAACCATCTTAATATACATAGAATTCAAGTTTATTGGTTTTGCTGGACTTTAATAAGGTAAGCATTTTCTCATTTTTTTGTGACCTTTTTCTTGCAAAGAAACTTAATTAACAAACCTTTTCATTTCTTGAAGGTCTTCTTTCCAACAGCCTCACATCTCTTTTGCTGAGCACCATACTGTGGTCTGTTTGGATACGGATATTCTGTCTAAATCATGCAGAAAGCTAAGCTCTGAAAGTCAGGCAGGAATGAGTGTTCTCTTGGTCAATGGTGAGGCCACATGTAAAGTTCCAGGAACTTAGAACCTCCCCAAGATGTGCAATTTGGGATAGATTTCACTGAGAACTGGGAGTTAAGGTGGCAAGCAAGGCCATGAGTTGAAAGCAAATGCCCTACTCCCACCCTACTGAAGTTTGCTCTGTTTTGTGTCATCTTAGAGTGGGGTTTCTTGTGCAATATTAAAAATCATGGGCCACAATTTAAAAAATAGAATTACAAAAAATGGAATTTCCCACTTCTCTTGAAAAGTTGAAAGGTTGCTATATCACTTGGGGGTACTTTTGTCTGCAAGTAACAAATAAAACTTTACTTAGACTGGCTTAAACCATAATAAAATGTATTATCTCATATAACACAAACTCCAGAAGCTGGTTCCAGGTGTGGTGTTTCAGGGATCTGCTTCAGATGCCCTGGGCTCTGTGTAGCAAGATGGCGACAGTAGTTTCTGGCATTACAGCTAGACACAACTCTGGCCAGAGGAGGAAAGACTGTCTCTTCTTGTTTCTTTCTTTGCAATTCCAGGCATCATGTCCCATTGGTTAGAATTGGGTCACACGCATGTTCTTATACTAATCACTGACAAGGGAAATGGAATTCTCATAATTGGCTTAGACCAATACTGTTCTAGTCCTGGAGACTAGAATGGGAAAAGGATCAACTTTCCCTGAGTCATGTAGGGGGTTGGATGGACAAAGAAGGAGAAGATGAATATTGGGAGGCAATCAATAACATCCCTTACAACTGGACACTACAGTTTCCATATTGCTTCTTGGCAAAAATTGGCTGGAGGTGGGTGTATGTTGCCCCTGTTAGAGGGCAGACGGAGTCTTCACTTTGCCACAGTACTTCTCCACGTATTATTTTACACCCTATTTGCCTACAAATTTACTGTACTTGCTTAGCTCCTATAGGGATTAGAGATTGGGACCCCATATCCACAAGCTTCAGGTACACCATACTTTTGTTAAGTGGTGTTTCCCATCGACATCACCCAGCATGCTTGGATAATCAGTCAGAGTGATTGTTTAATTGTTCTTCTCTCCCTTTGTCCATTAGATGCTGCTTATCAACCTTCCAAAGGACTGATATCTTCTTTCCTCTTGTGGCCAACTTCCCCCCTCATATCTTACTTTTGGAGATATACTCATCCTGTGGGCCACCAGGAAAACCCCAGCAAAAGTCCTTGGCCCCATTCATGCTGCTATGAAAAGATCTCCAAGAATTTGAGTCTTCAAAAAGCTGTCTCCATAATGAACTAGTCTTAGTGAAGAGAGAAAACATGCAGTGTCAATCTTGGCTAGTGACAGGGTGCAATTAACCCAGGATCAAATTGCAGCAAGATGGATGGGGCCAGATGGTCCTGTTATCCTAACAAAGGGATTATACGGCAAGTGCCCTTCAGAAGGGAGACATTTTTCTATGTAGAACTCTAGAATGAAAAGAGACAAGAGTGAACTCTTCACAATTTCCAAACAGATATTATAGAGTAGGGAAACTAGTAAATGATGTTTTAAATCATCATTCTAGTTCTTAAGTGGTGACTGGTAAGGCATACATATGCTGTCAGTTTTGATTGTTCTTGAAGCTGTAGCTACCAGAAAATTCTAGGTTGAAAATATCTTAACCATGAAAGACCTCCATTAGGAAACTCAGAATCTTAAATACATGGGGGACATAACATAAAGAAAGTACATGAAATTAATTCATTCCTTCAATAAAAAATTTTAAAATTCTTATACACATGCTTCTCATTTTCAGGGTATAGCAATGAACAATTTGGATAATGTCTTTGCTCTCTGTAGATATGTTTGGAAGAGAGACTTAATTTTAAAAAAGCACATAGGAAAGATGATTTCAGAGTGATAGATGCTATGAAGAAAATGAGAAAAGTCATGTGTTGGATAGTAATAGTTGAGGAATAGAAGTAGATAGTGGTGTGCTGGTAAATATTCAACAACTGGTTCCCTGGAGGGAAAAGCCCTGATTTGTAGTGTTTGTCAGTTTCTTTGGTGTAAATACTCCCACTGTGGCTAATTTCAAGCTAGCCAACATGACTAAGAGTTGGGAAGAGATGCCCACAGTGTAAGCCAGCTCCAGAACACCTCTGGGAGCACATTATACTACTTCCAGAAAGGGCTGTGAGGCAAGGCATCTTTGAGAAAGTGACATTTGAGCCAAGATGTGGAGGATAAGGAGCTGGCCCTGAGAAGGAAGACCCAGGGGAAGAGCCCTCCAGGCAGAGTGGACATATTGCAAGTACAAAGGTCCTGGAGTGGAAACAAACTTAGTATGTTCTCCAGAGGAAATGAGGATGCTAAGAGTTTAGACACTGAAAGTATTCTCCTATGAAAACATAGGAGAGCTAAATCATGTGGGGCCTCCATGACCATTTTAATAAATTTAGATTCCATTATAAATGTAATGGGAAACTGGATGAGGGTTAAGCAGGTGATCAACCATATCTAGTTAGCAAGAGGCTGTATTTAAGTTTTCATAGAAGGAATTCCGTAGATGGTTGTTCCATAGCAGGAGAAGATGGAGAAAGAGACATAGTAGACTTTGTTGATTTCACAGTCTAGGTTTTGATTTACTTCCAGTCTCTCAAAGAAAAAGCTGTATGTGAACCAATTAGCACGATGTCTGGCACACTGTAAGCACTGAATGAATGTTAATTATTGTTGGTACTGCACTGGATTGATTTGCAGATGGGTCTCAGGGAAGGTCAGTGATGTATTGGTAGCATTGGATGGTTTCCAGAGCTAGGACATCACAGAGTAGGGTTGCAGTGGAGCTCAAACATGATGCTGAAGATGTAGATAAAATCAGTCACTGTCTCCAGCTTTTGAAACTTAGCTTGGGTTAGATAGATATCAGGTTGACACTTATCCCTTAGGGATGAGAGTTGGCCAGATTATAAACCACGTTTAAGGCTTAAATTGTAGTGCATTTACACATTTATTCATTTCCTCTGATCAGGGACTCTTGTTCAGCCACCAAAGTGGACACCATCTGGCACCTTCAAACAGGACATTTTAAATACAAGAGTATGAAGGAAGGATTCCTTGTGGATTTTTCCTTTCTGCCATTGTTGATTTCTTTCCCTCCCTCCTTCATTAACTAGTAATCAGGGAACCTTTAAAAGAGGAGTGTAGGAATATTATTATTATTTATATCGACAGAAACAAAAACATTGGTGATATTAGTAGGTAGAATTTATTGAGTGCTTGCTACATATTTGTGCAGTGTGCCACATGCTTTACATACTTAGTCAAACTTCATAACGGCCCTGACACGTGGGGGCATTGTTACCTGTATTTTACGGATAAAGAAACGGATGCTCAGAAAGGCTGAGTAGTTGTCCCATCAAGGCTCCATGGATAGATACTGGTGGAGCTGGATTCACACTGGTGTCTGCGCTCTCCAGATTCTCTGGCCCCGACCCTAAAATCCTTTCATCCTCTGTCTTCTGAACTTTCTTCTTTGCATTGCCTCTTTTCTCTTCTTGCTGTCACTCATTATGTTCAAGATCCCAGGGTTTTCGTGATATCTTCCAACAGGGCCTCTGCACTTTTGTTCTCTCCCATTCAATGCCATCTTCTGAACAGCTCTAGATAGAACTCGTTGAGGGGCAGCTCTGGCATGCTGTGCCCTGACTTGGAAATCTCAGTGCTCCTTATTGGATGAGGAGCAGACCTCTCGTCCTGCTGTTCTAAACTCTGGAAAAGCACTTGTACTTCAGCCAGACAAAGGACTGAGCATGGGCATTTTGTTCCACCGTGGAGCACTGGCTGCTCTCTGCCTCATCTCATGGTGCTCTGTGTCGCTCCCTCCTCCCACATCCACATAAGCGTCAGTGTTTCTGGAAGGCAGGGACTTCGTTAGACATCTCTGTGTAAACAGTTTGAATTTGTATCATGACTGCATACCAGGTCACATGCCTTTTTCTTTGAAATCAAGGCTAGTCTATTTGTTCTAAGGCCACACCCCAGAGATGATGGGAAATCTAACTCTATCTTATATTCTTTCCCAAGAATCCTAGTTCTCAGGCCAACCCGGTGGCATAGTGGTTAAGTTTGTGCACTCTGCTTTGGTGGCCCAGGGTTTATGGGTTCGGATCGTGGGCGCGGACCTACATACTGCTTATCAAGCCATGCTGTGGTGGTGTCCCACATACAAAATAGAGGAAGAAGGGCACAGATGTTAGCTCAGCAACAATCTTCCTCACCAAAAAAAAAAAAAATCCTAGTTCTCTTTAAGGCAGCAAAAGAGCTGCAGGGTTTTATGGGTATCCTCAAAAGCTGTCTTTTGGTCTGTAATCAGTTTCTTTGGGGCTTGTCACCTCAGCTCCTGTGACCTTTTGAAGGATGCAGGACTCATTTTCCACTACTAAGCTTAGGCAAAGGGCTGAGTTCAGACTAAGCTGGCTCACCAACGGTCAGGACACAATAGTGGCTAAGAATGTGAACTCGGAGTTTAAACTTCCCAGCCCCACCATTTTATAGTCACATGCTCATGGACAAACAATTCCTTGTGCCTCAGTCTGCCCCATCTGTAAAGTGGGCTATCACTGCTGTCTCCTCATGCACTTATTATGAGGACCAAAGTGGATACTAGCAATAAAGAATTTAGAACAATGCCTGACAGGCTGTGAGTGCTTAATAAACATTAGGGAAGATTTATTTCCCCATTCAGGGGACTTCCCTCAATAAAGATGTTGTGGGGTATATGAGAACAGTATCTGTGACAGAGGCTTCAATATCCCCCAGGGGTAGGGCCCTCCCATTTCTGCCAGCCTTGTGAGCACCCACCTCTCCCTACAGCCTGCTCAGTTAGGCGATTCAGTTGTTCAACTTCTCACAGTGTTAGATTCCTCATCTGTAAAATGGATGTGCGGTGTAACTCACAGGTGCTGGAAAGATCCATTACACATCTCACACAGATCTTAGCACATAAAGAATGTTAGGGTCAAATCAAGCAAGGAATGTAACGTGCTTAGCACGATGTCTAGCCAATGTAGAAAGGGCTTAATTAATGTCAGCTATCACCATCGTCATCATCACGTCTGACCTCATCTAGCACACTGCTTGAAGATTGCAATGACTAACACATATGGGTTAACTAGTGCAATTATTTTGAACACCCCCCCCCAAATAGGGGCCTTACTTCAAAGACAGTACTTTGCCAGAAGTTTTATGTACATTCAGTTCTTTTCTAAAAACCGTTTATTAGTAGTTGATTCCAATGGTTTTGCCATTAATGATATCTAAGGATATTAAAAATATGCCTCATAGGGCTGTCTGGGTGATATAGGATTTTGATCAACCTTCCTTGTGCTGGAAATGAATTGATTCAGTTTAAATACTTTGTCTAAAAGTTATTTGGCCTGGAAAATACCAGCCTAATTTCCTTACAAGTGAGAAAATTATAAAGAGAGAGATCTAATCAGTGAGTAGAATATAGCCTTAGAAAATGTGTATCAGCATACCTTAACGAAAATAAAATAAATCTTGGAACTTTAATATCCCTCTTTCTTGGACCTAAATAGGCCCCTTTGGAAAACTGTTTTATTGTTTCTCATTAAATTAGAATTGTGCTGAGGTGCCACTATCTACTGTTTCCTATTATTATTAATGCAAAAAAAATCACTGCATATTCAGCATTTCCCCAGTTAGAGCCAATGGAAAATCCTCCCCACACTTAGGCTTAACTCTGGCTCGTTTTTAAACAAAGTCCCTTTTTTTTTTTGTTTACATCTGCATTTAAAGAGAGCAATCCTTTTAGTGACAATTAAGGAAATTTAATGTATAGGTTTACTTCTGCTCCATTAAATTAACAGCTCTTGCAGAGGAAGCATGGAAAGAGTTACAGAGGCAAGGAGTGTCTTGTTAACCTCAGGAGGATGCAGTAATCTCTGGGAAACAGAGTGGAGGAAGCATCATTTTTCAAAACCTGCATTGTTTGATAGTACATTAAAGAGCATACACTCAAATTTTTGATCCATCAGTGAGGGGGAAGGTGTTTTAGTCCGTTTGGGCAGCTATAATAGAACACCACAGACCGAGTGGTTTATAAACTACAGAAATTTATTTCTCACAGTTCTGGAGGCTGGAAGCCCGAGATCAAGGTGCCAGCAGATTTGGTTCCGGCGAGATCCCACTGATTTGCAGATGGCCGTCCAATCATTGCATCCTCACATGGCAGAAAGCAGAGAGAGCTGGCGCTCTGGCCTTTTCTCATAAGGGCATCAATCGTATTCATGAGGGTTACACTCTCCTGACCCAATGACCTCCAAAGGCCCACCTCCAAATACCATCACACTGGGGATTAGATTTCCACATAAGAATTTCGAGGGGACACAAACATTCAGTCCATAACAGAAGGTTTGATGAGGGTTGGTACTGAGGTTCTAGAGTATTGTTGCTCTTCACAGTATTTCTCAAAAATGCTACACAGCAGTGTTTTGTCTTGTCAATTCATTCATAAAATAGGAGCTGAGTGACAACAGAGGCCCTACATTGATGGTCACAGCAGGCCCAGAGAAGTGAGATGGGCTAGGGACCATATTCCAGATGGCAGCTGTTACTGGAGCCTCACCGAGACCAAGCATCCTTCTCCAGTCCTCTTTCATATTTCCAGTAGCTTCTTGGCCCCTTAGACAGAGTTTTCAACCCCTCCATAAAAACCATTGGGCGTGTACGATAGCTCACATACCACGTCAGGACATAGCCTCCAGGTTCCCAAAGGCACAGAGAATGGAGAGATCCTTTGTGCCATTCACAGTAAATGTCAGAGCCCCCATAAAGTCTGTCAAGCCTCTACACGATACCCTTCTCCTCCAACACTTACCATCTCATCTCTACTTTCTGCTTTGCTCATGTCATGCCAGCCACATGGGCCTTCTTGCTACTGGTATCCACGGCACTCCCTCACCTCTTTCTGGTTTTTGCTCAAATGCCACCTTGTCAGGGTGACCTTCCCTGGTCCCACTTTTTAAACTTAAAAGAACTTTCTCCCTTCCAGAACTCAATACTCCCTTCCCCAGCTCTATTTTTCTACTAAAGCCTTTATCACTATCCGACATACTGAATATTTTGCTTATTTATTCATTCATGGTCTGTCTCTTCCAAATTAGACTGTAAGCTTCATGAGGGCAGCAACTTTGTCTTACTCACCACTGTTTTTCCAGCACCTGCAACAGTGCGGGTACCTGATAAACAAGTTGAACAATGAATGCATGAGCGTGATATATGCTGAGAGAGGCCCGGGATGCTGTGGGAACCGCAAAGAACTCATTGAGCCTGGAGCATGGAATTTGAGGCCAGGAAAGAGAGAGACGTGGGTGGAGTGAGGATTGGACAGGGGGACAGGAGGGAGCCATGGAAAGATGAGTGACCAGGAAGCAGACGAGGGACAGGCTTACCAGGAATGTTTTGTACTCTGCTGTTTTGCAAACCAAAATAATACATAAAGCTATTAATCTCCATGAATCTAAGAAGAGGACCTTTCTAAAAATTAAAAAAAAAAAAAAAAAGTTAAAGGGTCTGTTTAGGTAGATTTTTACCAAGCTCCTAAGCATGAAGTTTACTTTGGATTTTCCCCAAGATACTGGCTTGATTTCAAGCAACTTCAGGCCTTCAATAACTGATCAAAGAAGAAGGTAAGGTAATAAGGTAGCTCCAGCATGAACAGCAGGGTCATCCAGACTGGAAACAAATTCCAGCTCTGCTGCTTGCTAGCCATGTGACCTTAGGAAAATCACTTAACCTCTCTGAACCTTTTTTCTCATCTGCAAAATGGGATTAAATATGCCTACTATTCCAAGCTGTTGTGAGCATTAAATTAAAAATATAAACATGTCACATGCCTCCTATAGTAGTAGGTACTGAATATACGGAAGCCATATTTATGAAAGCCATTATGCATTTTATTAATGATTATGCAAATTAATGCATCTTATTTTTAAGAATGTTAAAGATTGATTTAATTTTTACAAGGAAAATATAACTGAAAATGTAACATTGTGGCTTTTCCTGTCTTTTCTTGTTTCTTAAGCATGCTGCTGAATAAAACATAAAATATATGATATATGATATATGCAATAATATACAAGTACTTGTATTTTTCTTATTAGCATCTCATAGGACTATATTTTATTGCATTAGAAGTCAATATGGCAATGGATGATTTAGAACATATGGAACTATTTCTATTTGCTGCATCTTATATACTTCCCTAATATTGGTGTAAGTTGTGGCTTTGGTGGAATTGTAGTCTTGAGTTGTGGACCAATGCTATAAATGTCTCTCCCTTTTGAGGAGTCAGGTAGACTCTGCTCTGAGACCATGGGAAGAGTACCTCATCATTTTTTGAATCCTGTGAGTACTATGGATTACACTTTATTTAATATATACAGCATGTAAATAAGTTTCAGAGGCATAAAAGCTTCAAAACTAAACGAAAAGGAAAATTTAATAACCGCACGATTTTTAGATTGTGCACTAAATAATCTGCTTTTCATCCTAAGAAAGGGGAGGAGGAAGGCAGAGTTTAATAGACATATATAACAAATTAAAATCCAGTATCTAGGGGGTGTAAATCACATTCCGTGAACCGAACAATGTGGTTTCCATCAGATCTCCTCCAGCCGCTCTGCCTGAGAGCTTGAGCATAATTCCACCCACTGTAAAACAGGAAGAGACTCCTGACAAAGGGCAGAAGGCAACACAGAGTCCACGGATCTTTGCCAGATTCTGCCCAGCCTGGTTACATATATAATAGCATGTCTGTCAAATGGTGTGGTTGGAACAATCCTTCTAGGGCTGGGGTTAAAAGAAGAGAAGAATGTAGAAAGAAATAAGACATTTGCACCACTATGAGTATGTTGAAGTCCAATGGATAGAAGGTACCAGGATGTATAGAGCAGAGGTTCAACTGGGGGTGATTTCAGCCACTGGGGGACATATGACAATGTCTGGAGACACTTGTGGTTGTCACAACTGGGCAGGAGCTATGGCCATCTAGTTCACAGAGGCCAGGGATGCTGCTAAACATCCTACAATACATAGGACGGCCCCCCTACCCCAGTAAAGAATTACCCAGCCCCAAATATCAACAGTGCCGAGATTGAGAAACCCTTGTGTAGAGGTTTCACCTCTGACTGTTGGTAAATTTGAGGTTTTATTCACATGATTGAGTCATGGAAAGTCCTTGGGATTATAAACAGCTATTTCTGTTGGAAGGCCCAGAGTTCCGTTACCATTGTGAAGGTGCAGTTCTGGCATTGTCTTCCTCAGGAAATGATGCAACTGATGTGAATGCATTGTGTCCTCTTCTGTTCTGGGTTCTTGCTTTGTGTTTGATGAGAGGCCACTGAAGTGGCAGAGGTCTTTGAGCAGTTGGTTTTTGTCTGGTGAACGAAAGGGCATCAGTGTGGGAAAACCAAGGTCTTTCTTTCACGTGGATAAGAAACTACATCCCTGCGAAGCCAGCCTGCGAAATGGCCACAGATTAAACACAAGCGTGAACCACAGGGCCCCATCCTCCCCAAAAGTGTCTCCTCTGTAAGGTAGAGGAGCAGTGGAGGGAAAGCAGGGGAGACTTGCACTGCCTCTGTCTGTGCTACACCCTGGTTGTGGTTGAACAGGAGACTTCAGTCTCCAGGGCTGTCAATCCATCCCTTTTTAATAGCATCAAACTTGTTTTAAAAAATTCATGCTGTGGGTTTTGAGGCAACAACTGTAGCTCCAGCAAAGTTTGTTAAAGATTGCTTTAGATAGATTCTTTTTAATGGACAATCTCCGTGCTTGGGCATTTATACGTAATAGTATATTTGGGAAAGAACAAAACGTATGGGGGCTAGAGGTTTTTTAGCAAATTTCCCTAAACTATTGCTGTCTTTGTCCAAATGTCTCTGAAAATTTTATGGGAGGAAGAATTTTGTCTTTATTATGCTTGACTGAATAATTTGTTAAATTATGTTTTAAATCAGCATTTCCTCAAATTGAACAACTAATGCTAAAGTATATTATGGATTATTATACATGCAATTTGCATAAACGTTAACAAAAGTCAGTACTTCAGTAGTATCAGGGTGCTGCCTAGATTGCACAAAACCAATGGCTAAGACAAAGATTGTTGGTGTTCAGACCTTCTGTTATCTAATTATAAAAAAGCATAACATAGCCACCCGATTGAGTGGGCTCATCATCAAATCATAACCATTTGGAAGCAAATGGAAGCTTAATGTGAAACTGCTGATACAGCAATTTTAATTAAAGCTCTTTTGTATTTTGAGAGTAAAGTTCTAAATTTCAGGATTTCAGTGATTTCCAAACTGTTCTCTGGATGCGGTGGCTCTGGGTGCCCTGGGGGTTTGGGATCTCTGGGTTGCTGAGTGGTTGGTTGTCCAGGCCAGCCATGTGCAGCAGCCCTTCACCCCAGGCTTCATCCAAAACACCTGTGGGTAATCTGTTTTATTTATTGGACTTTTGCAATTTTTTGTGTGAAGATAGGAATCTATGGCTAAAAAAAGTTGTAGA
The DNA here is from genome assembly GCF_020826845.1 of Diceros bicornis minor. NCBI lineage: Eukaryota > Metazoa > Chordata > Mammalia > Perissodactyla > Rhinocerotidae > Diceros > Diceros bicornis. Next base: position 10,048,882 of record NC_080758.1, on the reverse strand, counting down.
ACTATTGGAGTAGTTGTTAAAGATTCCATGTTAGAAGAGCTATTTTTTTATGTACATAAAATAATGCAAATGACTCCCACTCGAGTGCAAAAGAAAAGATTTTAAATTCCTAGATGAAAGGAGGAGGGCAACACGTACTCTAACTCCTCTTTTACCTGGTAGTCTTAAATTTAATTAGCTATTAACCAGAACCTACACACAGTTTATAATCCCCTCCCTCTCTTCCTCCCTCCCTCCTCTCCTTCCTCTCTCCCTCCCTTCCATTCTTCCACTCTTCTTTTTTTCTCTCCCTTCCAACACATATTTATTGAGCAGCAAATAATAAAAAGAGAAACAGATACATAAACAAGGTAATTTCAGACAGTGATAAACGCTACAAAGGAAATTAAACAGAAGGATCTGATAGAAAGCGCCCGGGCAGAAGAGGGTTGATACTATTTTGGACAGTTACTTTATTTAGAACAAGAAAGTGGTGTGAGCCACTGAAAGTGTGGCCCCTAATGTGAGAGGCTCTTCTCCGTTCCACTCCCCATCCCCAGGTATCATTTTGGGGGAAAAAAGAGTCTTTTATTTGGTTAGTTATGTTATGTACTGTTATGCCTTCTTATAAGGCACACATGGAATTGACAGATATCCAGCATAAAGTCTAAGAATCATATCCAGATAGAGCATGCTAAGTAGTTTTGAGAGATTAAACTTTTATTGGAGTTAAAGTTGAAGGCATGTATAACAGAGGGCTACGGAACCACTATTCTTGATTTAACTACAGGAAATGAATGTGGTTTGTTGTGGACTATATCTTTTAAGGGCAATATTTCACCTGAAAGCTGAAGGGTGAGAAAGAGCCAACTATGCAGAGATACAGATATGATATAGATGTGCGGTGATATAGATATTCTGATCAGAGGCAACAACTACTGCAAAGCCTTGGTGAGGAAGAGCTCATTATGCTGGGAGGACAGAAATCGACATTAAAAATGGCTCTGGGATCCCAGATTCAGATGAGTCTGACCCCTATCTCCCACCTGGGTCACATCCATTCTGCCCTATGTGGAGCTTCTCATAAGTGTTTTTGCAGGGTTGTCCCTCAGCAGGACACAGTTGGTGGATTTGATGCCTCATTGATAAGAAAACTTGGAAGTGTGAGAGGCCACCGCAAAACAAAAACCTTAGCAACACAGTGCTAGAAAATAACTATGTGGAAATCTATGGCCTATTCACGCCGGCTGTTTCTGGTGATGGCAGGTCCAATTCAACGTCAAGATGAGTTCAAAATTTGTGAGGCATTTTAAGCCACAGTTTAAAATTATCATCATAATTTTTCTTAAGTTAAAATTTAAAAATTCCCCCAAGTTAATTATTATTAACATTATAATAATGCATATATTAACATGTATACATTATTAACAGTATTGAATATATCTTTGCAGAATGATTTCTCTTTGGGTATATAATTAATATGTTAAAAACAAAAATAGGTTTTAACTGCATATGTGTGTATATAATTTTTTTTGAAGATACGTTCCTTATCAATCTTTATAGATCTCTCTCATTCTTTTTAATGCTAACTAATATTTCATTGTTTGGGAATACTGTAATTTATTAACAGGGCATTGGAATCCTGACTTTATCATTTGTTAGCTGTCTGCCCTTAAGCAATTTATTTACTTAGGACAAGAGAAGTGGAAGTTAAATTCTGGGCAGAAGAAATGTATGTGCAAAGATGTTAAGGTGAGAAAGAACTTGGTCCATTGAAGGGATAGGAGGAAGGTTAGTATGTTGGGACTTAATGTGTGAGGACAGGGCTAGTAGAAGATGAGATGGAGAGGGAGCCAGAGCTGGGTCATGCAGAGCCTTATGGGCCAGGGAAAGAATCAAGAAGTGTCTAATCAAGGGAGTAACATGAGGAAATTTGAGTGTTCAAAATTTATATGAAGACTGGTCTAGAATGGGGCAGAAGTAGAATAATTGTTTAATCTTGGTTGAGCATCCTTCCTTTATTTGTTCTTTAGGGAAAATCCCTCTAGAACCAAAACTTCAGTGCTAATGTTACAAATATTTGCTTCTTTACCTTAATACCTGTGAAGTACCTAGATATTACAAATATTTACTTTTTTTATCATAATGCCTGTGAAGCCTTTCCTGAATCCTGGATGACTTGTTGAAAGAGATCTCCAAGACTGTCCATAGACCTATGGACAACCAGTGAAGTGACTTTTCTAAAGAAGGAAATAAATGGGCTCTTTAAAGGGAGATTGAACTCTCAGACTTTCTTTGCATAAGATCATTCTCACATTTTCTTTTCTTTTTTTTTCTTTTGTGAGGAAGACTGGCCATGAGCTAAAATCTGTTGCCAATCTTCCTCTTTTTGCTGAGGAAGATTGGACCTGAGCTAACATCCATGCCCATCTTTCTCTATTTTGTATATGGGACGCTGCCACAGTGTGGCTTGATGAATGGTGTGTAGGTCCGCACATGGGATCTGAACCTGTGAACCCCAGGCTGCCAAAGTGGAGTGTGTGAACTTGACCACTATGCCACCAGGCTGGCCACCTCACATTTTCTTTTTTAAAGCTTTTTATTTAGAAATAATTTGATTTAAAATATTGCAAAAATAGCACACAGATTTCCCCTAGACCCTTTACCCAGATTCTCCAAATGTTAACATCTGTTAAAATTGATTCAATAATAACCTATAGATCTTATCTGAAATTTCAAACTGTCCAGCTAATTCTTTTTCTGGTTCAAGATATGATCCAAGATCTTACATTGACCAGTTCAGGAGGTACATGATGTCAATCAATATGTCTTATCACTGGTGATGTTAACTTCGATCACTGAGTTAAAGTGGTGTTTGCCAGGCTTCTCCACCATAATGTTACTATTTTTTCTTTTGTAATTAACAAGTAGCTTATGGAGAGGTACTTTGAAACTATATAAATATTCTGTATTAGTTTTCTATTCCTGCAATAACAAATTACCACAAGGTTAGTGGCTTAAAACAACATGAATGTTTTATCTCACTGTTCTATAGGTTAGAGTGTGAAATTGGTGTCCCTGGGCTAAAATCAAGGTGTTGGCAGGGGAGTGTTCCCTTCTAGAGACTCTAGGGGAGAATCCATTTTTCTTTCCTTTTCTAGTTTCTATAGGCTGCTCACATTCCTCGGCTTGTGGCCCCTTCAATTTTCAAAGTCAGTAATGGCTGGTCGAGTCTTTCTCAACTGTTATCAGTCTGACTCTGACTATCTTGCCTCCCTCTTCCACTTTTAAGGAACCTTGTGATTACTTTGGGCCCTACCAGGTAATCCAGGATAATATCCCTATTTTAAGGTCAGCTCCTTAGCAACCTTAAATTCCCCTTTGCTAGGTAATACAACATATTCACAGGTTCCGGGGATTAAGACATGGATAGCTTTGGGGCCATTCTTCTGCTTACCACTTCATTCTTCACCAAAGTTTCAACTTATGAATTTATTTTTCATCATTATGGACTAATGGTTTTCTATTTTATTCAACAGATTTTAGTCTGTTATATTATTATTATTTATTTCGATGCTCAAATTGTTTCAGATTGGGCACATGGGAGTCCCTTAAAGATGGCTCCTGTGTCCTTTTGACATGATCCCATCATTATTTTGGTACCATGAGATGTTCCAGGATCATCTTTTACTTTACCTGCCACAGCCTTGGAATTGGCCATTTCTCTAGGGGTTCCTGGTTTCTTTTATCGGAGAATGGCATTTAGAAGCCGAGATTGGGCACTAAGTGTGCTCATTGCTACTGAGGCGTCTTTGCTTCTTGGTCATTTCAATGGACAGAGTCAGGGGATATATGCACAGCACTCGTTTCTTACCTTTATAGCCCTCAAAAAATTGTAAATAGATTTACCTGTTTCCTTTTTTTGTTGTTGTTTTATCCATTTAGCTCTGAATTTTATAAGGCAGAGGATTTGTCACTATACAGTAAAATCACCTATTAGGTATGTTGTTAAAGTTAATCTGTAAGGTGAAAGTTGCTTATAGTATAACTTAAATTGCTTCTAGTGACACCTGAGAATCCTCAAGTGTCCCACATATTTCTTATCTCTGGTATTGAAACCAATTGCTGTTTCATTATTTGTGCCACTGATATGTGTCTTTAATCCATGGAATGCAGGATTGCTCATACCAAGAGAAAAACAGAGACCTCTTTCCCCCAAATAAATAGAAGGTTCATATCTGCTGTCTCACACTTCTGGACACATGCTCATTTGGTAGCGTATTGGTAGAACATTCCATGCTATTTACATTGTCCTCACTCGCACATTCTGTCTTTTGTTCTGAACACCTGTAGATGAATTTAAGGAAGTTAAAATCATTCAAGAGGCTATTTCAGTATATATCCAGGGTCACAGGCATAGTTCTTCCCTCTATAGTAGAAACTGAGGAAATAGATGCTCAATGAATAAATCAAAATGTGAGTGTTTTGTGTCCTTTGGAACCCTGGAGTCTTGTCTGTCCTTTCCTTTCCTTAATGATAAATTTTACGTCTCTTCTTATGTTACTTCTTTACATTTTATTTGAACTCTTTATTTTTTCTTTAAATAAACATGGTATTGATATCGGCAGAAGAAGAGAGTGAATAATTCAAACATATCCCTATTTTTGGTACACTTTTTCAGAGAGGATAATGCGGACTTGGAAGCTTCATGGGAGCTTTGAGCAGAAGTGAACTTGAACTGTTTTTGAAAATACCAAAGCTGGGAGAAGCCTGTTTGGGAAGACACGATCCAAGCTCTATTTGAGGATCGCAGCTTATCTACTGCCAAACTATAACTTGTTCCCTTCCAAAACTCTCCTTTTCATTGATGCAGTGGAGGATCTTTCTGCAAGCAATTTTCCTACTTGCCCAATTCTGGAAATACCAATTCAGCAAATACTTCTCCAGGATATCTTATGATACTGGGAAATCACAGACCTCAAGACAGCTCTGCATTCTACACTCAGTGCAGCATGGGCGTGTTTTCTCTGTTAAAGGAATATTACAATTCCAGGCAGACTATCCCATTCTGTTGACTAGGTTTTATTGTCTCCATTTTTTCACCTAGTTCACGTGACAATTTTCTGTCCTGCCACAACAGAAAGACAAGTACATGGTAACCTAGAAATTGGAAAAACAATGAGGATGGCTTCTGGGCAGAAGTTGAAGATGGTTTAGGTGAGCTACTCAACTATCGTTTTAATCAGTTCTGCTTTGCTACTGATTAGAGGTTCAGAACTCCTCTTTGTAAGGACTGCCTCATCACTAAACCTCTCTCTGCCAACACAGTGTGGAAAAACAAATTGAGATGCATTACCCACAAAATGCCGGTATTTCTATTTTAGTTTGGCTGATTCCACCCCTACTCTCACCCCTATACTATTGTTTGCCAATTGAAAACAAAAAATAATGTGTTAAAGTCCTAGTTTATTTCTTTATCTTTCTCTCTTGGTACTTCATCAGCATGAACTGCTCTCAGAAGACAGTACAGTATAGTGGTTGAGAGCAGAGCTGTGTTCTCAAACAGGCTTAGAGCCACCTCATAATTTCTCCATTTATGTGTCTAAACATTCCCATGAGATATTTAGCTCTTCAACCCCACTTTCCTTATCTATACAATAAGTGTAATAAAACAGTGGAGTCACAGCTTACTCAGAGTTCAGATTTTAAATTAACTCATAAGGTATAAATTGGATGTAGTTAATGTTGCCATCGGAGAACTCTTATATCACTCGTAAAATGGAGTACTTGTAGTTTTATGTATACAATTATACAGTATAGGTGTTTGTGAATGTATAATAATGCATATAATAAAGTGCACTCTATAAAATAAAGGGCACATATGCAAAATATAATTTTATAGTTTATTAGATATGCCATTAGATTGCTATTTTTATTTCTTTCTCTTTTTTCTTTTTTTGCCCAGTTCACGTGGTTGAATTGAATATGATGCAACTCCAGTTTTTCTATCTCATGGAGTTGTTGTGAGGAATAAAAGAAATTATATATGATTGGAAAATTGCTAATTCTGTATACATGATAGAGGAGATGATGCTGAAGGTGATGAGGATGATGATGGAGATGAAAATCATGATGAAGATGATGAGGAGGAAGAAGATAATGATGATGATGAATGAGGAAGATTTGAAGATTTTAACCATATTCAGTTTCCTTAGACTAATATTTATTATTGTAGGATTTTCCACATGCATAAGACAATTTTCTATCCATTAATAAACAAAATTAGTATAATATAAATGTACAGACTCTAATACTTAATATATAGAAACCTGCAACTCCATCTTTAATTTCATTCTTCTTGACAGCCTCCTAAGCCCAACACACTGTCACCTGAACTGCCTGACTTGGATAGAATTACACCTTCAGTATATATACCGAAGTACTTTGGTCTCTATTGGTCTCTATGAGAAAGATCAGTTAGAAAAACATTATTTTGTGGTTATAAGACATCAAACCACAGTAAACTTTAGTTCCCTAAGTGACTCTTTAAATATTTAATGTCATGTTAAAAAAGGTACAAATGTAAGAGCAGAGAGCAAGAGGAGAGACTATTCTAGATCAAGGACGAACAATGGGCTCTTTGTAGAATGTGGGACTAGATCTCCCTTTCCTGAGAAAGCAAATCACGTCTTTGATGATTTGGGGTATATTTTCAGATAACAAACATTATTCTGCAATAATAAAAATATGCATTGTTACAGTCAGATGACTTTTTTTAAAAAAGAGTTAATCTAGCCTTTTGAAATTCCCTGTTTAAATATAACTTTTTATTATGGAAATTATCAAACACATACTAAAGTAAGGAGAAAAGTATAATGATCCCCTTTGTACCTCATTACCTAGCTTCAAAAATTATTAACACTTCGCCACTTTTATTTCATCTTTGCCTCACTAATCCCCAGCCCCATCTTCTTTTTTCTGGTGTATTTTAAAGCAAATCTCAGGCATTGCATATTTTCACTGTAAATTATTCAATATATATCTTTCTAGGGTAATTGTTTAAAAAACGTAACCATAAATTGGGAATAATTTCTTAATACCGCAAAAAACGTTATAAGATCCTATCAAATAATAGAAGTATTTAAAACCATCAGAAAAAGCTTGCCGTTAGTAACCTGTTTGATGAATCGTTGCTCTGGCAATTCATATTAAGCACCCCATTCCACCCTGAGTTTAGCAACACACACTCTGGAGTTGTCATATTACAAGTGCTATAGATCTGGATTGGCGAGCTTTTTCTATAAAGGACAAGATAATAAATATTTTTGGCTTTGTTGCCCATATGGTCTCTGTTACGATTACTCAACGCTGCCATTGTAAGCAAAGGCAGCCACAGATAATACATAAATGAATGGGCATGGCTGTGTTCCAATAAAACTTTACTTACAACGAAACACAGGGGACTGGATTTGGCCTTTGGGCCATCGTTTGCTGACCCTGGCCATAGATAAAGTAATCCAACTCCTACCCAAGGAGAGTTTGCAAGCCCTGGAGTCCATATTACCTTGGAGGATTGAGAGTATCGTGGTTGAAGAGCAGTGCATTAGGAATCAGAATACCAAATTCCAGACCTTTCTCCGGCATTTGAAAGACCTTGAACAGGCCACTTTCTGATTTGTGGATTCTCATTCATCAGATGAAGAGAGAGACACCTGCCCTTCCTGCTTAAAGCTATTGCAGAACTGAATGAGATCACGGATGTTGAAGTGCTGACTGAGCCATAAGGTGCTGCTCAAATACAAGGTATGATTATCCACTTTACATTGAAATTCTGGATGGTTCCCTGTCAACGATTCTTAATTACATTTTTATCCCTCACCTTCCATTTTTCTGGATGCCAGACACATAACAATAAAAAGCAAACTCGTATTCCCTTAGCACTTTTACATATATGCCAGGGACAGTTCTAAGGGGGTTTACATGTGTAATCCTGTTTGATTAATCAGCTATTATTATCTCAATTTTAATGGCAAAGAAACCGAGACTGAGAAAGGTTAAGTCATGGCCTAACACCCTTTGGGAGTGAGTGGCGGAGTCAGGACTTGAACTGTCTGACTCTATAGCCTGGATCACCTCTAGTGACATTTAGGGTAAACTGTCACCTTTCTCCTTTTGCAACATCACCAACCAACCCTTTTGCAGTTTATATGGTGCTTTTCTACCTATATGAGCTCATTTATGAATCTTTCCAGCATAGACAGTAAGTAAATCAACCAAGTCCCAGACCTGAATAACTCCTTCTTATCCTCGAAAGCCTAGCTTCACTGTCATTTCCCAAGAGAGACCTTCCCTTATCCCTCAGACTGGATCAGGTCCCTGTGTTAAATGCATTTACTGTTCCCCCCATACTTCCTTTGACATGCACATTTCACATCTGTAACTGAAGAGTCTAGCAGGGAACCTGTGGGAAAGAGGTATTGCAAACTGAACTGTCTTCAGAGGCCAGATGGGTAACATAAATGTGTAAAGAGAGGGAATGATGAGGTGTTTAGTGATCTGGAGAGTCTATATTCAGCGTAAAGATATTAAAATTCAACATGTTAAAAAAATCACTTTGTAGACAAACAAGACATAGGTGGGCACAGTGGTGCCCAGGGAATTCAACTTTGCAATTCCCCAGAAGATGTGGACAGGGAGGAAGCAAAGGTGGCAGGGAGGGGAGGACGTAGCACAAGAGAAATGAGTCCTGGGCAGATGGTGAATCCTGGGTGATCCTTGTCAGCTTCATTCCTTACATTAGTGTAGATATGCTTTTAGGTTAAGACAGTGGTATGCAGTCCTTTACCAACAAGGTGGTGTTTGGCAGTAGTTGCATCGTGAAATTATGGTTCTCATGCACTATGAATGATAGGTTGGGACTAACTCGGTGAAACCAGAGCATTTTCTCTTTCTTATCTTGGCCTCCTGTGATATATCTAAACTAAGGTGGCTGATTTTTAGTTTAGCGAATTCTAAACAGATAATTGGAGAAATTTCGATGTTCCCGGGTGCTTCTATCTCCAGGTTTTCTTCTTCCCAATATTAATTTCTGATTTGGCTTCCAGGGTATGTACAGGCCATTCGGCTTCTATTATCTTTAATTAAGGTCTTTGCCATTTTTCATCAGCAGGGTCTGGGTAGGTGATATCAAGGTGCCCGAGGGCTCTGTGTGGGCACCTAGGTTAATATCGGGCCATGCTAGAGTCATAAAGTGTGCAAGAGTCACTTATGGGACCGGACCTCCATTTTATGTTTAATTATCTTAAACGTTGGAAGCTCAGCTCTTCGGTTTGCCACAGTCTGTCAGGTAGAGAGAATGTTGATGGAGTTTCCTTTAAGTCCCTCCAAAGGGCCAAAGGTTAGACCCTTACGAGGCTACTGAGACCAAAGGTCCTTGTATCAGGACTTAGATGACAGAACTGGACAAAATTACCATCTAATCCAGCACTTGCTTTTGTGACCACATCCAGAGGCAGAACATTAATTGAATCAACTGCTCAGAAACATGGATATTTAGCAGGCATGAAACCAAATGATGCTTACGGATGAAATCTTGGCATTGGTTTCTTGCTCTGTGTTTGTAGGGACAGGTAAGGGACGAAACAAATGAATACAAAAGCCCGTTCCTCCTTGGCTAGGATAAATACGGCTTAGAATAATAAAATAGGGGCTGGAACACACCATTTCCTGTTCTCTAAACACGTGTCCCCAGCAGTTAAAAGCAACGAGAAGGAAGGAAGTCTTTCACCAGGAAGAAAGGAATTGGGGAGTGGAGGCGCTGGGGCCTCACGTGGCAGTTCTCCTGATTACTAACACGCGCATGCTCATAACAGCCCACAGAGCAACAGCCACCAACTCCAGTATTTGTCACTGTCACTTCCCAAGTGGTTGGCATTGTTCAGGAAATTGTATGCGTAAAGCAGAGCTGCCTGCATCCAACTTCGACAAGAGAGCCGCCGTGCAAGGGTGCTTGAAACTGAAACAGGCTTATGTGTCCCATTATGTGCCCCAGCAAGAGTCATAAATAATTGTGACAAGTTTTTTTTTCCCATCCCGTGTGACAGTCCTTGACTCTGCCTCCTGTCTCCTCTCCCCTCTGCCTCAAAGACTAGACCTGCCAGGCTGTGTGATGATAGATGTTACCGGGCAGCCAATAACAGCTGGATAGATTTTTTAGTTGGTGCTTTAGAGGGAATCAGATATGCTGTATAAAGCAATAAAAAAAGCAGACTCACAAGGTGGATTAAAAATAGCTAGCACAGCAGTAACCCACTGTGTTGTTTATCAAAAGTTAAATCTCAATGGTAAGTCCTAGTGATGTGTTAATTTTTCAGACTCCTGTCAGAGTGACGCTGACGACAGTCACTAAAAAAATAAAAAGAAAGAAAGAAAAACGAAAAGGGATAAAAGCAATTGACCATTTCTTTATTATATTTTTGTTTTATAGGAAAGAAATATTTCTTTTTTCTTCTTTAAATGATATCTAAGCAGAGAATGGGCTCCTGTTGCTGTACTATATTGCTGCAATATTTTTATTCTACTCGATCTTGAATTTTAAACATAAAATTGGAGATATAAGGTGTGGAATTAGTCAACCCTTGTTCAATTAGATTATTACTATTTTTAAACGTTGCTCTCTTTCTCCACACACTCCATTGATCTAGATTCTGTGTAACAAATGGTCTGGTTTCCCAACCACCTTGAAAATGTCATGTAGGCATCAACAAAACTACTTAGTGTATGTTTTATAAAGAATTACAGCCTCCTCTGAATTACTCTGACTTGCATCTCGGGCAAGCTGGCTTGGCTACTTCATGTCTCGATGGATGTGTGGAGGTGTGGGAACATGATTCAGTGACCCGCCCCGCTCCCCAGTTCGCGGACGTGACAGCTGCGATGTACTTCGTCATTGCATTGCTGTCTTCCCCTGCACTGTACGGGAAGTGGCCGCTGTGTAATTTAAGAGTGCTCCGTATATCAGATCACGGCTATTTTCCCCCTTGATTTTTCTGATGAATCACACTAGGAAGGCTGTAGCTTTCACACGGCTGTGTGTGGCGTGAGGAGGCAAGGCAGCGCAAAATGTTTATTAAAAAATATGTCTTTCGGGCTGCGTACCAGGTAAAAGGGTTAATTTGAGCCATGCCTCCATAATTCAAATTTGGAGATAATTCAATATCGGTAAAGTAGCATTTCTAGCAATATCAGGTTGTCCATGTGTTATTGGGTGGTGTTTACTATTTTGATTGTTGTAGCATTATCTCCATAGAACAATTTCCATAATAAAACCTATATTCTATGGCTTTATCACTCAATTGGTTCAGTTTTTTCAGCAGGCGTGAACTGACGAGACAAACGAGTGTCAAGAAAAACATAATGACATGGTCAAAAGGGCTGGTTTGGGGATCCTGCCTGGATTCGAATCCCATGTCATTTTCTTACTCCCAGGGTGACCTTGGGCAAGTTATTCAGCCTCTTTGTCGCTCAGTATCTTTACCTGGAAAATGGGGGTGATAATTATCCCCACATAGAAGGGTTGTTTTAAGGACTGAGTGTAATGAATGGGCTTAATACAGTCCCTGATAATAGATGTTGAACAAATATTATTATCTTAGTTATAATAACAATTAGGATTATTTAGTTATTATAACTATTACTGGGATAGTTTTACTCAGGCCACCTGTATCTCCTTACTCCAAATCTTTCCAGACCTGACGACCATGTATTGAACGGGTGAGTGGCAAGTTATTTCCAGAACGAAGCCCTCTTTGAGGTTAAACAAACAGTAATGTTCTATACTGTTTGATTCAGTATAAGTAGTCTTTGATAGACCCTCTAAGTATAAGGGAGTATATGCTGTAGATCGCTGACGCTGCTTTTTTTTGGTGAATTTAGTCACTTTTTCGTTGGAAAAGAACCTTCAGCGAGGACCTTTATGCGGACATAGTTGGTAGAGGACCTGAATTTATAAATCAGTCTTCGTCTTTCTGCCCTTTCTTGCTCAGCATCGAACTATCTTATGTAATGGTGCCATAGACCTCCTTGAGTTGTAAGCATGAGACATAGGCAGGTTCTAGTCTGCTTCTAGAATCATTGAAAAAAAACTTTTGGACTGTGGTTCACAGTAATGAATATAATCACTGTGGCCCAGCACATGCACACGTGCATAATGTATATTCATTTTGTTGAAGCAAATGTGCTATGAAACACTAACTATCCTTCTCACATGTGACACACTCTGGTATTTTTCATTCTTCTCTATTTCATTTTTTCAAAGTGCTGCTCTAGACCAGAGGTTAGCAGACTTTTTCTGTAAAAGGCCAAAAGTAAATATTTTTGGCTTTGAGGGCCCACTCAATACTACTCAACTCTGCTGTTGCAGCGTGAAGACAGAGCAGACAACGCATAGATGAATGGGCATGGCTGTGTTCCAAAAAACTTTACTTATGGACACTGAAATTTGAATTTCATGTAATTTTATTGTGTCACAAAATATAATTCTTCTTTTGATTTTTTCAACCCCTTAAAAATATAAAAACCATTCTTCACTTGCAGGCCATACAAGTCCAGGCGGGCTGGATTTGGTCCGTGGGTCATACTTTGCTGATCCTGTCTACTAAGTCTACTAGTCTACTAAATCGATTTTATGACATGTGTTTTACAAAACATTCTTCCTGAGCATTTCACAAAGTGGCTTCTTGTTTGGCAGGGATGAAAATAGTTGTTAATGGCAAGAAAGCATCTTTCTTCAAATGGATTTGTGAGACCCCAGAGTGAACGAAGATGTTTACCTTTCAGCAGGACTTCTGGGACTCTTTAGCGTGCTATGGAACTTCAGGACTTTGTAAAAGGGGTACAACGACACTCCCACGCCCAATTGTTTGACCACAGACTCATTTTGCAAACCATCTCTAGGACTTGGGTTGCGAGGAATACACTTTTATGGGAACCCTATTTCAAAGCATGAGTCTGGGGACACCACCCTCTTTCAGTGGTGGCAAACATTATGTGTAGGGCATTTGCACACACAGCATTTGCAAGTGAGAAGCCCTTTGACAATTATTAGTCTCCCAGTTAAGGAACACATTTTGGAGGCTACTGTGTGCACAATACTACACTGAGCACATGGAAGAAATGACGAACCTAATTCTGTACTCTTGGGGAGTTTATAGTCGAATTTGAACTTGGTTACAGGCAACATGTCAACAAGCACAAAATAACGTGATCTCACTCAGACTGTAGCCCCAAGTGTTGATGATATCACAATAGGGGATAATAATGATAATACCCACAAGCATTCCAAAATTTTATAGTTTTACCATTGTTTTTACATAGGTCATTTTATTTGACTCTAACAACAATGGGACCAGGGGTCATATGGCCATTTCACAGGCAGGAAAATGGAGCAGCTTGTCCGAGGTCACACCTTCAATGAAGTGCTATGTTGAGGATGCAGGTCTTCCTTAGAATTCTTATAGCTTCCATTAAAAGTGGAAATACTTTAAAAAGGAGGAAAATTTGGAGCAGGGTCTGGAAAGGGATCACGCATGTAGAATGTCAAGAGAATCTGGAGGGATACACAGCTGTGTGTGTGTGTGTGTGTGTGTGTGTGTGTGTGCATGCTCACACAGGTAAGGGTGATTTTGGTAAAGGCACAGAAGTAGAAATATAAGTTCTGTATAAGAGACAGCAAAGACCTTTATTTTATTTTATTTTTTTAATTTTTTGTTTATTGCAGTAACATTGGTTTATACCATTGTATAAGTTTCAGGTGTACATCATTATACTTCTATTTCTGCATAGATTACATCATGTTCACCACCCAAATACTAACTACAACCCATCACCACACACATGTGCCAAATTATCCCTTTTGCCCTCCTCCCTCCCCCCTCCCCTCTGGTAACCACCAATCCAATCTCTGTCTCTACGTGTTTGTTTGTTGTTGTTGTTATCTACTACTTAATGAGGGAAATCATATGGTATTTGACCTTCTCCCTCTGACTTATTTCACTTCAGCAAAGCCCTTTAAAAGAACCAATTGCTAAATTGAAACCAACCAAACAACCAAAAAAAAATAATGCTTTAAGCCCTGTCACTACTACAGACTGATAAATAAATGAAAAACAATAGGATATGGAGTATACGAAGAAGCCATGTGGTTTAAAACTAATTCGGCCTGACCTTGTTTTTCCAAAAGGGCATGATGTGGCCTGTTGAGCACGCATTGTACATCTGCTTTAAATATTTACTATGTCTCAAAGACAAGAATGATGCTTCTAAAGATAGGGATGTAACCTCGCCCACGTGAGCATTTCCTTTAGGATAAGCATCTCTCCCTAAACTAAGGATTAATTACCGACCTGCTATGCTCACCTGCGACCACTCACCTTGTGACCACCGACCTGCTGTGTTCACCGATCTGCTGTGCCAGCAAAGCAATCTCGTGATTATTGTATAAGGGACATTCCTATCATACGTGACGTATGCTCTTTGTTCCAAGACAGTATGTAACCACTCTGTACACCCCACTGCTTTGCTGCTCTTCCTTCCTTGGGGAAGGAAGGCCTCAGCTAGTCCTCAGATCTGGCTTATAATAAACTCACCCCAGTTTTGAGTTATAGATTGATTATGGATTATCTGCAACAATAAGACTATTCTTATAGTCTAAATCTTGAGTAAAATTCACCTAATAGCCACCCTGGCACCAGCTTCCTGTTTCACAATTATTGGAAGGTCCACTATAAGACCATTTGAGAAAAATAAAAAGTGCCATAAAATCCTTTGGTGCTGCGTTTGAAATTAGCCAGCACATTATGAAAAGAGTAGAAATATTGTTCACCTTTGGCCTGTCCCCAAAAGACAAATTAAGCAGCGAGTCACTTTATAATTCTCTGTTTTCCCCAAGAGAACTTTGATGGAGATAACTTTGTTCTCTTTAAAAAAATATTTTAGCAGCCATGAAAAATAAAGTTAACATCATTCAATAAGATGTAAATAAAAGAGGCCCAGTCAACCCAAGTTTGTAATTTGAGAGGGTACCATTATTTAGACTCCATGGGTATTGAAAGGAGAAGAGAAATGACCTAAGGTTATGGAGCTATTTCCAATTTAAAAAACCTGCTTTGAAAAACTGTGCTGCACATTTAAAACTCATATCTCCTAGCGACTGAGGATTAAGTGTTCCACAAACACCTGGAGATCTGTAATATTAATAGGTCTGATTACTAGCATATGCTTATCTCCTACAAGTTTGAAAACAGGGTTAGGTGAGTCAGTTGCTTTGTTTTCTGGTGTTTTGCAGCGTAAATCGAAGAATTAATAATTAGGCATAAGTGCAACTGACTTATAGAACTAGTAGTATGCTCCCAGATGCCGCGGTATGCAATGGACTGGAGGTGAACAGCGGACTGGCTCCCCTTGTCAGTCAGGTCTCAGAAAAGTCCTTTCTGACAGCTCAATCTAAAGTAATTGCCATCTCTCACTCACTCTTTACCATATCGTCCTCTTATTTCCTTCCTATCACTTAGAACAACCTGATACCATCTTGTTTATGCATTCTTTTATGTCTTTACTGTCTGTGTCTCTTCCATAATGTCAATCCCATGAGAACATAACCCCTGCCTCCTTACCTGTCGGCAAACCATGGCCTCCGGGCTATATCCTGCCTGCTGCCTGTTTTTGTGTGGCCCATGAGCTAAGAATGCTTTTTACGTTTTTAAATAGTTGAAAAAAATCAAAAGAATAATATTCTGTGATATGAAAATTATGTAAAATTCAAGTTTCGGTATCCATATGGAAAGCTTTATTGGCACACAGCCACGCGCATTCATTTATGGATTGTCTGTGGCTACAACCTACAACAGCAGAGTGGAGGATTTGCGACAGAGACTGTATGGCCTGTCCGCAGAGCCTAGAATATATACTATCTGTCTCTGTGTAGACAGAGTTTGCAGACCCCTATTGGATGCCCAGCACGGTGCCTGGTAAACCATAAGTGCTCAGTAAATGTTGTAGATGAATTAATAATGAGCAGAGCTTCGTGAGAGTCATTTCCCTGCCACTAAGAAATGAGAAAGAGGAACAGATGAACCAAAATTAAATATGAACTCCAGACTCTGGATCAATTGCAAAATCAAAGAGAAAAATAAAAGCCAGGGTGGAATCTGCTTAGAAGGTTTGCTTAACATTTCTTTAAAGGAGATGACAAAGTACCTTTTCAGGAATGTCATGATGTCTCGGGTTCCAATTTCTAGAAACTGGATACTGTCAGCTTTCTCTTAGTCTAATGTATTTTCTCTAACATAGTCTTTTCCCTCCTGCTTTTTATCTGCAATGTGACTAAAAACTGAACTCTGGTTTTTAGTGCCCCAAACTCAGCGAACCTCCCTTCCAAAATATGTCAGCTTTTTAATCCTCTTAATAAAAAGGCCCGTGTAACCGGGAGAATACATTTGAAATAGTCCACAGTACAAAAAGACAGCCTGAAAATAACAAGGGGAAAAAATGTACTAAATGCATCTGCACACATACAAAGTTGCTAGGGAAACATGGCAGCGCCTTGCAAACTGCCAGCGCCATCACATTTATAAAGAATTGACAACAGCTGACCTTTGTCTCCTCTTCCTGTCTGCTTTTTACTAGGCACAGAAGAGCCTTGTGGCTTGAGTGATGCTTTTGATAGGCAGATTTTGGGATTCTGTGCCGTCTGCCGGAGGAGGAGGGGAGTCCCGACCCAGGAGGAGGGGGGCTCTACTAAGACCTAGAAAATGTTTTATGAGTGTCATCTCCATTGCGAGCCAGTCTACGCCATTGAAATGTGCATTTTCACATTGGGATTTGGCTTCTATAATCCTGAGGCGAGAAATGACATATTCTGTTGCATTATTTAAATATTCCTGCTGAACGCGAAATTAAAAATATCCATTAAAGGTTTATTTGATATCTTCCTAATTATTGCCCATTGCGCATTTGACAAATTATTTACACATTTTAATAATTGCGACTTACTTTGGAAGTGACACAAAAACAATTACTTTTTCCAAATTCCACTGTGTATAGGCTTTTGAAACTACATAGCCATTAAAAACAGTCTGTCGAATTAAAGGTTGGGCAATTAATTAAGTGCAAATTCTGTAAAACTGGACCAAGGAGAAAATTCATCAAACCTATGAAATATGACCTATCTTGTCCAAAAGACAAATATGTTTAAACAAAAGATGAAAATTGATGACAAAATTACGGGTAGCAAAATGCACACAGAGCAAATATAAGACAGCTGTACCAGGTCTCAGCGTGTTGGGTTTACCCTTACAGAATTCATGATTCATTACCTTCACCGTCTTGTAAAACTTTTCATAGTTAATCTCCAAAGTACTGTATCTAGAATAATAAAAGTTCTCAATGAGAGCTTGGAAGGCTGTTGTATTAATGATTTACTGGCCTTTTCAGAAGCCCAATTAAATATAGCCCAAGTTGGGGATGGCAGCCTTGGAGTAGGTCTCCGTAGGACAATTGAAACCCAGGTTGCATGTGTGGCCACTTCCTTAACGTTTCTCTCTTTTTGGATTTTCTGACATGGCCTACCTGCCTTCCTCACTCATACCCATTTTCAGTGTCAAAAGCCCCCACAGCACTTGCATCTAGAAAGGACTTTGCCAATGATAAAACTTGGGCTCTTATCATGAGCGACAACTGCTGTGTGTTCAGAGTGTACACCCGGGTCCGCTGGAAGGCAGAACGGTGGTTCACATGGGCTGTATCCGTAATGGGCCCTGGACACGTGTATTACAAGTTCTGGATGTTACACTCAGGCGTTCAGGTTCACAAATCAACATCAAGGCTGGCGCGAAGTGGGCGGAAGAGGGAGGTGAATTTGCGGACTGTGGGGATTGTTAAGGCTACAAGGCTGTTATTTCCATATTAAAATGTAATGGTCTCATTAAAGTTAAAACCACTGTTAAACTTGATTGAGTAAATTAGTTAATTAACCATAGCATCCGGCGCATTCCTCCAGGGCATACCTCTATTCCTCAAGATGCAGAACAAACGCAGGCTCAGCTTAGAGTATCTGATCCAGGGTAATACGTTAACACTCGTCTTAGACTCACTTATTGCAGAATCTGTTAAAAGAAAAACCTCAAAACTAGAAGGTGAGAGTGTTACTTGGTGTTAGAGGAAGATGGAAATAGCCTACCAATGAAAATGGATGTACTTTATTTTTAAGCTGAAATCTCTGAAGATTTTCTTGATTAAAAAAATACAGAAACAAAAACACCTCATAAGCAGTTTGTGGAATGACTGTTCTAGCTAGCAGAATAAAGGGTTTTCTTTTTCTTGCATATTCTGCCTTACTTTCCTTGAATATCCAAAGGTATCTCCATGGGGTTGGATGGAACTTTTCAGAAGCTTTTTTGGGGGTTGTGTTTGGGTAAGTGACTTTAAATCAAGGTTGCAGTGAGTTTTTGTGGGTGAGTGGGTGGATGGGAGCAAATTTAGGAAACACTTCAAATTTGTTGTCCAAAGCCTGGTCTTGAAATGTTGGTTTTCATTAGATTGGCTACCCATGACACAAATGGCCAACTGAACTATTTGAAAGAAGTTCTTAAAATTTGAAAGGTCAGCTTAATTCCTGGTATATCTTAGTTTCTGCAAATAAAAAATAAGGATAATAATAAACAACTACCTTCTAGGTTTGTCATAAGGGTTAAATGTGTGAATATATGTATAAAGTGCTTAGAACAGTGTCAGGCACATGATAAGTTCCCGGTAAGTATTGACTATTATTATTACTGGGCATAGAGAAAGGAGAGCGAGCAGGGATGGAGAATGGTCCAGAAGCAATGCAGTAGAATTGTTGGTCAGCCTATCACCTCCCAGACAGGCTCATTCTCGGATGCTTTGTCCACTTAAATGGTCCAGGGAATCTCCAGACACCGAGTAGCCAGGAAACCTGGGTTTTATTTGACTCGTCTTTGTATCTGCCTTCCTCTAACCTACTGTATTTCCTGATCAAAGCCGGGAATGGAGAACTCTGCTGGGGTAGAGTCCTGCTGATGCTTGCATAGTTTGACACTCAGAAAGACAAGTCTGGTAAATCTCATCTGTAGAGGGATCAGAAATAAACAATAAACCAGAACCTGGCCATGACTAAACTAGTTTTTTTAATCCCTAATTGAATGTGCTACATATGTAGTTATATATTTTAAAAATATATTTTTATATTTTACAGTTGTTTGGGTTTCCTCCAAAAGAAGAACTTGAAGGATTCAAAAACAGTCATTTATTTGGGAAGTTAGGGCAGGAAACAGTGAAAGATTCAGAATGTGACACAGAAAAAGGAGGAAAGCCAATATACATAAAAAAAATATATATATAGCCATATAAAATGGTTTCCAAAAAGTAAACCAGGCCACGTAAATTATTTTCTAAAACTATGGGTTTGGAATAAAAACCAGATATCACGATACCTCCTGAGCTGACACTCAGCCAAACCTGTATAAAAAAAATGACAGTATTTACTAGACACTCTATAAACTCATTTTAATGACCACGTGATGAAGATGCTATTGTTATTCCCATTGAAGAGATGATGAAACTGAGGCACAGAGAGGTTAAAAAACTTGCCCAAGGTTACCAAGCTAGTAAGTGGCAGTGTTAGAATTTGAAATGATACAGTCTGACCTCAGAGCACATACTTTTACCACTCTGCCACACTGTCTCTCTGTTTCAATTCCGCTCTCTGAAAGTGGTAAAGCCCTCTCATATCAGTGTGCCTTGCTTATGAAGGTGGCTCAGGAGTCAGAAGGCCTTGGGTTTTAGTCCCAACTCTTTAATTATTTTATGTGTGATCTTGGAAAATATTATTTATCCTCTCTGAGCTCTCATATCCCCATCCGTAAAATGGGGATAATATAGTTCCTAGCTGCAGGTGGGTAGTGGCTGCCTTGCCCATGTCTCCACGGCTCATCTTGGAAGGGCTCTGCTATTCAGTTCCCGTACCTGCTGATAGCTTCTTCCTTCGAGCACCAGCATCTCTGCTTGAAGGCTTTCTCTGCACAGCTGGGAATGCTGCAGGCAATGCCCCGTGGTGCGACCTCCAAACTATGAGGATGGAAGTTGTGGATAAACATCCGGCTTCCTCATCCCCTGGGGGGACCACACTGAGTATGTCCCACACGTCTCTCAGAGGGTCCTGATGGGACTGAGCTCCAGACACCCCCAGTGGTAACCAGCTCATTATAGCGCCCTTATTGGCTTTCCTCCCTTCCCTGAGTCCCTCTCCCAACCCTTTGCTAGTTCCTGCCCTAATTCCCAAACAAATGACTTCTTTTCAAATCCCTCGAGTTCTCCTTTGGGGGAGAAACCAAACAAAGGCACTAACTCTCAGGGGTCATTGAGAGAATTCAATGAAATGATGTGTGTGAATAGTGCATGTCTGGCATGGGGTAGATACCTAAACAACTGTGTTTTATTATTTATTATTATTATGTCAATATATGAAAATCGGACTTAATTGGGAAGCTGTAATAAAGAGTGTGACTCCATTTTTTTGATGTTTGCTGACAACTTTTAAGCCTCCTTTATCCCTCTCCTTCTGCCCCATACCTGAGCAAGCCGATAAGGAGGCCTGGGTAATCCCCACTGCTGTGCTGGCAGGAAGTTTAAACTGTGCGCAGGAACCCTCACATAGCCCACCCCTTAGCCACCAGAAAAAACCCAAGTCAGTCTTCTCACGACGCTCTCTCGAGGCATTTTGGACCTGCTTGGGAGCCTCCTCTGCTCTCCTCAGAAATCATGACACCTTTTCATCCCTCTTGGTATGTGTGTAGTGTCATCAGTCTTGACACTTGAACCAGCTTTTGGGTGAGGGTCCCTCCTGTTTCTGTAGAGTGGTCACAATAGAAGCAAATATAGTCTTTACCACAGAATGCACCATAGCATTCCCTAAGATAACAAAAGCATCTGGGAGTTTTAAGAATTGGTGTTACTTATTTAAGGAGGGGTCCATGGGGCAGTGATGAGGGTTTAGGGCAGGGGTCTGAAGCTCAAGGGCAGAGATTGAAGGATGAGTCATGGAGGGCTGCTGAAGGTCGAGCATCGATCCAGAGAGAGGGAGCTCAACACTCCCTTCCCACCAGCAAGAATAGAGCTCTGGGATTTATACACAGCTTTTGCTTAAAGGAAAGTATACCTTTGTGAACTGTGCAATATATTGGACACTGACATGGACTGGGATTTTAATGAGGAGAATTAGTATTCCAATGCACAATCTGTATAAAAACTTGCAGGAAAAAATTTATTTGGGGCTTAGGCCAATGAACAAGCTAGAAATACTGATGCTCAAAATGTAACCAAAACATAAATGTTCTAAAGTCATGTTCCATTGTTTGTAGAAAAAGCATCTCCATTTTGGTTTTCACGATTTCAGAATAGGCTGTTCAAATCCAGGGCATTGAATCTAAATTATATAACTTATCTCCTAGCTTCTCCTGTCCTCTATTTATAACATTCAAGTGTTGCATGTATGTGAAAATTTAAAGGAAAGGCTGTTTGCCTCATTATCTTGTGATCTTTAATTTTTACCTTTAATTTAACAAACATTTCCTCATGATAACTTTTTATGATCAATGAGGTGGAATTCTTTTCAAGATTGTAAAATCTTAATTTCACTCTATAGATTTGTTTTAACTAATAAAAAATTCTGCTTAGTATAAACATTTAAATGTGATTGATGCTAACAGGCAAGAATACTGAGCAACTAGTTGCTGGAAACAACATTCTATGGATTTATAGATTTAGATATATATTTATATACATTTATATACATTCAAAATATGAGTGAAGTTAGAAGGTTGTAAATAGACTTTTTATTTCAAAAATTGCTTTAAAACCAATGCACTTGTTCATGCAAAGATTACAAAGAGATTGCTCATGAGAAAGACACAGGTGACATAGTTTAGGCTCATTGTTAAACTGCAATCATAGGAAAGGAACGTTTTGCAAAGGAAATAAATATCACAATCCCAAGATGTTCAAATTCTGACATCCTTGCTGTAATTGACAGTGCTCATGGGTGAGACAAAATTAAAGAGTAAAATTATTTTTATTGGAAAGAAAATGGGCAAAGATTGACATAAAAGGAATAGGACCCCGTTCCCTTCTGTGACAATGGATGTTTGTGTCCCACCCATACTCCCTCAGTATTCACCCTTCTCATAGGTGCCTCCAGCTTCCTGCTGCAAAGCTTATGAATCTCAGCCTGAGAGATTTCTCTCACCACAGGAATGTTGGCCTGTGCTTGTGGGTGGAGTTGATGGATGGATATTCCAGCCTCCTTGCCCCTCATACAGGAGACTTTTGAGCTGTGCTCTTCACCGTCTCCTAGAAGTAAGTAAGATTAAGCCTCAGTTGCCCTTGGCAGTCGCCTGCTCATTCACTCATCCTTTAGGGAAGGGCTTCCATCCTTTGTTCACTGCCTCACATCCCCCTTCATCATGCTCCTGGAATCACCTTCCATTCATACTTTTGTCTTGGGGTCTCCTTCTGAGGGAACCAACCTAAGACACCTTCCAGGAATGAATTTGCTTGGTGTCCAATTCTTGCATCTATCCCTCCTTTCCTCTCTCCCTTCCTCCTTCCCTCCCTAATACTTTTAACACCAGCTGGGTACACACTGTGGTAGATGCTAGGAAGCTTCCAGTCAAGTAGACTCTAGGGAGAGAGACAGATGTTATCATAGATACTGGGTTTAACTTTGTGAATTCAACTATACAGGAAGTGTAAAAAGTAAGGGGAAGAAATAATTATGTAAATGGCCAGAGCTGCCATTCCACTTGATAAATGCAGACCCTGGCCAGAATGTGAGGTGGGGAGAGGAAGCTGGGGTTTGCTCAGGGATCCTCAGGTTGTGTGTACCTCTCACAGAGCATCTCGTGTTGGGTGTGATTCTCGCATTTGAAGATTCAACATGGTTCTGTTTTTCATGCAATGTGGTCCTTAAATGCAAGCCAACTACTTTATGAGGTCCTTCACGGAAGGCACGGTGATTTTCCTGACACTGGAGGAAAAACTAGCCATGATGAACTCATTGAGAAACTGTATGTCATCTCTATCATGAGACCTTTTTAAGGGATTTTGAAAGATAATTTTTCCTTGCATAATCTTTGCTCCAGGCTCTCACTTTTCAACCTGATTCTCGTAAGATCTGACTCCACTCTCCTTCCAATGCAACATGGTAAGTGCTTTCAGGAGAGGTTGTGCTAATGGGATATTGTGGGGACGCAGAGACAGACAGGACCAGTGCTGGCTGGTCGGACGGGGGAAGATTTCTCAGAGCAGGTGATGTTTGAGCTGGGTCTTAAAAATTAAGTAGACATTTGCCAAATGTTTGGTGGAAGAATATGAATACAGCTCTTAAAGTTCCACCACAAAATCTCAGCTTTGCCCTCCTTCGCTGCTAGACACAGATCTTGGGTTTTTAACTTTAGTCAACAATACAGACTATCTGTATTGTGTCTGCTTTTGGGAAGATTAGACTGAGATTCACTCCATCTGAGATTTATTTGAGACATCTGATACTTGAACAAAACAATTAGTGGGACATTTTCCTGCCTGTTCATTTTGCGCGAGGGACGTCAACGTGTGAGTCTAGGTTCTCTGAGAAGGAGTTGCAAGGCAGGGTAGCTACACATGAGCTTATCAGGGGAAATACTTACAGAGGAAAAGGTGGTGGTGGTGGGGTCCTGGAGAGAGGCTGGGAGAGCCACCAGACTGTGGTGTGGGTCTGATCCTTGTGAAAGAGAGAGGTTGGATGGAAGCCTCGTAGAGTGCAGAGTAGTTCCAAGGATGTTTGATGAGGCTGTTGAGCCAAAGTGGCCTGTGGGAGGAGAACCGTGTCTCCAGGAGAACCACGTCTCCCTGCCTGAGTACCCGGCTGCCCTCAGTCACTGGCTGGGAGCAGCCTCTGTGCGCATGTGCTGATGGATTTCAGGGTGCAACATCTGGGCTTGTTGGTCAGTTGTGCTTCCCATTGTCAGAAATCTAAGAGGCCCATTTTCACGGCCACCGCAGTCCGTATTTCCCCAAATGTGGGATGCTTACCACAGAGAGTACTTGGGATGATTTTAGGTAGTAGTTGAATTGTTTAGTATTAAAATTATTCTCCTTATAATTCTCTTTAATTCTGCTTGGTGAAGGAAAAAGACTCAGGTTGATACTATCATCTTGTAATCCCCCTCATTTTTTTTTTTGTGTGTGTGAGGAAGATTGGCCCTGAGCTAACATCTGTGCCAATCTTTCTCCATTTTGTATGTGGGAGGCCGCCACAGCATGGCCTGATGAGTGGTGTGTAGGTCCACACTTAGGATCCGAAACCGAGAACCCCTGGCTGCCAGAGTGGAGCGCACGAACTTAACCACTATGCCACC
This sequence comes from Diceros bicornis minor, assembly GCF_020826845.1. NCBI lineage: Eukaryota > Metazoa > Chordata > Mammalia > Perissodactyla > Rhinocerotidae > Diceros > Diceros bicornis. Next base: position 10,024,436 of record NC_080758.1, on the reverse strand, counting down.
AGGCCAGCCCCTGTAATCCCCCCTTTTAACAATAGGCAAGCCTCAGGCTTATAAAGATTAGTAAGTTACCATATCCAGATAAAATTCAGTAATTGCATTCATTGTTTTGTGTTCATGTGTATTTATCATTATGGAGATTTTCAATTCATTTCTATGTACGGCTAATGATACTGATTTTCAATTTATAGTATTCAAATCAATTTTTTCTTTTAAAATAAATCCAAGTAAAGAAATGGGAATCAATTAAAGAAAATATTAAGTAACTAAAGTACAGAGAGCAGGTGGCCATGGGAAAACCTTGTGACAATGTTTTACAAATGACTGGAATTTGGGTAACCCTGACTTAGGTCGTCTGAGAGGACCTTGCTTCGTCCATGTTGTCTCAACCCCCTTCACTGCCTCACCATTTTAAGTTATGCCTTTTCCTTTTCGACAGGGTCACTGAAAGGACTGTCCAGTTTTACAGCGTTTCTGTGATTTTGTGGCAGGAGATGTTGTTCACTCTGCTACTCATCCTTTAAACAAATCCCCAGAGGACAAATCCAGCTTGAATTTAGTTCTAGGGGGATAAAAAGTATTGTCTCTGAACGAAGGTGTATACTTTTTCCTGTCAGAAAAAGACAAGTATACCTGTCATTCTGCTTGCCTTACCTTCTAGAATCCTTAGGGCTGAATTTACTGCTTTTATGTTCTCATCTGTTCCAATCTGGCATCTGAAAGCACACTGTCTTCCTACTTCCTTCAGAGGACTCTGTTATTTAAAAAGATCTTAAAAAATCTCTTGTATCCTTGGGTCCTACAGCTTTCCTACCATATCCACATATACCGGGTCAATCTGCCTGTATCAGCCAGGATAAACTAGATGTGCTGAGGTGATAAACCACCCCCTAAATTTTAGTGGCTTATAAACAACGAAGGTTGATTTCTTGCTCGTGTTCTCTGTCTCTTTCAAGTTAGCTGGGGGGCTCTCCCTGAAATCTCCTCACTGAGAGAAGCTGGCTGACAGAGCCCTCACTACCTGCGTGGTTGTTGGTTGCCATGGCAGGGGAACAAAAGAACATGGCTGTTGATTCATTTTCTTCAAAGGCTATCGCCATGAGAGTGACATCTTCCACTTCTGCTCGTATTCTGTTGGCTAACACAAGTCTCAGGACCATGTTGAACTTGAAGGAGGCAGGGACGTGCAATTCGACCATTTTTCTGAGAAGAGGGGGCACTGAAACATTGGTGCATAGCTCTCAATATGTCCACACTGCCATTCTTCATAATGCAGACCTACTGACACCTCCTTGGTATCTCTAAGGCTTCCTGAGTCAGCCTTTGCTCCGGTTTGTCTGTCTGAAACAGCCTGTTTTTATCCATTTTTTTCCCTCCTGCAATCGTCATCTGTTCTTGCCGGTGGTGTTTTAACTCACACTGGAAAACGTCTGTTGTCCTTTATCCCTCCAATGCACCATTAAAACAATGCTTTTGTTTGTAGCAGAATTTTGTTGCCAGTTCAGGGTGCAGTGAAGGGAAATGACAACCCAGCGTAGAAAGCAACCTCAGAGTGTTGAGTAGCCTCTGGTAATTTGTTATTTGACTAACTGACTGTTGTATCTGTGGTACCTAGAAAGGAGCATGGCACAGAGTAGAGGCTCAATCAATATGTAGTGAATGAAAACATTTCAGTACAAGCCATCATAGATCCCAGACGTGTTTAGCTCTGTTCCTGTCACACGGAATTTCCTGCAGCCTGATAGCCTCTGAACCCTTAGCACGGTGCTCAGGATCTTCTTCCGTTCTCCTCTCAACACCACATCTTTTCTTTTCTCTTCCAGACTCCTCACCTCACAGTCTCTAGAGTTACCAGGAAAGGGCCATCAATTTCCATTTTTTTCCTTAAATGAAAGTATTTAGCACTTTCTATGTTTTACTCTTGACTTCCATACTATGACTTAAAAGGTCTCAGTTTTCATGCTTGAAGGACCCCATGAAGGCAGTTTCCTAAGTTAAAAAAAGGGAGGGGGGCCTTTCGTTAGGATGAATTATGTCACATCTCTTGAAAGCAGAAGTGATTGCAACCAGTACTTATTTTCAATGATATTTATTGTCTTTCTGTTAAAGCGTATTTTAATTTGAATCCTATGTGCTAAGAAGTTTTTTTCAGAGCAGGTGCATGTATCAATAAATAGTTCATTCCTTTTTATTGTTCAGTGATATTCCATTGTATGGATAATACCACATTTTGTTGATCCATTTACCAGTTGATGTACTTTTGGGTTGTTCATTTTTTTAGCTATTATAAATAATATAGCCATAGGTTTTCATTTTTTCTTAGAGTGGAACTACTAGATTATATAATAAATGTATATATTTTTAACTTTTTGAGAAACTGCAGATCTGTTTTCCAAAATAGTTGTATCATTTTACATTTGTACCAGCAATATCTGAGAACTCGAGGTATTCTGCATTCTCACCAGTTCTTGGTATTGTCAATCACTTTTATTTCAGCTATTTTGGTGGATTTATAGGTATCTCATTGTGGTTTTAATTTGCATTTTTCCACTGACTGATGATGTCATATATCTTTTCATGGATTTGTCAGTCAATTGTATATATACATTTTTATGAAGGGTCTGCTTAAATCTTTCACCTATTTTTTTATTGGTCTTTTTGTCTTATTATTATTGAGATGTTGTTTATACATTCCAGATACAAGTCCTTTGCAAGATGTATATTTTGAAAGGGTATTTCTCTGATACTTTATTATTTTATTTCTTTTACTTTCTTATAGTTTAATTTGCTCTTTTCTTTATAGCTTCTTAAGGTGAAGGTTTAGATCATTGATTTTAGATCATTCTGCTTTTTAAATGTAAACATGTATGGCTATAAATTTCCCTCTAAGCCTGCTGTAGCAGCATCCCACAAATTCTGATGTGTTTTGTTTTCATTATTGATTTCTAATTTTAATTCTGCTATGGTCAGAGGACATATTTTGTGTGAATTTAGTTATTTTAAATTTATTGAGACTTTAAAAAGTAGATTTTATTTTTTGGAACGGTTTTAGATTTACAGAAAAATTGAGACAATAGTATTATTAACTAAAGTCCATAGTTTATTCAGATTTCCTTAGTTTTTTTTTTTTTTTTTTTTTTTTTTTTTGGTGAGGGAGATCAGCCCTGAGCTAACATCCATGCTAATCTTCCTCTTTTTTGCTGAGAAAGACCGGCTCTGAGCTAACATCTATGGTCAATCCTCCTCCTTTTTTTTTTTTTTCTTCCCCAAAGCCCCAGTAGATAGTTGTATGTCATAGTTGCACATCCTTCTAGTTGCTGTACGTGGGACGCAGGCTCAGCATGGCCGGATCCTAACCCGGGCCGCCAGAAGCGGAGCGCGTGCACTTAACTGCTAAGCCATGGGGCCGGCCCTCAGATTTCCTTAGTTTTTATCTATTGTTCTTTTTCTGTTGCAGGATCCCATCCAAGATACCACATTACATTTAGTACTCATGTCTCCTAGGCTTCTCTGGACCATGTTAGTTTCTCAGACTTTCCTTATTTTTAATGACTTTGAAAGTTTTAAGTAGTACTGGTCAAACATTTCATAGTTTGCCCTTCATTGGAATTTGTCTTATTTTTTTTCCTGATGAGACTGGGATTACGGGTTATTTGGGGAAAGAGGACAGTGATAAAGGGTCATTTACACATCATATCAAGGGTATATAATATCAACATGATTTATGACTTGACGTTGACCTCGATTACTGGCTGAGGTAGTGTTTGTCAGGTTTCTTCACTGTAAATTTACTCTTTTCCCCCCATTCCATAGTGTGCTCTTTGGAAATAAGTCACTGTGCACAGCCCATATTTAAGGAGTGGAGGGCTAGTTTTGCTGGATATAAGATTCTTGGTTAACTGATTTTTTTTTTCCTTTCAGCATTTTGGATATTTCATTCTGATATCTTCTGGCTTCCATATTTCTGATGGGAAATTAGTAGTTGATCTCATCTTTGTTCCCTGGTGTGTAACATGTTTTCCTCTTGCTGCTTTCAAGATTTTCTCACAGTGCTTGGTGATCTGTTTTTGTTAAGTAGGAAAAATATTTAATTTCTTCCAGAATCTCAAATTCCTGTCCCATTAGTGGTAAAGAGCAATGATGCTAGTGAAAATGAGGCAGAGTCTATGTTCCATTTAGAGGTATCACTAAGACATAACAGTCACTAAATGATGTTGTGGTTTAATTTGGTCACTTACTGATTTAGTTGAATTCTTTAGAACTACTAGTCAAAAAATAGGTGAAATGGCTACTGGCAATTCTGAGTTTGTGTACCTCCAGGATCCATCCTTTCTCCCTCTACTTCCTGAGTAATTCTGTCGGCCTTTTGCAGAAACTTGCCAACCTTTCCTTTCAGCGTCTGGTTTCTGATCTCTTCTAAGCTGTTGTAACCTTGACATCTCCATAGGCATCACCATTGTGTAAAAATTGTTCTATGGGGGAAAAGACTTTCTTATTGAGATGAAATAGTTCTGAGAATAATCTTGTTGTCAATACAAACCCATTGTTGTGATTCTTTTGTTGTGTACAACATCTGTTGGCTGTATTGGATCCCTTGATCCCTAGAGATATCAGGAACAACTTCCTGGGAGCATTTTGATGGGAACAGAATTGGATAGCAAGAGAATCCTATTAGTATTCAATCTCTGATGGTAGTTAAGGTATAAAGAAAAATAATTAATATTGACTGAGCACATACCATCTGTCAGGTGCCATGGTAGATGCTTTACATACTTTGTTTCTTTTTTAATCCGCATAACAATCCTTCAGGGTAAGTATTAATATATCCATTTTACCTTTGACATTATTCTCAGAGAAGTTAAATATATTTTTTCTATGCAACTGGTTCTAGTTTCCTAGCTAAGAGTATATTTGGCAATCCAGAGGGTTATCTTATGGTTTGAACTTAAGTGACTATTATTCTTCTAACCACAGTTTTGTTCAGTCGTGGCCACATGACCCAATTTGATCACATGAGAGTCAGACCCAGGACTTCTGTTTTAATTGTTGGAGAAAGAGAAATTTTATTTTCCTGCTGAATTTGAACATGGGAGAATATAGCCATGTGGCTGTCGGCAGTCATCATGCCACACAAAGCCCGAGGAAGAAAACCTGGCTGAGGGCACAGGGAAATGGAGTCAGGTCTGGGTGAAATTGTTTAACTCCTGGATTAACACATACCTGAAGGCCAATATATCTCTACTTTTTTTTGTGTGTGTGTGTGTGGGGAAGATTAGCCCTGAGCTAACATCTGATGCCAATCCTCCTCTTTTTTCTGAGGAAGATTGGCCCTGGGCTAACATCCGTGCCCATCTTCCTCTACTTTATATGGGACGCCGCCACAGCATGGCTTGACAAGTCGTGCATCGGTGCACGCCCGGGATCCGAACCTGCAAACCCCGGGCTGCCAGAGCGGAGTGCGCGCGCTTAACTGCTTCACCACCGGGCCGGTCCCTAGTATATTCCTACTTTTTAGTTACGTGAGCCAACGAATTCTTCTTTTGCTTAAATCACTATGAGCAGAGTTTTCTGCTTCTTGCAAATGAAATAGCACTGACTAATATAATCTTCCTTCCCTTTCCTCCATTGAGCAAATCCTGGCAAAGGCTTCTTTGGAAAGAGAATTATACTGAGATTAAGGCAATGTTCTTTGATTTTTTGATCTTACAGTTGGAGGACTAATGTCCTTGGACCAGTCCTGTCCTTTCTCTGGGCTATGATTTTCTCTTTTAAGGAATAAATTCATTTCTCTGTATGTGGATTAAATTATATCTCCAATGGCCCCTCTTGGTCTAAAATTCTCTGATTCTGGGGAAGGTCCTTATTTCGAACTAAAGTGTTAATGACTCTAAGATTTAATAGAGGTTAAGACCTTGAGGTTTTTTTTTAAATTTTTTGTTTATTGCAGTAACATTGGTTTATAACATTGTATAAATTTCAGGTGTACATCATTATACTTCTATTTCTGTCTAGATTACATCATGTTCACCACCCAAATACTAATTACAACCCATCACCACACACATGTGCCGAATTATGTCTTTCGCCCTCCTCCCTCCCCACTTCCCCTCTGGTAACCACCAATCCAATCTCTGTCTCTATGTGTTTGTTTATTGTTGTTATTATCTACTACTCGATGAAGGAAATCATACGATATTTGACCTTATCCCTCTGACTTATTTCACTTTGCATGATATTTGAACTCAAACACACATACATTCGAAACTTGGCTCTGCCACTTACTAGTTGTAAGTTTCTTAACCTGTTTTTACATTTCATTATTCCTAATAATAAAGTGGGATATAATGCATAGGGTGGGCGTAAGGATTAAATGAAATAATGCATATGTAATCATACGTGGTAAAGACTCAATAAATGATAACTATCGTTACTTATTACTCCTTCCAAATGGCATTTTTATCTTAAAATAGCATTTCCCAAGATGTGTTTGGTGGAAAACAGTCCCGCAAATGCCCTCGCAAAAGGATTTTGTAGTCAAATACAGTTAGGAAATGCTTATGCTCTGCCTTCTCCTATTTTCAAGGCACATTAGCATATTAAAAGCTCTAAAAAGTTCTTCAATAAATAAATCTCTTTAAATTTGTTGATACAGCATCCCAAACATATTTGACTACACAACACTTTTTTCCTTCACGGGTGCATATCTATTAACATATATTAACAAGAAAAGAGTTGGAACCTTTAAGGTGTGATTTCAGGCATCCATGAATGGGTGGAAGCAGCAGAAATAATTTTTGGGAGATTTCAGACTTTCCTAGATGTGAGTTCTGATTAACTCTTCACTAGACAATCTGGCTTTATCCAAAAATTTAGCCTACATCAGAGGTGGGCAAACTATGGCCCATGTGCCGGCCGCCTGTTTTTATAAATAAAGCTTTATTAGCACGTAGTCCTGTTCGTTTATGCATGGTCTATAGCTGCTTCAGTGTTAGGGCAGAGTCGAGTGGTTGTGACACAGACTGAATGGCCTGCAAAGCCTAAAATGTTTACTCTCTGGCCCTTAAAAATATTTGTTGGCCCCTGGCCTGGTGACCAGATTACCTCTGTAAGAACTACGTGAACTCAGAGTAGATTTTTTTAGTCCATCTTAGTAAGTTCTTGTTTTTTCCAGTTCATAAGGTGAGATGCTATCTCTTTATATTAATAAACCTAACTTTAGAACCCAACAACTATTTTACTCAAAGGGAGCAGAAGAAGAGGGAAATTCCCTGAAAAGACAGGAATTTATAGCTCACAGGACCTTAATCGCCCATCAGCTATGTTTGCCCTTAAATCCGGACCAGAGTAGTTCTCACAGGAATTGCAGAGTTGCCCTATTTCCTTATGAAATTTTCTCATATGCTCTTCATGTAGCACCAAGTTGTCCTAGGAATAAATGGCATCATTAGGAGATCTTACTATACCTTTTATCATGTCTAGTAAGTTGCTCTGGTGAATTACTTTTGGGGTAGCAGTGCGAATGAGGGAGAAAATAAACAGTTTCTTTACCTATGTGGTTAAAACAGCCTACTTTAGGCCCCATGGGTTTGGATTCATGGCTGTTACCACATCAGGGGCCATCAAGGAAATAAATGGGGCTTCTGAGTAGAGGCACTCAAGTGCTTGATTTGTATCATATCATAAGGACTTTTAAGAGGCTCATGGAAATATCTGGCTAAAATTTCTCTTTTCCAATTTTTGGAAGACAGAAAGAAACTTACCTTATACCACCTAGGAATCCTTGGTCTCACAGGAGATTTACTTGGAGGTTGCAGAAATTAATTTTGAGCTCTGAGTTTTAAGAGTCTCTGTCCATCCATTCATTCAGCAATTCACTGAGAACCTCCTCCACACCATGTACTGGGTATGTAGAAGGGTGAGCAAATCAGACAACATCCCTGCCCTCATGGAGATCAAAAGTCTAATGGGGGAATATAGGACAATAAAAGTACTCAGGGGGCTGGCCTGGTGGTGTAGCAGTTAAGTTTGCACGTCCTGCTTTGGTGGCCCAGGATTTGCCAGTTTGGATCCTGGGCGCAGACCTACTCACCACTCATCAAGCCATGCTGAGGTGGCATCCCACATAGAATAACTAGAAGGACCTACAAGTAGGATATACAATTATGTACTGGGGCTTTGGGGAGAAAAAAAGAAAAAGAGAAAGATTGGCAACAGATGTTAGCTCAGGGCCACTCTTCCTCAAAAAAAAAAAAAAGCTCTTGAAGAGATTTAAAAAAAAGTACTCAGATAAGTATATAATTGTCACCTGTGACACACACTCTCCAGTAGTTGGTAACAGGACAGATCACTTAGCTAGGTTGGGTGGTCCAGGATGTCATGTCTGAGGACTTCACCTGAACCCTGAAGGATGTCATGGAACCAGGTCCACCTGGGAGAAGAGGAGGACATTCCAGGCAGAGGGAGCAGCATGAGGGGAAGGCTTTTTTTTTTTTTTTTTTTTTGCTGAGGAAGATTCACTCAGAGCTAACGTCTGTTGCCCATCTTCCTTTTTTTTTTGCTTGAGAAAGATTTGCCCTGAGCTAACAGCTGTGCCAGCGTTCCTCTATTTTGTATGTGGGTCGCTGCCACAGCACGGCTGATGAGTGGTGTAGGTCCGTGCCTGGGATCCGAACCCAAGAACCTGGGCCGCCAAAGTGGAGCGTGCTGGACTTAATCACCAGGCCACAGTGCTGGCCCCGAGAGGAAGGCTTTTACTCTGGTGGCTACATTTTGGATAAAGGTCTCAGACCCTGGATTCTGATCTTGACATATTCTTGAATTTGTTTAATTTCAAGTAATCTCACTGCCCTTGGCCCCAACCCCCCCATCTCTTAAATGGCAATAACAACTTCAACATGAGTGCTTTATAGAAAACCAGGAGAAATCTTGCTGATATTTTGATCAGAATAAATGGGAGAAAAATAGCTTCTATGTTAAAACTATCTCATTTGTTAAAATCTTGGCTAATGATGCCAGACTGAATTTTACTCAAGCAACCTCATATTTGTAAAGGAGTAGAGTGGGGCAAAATCTGAATAGAATTAGAATTCCATTCCACATTTTTGTAATTCCAGTCAAATGTGCCAAATGTGAGATAATATTACTTCCTTCTAAAATGTTGACTAGAAGAAAAATTCCCAATGGTAGTCATGTAGTTTATTGTGAGTTAAAAAAAATAACAATAAAGTAAAATAAAATAAAATTCTTTATTAAGCAATTTGCCCCAAACTCAACTAATTAAGTCTCTCTGGATAAATATACTCATAAATAGTCATGTATTTTCAAAGCCAAATACAGGGCAAATACTTGTGTTCATGCACTAATAAACCTGAGTTATTAAATAAAATCTATGCTGTACTCTTTAAGATTCCATCCATTAATAAATGTTTAATAAAAATGTGAAGATGGAATATTGTTTGAAGAAGAAATACATCCCCAGTACTTCCAGTTGAATCCAGCTCAGTGAAATGCAAATTTTATAAATTCCAATCCATCAAATAGAAATTTTACTATAAAAGGTTTTCATGGAAATAATAGCTGTCAACTATCAATTAATGCACACGGTCCCATTTTCCTTAAGTACAGTATTGAACTTTAATGAAAGGTTACTTATTCTATCAAATTGCTTTATACTTGGTAAGATTAAACTTAACCAAAAATTAACATCAGTATTCCGTGAAGAGAGCATGCAAACAAAATTCACCTAAATGACAGGGAAGCCTAAATGTTTTTGTTGCACACTGAGAAATATGCTTCCAACACATTTTAAAAATGCAAAGAATTCATTTTTTAAACCAATGCTATTGGAAAATTTAACCCATTCTCAACTGCATGTCTCTCCTGTATTTGTTTACCCCCTTACTTTGAGCCACATATGACCTATGAGCATCATTTTTGTGTATGCCAATAGGGCAAAGGCTTAACAGCAGCAGCCAGCCAGCGTGGGATATGGCAGCAAGACAAGGGTCTTGAACCCAACATATCCGAGTTGAAATCCCAGCTCTGTCATTCACAAGCTGTGTAATCCTGATCCAGCTGCTGAGTCTTCCTGAGCCTAAAATTCTTATTCTGTAAAGTGAGAACAATAAACTTATCTTTGAAGACTGCTCCGAATATTAAGGAGAACAGTGTGTAGACACAGTTTGGAATACTCCTGTATAGGAGACTGTAGCTCCAGAATTGGCACGAGGTTAGGTAAGGATGTCAATATCCTAATGCAGAAAGTTACTGCCCACCCAAATTAGATGTGCATATAGATGGGAAGGTCTTAATGGATTTTTGCAGTTTTGCAAAACGACACTTACTCAGATTTCCTAGAAGTGACAACATCCGTGTGCTGTAATGAAGCGTGATTGATAAGAACGCTAATGACCCAGGCAAGCTCTGTGGCCTCTGAAAACTCCCTAAACACCACGTTGAAATTTTTCTTCCAAAAACCATGTGCACATCAGTGTGGAATGGCATTGAGTGATGCTAACTAAATAAACAATGAAGTAGAATCTGGAGATTTGGGTTCTTGTTCCAGCTCTGACACTAACCGAATGCGTGTCCCGGGACAATCCTGCCTTTCTAGATGTTGGTTTCCTCACCTGTCAGATCAGCAGTGGGCAGGTGTAAGTGGGAAAGTATAAACAGTAGGGAGAGTTGGGGCTCTGGCCAAATGGCAAGCAGGTGTCTCTTCCACAGGGACAGCTTCCTCTTGGCTCCTGCTGACTGCTGCCTGGCAGGAACCTGGACAGAGTATTGCTAGATCTGCAAGAAAAGTCGGAAATTCAGACTTGGAAAATAATTAAAAATGATTATTTTAGAACACCGTGCTAGTCAAAGAAAGCACACCTACAGGAGGATTTCATGCTTGTGGGCTGCCCACTTATAACTCCGGGCTGGATGCTTTCTGAAAGCTCTCTGCAGATCCGCAGATTTCTAATTTTAGGGAAGTCTCCTTTTTGTCTGATTCTCTACACTATAATCCTGAAAAATGATTTACAAAATCCAAATAGATTTTGGCATGAACTGAGCTTAAATTGACTGCTTTCTATCATGAATTAATATTAACCAGAGCTTGTCAGATACTAAATATTTGTTTTAGAAATACACACAGCCTCGGCTTTCATCTGGGTTAAGCTCTAATCTTTGGCCTGTCAGTTCCAGGATATAACACTGGATAAATCATGCTCTCTTGAACAGATAGATGCCAGGGTGGTTGTATACAAATGGAACAATGTGTCAATGAACACCCGAGTTTGGGTTACATCTACTATAAACATCGACATTCTTCTGCAATGAGCCCATTTGCTCGTTAAGCAGTTACAGCTTTGGAAGGTTTGATGCTTCTGTGCTCAATCAGGTTCTAATGATTTCAGATGTTTGCAATTAATGAACCGTTAGATTAATTGGTGGAGTACCAGACGAAGGGTTTAAGAACTGGGTCAGAACCACAGACAAGCTACAACCTGCAGGGACGGCGATCACCAGAGGCAAAACAGTGAGAAATTGAGTTAATGATTTTATTCACTACTCCTTACCTCTCCCTCTGCGTGCACTCCTTTTCTTGGTAAAAAATTAGCGCTGACCGGCATCTAAGCTTGGCAAACACAGAAAGGGAGAAGACGGAAAAGAAAAAGAAAGAAAAATGATTGTTTCATATTGCTTCATTTAAGACTGGATCTTCTGAAGACTGAGAGTTTCACTGGTACCAAAAAGTGACACCATTTCTCAGTGTTTGCCCGAATCTCTCTCTCTGGGCCTTCTTCTTATGCTCCTGTGTTTTATTAATTATGTAACACACCGGCCATCTTAGAGAAATGATAAATGATACTTCAGAAACATGGAAATAAATAAGCCAACCTTCAATATATGATTACGTAGGCTTGATATAAACCCCAGGGTAGCCATCTTTTAAGAAGTGTGTGTAAGGAGTTGAACACCAGCCCGTTGCTACAGTACTTAAAATCTGGCAGCACCATGAGTTATCGCCCGATGGTGGATGGCGCTTTAGATGAATTTGTAATTTGAAAAGTTAAATTAACCCTGAAATATATTATTAGTTGTCTGTTTCCCACTCAGCAAAGAGAACCTCAAGTAAACAGACTCGCTGGTGTGAAGAGTCATTCCGAGGTGAGCTAAGCTCAGAGACTTGCTAAATTTATGGTGGCTGTTATTTTTCATAGCAAAGGAAGTAAATTTTTGGAAAAGGACACCACGACCACACAAACATATTTTCAAAGAAAATTCTAGGGCTTTCTTCATGGTTTGTGTTGTTATCTGATATTTTGTTATGTGTTTATTTGCTATGTGTTCATTTTTGGTCTCTCGGCTAGAATGACAGCTCCATGAGGCCAGGGTCTTGGCCATTGAGTTCATGGCTCTATCTCCACCGATGACAAGAATCCTGGCACATGGCATGTACTCAACAAATATTTGTTGAGTAAATGCAGAAATGAGTATTTATTGTCATGAGAAAATGACTTTGGAATTCTTGTGATCCTGGAAGAATTTTGATCGGCCCAGGCAGTGACCTTACTGCTCTATGGACAGGCTCATTTATTTGTTTATTCAACCAATTTTTATTGAGGATCTACTGTGTGCCAGACCCTACTCTAAGCACTACAGTTCAGAGACAGCAGTTCACCATACACAATTCTTTAACCTTATGGTCCTAACCTTTTTCTTATGGGGAAAAAGAAATCAAACACATAATTACACAAGAGATGAATTGTGATATGGGAGTGATATGTGATACGTGATATGGAGAACATGTGATATGGGATCCTGGTCTAGCTGGCGAGACCAGGAATGCTTCCCCGGGAAAGTAACATTTAACCTGAGACCTCAAGGGTGAATAGGAATTGGAGAGCGTTTGGAGCAGAGGGAAGACATAAGCAAAGGTCCTGAGGTGGGAGCAGCTTCATGTTTGAAATACAGCAAGCAACCCAGTGTGGCTGTAGCATAGAAAGGAGGAGAGTGAGGGGCCAGATATTGGAAAGAAAGACAGCTTTAGGTGAATTTGCTGGGTCTGTGCAAGCCATACTGAAGGTTTCTGCCTTTATCCTGAGAGAAAGGAGATGTCATTACTACCAAGTAAGGTAGCAAAGTGATCAAATTTTAATTTTTAAAATTTTATTCAAACAAATTAGAAATAAAATTATTTTTCAATGTTGAGGGGAGTCCCACTTTAGTTTTTCTTGGATTCTCTTACAAGAAGGAAAGTAACAGACACTCTTAGAGTAAAACAATAAAGAGCTAATGGTTTGGGGGCAAAAAGCCTTAGCTCCAAGTACCCGTGTGTTAATCCAGTCCCACTCCAGAGACTTCTTTGTCTGAGCCTATTTCTAAAAGTGATGCAATCTTCAGAGATTTTATGAGGTTGGCTAGTTTCGTTTTGAGTTAAATATGAAATTGTTAAAGTGCTCGGTGTTCAAAATGTGTTTTCCTCCTTTGCTAAACCTATATAGGTAGTTACTGTCAATTCATGAAACTATTTGATCAATCAGTTCTGCCTTCATTTGTACAACAAACATGTCTTAAGCATCTCACATACGTCATGCCTTAGTTGCTAGCCTAGAAATAAATATAAAAATATTCTCCGTGAGCCATGTAAGTGGTGCTCAACAAGTGTGTGATGAATGGCTGAATGATAAATAGGGTGTTCCCGATCAGGAGTAGATACGCAAATAGTACAACCTGGCCCTTGTTGTAAGAGATATAAGAAACCATATCCGGGAGTGCCCTGGGAGAAACCATTCCCACATGTGCGTAAAAATAATAGGAGGAGATCAGGGAATACTCTAATGAGGAGATAACATTTGATTTGTGTTTTGAAGAATCAATAGGAGTTCCGAAGCACAGAGCATAGCTTAAACAATGGCCAACATGCAGAATCGCTTAAATCTTAGTCATTCTGTGATTTAACATCTTGTGTACCACATTCCTAATTTTTTCCATGACCTTTTTCTTACCATAATCTTATTTGACATATTTATTTAAATACTTAAAAAAAAACCCTTAGCCTTATCCTAAGTAATAAGAGCTGTGAAAGCATGATTCAGTGTGCTACTATTAGATTTTCTTAATACATATTTGAAGAAGTAAACTATAGATTGCCTCTGCATCATCCATGTTTTGCCTTCCTTTTTTCTAACAGAACCCCAGTGTGATGGGTTATCCATCCACCCTTCCTCCATGCAGTCATGTGCTTCAAGGAAAGCTGACCACATTCCCAGTTCGAGAAGGTAGAACCTAATTAGTCTAAGTCAGTTATCAAAATCTTATTCCTCTCTCCAATGATTGGTTCAGGGTAGTCATATGACCCAATTCTGGCCAATGAGAGGTAAAGAGAGGTCTACTGGGGATTTCTGGGAAAGGTTTTCTTATTCTTTTTTTTTTTTTTTGCTGAGGAAGATTGGCCCTGAGCCAACATCCGTGCCCATCTTCCTCCATTTTATATGTGGGATGCCTGCCACAGCATGGCTTCACAAGCTGTGCTCAGGTTGGGATCCAAACCTATGAACCCTGGGCCGCCGAAGCAGAGCATGTGAACCCAACCACTATGCCACCGAGCTGGCCCCCAAGGTTTTCTTTTTCTTAAAGAGACATCAGAAGAGAATATTTCTGCATCTCTGGAGCTGCAGAAACTCACCTTGCGACCATGAAAGAAGCTAGCCTGCAGGTGAGATCACACATTAATGATGGGAGAATGGACACATGGAAAGAATCTTGCTGTTGATGAATCATAGAACCACTCTCTTAACCAGCTGACAGTTGCTCTACGTCAGGACCTCTTACTGTATGAGAGAATAGTAAAGGGCTGGATAGTAAATATTTTAGGCTTTAGAGGCCAAGAGGCAAAAATCAAGGATATTATATAGGTATTTGTATAACAAGAGGCAAAACAAATTTTCACCATTTATTAATGAAATTCAAAATATAATAATAATAATAGAGTATATTTTTTATAATACAGATTAACTAATGAGAATGGAATTATTATTATTTTTTAGTGCTGCATATCACCAAATTGTTTACATATATTTATCAAATGGTTTTTATAACCATTCTTGATTTACAGGCCATATAAAAACAGGCAGTGGTTCAAATTTGGCTTGTGGGCTGTAGTTTGCCAATTCTTGTTTTAAGGCAATTTTTATTTTAAAATTCTTATTGGTTGAAAATTATTATTCACAAATAATCTCTACTATTCATAGCCAAGGGCATCCTAATTGATACACATTAAACATTGAAATAAAAATTTCTCTATGAATCACCCCAAACCATCTTGCACCCATCAAAGGGATGATTAGCAAACTTTAGGAGATAATAGTTTACCTTCATTAAGCACTTATCATGTGCCCAGTATTGGATTATAAATATTTTATATGTATGAATAAATTTAATCCTTACAAAAACCCATCAGGTTGGCATTATCATCATTGCCGTTTTGTGGATGAGGAAATTATGTCACAGCGCATTAAAATAGTTCTCTGCTAAAGTGAGGTAGTTAGTAAGTCTCTGACACTGTGATGCTCACTATGCCTTTCATCCCTGTGTATGTGCAAACGAACCATATCATCAACTCGTTTCTGATTCAAACTTCCCAAACTAACTGGCACATCTCAGGGAAGTCAGATATGGAAACAGATGATGCAGCTTTAAAAATATTATCATTACATTTCTTTATGGTTAAAGAACATCTGGGGCAATTTAAGAAGTTAGAAGGGGAATAAGATGTTTTACAACATAATATGCCCCAAGATTGCCGTACAAGTGGGAAACGTGTTAGTTGAATAATGGCTCCGTGCCTTCCTTTTTTGGTAGGCTTTATCCAGATTTTGAGAACATTACTGTAGTGAGGTTAGCTCTTTATTTATTTAGTTTTGAAAATTTTTCTTTAATTCTAGCATTCCAGGGAATCGTGTAGCACTGCAAATAATAATTCATACTAAAAATGGAGAAATCATACCCTTCACGGGGGAGAGAACAAAGGATAAAACTGTGAATCATTAAAAAGCAAAAAAAAAAAAAAAAAGACTGTAAATAAACCCCTATAATTATGCATCACAAAAGGAAAGTCAACTCCAAATGGTTCAGTAACCTCATCACCAGCCTCACTAATAATCATTGCAATATTCTCAGTCTCTCCCTTAAGATAATGAGCAGCACATATTGGAAGAAATAAAGTGCAGACAGGAGCAACAATTTCTCATCTAAATACAAAGCAAAATGTAATGGCTCACCTTAAGGTTTGCTACTGAACCCTAGAGCAGAGAATTTTAATTTACAATCTGTCCCTTCCTTTAAAAGGTCAACCAAGGGAGAACTACAACAAAATTATGAAAGTTGCCTTTCTAGCTAGACAATACATTTCACCCTGACTTCCCCCAATGGTGGTCCCATCTGAATTGCACCGGGAGAGTTAATGCTTCAATAATTAACCAAATTTAAAGGCAATAATTAGTAAACAATTTTGTCATCCTTAAAGCTGCACTACTACCATTAACATTTCTATAGTTCTCCGATTACATTATAAATCAAAAGTAATACAAAAAGACAGTGTAATAACAAGGATGCAAAAACTGCATCAAAAACTCAGATGTCAGCCTCTCCCTCCCCCTGCTATCCTTCTGTTAATTTATTTTATTTTCTCGAGCAATGTAGCCACAAACGCATCATCATCATAAATGCCCTTTTACCTCAGAAAATGATTCATATTAGTTAAGCCAAGAAACAATATAAAGTATAGGGTTTATTATTTTTTTCTCTACACCTGCCTTTTCTTCTCTAGAATTTATTTTGAAAGACCGGGAAAAAAAAAAGAAAAATCTTTGTGGACAGGGAAGAAAGGCCAGAAAGAGCATTATGCAAAACAGATGTAAAACAGTCTCTATAATATTGCATGCTACTGTTGACACTTTATTTCTGTCTTTTTTGCCTGTCAAGGCAATCGATAAGAGTTCTGCCCCAGACTCATATCTTTATGTTTCCTCTCAATTATGGTTGTTCAACATAAAATTGGATCATCTCAAACATACCTACCGGGATATAGAAGGAAAGAGAAGTCAGATTTTTTTTTAGGATGATGTTTTATCTGTTGGAGTGGGTTAAATTGCTGTGCTCTTTGAGCACATTCTATTTTCCTGCTCCTTCCAGAAATCATTTGCGGCTCTGCTTCTTGGGTAATGTAGGCTACTTCTTTGGAAAAAGAGCAGCTCTCAGTTTCGTTGCATATACATGGGCTTCTGGAGTGCTTATGTGTTTGTATAGCACGCACTCAATTCAAAAGCTCCCTTGACTTTCTGAACTGGGCAGAGCAAACTCGTTCACCCAAGCTACCCAAATGCTTCTGCAAGGATGTCATTTAGGCATAGATGATGTTGATCATGAAGACTTTAAAGTCTATTTAAAATTTTCAAGAATGTTTTGCATCCCAATTGCATCCCAATGAACGGTCTCAGCCATTTGTATCCTGTCGTCTGGTAGATTTTCAAAAATGAAATTACTCTTCCTCTCTGTGCCCCACTCTGCCCCACTTTGGAGCTTCAAGACTATTTTCATTAAGTCCTTTGGTTCATTAGTTCACTCAATAAATACATATTGAGTACTTGCAAAATCCTAGGCACTGTTCTAGGACGCAATAATGACCAAGAAGGACAAGTCACTGTGGTACTGGCATTTTAGAGGGAGTTTCTGGAACAGAAACTCTTGAAAGCCTTTGAAGGTGAAAGTATTTTATTGAAAATCTAAAGGAACCCATAATTGGAAATGACAATTCCTCACAGAATTTGGGGCTAGATGCTTCTATTCTGTTTTATTCCCTCGGAGGCCGCCTTGTCTCTGGGCTTCTCTTTCTCCTGTGTGTCTGCTCCAGTAGGCTAGTGGTCCATTCTCAGTGCAATGTGCTACCGCTGGGAAGGAGAGGCACACACCGCAAACGTGGCTGCCCGGGCTCTGCCTTTTTAACCTCAGTAGAGACTGAGGCTGGAGAATAGGGAAGGGGGCCTGGAAATTACCCCCAAATGTGCCTCCAACCAGGGTGACTGTCCATCTGCTACTCTAAATGAACTGTATAGGCTCGTACTCACTCACTCTTTTTGTCACAGTTGTTTCACTTGGTATATATGTTGTGGAGAACAGACATTCTAGGTCTCTGGCCACTTGGTTTCCAGGAAGGGAGAGATATAAGTAGGAGAGCTGGCATTTCATTCTTTTTTTCATTTTCCTTTTTTTTCTTTTATTTTAAGGGCATTTCTAAGAAAATTAAATTTCGCATATTACAAAATTAATATATGTTCATTATAGGAAATTGGGAAAATAGAAAAAATCATGAAGAAAATAAAAATCCCTAATAGTCTCACTCCTCAGAGATAACTGCCATTAATATTCTATGTCTGTGTTTGTGTGTGCAAATAAAAATGGGAACTTAACATGTTTCCCAAATAGAAGTATCTTTTAAAACCCGCATACCCATATGATATATGCCCGTTATATGAGCTTACCCAATAAAGAAATGTAAAAAGTAGAAAATGAAAATTTCCTCAGAAATGCCCACCCTTCAGAGATAACCATTGATAACAGTTTTGTGTATACACTACCAGATTTTTAAGATATGTTTGTGTGAGTGTATCTTTTTCTATATAAATATCAGTACATGCTATTCTTTCATATCCTTTAAAACTTCAACATAGTAGTCTATCAAATGGAGGTACCATAATTAAATTAAATTTCTTTTTCAATGGGCATTTAGGGTGTTTCTATTTTATTTATTTATTTTTTTGTGAGGAAGATTGGCTCTGAGCTAACATCTGTTGCCAATCCTCCTCTTTTTCCTGAGGAAGATTAGCCCTGAGCTAGCGTCTGTGCCCATCTTCCTCTATTTTACATGTGGGACACCACCACACATGGCTTGATGAACGGTGCATATGTCTGCTATGGGGATTCGAACCTACAAACCCTGGGCCGCCGAAGTGGAGCATGTAAACTTAACCACTATGGCATCAGGCCGGCCCCTGTTTCTATTTTTTTAATAATTATAAATCAATTTTGCTTGGTTGTCCAAATATTTCTTTAAGATATACTGCCATATCTGGGCCAAGAGATGCCATTTCTAACCAAATAGAAGGGAGACCATATTGGGTGATTAAGTATCAAAGAGATAAACCAAATAAAATAAGCAAATAAAAAAACAAGACCCGCAATATTGGGAAGTTCTTATGTGAGAATTAGAATAAAAAATGTAAGTGGAAGTACCCGAAGATGATAAAAGCATAAAGAAAGAAAACTCACAACTTCTTTTAAAAGGGGCATCTAAGAATGCAGAGGTGAAAAGCTGAGGGCAGAGTCACCTCATTTCTCCCGAGGTCCCTGAAACATCCGTGAAGGAGACACAGAATTCACTGCCATGTAGTCTGGACTTCCCGATACTAATTCGTTGTCTTGTGCACCAGCCCTCACACTGGCAGAAGTGTGGTTCCTGGGAGAAGCCTGGCATTTGTGTGTTAAGTCTACGCTGGAGCGTGGGATGGATCAAGCCTTGGAAGATCAATGTATTTTGAAAAGCAAGTTGGCTCTGCTTCTTGGAAACTCCAGAATACATACACTTTAACTTGAATAAACTGTACACATTTGGAAGGAGAGTGATTATGTTGTAAAAGGATTGTTCACTTTTAGGGCATTTAAACCAAAGCATTCTTCTAGCTGGGCCAATCTTTAACACATCTGAAAGAGGATTTGATTTTTACATCACTAGAACAGGATCTATTGCGTATGTTTTCAAATACCCCATTGGGATGGGAGCGATATTCGGCCACAAATATTTTCTCTGTGACAAAAATGGAGGGTAAAATTTTACGTGTTTGTCTTCTTCCCATCTAGTTTTTATTCATTACCCGAATTATCTTAAAACAACTGGGAAAGTTATAATCAGAAATGGGTCCAAATCAATGGTCCTTCATTTAATAGTTGAGCCAAGTCTACTCAACAAGGGTTGAAAACATTGTTACTTGATCTTTCCATGCATCCGTCCTGTTTGTCCATACATAGCTGAGCAGAATTATTCTAAGCCCATTGAATCTATATACTCTCTCTGAGTCTTTATTCATTATAGGAAGCTCCAGAAAAAAATAATATTAAAGAAATATTAAAAAAAGAAAAGAGAAAAGAAAAAAATTCTACTTATTAAGAAATCTCTTTAAGCCAGTGGGGCTCCAAAAGAATCCGGGGACATTAATAGTTCCTGAAGTGCAAAAATATTTCCTAGTCTTGTGAATTCTAAAAATCTCTGAAGTCCAATATGGATCCCAGACACACTGATAGGATTAGAAATAGCATTTTCAATAAAAAATGCATAACAGAGTAAGACATGAAATAATGTATTTCTCTTTGAAACCATGAAAGTGCACATATTTGTCTGGAAATGTGTATGTGAAATTTAAACAACCCCTGAAGACATCCATCTAATTTTTTTTTTGAGTTTGTGCTCAATTGAAATTCTACTCTTTCAAAGTTTGTGCTGCCAGCTTCCAACTTCACACTATCCCTCGCTCCTGTTTCCCTCAATTTCCTTCCTTTTATGACCCTTTTCGGTTGCGCCCCTTGATTTACGGTCATTTGTATGATTGCTCTGCTTTGCTTTATGGCAGTTTATGTCATACTGGTCTTGTCAGAAATGACTACCATAAAATGAGGTAAAATATCATAAAACATTAGTGAGTCCCTGATACTCAAGGTTCTTCAGAATAAGCCCTGACAGGTACCAACCATAGAAAAACAGATTTGGCCATTTGAAAGGTGCAGCATTTGTAAAAATAATAAATAAAATAATAACAGTCACTAAGGTTTACTGAACTCTTTCTGTGTGCCAATCACTGGGTTAAGCTCATTTCATACGTTATCACATAGAATGCTCGTTACATCTCTATATGGCAGAAACTATTATCACCCTTATTGTGCAGATGAGGAAACTGAGGCACGGAGAATTCACACCGCTGATGCACACTGAGTTCGGTTTCCCTGGGGAGCAGAAGGATTGGTACCCAGCGGAGGTGATAAGGTAGGCTGCCAGTGATGCACAAGACTTGTGGTACGTGATTTGCAACACAGACGCAAAGGAGCTGGGTTAACCTGTGCTGGCCAAAGGACAGTGTCCCTCTGAGCCCAAGACCCAGTGGACAGCTCATCTTTACTCTTCCCACAGCCCAGAGACTTGGTGGCGCCACGGAGGTGCTTCAGGTTGTTTCACTGAGCCTCCCAAAACACACAAGGTATCTGGTGAAGAAGGCCATCATTTCACTACTGTTGACAAAATTGTTCCAAAAGCTATTTGAGATGCCAATACCAGTGAATTAAAAACTGTCAAAATCAAACAAGCAAACAAAGAGAACAGCCAGTAAGTGATGGAACTTCAATACAGTCCGCACTCTTACTCCAGAGCCATATTCTTAACTATTATGTGTTCAGGTGCTGCGACTCACCTTGGGTGCAGATAAGGGGTTGAGTTGATTGAAATGGGGAGTTTAGCATTTGGTAGAGTTTCCATGCCTTATAAGCCCTCGCTACCTCAGACTTCTACTTTCCTCTTCCTCCCAGCTCACAAGCCCCTCCAAAACACTATGATAAAGCCCCCTGCACTACATGCGTTTGCTAACCTTGCCACATGTTCTAGTCCCCAAATATTTGCAACACCATTTCCTTCCCAATTCACCCAGCTCGCTTCTGAACTTGTCCTTCAATGTCTCAGCTTTGCCAGCACTTCCTCGGGCTGGAAACCTGAGAGTTCCCTTTGATTCCTCTTCTTTCCAACTTGCAAGTCCTGTCTTTGGTACCTGGAAGATGCATCTCACACCCGTGCACACGTGTTGTATCACCTTCCAGAAATTGGGTACTGCAAGCCACTATCATCTCTCTCCTGGACTGATGGAGAACCAGTTTCTGCAAACACTCCCAGCTCCCTGTCCTCTGTGTTCTACATGGCAGCAGACACCTTCATGACACATAAGCTGTGGTTGCGAGGTTGTTAGCCCCACTTACCACTGTCATTGGCTTCCTTTTGTACTCTGACTCCTGCCTCCCTCATGACCTGTCTCGTGCTCCTGTCCTGCCCCATTGGCCTCCCCCTGAACTAGGAGAATTCTTGTCCAACTTAGAACCTACACACAAGCTTTCCTCTCTGCCTAGAATCCCCAGCCCCAACTCTTACCTGCCTTTGTCTTTATATAGTAAATCTGCTCTTCATTGTTCCCTCCTCAGACAAATTCCTCTACCATCTTTCATTACTTCTCTACCACTGCAACCGTTTCCTTCATAGCTCTGATCACATGTTTAGTGATTTGTTTACTTATTGATGGTCTGTTTCCCCATCTAGATTGTAAGCTCCATGAGGACAAGAGGAAATACCTATCAGGTCCACAGCATTGTTCCTAGCATTTGGCACAGGGCCCAGCACAACAGCATAATAGGTATTTATTCGTTGAGTGGATGTACACGGCCTTGGTATGTCTTCATTCCAAAGCTGGATTGCAGGGGCTGGAAGGACAGACGTGTATCTTCTGTCTCTGTTAATATGTTATAGTGTGAGCATTCACATTTTTGGCATAACATGGATGTTAATTTAATACATCGTGGTTGAGTGAGTTATAGCAACTCTCACAGAACCTTGGAGCAGAGGATCAAGAGAGTGCATTGCCCTGGATTTGGGATGGAGGGAGTATAAAAAGCGAGGAATGGATCCTAAGATGAATTAGAACAACGGTTTCTATGATCCATTCAATTCATTAAAAGAAATATTTGAGCATTTTGATTAAAAACCAAAATGAAAAAGAGAAGAAAAATAGGAACCAGGAGGAAAAATAGACTCAGTCTATTTTTCTCTGTTTTTGCCCCCTCATCTGCTGTCTTTTCCAAAACTCTTTGTAGGTTTTTTCTGTCACATCCATAGCGAAGTGTAAATTATAGTTTCCAATATAGATGGCCATTTTCAGTGAATTTTAGCGAGGAACAAATTTCATTTGAGACTGAAATTTGGCATCTCTTTGCCTCTTCATGCTGGGAACTATTTTTTGTCTTTGCAAAACGTGATGAGACGTACATCCTCTTGTTTTTATTTCTAAATGGTGCTACACCAAGCCGAAAATGGACTGGGAAAAGAGGAGCGCCTCCAAACTAGAGCCAGCCTCTGCAATCCTGATTTATAGTGCCTGCCGTACTACAAGGGAGAAATTGAATCAGGGTCTGGTAAAAATGGGAAGCTATTTTTAATTGTACTCACTTCCAATCCCCTTCCTCTTCTTGCAAATTTCTTTTCACCCTGGCACTCTTAGCTAACTAGATTGCCACCCACAGAAAAGCCTGCTACACCCAATAGCTAACATTTGATGTGACACCATTTGGAAGGCTGGCAACTTGCAGAGCAAATGGAGGCTTTCAGATGGTTTTGGAGGGACATTTGGCTCAGGGTTTCTCATGGTGGGGAGCACTATTGGCCCGTGGAGCAGGCCAGTTCTTTACTGTGAGGGACTGTCCTGTACATGCGAAGATGTTTAGCATCCTGTACCCTAGCGTTACATGACAATAGAGGCCTCCAAGTCATGGTGATAAATAAACATCAGTTCTAAACATCACCCTTCAGGGATCCTATCTGTTTTGGCCAAGAACCACCAAGAGGATTTTAAAACATTCCCCCAGTCATCTCAAGATGAAGGTTCCATATTTGTGACCATGAGAAAAATGTCAAGAATAAATCCTTTGATATTCTTAGGTGGTAGTAAGAGCAACAGCAATAATTAATATCTTCTGAGCATTTATTATGCACTAGGTACCTTCAAGGCACTTTGTATAAATTCCCTTATTAGTCCTCCATGAAGTAAGTGTCAGGGTTTTAGTGATATCTATTTAATAGTGAGACCCAAATGTGTCCAAAGACCCACTCAGGGTTGCCCCTTGTAACCCCAAAGACTGGACACTGCTGAGATCATGGCTGGAGGACTCTATGTTGTCTGCCCAAGATTGCCTCTTCCATTGCTTTTTCTTTTTTTCTTTTCTCTCTTTATCCTTCTTTCCTTGCATTATTTTTTTAAAAATTGTTCTTTTTTGATGGCTTCTTGCTCCTCTTGCAAAATCATTTGATCTATAGGAATAAATGGAATTTTCTATCTGCTGGTTACAGCATTAAATAATAACAGCTGGATGGATGGATCCTCCAAACTGGGTGGATCATCACCATATTTAGAGGGCATAGTTTGGGATATTCAGACTTGTAGTTTCTGTAGAGTTGGTGAAATTCATTTTGTGGTGCTGGGAGGGGGACCTCAAAGATATACATGGTGATGCTCCAGGGTAGCCAAAACAGGTTCAACAAAAGGCTCATGTGACTCTCAGCTAGAGGAGAGATGGTTCTTACCAAGATGACGTGGTCAGAGTAACAAACAATGCTTTCAGTGTGAGCTGCAACCAAAGGTCACAAGGGCAGATGTTGGGAACCCAGGCGTTGACCTGCAGCTGAGTGCTTCTTTATGGGCGGCTCCATATGGCATCCTCGGGTGAGGGCAGCAGGACTTTCTGTATTTACTAATGTTTAATGACTCTAGTGCAAATGGTATTGAAGACTGTTCTGTACTGAGGGATGAGGTGCAAGAGTGAGTAAGAGATTCAACTTAAGAAGCAAATTTGCCTGTTATTTTATCCTCAAAATGAATTTATTCAGGAATAGCAAAAAGAATTGCAATTTGGGATTTGCAATTTGGGATTGTAGGCAAATCCAGAAAAGAAAGGAGGGGATTTGCTTTTATAGAGAAAAAAGGGGAGTAGGGAGGGGCTGTTCTAAATGAAAGTTCATTGGGAAGTTCATTGGGAGTGCAGGGTGGCATTGGCTTCTCATTGGCTGAGCTGCAGCATTTCTCATTGGCTGGGCTGTTGCCAGGTGGGGAGAGAAATCTTCCTTTGGTAGTAAAGTAGTTTTATTTCCTGTCCAAGATGCAAGCATCAGTCCCTTCCTGTTTGGTGTCATTGAAGATGTATGATAGGGTGTGAGAGTTCCTTCTACGGGACTTCCCAACTCCAATCTAGTTAAGGTTTCTTTTATTAATTTCCATAGATATGACCCCAGCTCTCCAGGAGTTCATAGCCTGGTGGGGCAAACTGAAATATAAATAGTATCATGCCATCAAGTTTTGCTCTATCTTTTGTTTGATCCACTATGGCTACCCATACCCTCAAGTGAAAGCATTTTCTTAAACAAAGGTAATTACTTCCCTAAGCATATTTCTGTTTTGGGCTAGTAGGATATTAGAGTTTCAAAACCTTTATATTTTGTACTTATACACATGCTTTAAAAAATAAAAATACTTTAAACATCGATATAAAAAGATCACATTGTATTGTGTGGGTATGTGCTTCTAGTCAAGGTCTTTTAGCTACAAAGACTAGAGATACTTTGAACTTGAATTAGACTAGTGGATCAGTACAGAGAGAAGGGAATGCGTGGGTCCTGGGAGGCCCAGGAGGCCCGGAATTGGCAACTAGAAAGTAGAAAGTGCAGAATCGGTCCATCGAGGCTAAGAGTAGCTGAGGCAGTGCTACGTCAGAGTGCAGGGTAGAGCATGGAAGATGCCAGCTTTGGAGGGCACATCTCCCAGAGCCACCATGGCATTCCCGGGGCTCCTGTTGGATGCCACTGTATGTCCTTGGGGCCTGGGTGTGAGGCAAGTCCTGTTTCCCTTACTCCTTTTTGTATTCTTACAATAAACCCTAACAGCTGAGGGAATATGAGCACAGGCCTGTACCTCCCAACCAGGAAAACAAATACCTTGATGACATCAGCTTGTATTATATAATTGTGGAGGAGAAGAAAGGGGAAAAGGGAGAGATGCTAGCTCACCTTTGGGATAAATTCTTGCTTTTCTGAGGTTGGTGGAACATTTAAATGTTAATCTGTTGAAGGAACTGAAATTCTCTGGGCACAGCCCAACCCACAGCCAAGAGGTGGTCTAGAATTGTTGAGAAAGTAAAATAGTTTTACTTACTTTTTTATCACCTTCTCAGAGAAGACTGCCCTGACACCCTTCCTCCCCATACAAGACTGGCTTTTGTCCCATTCCTTCAGGATTCCCTACCGACCTCTACATATTTCTCTCTTCCTTCATACTGCATTGGATTATAATGATCTGTTTACTCATCTGTCTCTTCACTGGGCTCTGAGATCCCCAGAGGCAGGACCTGTGTCTAATTCATCTTAAATCCCTAGCTCTATCCGATAGCCTCCATATACTAGGCACCCAACAAATTGTTGAGTGAGTGAATGAACAAATTCACTCCTAACGCTTACCCTATGTACTTTTTAAGGAAGGGAAAAGAATTCATTTTAACTTGAATATAGGTTTTCTTCCCCAAAAAGCATATTGATACAGGACTGCTACTGACTTCTTCCAAGAGAGAAAAATGGTAGAACATCCTTTCATGCTATATTTCAAACTTATGTCAACTTTTCTTTTAAAAAAAAGTCTGTCCACCAGCACTCGTATCATTTTTCAAATTTCATGTCGTCCTTTTTCAGATGCCGCCCATCCATCATTTTAGGCAGAGAGTATCCATCATGATAGAACCTAAATAATTTTCAAAGCTGTCAGGGAGTGGACACCAGAAAGGTCCCCATCTCATCTGCGCAGTTATCCAGTGCTGGCGGTGAGGGTCCTGCTGGGAGAGGAGAGATGGCATCCCGGGAGTGCTGCTCAGATTGCTTTCAAATGGAGCAAAGAAAAAAATTCATTTGAGAAGTTAGACCTCAATTCTCCACATAAAATGTCACACATTCACTCATCAATATCATAGCTAGGTAGGAATTTATTTACAGAACAAGCTTTTAGGTAAAAATAGAGTCCATTTTCCTAATGACTATGTTTTCCTTAAAAGTATTTATTTATATAGTTTGTTTCTAATTTTAAAATTAAATCATGTGTATTTACAAAATATAGAAAAGTGTAAGAAAAAAATTAAAATCATGCATTATCCCACCATGCAGACATAAGCACAGTTAATATTATTTTTAGTGCATTTTTCTTCCAGTCACATACATGTATGTACATGTACACACACACACGTGCACACACACATAATGTATATACACATATTTATTTGCATATATGTGTGTAGTTAGCGTAATTATTATTTTTTAAATTTGGTGTTATATTCTTTATGGAGTTTAACATCCTGCTTTTCTCACTAAATTATGTCTTAAACATTCTCCTATGTCAGTAAGTATTCTTTGAAAACATGATTTTTCAAGGCTATGTTATATTTGATTTTATGGATATACCATAATTTATTGATCTCTTGTTAGACATGCTTATTGTTCTGGCTTTTTGCATTATGGTTTTTTATTTATTGTATTTTCCCAGTCTTTTAGCTTTTCTGTGTTTATCATCTATATAATTTTCAAGAATCATAATCTTATCTTTTTATTAGAGTGTCAAAGATAGGTAAATGGATTTTGTTTTTATAACTCACAAAGATTCAACCTTCAGGAAGCTTTTGGTTTGTCTCTTAAATCAGTGAGAGCTATTATATGTATTCACTTTTCATAATATAGGTTAAATTCTATCAATTAAATGAGTGTACCTGTATTTCTTTCCTGTTTACTGATATGTTGTGAGTTGATGTACAAGTCCTAGTTTTAGATCAGAAGAGGCTACAAATATGTCCAGAATGGGTACCCAGAAGGTTTCTTTAGGGGAGAGAATGAAATGATGGCATGACTCTTGCTAGGTTAGCATCTTAGCTTGACACTTGCTTGTGGGTAACCTTGAACTTTTTGGCCTGTAAGAGCCTCAACTTTCTCATCTATAAATTCGTAGGTGACAATAGCATCTAAGACTTTGCAGGTTAGACGTGAGGATTACATAGAACAAAGCATGTAAAATACTATTGTGGGGTACAATACACAGAGAGTACCTGCCCATCTCAGAGAATGTTGTTATTATTTATCCTGGTTTCTATCTTAAAGCAGGTTAAGTATTAGATGTTTCTTCTTGGAATAAGGATGGAGAAGTGGCAGAGGCCTTGCCTTATTTGACCGGGCAGTCAGAAACATAATCCTTTTTGAGTAACCTGATGCCTCTGCCTTTTCTTTTTAATTTTTCACAGCTTCATTGAGGTGCAATTTACATACTATAAAATTCACCGGTTTGAATGTACAATTCATTGATTTTTAGTAACTTTACAGAGTTGTGCAATTATCACCACAATCCAATTTTTGAACCTTTCCATTGCCCCCAAAGGACCCCTCACGCTCATTTACAGGCTCTCCCTCTTCTGATTTTCAGCCCCAGGCAACCACTAATCTATTTTCTGTCTCTATGGATTTGCCTTTTCTGGACGTTTCACATAGATGGAATCATACCGTATGTGGTCTTTTGTATATAGCTTCTTTCACTGGGAGTGGTGTTTTTCAGGTTCCTCCGTGTCATGCCACGTACCAGTACTTCATTCCCTTTTATTGCCAAATGGTATTCCATTTTGTGGATTTATCACATTTTGCTTATCTATTCGCCAGTTGTGGGCATTTGTATTGCTCTCACTTTTGGGCTGTTATGAATAATACTGCTAAGAACATTCATGTACAAGTCTTTGAAGTTTTCAGTTCTCTTGGGTTTAGACCCAGGAGCGGAATTGCTGATTTGTAAACTAATTTATGTGTAACTTTTAAAGAACAGCTGACTGCCAAACTGTTTTCCAAAGTGGCTGCATGATTTTACATTCCTACCAGCAATTGTCCTGCTTTGATTGGATGTTTTCTCATTTAACGAAAGCCCCAAAACATCCTCACACATTTTCAGCAAATCAGGATCTTTCATTTACACAAACGAAAGACAATATCTAAAAGACAGAACACTATGTAAATAACAATAGATGCCTTTCAGAGTCTGCTGTGGGTCAGGCACTTGCCACTTTATATGGATTATCTGTGAATTTACAACAATCATATGAAATAAGTGGTGTTACTCCTTTCACAAATGGATGAACAAGAAGAAGAATTCATGAGGTTTTAGAGCAGTTCAGTGGCCTGCCCCACATCACAACTAATGAGTGGCAGCACCAGGATTTGAACCCAGGTCCACACGATTCCAAAGTCAGCGCTGTGCTGGTTGCCAAAGCAAAAATCCAATGCATGCTGGTCCACAAGACTAACCAGTATGTGAAATAGTCTTTTCTAAAAAGTATTTTTAGATAGTTGGTTGTCAATGGCCCCAGAGATATGCTTTCTTTCCCTTAACCACAGACTATTCTCTTCCCCCAAGCCAAGCAGAGGGATAAAGATCACTATTTCCTTGTAAGTGTGCTGAGTAGGTTTGGAACTAAAATGAAGATTGGGGTGGAGGCCTCTGAGAGAGGGCAGCCGGAATGGCTAAGTGTGCTCCTGTCACACTCCCTCAGTCCAACGCTCCACTCTGTCTCTTTCTAGCTGTGTGACTTTGGGCACATTGGTCAAACTCTCAGAGCCTGCTTTCTCATCTGTAAGTGCAGGTGAGTAACCGTTGCACCTCCCGAGGCTGTTGTGAGGATTATGAGACATGATGTGCTTGAAGGGTTGATATCACATTACAGGTGAGGTTCACCACTCTGCAGTCCCACCCAAGGACTGATGAGGGGACCCTTCCTTCCACACTGCCCCTCTTCCTCTCTTGAGTGGCTTATGAGTGGCCTGAGATGGACAAAAAGAGGGCTAGCCTTTGGGAGCAGACCTGGTGGGGCTCGGTGAATTCTTGGGGCACAAGGTCTGAAGGATGAGGTTACGGTGAGGGGAAGTGGCGCCGACGGGTAGCTCCCACCCCTCAGAGAAGGGAATAACCAGTATGGGTCCTCTGCCCAGGGAAGAGACGGGGCTCACCCTGCACGTGTCTTCTACTGGGGGCAAGGGATGGGGCTTTGGAGCATCTCAGTGCTGACTGCACCCCCAGGGTGGCCCCACCTACTGCTGAGCTCCGGTTCTAGACTTCTTTCCAACCTCCTCTGACCTCCTTCAAGGGTCACTTCGAGCTCCCAGCCTAGGTGACTCCTCTCGTCTCTCCAAGAGTGGGCTCCTCAGTGTCTCCTCTATTCCAGTGATTCTCACCCTTGGCTACACACTGGAATCACTTGGGGAACATGAAAAGATAATGATGCCAAACTCTCCCCCAGAGATTTTGATTTCATTGGTTTGGGGTGGGGCCCAGGCATTGGGATTTTTAAAAGCCACCCAGGTGATTTTAACATGCAGCCAGGGTTGAGAACCACTGCCTGTTCCATTCCAAGTTTTTGTCACGTCCTTCCCTATCTCCAGGGTGGGCTGGCGCTGCCTCACACTGCTTTTTGAGAGCCAATTATTAAATTTTCAGAAATTTTGCAAACCAGTTGTTAAAAACAGCCATTATTAAAAAAATGAATTATATAAGGTTTCAATTAAGTTAATTATGTTAATAACAAAGCTAATAAATTCTCAAAACTCGTTACTTCCTAATTATTTCCCTGCATTTTACTATATTATCTATGCTTTTAAGGCTATGTGCATTTATTATATCTGTATTGTATAGTGTAGTATATAAAGGTGTACTACTGTGAATGGAGTCCCAATTCCACATCCAACGATGTCATGTTGGTAGCTTGAAATGGGCCATGGTGGGAGTATTTACACCATGGATATTGGCAAATACTACAAATCAGGGCTTGATTTATTGTTTTGTTGGTTGTCTAGGCCTAAGAAAGTGATGGAGAAACTGTTAATAATGCAGATTAAACTTAAAAATGTGTCATTTCTATAGCTGTTGTGTAAAAAACTGAGGAAATATTCTTTTTTTCCCAATTATTTTATTGGGGTCATAATGGTTTATAACATTGTGTAATTCCAGGTGTACGTTATTATTTATCAATTTCTGTATAGACTGCATCATGCTCACCACCAATAGTCTAATTTTTATCTGTCACCATACATATGTACCCCATAATCCCTTCCCCCCCCCCAAACTCCCTTCCCTTCTGGTAACCACTAATTTATTCTCCTTATCCATGTGTTTGTTTATCTTCCACATGTGAATAAAATCATACAGTGTTTGTCTTTCCCTGTCTGGCTTACTTCACTTAACATCATACCCTCAAGGTCCATCCATGTTGTTGCAAATGGGATGATTTTGTCTTTTTTTATGGCTGAGTAGTATTCCATTGTATGTATACACACCATGTCTTCTTTATCCATTCATTAGTTGATGGGCACTTGGGTTGCTTCCACATCTTGGCTGTTGTGAATAATTCTACAATGAACATAGGGGTGCAGAAGTCTCTGAATTGTTGATTTCAAGTTCTTTGGATAAATACCCAGTAGTGGGATAGCTGGGTCATATGGTATTTCTATTTTTAATTTTTTGAGAAATCTCCATACTGTTTTCCATAGTGGCTACACCAGTTTGCATTCCCACCAGCAGTGTATCAGTGTTCCCGTTTCTCCGCATTCTCTCCAACATTTGTTATTTTTTGTCTTGGTAATTATAGCCATTCTGACAGGTGTAAGGTGATATCTTAGTGTAGTTTTGATTTGCATTGCCCTGATGATTAGTGCTGTTGAACATCTTTTCATGTGCCTGTTGGCCATCTGTATATCTTCTTTGGAAAAATGTCTGTTCATATCCTCTGCCCATTTCTTGGTTGGGTTGTTTGTTTTTTTTTGTTGTTGAGTTGTAAGAGTTCTTTATATATTTTGGAAAGTAAACCCTGGTCGGATATATGATTTGCAAATATTTTCTCCCAGTTGGTGGGTTGTCTTTTCGTTTTGTTCATGGTCTCTGCCTTGCAGTAGCTCTTTAGTCTGATGCAGTCCCATTTGTTTATTATTTCTTTTGTTTCCCTTGTCTGAGTAGACACGGCATTCGAAAAATGTTGCTAAGACTGATGTCAAAGAGTGTACTGCCTATATTTTCTTCTATGAGTTTTATGGTTTCAGGTCTTACATTCAAGTCTTTAATCCATTTTGAGTTAATTTTTGTGGATAGTGTAAGATAGTGGTCTACTCTCATCCTTTTGCATGTAGCTGTCTAGTTTTCCCATCACCATTTATTGAAGAGTCTTTCCTTTCTCCATTGTATGTTCTTGGCTCCTTTGTTGAAGATTAGCTGCCCACAGATGTATGGTTTTATTTCTGGGCTTTCAATTCTGTTGCATTGATCTGTGTGTCTGTTTTTATGCCAGTACCATGCAGTTTTGATTACTATAGCTTTGCAGTATATTTTGAAGTCAGCGATTATGATGCCTCCAGCTTTGTTCTTTTTTCTCAGGATTGCTTTGATTTTTGGGGTCTTTTGTTGCCCCATATAAATTTTAAGATTCTTTGTTCTATTTCTGTGAAGAATGTCATTGGGATTCTGATTGGGATTGCATTGAATCTATACATTGCGTTAGTTAATATGGACATTTTAACTAGGTTTATTCTTCCAATCCATGAGCATGGAATATCTTTCCATTTCTTTGTTTTCTTTCAATAATGTCTCATAGTTTTCAGTGTATAAGTCTTTCACTTCCTTAGTTAAATGTATTCCTAGATATTTTATTCTTGTTGTTGCGATTGTAAATGGCATTATATTCTTGACTTCTCTTTCTGCTTGTTCATTATTAGTGTATAGAAATGCAACTGAATTTTCGTATATTGATTTTGTACCCTGCAACTTTGCTGTAGTTGTTGGTTATTTCTAATAGTTTTCTGGCGGATCCTTTAGGATTTTCCATATATAGAGTCATGTCTTCTGCAAACAGTGAGAGTTTTACTTCTTCCTTTCCAATTTGGATACCTTTTATTTATTTTTCTTGCCCAAATTGCTCTGGTCAAAACTTCCAGGACTATGTTAAATAGGAGTGGCAAGAGTGGGCACCCTTGTCTTGTTCCTGTTCTCAGAGGGATGGCTTTCAGTTTTTCACTGTTAAGTGTGATGTTGGCTGTGAGTTTGTCATCTATGGCCTTTATTGTGTTGAGGTACTTTCTATTTTATTGAGAGTTTTTATCATAAATGGATGTTGGATCTTGTCAAATGCTTTCTCTGCATCTATTGAGATGATTGTGTAGTTTTTATTTCTTATTTTGTTAATGTGGTGTATCACATTGATTGATTTGTGGAAGTTGAACCATTCCTGCGCTCCTGGCATAAATCCCACTTGATCATGGTGTATGATCCTTTTAATGTGTTGCTGTATTTGGGTTGCCAATATTTTGTTGAGGATTCTTGCATCTATGCTCATCAGCAATATTGGCCTGTAATTTTCATTCTTTGTGATGTCCTTGTCTGGTTTTGGTATCAGAATAATGTTGGCCTCACAGAATGAGTTAGGAAGTGTTCCGTCTTCCTCAATTTTAGAATAGTTGGAGAAGGATGGTTATTAAATGTTCTTTGAATGTTTGGTAGAATTCTCCAGAGAAGCCATCTGGTCCTGGACTTTTGTTTTTTGGGAGGTTTTTGATTACTATTTCAATTTCTTTATTTGTGATTGGCCTGTTCAGTTTCTCTAGTTCTTCTTGATTCAGTTTTGGGAGGTTGTATGAGTCTAAGAATTTATCCATTTCTTCTAGATTTTGCAATTTGTTGGCATATAGTTTTTCATAGTATTCTCTTATAATCCTTTGTATTTCTGTGGTATCCATTGTAATTTCTCCTCTTTCATTCTTAATTTTACTGATTTGAGGCTTCTCTCTTTTTTTCTTAGTGAGTCTGGCTAAGAGTTTGTCAATTTTGTTTATCTTCGCAAAGAATCAGCTCTTAGTTTCATTGAGCATTTCTACTGTTTTTTCAGCCTCTATTTCACACATTTTTGCTCTAATTTTTATTATTTCCCTCCTCCTGCTGACTTTGGGATTTGTTTGTTCTTCTTTTTGTAGTTCTGTTAGGTGTAGTTTAAGATTCCTTATTTGAGATTTTTCTTGTTTGTTGAGGTGGGCCTGTATTGCTATAAAATTTCCCTTTTAGAACCACTTTTGCTGCATCCCATGAGAGGTGGTTTGTTGTATTTTCATTTTCATTTGTCATCAGGTATTTTTTGCTTTCTCCTTTGATTTCTTCATTGATACAATGGTTGTTCAGTAGCATGTTGTTTAGTCTCCACATATTTGTGACATTTGGAGCTTTTTTCTCATAGTTGATTTCTAGTTTCATAGCATTGTGGTCAGAAAGGATGCTTGATATGATTTCAATCTTAAATTTATTGAGGCTTGCCTTATTTCCCAACATATGGTCTATCTTTGAGACTGTTCTGTGTGTATATGAGAAGAAGGTATATTCTGCTGTTTTTGGATGGAATGTTCTATATATATCTATTAAGTCCATCTGATTTAGTTTTTCATTTAAGGCCTCTATTTCCTTGTTGACTTTCTGTCTGGATGATCTATCTATTGATGTAAGTGGGGTGTTGAGGTCCCCTACTATTATTGTGTAGCTGTTAATTTCTCCCTTTAGGTCTTTTAATAGTTGCTTTATATACTTTGGTGCATATATATTCATAAGTGTTGAATGTACATATATATTCATAAGTGTCTTCTTGGTTGAATGTCCCTTTTATCATATATACTTCCCCTCTTTGTCTCTCATTGTCTTTTTTATCTTGAAGTCTGCTTTATCTGATATAAGTATGGCAACACCTGCTTTCTTTTGCTTGCCATTTGTTTGGAGTATCATCCTCTCTCCCTTCACCCTGAGCCTATGTTTGTCTTTAGAACTGAGATGTGTTTCCTGGAGTCAGCATATTGTTGGGTCTTGTTTTTTAAATCCATCCAGCTACTCTGTGTCTTTTGATTGGAGAATTCAATCAATTTACATTTAGAGTGATTATTGATAGACGAGGGCTTAATGCTGCCATTTTTATCTCTTGTTTTCTGGTTGTTCTGTATTTCCATTGCTTCTCTTCCCTTGTATTTCTGACTGCCATTTCAGATTGGTGGATTTCTGTGATGATATTCTCAGTTTTCTCTTTATTTATGAATTGTGGCTCTGCTCTGATTTTTTGTTTTGTGGTTACTGTGAGTTTTGTATAAATGATCTCATAGATGAGCTAGTCCTTTTTCTGAGAGCCTCTTATCTCCATTAGCCTAAGTAGGTTCCATCCCTCTCCTCTTCCCCTTCTGAGTTATTGTTGTCACGAATTATTCTGTTTTGTGTTGTGATTAGTGACTAAATTGAAGTGTTTATACTTATTTTTGATGCTTTCCTTACCTTTATCTTGTTATAATTAAGTGTTTGCTAACCTGTTATGATAGAGAGCTGCAACTTTCTGATTTTGTTTGTGTATTTATTGCCTTGCTCAAAGCGTTGTAAACCTTTGCCTTTTTGTTTCAGGTATGAGGGCTTCCTTAATCATTTCTTGTAAGGGAGGTCTAGTGGCAATGAACTTCCTCAGCTTTTGTTTATCTGGGAAAGCTTTTATTTCTCCATTGTATCTGAAGGATAGTTTCACTGGATAGAGTATTCTTGGCTGAAGGTTTTTGTCTTTCAGTATTTTGAATATATCATTCCAATCTCTCCTAGCCTGTAAGTTTTCTGCTGAGAAATCCACTGAAAGCCTGATAGGAGTTCCTTTGTAGATTATTTTCCTCTTCCTTGCTTCCCTTAATATTTTTTTTGTCATTGACTTTTGCCAGTTTTTATATTATGTGCCTTGGAGAAGGTCTTTTTGCATTGATATAATTAGGAGTTCTATTGGTTTCATGTACTTGTATGTCCAGTTTCTTCCCCAGGTTTGAGAAGTTCTCAGCTATTATTTCTTTGAACAAACTCTCTGTTCCTTTCTCCCTTTGGAACACCTATAATCCTTATGTTGCTTTTCCTAATTGAGTCAGATATTTCTTGAAGAATTTCTTCATTTTTTAAAAATCTTAGTTCTCTCCTCCTCCACCTGAAGCCTTTCTATATTCCTATCCTCTAAATCACTAATTCTGTCCTCCATAATGTCAGCTCTATTTTTTAAGGATTCTAGAATATTTTTTATTTCATTAATTGTGTTCTTCATATCCAGAGTTTCTGGGTTTTTTTTTTTTTAGAGTTTCAGTCTCTTTGGTGAAGTATTCTTTCTGCTCATTAATTTTGTTCCTGAGCTCATTGGACTGTCTTTCTGAGTTTTCTTGTAACTCGTTGAGTTTCTTTTTGTATTTTTTTGGCTGAGGAAGCTTCACCCTGAGCTAACATTTGTTGCCAATCTTCCTCTTTTTTTTGTATGTGAGCTGCCACCACAGCATGCTCACTGACAGTCAAGTGGTGTAGGTCTGCACCCGGGAATGAACCTGGGGGCTGCCAAAGTGGAGCGTGCCGAACTTAACCACTAGACCACCAGGGCTGGCCCTCATTGACTTTCTTTATGACAGCTAATTTGAATTCTCTGTCAGTTAGATTGTACATTTCTGTGACTTTAGGATTGGTTTCTCTACACTTGTCATTTTCCTTCTGCTCTGAAGTATTACTGTAGTTTTTCATGGTGTTTGATGAACTGATCCTTTACCGGTGCATTTGTGGTGGTATGAGGTCGCAGGTTCCCCCTGCCACTGCTGCGGGGGAAGCAGGAGCTGTTTTTCTGATCTCGCCTCCTCTACTGGAAGTTGTGTAGGTATGACTGCTCTGCGTTTGTGCAGGCTGGCACAGCCACTTTGTGGGTTGCTCTCGTGGGGGCGAGGCCTCTGTTCCTCTGTGCTCAGCGGGTGAGTTGCACAGGTGCGGGCTGGCACTATGCTCCCTGGTGGTTTGGCTGAGCTGCTGTGCTTGGTGGGCAGGGCTCCTTCACGAGGGCTGAGCCTCAGCCACTTGGTGGGGAGCGTTTCCACCAGTGGGGCCGCTGGGGCATGGTGGGTGCTCCCGTAGGCCAGGCTACTCCTCTGATAGCATTCTGATAGCATTTATGCACAGGCTGGACTGTCCCTGACTCCTCTTAGAGTTGTGCTGGCCACTGTCTGAGGCTCTGTGACCTGGCTCACTGCTGCTGGGGAGGGGGAGGGGTCTGCTCACATAGTACCACTGCTTTCTGGGGATCAAGTCCATTCACCTTCAGATATATAGCTATGTGGGTCTCTCAAGCATCCTGTTGTTCTGTGTGGGAATCCTCTGTTGGTTAATGAATGTCTGTTTAGTGTAATTTAGAGGGAGAGAGACAAAAGGAACAGCTTACACTGCCATGTTGCTGATGTCACTCCAGGAAATATTCTTTTATTTTATTTTATTTGCTGAGGAAGATTCACCTTGAACTAACCTCTGTTGCCAATCTTCCTCTTTTTACTTGAGGAAGATTCATCCTGAGCTATTGTCTATGCCAATCTTCCTCTATTTTGTTTGTGGGTCACTGCCACAGCATGGCCACCAACAAGAGGTGTAGGTCCATGCCCAGGAACCAAACTCGGGCTGCTGAAGCAGAGTGTGCCAAACTTTAACCACTAGGTCACGGGACTGGCCCCCCAGAAATATTCTTTTACTATTCTAAAACTTATTATCTGATTCAGCAAAAACATAGCTTACATCATTGATGAATGGGTGAAATTCCAACATACATTTTTTGTATTTTCACTTTCATTTTACCCTTTCCTGTAAACAAAAGTATTAACCAATAGTCATGTCTCAACCACACTTATTTATCAGTTGTAACCATAGGTGACTACGGATTTAAGGGCTGGGGAAAAAAATCAATAAAAGCATTGTGTGAGAATCAACTCTATGGAGTTTATAATAATGAAATTCATTATGTAAGTTCATTATATAATCATGAAATTATGTATTTCATTATTAGAAATTGTGTGCAACTAATCCTCTGCATCAGTAAAATTTATAACAAACTTCTATGTGTATACATGCATCCATTTTTTCTTCCTGGAGAGCCAGTTGTTAAGTATTCCACCAGCACACTACTGCCTACATCCATTCCTTTCTTCAACTCATCTTTATACCCTGACCTCACTCTCCTTCCTTTATACTCCCAGTGAGGCTGTCCTTCCAGAAGCCAGAGGGGAGCCCTTTGGTTTAATCTATACAGGTCATCCCTCTGCACCTTGTGGAGAAGGGTGGAGGGGAACTGGGAGGGTAAACAACAGATATCTGACTTAATTAAGCTATGTTTTATTATTAGTGGATTTCAGCTGTGCATGGAAGCCACTTAATCCTTCAATCACCCTTGGCTACACACTATTCCTTAATACATGTGAAATATGCTGTAACAAGAACAAAGTTGTGAAACACGTTTCTTTCTGGTGATTGACCATATGAATAGTAAGGAATGCATCAACAGAGGCACTGTCCATATCTTAAAACATGAGAGAAAATAATAATAACTAAATGCACCACCTTAGGCTTGGGTTTCTTGGCACATCTGTGATGATGTTCTAGTTATCTATTGCTGTGTAATAAACCACTCCAAAACTTAACGGCTCAAAACAACAACAAACATTTATTTTGTGCACAAATTTGCAATTTGGATAGGGCTCTGTGGGGAAGGCTTGACTCTGCTCCATGTAGTGTTAGTTGGGGTGGCCTGACTGAGGACTGGGGGATCTACATCCAAGATGGCACAGATGTAGATCTTGGATCTACATCCAAGATATGGCACTCCCATATCTGGTGAATTGGTGCTGGTAATCAGTGGGGAGCCCAATTAGGGTTGAGGGCTGGGGACTTTGGCTCCTCTCCATGTGGCCTGGTCTTCCTTACAGCTTGGTGGCTGCATTCCCAGGGTAAATGTTCCAAGCTAGGTGGAAGCTACATTGCCTTTTATGATCTAGCCTCAGAAGTCACACAGCATTACTTGTGCTGTACTCTATTAGTTGAGGTATTCAAAAAGGCCCAGCTGGTGTAAATACAATAGTATTTCCTATTCCACATGTTCTTTCTGAACTTGCCACTCCTACATCAAGGTGTAATAGACATAGTCTACTCAGACTTTACCAATTTTC
Source organism: Diceros bicornis minor (assembly GCF_020826845.1). Taxonomy (NCBI): domain Eukaryota; kingdom Metazoa; phylum Chordata; class Mammalia; order Perissodactyla; family Rhinocerotidae; genus Diceros; species Diceros bicornis. The sequence continues at coordinate 9,985,495 of NC_080758.1, read as the reverse complement.
CCAATAATGTCTTTTATAGTAAAGTAAAATCTAAGATCATGTGTTCCTTTATCTAAGATCAAACATAAGGTTATGTCTCGATAGGCTCAGTCCCCTCACTGTACCTGAAAATGGATCAAAGGGCAGGTCATCTCTTGGTTATATTTGCCAACTCACATAGAACCAATTTTGAAATGGCATTCTCATCAGTTATTGATTGAGGGCTACTCCCAAGAGATCTTAACACCACATCATATCCAGCCCACCCCATGTGAGGGTCTAATAGGCTCTGGCAGCCTCAAAAACCCTCTTGCAAGGAGCCCCAGGTGCTTGTAGTTGGAATCTGTCATGTGAGCACATGACATGTGAGCACATCCTTGGGCAGGCCCAAGGATATAGACGGAGCACCTTCAGCTTCTGCTACACTTCCCCTTCTTATGAGTTGGAACCAGGTTTAAGGTAATGAAGGAAACATCTTCAAAATTAGATATTTGTTGTTTAAGAAAATACGATCAATTAAGAGTCTTTCTTGAGCCAGCCCTGATGGTCTAGTGGTTAAGGCTCAGCGCTCTCACTGCTGCAGCGGCCCGGGTTTGCTTCCCAGTCAAGGAACCACACCACTCCTCTGTCAGTAGCCATGCTGCAGTGGCAGCTCATATAGAAGAACTAGAACTTACAACTAGGATATACAACCATGTACTGGGGCTTTGGGGAGAAGAGAAAATAAAAAAGAGTCTTTTTTTTTTTTTAAATGAAATGAACAGGTAAAGACCCTTCTATGGCTAAGCCATCCCAGCTTAGGCAGGGATATGAAGATAATTTCATTATGGCTAACTAGTAGTGGAAAGAGTGAGGCTAACTCTAATCGCTTGAGGGAAGGAGTAAATTAAATGCTGATGACATTGACCAGGCAGCAAACTACATTCATTGATTATTTTAATTTTCTCTCTTCTGCACTCAGTTAAACACCCGTACCAGTGGATTTCAAGGTAACTAAAAGGTTGTTTAGCACATTTTTAAAAGAGTCACGAATAAGCAGAACAAAAAGATTCCTATCAAACCAAAGAAAGAAGAGCTGAGTTGATGCATGCGCTATGCATGTGGGTGTACACGAATGATTATTTACTTTTGCATAGGTGTGTGTGTTCATCAGGAGTACATGTGTGTTCCAACAGAAGGAAAAAAGAAAGAAAATTAACAAGTAGAAAATTTAAATAAAAAGGGAGAAATGGCCTATCCTAGCTGATCCTAGCCTTGTCTGAAATTTTAAAACAACACCATTATGTGGTTGGAGAAAATGAAAACTTTAGGAGAGAATTAAAAAATGAAAGGGAGAAAGTTTATTTATGTAGTTCTAACCTCTTAAATTTCCACTGACCTTATCTGAAAAAAAGAAAAACTTCAACTTGTTTGGAAATTTAGACTTCATAAACAAAACAAAATGGTTGAAAGATGTTTTCAAAATGATTAGCTGGTTGTTGAATTGTCATGGAGTTTATTCTAAGTCAGAAATAATAAGCAAAGTTAAAAACTAATAAGTAAAGGGTTTGGTTTGTAGTGAATGGTCTTTTCAAGAGAAAATAAGTCTAACCAGATGCCACTTAAATATCTTTTTCTGTTTGCACTGTCTAATAATATGCAGGGGTTAACTTGTTGAAAGACTAAGGCTATAGTGTGAAAAGTAGTTATCGGAACACAAAAGTTTATGCTTCCTGAAGCACAGAGAAGAAGAATTGGTTGGACCATCATTCTGGTCCCTGAACTTTAAGAAGTGGGGGAAATGTCTAAATGAACCTCTGACACTAAAGGATTCAGATTAGAAAAATGTTAATGCTAAGAGTTACAGTGAAAAATGATAATGTACTTATACCAGCATTAAGCACTTTCAGCCCTTGATGAGAAGTGCAAACAAATTCCAAGAGGTCACCCCACTTCTCTTTCACCATCCATTTCTTAAGTCCTCTGAACAGTTTGGTGAGGTGGAGACAGCACATTTAAAGTAAGGAGCTTTCTCCATCTCCACAAGAAAGATAAGCCTTGATGGACTTTCCCTTAAGTTCACCAGACTTAGGGCTGCTAAGCCTCAAAATTCCATGTTGCCTTTGACTCGAGCCTTTGTCCTGTGCAGGAGAAAGTGACTGGAATGAGAAATATGTGCCGGAGATACAGCATGAACACAAGCACACGCTGATGTACTCAGAATTATAACTGGGGAAGGGGCTGGAGGACGTGCTGTTTTCCATCTTTCCCAAAGTTCACAGAACCTTGCTAAATAAAATGCAGACCACTCTGCTCTAACCATGCCTGGGTTGCCGTAGAACCCAGCATCAGCATTATTGAGTACATACTGTGTGTCAGGCTTGACATGAATGTTTTATTGTTGCCAGTGCTTCCTTGACTTTTAGATTATTATTATTTTATATACTATTGGAACAAAAACAGTGTACTAACGTGGGTTATCACGTAAGTTCTTTAATCACACACACTCACCCACCTCCTACCACCCAATATCATAATTTCATTGAAAAGTCTTTTTACCATCGCAAAAAAGCAGGAAAAATAGCTCATTTAAAAAGCCATTCTGAAAAGACAAAATTTTGGCAAGGATGCAGGGGGGAAAAAGCCATTCTGCAAATGTACCACACTAATACAAGATGTAAATAATAGGGAAACTGTATACATGAGGAGAGAGGAATGCAAGAATTCTCTGTACTTTCCAATCAATCTTTCTGTAAACCTAAAACTGGGCTAAAAAAATAAAGCCTATTAATTTAAAAAAATTCTGTAAAATGGTGCAGCTGCTATGTAAAAACAGTTTGGCAGGTTCTCAAAAGGCTGAAAATAGAATTACCATATGATCTAGTATTTCCACTCCTAGGTATATAAATAAAAAAATTAAAAACAGGTATTCAAATACTTTTATGCAAATGTTTATAGCAGTATTATTCACCATAACCAAAAGGTAGAAAACACCCAAATGTCTATTGACAGATGAATAGATAAACAAAATGTGTGATAAACATACAATGGAATATTATTCAGCCATAAAAAACAGTGAAGTTCTGATATGTGCTACAATATGGTTAAACCTTGAAAATATTACAGTAAGAGAAAGAAGCCAGATGTAAAGAGTCACATATTGTATGATTTCATTTATATGAAATACCCAGACTAGGCAAATCTATATATAGAGAAAATAGATTAGTGGTTGCCAGGGGCTGGGAGCCTGGGGGGGATGGGGAGCGACATGCTGATGGGTTTGGGGCTTCCTGTGAAGATGATGAAAATGTTTTGACTTAGAGGTGATGGCTGCACAATTTTGTGAATGTTCTAAATGCCTCTAAATTGTACACTTTAAAATGGCTAATTTTATGTTATGTGAATTTTACCTCAAAAAAGAAAAAAAGAGAAGCATCTTACAAAACAGCTGACCAGCGGTCCTCAATATTGTCAAGGTCATCCAAAACAAGGAAAGTCTGAGAAACTGTCACAGCCGAGAAGATCCTAAGGAGACATAACTGACTGTGATGTGGGCCCCTAGATGGGATCCTGGAACACAAAGAGGACGTGAAGTAAAAACCAAGGAACTTTGAATTAAGTATAGACTTTAGTTTATAATAATGTATCAATACTGGCTCATTAATTATAATAAATGTAACATACAAATGGAAGATGTTAGTAAGAGGGAAAACTGGATGCAGGGAATATGGGAATTCTCTGTAATATCTTTTAAGTTTTTCTGTAAATTTAAACTATTCTAAAATAGTGAAAGTTTAGAAACGGGCGGCTGCATGTGCCCTTTGTGCTCTGCCCCTCCGGCCTTTCCTGCCTGTTATGTAAACTCACAGCCTGGCCTGGAGGAGTAGGCAAGGACCAACATCAGGATAGTGGGGGGCGCAGAGGGAGCTGCCGGATCAGCCCTGAGCTACCTGTTTCCACACTTCACATGAAAATAATAAAATAAGGGGCCGGTCTGGTGGCGCAAGCGGTTGAGTGCGCGCGCGCCACTGCAGCGGCCTGGGGTTCGCCGGTTCGGATCCCGGGCACGCACTAATGCACCGCTTGTCCAGCCACGCTGTGGTGGCGTCCCATATAAAGTGGAGGAAGATGGGCACGGATGTTAGCCCAGGGCCAGTCTTCCTCAGCAAGAGAGAGGAGGATTGGCAGATGTTAGCTCAGGGCCAATCTTCCTCACAAAAAAAGAAAGAAAGAAAGAAAGAAAATAATAAAATAAAATATTATAAAGGGCTAGTCTTTTAAATTAAATAAATTTTGTTTAATTAAAAATTCACTGTTACCATATGTACAGTATTAGCTTCCTAGGTTTGCCATAACAAAGTACCACAAACTGAGTAGATTAAAAGAACAATAATTTTTCGTCTCAAACTTCTGGAGGCTGGAAGTCTGAAATCAAGGTGGCGGGGCCATGCACCCTCTGAAACTCTGGGTGGAATCTTTCCTTGCTTCTTCCTAGCCTCCAGTGGTGGCCACTGATCCTTGGCTTGAAGCTGCATCACTCCAGTCTCAGCCTCCGCCCTTACGTGGTGTTCTCCTTGTGTCTCTGTCTTCACGTTAGGACACCATCATCTTGGATTAGGGCCCACCCTAATGACTTCATTTTAACCTGATTACATTTGCAAAAACCTCACTTCTGAATAAGAGCACCTTCATAGATACCGATGGTTAGGATGTCAGCATAATCTTTTGGGGGGGACACCATTCAATCCATAACACTATATTTTCTCATTTTATGGTGGACCCATGTAAATATTTTCAGAGACCATCATGGGCCTAGTGACTGGCATTTGGGATGAATGACATGTGTGATTTTTTTTTGTCTTCACAGCTTTATGAGGTAGGACCCTATTTATGCTCCCGGAACTTTTCTTCCATTTTGCACCTTATGAAATTGAGGTATAGGGAATTTTTGTCATTTTTTCCTAGATTGCACTGTTAGGAAATGATAGATCCAGAATTTAAAGCTAAACTATGTTAACAGTTTTTGCTCTTTCCACTAATAATGCCGTGCTTCATCAAATTGTTCCTAGGCTAGAAGAGTTTTTAATGAATCAAATCACGAAATTGCAAGATAACGGTTGCTGACTGGAGGCGATTTCCTGGAACATTCCTTCGTTCCTTGATATTGGTTTAGTCTTTTCCTCTTTCGTTTTTCCTGCCACTGTCCCTGTCGAACTGAAGGCTTGCCTCACACTCTGGTTTGCACGCCTCTCTCCCCCTCCACCATTCTGGCTTTCGAGCCTGATTTACTGATATCTACTTGTCGAAATGATAAAATCGAGAAAGCTTTTACCAAGTAAGTTTATCATAGAAATGTAACTATTACGTGCTTTGTGCAAAATGGTTCTTTTTTTTTTTTAATCCAAGCAAATACATTGGAGTCATTAATTTGAATACTAAGTACAAGGTTCTGTTTAAAAATCCACAAGATGAATAACAAATCATAATTCTGGCGAGGCAAAGGCATTCTTCAAAGCCATGGCTTTTATAATCCATTGAAGAGACTATGATAGTAGCTCGTTGATGGCTGATTTAGGGTCTAGCACATGTGTCATTACCTTTCCGCGGGATATATTTCATGCATCCTCACATTACAAGCAGTTCCTCACTCTGAAATAGATCGGGTTACAAAAGTTCATCTGAAGTATATTCTTTGGAATTCAGAATGTTTGGCACATCCGTATGAAGGGCCTGCTATGTGCCTACCCTGTGCTTGGCTCTGGAGATAAAGCAGTAAAAAAGTAGATAGGGTCCTTGCTTTCCGAGTTTAAATTTGAGGAATGTGGCTGATTGAATTATTGCTTTCAGTTCTTCACCCTTCCCTCGCATCCCTGCACTTTGCCAGGCGACTCTTCAGTTCCCCCAGGCTGAATGTACTTTCCCTTTCATTGGCTATGAGGTTGGCCATGTGGCTTGCTTTTGGCCAATGAGATGTTAGCAGATGCTGCAATATAGAATTTGAAAAGCTGGGCCTCTCTCTGCCATGGCTGTGAGGAGCACTTCCTTGGGGTAGCTGCTGCCACTTCACCCTTCATCCTGGAATTCACACACATGCCCCTCCCCCAAGCTGCTCCAAGGACCTGTAGCATGATTACAGCCACTCCCGTCAGCCGTCAGAAGCTTGAGAGAATATATCCTTCTTGTTCAAAGTCACCGAATTTGAGGTTGCACAGCATTTTTACTGCAAAAGTTAAATGATAGAGGTGGGGGCAACTCCCACACTACATAATAGTCCCCACGTATCTCTGTAATTACTGTGGCACAGTGTGGGACATGGGGAAGCAGATTTGATGTGTGCCTTGCTCATTTCCCCTCAGCAGTCAGCATTCCAGTACACGCCCCAGAGTTCTTCTACACAACTGTGCAACTCTCCTCCTGAGAACCTTCTCATGCAAGAGGCCAGCTGGAAACGGTGGGGCATTAATGCCACCCAGCCAGCCTCCCAGCCAATGATGGAAATGTGTTGCTTTTCCTGCTTCCTTGCTCCTGGAACAGTGAAGGGAACAACTCAGAGGCACCTGTTCTACCCTGTCTCTTAGTTCCCCAGCAGGACCGAGCTCCTGCTTGCCCCACTACCAGCGCTTCCTGGGAGCATGTCCCAAACAACTTACTTGCACTCATACCTTTGTCTTAGCGCTTGCTTTTGGGAGAACCCAGCCCAAGACAGCCACCACATTAGAAAGTGGTTGTATATTTCCATTGCTAGTGACAGAAACCCCAACTTAAACTGGCTCAAGCAGAAAAAGAATGTATTGGCTCATGTAATTGAACAGCCCAGGCTAATAGCTCCAGCTTCAGGCACCACTGAATCTATTTCTTTAAACGACGTTACCAGCACTTGATTTCTCTCTTTCCATCTCTCCGCTTTGCTTTCCTCTGTGTTGACTTTTTTCTCAGGCAGGTGATCTTTCTAATAGTTTGCATTGTCCCAGGTTTAAGTCCAGTGGAAAAGAGAGCATCTCCCTCCAGACGACTCCAGCCAAGTCCTGAGACTAGATCTGATTGGTTCTGACTGGGTCAGGCGACGATCTTTGAATTACAGCTCAGAGTCCTAAGATTTGATCTGATTGGCTCTCACTGGGTCATGTGTCCATGTTTGAACCAATCACTGTGCCCAGAGAGCTATATATGGCTAGACATCGGCCCCAAGGCCGACAGGGAAGCTCGTGGTCCTGTCAGCTGTGCCCAGGCACAGGGAGTGAAAGTGGGTGGTGCTGGTTCTCCAAGGAGATCTCCTGTTCTTTTACCAGAAGGGGATCAATGCTGTACAGATTCACAACCACACCTCTGACTCTTAAATGCTTTCTTCCAAGAAAAAATAGTCTCCTATTTCCAGTTAATTTCAAGAGAAATGTAAGTCATGAATGTCTCACTATTATTGGGGATGCTGAGATATAGAAAAGGAGTGTAGTTCCTAAGAACCATAAAATAATTGTTTTATAATGCATTAATCATCCCATATTAAGTTTTTGATTCTGTTTTCCAACAGGATTATGGGAGATGACAGGAAATCACATGAGCAAGGGTTCAAAGGATAGAAAACATCGTCTAAGAGGACAATGTTTTCTTGTTGAGGGACAGGAGAGCTGGGAAGGGCTGGCGTGGAGACCCTTACAGCCAGTTGATTTGGTTGTTGTGGTTGAGTCTTCATAGAACAGAAAACTTTAGAAGGTAAAATGGTCACATTTCACTTTTGTCTTTAAAACAATAGTGTACGACTTAACGTGACTCTATTTGCACATTGCAGAAAACTGAAATGTAATAGCTTAACGTGGGAGTCAGCATGGTGTTTCTGTAAAGGGACAGAGAGTTAGTATTTTAGACTTCATGGGCCAAGAGGCAAAATACAGGATATTATGTGGGTATATAGGTAACAAGAGAGAAAACAAATTTCCACAAAGTTTTTATTGATGAAATTGAAGGTATAATAATAATAATTGAGTTCAAGTGTTTGTAATACAGATCTACTAATAAGGAAAACAGAATTCTTATTTTGAGGAAGATAATGTTTTCCTTAATTGGGACTCAAAGTTAGTGTTCACTTATCATCAAATCGATCGCAAATGTTCATTTGTAAAAACCGTTCTTAGCTCTCGCGCTCCGTGCAAAAACACGCAGTGGGCTGGATTTGACCCACAGGCTGTATGTAGTTTACTGACCTCTGGCTTAAACATAAAGAGGATTTATTGACTCACATAGTTAAAAAAATTTAGCAGGCTTCAAGCCCAGCTAATTCAGAACTCCAGTTTCATTTCTTTGAGATTATCTTCATTCTGCTCTCCTACCTGAGTTGGCTTTATCGTGAGCCTGGAGTCCTTCCAGACTGCCCTTAGAAACTGGAACAGCCTGTATCCTTATTCATCCCCAGTGAGGGAGACAGAACCATTTCTCAGAGCCACGGAGCAAACGTCCTGAGCTTCACTCTGATAGGAGCGACCTGAGCCAATCATGTGACGAGTGGGTGGGACCAACCAGAGAACTGCCCTGGCTCCAAATCTCATTGGTGCCCTGCAGTGAGAGTGACGTGGCAGGAGGGGAGAGGGCGGAGCAACAGCAACATCCGCCACAAATGGACTGAAGAACTGCACAGAAAACGGGGAGCAGATGGGCAGTGTTTACAAAGCGAATGTGCTGGAACCTTATCTCTAGGTTTCTGTATCTTTCAGAAGTCTTGCTACTCTGGAATATCTGCATTATTATGCTGCGTTTTCTCAGAATGAACAGTAGGAATTATGAAAAAATAGTTATGGCAGTATTTGACCGGGGTCCTGTTCTCAGCATCTTGCCACTTGAATTGACTTATTAACAAACCTTACCAAACATTCTCCTGAAGGATTCTGTCCTGCATCCTCTGGCTCTCAACCAATATCTGTGTTACTTCTTTCCTCCTCAGAAAGGATCCCTGAGAAGATGCATTCAGCATTCTTAGATAGAAGGATGAGTCATGGATCATTGCTATTTTTTTAGGGTACAAGCATTGTTCCCTTTTATCCATTCCCATCCTAGTACTTTTGACGAAATGGAAGGCTCACAGAAGAGTTTTGTGGTCTGTGATCTCCTTGTGCAGTTATTAAATTCATAGACCACAAGTCCATGTGTGGAAGAAAATTTGTCTTAGGCTAAATAGGTAATATGTTTGCATGTTGTATATGACTTTTAAAATGTAGGTAGAGGCCTTTGTGAGTCATAAAATACAAATTCATTTAACAAAAGTATCCCTAGTTTTAGATTAGCTTTTTATTATTATGTATTTTCTCACTCAATAGTTATTTTAAAAGAAACCATTGCTGTGTGAAGGTCTGTTAATATTTTTTATATTAAAAAGGAATTCTCATATGATGAAAACGTTGGGAAATACTCTGCTAGGTGCTGAGGACTATGGAAATTACAAGATGAATATGTCAGAGCCTCAGTTCTTAGGAAACTCATAGCATAGTGGGGACAAAGGTATGTATTAGACAGGACTCTTTTGGTTGCAAGTGGCAGAAATTCAGTTCAAACTGACTTAAGGGAAAACAAGGAATGCACTGGGTTATTTGAACAAAAAGTTCAGAAATAAGTGGTTATTTAGCTCATCCATGCATGCCTAGATCCAGAGTCTAAACTGTTTCATCAAGATTTAGTTCCTCTTCATTTCCTGGTTTTGCTTTCCCATGTGTTAGATTCACTTTCACGTATCACCTTCCCGCCCAATACAAACAAATACTGTCCAGGATTGCATTATGGAAGTTCCAAACGCCTACTAATTCTAATGGGAAGAGACATTCACCTTTCCCGTAGTTCCTTTGCATTAACACTTATTGGTTGAATTGTTCATGTGAACCAATTGGTATGACAAAAGGGATGGGAAATACTGATAGGGCATATCTGGGACATGGGACTCTGTGCATCTGGGAAGAGGTTAGCACCAAACAGTATAGACTGATGATGGAGCCTATGGGATCTTCAAGGGGAAATGGGGATGCTATTACGAGAAGAAGGGGCAGAAAGAACTGACACTCACTTGAAACTAATAAATCAACACCCCCAAGGAACAAAATAGTGAATAACATGAGAGACTCATTTGTTCATTCAATGTTTTCTTTAACAGAGATTTACTGAAATTTTTAATTTTAGCAGAGAATGTTGATTGGCAATACGTTCCATTCGTTCTTCCTAATGGAGTCATTGACTTTGTCCAACTATCCACTCCCTTTAAATGGCCATGTGTTTGAGAGAAGGCTCTCCATTTCCACACCCAGGGGCAGGTGTCAGTTGGCTAAGCCAATTATGTTAGTCCCATTCCTTTTGCTATGCATTTGTTTAAGGCATAACCATAAGCAACATTCTGGGCAATGAAATATGAAGTGAGGTTTCTAGGAAGCTTCCAGGAAAGCTGTTCTTGCTCTCAAAAAGAAATACAATTAGGAGACATCTTAAAACCTCAAAGGAAGCTAACCTGTAGATGCTCACATAAAAGAAATGTTGAAATAACATTGGCTCTTGGATGACGTTGTTGAGGAAATGAATGACTCCAGAAGGGACCCCACCTCTAGATTTCTAGTTGTATGAGAAAATTGCTTTCCTTATTTCAAGTTGCAGTGCAGTTCTATGTCACTTGCAGTGAATGCACATCCTATATGCTATGACCCCTGGGCTAGGCAGTCAGGATAAGAAATGAACAGGACATATGTCCTCTGTTCATGTGATGTTTATATTCTTCTGGGATAGAAGTTGATATTTTTCCCCGTTTATTCAACTTCTTCTTCTCCATGAAGTTAGTCAATGTACCTAAGGGGAGTGGATCAAGAAAAGCATGAGGGCAGCCCCGCATGTTGCACTCAAAGTGGTCCCTCCTTAATCCAACGCTATGATCCTGCCAAAAGAATCAGGAGTCCTTGGAGAAAATACCTCTTCTTTTCTGGAAACAGAATTTAAAGTGCATGGCCCTTCACTGCTGGGTCAGGCCTGCCATCTTCACCAACAAAGGAAAACACTTCTCTATTCCCACTTTTAAAATCCCAATTATGGGCACGATGAGGATCTGTGGAACCCCACCAGCACCAACAAAATAAAGCACTTAGCTCGTGCAATCTTGTCTCTTTATTTTCAATATCACTTACAATGTAAGCTTTTTACAAAATCAAATCCTTTCTCACCAATGATATGATTTTCCCTGAAAAGGCTTTGAAGTATCCCGCCGTTATCACTTCTGTACACAAACATTAGCAGAAGCCCTGCTAGGCAGGAGGACAAAAATAATTGTTCAGGCTTCATTTTAATTTAACCTTTTGCAAATTCCTACTTTAAAAAAGTTCCCCTTGACTTACTGGCATCATATTGAGATAATTTATGAGGCAGTCCATTCTTGTTAAGACAGCGAATCTCCATGAATCTTTTCCGCCATGAAAGATTGTCCCGGACCCTTCACCCCTTTTTAATTTAGGCATCTTGCTCTCTTTCTTTACCATTTGCATGGGTACCTTTGTCACCTTAACACTCTTGTCTAATGGTTTCTGTACAATTAAGGCATTATGGAGGTGAACGTTAATATGTCTCGGAAAATTTACGGAGGCCGTATATCTTGATGTTCACAAGGATGTGCCAGAAATTGGCTAGGAATGCAGGTGCTCTGCTATTTCAGCTGATATGAGGAACGGAGTTCATTATCTGTCGTATGGGTAGTGGGACTAAGCAGAGATGGTTGTCAAGAAGGTGTGAAAAGAGAAAGGGTAGCCAGCCTGGTGTAAATCAGGAGGGAAATACAGGTTTAAGCTATTTTAGCATCAGGTTTGGTAGAAGAGTGGTTGAAAATATGGGATCTGTATTCAAATAGTGTTGTTTTTAGATTCCCACTCAAACCTTTACTAGCCGTTTGATTTTGCACCATAACCTCTCTAATCTTCAGTTTCTTCATTTGTAAAATGGAGGTACATTTAGAACACAACCCTAACTCCTGTCTATGGCCTGCCAGGTTCTGCTTGGTCTGGTCCCTCCCTGGGTCTCAGCCCCATCCCACGCTGCTCACTGTGATTCCGCCATATTGGCTCCTTTCAGATGCTCCAGTCTAACAGCTCCTTCCTGCCTGAGGGCCTTTGGCTATGCTATTGCTGCCTCTTCCATAAATACTTTTCCCCCAGATGCTCACCAGGAAGGCTGCTTCTCTTCCTTCCTGGGCCAGGTTAAATTTTAGCTTCTCACAGTAGGTCCTGATCTTAGCTTAGGTTCCCCAAAGGCAGATCTGGGTAGTTTATCTGGGAGATGATCCCAGGAATCAAAGGAGTAGAGAAAGGAGGAGAGACCATTAAAGGTGATATAATCAGAAATTTACCACTATAGGCAAGTGGACTCGATTCTACTGGGGAGTCTCTGGGAGACTGTAGTACCTCCTCAGAGTTGTCCTAATAATGGGACAGGAAGCCAGGATGGTTATCCACCAATTCTTATTCTTCATTGGCTGAGGGTCACTTCTGGAGGTGTTAATTATCTGACACTTCCAGCCTCTCCTCCCCTGGGCTGAACATGATGCTGCATCAGAGAAAGCCATGCAACAGGGAACCACAGGGGCTAGAGGTAGGAAGCCCTTGGTGTGTGAGGGAACTGCCCACCGGGCTGCAGGTGGCATCGTGGGTGGGCCAAGGGAATATGGGTGGGGTTCTGACTGTCCCCTTCAGTCCCCCATTTTTCTCTATTCCTTCATCCTGTCTTCCATGGACAGGATATTTTTGTCCCCTTGAAATTCATATGTTGAAGCCTTTATCACTAAAGTGATATTTGGAAGTGGGGCCTTTGGGAGGTGATTAGGTTTTGATGAGATCATGAGGGTGGAGCCCTTATGATAGGATTAGTGTCTTTATAAGAAGAGGAAGAGACCAGCTCCCTCTCTTTCCACCATGTGACAATACAGCGAAAAGGTGGCCATCTGCCTGGTGAGAGGAAGAGAACTCTCACCAGAACCTGACCATCCCGGCACCCGGATCTTGGACTTCCAGCCTCCAGAACTGTGAGAAATATGTCTGTTGTTTAAGCCCCCCAGTCTGTGGTATTTTGTTATAGCAGCCCGAGCTAAGATGCTGTCCATTGCTTTAAATACACTTTTCGTAATTGGTAATCATAGCCTTGTTTGTATGTTTATTAAATTAATATGTTGTGGGGTCCAAGAGAACAGGGGCTATGTTTGCTTGTTCTTGAATGTTTCTTTAGTGATCAGAAAAAAGGGTGATATTCAAACCAGTATAGCAAGGGTGTTGATTATCCAGAAGTTTGCCTGCCCTGTGTCAGAGTAAATTTCTAGCAGTGGAATGGCTATGCCTAAGACATGAGGTGTTTAAAGTAGGTCAGGTCTTTGTTAGTAAAAATGTTGAGATCTTCATAACCAAACAGTACAGGTTCAAAGTATAGTAATGGGGGCAAATTAAATCCTGAGGATTTCAAATGTGAGTGTCTTGGTAATGACCACGAAAGATCTTTCTTTTTTTAAGCAGTATTAGCAAGACGATTTTGAATATTTAAAAATGCTTGTGTGTATATATGTGTGGTGTGTGTGTGTTTTGGGTTCCACTAAAAGCCCACTTAAAACCCACTTGAGTGCTTTTTCAATTGGTTTATAAGTATTCAGAACAGCAGGATAAAACTTCAACTTTTGGGAAGTGACTGCTCTCTCAAGCCAGGGTGTGTGACTAAAAGATCGAACGAGGAAAACTTCACTTTGACAAATGTTATACCTACATTGGGAATATGCAGACAAGTTGCTCTCTAAAAGGTTAACTAGAGACAATAATTACTTTCTCCAGAGATCACCTAAGTGACATGGTGCTGTCTTGATTTCATTGCTGTTTGATGATGCGCATTTCCTGCCACTTATAAATGAAACAAATGAGGTTGGATGGCAAAGATTATGAAAGGAATTAGCAGTAATGAGCCTGGTAACAAAAAACATTATAATAGAAAATTGAGTTGACCTTACTTTCATAATTATTCACCTTAATTGTTTTTTGTAGTGTAATTTGAATGAAATTAAATAATACTAATATTCCCTCTGCCACTGACTAGGAATTTCATCTAAAGATGAGTAACTTTCAAAACTAAAGATTTGGCTGCCATCTTTCTAGAGGGCACTGTTGATATTCCAGGAAGCTATAGGTCCTCAACATGATCACAGGCCACGTATGGCAAGACCATAATTTACTCCTCAAATAGCTTGGGTCATGTGACATACCTGTGGTATTGGAATCGGGACATCTGCTTCCAAACTTCATGGGATTCCCTGCTCTCCTGATCCTGATCCTCATGAACTTTTCCCAATTTGCCCGCCAGAATGTTGGTCTTGGTGAATCACCCATGGTCAACGCTTGTGTGTAGAGTAGCCAGACTTTTTCAGTTAATTGAGTGGAAATAATTTGAATCTGAAATTTAAAATTTTCTGAGGGCACTCCTCTAGGGTATTAGGGTATCCTACACGTAAAATTGGGATTTTGAAGTGGGTAAATATAACACTTTCTACTTTTTCATAATCTTAGACAATAGTAATACTAAGAAATTTTGAACATTTGCCATGTACCAGGCACTGAGTTGGGTCATTCACATGCATTATGTCACTTAGTCCTTTCTATAACCTTATGATGCAGGTACAATTGTCATCTCTGTTTTGCAGATAATGAAAATGAGATTTAAAAGGTTAAATAAGTTGCCAAGATCCAAGCAGGGCTGAGCCACAATTTGAACCCTTACATCTGACCCCTGAGCGCTTAGCCAGTAGGATAGAATCCGAGAAAGCCAAGTGGCAGAGATATTGGTTTTTGCATTCGATGGCTTGTGGCCCATCTCAGCTCTCTCACTAAATCTCTGCATGTAACTGACTGCTCTCAGCTTCAGTGTACACTTACAAAATCAGAATAACAGCTAATTTACTGAGTTGCAGTGAATTTTTAATAGAGAACATAGTGAAGTACCTTGAACATTGATGAACTATAGGGGTACTCAATCAATGGTCACTTTTCCCCATGACGTGTGGGCATTTTCCCCCTAAGTACTGGAAAGCATTTAGCGCAATGGCTGGCCCACTGAGACCAATCGTAGTACTCTTAGCTAATATTTATTGAGCGTCTACCGTATGCTGGCTCCACAATCCATGCTTTGCAGACGACATCTCTCTCATCCTCATAACTGTCTTATGCTGTAGATACTATATTTGTCCCCATTTTAGAGAGAGTGGCTAGGTGATTTCCACCTGGTAAGCAGTGGAGCTGGGACTTAGGCTCAGAGTCTGAGCTCTGAGTTAGTCTCATATAGTGTCAGCTTCTCTAGTTTATTGTAATGTTATTTTTAAACTCTATGCATCTCTGATTGGCTGGGCGTGTCTCCTTTTCAGCACACCTGAAGTGATCTCTCTCTCTCTTTTGAACTCCAGTGCCCTTTGCTGTCTGTCTAAATCAGCAGACAGTAAATCATACCCTCCAGTACATCGTGGCCTCCCCTGCTTTCCTGAAGTGTGTAAATCACTATTGCCTTTGTTCCTTCATGGAGTTGGTCACTCAGTAAACATCGTTGTGTGTCTATTATATTGCAGGCAATGTGGGATTTGCTAGGGGTACAAAGAAGAACAGAAGGGACATGGGGTCCATTAGAAGAGCCAGATTTCATGGGGACCAAAACCCCCATTTGTAGGGCCTTCTTTTGGAAAAAAACATTAAGTTACATACGCAAAAGTAAATTAAGGACCTCAGAAGGAGCCTGTACAAGCGATGGGTCTTGAAACTTAAAGTCATTAGCTTAGCGGTAAATGAACTATGGGTACCTGTGGTTATGGATTTTAGAATTCTGGATTCTGGTATCATTTAGATATAGCAGGGAGACCTTGAGGCCCTGATCACCAACAATAAATCAAACCAAAATAGAACAGAACAGAAATATGACGGCAGACATTGAGGAATTATGAAAACCCTTACTGCAGGTTTCCTTGAAGAGGCTAATCTAACAGCTGAATTTACTCAATGTGCCATACACACAGGTCCCTAAAAGGTTCTTTTCCCCAAAATGTCCCAATTAGTGAAAATGTTATTCTCTCTTACTCTCAGCCTCCCACTTCTCTATGCCTCTCCCCTCCTTGTCTAACGTTTTCCAAACCCCAGAAACTGTCCCTTACCACAGGCAGATCTTGTACAGGAGTAGGTTGTTTTCTACTGTGAGTGCTTCCATGGAAAGACCTAGAAGTCACCACACAGACACACACACTTCTGGAGAATTCAATTCTACACTTACCCTTATTTAAAATCTCATGCTTTTATGTATCATTTCCCAAACTAGAGCATAAGGTACTTGATGGCAGGGGCTAATTTATAATTTTGCAATTTGTAGCACAATTAAGACACCCCCACACACAAAATATTTGGAAATCGAGGTCGTAATTTTAAAATAAAAATTGTAACGAAGGACAATAGACAATTCTATTTTTAAAAAATTATTAGTAAGGCTCAAAATTCCGTACTTGGTTTAGTCATTAAGTTCAGGTGAAAACTCCAGAAATAATGGGAATGGGAGTTGCAGGGAAATAAGATTTAAAAGTAAATAGCAGATGAAGGAAGGTTGTATTAATGTTAATGTAAACAACTTGGAAAGTTGGACTAGAGTGGTGATTGTCAACTCCAGGGACATGTGGCCATGCCTGGAGACATTTTTTGTTGTCACAGCCAGGGGTGAGGGGGCGATACTGGCATTGGGGGATAGAGATCAGGGGTGCTGCTAAACATCCTGCAATGCACAGGACAGCCCCCCAACAGAGAGTTATCCAGCCCAAAATATCAATAGCGCTGAGATTTTTTGACCCTGAAACAGAAGACCCGGAGAAATAAGTCTTATACAGAGTAACTAATTAGCCAATTACCTAAATAACTAATCAGTTAACTAACCAACTAACTAATGCTGTGGACCTGTTTTGACTAAATTGACTCAGACACTTTTCTTCAATTAATAACTGATCAATTTGTGGATGGGAAAAGTCTGTTAATTTGGTTATTTTCTATTTATATAGAAAATATAAAATATAGAAAATATTTTATATTTTATTTTGGCTTCTTGGTTCAGTTAAAACGGCAATGGCAATGTGCATACCTGTGTGTGTGTGTGTGTGTACTTTCAAACTTTCAAACGGAGTAACTTTCAAACAGAGATATTACATGGCAAAGTAATAACTTTGTTTCTTGACCTGAAATTTCTTGGTGGTTATATATCAGGCACAGTGTTGGCCTCTAGACGGATAATCTGCTTTAATCCTCACTACAGCACCGTGAATGTGATGGTAGTGATGAGACCCTGTGACCTGTCCAAGGTTGCATGAGCCCCGGGAGGTGGCAGAGGCAGATCTCAGTCTAGGCCGTCTCAGCCCCAAGGCTCTGTCTCTTAGCTAGGATCTCTGAAACATCAGTCGCTCCACACCCTGTTCATGATTTTCGCTCTATCCTTGAGACACCTGCAGTATTATTTTCCTGATTTTTTTTTTTTTTTTTTTTGCTGAGAAAGATTTGCCCTGAGCTAACATCTGCTGCCAATCTTCCTCTCTCTCTCTTTTTTTTTCTTCCCCAAAGCCCCAGTATATAGTTGTAAATTCTAGTTGTAAGTCCTTCCAGTTCTTCCGTGTGAGCCGCCACCACAGCATGGCTACTGACAGACGAGTGGTGTGGTTCCATGCCCAGGAACTGAACCCAGGCTGCTGAAGTGGAGCACGCTGAACTTGAACCACTAGGCCATCAGGGCTGGTTCTTATTTTCCTGATTTTTAAAAATTTAAATAAATTGAACCTCAACCCTCACAGTGATATCCCGGAATCCTAGGTTCAATGCATTAGCATATGTTAGTTTTCTAATAAATTTTAAGAAAACATTGCTTTAAAACCACAATGTTAAACTCCTTCTTGCCGACATCAAAATGAATTTTTAATGATCAAGCACAATATAAGTGGAAATTATTGTAATAATTGATTAATTAATCCACGTGAGAGCCACAGAGCAACCACTAGAAGAGGTTTGAATGGCCAAAATAAGGTTAAATCAGCAAAATAAAGAGTGATGATAAAGAAAAAGATTAAAGAAACGCACTTTTAAGGGGTTCCTGTGATTAAATGCAATCAAAGGAGAGCCAATGTGTTAACTGGTTTCTGCCGAGCATAGTTACACAGTGTTCAATTTGATGAAGGACGCTGCAGTAACTTTCAAACGGAGAGATGGGAATTAGTGACATTCTTTCTCCAATTACTAATTTTACGGAGACGCAAACAGCTCAGCAAAGGGATGTGTTGTCTGTTCCAAGGCTTTCTGTGAACAAATACATTTGATAGTTCAGATGACACCCTGGGTGAAATAGGCCCTGATTTTCAATGTACCCTCGAATTCTTTTATTTTGTTGTCAATAGGTTTAATAATTGATTTTGGGGGGAAAAAACACAATAGGGTAAGAACAATACCAGGGTTATCTCGAGAGTTCTAGAGGAATGATTTGTGTCAAATCAGGTGAGTGTTTTGTTTTTTTCTTAATTTATATGTAGTGCTGTTCACAAGCTAAATTCTCATTGATTTAGCTTCTCTCTTCCTCCCTCCATTTAGCTGGGAATAACCCTTGTGGCAAATCTTCCATGAATAAAATTGTCAACCTCTCCTAGGAATGACTCAATCTGTGTATTTGTAGGCTTCAAATATGAGCGTGGCTGGCACAGTGGAAGGAACATAGCTGCCAGAAAAAAAAAAAAGCGATGAATTCCTGTACCTCTTCGTGATTGATACACTTTCTCAATCTTTCTTGGCCAAGATTTGTAAATAGTAACTGTTATGGCTAATTGAAGTTTTTCCTGTAATTCCTTGTATATGTTCAGCTTATATCGCACCCACAGAAAGAAGTGCTTTGGTGGAAAACATGTAGATGCAGACTAGTCTCATGTTTTACCATGCTCATCACTTTGATCCCCCCAATAGCCTTGCGAAGTAGGAAAGAAGTTTGTCTTGGACTCCCACAGTGGCTTCAAGACCTTCCTTATGGTACTCACTGCATTCTACTGAAATTTATTATTCATCATCTGCCTTCCCAGTGGCACTGTGGCCTTGTGCAAAGTGACCTTCCATAGGGCTTTAAATGTAGTAGGATTTTGATGAGCGTTCACTAAATAAATGAATTTCTCTCTCTGTGAACTCTTTGTCTAGGGCAATGGTTTTCATAAGGGGGCAATGTTGCCCCTTGGGGGACATCTGGCAACATCTAGAGACATGTTGGGTATCATGACTGGAGTGGGGGTGGGGTACTACTGGCATCTGGTGGGCAGAGGCCAAGGATGCTGCTAAACCTCCTACAGTGCACAAGACAGCCCCTCATAGCAAAGAATGATCCAGCCCCCAGTGTCAACAGTGCCCAAGTAGGGAAGCCCTGCTCTGGAGGTATCTCACACAATCCCAGAATGGGAGATGGATTTTCTGGGAAGCTGATAAAGCTGTAGGGCCTCTCAGTCACTTGCACCAGCCCTTCCAAGAACCTGAGAGACACCGTAGCAATATATTCACGTGGCCACATGTGTTTTTGTCCAATTTGCAAATGCAGGTGGCTATTGGCAGTTTTTGGATATGGCTGAAAGACAGACCTGGGAATTCGTTTAATTTGGGTTTCATGGAATATACACGTGTGATTCTAGGTCACTATGTGTGTAGTTAAGTTACTGCTCATTGTGCTGGTATAGGAATAGCTTCTAGAATATCCTTAATGCCCATTTTGCCATCTCCCCCAGCATGGTGATACAAAGGTATGGGCTAGAGGCTCTATAGGGATTGGAGTATGTCCCAGGCACCCAGCATTCCATGCCTATGGGCAGTGGAGGAGATGTAAGGCTTAAAATATATGGAACCAGAAGCTAGGCTGTGGAAAATCTTTCCAGTCATCAAATGTGTAAACTGAAGCACAGGATTAATTTCTCATTGATGCCGTGATGAAACAGAATTTCTTTCCTACCTGAAATATGCTCGATGGTACAGTGTATACAATTATAAAAGCACTGTACATTTTTATTATTTTTTAAAGTGATGTCAAATAAAATTTATCAGAATTCTTGAATTGTAGGGCATGAATCTGTAGCAGTAGTATAAAGGCAAATACCTCTGTATATGGAGTCACATGTTTTGTGTATCCCAGTTATCAATAATATGGAACCAATTTCAATTAACCATGTTAGAGAGAGTTCTAAATTATATTACTTCCTTATGGAAAATATAAAAAAATTATTGTTATATGAAAAGTTTATCAAATTGCATATAGCCTAAAATGTGGGAAAGATTTATTAGACAGGTGCATCAGGCAGTTAATTAATAAGAGCTATTATGTTACTTTTCTGGATCTTTGAAGCTTGTGGTATTTTCAGCTTCGTAAAATTTGTAATTTATTGTGGTTTCTTATTTTCATTCTAAATACATATTCACTTCTGCATCTAATTTTATATTCCTGTATTATTGTTCTTAATTAGGGTTTCCAAATTATATAAATATCAGGCTCTGCATAACTAGGATCCTCCTCTGCCTACAGCTCCGTTACTCCCTAAACCAGGATGACTCATGCACTAATTACTCTAGACTAGATCTTTCCTGTGAGCTCTTTTGAGTGCTAGACTCATATTTAATCACCGTATCATCAGCTCTGGGACACCTGGGATTTCAGAGTTATCTCCAAACCCAATATGTCCAGGGTTAACGTCATTACACAACTCCCCCACTCCCCATGCCTCCAACCAAGTGTACTTTCAGTGTCCTCTCTCAGTGAAGGGGTAGATACCCATTAGGAAACCTGGAAGTCCAGGGCTCATCCTTGATTCCTATCTCGCCCCCATCCCTTTCCCTAATTTAGTGTCCCGCCAACGTTATGTTTTAAATATCTCCTAAACCCGTTTAATTTTCCCATCGCTACCACTACCACCACTTCTCTAGTCCAAGCCACCATCATTACCTTTTTGGACTCTGTGAGCCTCCAGAGTTTCATTCTTGGCCCCCCTTGCAAACCACTCTCCAAAGAGAGTCCAGAGCAATCTTTTCAGAACAGAAATCTAATCATGCCTGCTCCCTGTGCAAAATCTCAAGGCTCCTCGGTGCCCTTGAGGTTGTGAAAAAACAATGAACAATGACTTTCTGAAGTGGCCTAAAAAAACCTCTCTCCAGCTTCATCTTTCATCTTCCACCGTGTTCTCCCTTCCTCCCTCCGTGCTTTCTCCTGGTGTTGGAGCTTTGCACATGCTCTACCTTTGTCACCTCCACCTGGTGCATTCCTGTTCATTCTTCAGGTCTCTGCACAAGCATCACTTCCTATGGGAATGCTTTCCTGACCTCCTGAGTTGTTCAAATCCCCCCATTATAGGCTCTCACTACAGAGGACTCATTTAGAGCAATTGTCACAGTTGTAATCTTACATTGACATTTGCTACTCTTTAATGAAGGTCTCTTTCCCCCCTAGATGGTAAGTCCACGAGGGCAGGGACTACGTCTGGTTTTGCTCATCACTGTATCTTTAGCACTTACGTAATATTAGCACATATTTGGTGGTCTATAAATATCTGCTGAATTAGTGAATTAATATACGGTATGAGGGATTTAGGTGGTCACAGAAGATAAGTTCCCAGACAGCTATGACAAAGACACTTCATTGCATGTGACAATTTTGATGGATTGGGTGGCTCTCAGAGCACAGTGTTGAGCAGGATCCTGAGGCTGCATTCAGGCTCAGCTGAATATGATCCCAGGCTTGATTAGAAGAGTTGCGGGTTGCTTGTGGATCTCAGGGCTTTTCCCTATGCAGATCAATCCTGAAGAGGAGATTCTCTCATATCTCATATTTCTCATATGAGACAAGGCCACAGTGTGGTCGTGACACTGAGGCTGCAATTTTTACTGGGAAGAGCAAGTGATGAAAAAAGGCATTTTCGGGGGGATGTGGTTTGTGCTTTCAGGGCTTACTCTTTTAGGACCATCCTTTTCTATTTTATTGACTTTCTTCCATTGCTTCTCTTGCCCAGGACACCACATGGCCATTTATACATGGATGAACTTGGGAACACCTACCATTTTAAAGGAGCTTCTTATCATTGGAAAAACTAGAAGACCACTGTAGAGTTCAAGAGAAAAGTGATGCAACATAGGCACCTGGAGTTAGAAAATGTAATGAGCTGAATGGTGGCCCCAAAGATGTCAGGTCCAAATTCCTGGAACCTGTAAATGTTACCTCATTTGTAAAAAGGATCTTTGGCAATGTTATTAAGTTAAAGATCTTGAGGTGAGGAGATAATCCTGGATCGTCTGCTTGTGGGCTACCACAAGTGTCCTTGTAAGAGAGATAGAGGGAATTTGACACACATGCGCGCACACACACACACACACACACACACACAGGAGAAGGCAGTGTGAAGATGGAGGCAGAGACTGAAGTTGTATGGCCACAAGTCATGGAATTGCTGGCAGTTACCAGAAGCTGGAAGAGGTAAGGGAATGGATTCTCACCTAGCCTCTGGAGGGAGTGTGGCCCTGCTGACACCTAGACTTCAGCCTTTTGGCCTCCAGAACTGTGAGAGAATAGATTGCTGTTGTCTTAAGCCATCAAGTTTGTGGCAATTTGTTAGAACCGGCATGGAAAGTAATACAGCAAGAATTACGATTTTTTCATTGCATTCATTTTTCTGTGGCTCTTCTCACACTTAGGGTGCTAAGAACTTAAAAGCCCAAATCAGGATTGGCTGTTGAGGAAAGGGGCCAGGGGAGAGTCTGTGGGCTTATTCCTTTGATAAGGTTTTGGGTGTAAAGTCTTGGCTAGTAATGAAGAATACATTTGCTTAGAGAATTCTGAGGCTAGGACACTCCTTAGAAACCCAATGCAATTTAGGGTAGTTGGATTCAAGGCTCTGGGTATCTTTAATTTTTCCAACAGCAATAAGACCTCATATGTATATACATACGTAAAGGTTATCAGTTATTGAACTACTCCAAGTCTTGGAATAATAGATGACAAATCAGACAGAATGGTCAATCCTCACTAGGTAGGTGATATTTGAGCAAAGAATCGAATAAGGTGGGAATGCAAACCCAGGAAAAAATGAGTTTCAGGCAGAGGGAACTATAGCCACAAAGGCCCTGAGTCTGGAACTACTTTGGCTTATTTAACGAATAGCAAGAAGGCCAAAAAATGTGGGAATCAGTGAAGATGTAATATTATTTGGTACACATAGGTTTATGATTATTGCATTTTCTTTGGAAAATACGTCTTCTATCATTACATTATATTCCTCTTTATTCTGTTATTACTTTAACCATAAATTCCACCTTGTCTGGTGTTAACGTTGACTTTCCTGGTTGGTATATCTTTGACCATCCCTTTATTTTCAATTTAATAAAAAATCACTTTGTTTAAATTGTATTTCTTGTAAATAATAGATATCTAGGATAAATTATGTCCCATCTCTCTCATTTGAGAAGGCAGAAAAATGTGAATTCTATTTAGAAATATTTCCATCAAAATCTCTAATATGAAAATGTCTTGGTACTAAAGAGACACTTCCATTATCTGAACATAATTTACATATACAAAATAACTCATTTCCTTATGAGTTTAAGTAATTGAGGTATTGCTGCACACATCATTCAACATCTTGAAATTTTAGCATCTCTCTTAATATACATGAGTTTTTAAAAATAAAGTCACAGCGCCATCAATCCATACAGAGTACAGTTAAAATTTATAGAATATAGGAAAAATTGTTAATTTACTCAACTGATAACAATATTGGTCCTCATTTCTGTCTGTAGTCACACTGTCAGTACAGCATGCATTCTGAGTTGATCCAACAGTGTGGATGGAGTTACCGTGATTCAGCAAGACTTGCTCAACTGCACTTATGACCAATACGATGCTCCTGGGAGGGGACCAGCTGTGGTGCAGGCCATAGCCTGTGACTCTGGGAAGGAAGCATCGAGTTTCAGCCCATGAGGGAATTGAACCCCTGACCTTGGCTTCATTAGCACCATGTTCTGGCCAACTGTGCTAATTGGTCACACATGGCAAAAAGTTTGGAGACATGGAACAGATGTCAGAGTGTAGGATTCTTGATTTTAATGTGTTTGTTTTGATCTGATGGAAACAAACGTAGACTTTGAAGTCGGATCGAGCTTGGTTTGAGTCTTAGCTCCCTCTCTCGATGGCTGGGTTACCTTGGTTTGCTCTCTGAACAATGCAGATAATGATGCTAACTTGGAAAAAAATTTTAAGTGTCAGTGGAAGTAAGATAACTTACATGGGAATACCTGGCATAAAGTGAAGCACATGGTCAATAAATATTCTTCTATGGACTGGTTTCAATCATTATAGGGTGAACTGATGATGCAGATAACCACAACACTTTTCCCCCTAGCTGGATCTTTCCCCTCCCTCTCCACCCTCTATCATCTTCAGTGATGCAACTAACACGTTTAGGGTTCCATTCAATTGCAAAGTGAAATATTAATGCAATAATGAATGCTTGAAAGAGCAGAGCCATGTTATTCAAGCATTCTTAGTCTGTTGAGCATGTTGGGTCGAGGTGACAAGGTGAATTCAGAACCTTCCCCCTCCCCATGTGTACTCAAGAGACAACAGTACAGGAGCCAAGAGAACAAGTTTTAGAAACTGACTGCGGGGCGTTAAATCCTTGCCTTCTAGCTGGGCAGCCTTGGAGCAAGCATTTACCTCTCAGAACCTTGGTTTCTCCTCTGTAAGGTGGGGATCATAATTATTGGTACCTCGAAAGGTTGTTGTGGGGATTAAATAGGATAATAGAAGAGAATAATTTAGCCTAACATATGGAAAGTGCTCAAAAGTGCTCAGTAGATTCATATTACCAACGTCAACACCGAAATGACAACTCAGTTTCTGCTGCCACCACCCGAGGGAAGGGGCACCTGTCTCATTCACAGACTACACACCTTATGATCAGGGCTGATGTGTAACTTCTCTGAGCTGCTCTTTTTTCAGGGAGACTTTCAGCCCCCATAAACTGACTTATTCAGAATGTAAAACAACTTTATGACAGCATGTGGACTATATACACTCAAGATATCAATTTTATTTGTCTCAAGAATGAGTATACCATGTTAGTCTCTTAAAAGGCTAATACTTGGGGTCTCAGCCCAACACCAGCCTTGGTCCTGTTGCAAGGATTTTATAACCCCTGGCTCTACCCTTTAATTCCACACCAAATTATTCTGTCTTATCCTGAATCAGTAGTGCTGACCTCTCATGGAATCCATAGAACCGTTTTCCTCTCCCTGTTTTTCATATCCAGTCTCTATTGACTCCTTCCAGGTGTTACTCATGTTGTGTATTCTCCAGGCTAAGCTATTTCTTTTTCCTGATAGAGTTTCCAGTTTACTCATTCTACTGCCAAGATTTGTTGTTTTGTCTGTGTCTTTCACATCCTATAGGTTTTACATTAATCACCTTCACCCATATACTTTATTGAGCCTAGTGTTTCTCCATCCTCGTTCGCACCATCATTTTGTCTCCTCACTCTGAGCCCTTCTTAATTTTGAGTACAAATTTCTTGGCCTCATTATCTTTTCATCAGCAATGGTAACATTTAAAATATTATGATTACTTTTGCCTCTGCCATAAAAAAATCTTGAAATATCCATATCATCAGTAGAGAGCACTGATTCTCAATCAGGGATGATTTTGCCCACCAAGGGACATTTGTAAATGTCTGGAGACATTTGCGGTTGTCGCAACTGTAGGGGTGCTTCTGGCCTCTAGCAGGTAGAGGCCAGGGATGGTGCCCAACATCCTTCAATGCACTGAACAACCCTAACAACAAAGAACGATCTGACCCAAAAGTCAATAGTGTAGAAGCTGAAAAACTCTGTTATAGATCATAAATTGTATTTATCTTAAAAAGCTAAAACAAAGTAAAGACAAAGCTGTCATGAGATAGTTATTAATAGAAAACAAACATTTATTGGTCATTTATTTTGTTGTAGGCACTGTGCCAATACCTTTCCCTGCTTTGATCCTCATAATTACCCAGTGAGGTAGGAACTATTATGATACCCATTGCAAATGATAAAACCGAGGGCCAGAGAGGTTAAGCGATGTAATTAAGGTCACATGACTGATTAAGGACCAAGCTGGGCTACAAATCCAGGCAGCCAATGGGAAGGGCTTCTTTATTTTGAACCATTGTGATGAGCGTTGGTGCATCTAGGAGAATATGTACCACATACTGCAGAGCAAGGATGCTTAATCTAGGGTCTCTGGGATGGTTTTCAGGAGGTCTGTGAATCCCCTGGAAATATGTGCAATATTTTCATGAACGTGCATTTTTTCTGGGGAGAGAAGCTATGGCTCAAATGATCAAATCCTCTCTAAGGGATTTGTGACAAGCAATACATGGGAAATCCATGAGCGTCTTGTTTTTGACTTTTCATGGAAAGGAGAGGGTTTGGGCCCTGGATAAGACTGCTTCCTGGAAAGGTCTGATTCTTTGCTAATGGAATCAAAAACTGACTCAGCCTATGAACCACCAGTGGTTGAACTTGAGCAGTAACATTGGACTTCTAAGGACTGTTAGACAAAGGACACAATGCAAATTTGTTGAAATCTTAAGGAATGGGGTGACCTCAGGTGATTTAATTATATGGTAGCAAATGTAATGGCTTCAGGTACTAACTGGTTTCACAATACTGGAGTATTTGACAGTTATGTCAGATATCTGTGTCACAAGACAGGATTTGCCTGGGCTTCACCGATATTGTCTTCTGTGATTCTCCTTGTCCCTGAATTCATGGCTCATCTGGTCCTGTAAGTACCCACATAGTTGCTTAGGTGTGTGAATACCTTCAGTCTGGTTACCTCCAGCTTTGCTGGCTTAGGAATCACATCGACACTTCCTTGCATTTTCTAATTGACTATTTCTAGTGTCTAGGACATTTTAAATGTCCATCTGATGTCTAGCAACTTGGACACACTTTTTCCCTTAGTTGTAATCATTTGTTGAATCTCTGTTTTCTTTATGGATGATCTTGTTGGCTGCAAATGATGATATTAATTGCTTCCTTTCTAATTCTTATTCCTCTTATTTGTTTTTCTTTTCTTAATCTATTGGCTGAGACCTTCAGAACAGTGTTGTCACAGCAACATTCATAGTAGTGATGGGGCGTCCTTGTTGTATTGCTAGCTTTGATAGCAATTCTTCTAAATTTGCAACATTAATAATGATGTTTGCTATAGGTCTTTACTCTGTTAAAGAATTTCCTTTTTCTTGCTATTTTGCTAAATTCCTTTTGTTTAAAAAACCATGAAGAATTATTGAATTATATCTATTTTGCATTTATTAAGGATATCAAATGACTTGTAAATTAGATTTCTAAGTTGCCTTTGCATTTCTCTGCTTTGATCCATGATGTTCTGGTTTCCCAGTTTAGCTCTCAGAGATCAATCGTATTTACAGGACTTTGAGGTGGGAGATGCTGTCCCCAGCCATGTGCATCCTACAGCTGCAGTCGACATGCTCTTGGAAATACACTAGCTGAAATGCAATAACTATTCAACATATTGCCAACATGACCTACTTAGACATAAGGTAGCAGAGAAAAAATGTTTATCATTTTCCATAAATACATATGTCTCCAGATGTACGTATTCACAGGGAGTCTGAACAAAATAGCATTACGAAATGTTCCATGAGGTCTCCAGGTTCATAAATCAACCAGCAGTGCGTCCTCTTCAGTAGTCTATCTTTAGTCCTTGAGTCTACCCACGACCAAAAAGGGAGCATGGAATCGTTTTCTTTTATAATAAAATTTATGTTTCCAATATCGAAGTACTGGCAGTCCTCACTTTGCATGGTTCTGCTATGCACAAACTTCAGTTACCATGTTTTAGTTAAATAACACAAGTCCCTCAACAACCTGATTCAATTTTGAGTTACCATGGTATATTAACTGTGAGTAATTGCATAAAGTACAAGCTTCATTGCTAGCTCTTCAGCCCACGAATCACTAGGTGAATTGACTACATGAATAGCAGATGTGTACCCCCAGCCTTGACCCATCACGTCCCTTCCTCAGTCTGTCAGTGACTAATGCTTGTGCATCTGTGTTCAGTTCACACACAGACAGCAAAGTGTGTGGTTGTGTTGCCTCTTGTCTCCCGGTGATAAACCCACATGACATTTCATAAAAATGAGCAAAGAGGGAATCGGCCAACAAAGATAAAAGTGCAGCAAAGAAATGAAAAGTGATGCTGGAAATGAAATTTGCACTGAATGTAAATGGAGTTATCAGAGAAATAGCTGACCATGGGGAAACTGACGCCACCACCGTTCAAGAGATGCTAGAAGTGCAGCCAGAGAAACTTAGTGGAGGCAAACTTATCAAGAAATGAGGAAAGTGGTCATGACAAGAAGGATGAAGATAGACCAGAGGAAATAACACTTGCAAAAAACTTCACATTTAGAAACTCTCAGAGATATTTCACAACACTGAAAGCACTAAGATCAAAATGTTGGAAGCTGGTGCAAACTTAGAATTAAGTAGGACAATTCACCAGGGCATGGAAAAGATGCTCTTTTTGCATTGTAAGTTATGCAATGAGAAGAAGACCCGAAGTATTCAAATTACTTGATAAGTTTCCACAAAGAAATAAACACTTTAATTCTCAATGTTTCTAATGATTAAAGTATCGAGTACTAAATAAATTTTAGTTTTACTATTTTTTCATTTCTCTATGCATTTATAAATGACAGTAAGACAGTTTTAATGTTTTGACAAACATTTTTAAAGGTCGTGGAATGAATGGAATTTTTACCACTGATTACTAATATCATTTTGCATGGTTTCAGTGTGCACAGTCATTTTTATAGTCCTACATTACTGTGCAAAGTGAGGACTGCCTGTACAATTTGCTCATTGAAGATGGTTTGGAAAATAGACCAAGAGAAAAAATTTACACGTAACCCCACCCCTCAAGGGGACTTGTTAGTCTATAAATGTATTTCTTTCCAATAGACATTGATTGGTATATATTTATTTGTTTTACATAATTGTGATTATGCTTCTTAAAGAGTTTTATTTCTGTTTTTTTTATACACTTTATTTTTAGAGTAGTTTTAGGTTCACAGCAAAATTGAACAGAAAGTGCAGAGATTTCCCATAAGCACCCCTGCCCCCACACACCCCTAGCCTCCCCTACTATCAACATCCCGCACCAGAGAGGTACATTTGCTACGATTGATGAACCTACATTGACACATCATTGTCACCCAAAGTCCATAGTTTGCTTCAGGGTTCACTCTTGGTGTACGTTCTATGTGTTTTGACAAATGTATAATGACATGTATCTACAGTTATAGTATCATACAAAATAGTTTCCCTGTCCTGAAAATCCTCAGTGCTCTGCCTCGTCATCACTCTCTTCCACCTAAGCCCTGGCCACCACTGATCTTTTTGTTGTCTCCGTAGTTTTACTATTTCCTATTTTTTTCCCCTTAGGGTTGATTTCAGAAGTACAGCCATTAGGTTGTATAGCCAATGTATCGAATCCGGCCCACAGACCAGTTTTGTTTGGCCAGCACACTTATTTAAGTATATTCTGTTTTTAATGGAGTCAATAGGACAGTTCACATACGAGTACGAATTTCCTATTTTTCTTGTAAAATCAGGAGATCTGTTAACACCAGGTTCATGTTCCCATGTATCAGCAGGAAGCTGGACCTGAGTGACTCTGTTCCTTTAGGGGGATGCCATTCATATGACCATGTGAACATTTGAGTTTGGTTTTTCCTAAATATGATTATCAGATAATTTTAAAAGAAGGATGAACCACAGTTTTATTTGCAATACCAAAGAAAATTTTAAAACCTGTAAACAACTCAGTTTAATAAATTAAAAAAGTTAAATAAGCTTTCATGTATCCACTCAATGAGTTATTATGCAGACTAAAATAATTGTTAATAAAGCCTATATCTTAACATGGAAAATTCATATTTAAACCAATCAGTATATTTCATAACACTTTGTGGTAGGCAGCTTCTGGAATGGCTTCCATGATCCCACCACCTGATGTTTACTCCTTTGTGTAATTCCTCCTCCTTGAGCGTGGGCTGGCCTGTGATTAATAAATAAAATATGGCAAAATGTTGGGATGTCACTTCCAAGATTAGGATCAAAGACTGAGTTCCATCTCTCTGCCTCTGTCTCTCTCTTGTTTGCTTCTTCTGATGAAGCTAGCTGCCTTGTTGTGAACCACCCTGTGGAGAGGCCCATGCGGCAAAGAACAGAGTGTGGCCTCTGCCAATGAAGAACTGAGGTCCTCAGTCCAACAGCCCCCAAGGAACTGAATCCTGCCCACACCACTGAGTGAGTTTGGAAGTAGATCCTGCCCTAGTTGAATCTTGAGATGCCTGGAGCCCTGGCCAACACCTTGACTGCAGCCTGTGAGAGACCCTGAGCTGGAGACCTGGTTAAGCCATGCTTGGATCCTTGACCCATTGAAACTTTGAGGTAATAAATACATGTTGTTTTAAGCTGCTAAGTTTTGAGATGTAATTTGTTACACAGCAATAGATAGCTAATATACCCTTGGTAATGACAGCTGCCAAGCCTTGGTGGTCTAGTGCTTAAGATTCGGCTCTCTCACCGCCATGGCTAGGGTTCCTTTCCCAGTCAGGGAACCACACCACCCATCTGTTGGTTGTCAGACTGCGGCCACTGTGTGTTGCTGTGATGCTGAAAGCTTTGCCACTGAGATTTCAAATACTAGCAGGGTCACTTATGGTGGACAGTTTTCAGTGGAGCTTCCAGACTAGATAGACTAGGAAGAAAGACCTGGGTACCCACTTCTGAAAAAACTGGCCATGAAAACCCTATGAATAGCAGCAGAGCATTGTCTGATACAGTGCCAGAAGGTGAGAGGATGGTGCAAAAGGACCAGGCAGGGTTCAGCTCTGCTGTACACAGGGTCGCTAGGAGTCAGAGTCCACAACTTGATGGCACTAACAACAACAACAAAACAACAGTGGGTTCAGGAATGTGCACATGAGCAATTTGAGCCAATAGTAGGCAGATCTTTGACTTTCTTCCACTGGATGGGGGAGGAGGGAGGGAGAGAGAGAGAGAAAAAGAGAGGGGAGAGAGAGAGAGTTCTGGAGCTGTTGTCATCTTGTGACTTTGCGGAGAGACCCTGTCTTAAAAGAGAGAGAAGACAAATCAGAAAGCAAAGCTGAGAGATGAAGGGACACCAGGTTCTGGGGACATCATTTGAGCCTCTTCATTCCACTGTGTCTGAAGCCGTCCTTCTACACTTAACTGATGTGAGCCAGTAGATTCCCTTTTTTCTTAAGCCAGTTTCTATTTTTTGCAACTCAAAGAATTTGACCTGATACAAATTGTAATTAGCTAATGACCAGAACCTCAGCTGTCCAAAGAAGAGCTTGTCACTCTAAAACAGATGCTCTATATTTTGTTTCAACTGACACAATTTGGAGCCTCTGTTTACAGCTTTACAGGAATGAGAAAAAGCTATTTGTAAGTTTGTGAGCACAGGTTAAAAAAGTAATCAGAAACTAAGTAAGTACAAAAACATCTTCAATCAAAAGAACATTTTGTAAGCTGAACTATTGTTCGTTTTTATGATGGTGCATGTATATCTTCATATATAAAACTTCACTATCATTAGGAAGCGTCACACAAAATAACAAATGCACCTTTTTCAATCTGGTTATAAATATGCGGAATAGGGTTTATTTCACTGAAGCATTATACGCTTCCAACTGATAATATATCAATAAAAGCTCTCACTCCAAGATGTCATTAAAGCCACATTTGTTCACTTCTATTTATTATGAGAAAAAAAACAAAATGAAAAAACGTAGATTTGAGTCATATTTCCTGTGAGTTCATCATTTGCTGGTGTATAACACTTGTGAATTTTATTCAATTCATTTAAAATGATTTCTAACATGCAGCCAGAAAGTTAAGGGAGGCAAAGAATTCAAAATGATCAGCAGGCACCTGAGATTTCTCAAGAGACAGATTTAGAATCACAACGAAGGTATGTTTTCCTTAAGAAACTGTATCTTAGAAAAATTACCTCTGATGAACCAGAATTTTTTCTAATAAATTCAGCTCATTTGTGTTTTGAAATCAGTAGACTCAAATGACCTTCTTAAGATAAGGTGTTTTGTTTTTTACTTTCTTAAGAATAGGTCAGATATAGGCCAAGATCTATGGTGCTCATTTCAGATGCCCTCAGAATTCATTCTCTCTTATTTATTTTGTAACTATGTGTGATTTCAAAGAAGTCAGCTGGGCTCAAGTGATGAGAACTGATGTAAATCTTCACCCAGAGTTTGAACAAAACCTTTCAGAGGTTGAGAATACCCAGATAAATTTCAGAAGAAGAGGAATTTAAAAAAAGAAAAGAAAACTCAATAATACCTGAAACAAAACAAGGTGAAAAAACTCTCATGCCTTCTTTAAAATTCCCCAGTTGTCCTTGGGTCTTGAAATGCTACAAAACCCATTTTCTTTGTAATGATTCTGCCCTTTTGAGGGTATCCTTCTAGGAATCAGATATCTTAGAAGGTAACCTGTTCACTTATAATTTTAGGAAAACCAAACAGAGGGTTACAGACCTGAGGACTAGTAGCAGGTCATATCAATGATTCAATCTGAATGAATCTGACCACCACCACCACCGCCACTGATAACATTCCCCATGAGCCAGACGCTCACATGAGCCTTTGTGAGAGACACTTGGAGCCAGCCTCTCAGACTCCTTTTCTCCCCCCTCTTCAGGGAAGTTGGAAAGCTGAATAGCATAATTCGCAGATTCCCTGCTGTCAGAGTTCTGGGTTAGATTTAGGCTCTATTCATCAGTTGCCCTCGTGGGAGATCTGGAAGGTGAGGGTGGGACAGAGATACCTTCTGTGACCGTGATGGATGACAAGCAAGCACTCACAGGGCAATTCCATGTTGGCCTGATGCCATGTTCCAGTGTCTGGTTGCCAGTCTGGTGGGGAAACAGCAGAAGTGGTAATAGTAACAAAAACAGTGCCATGACCTTCAAACCTCTTCCAACCCTTCCAACGATTTGATAGGCCACTTCTAAGTCCCTTTTATAAGGCTACAATTCTTCTACCCTCCTTGCCTCCATGTTCTTGCCCCGTAAATGTGCCAATAGAATGACCAACACATCCCGATTTGTCCAGGACTGTCCCAGTTTTATACTGAAAGTCCTGCATCCTGGGAAATCCTTCAGGCTCTGGGAAACCAGACTGATTGATCACACTAAGTTGCAGCTACTCTGCGGGGGGGCAGTCCCTCTACTCTAGCTTTTGCCTGTGGGTTGAACACGTACCTTGCTTTGGTCAAAGAAATACGGGAAAACATCATCCAAGAAGAAGCGCCTTTGCTCCTCTGCCTCTGCCAGGAAAATGCCTGGGCTATCCTGCTGGAGAATTCCACATTTAGCCCAGATGCACCAGCCAATGGCAAGACACAGAGTGAACCTAGCAGAGAAGTGTCCAGCCAAGCCAAGTCCAAACCATTCATCTGCAGACCATGATTTAAATAAATGATCATTGTTTTAAGCTTCTGTGTGCGTGTGTGTGTGTGTCTGTGTGTGTGTGTGGGGGGGGGTGTTTTAACATTATCATAATTCTAGATGACTGGTGTATAGCCCAATTAACTCATTTGATGCTTGAAATATCTGTAGTGATTTCTATTTCCTGCACTGAATCCTGACTGATACAGATCTTTACACACATTTGCTCCTGTAATTGTCACAACCGCCTGACCAGTAGGTGTGATTGCTGCTCCCACTTTACAGATGAGGTTCGTGGATGGTAAGTAAACCATCCAAGTCCATACAACTGGGAAATGTCAGAGCTGGAAAGCAAACCAGGTCTGCTGGACTACAAAACCCACATTCTTAACTGTCAGACCACACTGACAGACAAACTAGTCACATCTAGGAGAAAAGAAATACTAGCACATTTCTCCTGGCAAGAATCTAGAAGAAGACAGGTTTACAAGGTCTATGCTGGATGGGAGCTATAAACGAGGTGCAGGTTTCTTGCAGAGCATGTGAAGCTTTAAGGAGGCTCGCCTATTCCAGAGCTGAATTCTTTAAGGGTTGTGCAACGTCTTCATCTAATATGATTGGATTTGGCCCTATCGTCAGATTTACTCATTTCTTCCATGACAGCATATTAAAGGACAATCTCAAAGAAAGACTCACTCATCTTAACAAAGGGAACATGTCTCACTCAGGCCATTCTTTGATTTATAACCAATTCTTTTTTAACATGTGGACCCAACAAACAAGAGATCGCTGACTAGCTTGAACAATGAACTTGTTAGTTAACAGAATTAACAGTGTGTTGTTTCACTCCAATGACAGTAATAAAACAGGAGACGTGAAGCCGATATAGTCACAACTGAATCGTAATGGATGAGATATTTACAGCAAAGCTGTTAAAACATTGAATAAAATATGGGAAGAGCAAAAGCAGATGTGTTTTTATTCTTCTGAGTTGAAGCTTGTAAGGTAAAAAGATAGTTTGAGTAATAATCACAGGTTCTGATTCACAATGCATTAATAAATATTCATATGGTGCCAGCCGCTGAAACTTTCCAGATACTGAAATAAAGTGAGAAAGCCTGTTCTTGCCTTACACTTTGCTAAGTTTAGATTTCCAGACACACATGTCAATATCTCCATTAGGTTCTTGTAAAAGTTCTCTTTTATTTTCTACAGCGTTCCAAGTCTTGCTGGTGAAACACTCATCTTTCCTTTTTTTTCCAGTGTCACACTATTGCCCCCACTCAAACCAGAAGAAAGTTGAAAGAAATGATGGTCTATTAATAAAGAAGAGACCTATAATTTAAGTAGAAGATAGCGGTGGAAGGAAATGAGCATTTCTCGTTTGAATGAGGCATAGGTAAATGAGCTTTCTATCCCACTGGAAATCCACAATCCCAAATGAATTCGAACAGTGGGATGCTTGATTTTGCAAGATGAAGCAAAATGCGTTTATGTGCTTTTTTTTCTTCTCTGTTATTATCTTGTCTTTGTTTTCAAAGGGGCAGGGGAGTTTTTGAGAGCACAGCGGAAGGCCGCCTTACCCAGATCTGAAACAATTTGGGAAACATAATTGGGGGACATGAGTGTATTGGGAGGCTGTGTCCAGATTATGTTTCCCTGCATTTCAGAAAAACAGCTGTTGGGAGAGGGGAGGGAGAGGCTTGGCAGAGACATAGCTCAGATTTTATGAGGGGAGGAAGGAAGAAAGGGAGAAAAGAGAGCATTGCAGGGGCCTGGACACCTCTGACGGGGCGGCCTTGGCCCTCCCCGTGTGAACGCCGTGTTTGGATCCCGGAGGCTCCTTGACGGACGACCAGGAGCACCGCAGTTGGTAGCACTGCGGGGCTCGCTGAGGTTGCTATGACATCCTTTGTTCCCCACTTCCCTGCTTTTATTGGCGTGTGTCTATACCTTGGCTTGGATGTAGAACCGCGGGGCTTTTGTTGCGTTCTCCTTTTCCCTCTGTTTTATTAACGCCCGTGTCCTTTCGTCTCCTCGCACGTTACCACGTCTTCCCCCTAGATTTGCACAGAATCTTGCATTTGGGCTCCATTCCTTGCTTTCCCTCAGATTATCTCCGTTGGCTCCAAATGGGGTTTTCTTGTTTCTGACCCCGCCCCATATTATTCGTTTCCTTTCCGCTAATGCTATCCTCACAGACCTCCACGGCACTTTTCATTTTCTCGTTCTGCTGTGAATTCTCCGAAAATCTGAATGTGATGTTCTGGGCAGTTGTCCAGAGTTGTAGGAAGTCAGAGATCGGGATGGTGGCTTCCGAACGGGCGGGACCAGTCTGGGAGCAGAGGCCCAAAGTCTCTTCTTATCAAAGGCACCCCCTCGCCCCCCGGCCAAGAGAGGATCATTTCCTGAAGAGCTGTCTCTGTGCACAAATCCTGGAAAGAGCAGCCTCTCAGTGGTCCAGAGGCCCAGGCCACTTCCACGTTCGGGCTTCCTGGTGTGTTAGATACACGATGAAAATATACCAAAGGAGGGTTATGAAAATTGTGATATACTTTAAATATTTGCACTTAAATGACCACTCCTTGCACAAATCTAAGGCTATGTGATTGTGCTATCTGTAGGAAAATTAGCAGATTTATAAACAATATTCAGTATGCACTACTGATAGCCTTGTAAACAAGACTCCGGACAAAACCCACCCACATAAGGTGATATCTTAGAGAGCACATGGTATTTGAAAGCTGATATAAATTGGTTTATTGGCTAAATGCTGAAGGATTTGTTGGTTCCCTGGTCATACCCTATTCTCTCGTTGCTCTATGCACGATTAACAATGCATTTACTCTCAATGAGGGGAAAATGTGAGTTTTAGATGGCACGTTTTTTTTCCCCAGTAACTTTAGTGGAGGAATTATTACTGTGCAATCATCTTTTTTGGGAAACAATTTGGAATGTGCTTCTTGTCTCTTTTCCCTTCAGATTTTTTTTTCTTTGAAATAGGACAGCCTAAATGTTAGCTTTACTGGAGCTGTACATACTGTAACATTTAGCCCAGGTGAAAAATGACTGCTTGCCAATGACTTTTACATCTATATTAAGACTGTGCTGCTTATATAGCACCGTTAAATATAATCTGTTCAGATGCAGAGACTGTGGTAGATCCAGGCGTCAATGATATGCTTCTTGGAAAACACAAAGATTGTGAGAAGTGAGCTAGGTATGGCTACTTAGAAATTTGTGCAAATAAGAAAAATAGAGTTATTACTTCTTTAGGCATCAATCTGTACTTTATTCTGTGTTAGGATTCTTTATTCATTGGCTAATAAAATTTCAGCTATAAATAGGGGTTGGTTTTTTTCCTAGGTAATTGGTAAATGAATAGAGCCAGACTCTAATAAGTAAACAATGCATCTGATGAATTGAATAAATAAATGATTCAATATTGTTGGCATAAACTGGGCTATAATTTTGTCCCAGTTTAAATATTTAGCATACTATGCTCCCAGGGCCTCATTCTTAAGAGAAGCCTCTTTCTTTATGAATGAAATTTATTCACAGAAAACGAAGCATTTGGCTGAGTTGTGGCTTATTCCAGATTGCACAGCAAGTCTGAATTAAGGCTGTGTAACAGGTTCTAATCCCCTGGTCCGGCAATTGGAACAATCTCCTTCAGCTCTCTGGAGAATTAATTTCTCATTACAAATAAATGCGTTCTACACCATGGTCTAAGCATACCAAGGCTGAGCACATTTCCTAACAGATATTTCAAAGATATAGATGAGCTCTGATATCTCCCCAAAAGCAATGCAAGGGACGTTCACAGCAAGTAGAGGAAGGGTCCTTTTGGCAGGCAGAGGGGCTGCAGAAGTTCTGCTAGATCGGGTTTTCCTGGCCAGGCTTGTCTGTGTGGCTCTGGTTAACACGCACACATCTACCACTCAAAACTGGGCCCATGGCTCTGACAATGAACCTGACAACCTGGCCAATCAGATGCAAGTCTACCATGTTGCCAGGGTAACTAATACACAGTCACAAAACCAGAATGATCACAGTGGGGAAAAACATACAAAATGCAGTATTGTCGTGCTTAGAGAGAGAAAGACGAAAAAAGAAAAACAAAACCTAGGTTGACCATAGGTAGCAGGAACTAGTACCTATTTCTCCCTTGAGTATATGCCCCATTGATTTAGGACAATGTGCAAAATGCATGTCTACATGTGTGTGTATATCCACATTTCTAGAAAAGATATGCATCACTTCCAGAACATTATTCGTGAATTTAGTATGGGAGAACGATGGCAGATTATGGTTTGAGGTAGAAAGATCTGAAGGCTCAAGGAAACATTTAGCATCCGATATGATTTTTGAGCAACACCTTGTTCCACAGAACACTTCTGGACTCACTTAACTTGGTTGATGGTCCCTCCTTTCAGTGTGTAAATGATGCTGCCCACCAAGGTATTAAAAGTCATCCTAAGCTCTTAGCAGGGATGACTATCTCCAGGCTAGCTAGATGCCTGACTGATTTTGGAAAATGTGAGTCAGATCACGTCCTTCCTTGTTTACAGTCCCTCCCTCGGCTTCCAGTCGCAGACTGAGTGACAGGCAGTGTTCTCACCGTGGTGCGGCCAACAGGTCCTGCCTGAGCCAGCCCCTTCCTAACTCTGGCCTTCTTTCTGCTTCTCTCCCCTGCAGCCCAGCATCCCTGTTCTTCCTTTCCATCCCCTGAACGTGCCAAGCTTATTCCCACCGCATACCAAGCTTATTTCCACCGCATACCACAAAATGGGTGGCTAAAAACAACAGAAATCTATTCTCTTATGGTTTTGGAGGCTCATGACCTCATCTTAACTTGATGACATCTTCAAAGACCCTATTTCCAGATTCGGTCATATTCACAAGTATGGGGTTTACAAGTTTGCATTTATTTTGGGGGGACACAATTCAACCCATACACCACCTCATGATTTCTAACTCAAATACTCTCCTATTAGCTCTTTCCATGGCTGGCTCCTTCCCATCTCTCCGAGGTCAGCTCAGAAGCCACTTTCTCAGGAGCCTTCCCTGACTACCCACTCTGAACTACCCACCTACCCACCCTCCAACCCCCTGTCATCACTGGACTTTATTTCTGTCATACACCTGATCACCACTGCCTGAAGTGTAGTCCCCCTCCGTCTCTCCGTGGGAGTATAAACTCCTAGGAGAAGCTGCTGTGCG
The DNA here is from genome assembly GCF_020826845.1 of Diceros bicornis minor. Lineage (NCBI taxonomy): Eukaryota > Metazoa > Chordata > Mammalia > Perissodactyla > Rhinocerotidae > Diceros > Diceros bicornis. The sequence continues at coordinate 9,946,723 of NC_080758.1, read as the reverse complement.
TGTCTTGTTCACCACTCTCTTCCCAGACCCAGAGTATGGGTCTGTATCTGAAACAAAACAGGGGCTTAATAACTATTTGTTGAATAAAAAATCCCTATCAGGAAATATGGGAAGCTGCAAATGAGAAGGCTGAGGGCTGAGGTAGCCTACTTCCAATGGATGACAAGTATTCGACTGCTCATTGAACAAATATTTGTTGAACATCTACTATGTCCCAGGCTCTGTTTTAAGTCACAGCAGCAACTAAGATAGAGGAAAATGCTTGTCCTCACGGGACTTGCAGCTGAGCGAGAGAAGAATCCCCAGAAGACTGGTGGCTACCGTGTCTTGAATGCTTACTGTCTGCCAGGCAGAGTGCGGGGCACCTGCAATGTTAATCCCACCAAAAAACCACAGGAGGCAAGTACTGTTATCCATTTGACTTCTTCCTGGCAAGGAAACAATTTCAAAGCGGTTAAATCCATCGCCAAGTTCACGTAGCCGGTGCGCAGGAGAGCAGAGACTCCTCTCCAGCAGTGGGATTCCATCCTCACCCTCTTAACTGCTCCATTGCAGCTCTCGAAGAAAACACGTCTCATTTAATGCTGGCTGGAAGTCCGTGTGGTTGGTACCGTCATCAGCTCCCTGCTCCTGAGGAGGAAATGAAGAACAGAGAAGTCAAAGCACTTCCACTCAGTCACACAGCTCCCAGGGGGTGGGGCAGGAGGGAGACAGCTGTGATTTGGCTCCAGATGTCACAAGCCCCGCCTTTAACATCCTCTTCTCAAGCTTGTAGTTTTGTGGGCAGAAGAGGCAGAGGCGTCCTTTTTAACTAAGTTTGGATCCCAGGGCTCTCAAACTTGAAAGTGCGCAAGGATCGCCAGTCGTTCTGAAGCAGCAAGTCCGATGTCTCCACTGGCCTCTGGTGACCGTCAGGGCTCCTTCCTTTCTCGTTCATTTCTATGTTCACCATGTGGCAGGCATTGTACTACAGGATGGCTCCTGAGAGTCTGGGGGGCTCCATGGCCAGAATCACTCCCTCTGTGTAGCCCCTGAAATAGATACCTGTTGCTTTGCTTGGCTCAAGTCCAGTCCTCCTTCTTCTGGCAACAGCACCTCAAATTTCCTGGGGAAATTTGCCTCCCTCATCCCAATCCATGAGGTTTGGAGAGATATGACTTTTCCCCCTGGATCCAGGTGTGGCAACTGATCCAAGTGTGGCCAATGATAGAGATGCCAGGCACTTTAATGGGCTTTATTGGGAACAAGAAGCTATCTATTCACTAGGACCACAAAGTCCACAGGATGGAAGCCTGGTGATTTGTTACTATGAAGGGAGAGTCAGCCAGAGAGTGAAGCCAGTATTAAGGGAAACAGAGAGGAGAAATAAACAGAGAAAGAGTCCTGATGAAATCTTGGAATTGCTGAATCTAGCCCTGCCTGAAGGGTAGATTTATCACTGAAATGTCCATGGTATGTAAGAAAATAAAGACCCTTTTTGCTGAAATCAGATTAAATTAGCTTTATGACACTTGCTGCCAAAAGACTCCCAAATAGAACATCTCCTTCAAGCAAAATTTCCTTGTGCTCCAGAAAAATCTCCCTCAGGGGTTGGATTGGCTCCTGATGGTATTTCAAACTAAGGTGTGAATGACTAGAATGTTGACTCAGCCATTGGGATATTTTGGAGATTAAATCAATATTTGTAAACTGCTAGATGGTGACTGACTGACGATAGGTGCTTAAAATATATTCTGAGTCTTTATCTAAATTGTGTATTTTCCTTTTTTTTATGTACTGGAAAATATGTACTTGGCCAATTGCAAATACATTTCTAATTTGTGGAGTATAACAGAAGACATTTCACGTGAGCAAAAGTTCTTGCCTATTTGGTTAATTTAGCATGGATTTAAAATGCAAAATTCCCAAGAGTTTAACTTTTGGCATGACTTTCCTCCCTCTCCCATCTCCTCCCCTGCTACACTGACTCTTCCCATCCCCAATAGTAAAAGCACAAGGATCACTGCTTGGAATGCCTGCTTTTAAAGACGGCAAACTCCTCTCCATGACAAGGAAGGGTATGATTCACATGTGACGTGTTTTAAGATTGCACGGTGAAGTTACAAGGTCTGTATCTTCTTTCTTCATTTTTTTAAAATTACAAAACAAATACTGGTTCATTCTAGCAAGTGTGGAAATGCAGTGTACAAGAAATATTTTTTCTCTACTCCCCTCCCTCCACTTCTCATCTCTCTTAAAGTAACTAACATTAACAGCCTAATACATATCCCTCTATTCCTTTTCCTATGTTCTTAGAACCAGATATAAACACACGTATGTGTATGTATGGTACACATACACACACCTCTCTAGTTGCATAGCTTTGTACACTGTTGCTTTTGGATATATTTCCAAAGGGCCAAAGGGTACATATAACTTTAATTTAAATAAACATAGCAGATGACTTTCCAGAAAGTTTAAAGGACTTCACAGTCTATGCCCCAAATCACTGCCAGCCCAGGATGTTTTTGCACTTGGTACCGTCTGTCAGTTTAATGGTTAAAACATGGTTTTGTTGTTGTCATTGTTGTGGTTTTGGTGCTTTACCGTCATTTGGATTTCTTCTCCTGTAATTGACCATTTAGCTAATGGATTGTTGGACTTGTTCTTATTTATTTGTGGGAACTCTTTGCATTTTAAGGATTAACCATCAGTCAGTCATATGTGTTGCAAGTATTCCTTTTTGTCTTTTATTTTTCTCCCTACCCTATTTATGGTATCTTTTGCTAAGCAACATGTTTACAGTTTTATATGATTTAAGTTCTTGTTAAAAATGGGGTTAGTACTTCACATTCCTGTGAATTAGGAAAGAGAGAACTGGATGAAGGTTTTTGATGACTGCTAGATCTACAATGAGACTACTTTTGTTCAGGCCATCAGTGTTCAAGTGTCTCACAGAAAGTTCTAGAAAAAAGTCTTTATAATTAGAGAGAAACAGCTACAAATTCAAGACACCCAGTCCATCCCAATGAGATCTGACAATCAAGTTTTATTTTTGCACTTTCTTCATTAGCTGTTGGAAATATTCAAACCAACCCTCCTACTGGGAACAGGAAGATACAACCTTGACATGACTTATGACCACTGTGTTTTCTCCTTAATCACCAGAGTCAAATTGTCTTTAAAGGGAAAATTCATGAAACCTATCCTCTTTTCCCCAAATTAAAATCTCTCTCTTAGGAGTTCCACTCCTCTCCCCTCTGCCATATTTTATCTTCCAAAAACACAGCATTATTTACTCTGTTCAAGAGGTGCCGTGGGATACACACGGTGGGCAGAGGTTTGAAGATGGAAGGGAAAGAATGATATATACGGCTACAGTGGTGCGTCCAAAGAGTTCCTGCCAGCAGGTTTATGATTCCTGTCCAAACAATCTCATCCTCTAGAAAGAAAATATGAACATCATTTTGAATCCAAAGCTCAGAATAAGGCCTTTTTTTTTCTCCACTGCCACCCTGCCACCCGGTTGCTTCAGTGTCAGGCATTGAATCCTGTGATAGCTAATATGTTCGAGATATTTTGCTGAGAAATTCTTCTTCTCTTTTCTCTTTACAGGACTGAGCACCTTCCCCATGTGACTCTTTAGGAACACCACTAAGAGTTGACTATGTGGCCCCATTTCATTTGCTTTTCCTCCCTTTTAGGGGTTCTTTAGGAAGTGTCCCTAGTAACAGTGAGGACGAAGATGGCAGCTGATAGTTATCGAGTGTTGACTGCTTATGGTCACTCCACCACCCACGTACTCTGCCACGTAGGTTCTTTACAGAAGTTATTTTCTGTGATTTTCACAACAATCTTGTGAGGTAGGTAGTCGTATAATCTCCCATTTTACAGATCAGGAGACTGAGGCTCAGAGAGAGGTTGGAATAATTTGGCTAAACACACAGAGCTAGTGAGAAGCAGACCAGGGATTTGAACCCGAGAGGTCTGGCAACTGCAACATACATCGTACTTAAGTACTGCTCACACTGCGTCCTAAGTACTCAGGATGGGATTTCTTAACGTGAGGTGCAGACCTGGGTGACAGAAGTCCGAGCCCCCTCTGAAATTTTATGCAGAATGTTGGGAGAGGTTTGATTTATTTGGTTCATTTCCCAGTGGCTAGCAACTTAATCGTGTACCCCAATTTTAAAATATTTTGAGCATGCACCCCAATATTTGTATATTTATTTACAAATTATGTATTTGCACTAAAGATCTGATATCTTATGTCCACTGTAAAGCATAAGTAAAAAGTTAGAATTTTAAATAGATAAGATAAAACTGAAATAAATGACTGATCTAATTATTTTATTCATTATGGTACAGAAACCTCTTTTCACTCACTAAACAAAATTAGTATTAAACATGAACTGCATGCTTAGTTTTAGATGTTTCATGACTTTGGATGGCTTTATACTATTATTTAAAAATATATCAAGACCTAACAGGTACTTGGGATGAGGTCCATTGTTCCAGTTACCTAGTGCTGTGTACCCAGTTAACTCCACATTTAGTGGTTTAAACCAACAATTTTATTTTGCTCACAGTTCTGGGTCAGGAAATAGAAGTGGGCTCAGCTGGGTGGTTCTCACTTGGAGACCCTCATGTGGTGCAGTTCAGTGTCGGCTGAGGCCGCAGTCGTGTGAAGACCCGGTGGGCTGGACACCCAAGGGGTCCCATTCACGTGGTCGGAGCCCTGGGACTCAGCTGGGGCTGTTGACCAGAGCACATTCATGTGGCCTGTCCACCATGGTGGTCTCAGCCTAGCTGGACTTCTTACCTGGCAGCCTGCTTCCTTCAGAGCAAGCATCCCAAGAGAACCTGATGGGAAAGCTGCATGTCTTTTCTGACTTAGCCTCAGAACTCACACGGCGTTCCTTCCTCCATAAACTGTTAGTCAAAGCAGTTACAAGCCTGCCCAGATTCAAGACGTCGGGAATTAGACCATGCCTCTTAATGAGCGAATAACGAGATCGCATTATAAGCCAGCACGTGGGATGGGAGAGATTGTTGGGGATATCCTTGGAAAAGATAATCTGCCCCATTATCATGACAGATTCAGTCACTTATTAATAGACATTTATGGAATACCTACTATGTGTCAGGCTAAGGATATGGGGAAGCAGTGTTGAAAAAACTAATGCCCCTGTCCTCTGCAGCGTATATTCTAGTATAGAAAATATTGGACCATGGATCTAAATGTAAATCTATATCTTAAATAGTCTTCTTGATAATGTTATGGGCTTTTTCTGTTTGATTTCTTGACAGATCTGAGTTGATTATCACTGTTTTTTACATCACAACGTAACTGACAAAAGCTGATACAAAGAATGGGAGAAAACTTGGCTCTGCCATTTTCTGACTGTATGCAGTTGCTTGCATTGTTGGTATTCCCTTCAATTTGATTTCTTTGCAAGGATTTTTAAGCCAGTAGTCCTTTGTTTTGAGAGCCGCTACAGTTAAGAGTAGATAATGCAATCGGGGACTCCACATTACTGGGCACATGTAAATTGCGAGAAGCCTCAATAAGCTGTAGGCTAGAGGGAATAAGAACTCCATTGTGCTCCACTCCCTGCCCCACTACCCTCCGGTTGTAGAATTCTCCTCTTCTCTCAGGATTCCTGCAACACCATCTGCAACCGACGAAGACCGAGTGAGACTTGTCGAGCTGATTATTAAAACATAGCAAAGCTTAATTTGTTTCTTAATTTTAGTATAAAACTAAGTATAAATAGAAGGTCTAATGTATTTTTTTCTGCCTATTTTCAACTTTGGAGGCCACTACTCTAGACAAAATCAGAAAACACTTTCCTGTCTCTCACCAGTTAAAGAGCGTGATGCTTCTAGAAAGGACACAGTCCCCAGTAACGACACAGGCCCCACACTTTGTCCTTTAGTGCCTTCCCTGGAGTAATAAAGCAAAAGGAGCTGAAATAAGTTGTATCTTATAGGAAGTTGCCTGACATGCAACATTGTTTAAATTAAGGTGAATGCAAAAGAGAAGCTTGTGATGACCTCAATAGATGGGGAGGTGGGGGAGGGGGGGCAGTGGATTTTTTTTTTTTTTCAGTTGCTCATCTGCTTTGGGTGGAGACTGTGCTTTGAGGAATCTTACAAACATTTTTGTCCCTATATTAGAATATCTCAGGCTCTCTTCTCTGGAAGCCTTTGTGCTCTGTTGTCTGTAAGCTGTCTTGCAATTGAAGCTGGAATGGGAGATGCTTTTGTTTCTTTCTTGCCAGGGGCCCCTTGCTTTTATTCCTGAGTCGATGCATCAGTGACCAGGCTTATTGCTCCCAGAATCCATCTTAAAACACACGAGTGATTTCTCAGCTGTGCTATGAACTCAGTCCGGGTTTATCTCAATTCTGGTTCAATAATTCAGATAGAAATAGCAATACAGATATTAACAGCAATGCTAAGATTAATTTGAATAACTAAGAGCTACTCAGTGCCTACTGCTTGCTCAGTACTGTGCTAGGTAGTTACGTGGATTGAATCCTTACTCACAGCAACCCTATGAGGGATATACTATCGTTTGTCCAACACCAGCAAAAGAAGCTTCTCTGAGGTTTAGAGAAATTAAACGACTTGAATAACAGAGGCTGAGCGCAGAGAAGACCCATGCAGTCCAACTCCAGGATTGCGAGGTTAATGACTTCTATGTATATATTCTTAGAAGGCCATGTGGGCCAGCTCCAGTTCTGTGATCATCCTAGGCTAATGCCAGGGATTGTAGGTAGAATTCTAGATGACCCTCAGTGATCTTTGTCCTTGTGTAACCTCCTTCTCTTAAATGTGGGAGGAACCTGTGAATATGATGAAATATCACTCTGATGGAAAAAAGGATTTTGCCATGTAAATTAAGATGTGTAATCTGGTGGCCTTAAAATAGGGACATTATCCTGGGTGGGCCTGACCTAATCAGGTGAGCCTTGAGAGTGATTGGATTCTTTCTGAAGAAAGAGATTCAAAGAATGAGAGAAATTTGACGTGAGGAAGAGTCTCTTGCTGGCTATGAAGATGGGAGAGGCCACCTGGCAAGGAGCATAGGCAGCCTCTATGAGCTGTGAGTGGCCTCTGTCAAGAGCCAGCAAGAAAATGAGGACTTCAGTCCCACAAACTTAGGGAATGGAATCACGTCAGCAATCTGAATGAGCTGGGAAACGGATCCTTCCCCAGAGCCTCCAGATATGAACACCGCTCAGCCGGTACCTGGATTTCAGCCTCGTAAGATCGAGAACAGAGAACTCAGCCATGCCACGCCTGGACTTCTGGCCTACGGAACTAAGAGCTGATAAATGGGTGGTGTGGTAAGCCACTAAACTGGTGGTCGTGTGTCACATAACGATAGAAAACTACTACCCCGTGTGTGCCTTTTCTACGCTGAGAGTCACTGAAGGGCCACAAAAGTGTTTCTTTCTTTTGTTTTTTAAAAATCATCTCCTTTGCATTGTGCTCTGTACATAGCAGGTGCTGCACACATGGGCTAGAGAGGCCGTGTGTCTGGTTAGGAACACAGGCTCTGGAGCCAGAATGCCTGCATTTAAACCTGGCACCGTATGTTACTGGCTGTGGGACTTGGACAAATTGCTTAACCACCATGTGTGAAATGAGAACGAAATAATCATACTAGCTCTTGAGGCTGGAGTGGGGGTGAAGTGGCATTCGCATGGTGCATAGTAAGAACTCAATAAAATTTCAGTTATTATTATTGTGTTTCATGAATTAGTAAGTGCATTTTAACCACTTTAGAGAGAAACCTGATAAAAAAATCCCCAACATATCTCTGCTTGCCTAAGATGAGTTTGTGGAATTCTTTGTAAACTTTTCTGGGCTACTTGTTATTAAATTATTGAGGCATCTACACTGCAGTATTGTCTTCTGGCACCATGGAGAATCGGGCCCCTACTCTAATTGGTCCCATTCCCTATGATTTTTATTTGAATTCCTTTGGGAGGAGAATTTGTACTCTCTAAATGAACCTTGCAAAAGTTCCCATCCACGTATTGGAATATCTTGGTGTCTGCTGTAAGAATTGTTTTCTTCTTCCCTGTTATTAGCTATTCCTTCTAACAACTGTCATTTCCGGTTTCCCCTTATGTACTGTGGGCTGAGAACCCTCAATTATCCACCAAGTGTGCCGGACATCTGTTTGCTCCACAGATCCACTCCCCACTCCTGACTTTTAGGGGCGGGATCGACTGGCTCCCCAGCTCCCCAGCTTTCAACTGGGCAAAGCTGGCAAGAAAGAAGGGAGAGAGTGGGACTAGGATGTTCATTTCCTGTGGGGTTCTCTTGGCTGGTTGTTTCCTCGATGGCCGCTGTTCCTCCCAGGATAGCCTTTTCCACACGGCTTTTCCTTGTTCCTGATTCCGGAACCTCCTCCTTCCCCTGTCGTATCAGGCCTGGGGATGGTCACAGCTCCTTTGTGACTAGTGCCTTTACCAAGCTGTCTGTGAATTATCCTAATTTGAGAGTGCCATGTGATTTCTGATAGGCCCTGGACTGATATACCGATACTGTTAGATTTTTACTACCAGTTAAATGAGAGTCCATAGATTCTAATTGTTGCAAAATGGTTGGGTTTGGCAACATCTATTTTGGCTGTTCCAAGGACCATTTCTCTTGCTTTTCCCTGAGTTTTGTGTTATATTCAAGACGATGGAAGTTGGCATAGAAGTGACTCCTGCATGAATGAGGTATTGCGGAATGTTTTGCTATCAGGGCATCCCACCCAGCTCCATCTTAATTTGAACCAAGCTCAGGTCTGAATCCACTGAAACAAGAGCTGGCGTGTTGAAGGAGCAAATGCCCAAATAAGACAATTTTGAAAAGTTGTTTGTACATGTCTCTAGCAAAAACAGAATTGTCCCTTGAATTCCTTTTTCTGTAGATTCTTTTGGGAACCTCTAGAAATGGAGAGTGCATTTGGCTCTGTATGGAACACTTCTACTTTGCATATTGACATGCATTTTAACAAGGAAAAGGTCAGAGATGGGGACAGCATGCTTGTTGCTGTAACAGGCGACATTTACCCGAGTCTTCTCGGTACGCTGCAGTTTAAAATAATTTAGCAAAATAATTGTCATGATTGATTTTTATTTTCCTTTTGGACTTGGAGTTCACCCTCGTGGCTCTGAGACTGGGTAACTTTCAGAAACTTAAATCTCCTTTTGATGAAATTCATTTCTGAAGTTCTGGGTGGATGACAAACTTCGATTGAAATCACAAACTCTCTTATGATCTGTTGGCGAAAGCTTGTGAACCCAATTGCTGTGGACATATTCTTTGACCAACAGGTGTCCATCAGGTGACATTAGAATGGCTGAAAATGAATGGCTGGGATTTTTTGAGCATAACTTTTTTGCTTGTAAATCAGACATCTGAGGACGTTGGTGGGCCTCCTGGGAGAAAGGTGGGCATTTAAACATTGTCATCACAATAGTAACAGCTGTGTAGCTTTACTTAATAATTCTTTGTGCAGCAACAGTATGATCACACTTTTGCAAAAAAGAAGAGAAAACAGTCCATATTTAGAATGGCTCTCTGCTTTCACTGATGAGAGAAGAGGAATGTGCTTAAAGAGCATGCATGGCACTTAGATCAAAAGAAAGGAAGAGATGCCCACAGAGGGCCATAAAAGTACCAGAAAAAATAAAATCCCGGTTCAACTGGAGAAACGTTTATTGATCACCTACTACGTGCCAGATGTTCTGTCTGAAGTTGCTTCTCATGGAATTAAACAAGATGGATGCCATGTTTTATGTCAATCTGTTTAGCATCTCCCAGAAAAGAAGGAACAGAAAATCATCTGTAGTAAGTATCTGCTATCTTTTCCATTCCAACAATCATTCCTTCTTCTGATTTTCCAGGGTATCATTTTTTTTCTCCATTCTCAGGCCATGAGTTGTAGAGAGGGCTGACCCCACTTCCACTCCAAGCTCCAGGGGTGGGCTTGTGATCAGGTTGACCCAATTAGCACAGCGATAGGTTCAGGGGGCCGTCTGACCCAAAGTATTACAATAATATTTCAGTCTTAGGCTTGGCAGAAACCAGAGGAAGATGAGTTCTTATCTGTTGTACTTGCACTTAATAGGGTTTCTAGGTAACCTAATTCTGCAAATTCTGGGGGCTACCACACAAAGAAAGCTTGCGTGAAAATGAAGCCAAACATAGTGGAAATCAGATTAGAGACTCACAGATAAACCTGTAAGGTGGCATTTGTATTCCTGGATCCAGCTATGCCTGAAGCTCCACTTACCCCCTGCTATGCCCAGGTATCTAAACCAATATATTCTCCTTTTTTACTTAAACCAATACAGTTGAATTTCTCTCATTTTCTCTTCAAAGACCAATATGTTTAGTTATTATTATGTCAGTTCATGTGTCAAATTGTGTCCCTCAAAAAGATATGTTGACATCCTTATACCTAGTACCTCAGAATATGACTGTATTTGAACATAAGGTCCTTGCATATGTAATTAGTTAAGATGAGGTCATACTAGAGTAGGGTGGGCTCTTAATCTAAAATGACTATTGTCCTTATAAGAAGAGGAGAAGGGACACCGGGGGAGAGGATCAGCATGTGAAGATGGCTATGCAGCCAAGGAATATCCTGCCGCAGCCAAGGAATGCCTGAGGGCACCGGAAGCTGGGAAAGATAAGGAAGAATCCTCTGCTGAGCTCTCAGAGAGAGCATGGCCTGGCTGACACCTTCATTTTCAACTGCTGGCCTCCACATCTGTGAGGCAATGCATTTCTGCTGTTTTGAGCCACCGCATTTGTGGTACTTTGTAACAGCAGCCCTAGGAAACTGATACACCAGTATAAAGTGAAATCCATGATGAGAGTACTGTGGGAATTTAGGCAAGAATGTGATTCACCCCACTGGGAAAATGAAAAAAAATGATTTTAGAAAAAGTTTTGAAAAGGCAAATAGCCCTTGCACTGGTTCTTAAAAGACACATAAAAATATAAACAGGCAAATAAGGAGAGAGGTTTGCTGTTGCAAAGAAGCTTGCGGATGTAGAGATGTGTCTGGTGATTTGCAAGGAGGTGATGTTGCTCCAGCGAGATGGACACGGAGGGCTCACGAGGTGGGAGGCAAGATGGGCACGCGCGGACCACATCACAGAGGGCCTTATGCTTCACACCACGGCGTCTAAATTCTAACCCGAGGGCGAGGGGCTCTGTCTCCTCCAGGATTTTCAACAGTGAGTTCTTGATAGGCATTTTAAACACATTTAGAATTCTTGGGTCCAAGAATTTTTGTCCCATATCCTCAGGACTATTGACATTTGGGGCTGGATAATTCTCTGTTGTGAGGACTGTCCTGTGCACCGTAGGATGTTGAGAAGCGTCCATGGCTTCTACCCACTAGTTGCCAGTAGCACCCCTATCCTGGTTTTGACAACCACAAATGCCTCCAGGCATTGTCAAATGGCCCTGGGGGCCAGAATTACCTCCAGTTAAGAACCTCTGCACCAGACTTTAAAGAGGAAAGATTCATTCTTCAGTCAACAAACATTGCAAGCCTACTTGCAATATTTGCACTTTAGGCAGTAGGAGTAAGAAGCAAGCATGAAAGACGAGGTTCCTGCCTCCAAGGAGTTTGGATTCCGGCAGGAATGGCTTCGTATTATATTTCTATGGCCTGTTGTTGTCTGCTTGGTCCCAGATGCTGTCCAAGTTTTGTGGGAAAGAAGAGCCAGCAGAGAGACCGTTCCGTCCATTAAGACACCTACATGCCAGTTGGGGAGTGTAGCATGGACTGCTGGGTACTCCACATATCTGTTCTCCCTTCTTCCTTAGTAACAAACCTTCATTTTGAGCTGGCACGTACCCCCTGGAATAAAACCTACTTTTCCTTGTCTCTCTTGCATTTCCTTGGAACGTATGGCTATGCGATTAAATCTAGCCAATGAAATGCAGGTGACAGTGCTGTGGGGACTTCTAGGAAGCTCCTCAAAGCAGGTGGAGGTGGCGATGCTTTCCACTTCTTCCTCTTCAGCTGTCTGGACTGTGGATTTGATGGCCAGAGCTCTAGCTGACCCCTTGGAGAATGTGGTGTGTAGTAGACAGAATAACGGCCCCCAAAGATGTCCATGTCCTGACTCCCAAAACCTATGAATGTGCTACCTTCCACAGCGAAAGGGACACAACAGATATGGTTAAGTTAAGGATATTGAGATGGAGAGATTATCCGGGTGGGCCAAATGTAATCGGAGGGGTTTTATAAGAGGGAGGCAAGTGGGTCAACATCTGAAAAGGGAGACATGATAGAAGCAGAGGTTGGAGTGATGTGCTTTGAAGATGGAGAAAGGGGCCACGAGCCAAGGAATGCAGGCAGCTCCTAGAAGCCGAAAAAGGCAAGGAATGGATTCTCCTCTAGAGCTTCAAGAAGGAATACAGTCTTGCTGCACCTTGATTTTAGCCCCATAAGACTAATTTTGGACTCTGACCTCCAGAACTGTCCAGTAATAAATTTGTGTTGCTTTAAGCCACTAAGTTTATGCTAATTTGTTACAACAGCCATGGGAAACTAACTAACTAACTAACTAAAGTGATCTGGAGAAGGGAACAGAAAGATAGGAACGTCGCTCTCCCCTGATGACACCATGGAGCTACCATACTGGCCCTGAATTTGCTACTTCTGGACTTACTTTATGCAAGAGAGAAATAAACTTCCATCTTAATTAAAACCCCTTGTTTTTGGTTTTGGCGTTATGTGCCACAGAAACACTGTTTGTGTTTTCTTAGATTCTATATTTGTCTAGTTGACGTCCATTTAGTACAGAGCCAAACTAATGGCCAAAGTTGTTTACATCTCCCCTGCGATCCAGAGTCCATACTCTGAACCACCTCCTTCCTCTAATTCTCACATAATCAAGCCAATATTTCCCCTGCCCTAAATCAACCTAGGGCCAGGCACCAGAAACCTAGGGGCAGCCTCTGTGCCCCAAAGCCCACAGAATTATTCCAACTAGCCAATCCTAAGCTGTCTACCCGGCCCTATCTTTTCTTTCCTGTGACAATCCCAATAAAGCCTGTGGCTGAGGCCTTCCTCTTGCTTCTTTCTGCCTCCTGACCCGCACTGGTTCTTCCTCTTGTGGCCCTGCATCGTGTGCCATGCTCCTCATTTCTAGGGGAACTATGAGTAACATTTAACTTTTCTTTCAATGGCCTCTCCATGTTGTCACTCAGTCACCTTTATAAATAAAGACCTGGGCACAAATCGGCCACCAGGCAAAATTCTAAGCAATAGAAGCACAATGCGCGCGCGCGCGCGGCGCGCCGCGCGCGCGCACACACACACACACACACACACACACACAACAAATAAATTAAACCATAATTTCAGAAAGTGATAATGGTTTGAAGAAAATAAGTAGGATGGTCTGATAGAGAGTGATGTGATAAAGAGTGATGAGATAAGAGTGGAGTTAAGGACCTTTTTGTGTAGGTAACCTTTGAGTTGAAAGCTGGAGATGAAGAGGAGCCGTTTTTGTGAAGAGTGGGGTCTGTTCAGGTATTTCAAGTAGGAAGAATAGCCAGGCAAAGGTGCAGAGGTGGGTGGGAGCTTTGTGAATTAGAAGTCCAGTGTGATGGGAGCATCAAGAGAAATGGAGAAGGATGAAGTCAGATGGGGCCAGATCCGGATAAGGAAGCTGCCCTTTCTTCTAGGTGCTGTGGGAAGACACTGTGGGGTTTAAGTGGATGTCATTGGCTCCAATGTGCATTTTAAAGAGATCTCTCTGGATATTGCTATCTTGAGCATGTGAAAAGCTGACCCACCATATGGCACAGTCCAATTCTGTCATGCCAACTTCCACTGGTCCCTCCTGGGGCCTTAAAAATTATATTATAGCTGACTACTAATGTTCCTGTGAATTATGATCCAGGACACCAGAGCTGGGTTGCCTTTGTTTTTTGTGGTTTCTACATCAGATACTGCTTTCTATGAGGCTGATAAATATAAGTACTTGGGAGTATTTTATGGATCAATGAAATATTAATGGACCTGGAGGTGCTTTAAGTTTATTTGTAAAGCTAGGTCATCCATAGGTCAAATACCATTATAGCAAATGCAATTGTAATGAATATCTTCAATAAATTTGGTTTTTAAGCCCCAACCTATGTCCTACTTATCTCAAACAATATGTGCTCTAGGCCTATAGTTCCTTACATGCAATTCTGAAATCCAAAAAACCAAAGTTAGTTTGTTTTAAATTTTTAAATAATTCATCTAATGGCAAAAATTGAATTAAACTGACATGAGTGTGTATATATATATATGTATTTCATTCATCCTGCTGAGTGGGAATATTCATATATTTCACTGCAGAAACATTGAGTTTGATTACAGGGATCTGCCCCAGTTCCCTTTGGGAATGTTACTTAATATTCTGTCTGCAGCGAATTACCTAAGATCCAAATAATACCTAAATTCTGAAATATATTGGGCCTAAAGGGTTTCAGATGGAGGATTATGGACCTCTACAACCACGTATGACCATTTTTTTCAGAATGCATAAAAAAAGCATTGGAATTGGAATTGATAATATTTGAAAGTCAGGGGAAACATTTAGGAGATTATGGATAGAGAAATCACACAAATACCAATAATTCTTACATTTGCCTGTCCCACTAATTTTATAAAACATTTATATCGCAAATGCCTATTTTGTTTGTGGATGGAGATGGGGAATTTCATCCTCCTGTAAGCTCTGTGAGATCAGGGACTAGGATGGTTGTTTTCACTGCCGTATCCCCAGTCTATAACCAAGCCTGATAAACAGTAAATGCTCAATAAACATTTGTAGAATGCGATTATTAAGTCAGTTGAGGAGCCTGGGGATCAGATTTTAGGGGACCTGCCCAAGTTTTGGGGTTGGTGGATGAACTTGGGTCTTCCAATCTCTACTCCAATATTTTTTTTCCCCTACACAGTCACTGCCTTGATAAAATGAAAAGAAATTGAAGCCCTTTCTGAGGTCATCAAGGGGACTACAACATGAAGGAGGAAGAGGAATGCAAGAGGTCTTTGTTTCAGTCAGACAAAGTTAACCCATCTGTGTAAATAGTCAAGGGCCTTGTTTCTAGATAAAAGAAGACTCTGATCGGGTTTAATCTGAGTGCATCATCGGCAGTGAGAGATTGTAATAGCAAAATATTCACTTTGAAAAATGAAACCTATTAAATTCAAGGCATTGTAATTTCCCATTGTGAGACTGTGGTACCAGCGATTAAATTCTATTGTGTGTCTACAGTCCTTATTACCAGCGATATTTTGTATTATTAACTGAGATTCTAAGAATATCAGCTCTCCAAAGCTAAAGTGCTGTTCTGCTCCTCATGTGAAACAATTTGCATACATCTAATGATTCATCCTTGATTTGTTTCTCTCCCTTATTCCCTGTATTCTATTTAGAAGCCAGTCCTGTAGCCTACACCTCCAAATAGACTGCATGTGTGTTCCCTTCTCTGCCCACGTGGCTCCCATCCGGACCACCGTGGCAGTGTCTGCACTGGTCTATGTGCTATCTGTTCTCCACAAGGCAGGCAAACTGCTCTCTTAAAAGATGGAAACTGTCTTAGGATGTGTTCCTCAGCAGCAGACCCTGAGATGAGGATTTGTGTGAAAGTGATTTGTTAAGGAGTGCTCCCAGGAAAGACCAAAAAACGAGTGAGGAAGTGAGGCTGGGAAGGGAAGGAGGCGGAGTAAGCCTGCAATCTCGGTGAGTCCTGCTGATGGTGACTTGGGCTTAGTGCACAGGAGAGTTTTGGAGTGTAGACCACACCTCAGACTGCCCTAATCAGGAGCAAGGGAGCTGGGGTATTGATACTCCTTGTACCCATCGGTCACTTGTAAGGGCTGCAGCCAGGGATCTTACATTTCCAGACAGCTCAGGCTCTGAGTATGCAGGATAAAGAGTATCCTCATGACAGCTCCAGGAAATAAGCATGATGGTTACTTTCATTCTACTGGCAAGAAAGCTGAGGCACAGTGTGGTTAAGTAAATTGCCCATGACCACACATTCAGGAGTGGTGGAGATAGAATGTGATCTTGGAGGTCTATCTTAGAGTCTGTCTTCTTACTCACGGCTTCAGATGATGCTATAGTATCTCACACACAAGAAGGGTAGGTAGCAGCAGAAGTGCCAGAGGAAGTCTACATATTTACTGGCTTATAATTTTCCAGAGTATCAAGGTCATGAAAGTCAAGGAATGATCAAAGGACTGTTCCAGACTATTCCAGATGGAAGAGGATAGAGGCATGAGAACTAAATGCAACAGTGATTCTGAACTTGATCCTTTTACTACAGAAGACATTGTTAGGACAGTTGGAGAGACTTGAATGGGACCTGAGGATTAGGTGGTAGTAATATATCATGTTAGTTTCCTGATTTTGATGATTGTTTGTGGTTATATAAGAGAAGACCTTTGTTTGTAGGATATACACACTAAAGTGTTTGGGGCATCAGGTCAGCAACTTACTTCTATAATTCAAAGGAGAAAAGGTTCCTTTTTCCATACTTGAACCTTTCCTGCAATTTTGATATGGCTTCAAAATAAGCAAAAAAAGTCCTTAAGAAACATTTATTGAATAAATATCTTAATTACGATTCTTAGATTTGAGTTTCAAAATAGATATTTAGTAAGAAGATAGTCTTAAAAGCCAGGCTTTTACAGGAAAGCTCTGTTTTTCTGGTATTTTCCAAACTGAGCTTTTATATCTCAGGAACCAAGACTTGGTGGGCAGACCACAAAGTGGAACTTAGAGTGGGAAAGGTGAGGTTATGAATTCAGAGAAATTTCTGATTACACAGGATGGGAAAAGCCCTGAGGGGCCAGAAGGAAGAGCCCAGAAATGTGGCCAGAAGAGAGGAGGGCAGGAAATTCTGGCAAGAGTGTTCTGGCTCTAGGTTTGAGGTTGCTTAGAACTTTGGGTCTAGAACATAACTCTTTAGTTTGAAGTTTAGGCAGAATGTTAGCCCTTCAGAGAAGTGCTGTGTTGGGCACAAGGGGGCCTCTGATGTGGCTTGGGGTAGGAGAACACCATTGGTTGGCCTGCGGAAGCTCACAGGGCCCCCAATACCCCAGCCTGGGGTAACAAACATGGCACAGTGGGGGCAACAATCAACCACTGTACCAAGGGGGATGTGGAGGTGTTGTATGAACATTTGTCTGGAAGAAGACTGGGTTCAGGAAAAGGAAGTTTAGGTGACTGGGACTTTATGCCCAGAGGCAACGGTGAGATCCATCGTCATTAACACCAGGTGCCAACACAGAGCCCAAAAGAGTAGGTGGGTTCAACTCCATCTTGGTGGACACCAGCCCAGAATGTCCATTGAGCAGAGAGGCCAACTACATGATTGTAGTTGCAATAAGGATGGAGGGTGATGCCTGAAGATCGTGAATAGAAGGAACTAATGTGAAAGGGGAGCTCATGGGACAGACATACCTTCTCAGATCTATGAAGACATAATCTTTCCCTGGTACCCAAATGCATCTTGGGAGGGGGGCGAGAACTCTGAGATGGGAGAGGAACTCTGACAGGTTGGAGAATTACCCAAAAGAAAATTTAATAAAAAGAATAGTGATGCCCTTAGTTGATGAATTAAGGGATTTATGCTATCAGTAGGAATGAAACTTGAGAACAAAAGGATTATATGTTAGAGAAAATGATTTATATACTCTGCTTTCTTTTCTCCCCACTTTTTTTACACACTGGAGTCATAGTTATAAATGTTAACTTCTTTATGGATATGATGAAGATGATGACAGTAATTAAGAGGTATGAGGTGAAGTCACGGGCATCTTCTGATAACATGTTCAGAGAAAGCTCTTCTAGAACTGAGACCTGGCTAAAGGGAAGAAACAGTGATGGAAAACGTTGGGAGAAAAGTGTGCCAGGAAGAAGAAATAGCCCAAGCAAAGGCCTTGAAATGTTATTAACCTTGGCATGTTTTAAGTCACGAAAGGAGGCCAATGGGGCTGGAGCTGAGAAAGTCAGGGGTGGAAAGATTAAGGATGAGGAATGAGAGGTAAGCAGGGACCAGACCGTGTAGGGCCTGGTAGGCCATGGTAAGGAGGTCTGGATTTTATATTAAGTGCAACGGGCACACAGGAAAGAGTTTTAAGGATGAGTACAATGTGATTTAATTTGTGTCTTAAAGTGATCGTTATGATCTGTTGGGTAGAAAATGGAAACCAGGAAAACAAGAAAGATGCTCTTGCAATAAATAACCAGAGATGGAGTGAAGTGAGTGAATTCAGGGTGTAATTTGGAGGTAAAACTGCCAGAACTTGCCAATGGATTGACTGTGGGAAAGAGGGAATCAGAGAGAGTAATGATAATTCCCAAGGTTT
This sequence comes from Diceros bicornis minor, assembly GCF_020826845.1. Taxonomy (NCBI): domain Eukaryota; kingdom Metazoa; phylum Chordata; class Mammalia; order Perissodactyla; family Rhinocerotidae; genus Diceros; species Diceros bicornis. The sequence continues at coordinate 9,928,326 of NC_080758.1, read as the reverse complement.
TGGCTTAAATAAGTCAGTCAGTGGTGGTGGGGGTGATGGACCCATTGACTAAAATGAGAAGCCTGGAGCAGAAAAGTATGAGGTGGGTTGGGTTGCTATTCCATTGTGATGCTTGGCTACTTATATCTCGTATATATATTGATTGATATCTCAATCAATACTAAAGAACATGGATCTGTCAAACCACAACCTCCTCTTCCGACATCAAGCATGATGACAAGGCATACAATATATCTAATATACAACCATTTCCAAGGCCATGTGTTTCCAATATAAGATTTTTATTTAGTTGGTAATTTATTAGTGGCACTGTTTACATTTGCACTTGGATGACTTGCTATAATTAAAATAACTCCTGAATTTGTCAACTGAACACTAAATTAAAGACCCACTAAAGGCTTTACATGATGGAATAAGTCTCCATATTCTGTTCTCTTCGATATGAACAATCATATAAATTTTTTCGACATATGTAATGTTTATCAGTCAAAAAAAGTACAACAGAAATATTCCATGTTTAAAGCAGAGCTGAAAAAAAAAGAATAAAAAAATTCCATATTGCATAAAAGAAAGAGTTAGATTGCCACCAAAGTGAAAGGAAATCAATGGGACGACTTTGGAGACCCATTTCAATCTGTTGTTGACATTGTTTTCTGGGAGTAATTTTCTCAAAATGTTAACAGTATTGAGTTTGCCTATTGATTCTATTATTTTTGACCTTGCATTAGTGCGGGCTAATCTTACACGCCATAAAATTTCCTTTCACAGCTAAAATTATTGTATGACTCTGGAGGAAAGCTCCAATCAGGCCAGGCACCCCCCTCAGGATTTTGATGAGCGTATAAGCAGCAATAATGAGTTATGTTGACTTCCAATACACTTTCGTGTTGTTTACATTTTATTAAATGATTTAAGCAGGGTCATCATATAAATGATCAACATATTGACTGAAACGCTCAAGCTTGGATGGATTGAAGGCCACAGCCAGCCAGATGGGTCAGCTTGAATTTGAGTCAATAGCATAAATATATACTTGCTACAGAATCGAAGCCAACTGCATAGTCATTATTCTGAAAACCCCACTAAATAAATAGCTACAAAGTATACTAGTGGAAGATGCCTTTTCTACTTCCCCTGTAATCCCCCCAGCTATGCTGTCTCCAAAAACAAATAATCCAAACTGAGTGAATTCAGCAGAATTGATGAGGGTAGAGTGAATGGGAAACCAAAAACTCTTTAATGGTTTTCCTGGGAAAAGAATAGATTTATTGTTGGCTCTTGTTGGGAAATTTGGCAGCTGTATTTTCAAAGGGCTTATGAAATACAGTCACAACATGCCATTTAGCGTCTCATCCGCTCCCCACCCTGCCCCTCCCACATATCTCCATAGGAGGTCAAACCACCTCACTGTGCACCTCACTCCCCACCCACCCTTGCCTTTGATCCTGTAGTTACTCACTCTGCATGCAAAGAAATTTCAGGATTTACTGGCACAATGCTAATGGGTTTGCCCACAAATACCTAGGAGAGTGTTGCTAGAGGAGTTAATTTGTCTCTTAATAATTTAATTATATGCTGCAGCTCTGCTGTATGAGAATAACAATGTTCCTTACTTTTCTGCTGTTGCTGGGGCTGTTGATTTTGGAGACTTTTGGAAAAGAGTGATATTTGTTCTCCTTTAGAGACAGGGGAATTGAGTCACTGGGGAAGAAAGGAGCATTTTCCCACAAAATCAACTTTCCCATTCGTCTACAATGGACTGAGGGAGGTCTGTCAGGGTAACAGTGAGGACCGTTGTAGGATGTGCTGTGACTTTTGTGCACATTGTCTTGATTGAGCCTGGGAAGTCATATTGGTCTTCATTTTCATATAAAGTCCAGTGAGGTTCCTGGCTTGCCCAACACAGAGATAGGAAGTAGATGAGCTAGGAGTCCAACTGAGATCTTTTGACTCTAAAACCCAAGAGACCAACTTTCTGTGGCTGAAAAGGCCTCGCTTTGTAGTGCAGGCTGGGTTCTTTGGAAGCAGACCCTGAGACAGAATTGGAGGTTCAAGATGTTTATTGGGATCAATGCCTATGGGAGAAAGGAGCAGGATTGGGCAGAGGTGGAAGTGGAACTGAAATGCAGGCCTAATAGAGCCCTGGCCAGCCCTCTGGGGGTCTCTGGGGCTGGTATTACCCATCACAGTCTCCTGTGTTGGGCAGAAATGGCCAGACCTTCGTGCCGCCCTCCCTCGCTCTGTCACTTCACCAGCTGCTCCGAGGGGAAGACCTGGGCTCAGGTGGCATTTTGCAGCTGTGGCAGTCCCTGGATTCAGGAAGAGACATCTGAGCAGCAAGGCCTTCCCTGAAGGGAGATCTGGGCTGTACATCACTGTGTCTACAATAAACTGTTTTCAGATATATCCATAAAAACACTAACCATTCAAGAGAGACACAGAAGAGAAAGCAGAAAGATTGTAGGGTCCTGGCCCAAGAGATCTGAGTTCGTATCCCAAATCCATCTCTTCCTGGCGAGGGCATTGTGGTAGGTTAGTTGAACCTTGAGATCAATCGAATCTGTAAAATGGGCCTACTGGCAGCATTTTATTGACTTAGGATATGAGGTTCAGGAATAATTTCTGTAAAATGTCTTTGGTCAGTGGATGCTACTGTTATGAATCTCTGTGGAAAGAGCCCGCGTTCTGGGTCACCCCTCCCAAACACCGACCTCACCACGTCTTCTCCTGGTTGTGAGCATCCTCTCTGCTCAGGGCTCCCGGAAGCACCATGAGAACCCCTGCACGCTGTGCTGGATTGTCCTCTAGGCCTTTCGGTGCAAGATCTCATTCTGGGGGCTGGGAATGAAAGAGGGGACCCCCCGACCTCGGACTCCTACGAATGGTTGTGCCGTTAATGTGCTAGTCCCTCCCTGGAACTCAAGGCGGAGTCCAGTTCCCAGAACGAGGGTTTTTCTCCTTTGCTGTGGGCTGAGAGGGAAGGCGAGCACCAAGGGGGCTGAGTGGAGCTCGAGGCGGGAGGGGACTGCACCCGTGCCTCGCACGCTCAGGATTCAGGCGAGGGCAGGAGATTCCCGAATGTTTACCGAGTGCTTTTTATGTGCTGGTCCCCGAGTCCTGCCTTTTGTGTGGCTGTCTCACTCAATCTTCATAACAACAATTTGAGAACGATATTATCCCTGGCCACTTTTTAGTGAGAAAACAGAGGCTTACAAAAGATGAGGGAACTTCTCCCGTCCCTACAGCCAGCAGGTGTTGGAGCTCAGAGGTGAACCAGGGCGGTTGCACACTAGGCTTCAAGTGTGAGGAAGGTGGGGCACAGGTCTCTTTCTTTGGCGAGAGAAAGTCTTGTTTCTTATTCATTCAATGACTCCTGGCTTTAATTTCATCTTCCTACAGATTAGATTCCTCCAAGGCTCTGCTGTACGGGCATGCATGTTTGACATACACATGAGAAATAAAGCGCATGATTGCAGAATCTTAGATGGAAAACTTCCCTGGAAATCTGCAACGATTTTTCCCTATTCGTTGGACTTTTTCCTGTGATATCCAACAGTTTTTATATGTTTTCTGTCTCCATGCCTGGTATCGAGTGGAATAATTATCAGCTTTATTCAGATGATGTTTATCAGTTATATTGTGCTTAAGTTTCACATCAGGTGATCACTGAGTATAGAATTCTAAAGTCAGAGGCTTCTGGCTAAAATCCAAGGTCTACTATTTCTGAGCTATGTGATGTGAACGTGATCAGTTTTTTAAGCTTTGCTTCTTAAACTTTCCATCTGTAAAATGGGCATAATGTTACTCATGGAATTGTTCAGTATAGTAATGAATTTAAATGCCTGGGACATAGTAAATGCCTCAACAAATTCTTATTACTAGTATTACGCAGTTTTCCATGAAGGACAAGAGAACAGATTTGAACTTGTGTTTTAATTACACAGCAGGATGGGTTTTTGTTATTATTTGTTTGATTTTTTTTTTCTTCGGGTCACGAGGAAAAGGCTTAAGGAACAGCAGTGATTACTAAAACACTATTTGTTTCAACTCCCGAAGGGTTATTTTCCAAAAGAAATAATCTTGGGTCTTTAAGAGGCAGGGGTGGGGAGAGCTGAAGACACTTGAACCTTCAAAGAGATTCAGGTGGACTCGATTTGTCAGCGGAAACAAAGGGACTTCCTTCCTCAGTGGAAAAGAGACACAAAGTGATAAACCAAGCACCCTCTTTGAAAATTTCCCATATATTTGTCCCTAGAGAAGTGCGCCTCGGGGAGATATACTGTTCGAAGCTTTTAGCCTCAAGCTTAATTTTTAAAAGTATGTATTTCCCTAGAAACAGAGTAGCTCCACTTAAAAGTCACAGGTGCCCCCAAGCGCTTCTCGGAAAATTACCTCAAGTTTCATTTAATACCAGTCTCAGACCTGGAGGCAAATTATTTATTTCATCACTCTGAGAACGGATTATCCTTCTTCCATTTCCCAAATCGGTCCCTGCCATCTTGTGCACGGGGACGCATGCCCCGACAGATGAGAAATGAGCAGGAGGAAAGCCTGAGCCCTACTAATATGGGAAAATATTTAAGTCAGGCACATCGCCTTCCTGGCAACCTGATCCATCCTACTCTTGTCGAGTGTGTTAGTTGGAATTCCCCCAGGAGCTGACTCTGAGACCATGATTGGAGTATAGTGGTTCGTGTGGAAGTGAAGCCAGGAAACACTAGTAGGGGAGTAAAAAAATGAGACAAAGATGGGGAATTGTGTTATTAAGGAAATTACCACTCTGGACAACTGGAACTTACTCCTGCTGAGGAACCCTGGTAGACAGAGTACGCTGAAGTATCCTTGCCAGGGGCGGGTGAGGGAGCTGGGGTATTTATACACCAGTTTCCATCAGTCATTGGTTGAGGGCTGCTCTCAAGGGTTATTGATTGTCTGGCACTTCGAGCCTGCCATGTTGTGGACAGGGTGGACATGGAGGTCAGAGAAAGCCCCCAGGAACAAAAGACATCAGGCCAATGTTCCTTGAAGTGGCAGGGGCTGAGCAGATATGGATGGGCACCAATGATAATGACTACAAGTGCAATCAATGGGTTGAGTCTTTGACTTTTAATTTGTTTTAAGTCTATTTAGGTCCTATGCTTGGTCCTGAGGTGACACAGATGGTTAAGATCAAGTTCTGCCCTTAGGATGCTCACAACTTAGTGAAGGATTCAAAGGTGACAGACAGGTAATGATTTCGAGCCAGTGAGATTGGTATTATATTTAACATATGTGTATCATTTGTGCCAGGCTGTACTCTGAGCACTTATCCAGATTTGTTTATTTGATCCCCACATGAATCCTACAAGATGGGTGCTTTTATTATCTATTTTAGAGACAAGGAAACAAATTTCAAGATTTTCAGCCAGTCTGTGGCAGAGTCAGAATTTGAACAGGATATAGGGTTCCAGAACACTGTCCTTATGTGCTACACTATATATATCAGAGTTTCTCAACTTTGTCAGTATTGACATTATGAGCTGGATGATTCTTTGATGTGGAGGATGTCCTGTGCATTGTAGGATGTTCTACCTTCTAGAAGCCAGTGGCACCCACCCTCCCACCTCTCTGTCCCCACACCCTGAGTCATGACAACCAGAAGTGTCTCTAGACATTGTCAAATGTCCACTGAGGTACAGATGGCCCCAGTTGAGAACCACTGCTGTCTGTTATAAAGCAATCAGTATTTCCTGGGGAAGTCTTCATAGAATGTAGATGAAAATTCCTTCCTTCTCTGTTGCTTAATCTTCTTTTCTACAAAATAAGAAGAGAAGTAGTATTTTGGAGCTGATCGCATCTGTAAATCAACAGCCAAATATCTTTCAGTGCAGAGAAATGGAAGTAGGATTCAAGTTGTTGAAAAGTAAGGATTTTTTTTGTGCATCTGAGCTGTGACCTAGGCTTTCTTCCCCATTGCGCTCTGTCACACACCCTTTGAACAGGCTGTTTCTATAGTCATATAGTCTAAACGTTGTCTTACGACTTGATTAACTGAGAAATTAGTGAAAAGACCAATCAATGAGAATGGACAGTGAGTTCATACGGAACTGTTTACTGTTTGCCATTTTCCTTGGGCTATTTTATTCATGATTTTTTAGAGTTCTGTTTTGAATCCCCCTCACGCAAGTAAATAAATCCCTTTTCTTTCTGTCACAAGCCTGGAGATTCCAAGCTTTATTTTCCAAGTCCTCCAAACCCAACTTTATCCATGTCACTTTTTAGAGCTGATCAAGTTCGAAAACTGATCCTTGAGATTTTTGGGTGTTCTGTGTGAGGACAATAGCCATAACTTTGGCATTAAATTGTCCTTATTTGTCTCCTTTCTTTCTTCTTGCAAAACACTCTTTAATTCGATCTTTTCCAAATTTGGCTTTATAGCTAATCTCTATGATCAGAGAAGCTTCATTTTAGTGTTGGAAGCCTGATGAATTAACTTTTTCAGTTGGTTATGAAAGTAAAATCCCAAGATGTTGAAACCTTCTTTACAACAAAGCATTTCCATGTGACTTTGGGTGACTTATTGAACAGTACTTTGTTAATCTACTTACAATTCTCTATCACCAATGATTATTATGGTCCCAGCCCCTGCTCATGAAATAAATAATCACCCTGATAACTTAAATTATGTTTGTGTGCTATTTGTTAGAGGTAAAATGCCACTGTGGTCCAGAGCATAGGCTCTTGGGTCAGATAGAACTGGATCTGAATCCAGGCTCCACCTCTACTAGCTTTGTGAGATCGAGCATGTGTGGCAGGCAGAGTAATGGCTCCTCCAAAGATGCCTAATTCCTGAAACCTGTAAATATGTTATCTTACCTGGCAAAAGGGACTTTGCAGATATGATTAAGTTAAGGATCTTGAGGTGGGGTATTATCCTGGATTATCAGGTGGGCCCCATGTCATCACAAGAAGGGGATCAGAGTCAGAGAGAGAGATTGGAAGATGCTATGCTGTTGGCTTTGAAGATGGAGGAAGGGGCCGCAAGCCAAAAAATGCAAGCAGATTGTAGAAGCTGGAAAGAGTAAGGAAATGGACTCTTCCCTCCAGCTTCCCAAAGGAATGCAGCCCTGCTGACACCTTGATTCTAGCTCAGCATGACCCATTTTGGACTTTTGACCTCCAGAACTGTAAGACAATGAATTTGTGTTGTTTTAAGCCACTAAGTTTGTATTAATTTGTTACAGCAATAATAGGAAACTAGTACAGCAAGTAACCTAATCTCTCTAACCCATTGTTTGGTCATGTACAAATAGAATAATAACAATATTTATCCCACTGGGCTATTGTGAAGTATAAATGAGAGATGTGCTTGGCACTGGGCCAGGAATGGAGTACATGCTTAAAGATACTGAATCAGTCATAGGTTTTTTATTTTGCCATATAGTAGCGTCTCCATCATTCTGGTACTATTAAGCTTCCAAAATACCCATCTGTGATAGTTAATTTAATGTGTCAACTTGGCTAGGCTTTGTTGCCCAGTCATTTGGTCAAATGCTAGTCTAGATGTTGCTCTGTATTCCTAGCATCTATGTTCATAACATGTACAATCAGTTGACTTTAAGTAAAGCAGATTACCCTCCATAATGTGGATGGTCCTCATCCAATCAGTTGAAGGCTTTAAAAGCAAAGACTGAGATTTCTAGGGGAAAAAGCCATCTGTCTCAAGACTGCAACATAGAAGCCCTGACTGAGTTTTCCTCCTGCTGGTATGCCCTGCAAATCCAGTCTCCTGACTGTAACATCAACTCTTACCTGAATTTCCTGCCAACCTGCCCTATAAATTTTGGAATTGCCAGCCCCTACAATCATGTGAGCAAATTTCTTAAAATAAGTCTCTCTTTATCTCACGCCTTCTGCTCCTCTGAAAAACCTTGACTAATACACCATCCAAACCAAATGCAGCACACTAAAAAAATTCACAGCTTGAAAAAGGAAGAGGTGGTACAGACAAGCACATAATATTAAACTTTTGCACTAGTATTCTAAGACTTTGCTTTTCCTCATTGACAAATGAGGGACCACACTTCAGTTGTTTCCTTTCCTTCGCCTTTAAACCAAAAGGTTGTAATTAATGATTGTGGTAATAATAGTATTGCTTACGACAAAATATCACAGCAATTGGGGTGGTTCTGTGAGATCCTTTGTAATGGAGTTTGACCTTGAACTTAAAGTAGACTCGATATTCAACAAGGTTGGTTGATATTGCCATAGCAGATTTTATATAGCTCCTTCCTAGCCCCTCTGATTGCCCCCTACCCTGTCCTGGCCACCTAAGCTCCTACCCTAGGACTCCCTGGTGGTCAGGCAGCTAAAGGGTTAATGCCTACACAGGGGAGCGTCTGTTCTGATTGGTTGCTGCTGGTGCTATATATGTTGTTGATTATTTTGGTATTGCTTCTGCCTAAAAGTAATAGCTAATGAACAAAATACAGTGAAGAATTGTCCAATTGTTCAAATTGTAAATGTCTATAAATGTGCAATTCCAACATATGTTATCAGTTTAAGAAAAAGTAGGTGAAAATCTTCATATTTCATCCCTTTCTTGGGGAAAATTTTAAATCCTCATTTTCAAGCTATTCTTCTCAGGATTAATGTACTGTGTCTCTTGTTTACTTTATTCTTTAACAGACAGGAGACAAGTGTGACTATTTTCAATTGGACAAATATTTAGATTTTTCTCCTCTGAAGATGTCTCACTTGCTGATTCACATATAATTCTTCTGTATAAATTATTTTGTTATTGGCCTTGGAAGAAGAGACAAACTCGCTCATACTGTTGGACTTTCTTCCCCTAATTTCACAGAGAAAATCATTTGCCAAACACAAGGATTTGATCAATAAACAACTTGCAATCCCTAGGAGACTTTTAAAGAGATTTGGATTGTCAAACACTGACTCAGAATCTGTTCTGGTAGTTGTTAAAAATTACATAAACAATTTTTTTAACCTCAATAAACCAAAGATTCGGTAGTAGGAGAAGATGATTTGGCTCTGTTATTGATTAGTTACTGTAGATGCTCTTCCAAAGAAAGTTAATCAACAAGGTGTTGACAGTATCAGCAATGTCTTATATCTCTCTTGAAAATTGTTGCTTGCAACTGGAGAGTTGTTCGACACCATTCCTTCCTGCCAGGAAACAATAGAGGTGAGCTTGTTTGCTCCAACTAAATTTCCTAGGAGCCTGTGGACCGTTCCTGTCCCTAAGCTAAGTGTCACAGTGCAGGTAGGCAGAACTGCTAAGCCAGGAAAGGGAAGGTATTCCCTAAAACACATTACAAACTAGGCTTCCTGATGGTACAGGCTATGCCCATCTTGTGAACCTGAATCCAGCACCTAGCACAGTACTAGGCCAGACTACTCTGTAAGTATAGAAGATTTCAATATCTGCCAAGGTTATGTTCTAGGAAAATATGCAGAGAGTTATTTGGTCTTTCCTATATGTTAAAATTACATTATAGGAAAATGCAATTTATAGTAAAGAAAAAATTAATCAGTGGGAATTGTTTAGTCTTTGATAGATCTTATGTACCTGAGGGTACATAAGAAGAAAACACAGCTTATGGAGAAAGAATTTATACACGAGAATTATTTTCAGAGGAATTTAATGGAAAATAAAAGAACACGGGCCACATTCCCAGATCACGAATACTGCTCTATGCATGTTAAATAATACTTAAGGTAAATTATATAAATCATAAGAAAATGCAAGATATTATATAACCACTCCTCCTTTAAAAGGTGAACTCTGGACTCCTGGATGTGGGGGATCTTGGGAGCCCTTAATCTCTAACGTCAAAGGCAGAAACCAGGCAAGGAGACCCCCAGCAGGAGGAAGGGAAGGTGGAGAGGGGAGAGTGGGAGGGAACCCACAGTCGGCTCTCTCAAGTCCATGTTGACATTTGAGAGACTAGATGCGGGACAGAGCAATTGCAGTCCCCCAGAGGCCTGAGTTTTTGCTGCCTCATCATTATTCTTCAAGTCAGTAGGGAAGAGATAAAGTGTGGACTGTGAATCTTGACTTTTCAAGACACCACTCTTTCACTCTCTTCTGGCCAAAGATGTCGCTTACCAAAAATGTGAACTATGGCGTCAAGTGAAACATATCCTTAAAAAGTTAGTTCTAAAAGTCCAAAATGATAAGCGAGCAGTATGTAACATGATCTCCAGTATCTATTGCATTCATTAACAAGGAAATGGTAGTTTTCCAAATCGTCCACACAACCCCACCTTCTTGAAGACTCCTCTTAATTTTCTTTCTGATGTGGTTTTTGAAAGTTGGTTCATTCTCTTACTCTTTTCTTTATTTTCTCCAACATTCCCTCTCTCCCTCGTTCCCCTCTGCCGTTCCTCAAGTTTTCAGTGTTGTGTTCATATTTTTGAGTATGCTAATTAATTAACTATTTAATCCTTCCATCCTTCCATGCCCTGAGAGTGAGGCCTTCTTAAACTCTGTGCTCTAGGCACCTCACTCTCCTCACCCTCGTCCAGGCCCTGGCTTATGTTGTACCAGCCACAGGAAGGAAGGGGAAGAGCCACTTAATAGAATAAGTAAAGACGACATGACTTCTTATAATGAAATGGAAAGATAAGTATTTTAACCTGTTAGGTCCCTATTTCCAGCGATAAAATATTAACATTTTCTATTAAAAAATTAAAAACAATTTAAATTTCCTCTCTGTGTGGGCAAGCACTGTCTAAACCTGAAAAAACAATGATTGAAATGACAAAGGATACAGCAACAATCTAAATGAAATTTCTACACTTTAAAAAGTGACATAAACCTTTTAGGATAAGGCATACTATAAACATGGATATATATGTGCAATGTATATGGCACAAAAGGTGTAAATATATTTATTATTGAAGAGTCCATGCAAGCCAATTTTTAAAAACTAAGACCTGTGGAGAAAAGTGGGCAAAAGACCAAATGCTCTATTCATGCAAAACAACGTACAGATGGCTAATAAACAGTTGAAAGTGTTTAACCCTAATAAGACAGAAATTCATATTAAAACAAGATATCTTTCTACTATTTATAAACAAATATAAATTTAAAAAAATATTCAGTACTGGAGAAGGTGCAGTGAATCTGCCCCAGGGGGACCGGATATGGACAACTTCTGTTTCTCTCCATCTCTTCAAGATGGAAATACTATTTGCTTTTCTCTCTCTCCTGATTCAGCCCCTATGGAGACTAGTTTACCAATCTTAATTTATAGGACCTTCATGTTAAAGTTTTCTTTTGAGTCTTTTTGCCCTTTCTTGCCACTGTGCCTTGGCTGAGACCACCAAGTCCTACCCTGACAATTCCCCCTCATCTTTGCTTCTCAAGAAGAGGAGGTTCCTGGTTCTTTATGCAAACTGGTCTACTTCCTCCTGAGTTCTGCCTACTAAGGGAGGAGGCTGCTCTAGAAGGTGACCAACTCATCCCAGTTTCCCTGAACTTTCCCAGTTTTAGCACTGAAAGTCCCTGAGAAAACTCCTCAGTCCCTGGAAAACTGGGACAACTGGTCACCCTACCGCCATGTGAAATTAAACAAAAAAATCCTGTTGCACCATTTCCCTAGTACGTTAGTTTCCTAGGGCTGCCGTAACAGAATATCATGAACTAGGTGGCTTAAAACAACAGAAAATAATTCTATCACAGATCTGGCGGCTGTAAGTGTGAAATCAAGGTGTTAGCAGGGCCATGCTCTCTCTCATGGCTCTAGGGGAGAATCTTCCCTTGCCTTTCCAGCTTCTGACGATGGCCAGCAATCCTTGGTGTTCCTTGACTTAGAGATGCATCAGTCCAGTCTTTGCCTCTTTCATCACCTGGCCATCTTCTCCCTGTGTATCTTCACGTGGTCTTCCTTCTGTGCTGTATCTGTGTCTCTGTTTAATAAGAACACCAGTCATATTGGATTAGAGCCCATTCTAATGACCTTATCTTAACTTGGTTAACTCTGCAAAGACCCTTTTTCCAACTAAGGTCACATCTGAGGTACTGAGGGTTAGGACTTCAACATATCTTTTTAGGGGGACACAATTTAACCCATAACCCTCAGTCTTTCATTCCTTGGTTCTTGTACAATAAACTCTTTAGTGTGAATCATAGAAGATTACAAGTGCAGAGTTGAGACATTTGTACTTCATCCAGTAGGCATCATTGAGTCATTGATGGCTTCTGAACAAAGGAGTGACATGCTGTAAGTGTCATTTAAATAACATTAATGTGGAAATAGTGTGCATGATGGATTTGCTCCTGATGGAAGCTGGTAATTATGACCACGAGAAATCCCCTGGGCCTAGTGCCCAGCTACATCACTGCCTCTTGCTGAGATCAGCCTTTTGTTCAGGAGACATCACGTACCTTCTCACATCAGAAAAGGCATGTGAGCCCAAGGCGGTGTGCGACATCCTCTCCAGTGATCAGAGTTAGAGTCTCATCAAGCTGCTGCTAAGGGATTTTGTTTGCCTAGCCTCTTGTGAAAGACTCCATCAAATAATAGGTAAGCATTCCATTTCTTACCTATTTCCTCATACTCAACCCATATGCTTAAGTCATTCCCAATGTCTGATTTCAAGTTTGGACATACTTTCTACTTGCTTTCTTGTTCTTTGAGACAAATTTACATTCTCTTCCTTAATCAGACTCCTTTGACTTTGATCTTGGCATCTTTCTTTGATTTCAAGATTAAAAGTCCTAGTCATGATCCAGTGGTGGTGGTGGAGGGTAGGGGTTAGCACCCACTTGCCATGGTCTTTGCCCTATGTATTACCATAGCTATTCTGCCCTGCCAGTATAACTCCGAGTTTCAGACTCTGTGAAGGAGCTTCATTCCTTGGCCCTCCTGAGAAAGATCAGTGAGGAAGCTCTTGGTGTAATGACAGTGGGGCGGTTAAAATATCCAATACCTAAGCCCATTCCTCACCCCTTTCTACTCCTTTCTTAGAGAATCTGCTCTGTTTATTACTTCAAAGACTTAGCCCTAGAAGCCTCCTCCTTGATCCCAGCTGGTTGGACAAGGAGGGGGCACCCAACCAAGATGGTAAGATCAGATAGTTTCTCTCCCCAAATTTACAATGATACAGAGACTACATTGGTCAACTGTGTGGAGCCCAAACTGGAGATTCTCATAGACTCAGGGTCTAAAGCTGTCGTTTTGGAACATTGTTGATGAACTACCTGCCAGGGTGTTGAACATAGGAGTCCACCTGCAGAGAATGAAGAATGAGACATCTATTCATCCATTTGACAAATACTAATTGAGAACAAACATTGATTGAGAACTGTCAGCCTCCAAGGTTCCAAGCTTCGGAGATGTGAGAGTGAAATGACCTCACCTCCTGGAATTTGCTTTATAGAGGTGGGAGAGAGATGATAAACAAATAACACCACCTGAAATTGTTATAGAGTTAAGAGCAATGAAGAAAGGGTAACAGAATAAGGAGATAGAGAATAATGAGGGGGTTTTTGCTATTTTAGACAGGATAGTCAAGGAAGGCCTCTCTGAAAAGGTCCTATTTGGACAGGGGCTTGAACGAAGTGAAGGAGTAAGCCACATGGACATCTGGGGAAAATGCTGTAGGCAGAGGAACAGGTGTGAGAGCCATGAAGTGTGAGGGAACTCAGAACGGCAAGAAGGCTTGTGTGGCTAGAGAAGAGAGAAAGGGAGCAAGTGGCGAGATAAGGTCAGAGACCAGATCAGAAAGGTCCTGGGATTATGGTAGGGACTTGAGAATTTATTCTAAACTTGATGGAAAATCATGGCATAACATGACCAGATTTATGTTTTAAAGGGATCACTCTTGCTGCTATGTGGAAGACAAATGATGGAAGGATGAATGAGAAAGAAGGAGAGGGAGAGAGAAGAAAGAAATTGACCACTTGAACATAAGTGGTCCTGGAAGTCTTCACTCTGTTTTCTTTGGTCTAAGAAAATCTTCTGCATACTTAAGACGTATTTCTTTACTTGGTCAAATTGAGTGGAGGTCAATTCCTTGCAATCAAATTTCCCCCTGATTAGGACAGAGCTCCTAAGAATCTGAAATGTGGTGGGAGTAAAACATAAGAAGAGGAAGGGATAGCTATAAAACATACCATGGTAATACATTTATAGGACTTAATCATGTATTATTTTTAACTGTAGGTGTTGAAAATATAATTCAATTTATGGAAACACCATTCTACAACAGTAGTGCTCAGTTGAGGATGATTCTGCCTTCCAGGGATCTTTTGGCAATGGCTGGAGACCTTTTTTGATTGGAGGGTTGGTGCTACTGGCATCTAGTGGGTAGAGGTCATGGACAGGACAGCCCCCATGACAGAGAATTACCCATCCCCAAATGTCAACAGTGCCGAGGTTGAGAAGCACTGCTCTAGAGAACTGTGGAAGCAAACATAAGTGCTCAGTCACAAGCATGATAATTTATCAGGAGGGCTTCTTGAATCTTTAAGATATCTCCTCTAAGTTGAAGGAAGGAGAAAAGGATAACGAAAATTATACTTACCAGTTCCGATGTATGATTCTGTAAAGTGAATCAGCTGATGAGTCCCCTCTTCTCTGGCCCATATACATGTCTTGAAGCAGCCATCTTCTCTGTAAGAGGATCAGTTTCCCAGATAGAGGAGGAGGACTTGACCAGCTGCGGATAATACGTTTTGAGAATGGACCTCTTGCAAATGCACCATTTTCTAGTTCTTACCCCCTATTCTTGCTATAGTTTTGCAGATAAGCATCATATATTGCCAAGTTACCATCAATGGTTTTTACCGAAGATGTGTGCAAATACAACGCAATCAGACTGATGCCCCATATTTATTGTTAATCTTCACAAATGAGTGGAAGAAAAACTCCTTCCAAGACTAACTAATGTAACAGTTTTCCCTTCCTGCCACATTGAAGCCTTAACGTTCTTGCAAATTCAATTCAGTAAATAAATGTTTGTTAAAATGAAATGCAAATCAATCCATTTTGATTCTTGATGAAGAAGGAGGAGAGAGGGAGACTGACTGGTGATTTCAGGCTAGGGTTCACCATATGACTCCTCCAGAGGAGAAAGGGGCAAGGGTGGCCAGGATGCCACCATTCCAGGCACAGTCCTTTGCTCTAGTGGTTCCAGAACCTCCATTTCATCTGTTCACTTGGGAGAAGATTGGCATTGTCTCAGCCCCTTTACAAATCCTCTTGGAAGGGAAGGGGGCTATCACTGGGCATATTTTGGAATGGTAAATTTAGCAAATCCTTTTTGCATGTTCTTATCATTGTTGTTTTCCCACTTATCTCTGAATGATAGTCATGTATTCAACAGATATTTATTGGGCACCTACTGCATCCCAGGCACTCTTCTGATAGTGGGGATACAACAGAGAACAAAATAGGCAACACTCCCCAGTCTCCTGGAGTCTGCAGTCTAGCTGATGAGGCAGACAATAAACCAGATGCCTGACTAAAATATCTGTATTTGAGAGAGTGCTGTGCTGAGAAGAAAGTGAAGGAAGGAAGAAAGTAGGAAGTGTGTATGGGCAGAGGATTGTAATTTCAGACAGGTTGGCTAGGGAGAGCTGCTCTGAGAAGCGACCTGTGAGGGAAGACTCGAAGGAAGGGAGGAACAAGTTCTGAGGGTACCTGAGAGAAAGAAATTCCAGAAGGATGGAGCAGCACCTGTCAGTGCTCTGAGAAGGAACCGGGTCTGGTGCTTCGGCAACTGTGTGTCTGGATGGCGTGCCTGCAGTAAGTGAAGGGGAGACGGGTAATGGGGGACCCAGGCATTCAGGTCATGTGGGGATGTTGGCTTTTATAAGCAAATGACATGGACACCAGCAGAAGATTCTGAGTAGAGGGGTGCCTTGATGTGGAGTGTGTTCCAGCAGGGTTATTCAGGCTACTGTGAGGACAACATACTGTGGGGAACAGGCAAGGGAGTAGTTCATTGTCATAATTCAGGGGAGATGGTGGTGGCGTGGACTGGGGAAGCAGGAATGGATGCAGTCGCTTCCTGACAACAGTTTTACTTTGTCTGCTTACTCTTGTTTCTCTGTGTCTAGCAATAGTTACCAATTCAGGCTTACCGTTGACATTTCCTGCACTTTCATGAGATTCTTGAGCCCCGTCTGTGCCCCTAGTTTCGTGGTCATCAAACAGCTCAGTGGCGATAGACTGCTGATCTTCATCTTCATATTGATTAATTTCATTTTCACGTGTCGCCCGCGTCTCCAGCAACTTCAGCACAGTTTTCATATGATGAGTCATTTGCGAACGACAGATTTTCATTATAAGAGTCATCTTCAGGGTACAATGTGTTGGACTAGACTCAGGTAAAATGTTTGCTCAATTCTGCTTAGCGCTCTCTCTCATGAAATGGGATTTGATGGGTTTCTTTGAGTCCAACCACTGTCGAAATAATTACAAAGCTGTTTTCCCTTATTTATTTGCCGATCAACTGGGACTTGTGTTATTGTTTTACGTGGGAAATATAATTCCAGCAGTCACTCTTTTTAAATGAAATGATAAATGTGCTACATCGTGATTATATAACAACCCATTATGGACTGAACACCTTGGTCTCTTAAGCCTGGCTTCCAGACTGGGTGGAGAGGAGGACGCTGACTCCAGCTAGCCCCAATTGGCTACCAGAGGTGTCTTGTTTATGTCAGGGTTTGCAAAGTCAAACCTCCCTCGGCCAGTCAGCTGATGTAAATCAGGCAGGTGAAGAAGACAGGCAAGTGAAGAAAAGACAGAGATTGGAAGGGACTATGCCAAGTTGGAGGCTATAGTGACGAGCCAGAGCCAGCATAATTTGCTTCTTGTTCTCCTGTTGGAATGTGGTCCCAGTATTGACACATTTCCTTAAGAGAAGCAGGAGACCTGGATTATTATGGACATTCTGATTTTTAATTTCTTTTCACTTTCTGAGCAACAAAATAAGTCTTAGCACCAAACCAAATCCAAGTTCTCTAGTTTGTAACTCCCGGTTCACAAGGACACCTTTTCACTTCCTGTCTTTATTATGCTGCCTTTATTTGCTCTCAGTGATGATGACCATACAGGATTCCATAGCGTTGAGGCTTGTCATTACTAACAGTAAGGAAGCTTACTTAGGAGGTTTACTAAGCTACCCATTTTTGAACAGCTGGCCTCTGAGTGGACTGAGCATGGAACCCTGGCCTCAACAGGCTCTTGAGCAGTTGGTTCTGTGCTATGCCGTCCAGCAGTTAGTAGATAGTGTTAGAATTTGCACTCAGGCCTCAGACACCAAATTCCAGGCTCTTTCTATTGCACTCTCAATGTTGCCAAGTAAGGGAAATCTGATGAGCAGAAAAGAAATGAGTCTAGACTTGGGCTCTAGACTGACCAGTGTTGACTTACTGTCTACCAGTTGAGGCAATTCATTTAGCCTGTATAAGCTCTAGTCCCCCATCTGTATAATGAGTTAGTAAGAAGACGACTACTACTATTACTAATGGGTTAATAATAATAATGGGTTAATAATGACTAATGGGCTAATTATAAAGGTTGTTTTGAGGATTAAATGAGGTTATATATACAAGGACCTGACATAAAATTAGTGCTCACAAGTTGACATGTTGTCCTTAGTGATCACTTGTCTCATGTGAGAAACACTGCCCAGTGTCTATCCACACTCTACAATTAGACTCCACGACAGTAAACATCTGCCCTGAATTCTCCTCGCCAGTGAAACCTGCAGGTGAAATTGACTCAAGGATTTGAAAACTTATGGTCTTTTCTTTAAAATACAGTAAAAATAATCCAACTGAGTCAGACCTGGAGTGTCATCGGGCTTATTCAGAATCATCCTTTTTGTATCATCTTTTCTTGGCCACATGGAAATTGCCACCATAGGATTTAGAAGACAGAACACAGGATCTGGATTAAAACCAATCTGGTCTAAATCTCCGCCCCACAGTGAAGCCTTCTCTGCAACCAGGCACGGTGGCCTCCTAGACTTGGGCTCCAATAAACCCAGGAAAATCTGTCTCAATCTGTTTCTCTCTGTCTCTGTCCCTCCCTTTCTCCTCACCACCATTGTCTCCATTATATTTTTATTTGTGAATTTTTGAAAACACCGTAATCATTCCTGGTTAGTATAAAAGTTGTGTTAGTGAGACACAGATCTAGGAAAAGGAAATCCAGAATTTCAGAAGTGAAATTTAACTTCCTGAAGAGAGCACCAACAGCTTTAAGCCCTGAAAAATGCTCCAAGTGCATACTTTATAGTGTGTAGGCATTACCTGAGATCTTTTAAAATGCAGATTATGGTTCAGCAGGTCTGGAGTGAGGCCTGGAATTATACTTTCCTTACAAGCTCCCAGGGGATGCTGGTGCTGAAGGTCTGTGGATTGAGCAGGAAGTCCCTATAAAACTGCCCCATTCCTCTCCCTCTCCTCCTCCTCTCTCTTTTCATCCTCAAATTATAACTATTTACCTTCAAGCATCACCATTCAGAATGAATGAGAAATCATGTTTTATTCAATATATTTGTTTTTCTGTTTTGTTTAAAAGTGACCACATTTTTTGATGGATGTGGTAATAAACCCAATGGGGGGAATCCTTTCACAATGTATACTTATATCAAATAGTCATGTTATACACTTTAAATATCTTACAATTTTATTTTTCAATAAATCTGGAGAAAAAAATGACCACATTTTGGTTATATATGAGTTAAAAAGGCTTTCTGTATGAGAAAGAGTGGCTTTCTTGGGCACCAAGCTATCATTGAGAATGCTACTTTCGTGTTCCAAGATCTAAATGGCAAAAATAAATAATGATTATAATAATAATAATAATATAATAGTAAAAATAATGATAATGTTTATTGAGCATATTCTTTGTCAAGTACCACATCAGCAATTAACTTAGTGCATCTCTTCGATTGTTCACGATAATCATATGGGTTGGGTACTGTTGCATTGATCTGAACTTTATAGGTGACAAACAGAGGGTCAGAGTGTCCAAGGACCTGGTCCAGTTGTCACAGAGCAGGTACATGGTGCAGGCAGGATGGAACCAAGGCCTGGAATCCTTCAAAGCTTACAATACTGTAGAATTTGGGGACATGCCAGCCATGTAGGCTGCGTATGCTGTGTGCTCAGTGAAAATGACAGAGGGAAGAGCTTTGTCAGTATCAGCCCTAAGATTCCTGATCTTTTCTTGTTGCTGAGTTTCCCGGAAAGTATCTAGTCTCAACAGGTCCTCTGAAATACTGGGACAGGTATATGGGGACCAGAAGTGACCACAACAGGATACAGCAGGTAAAGCTTAGCTCCAGCCAGGAAGGAGATGGAGCTGTTGAGGGAAGGTTCTTAAAGGCATGGATGGATCAAAAGGAAAATATATGAGACAATATTTTCTTATTCTGAATCTTGCAAAAGATGCAAAATACCACTCAAATATATCCCAATTGTTAGTGTTCCTCTGCTGAGTAAGACAGAGATTGAAGAGAAAAAACTGATCAAACTCTGGCTGAAGATTTGGTCATCTGAATGGGCTTCTAGATAAACAGCTAGTCTCATAAGCAGTGTCAGGTCTAAGAGTGTGGGGAACGTGGGTCCAGGAGATCTCCCATGCAGGGCATTCAGGGGAGCAGCCAGAAGGCCCTCTACCAACCAGGCGTAAAAGAGACTTGAGGCTCTAACACCCACAATCAGCCCAGAGAACCCAACACCGTCAGTGGTAAAGGGAAGTGGTTAAGAGAGTGGGTTCTGGAGCCAGGCTCAACCACTAACTAGCCTCGGACCTCAGGCTCTTCTGAGACTCGAGTTCCTCCTTTGCAAAATGGTGTAACAGTACCTTCCTCATAGAGCTGTTATGAGGATTACATAAGGGATTATTTGATTATTGTTTTTCTATCTTCTGAGACAATAGATTCTAGTAGACTAGAGAAAATCCCTAATTTTGTTCACTATAATAGTCCCAGATCTATTTGTTCTCAATACAAAAAAGGAACGGAAGACGTATTTCTTGCATGAATGAACAAATAAAGACCCAGCCCATAAAAACACTTAGTACAAGGCCTGGCGTAGAGTAGGGACTCAATGGATCTTTGCTGGTGGAAATATGAGCTTTCACCACTCATAGAGGACTTGGATTGGAAGAGCTTAGATGGTAGAGCTTGGCTGGTAGAGCTTGGATTTAAAGTTTGGGTCTAGAGTCCATATTCTTGATCATTATCTATCATTGATGTCCATTTAAGACTAACTTTTCTTTGAGACAAATGTTCTTGCCATGAGACTTTCAGGGTGGGAAGCTTTGTCTCTGAACTTACACCTCTTTGGGCAAACCCTGATCTCTATTCCAGAGGTGGCCTGGCTCCTTGGAAAGAAAACTATCTCAGCAAGAGGCCTAGATGTTTATGGGATTGGAAGAGATCTTGTGGGCTGAGCAGGAACTGTACTTGTTAATATTCATGAATAACCCAAGCAGAGTTAAGTTTTATTAAAATTAAATTATGGTTCTTCCATCAGAGCAACCACATTCTTAATTATTCAATGGAAAGATGATATATAAAGAAATTAAAAAATAGGTAGTATTTAGCAATTCTGATCATAAAAAATAAACAATGGAATTAGGTTTATTTTTACTTAAAATAACAGTGGATGAAAGCAGAAAGATGATGTTTGGGGAAATTTTTACCTTCTCCTTTGTAATGATTGTCTTTTTAAACTTCTTAATAATAATCATTCATTATGTTTTGATGAGAAAATGTATTATCATAAAGGACCCTCCCAGCACGGTGATGCTAGAGAAACCTTGGTTATTGACTCCAATCACAGTTTGTAAATGACGTAGAGAAAAATCTGAATAATCTGGAGGTCTCTTTCTTCTTCTTTGAAGTGAATCCCTCTGTCTGGCTTTGGAGCCAGTCTCTCCTACTTTTCAGAGACATCAGTCTATACATTATCTCCTTTCTCGTCTGATTCCCCTCTGTCATTTCCCTCTTATCAGCATTTTAACTTAGCTGAAGTCTCCACCATCTTAAAAATATTTCTCTTGGTCCTGTGTCTGCCTTCATTGCCCTATTTTTCATCCATGCTGAATATTGTTATGTAATATTAAAATTTTTATTATTTTTAAACATCTTCCTTTTTCATAAATGAGTTTAACTCACTTATATTTATTAATTGAATATTTATATGCCATTGTATTATATCTTTTGCTTATCGTGTGTTTTAATCTTTTTCTTTTTTTACCTTTGACTTTTATTAGTGGATTGGATTTACTTGGCTTCTATTTTTCTCCAGTATTTTCACAGTTATATATCTTATTTACATTTTCTGATGTTTATCTTTAAATTTTGACTCCTACATATGAAGATATATTTTTCCAGCCACATCTTGAGTTAATTGGTGTCTATATCTACCCTCTGAACAAGAGAGAAACTTTAGCATGTTTTACTCTGTCCTCCAGCCCCACCCCTTAACC
Organism: Diceros bicornis minor; assembly: GCF_020826845.1. Taxonomy (NCBI): domain Eukaryota; kingdom Metazoa; phylum Chordata; class Mammalia; order Perissodactyla; family Rhinocerotidae; genus Diceros; species Diceros bicornis. Next base: position 9,906,859 of record NC_080758.1, on the reverse strand, counting down.
TGCCATATAATGATCTTTTGGGATTTCAGTTCCATATTCTTATTAAAAATATTTAGGTAACTCATTAATTATTTAAATTTACCCTTATGTTTTACTATTTCTTACTTCCCTCTCTTTCTTGTACATTGCCTTCCTCTAGCATAGATTCTTTGGTAATTTTCCTGTAGTAATTTCCTTTGGTAATTTTCCTGTATTTTTAAGGTGATCAAAGGGAATCAGTGGATGGTAAAGTTCTGGATTTCTTACAGGTTAGAAAATATTTGAGTGCTAGTTTAATTAGGCACAAGGTTCTAAATTTGTAACAACTTTCTTTCTAGATCCATTGTCTTCTAGCCTACAATGCTGTCAATGAAATCTAAGGGCAATCAGAATTTTAATCTTTTTAGGTAAACTATTTTAGCTTTATGGTATATTTTTAGATTATTATATTTTTGTCTTTTGTTCTGAAATTTTACCATAATGTGTAAAGGGTGGGTCTTTTTTAATTATTACTGGTAGTATTTATCTTGCTTGAGGTTCAAAGGCCCATTCAATTTAAAGATATTTTTCTTTCTTCAACTCGAGGAGATTTTGTATTATTATTATTAGTTTTATAATTTCCTTTTCTCCTTCTAGAATTCCTTCTTGAGGAATAATAGAAATTCTGCATCTACATTCTCCAATCTCTGCCTCTGTGGTCACATTGTCTTCTTCTCTTCAGTCTGTGTGTCAAATCTCCCTCTGCCTCTGTTCTATAAGGATACTTATGATGCATTGAGGACCCACCAGGATAATCCTGGAGAATCTCCCCATCTCAAGATCCTTAATTTAACCATATCTGCAAAGATCATCTTTTCTGTATTAGGTAACATGAACAGGTTCTAGGGATCAGGGTCGAATATCTTTGGGGGCCACTGTTCATCATTTGATAGGGCCCCTTTTGCTCCCTGTAAGTGTAAACATTGAAGCTAGAGTTCTGTTGTTGCTCCGTCACAGAGGTGTCCTCCTCCATCTGTCCAGCCTTCCTCTGGCTTCTCACTGTCCCACACTTTCCCCTTCTTCCTCTGCCTTTGCTTCTCCTTTTGAACCCTTCCAACTCTCCCAACATTTACCTTTTTCCTTTTCCATTTTTCTTCCTCATGCTCCTTTCCTTACACCATTTTCTCCTTCTTCAAGCTTTCCTCCAGTCTAATATCTCCCTAGCTCCACTCAAATCTTCTCACCCTGGGCCAGCCCAGTGGCATAGTGGTTAAGTTTGCGTGCTCCACTTCAGCGGCCCGGGGTTCGCAGGTTCGAATCCTGGGCGCAGATCTACACACAGCTCATCAAGCTATGCTGTGGTGGCATCCCACATACAAAATAGAAGAAGATGGGCACAGATATTAGCTCAGGGCTAATCTTCCTCAGCAAAAAAGTGGAGGACTGGCAACAGATGTTAGCTCAGAGCCAATCTTCCTCACCAAAAACAAACAAACAACTCTTCTCACCCCCAACACATCAGAAATTCGTCAACATTTATGGTTTGCAGCCACTACTTTTTCTACTTTCTAGTAGAAAGTATTGCTTTCTAGTATTGTGATTCACTCAACTGTAAAAAACAATTTCTGGAATTTCATTAAGTTTTTGGAGGCAGAAAGAATATGCTTTACCATTCTAATCCCTGAAAATGCCTCTTTGTCTCCCATACTTCTTTAGACTGTGAGCTCCCAGACTCTGTCCTATTTGTTTTTACTTACTTAATGTCCAGTACATGGTGTTGCTCTTACCTGTTTGTTAAATGAATGTCCCTGCGGGTTTGGTGAAATGAATTGCGGATGGTTGTTTTAACTGATCACCCAAATTGATTAGACTGCCATTTCCCATGCACAAAGAGAGTTCTCAGAGACCCAGTGATTGTTGGGATAATAATTTGAAGACAATACTCAAGTTTCTGTTAGTCCTAGTGGGTTGAACTTGAGAGTGCGTTAACCCTTTCTCAGGAGAGCAGAACGGAGGTGGGTAGCAGCTTTGTGGCTTTTTGGTATGCAGCTGTTCATTTTCAAAACTTAATTTAAAACAATAAAAAATGTACCTTGAAATCGTTTTGTCTCCCTATTTATTCAGTATGATTTATTCTAAATGCATTTCATATCACCATAATGTATCAGAGCTCACCCACCACCTGTTATTTTGTAGGGGAAATAAACAAGACCTCTCTCATCAGATGAGTTAATTACACTGACATATTCACTCCTCCCCAGAGATACCATAAACTAAAATGCTGCAGAGCTCTGACTCCAATAAGCAGGCTGGAAACAAGAGCTATGCAGTGGTGCATTTTCTTTGGAAGAAGCAAAAGCTCAGCACAGACTTGATCTTGGAGGCAAGATAGCTTGAATTTATCAAATGGAGGCCCATCTAGGGTCACATGACAAATCTGTAGCTGAGTTGAGCTTGAACCCATTTCTCAATATTTTGGCATTGTTTCCAACCTTTGTGCTTCTGAGCATCATGTGCTGAGTGTCTGCACCTGCTTCACCCTGTAGTTTCTCCCTCCTCTTAGGTATCTGCCTGATGATGGCTGTGCATACGGAAGGCCATTTGTGCCGTGAAGAGCACGCAGAGCATCACGCAGTCTTATTTCAGTCACGGGGAAAGGCAGCAGCCACCAGCAGGAGCAGCCACAGTGGCTTTCATCTCTTAGGGAACTTAGGACGATGTGTGTGGGGGAGGCTGCTGTGGATTCACATGTGAGGGATTTATTGAGAATGTACTCCCAGAAGAATCGTATAAGGAGATGAGGGAAGCAGGAGAGGGAAGGGAGAGAAGCCAAGTAAGGTGTGACCTCAGGCAAATCCCAGCCTCAGCCTGATCCCGTGGGGAGCTCTGGAGCGTGTCACACCTTGGAGCTTTTCCCAACTGGTGGCAAAAGAGTTGGGCTTTCATACTCCTCTGGCAGTTGGTCACTGGCTCAGAGCCAGTTGCAGGGGGCGGGCATCACCTCCCAGGAACTTCTGGTTCTGGTCTATGTGGCAAGGCAGCCCCCATAGCCTGCAGTAGCCCCCTGAAAAGAATCGCAGGTATGGGCAAAGCTAACAGAAACTCGGGGAGAGGGTGAGGCAGAACAGGGCCCACAGAGACTCTATGCAAAACGGATTCATGGGGATGTGAGAGGAGCACGGATAGGAGCACCAAGGGTTCTATGTCTGCAGGTGGGAGCTGGGGGTGGGGAGGACAGCCCTCTGAGCCACACATCCAGGTCTATGGCGTGCATTAGGCACCCTACGCCCAGTGCCTACAGCCTATACATCTTTTATGTGCCTCTAAAATATTTGAGACCTAAAAAATAAAAAAATCACTTTAACATGTAAAGAAAAAATTAACTTAAAATTGATTAATTTATTAACTCAACAAATATTTATTAAGCACATACTGGGTTCCATTCTGTTCTGGGTGCTGGGGTTAGTCCAGTGAACAGGACACAAAAATACCTGCCCTTGTGATGAGAGGAGAAAGACAATAGACTAAATAAGTAAGATATAGAGGATCTTATGCCCATAAATCCTATAAGGAAAATCAGGCAGGGGAGGAGAAATAGGGCACATGGTAGTGGTGGTGCGAGGGGCAGAAGGGTAATCGTACTTTAAAAAGAGTGATCAGGGAAGGCGTCACTGAGGAAGTGACATTTGAATAAAGGCCTGAAGGAAGTGAGGGAATTTGCCGTGAAGTTTCATAGGGCAAGGGTCTTCACAGGGAAGGGACAGCAAGTGCAGAGATCCTGAGGCAGGAGGATGCCTAATGTGGTGAGAAACAACAAGGAGCCCAGCGTGGCTGATGAGTGTGATGGGGAGAGGAACAGGAATGAGGTCAGAGGAGAGCACGTGGCCAGACAGTGCAGGCCGGTAGATCGCTGAAAGTAAGCTGATCTTGTTTAATTTAACAATCACAAAAATCTTCATTCTATTTTTAAAAATGTATAACTTGATTTTCTCTCTTCATGACAATCCCTGCTATTAGTTAAGGCATAGGACAAGCCCATGTAACAGAGACCCCAAAATAAGACTTCGACCACAAAGTAGTTTATTTCTCTCTCATGCAACAGGGTGAAGGTAGGTGAGTGGTCCAGGGTGATAGGCAACTCTGCTCCATGACGTCACGCAGGCGCCCAGGTTCCTTCCATCTTGTTGCTCCAACAGCCCCTGACGCATTGTCTTTGTCTGCTTCATTAGCGTTGACTGGCTCTGTGTGGATGCTTCAGCTCAGAACAAGAAGGAATGAGGGTAAAAGAAATCAAATCGCTTCTGCTCCAAAGAATGTGACCCAGAAGTCACACATAGCATGCCTGCTCATAACTAATTGACCAGGCTTAAAAACATGGCCATATTTAGCGGTACAGAAAAGTCTCCAGCTAGGTGACTCTGTGCCCTCCAAAACGTGGGGGGTGGGGAGTGGAGTTCTATTACTAAAATGAAGAAGTGGCAAATGGATCCCAGGGGCAATTAGCATTCTCTGCCATACCTAATGATTTCTGGGAACTTATGGCCAAAAAGAAATGAGTGACTTAGAGCTAAATAAGCAACTTTATAAAAATTCTTTCCACCTATTTTTAACAAAATAAATTACATTTAATATGGAGTGGAAGTAGGGGCACTTATTGCACAATTTAGGGAGCTCCATTCACAACTGGTGTTGTGCAATATGGCAGCCTTGGGAGTGAGTGTATTTTAACACACTGAGCTGTCAGCTCAGGGCTAATCTTACAAAAAAAAAAAGAGAAAAGTCTGAAAACAGCGCTGCTCACAGGGTCACAGAGTATTGCAGGTCCATGAGGCAAATGTCAGTGCACCCCAGGAAAAGTAGTGTTTGCAAACTGAGCTCTTGGGAGGTGGATTGATAAATCCACACACCAATTTATTCATTTACAGCAGGCAATATGGCTGGCACAATAATTCAACGAGTCTCTTTCCCGGTATTGACTTACCTGAGAAACCAAATTAATTATCAGAAGGTTGCTCTGCTAAGTATGGAATTAGAAAGAGAGGAAATTGGATGGTCTTAAGGGATTGCTCTTACAGGCTTGGCTAAGTCCTGATAAATTGCCCTTAAAGAAAAAGGAATGCATTGCTTGCTGAGAACCTGGCTCAGCCCTGAGTACCTTCTCCTTGAACTCTGATGTTGACCCAAGTTTATCATCCCAGGCTTTCAGTTTACACTTGTCATTACTATATCACCTGATTTTTTTTTTTTTTAAATCTAAATTGTATTTTACATCAGTACAGTTTTCAGTGAGCTGTGTTCTGGCTGTGCCCAGGAAGGTATCTTAATCGCATGGATAAATGGTAATCTTCCATCAGAGATAATTTCCTCTTTTTGATCTTTCTCTTTATTCTTTCATCTGTCTGTCTCACTTTAGGCCTTTTTCCTTTTTTTCTCATCACCATAGCATATGTCTCAAAAAGCTAGGAATAATATGCAGGTAAGACCACCTCCTTCTTTCGTCATAGTGGTTAAGAGCCTGCACTCCAGCTGAATCCTGCTCCTTCCTCTTAGTGGCCATATGATCTCAGACCTCACCTTGCCTCAGTTTTCTTATTTGTAAAATGGGGATAATAACAACACCCATGTCATAGAGTGCATGTGATGATTAATTGAGTGTATGGGGGTAGTTTGGAATAGCCGTTCTCAAAGTAAGTGTGGCTTGAGAAATCCTAGGAGTCCCAGAGACCTAGGATCCACACAGTCAAAAGTATTTTCATAACAGTACTAAGGGGTTATCTGCCATTTTCGCTGAGTTGACATTTGCACTGATGGTACAAGAGCAACGGTGGGCAGACCTTAGCGTGAATCAAGGTGGTGGCACGAACATAGGCGTGGTCTTCTTCACCACGACATCCACAAGTTCCACTTAAACATGTCCTTGATGAACTGGTAACACGTCTTAATTTTATTAAATCTTGACATTTTTAATATTCTGTGTCATGAAATGGGAAGTATATATAAAGCACTTGTGCTGTGTAAAGAATTACGATGGTTGTCTCTAAGGAAAAACACTTGTGTGATTGAATTGGGAGCCGAAATAGCCATTGTTTCCATGAAACGCCATTTTTAATTGAAGAAAGACTGACAAATTATGGTTATTCAGATCTCAGAATATGGCAGATTTTTTTTTGAAAATGAATAAAATGAGCCGTCACTGCAAGGACAACAGCTAATGGTACTTGTTGCCAATGATAAAATTCTTATTTTCAAGCCAAAATTAGAATTTTGGAAAACATGAATTCACCACTGAACTTGAGAGCTTTCCCATACTTAAATACTTTTCTGATGAGAATGGTTGGGGATATTAAATGCACCAACATCTGGAGTATCTTTATAACTTGGCGCCTTGATATTTTCCAAATGACTGATGTATGATGTTACAAAATCATGCCTGGGTAAAACAGCCATTCAAATTGTAAGACAGACCAAATGGATTTTAATGTAGCAGAGTATGGGAAGGTTATTGATATGGTTTCAGATTCCATATTGCAATCAACCTTTAAGAAACTATTACTTCTTGAGTTTTGATGTAGCATCAAAGGAGAATGTCCATACTTATCTGAAAACCTTCTTAATGTACTCTTCTCTTTTCCAACTATATGTTTGTGTGAGAGTGGCTTTTTCTTATATACTTTCTTCAACCAGAACAACATCTCACAACAGACAGAGTGCAGAAGATGTGAGAATGCAGCTGTCTTCTACAACCAGGCATTAAAAATGTGCCTCTCACTACCACATTTTTTTGAAACGACAGTTACATTTTTATAGGCCTATGTTGTTTACATTAACATGTAATGGGTTTACTATTATTTATTACTATTATTTACTGTTATTAATTTGTTATTATTTCAACATGAATTAATAAATACATATTTTAAAACTGTTACAAACTTTTAAAATTTTCCTAGTTTTAATTTCTCTTGGGGTAAATATTGACCACCATGAGCCATATAAACAAAAGCTCTGTGGGAAGCTAAAGAATTTTTAAGACTCTAAAAGCTTCCTGAGACCTAAAGTTTGAGAATCACTGCTTAGCAATAGTATATTGCTTCGCTTTAATTGCTTAGCACATAGTAAAAGATCCTTAACTCTTTCATTATCCAGTTATTCACAGACTACACTGCTTATTCACAAATTATTCAGAATTATAACAATAATAATTAACTTTCGCTGAAGATTTATTTTGTGCTAGAAACTGTGCTATCTGCTTTGCATGTGTTATCTAATATGATTTTTAACAAAATGTGATGAGATAGATACAATTGCTAGCTTTATTTTATAGATGAGGAAAATGAGCTACAGAGAGGTTAGGTAATTTGACCAAAGTCACACAGCTATGAAGCCGCAGAAATGAGACCCCAAGCAGTCTGAATCCAGACCCCTAATTCTGAATCCAGAGATTCTGCCTCATTTTTCCTAATGAGTTGTGTTTATGTTATTCCTTCATTTAAAAAGCTGAGCCCCCCAACAACTTGATTGTAGGAGCAGAGTTCACTCCTCCTACCCAACCCAAGGAAGTCGCTTCAGTGCATTTTAGGAACCCCTAAAGGAATAACTTTCTTAAGACCACCCCCAGTTCCATCAGTGGCCATGCTCCATGTTCTTCTCTCTTCCTCTCTCTCGTTAGTGTCTTCTGGTTACCCCAACAGTTGAAGGAGTGCGGCCACTCTACTGATGGTGCCCTTTGTGTGTAAGCCACTACCTCATTACCTTTGGGAGGTAGACAGTGCGGGGTGCTATCAGGACCACCTACATAATTTGTGGGACCCAGTGCAAAATGGAAAGGTGAGGCCTCCTCTTCAAACATGATTAAAATGTCAAGACTGCAACAGCAGGGCATTGATCAAGCAAGGAGGCCCCTTGTGACCGCACAGGTCGCATGCCTCTGGAGCCAGCCCTGGGTTCTGAGCAAAGAAGGGAAATATCACTGCCTCTCTGGATCTGTCTTATATTATGCCCCTTGGGTATGAGGGCGGGGACATGCAGTCCCTGGTTTCACACATTTTCTCATGGGAGTAGGTCCTATAGCTTCTGGTCTTCATCCCTCTAGCCAGAGATGATCAAATCTAGTCCACAGGATTGAGAGGTGCTAACACCGTGCCATTCCCCCTAGCGTCCTCTCCTTCCAGCAGCAAAAATAAAGCCCTCGTGCTTATCTGTGGTTGTGAATGGTTGCAGAGGAGTTGGGGCACGAGCTGTTGTGCACTCCCCACGGCTGTGCCCGAGACCTATGATACCTGTTGACTTTCTATGGGTAAAGACATCTGATATGTAGAGAAAATTGAGAGTTGTATTTTCTAAAAAGTGTGAAGAGAAGATATATTCATCAGGATTCCTTCACTTATAGGTTATAGAAAAATCAAACTATCTTAAGCCAAAGAGGGACATTTATTGCCTTACTTAACCAAACCATGGGAAGGATGGGTGGAGCGGTTTCAGGCATAAATGGATCCAGGGCTTTGACTCAGTCTGAACTCTCATCATTAGACTCTTATCCCTGCTTCCCTGACTGGCCTTGGCTTTAGACCCATGGCCATCCCTGGCCCAACCACTGTGGCCAGGGGATAGGATGGGGTAATCGGCCCAATTGTGTCCACTCATGTGTTCCGGAAGAGGAAGAGATGCTGTGACCACCACCTATCACCAGAACAAGATGGGAGAGTGGGGAGCCATTTGCCCCAAGAAGGGGTAGCTGTTCCGGGTAGAACACTTACGGCAAAGCCACAGTGCCCCGAAAACAAGACTTTGCAGAAACAGGAACCTGAATGTTGGCAAACATTTAGCATAATGAGGGCAAAAAGGCGTGGGATGTAGTTTAAGAATATCTGTTGTTTATTAGGAAATGACGTCAGGTAAGTGCTGATGTTTATATCTTAGCAAAGTTAGGGAATCCAGGAAAAGAAAAGTAAGATCAAAAGAACCCTCCTATCCTTTGACAGACATATAGACTAATCCAATGGATCATGTTCACGCCTGTTTTAGGATTTTGGGGATCCTGCCAGTGGTGATCAGTGCCAGGGTGTGATAAGACAGTTTCTATTTCCAAACTCACAATTTCAGAATATATTTTGCCAAGATAAAGATAAAAACAAACCATGACCTGGCAATTTTATCAGTCAGATCACTATATTGCATGATTCATTTATTGCATAAACATATCTCATGAAAAAAACAAATATGCAAAGGACACTCACATGAGTTGTGAAAATCGGCCCTCCTCCAAGAACTCGTGGCCGGCAAATGATGCACCCAATGAGGAATTAACATACCTCTATTTACGTATGTCTTTTGTTTTGCACCAAAGGTAGTGTCTTTGTAGGAGGTTATATTTGTTCTTCCAACCCCAAAATGGAGAGAGCAGATGAAATAGAGGCTCCCAGGATATGGGGAGGGTCACTTCCTTAAGGGTGGCTGGAACCAATGAGAAGTCTGATTTGCTGTGGTTCAGTGATTTCTTAAAATTCTTTGCAAGGCTGACCTATTTCTAATTCCTTGAGCCTATAGTCTGAAAGGTCATTAATCTGGGCTTGGCTCATGATGCTGAGGCTTAAGACTTCTATTTCTTAAATGTCAAAGGTGTGTCAGATTGCCTTTCGAAATGTTGGTATCTCTATTCAGGCGTGCAGGGGTTAGTAGAGAGGGACATCAGCAATTTCCCTTCTCATGGAAACATTCGCCTAACCAAAAGAGCCACCTGCGGGGTTTTTTTAGCCCTTTGGATCTTTGCCACGGATTAAAAACACAAACCAATCTCCCACGCATGCTTTCTTTTTGTCAAGTACAGGGACAAACAGGTATGTGTTTGCTGAAAGGTTGACAGCATCAAATGTACTTCCTGGGAGGAAAGTTGGAGGAAAACATGCAAGTGTCAGTTTACTCCTGTCACTCACTTCTATGTCCCCCATCTTCTTTAGGATGAAGTCTGAGCTCTTTGTTGTCACACAGAAGGCTCTTTTTGGTCCTCTCTCTGTTTACCTCACCAGTCTGACTTCTTTCTTCTCCCCAAACTGGCCTTTCACTTGTAAGAATTTGGTTCACTTTGGGGCCTTTGTAAATGCTGTTCTCCACCCTATTACTTGGCTGATTCCTACCTGCTCTTCGGGTTTCAACTCAGATATTCCGTCCTCAGGAAGCCTTACCTGACTCCTCAAGCCTGAGGAAGGGACTACTCTTGGTGTTCCCATAGCAACTGGCGCTTGCTTCCAGGACACACTTCCTCTGAATCTAATCGCCTGTTTATTTGTCTTGTTTTTCTGGTTCTTCCTTGTCCTCTTTCTCCCTCATCTCTTTCTCCTTCTCCTCCTTCATTTGAACGCATCCTTCTAGCACAAAATCAAAATCCTCTGGGACCAGTGTCAGGATCGCTTTCATTTATTTCTCCAGATCCACATACCAGCCACCCTGCTTGGTGCCCTGGGAGGCTGATGGTGGGGTCTCCATCGGTGGGCTCTTTGCCTTCCAGTTTCCTGTTAGGCTTGGTCATTAAGGGCACCAAAGAGCAGAGAGTGGGAGATAAAGAGTTTGGGGTATCATTTCTCCCCCCCCCCGCCACAGGTCTATGGGCTGGTTGTCACTCTAACAAAGGCTACAAGTCCTTTCAGTGTCCCTCTTCATGCAGTCACCTCTCTGGGTTCTGGTGGCACTTTTTCTTCTTGTCCCTTCAGCCCTGGTGTTGTTAATGGTTCCCACTGTCGCTATTCCAGATGTACACCTCTGTACCTTGTTGTTTTCCTTACACATCACCTCAGTCCCTTTATTAAATGCTCCTTACGCGATGCAGGTGGAGAGTGTATCTCCCACCTGCTGAAACCCTGGCTGATTCAGACCATCGCTTCCCATACTGGTCCCTGTCCCCTGCCCCAGAGGTCACCCAGTTATACCTACATCTTCTATACCACTGAAGCTTTAGATTCTAGCACAGTGCATCATACACATTTAGAAGGCTTCAATAAATGTTGGCTAAATGTTGTTGTTGAATCTTGAGCTCCCGGGGGAAGATGGGTCAAAAGCTGCTAATTCCAGGCAAATACTCGTTCCCTCCGCGCATCATAAAGATGAGACAGTATTGCAGTTATTAGAGTGGGAAATTCCTTCACTGTTGTGGCAGCAGATAGCCATTATGTGTTCCAATGAAAGACTCAGGAACGGGTATAAAAATAATCCACTGTACACCGTCAAAAATTGAAAGCACATTCTTTTCCTCTGAAACAAGATGGGCTTTTGGAAGCTTTCACTCCAACACCCATCCATCTAAAACATCTCTCCAAGGACATGGGTAAGATGCAATTTGTTTCATAATAAGCCTCAGGAGTTTACTTTAAAGACCTGATTACCCAGAAGGCAATGAGAGCTGTCTACAATTTCTTCTGTTTCAAGAATATTTCTATCCTAAAGAAAGGCTGGATAAGCTCCAAAATTTCACTGGAAATTCTGGCTTATGAATTATACAGAAAATAGAAATTTTGCATATCTGTGATTTATCCTGGCTTGGACCTCATTCCCCTAATTAGAGTGCTCACATATGGAGCATAAGGCCCCATCGGAAGCCCACTTATCTGTCAGACCAGTAGTAATGCTGTCAGCTGACAGTCTTTATTCTACCGTGGTTTCACCGCTGTGCCTATTTCAAAATCAAGCTGGGACTTTGCATCCCAAGCCATTATCAGGGCTACCATTAGTGGCGTGTCCTCACCATGTACTTTGCATGGCTTATCTCACCATGCCATCTTCTCATCAGCACCACGAGGGGGATACTCTTACCACCTCAATTTTACACATGCAGACACTAGACTTGGGGAGAAGAAGGAACTTCTCCAGCTGAGTGGTAGAAACAGTACCGCCTTTGCAGCCCAGGTTCTTTGCCACTGTGCCCTCTGCCTTCCAAGCCCTCCCCATGCATCTGAGGGGAGGTAATCAAGTTGAATCCCGGGCTGCCTTCTCTGTGTTGGCATCCCCTTCTATTTCTGTACGTACCTCATTGGGTTGCATTGGTTTGCACTCCAAGGTCATACAATTGGGCATGAGCCATATTTGGCTCCCCTCCAAGGGCCTTAAAAAGTGTGAAATTGTACTGAAGCACACTTCAGAGTGACTCATTAACATCTCTAATTATGTTTAATCTCCTCTCTTTAGGTCCCTGTGTAGGACTCTACTGAAAGGAGCAACCCACTGCCAAACAATCCTCTGCTGGACCCCCATCTACTGCTCTTTAGACTCATGGAGCAGACACTTAAGTTAGCAGACACCCTCTTCCTGGACCCACTTCTTCCCTCTCCCCAAACCTTCCTGCATCTGATTCTTCTTTCCCTTTGAAATGTCCTTATTAGCCCCATTCCCATTAGCTGGTTCCATTAGGGCACAGGCGTCCTGACTTAGAAATTTAGGGATTTACTTCACCACCAGGCACTGTTGGCTGCAGCTCGTCTTATTGCAGAACGTGAGCACTATTGACATTTTGACCCTGCTAGTTCTGTGTGGGGGGCTGTCCTGTGCATTATGGGCTGTTGAGCAGCATCCCTGGCTCTGCCCGCTAGATGCCGCTAGCGCTCCCCACCAAATCATGATAGAGAAAAATGTCTCCAGACATTGTCAAGTGTCCCCTGGGGCCAAAATAGTCCCCGTCTGAGTGAATGACAGGTGGGACCTGCATCAGGAGGGGAAGCACCGTGGGTTGTGGCAGCTCATTCCTACACGCCAAGACTCTCTGGAGCACGCTCAGTGGTGACTCCCATTTTGCTCCAGGAACAAGGCGGTTTGGACCCTCGGGTAAAGATCCCAGTGGGTTTTTTTTCCTTTTGCATTTTGTGCCCGCAGGAGCTCAGGGTCTTGGCACTTTCCTTTCTCCAGGGGTGGGGTTTCAGGCCACACTAAAATCTCATAGGGGCACTTGTCTCTGGCTGTCAGGGGATCATAGCTCAGTGCACTGTCTCATTCAGTCTTTGCAGTGACTGCACCAGACGGCTGTCATTATGATCCCATTTTATAGATGGAGAAACTTAGAGAGGAAAGTCACATGTCAAGGTCACATAAATAGCGAGTGACAGAGCCAAGACTTGCAGCTAGGTCTTTGATTCCAGACACAGACTGGTTGATCAGTACTGCTTCTTTGGCAATGAGAGAGGGTCCTGTGGCTCTCCTACTTGAGGAAGAAACACAGTAAGTAAAAAAATACTCAGATCCTGGACAACATATTCAGGAGGCTGGCTCCTCTCCAACTGATAAACCAAACACAGTACCCTGATTGTTGTCACTCCCAGAAAAATGTCTGAAAGAGGCCAGATAATGGTCCGTCCTTCTGGATATCGATCTGCTAGTCTAATTTCTCATGTTCTACTTAGGGAGCAGGAGGGCTTTATACAGGAATGTTCCATTGCTGTTAGATAGATGTTGCCATCTGGTTTAGCTACCATCCTACCATTATCTTGTTTTGTAAGCTATATGAAGGCAGGCACTGTCTGTATTGCTCACCACTTTATTCTCAGCACTTAGGGCTCTCAGTGAGTACTCACTGAATGAAGGAATCAGTGAATTCAGGGATAAATCCATTGTGAAGAAGAGAAGATTAATTTTGACTTTTATGGCTTTTCTCAGGTTTTTCGTTCAGGAGCAGGAATTAGCAATGGGCTTCAAGATGAGCAAGCTTACCATAATTTTTAGGTAATTGATGTAGAATCTTAAAAATGTCCAGGAGGGTAAGTCTGTGTTCCCAGCATATGTCTCTTGGATGCCAGCAGAGAATAATATGGTATTTCTTTAAACAGAAAATATGATAAACAGTATGGTTTGGGAGTGTATTCACTCATCACTAAATAACACTGACACTCCTAGTGGGAAGGGTTTGCCCATCGAATTCTCTTTAGGTCCTTCTGCTTGGGTTGGGGAGAAAGTCTCACTTGGTGCTAGTGTAGTCTTGAACATCACTTTGTCACTTGTTAATCTCCCTATTTAACACAGCAAGAGCAGACTTCAGGCTCAGATCCTTCAGCAGGCACGTCTAGATAGAATTTAATAGCATTTTTATGTTTATATGGTGATATATTCAAGGTGGTTATCTATTTAAGGCCAATGATACTTGGTGTTTCACATTTACGGTTTTCATATAATATTTTCATTGAAGTAAATTTAGCTAAGTAAAAATAAAATGCAAGTTGATGGAAGGAAAAGTATTTCACATCTTTATTAACAGTTGTTACACAGATATGGCAAAAATTGTGTATAAGGTACACAAGTGGATGGAGTTTGAAAAATATTGTCATAACTATTAAGAACAAAGAAGGAACTGGTTTTGAATCTGGAATTTATGCCTGGCTAGTAAGGTGGCCTTCGGCAAGTTGTTTACCTTTTCCAAGACTTGGTTTCCCCAACAGAAATGAGGACGGTATGTACATCTTAGTTTTGTTACAGAATTATAATGAAATAATATGTATAGAACACTTGGTTTGTTACCCAGCATGTAGGAAGCACTCAAAACGTGGCTGCCATTTGTTGTTATGATTACGTCTTGTTTCTCCCTGAGCTGATACCATTATTAGGTAAGTGGTCTGCAAACCTCGGTACTATAGGGAACTGAAGAATAAGACTTCTCTTATTCCTAAAATGGCTGGCTTCATTATATCAACCCCGGAGTGGCCTGAACAGACAACAGCTCCTGCTAGTTAATTACCGTCAGATGGATCAGCAGCCGACCAGCTCTTCTAAAACTATTGTTTTTGGCAGATGTTTCTCAACATTTTCCTGGTATATAAATAATGATCCCATACAAGAAGTCACTTCCTTTAGTTTCTTTGGTGTACATTTCACAAATAGTTTATTTTGGCGGGTTCTCCAGGAAGTTGCATTATGATAGCTACAGGTGGTTTATTAAGATTTTGGTTTTGGTTGAGGAAGGCACATGGTTATGCCTGCCTTAAACATTTTCAGGCCATAAAGATGTGGGAAATGCTAAATTCTCTTGGGTCTTGACTGTCTATTCTGTGTCTTGGGGCAGATTCAAAATAAATTTCTAGTTAAAATCAGGGAATTCCGGCTTCAGAACTGGATTGTCCTAGCTTCTTCTTGTTGCTGTCTTCCCTCCCTGTATTCCTGTCCACTCCTCTAATACTCCAAGAATAAAGTCTAATCATCAGTGTTGTAATGGAACGAACTGGTGAGAGACAGCATTGGTCGTGGTGTCCTACCAATGGACTGTATCCATTAGCATAAAGGTTTGACTGCTGTTGCAGGGACAGAGGCTGACTTTGGCTTAAACAATACAGCAGTTCATTTTCTGTCTACACCTGGGGCTGGCATGGCAGTCCCATGGTATCTGTCACCCAGACACTTTCTTTCTTGTTCCTCCATTGCTAGGGCAAATTCCTTGTCTGTCTGGCTCAAAACGGTTCACTACCGTGTCCCCATTTCTGCCAGGGGGAGAAGTAAATGGAGAGCAATGGGCCAAGCCATTCCTTTCAAGGTCATGACCTAGGATTTACACACATCACTTCTACTCACAGCCCTTAACAAGTATTTATCAAGCACCTTGGTCCCAGGCATTAGGAATAAGGCATATTAGAATTTTACCTCCAGTGTAGAAGGCCAGCTAGAATTTTTCATGGATTATGATCCCAATTCCTTGCCAAGGAATATTTATCAAATTTTGAAAAAAACAACAACATGCGTGAAGAACTCTACTGAGTGCTGAAGTGACAGCAATGGACAGGCAGGCAAGATCCTTCCCTCATGGAGCTTATGATCTACTGAAACACAGCAATGAGCAAGAAAATGAGCAAATTTAGAAAGTGATTACAAATTGTGGCAAGCCTTTTGAAAGAAAAAAATCTAAATGCTTATAGAGAAAATAACTGGGAAGCATGTCCTTTTGACAGATGATGGGCAAGGCTCTCTGAGAAAGTGTCATTATCAAGCTGATCCCTGAGAAGGAGTGAGCCAACTGAAACGCAGGGGGGTGGGAACAACATGAAATAAGGAATAACTAAATCACAGTGTGTCAGAGTATTATACAGCAGTGAAAAATGAAAGAGCCAAAGCTACATGCAACAATGTGGATGAATCTTCACAGCATACAGTTGAGCGCTAAAAACAAATCATGTGAGACTACAAAAACCAGGGTATCCTTTTTATAAAACTCAAACACAAGCAAAACTAAGCAATATATCATTTAGAGATACATACGTATGTGATAAAACTAAATACAAAAATGGCAGGAGAATGATAAACATAAAATGCAAAATAATGTATACCTGCGAGGGAGAGGGGGAGCGAAAATAAGAAGTATATTTAAGGTAAGGTTCTAGTTTTAAAGTTAGGTGGAAGATTCATGGAAGCTAGTTTTGTTCTGCTTCCTAAATTATAAATGTGTTAAATATGTTTTTAATATATCAAATATTGCCTAATCAACACATTTTAAAAACATAGAGGAGCGGGCACTTAAATCAATTGCCGACAGAATCCCGGCAGGCAGTGTAAAATGGTGAGTGGGCTGGGAGGGTCTGTGGTGAACAGCAAAATACTTTCCCCGCCGAGAGGGGGCGCCACCCCTCAACCCCAGCTCCCAGTTGCCATGCAGACTTGCGGGCCTAATGCGTCCAGAACTGCCGATTTTTCTTGAGAAGCCTGACACCTGCATTTTTATAAGCATATTCTAATTTTTAAATGTTGGCAATGATTCCAAATTTTTAAAACTCTGTGGGACAAACAATATCTTTTGGGGGACATACTGAATCTCTGAAATAGACACGGTACTTGGAGGTGAGCATCGATTTAGTGAACATTTGCAAAGAAAAATGCCTAAATTTATTTCTATCGTATTCCCGGCTCCGAAGGCAGGCAGGAAGGAAACCCATCCTCTCTGCATCCCCAGAGCAGGCTATTTCCAACCTGTCGCTCTGCTAGATTCCTGCGCATCTCTCACCTGCGAGATCGCACCTCTAAGTTTGGAACGTGTGAAGGTGGTGTGAGCGCAGCTGAGATTCGGGGGGCAGGAGCTCCGTCTGCGCTTCTGCACCGGAAGCTTCCACTCTGCAGGGTGCCCTCCCTGCTGCTTTCCAGGCCCAGCTTCGAGAGTATTTGCAACTCCCGCCCAACCCCTCCTAGGGACCACAGGGAGGAACGGGCTGTGCTGAGCTAAGACCACTGCTGCTGGGAGATCTGTTTTATGTTGCACACTGCTGAATACTTTCCAGGGAGGAAGATATTTGTTTTTTCTTTTTTTTTTTTTTTGTGAGGAAGACCAGCCCTGAGCTAACATCTGATGCCAATCCTCCTCTTTTTTTTTGCTGAGGAAGACTGGCCCTGGGCTAACATCTGTGCCCATCTTCCTCTACTGTATATGGGACGCCGCCACAGCATGGCCTGACAAGCGGTGCCTCGGTGCGCCTGGGATCCGAACCCGTGAACCCTGGGCCCCGCAGTGGAGCACCCGCACTTAACCGCTTGTTTTCTCTTTAGGAAAGAAAAGTTTCAACTGTCAGGTATTATTTCTACTAACACCCATCCACGACATGGGTTGGCTAGTTATTTTCTCATTAACACAGTGGTTCTCCACTGGGGGCGATTTTGCCCCCCAAGGGACATGTGGCAATGACTGGAGATATTTTTGGTTGTCAAAACTTGAGGGAGGGTGCTTCTGTCATCTAGTGGGTAGAGGCCAGGGATGCTGCTAAACCTCCTACAATGCACAGGGCAGCCTGCCCCCCACTCCCAGCTCTCTCTGGCCCCAGCACCCCAAAAAAAGAATTATCCAGCCCCAAATGTCAATAGTCAATAATGCCGAGGCTGAGAAACTCTTCTGCCCCCTGTATACCCACCAAAAGATGAAGGTAAATAAAGCCAGAGGCTGGGCTATTCCTTGTGAATTATGAACCGTGTGTGTTTTTTGGGAGGAGATATGGTGAGGGGGTTTACAAACGTGAATTTACAAACCATGCCCTTTAGCTAGAGCTGGGATTTGTGGCCACTATTTTGGTTTTTATTAAAGCGTAATGCTCACAAGCAGAAGAGGAGATTTGTTATTCTAAAGACAGTTGCACACCAAAGCATGCTATTGTATAATCTGGCATTTTCCCCACCAGGGATCTATGGTGCATTACTCACGAGTGACAGAACCAATGAGCTTCATGTCCCAAGGGGCTAGTGCATCCATTTAAAGGGAGCAAGCGCTATCCAGATCCGCCCCCGCCCCAGCCCCCCAGAGAGAGCAAGGTGAAGGTGAGCATCTTTCAGTCCTGCTGAGGATGAGCTCATCCACCCTACCCCAAAAACGACAGAGTCCAGTCTCACTGTGTTCTAGTAGCAGGACCACAAGACAGCAGGCAGGGGCTTGGATTTTATGCTAGATTTTATGGATATAAATTCCATTAGGGAAGTCCCAGCTCTCTCTGTGGCTCAGTTTCCTGGAAGACCCATACGTAGTGGGGCTAGGAGCTTGGACTTGGGGGCTGGTCAGGCATTGGTTCAATGCATGTTCAGCAGTAGTGTCTCCCGGGGTCCTGACTTCTCTCAGAGCCTCTGTTTTCTCATCTAAAAAGTGGAGATAGTCACGCTTGTCCCATAGTGTCAACTGAGAGGGTCAAAGAGACAACGATTGTAAAGCACCCAGCACTTGCCACTCATGTAGCAAGGATCCAATAAATGTTTGCCGCCATGTACCATTCTAGGGGTCAAATATCAAATGAAGTCAACATGTCTTCCTTTTGTACCTCACTGAACAGTGGTGAACTGAAATGAGATTGTGGATGGGAAGACACATGGAAAATGTTTAAATGCTAGATCAGTGTCAGTGGCTATCCACGTAATGTAATGAAATTGATGTAAATATCAATGTAAAAGTTATGGTGTTTATTGTACTGAACCTAAGAAAATAGAACAATTAGTATCCACCATAGTTATAACTGGTTAGATGTGGAAGGAAATTAGAGTTGCTTTAGTTTAAACCTTCTGTTTTACAAAAAATGGAGAAACTGATGTTAGTGGTAAACCTTCGATTAACCCCAACCGGGTGTTCTTTATATTCACCGTGAGTTAACTTGCTGGAGCTTGGCAACCCAGTTAGAGCATGTCTGCATCAGATGGAATGGCCCTAAGATACAATCATAAGCCTTAGTTTCTTTGTCTCTAAAATGCGCACAAGTACAAAACCTAACTCCCAGTGCAGCGGTGAAGAATGAGACCGTGCAAGTAAAACGCCTGGCACATGAGAAGTCCTCTAGAAATGTAACCATCGTTGTCCTTATTAATGATAATAACTGAGGTGATGTATGCACAAGATCCCTTCCCGGGATCTGAGTTGGGGGGGGGGCTCTATATATCTTGACGTTCGTGTTGTTGCTAATACGAGTACCTTAGCGTTCAGAGAAGCATTGTGAGGGAGACTCCAGGTCCTCCTGAAGAATTCACCATCACACTGTCTGGTTCCTGCATGCCACAGGGAATGTCCTGGACAGGCTAGCGGCATCCTTTTTTAGCTTCAGAAATGAGGAAGGGTGTCCAGCTGACCCAGAATTCTGATAGAGGTAGAATTCCATAAGCCAAAGGTCTTGATGCTCCTTTTGTTTTGGACTTGGAGGATTTGTGAGCATTTAGGGTGAGCAGCAGGGCTCAGCCCACATGTTTGGATGGCCCTAGAACAGTGGTTCTCAAACTTCGGTCTGCCTCGGAGTCACCAGGAGGGCTTGAACACACAGTCTGCTGGCCTGCTGGCCTCACCCACGCAGCAGGTCTGGGGCAGGGCCTGATATTTTGCATTTCTAACAAGATCCCAGGTGACGCTGCTGCTGCTGCAGCTGGTCCAGGGGCTACGCTTCAAAATCCCCGTCCTGGAGCAGTGTTTCTCCACTTCAGTACTGTTGATGTTTGGGGCTGGATAATTCTCCATCGCACTATAGGATGTTCAGCGGCATCTGTGGCCTCTGCTCACTACACGCCAGTAGCAGCTGTGACAACTAGCAATGTCTCCAGATATTGCCTAACATCCTCTGCAGGGCGAAATCACCCCTGATTGAGAACCGCTGCTCTAGA
Source organism: Diceros bicornis minor (assembly GCF_020826845.1). NCBI lineage: Eukaryota > Metazoa > Chordata > Mammalia > Perissodactyla > Rhinocerotidae > Diceros > Diceros bicornis. The sequence continues at coordinate 9,886,849 of NC_080758.1, read as the reverse complement.
GTGAGGTGGCCCGGAATCCGATCACAGTCATCCTCATAATAGAAGTATGGCTGCGGTCATATTGCTGCACCTCTCCAGGCCTCAGCTTCTTCGTCTGTGTAATGGGTACAAGAACACCAACCTCAAAAGGTCCGGGTGAGGATTAAGAGATAATACAGGTAGAGCATTTAGCACCGTGCCTGGGACATAGTGAGCAGTTAATAAATTGTTAGTTATTACTTTTTTTTTTTTTTTTTTTGCTGGGAAAGATTTGCTCTGAGCTAATCTGTTGCCAATCTGCCTCTTTTTTTTTTTCCCTCCCCAAAGCCCCAGTACACAGTTGTATATTGTAGTTGTAAGTCCTTCTATGTGAGCTGCCGCCACGGCATGGCTACTGACAGACGAGTGGTGTGGTTCCGTGCCTGGGAACTGAACCCAGGCTGCCAAAGTGGAGCGAGCAGAACTTTAACCTCTAGGCCATCAGGGCTCGCTCTTAGTTATTACTTTTAAGTCCTCTGATTCTTATCTACTAAGACAGATGTATTTTGCCCATCAAAAAATTCTCACATAGAAAACATCAGCTTGGCTGATGGCTCGAGTAGAAAGTTTGAAGACTCTCGTGTAGGGTCAAGCAACTTTCAGAAAATCTAAAAAAAATGTCCATTCAGCCAAAGGACTCCAAATCAGCAAAGTCCCCTCCAGAGTTCTGAGCTAACGTCCAGCTGTTATCTGGTGAGTAGCCCCAATCCCTAGCTCAGAAGTAACTGGCTACAAAAGCCTATTCTGGCTTTATGAACCCCCGTTCTATTCACTTAGCTACGGTGGGTACAAGAAGGACGTCTTTCCATTTTTTATCATTTGAAACAATGATCTCATCACTCGCACTTTCTTTTCCGGCTTCGCTCTAAAAGTGAACTTGAGAATGTGGAACACTGCTGCATTGTGCACTCCCAAACAGACGCTGTTCGAGTGATGGATGCTGGCACACACAGGGGATCACAGATTTTTCTTTGGCTGTCAGCTCTTGAAATTACCCAGCAATCCCAAAATGAATTTCCACTAATCTGACAGTTTCGCCTCTCCTGACATGATGTACTGTATATTAGGTGGTCAGCAGGGACTATTTAATTGTAGTTAAGCCTGTGCTGTTCATTGTGGCATTTCAAATAGACCAGTGTGTAATATGGTTAAACTTTCTGACTCTCCAGGCCCAGATGGGTGGGTGGAACTCAATGCATTTTGGAAACTTTCTACCTGGGAGCACTCATACTGAATTAAGTTTTACTGGCTAGCAGCTTCAATTCATTCACTTTCAAGATTTATAAATATTAGAATCAAAATTAAAATCAAATCCCTCTAGAAGGTAGAAGGGATTGGAATATCAGATGAAACTGATATCGAGTAAAAGATGGATCAAAAACTCAAGAAAGGAAAAATCTAATGATATAATACATAAAAGTTTGGGAGTGCTTACCATATACTTGGCAATTTTCAGGTATTATCTCATTTTGCTCCTAAAGCTTTATAAAGAGGCAGAGATAGTTTTTGCCCCATTTTACAGATGTGGAAACTGAGGCTTAGGTTAAGTACCTTCCCAAGATCTGTGGGTGTGGGGGCAGAGCCAAGAGTTGAGCCCAGGTCTGTCTGATAACAATCTATATTCCTTAGCACTACACTGAACTTCCCTAAAGATGTTAGATGTTTTTGAGTTTAAAATGCTGATTTTACAGGTGGCTAAACTGAGGTCCAGACACTTGGAAGTGACTTGCTCAGAGTTAAGTTACCCTAAAGTCAGAAAAGTAGCCTATGGTATTCATAAGTCTTATTATTAACAACAGTGTAGTTCTTTGCAGCTTATAAAGGGCTATAACATGCATTATCTCATATTTAATTTTTGTTTTCAAACAATTTTGTTGTATGAACTGATTATTCAAAAAAAAAAAAAGAATTTCAACCAGTACTTTTTATTAATAGTTGAATCTAATGATGTGTGTCTGCAGTGTAGCCACAAAAAGGCAACTGTCAGCTGCCTGTGAACACAGGAAAAGTAAAGACTTAAATGGATGAGTGTTCAGCAAATACCGTTAAGCTTTTAATATGTGCCAGGCATTATTCCGGATGCTGGAAGTAAAGCAGTGAATAAAAACAGACGAAAATTCGCTGCTCTAAGTGAGCCTACATTCTAGAAGGCAGAGGCAGATGATTAACTAGATAAATAAACAAAATATGTAGTATATCAAACGTTAAGTGGGAAGCAGTGAAATAAAGAGGGGAGGAGGAAAAAGGAGTGCTGGGAGAAGGGATTAAGCTTGCAAGTAGAGAAGGTGATATTTGAACAAAGACATAAAAGATATGAGGAGCAAGATTTCTGGGGAAGAGCATTCCAGGCATAGGGAACAGTGAATGCAAAGACTCTGAGCAGCAGATACTCAATGTTTTGTGTTGTTCGATACTCAAGAGGCCAAATGAATGAGAAGTTTGAATATTTTTTGTTATTGTTCTCACAATATGCTTTTTTTTTTTTTTTTTTTTTTGCTGAGGAGGATTCGCTCTAACATCTGTTGCCAATCTTCCTCTTTTTTGTATGTGAGCCGCCACAACAGCATGGCCACTGACGAATGGTATAGGTCCATGCCCAGGAATGGAACCTAGGCTGCTGACGTGGAGTGTGCCAAACTTAACCACTAGGCCACTGGGGCTGGCCTGCAATATGCTTCATTTAAATTGAGGTGTAATTGGTATTGAATTAATTACACATATTTAAGTGCACAATTTGGTAAGTTTTGACATATGTATGTATTTATGAAACCATCGTTATAATCAGGATAATTCCATCACCCCCAGCAATTTCCATGTGCCCTTTTCTTCTCGCTCCTATTTTCCTATTGTCCCTTCATCCTCATCCCCATATAACCACCGATCTGCTTCTTGTCAGTATAGCTTAGTTTGCATCTTACAGAATTTTATAGCTATGGAATCATGCAAAATGTGTTCTTTTTTGGTCTGGCTTCTTTCACTCACCATAATAACTTTGACATTCATTCATGTTGCGTTGTGTATCAATAATTCATTTCTTTTCATTGCCAAGTAGTCTTTGAATGTATGGATATTCCATAATTTATTTGTCCAATCATTTGTTTGGGCCATCTCCAGTTTGGGGGGGCTGCAGACAAAGCTCTGAGCATGTGTACACAAGTCTTTGTGTGGACGTATGCTTTCGTTTCTCTTGAGTAGATACCTAGAATGGAACGGCTGGATCATAGGGTGGATGAATCTTTAACTTTTTAAGAAACTGCCCAACTTTTCCAAAGTGCCTGTCCCATTTTACGTTGCCCCCAGCCATGTGTGAGGGTTCTAGCTGTTATACGTCATCGCCAACACTTGGTGGTCAACGTTATAATTTTAGGTATTTAAATATGTAGTATTACGTAATGAAGTTTTAATTTGCGTTGACTTAATGACTAGCAATGTTGACATTTTTCATGTGCTTATTTGCCATCCTTCCATATGTCTTCTTTGGTGAAGTATCTGTTCAAATCTTTTGCCTATTTTTTGTCTTGGTCTGTTTGTTTTCTGATTATTGAGTTTTGAGTATTCTTTATGTAATCTGTAATTCTTTTTGTATCCTTTATGTAATTCTGTAATTCTGTCTGTAATCTTTCTGTAAGACTTTTATCAGATATATGATTTGCAAATATTTTCTCCCTTTTAAAGGCTTGTCTTTTATTCTCCTAACAACATATTGCTTAATTTTGATCAAAGTTTACCAATTTTTTTTTTCCTTTATAGATTGTGCTTTTGGTGTTTGTATCTAAGAAATCTTTGCCTTTGATTATTTTAAAAATTGATTTTCTCATCAAGTAAAAGAAAATGTCCTTTCAAATTCCTTTAATTACATCCATATTACTTAGGCAACCAAGTTACTTATCAATAAATGACCATTTCTAGTGATTTGTTGATTAAGGAATAAAAATATTACTTTCTCAATCCTTAGCCTACTTCCAAGGCCTCATCCCTTTTCTACAAGCATATCCAGGACCTCTGGCCAGTGTGGTCGAGGGGGGCTATGGTGAGGTGGGACGGCTTCAGTGGAACTCCTGGATCTGTGTTATACTGCCTGGCAGCATGTAAGCCTGGAGTTGACAGTGGTCATTTTTGTAAACGCACAGAGTGTGCCTCAGTTAGAATGAAGCCAACAGGGAAGAAACCAGAACTGAGAGACGGACGAAGAGTCAGTGTCCCAACAACATGAGTTGAAACCTTGGATCTAACCTTACCTAAAGCCCAGATTTACCCATTGGACGTGCCAATTAAAGGAATGAAATTTACCCTTTTTTTTGGTTTAAGGGAGTTTGAATTGAGTATTCTCATTTGTCTTGTTTTTTGGTATCAGAAAGATTCCTGGTTAATACACAGTGTGACCTTGGGCAAGGCGCTTCCTTTCTCTGCGACTCAATTTTCTTATCTATAAAATGAGGCCTTCATCAGCATTCTTTGATTTGATGTTGTCTGTAGCATTTTTCCAGCCTCATCAACCTCATCTAAGCCTTTGTTTCCATAGAACAAAGCCATTTAAGGAAGGAGACAAATGTGATGGAATCTTACTGTCCCAAGTTCAAATCCTGACTGTATTATACTTCTCTTGTTCATGTTCTGTCTTTCACTACTAGAACGTAAACTCCATGAGGGCAGGCAATTTTGTGTAATTCCCCATTGCTGTATCCTCAGGATCTTGAACTGTGTCTGTCCCAGAGTGTGACCTCAAAATATATATTCATTTCTCTCTCTCTCTATAAATATATATTCGTTAAATGAATAAGTAAATTTTTATACATTTTTATGGGTAATGAGCTGGTTTGAGCACAATTTTCAGTTACTAGTCCTTCCTCTAGTGGGAAAGCAGTTAGGCATGGCATCTGTCTCTATCTGCTTCATGATTCTCTCATTGGTTTTTGACTTCATGGGCAGAAACAGTAGATGCAATAAGTTGAATATTCTCTGAATAAAACACAGGCTTTTAATGCTTCTTAAAGCCTGTAACATATTATTACTCCTAAACTCACAGTGAGTAGCTGAGTTCTTATGGTGGATGGATTTCCAGTTTGAAGTGATATAAGAGAAGGCTATGTCTTAACTTCCTTCCTGTGTTACTTATATTTCAATATCTTAGTAGAGCTATTACATGAAATTGATCCCCCAGCTTTAGGAAACAGGATGTTGCTGACACTGTTATATGCTATTATATAATGTACCATTATTTGTCATTTTGTCATGACATCTAGCCCAAGCATTTCTTTTGCTAATAAACCTTAGTTTTGTTTTGGGTGGCGATGTGCTCAGACTAGGCAATAATAATGACTATAAGACCTATAACTTAAACATTTCTTGCTATTTGCCAGGCACTGTTCTAAGCTGGTAACATGGATTTACTTGTTTAATATATGGAGGCAATGGATTGGGATTAGGATCAGCATGACATCGCTGACCCTGCCTTCCAAGCAGTAAGGGTGGCCATGATGTTCCCCTCTACCAGGAGAGGCAGTGGAGTAGGGTGGACTGGACAAGAAGGTGGGCTCTGGTGCCAGTTTTGTGACCTTGGACGATTTACTTAACATCTCAGTGGCTAAGGATTTTTTTTAAATCTCTGAGATGGGGATAATAATGATGCCCACCTCATGGACTTGTTATGATTAGATGAACTAATACATGTGACTCCCTTAGGAAAATGCCTAGACCAGTAATTCTCACTTGAGGCAAGTCTGCCCCCCCCCAGAGGACATGTGGGAATGTCTGGAGACATTCTTACTTGTCACAACTGGGGTGGGGATGGAGGGCGGGTGCTACCGGCCTCTAGTGGGTAGAGATCAGGGATGTTGCTCAACATTCTACAATGTACAGGACAGACCCCACAACGAAGAATGAGGTGGGCCAGAATGTCAATAGTACAACATTGAGAAATCCTGGCATACACCGTAGCAAACATTCAGAAAATGTGAACTGCTCTGGGCCATCTGGAAGATAAGCTCCATGAGACCAGGGAGACTTTGTCTGCTCTGATCACTGCTCTGTCGCAGAGCTTAGATCAGTGCGTGGCACATATGAGTGGCTCAGTAAAGATGTGTGAAATGAGTGAATGGCGTATAGGATGGTCCTGGGGAAACTCCTGAAGGCATGACTACCCATCCGCCTTCTCGGGCTTCTTCCTGTCTTGGTCTCTGTCATTCATCATACACCGAGAGCTGTAGGAGCCATCTGTCACCATGGCACCCAGCATGCTGATGGAAGAGGGAAAAGGTAGAAGGAATCTGGGTCTCCGATGACATTGTCGGCATGGCGTTGGCCTGGGTGAGCTGATGCCAAATTTTTGTTCCATAAAAAAATTATGCCCTATTTGGTAAGTCATTATTAGGCAGATTTCTGTAACTTGCAGGCAAAAGCCTTCCTAGCTGATAACCAGGAAAGACGACATCCTCTCTTAGGCTTGTGACACAGTTTTAGTATCTCAAACCCATTGAGAGAAACAAACCCATGGATTAATTCACTTCAAAGGGCTCTGCGTTGAATACACTGAAATCAAAATTTTTGTGTTTGGCAAGTACGCTCCAATATTTAGGTGCTCATACTAAATCATCTATTTAAAGGGAAATATTGTACCATTTTTTGGAAGTGCTTGGCAGCTAGCAAAGTTACCCTGGCGTGAACTTTAGGAAGTTATCGCAATAAAAAAATGACTCATTTACTTAACACATGTTTGTTGAATGCCTATAATAGGCCCAATCTGGGGCAGGGGCTCAGGTTTAACAGAGAAGGAAATGGCTAAGTCCAGTTCCCTGTCCTCATGGAACCCACAGACTGGAAGGAAATGTGGATATTAAATGTTAATTTCCCAGGCAATGAGTGTCATGAAGAAGCACAGAGGTCTAAGTGACACAACGAGATTCTCTAAGCTGTTCAGGGCATCCAGAAGGGACTGTTCCTGAGGAAGTGAGGTGCACTGAGCTATGAAGAGGCAATGTGATCCAGTGGTTAGGCACACAGTCTCTGGAGTCAGACGGTAAAGTGTTGAATCCTCCTGTCACCTGCTCCTAGAGGCAGGATCTTGAGTAATTAATTGCCAAAGGGCTCAATTCCCTCATCTATTGAAAAGGTGGCAAAACTAATACCAACCTCATAGGGTTATTGTGAGAATTAAATGATATAATACATGCAAAATTATAATAAGTCTCAAATATTGTAAGCTTTCAATAAGCGTTAGCTCTTGTAGGTATTAAAAATTAGCTAAGGGAAGGAAGAAAAAAGAGAGCTATGCAGAAAATTATGATTTGGCAAAACTTGTTCCTAATTTATTTCTTGGATGTCATGTGACTCTGGAAACTGGGGCCTTTGGATGCTCCTTGTTTGTCCCAGGGCTTGAACAAATCCATAGTGCTTTTCAAGCAAAATATGGGCCCCATTTCTAGCATCTATGAATCTCTCTTTCAGATGGGTAAGCTTCTTTGTGGCTAAAATTAGAAACAATCCAAATGTTTGTCAGCTGGTGAATGGATAGATAAAATGTGGTACATCTACACAGTGGAATACTATTTAGCAATAAAAACGAAGTAAGTCCCAATACACACTATGACTTGGATGAATCTCAAAACCATCATGGTAGGTGAAAGAAGCCAGACACAAAAGACCACGTGTTGTGTGATTCTATTTATATGAAATAACCAGAAAAGGCAAATCTAAAGAGACAGAAAGTAAGTTCGTGGTTGCCTAGGGTGGGGGATGAGAAAAAGGATGAACTGTAAGTGTGCATGAGGGATCTTTCTGGGGTGATGAAATATTCTACCATTGGATTATGGTGATGGTTGCACAACTTGGTAAATTTGCTAAAAACCATTGAAATAGGGTAAATTCTATGTTATATAAATTATAACCCAAATTATTTTAAAAAAGATGATTTGTGGCTGAGTTAAATAAACTTTCAAGCTCTTAAATTTTCATGGCAGAATGTTAATCCTTCCTTTGAAACATTTGGTTTCTAAAGACATTGAGTTTCTGGCGAAGTCAAATGGAATACGAGCAGGTTAGCTAACCTGAGAAGTAGCCTTGATGAATTTACTAGGAATGCCTGGTATTTGAAAGCGACATTCGACATTCTGCACCATGACTGCCCCAAGATTTCTGACCTCTTCCCATGTTACTTTGGGCAACACTATCTCATCTACCTGCAGAAATCCCCTCTGAGAGGAATTATAAAGATTGTTCAAACAGAAATCCATATTTTGTCTTCAGGATAGCCATATTTGAAGATATTGACTGTTAGGTTGCTTGAGGTCCCCAAAATATACATCCATGTGAAAATTTCTTTGGGGCCATGAAAAACTTTTACTTCTGGTACATTTCAAAATTTTCTCCTATGATGAAGTGTGAGGTGTATAGTTAAATATGTTTTCTCTTTTGTCTTTGCTATAAGAATAGGCAAAGTTAAATGCAATGGTCAGTGTAGCTATAGTTGCAATGGATGTTGATGTCTGTCTCTGTCTTATTGCTATTTTATTTTTTGGTGAGGAAGATTGGCCTTGAGCTAACATCTGTTCTTTTTTGCTTGAGGAAGATTGTCGATGAGCTAACATCTGTGCCAGTCTTCCTCTATTTTGTATGTGGGACGCCACCACAACATGGCTTGATGAGAGCGTGTAGGTCCATGCCCGGGATCCGAACCCACGAACCCTGGGCCACCAAAGTGGAGGATGTGAACTCAACCACTACACCACCGGGCCGGCCTCTGTCTTATTGCTGTTCTAACTTTCTTTCCCTCATGATTCTATATGTAATTGTCCTATTTATTTTATGCTTAGTTTAGTAAGTTTCATTACATTTTAGGTAGTGGATGGATTACAAATAAAAATAACAAGTACATAATTTTGTGCATTGTGTATTATCTTTTTGTGCTTTTGAAATTAACTAACATGAGCAGCCCCATTTGTTGTTATATACACATACATATGTACATGCATGTATGTGTTTTGATGGATAGATACACAAATATAGATTTAAACATGAATTTTCAGCTGAAAAATATGAGCATACAGTGAACGTTTGTGGCTAGATTTACATCTCTGGAAACTGGTCTTTAGAAAGAAAACATTAATGCAAGATCAATTTTACTACGAAGAACTAGGCAGTATCTCTTCTGTTATAAACCATCCGGCCTTATAAGGGAGTTAAGTTTATATTTCTTTAAAAATACTTGTGATTGGGGTTCTGTGATTCAGAAACAATTGTTTCTTTTAAAATTATTTCTCATGACCTCGATATAACTTCAAGGACGTCTAATGCCTAAGGATTCAGATCAAAGATGCCACTTGAAATTTCAAAATACAATACTGAGATATTCCACTGTAGCCTTCTGGCAGCAGATACACGAGCTGGGTTTCTGTCTTTGAAAATCGGTCTTGCCATCTCATAAAGAACAGTGTGAAATTGAACTAGCAATTAAAAAATAAGCTTAGGTTGTTCCCCTCCTCCCCACAAACTCCTCGACACAACCAAATTGAGGGTCATCAAGAAACCGAAGGAAGAGAATGCTACAAGATTTCAAAGATGCCTGGTAGGAATATTTCTTAATTGAGCCGTGCTTTCGAGCTGCGTGGAATTGTTCTTATTAAAAATTAAATAAGAACAGCAGAGAAGAACATGGGAGGCTCTGCGAGATTAGAGCTTCATGAGATTTACTTAAAAGGCTTTCATTAGGCACTGGGAATTCTGTGGCATATTAAAACCTCACCTATACAAAATATATGGGGCTCTGGCTTTTAGCCCCTTTTCCTAAGAAATATGAAGCATCGGTGCGTAAAATGAGCATAGGAAAATGATCTTTTCGCAGTGTCTTTGAAATAATGTCTGTTTTTCCAGATTGCTAGATAATTATCACGTTCATTCTTTTCTTCTCTCTCTCCCTTTCTCCCTTCCTTCCTCCTGCTCTGCTTTTGCCAGTACAGGTCCTATCTGTGGTTTTGTTCGTTATTTTGTTATTGTTATTTTTAAAAAATCAATTTTCTGTCTTGGACGAATGGAGGAAAGGTTTTCAGGAGTGCTTCTCAAACTTGAATGTGTACGTGAATCACCTGGGAGATTTTTAAAACGCAGATTGTGATTCAGTAAGTCTGGGGTGGGGCCTGAGATGCTGCATTTCTAACAAGCTCTCGGGGGATGCCAAAATTGCTGGTCCGTGGACCGTTCTAGAGTATCAAAGAGCAACAGTATTTCTTAGATTAAATTTGATTAATCAGATTCCTTTAAATGTAGGGGATGGACCAACTAGGAGAAGAGTGGAGATTTAAAAAAAAAAGTAGTGATAATGAGCAAAAAAAAAAAAATCCACCAAACACACAAATACAAACCACCTAATTATCCATATTGATTCAGTTTGATGATTTATCATTCTTGAGTGAGTGATGCCTATAATGCAAATTTTGTCGTTTTTCTTTTTTTTTTTTTTTTTTAATTTTTTTTCCCCCCAAAGCCCCAGTAGATAGTTGTATGTCATAGTTGCACATCCTTCTAGTTGCTGTATGTGGGACGCGGCCTCATCGTGGCCGGAGAAGCGGTGCGTCGGTGCGTGCCTGGGATCCGAACCCGGGCCGCCAGCAGCGCAGCGGACGCACTTAACCACTAAGCCACGGGGCCGGCCCTTGTCATGTCTTTCTAATGTAACTTGGGTTTTGGCAAATTAACTGGAGTTCAAGGAAATGAGCCTTTGAGACACTGAGTGGCATAGGCACGTGCACACACACACACACCCCAAAAAGCTGCCAGTCAGAGCAACCTGCTCTTTTATATATGTAAGGCCTCATAATTTTCCCCCAAGGATACAAAGAACCTTGTCATTAAGCATAACGGTTTTGCTATAGACATAGCAGGGCGTAGAGACCTGATACATAACACAATTTCAACCTTATGGGGCTCAACATACACCATGGCCACCTACCTTATTTTGGGATCCAGGGTTCAGGAGGAATTCCTTTGCTAATAAGATGAGAAGATTCATTTGGAAGTATTGAAAGTATTTTGCAAAATGTAGAGCGTGAGATAAGTGCTACTTGCTATTGTTTTTTTCCTTTTGGGATTTTATTTTCCTATATTTTATTTCATTTAAAAAGATCCTTTTGAGTTATTGCAGGTTCATGAAATTCATGCTGGTTGTATTACAAACGGGCAGTATGCATCAAAACTAAAAATTAAAAGTGATCGTATATTCCTGTCTAGCAGATCCAGTGCTTGAAATGAATTCCACAGGAATACTTATGCAAATGTGAAAAGAAACATGTATAAGGATGGTCACAGCATTATTGCTTGAATAGAAAAAATCTAAACCCACCTAAATGCCCTTCAACAGAACTGGCTCAATGGGTGATGGCACATCCACAGAGTGAGAGATTCTGTAGCTGAAACCCCAAAATGAAGTGCATCTGAGCTGTGGGCATAAAGGGAAACCCTGAATATAAATCTAGTTACATTTAAAAAGAAAAAAGAAAGAAAAAGAAAAAAATAGCATATCTTAAAGTTAGGTTGTCTGTCTGTGTGTCAGGCTTTCTTTCATTACCCTGGCAAAAGCTCTCGACAAAAATACACTAAAAGGTTAACAATAGTGATCAATGGAAGAAGAATTATAAGGAACATTCCATTTCTATTTTCAATATTTTTCTACTTTTTCTTGCTGTAATTCTGAAAACAGAACCTAGATAGAAAAGAGCACAGAATAGGTAATTAGAAGACATAGATTTGAGTTGCTGAGTGACTTTGGGCAAGTTACTTAACGACTCTGTGCATTCGTGTCCTCAAACATACAATGAGGGTTGTGACAATACCACTTAGTTTTATTGTTTTGGAAGACTGGATGAAGTGTGTAAAGCAGTTTGCTCTCCATAAAGAACCAAGAGTGTTCTAGTTTCTTTTTGTTGATCTAAATATCACTGTATGGTTGCAGCCCCTACACACATCCACACACTCAGTGCTGGTACTGTATCTAGCTCAGCACACCCAAAACCGGGGAGGGGGAGGTCCAAGAAGTTCAGTGTAGCCCCGCCCCCGGCTTCGCCTTGCCCTTTAACCTGTTCCCTACACTTTGCAGATCCCCAGTGGTACCCCCTAGTTAAATGTCGGAAAGCCTCCTGTCCTCCACTTTTATGCTTTTGTCTAAGCGTCAGCCAATGTGTTCTTTCTCCCAGGAGTATATGCTCTTCTATCTTACTTTGCAATATCTGCCAAAGGATTTTGCAATTTTGTCCCAAATGAAAGGAACCTCAGCCCCAGGCAGACAAACCACGAGGAATTTGGGAAGGCAAGATTCCTCCTGGGGTTTCTGGAATTATATATGACAGTATTTCCCACCTGTCACTCACAGTCAATGTTGCCCACCCAGGTGCCCCCTCTATTATTTTTAGACTTTGTTCTCTACCTCTGTTTTAACTAACTTAAAAATGGATTGTAGAAGGAAATAAAAATGGAAAGCTCATATAAAAGGCATGCATTGATAAAAAATAAATATATCATTAATAAAATTTATAAAGTGTTCATCTGTGCCTCACCTACAAGAGTGTTGTGTACAAGAGGGGAACATTTACTACTCTTTGGACAATAAAGACAAAAAATATCTCCATCTCGCTACAAGGAGCTCCTCTTAGCATTTCTCGGTGGACAAGAGACAAAGACCTATGAAGACTGCACAGACTGTGGCAGCAGAGCAGCCCTGATGATCTGGATGCGGACAGTCTCTTCCCAGGAGGGTGGACAGCATGTCCTACACCCTCCTGTGTCCCCAGTGCTTAGTGCCTGGCGCAATATAGGTGCTCAATTAATACTGGAAAAATGAATGAATGAATGAATGCAATGTACCTCATTCAATGCTGGTGGCTTTAAAAACAGATTTCCTATTTGTTTCTTTTTAAAATAAAAACAATTTTCAATTGTCGTATGTCAACTTCCTTTGTCCGTTTTGGAATATCACGTTTTTTGAAGAGCTGAATCCAATTCCCTCATTATCACAAAGCTTGAGTTTGCACAAAGGACAAGAGAATTGAGGCTATGCTTAGGCTGTTAGTGGAATTTGTAAAGGGAGAGAATTAACTGTACATCCTATATATATTTGCAATAATGTCAGTACTAGATGCCTTTTGTTCTTATTTAATTGTTGTAGAGTCTGCCTGACTACAGTGCTGTGCAGAAGTTGTCAGTTATATAAAATCAAAGGACTTGAATCCTAGCATCCTGAGAGCTGTCTAATTGAAGACCACTGAAACTCACATAATGTTGTTAATTCCTATCATGTCTCCGCAATGGATTTTTGCTAGATCCAAGCAGATCACAGGCTAAGACAAAGGAGAAATGAAAAAAACATATATGTATGTATATTTATATATGTATACACACATGCACACTGCTATAAATCATACCAGAATATTCTAGTTTGCAACAAATATTCAGAATACTAAGCTCTGAGTTACCAAGTATTCCAAATTCTGAGTATTATAATCCTTTTCTTAGTATAACTGACATAATTATTGTTTTCAATGAAATCAGAGATTTTCTTTATGCAATCTATTTTTAAGAAAGAGATAGATATGTGCAAGCTTACAGCACACACACATCTATCATATAATTATATTCTTTCTGAATCTTTATACTCTCTGCGGTGATTTCCTTTATGTCTTATTGGGGGTTTCATCCAGCGATTGAGTAACTGGAGGAAAAGAAATAGAAATTTTTTGTCATAAACATTGGTGTGGTTGGATTACAACTACCTTATGTACAAATAGGTATTTTTTTGTATGCTTCACCTCTTGCATTTTCAAATCTGTACTGTCTCCGCATAGCTACAGGTTGCAGATATTCAGCCTGCAGTTTCTATAAGTTGTTTTATTTTGAAAAATGAGATGTTTGTAGAGGATGCCTATGAGTGTGTGTGTGTGTGTGTGTGTGTGTGTGTGTGTGTGTGTGTGTTTTCTAGCTCCAAGCAACCATTCACCTGTTTTTTGGTGAAACAGCCCCAGAATTTCATTTAATTATCACAGCTCCAGTCACCCTCTCTGCTCAAGTGTTTTCGTGTGATGGATCCCAACCAGGGTTGCCAGATAAAATATAGGATGCCCAGTTAATCGGAATTTCAGATAAACAATGCGTATTTTTTCAGTACAACTGTCTCCCAAAGATTGCATGGGACATATTACACTAAACAATCCATTGTTTACCTGAAATTCAAATTTCACTGGGCATCCTGTATCTTTATTTGCTAAATCGGGCAACCCCAACTGCAACCCTCAGCGTCAGGCCTGGGCCCTAATTGGTGTAAGTGAGATCAGCATGTCCCAGGGCCACTGAGAGCCAAGACCAGAACTCTTGTTGGATGCCTGAGGGAGAGACACGCTTTCCTTCCTCTGGATTTGAGGCCGAGGATATCATTATCCGCAGCTGTTGCTGCAGCCACATGGAGCCATGGTGGGACATCCCTCCTGGAAGACGGCACACAGTGATGATGATAACAATATCTACGTTCTAGGCACTGTTCCAAGTATAACATATTAGCTCATTGTTCTGTCTGTTGTTTTGTGCTTGACTATAAAGGTGAAGGTTATGGTTGCATTTACTAGGTTGAACTGTAGCGATTTTCTGGCTCAACCTAGCAGTGTTCTCTCCCCACCAGGTGTGATGGCTAAGTGACGACATGACGAACCCAGGCTCCTCCGCTCTTGATCCTCCGCAGTGCTCAGCATGAGGTTTTCATCTTCGTGGTCACGAGGTGACTGCTATTCCTCCAAGGCTCCTTTAATCATGTCAGCACAGGGGGGAAAGTCAAATGGCCTTCTCCTGGGAAGGTTTGTCTTCTGTTTAGGAAGCCCTCCCAATACACTGGGTAAGAAACTACCTTTATTTTTTTATTTGCTACAATTACTCTTCCACTTTACCAAGGAAGCACCGGAAGCACAGAGAAGCTAGGTAACTTGTTCAAGATTACACTTTAGTGTTATTAGTCAGAGTTTTCCAGAGAAACAGAACCAACAGGATATGTTTTTTAAGGAGCTGGTCCACGCGATTGTGGGGCCACCAAGTTTGAAATATGCAGAGCGGGCCGGCAGGATGGAGACCCGTTGAAGAGCTGATGTTGCAGCTCCAATCTGAAGAGCATCTGCAGGCAGACCTCTTCCTTGTGGGACCTCAATCTTCGTTCTCTTGATGCCTTCAAAATCACATGGTTTTACTTTTTTATTTTAAAATAAAACACAGATAGTGACAACCACATGTAAGAACTGTATTGCTTAATGCACTAATATAAGCTGACCACCCTTACAATAAGCTACCCCTCGGCTCAAGGAACAGAACGCTGCTGGTCACCCTACACACCCCTGCATGCATTCTATCCCAATCCCAATTCGCTCTTCCCCGGCGTAACCATGATCGGACCAGGGACTGGTCTGCCACCTGTTTTTTGTTTTTTTGTTGTTTTTTTTTTTGTGAGGAAGATCAGCCCTGAGCTAACATTCATGCTAATCCTCCCCTTTTTGCTGAGGAAGACCGGCTCTGAGCTAACATCTATGGCCACTCCTCCTCCTTTTTTTTTCTCCCAAAGCCCCAGTAGATAGTTGTACGTCATAGTTGCACATCCTTCTAGTTGCTGTATGTGGGATGCGGCCTCAGCGTGGCCAGAGAAGCGGTGCGTCAGTGCGTGCCTGGGATCCGAACCCAGGCCGCCAGTAGCGGAGCGCGCGCACTTAACCGCTAAGCCACGCTAAGCCACAGGGCCGGCCCTGCCACCTGTTTTTGTAAATAAAGTTTTATTGGAACACAGCTACACCCATTCATTTACTTATTGTCCATGGCTGTTTATGTGCTATACTGGCAGAGCTGAGTAATTATGACAGATTGTCTGGCCTTGAACGCCTAAAAAATATTTATAGCAGGAAAATTTGCTGACTCCTAACCTTGACTTTCATAGTGGTAATTTCCTTGAGTTTTTAAATACTTTAATCACTCAAGTGTTCACTCCTAGGCCTTGACTTTTATTTTTCTTTATTTTTGGTATGTCTTTTAAGTCTCTTTTCATCTACAAGTTCCCTCATCCCTTTATTTTCATTGCTGTTTATTTGAGGAAGACCCAGGCCATTTAACATGTAGACTCCCACAGTCTGGATTTTGGAATTGCATCCTCTTGGTGCAGCTCAGCATGTTCCTCTGTCCACTGTATTTCCTGCAAATTCACAATTGAATCCAGAGATTTGATCAGACTTGGGTTTAGTCTCTCTGGCGAGACTCTTGGTGGTGGTGTGTTCATTCATCAGGATGCATAGAATGACGTCCATCTCTTTCTGTGATGTCACAGCTGTTGATGTGTGATGCCTGCATCTGGTAATTCATTATGGCTTGCAAAATGTTGATATTCTGATTGAATCAATTCTTTTTTTAATGTGCAACTTGGAATACTTTTAGAAAAAAGATACTTTGCCTCTTCTTCCATTTGCGTTCCTAGAAGTTGCAGGAAGTTCATGTAGGAAAGGCAGGATGAATACTGCATTGTTTTTCTTTATCAGTTTTTGGGATACTAAATTCATTCTCTATCATCCTCTAAAGGACAATGTTTAGTTTTATTATAACATAATGAGATATATGATGGGTTTCAATCCATTGCAATTATTATCTTATTGAAGCTCAAATTATTCCATTTCTGCTAGTGGGAGCCTTTTCAAGTTGGCTCCTGAGTCCTTCTGACTTGGCCCTGATAGGTCCTTCACTTCTGGTAGGATAAGATGTTCTAAACTCATCTTCTACATTTTCTGCCCCAGATCTGGAAGAAGCCTCTCCCTCTCCCCCTACCTTTTAAAATGGTATTTCAAGACCACAATCTGGGTGTTAGGGACGCTCATTTACGTGGTTGGTTATCAGTTTTAGGTTTTTACAGTATACACTAGGACTACTTATCACTGTTAAAATTATTTTTCACATATTTTCCCCATTCAATGCCCTCTCCCATTTTTTAATGATTGTTGTACCATATCCACATGGTCTGAGCCTGTGGTCTTTGCATACTATACTCTCCCCTTTAACCTCTTTTAGTCTTAAACCTACAAGTAACTGTAGATTAATCTCCACCACTTGTCTTCTTGTAGATGCCTCTAGTCATTTTGATTGGCCAAATCTCATTCTCTAGTAGATTCTTCAAGAAGTGCTCAGGGTTTTTGTATTCTCAAGTCAGTCAGATGCCCCATTTCTTTCTTCTGCTGCTTCTGCACCAAGTCTCACTGACTTATGCCTCTTGTCCCCACAAGTGGGAGCACTTGAAATTTATGGGTTGTGAAGGTTCTGATTTTTGCCTTGAGTTCTTGCATGTTGATAATAGCTAGTGCCCTTTATACCTGGGAGTTAGTTTTGCTGGATATAAAATCCTTGGCTTACATTATCTTTCCTTGAATATCTTAAGTATGGTACTTCATTTTTTTCTGGTGTAAAGTGTTGCTGTCAGAAAGTCTGATGACAATAATTTTCTTTACTTTGTAAATAATTTTCTCTTTTTGCCTAACTGTCCAAATGATAGTCCTTTTGCTTTAAAGTCCAATAGATTTTATTTGAGTATATCTTGGAGATTATCATTCCAGGTTGCTATTCTCAGGTACATGGTGTGCTCTTTCAATATTTAGTTTCAAATATATATTTTTTAATTTCAGGAAAGTTTTCTTAAATTGTATATTTTGGCATTTGTTCTGTTCCCTTGCATTGGTTTTCTTCTTTAGGGATTCCTCTTTTCCATCCATTTTTGGATCATCTCTGCCTATCTTTAATATTTGTCCTCTCTTTTGAAGTTTTTTATCTCCCTTTTGTTTCTTTTTAATTTTTAAAAATTTCATTTTTAAGGCTTTTATTTATCTTAAAGCACTATATTGTGCTAATTCTTGTATTTATTGTTTTAATCTTGAATTTTTTCTACTTTAGCTTTCATTTTTTAAAGTATCTTTTATTTGTAAATATTTCTTGTGTTCTTTTACTTCATTTCTGAGTTATCTAATTCTGATTTCTGCTTTTTTTTTTTCCAGATCTTGTATAATTTTATTGTATAACATAGTAGGCTACAGTTGTTTCTTTTCTTGTCTTTTTTCTTTTTTTTTCAGTGAGGAAGGATTGGCCCTGAGCTAACACCTGTTGCCAATCTTCCTCTTTTTGCTTGAGAAAGAGTGGCCCTGAGCTAACATCTGTTCCCATCTTCCTCTATTTTGTATGTGGGTCACCGCCACAGCATGGCTTGATGAGCAGTGTGTATATCCACGCCTGGGATCCAAACCCATGAACCCTGGGCCACTGAGGTGGAACGAATGAACTTAACCACTATACCTCTGGGCTGGCCCCAGTAGGCTACAGTTTTCATCTCTTTTGTGGGCATGTCTCTCTGGCATGTTTTCATCACTGTAAGAATGTCATTGGTTCTTGGTTTTATCTTTTCTCTTGTAATGTTGCAAGGGCTCTGACCTCAGTACTTGTCTGTTGTCATTTTACATGAAATTAGTTTTCCTGAACTTTTAGAAGGAAATGTGGTTCAGGATGATTTTTGTAATCTTGCAGAGCTTCCTCATCTGTTATTTTCATGTATATCACAAGTATGGTGGCTTACCTTCTGAGGTTTTTCTGGCTCTTGTTCCAACCCCCTCCCTCAACTCACACACTTTTATCTGAACCTTCTCTTTTGATTCTCTACCCAGCAGTTCCTCCTTGGTGTGGGGCCCAGTCCTGGAAGGGAATTCTGGCTGGTTGCCATGGTCCCAGTGGCCAGATAGCTCCTGCCTCTTTCAGAGCTCACACTGGCCTCTTGCAATCGCTGGCTCTTGGAGCGGTCATGGCATGCCCAGTTTTGCCTGCTGCCTGCAACTGGCCCACTTTGCTTTCCAGTGAGCTCCTGCTGGCTACTTAGAGTTTCTGCTATTCTCAAGTCTGCAGACATCCTATTTCTTTTTTCTGCCTCTTCTGTGCAGAGTCAGACCCACTGAGGACTTGGGGCTCCTGTCCCCACCTCCCACTTGAAGTCTGGGGTTTGTAGAGATACCTCATTATCTGCTTTTGTTCCATATGTTGTCCATGTCTTGGCTATTTAGTTGCTGTATTTGTTTTAATGTAAGGATTTCAGGAGATTACCATATTATGCTGTTGCTGCTACCAACGTCTTCCCCGAATCCCCTCTGTGTTAGTTATCTATGATGCACAACAAATTACTACAAATTTAGCGGCTTCAAACAAGACCTGTGCATTATATGTTCTGTAGGTCGGAAGTCTGGGTGGGCTCAACTTGATCCTGGGTTTAGAGTCTCACAAGATTGAAATCAAGGTGTCGCCTGGGCTGGGGTCTTATCTGGAGCCCTGGGAAGAATCCTCTTACAAGCTCATTCAGGCTGTTGGCAGAACTCAGTTCCTTGTAGTTGTAGGACTGGTTGTAGCCGTGTTCTTGCTGGCTGTTACCCAGTGGTCACTTTGAGTCGCAGGAACCACTCTCTGGTCCTCTTGTTTGCTCCCTCCATCAGTATACACATACAATGGAATATTATTCAGCCCTAAAAAGAAGGAAGTCCTGCCATTGGCAACAACATGGATGAACCTGGAGGACATTATGCTAAATTAAATAAGCCAGTCATAGAAGGACAAACACTACATGATTCCATTGATATGACGTATTTAAAATAGTCAAACTCATAGAAGCAGAGATTACAATAGTGGTTGCCAGAGGCTGGGGGTGGGGGAAATGAGGAATTGTTATTCAGTGGACAAAAAGTTTTAGTTATGTTAGATGAATAAGTTCTAGAGATTTACTGTATAACATAGTGCTTATAGTTAATAATACAGTATTGTGCACTTCAAAATTTGTTAAGAGAGTAGATCTCATATTACATGTGTTCTACAAAAAGAAAAAAACAGGGGCCAGCCCCGTGGCATAGTGGTTAAGTTTGAGTGCGTCACTTCGGCGGCCTGGGTTTCATGGGTTTGGACCCTGGGCACAGACCTACACACTGCTTATCAAGCCATGCTGTGTCGGCATCCAACACATAAAGTAGAGGAAGATGGGCACAGATGTTAGCTCAGGGATAATCTTCCTCAGCAAAAAGAGAAGGATTGGCAACAGGTATTAGCTCGGGGCTAATCTTCCTCAACAACAAAAAAAGAAAAAACCAAAGGGACACAAGGAGACTCTGTGAGGTATTGGATATGTCTATTATTCATTACTCATTGTGGTGATGGTATCATGGGTATTTGCATATGTCCAAACTCATCAAATTGTACACATTAAATTTGTGCAGTTCTTTATATGTCAGTTATACCTCAATAAGGTTGTTTAAAAAGAAACAGTCAATAAGAGTGCTTGACTCCTCCTTGTGCTTTGAAACTCTCTTTCTGTTCCATTCTCATCAATAGAAAACTCTCTGCTTTTAAAGTTCTCACGTGATTAGATCATGTCCCCCAGATAATCTTCCTATCATAAGGTTGACTGATTATTAGTCTTAATTACATCTGCAAAATCCCTTTGCCACGTAAGGGGACATTATCATGGCAGTAACACCAGGGGATGAATGTCATGGGGACCATCTTAGAATTCTGCCTGCACATCCCCAATCATTTATTTTTAATCCTAACAGTTTATTGAGCTCCTACTATGTTCTAGGACTTCAGGATACAGCAGTGAACAAGTCTGGCGTGATCCTGGCCCTAAAAGTAGAAAATTAATGCTGAATGTCCAATGAATGGGTGGGTGGATAGATAGATGTATAAAGGTCTAAATGTACATTCAGAGAAAAGCAACGGAAGACTGAGACTCAATATTATTGAGTATGTTTTAAAGGTCCATGTATCATCTTGAATGGAAATGTTGCTCAACTTCTGATGAGGAGCCTCATACATCAATATCTCTGTTATCATTGACTGATGACCTCGCATAATAAAAGATCTTGACTTGCGTGTATGTTAACAATTAATGGAATGTGTAATGCATCACATGGAGTATATGGAAGGTAATAAAGAGGTGTAAATGAGAATTACACGGGTTAGTTGGTGTCATTAATGGTTCTTTTGTTCTGCTAGAGCAGCAGTATCTTATTCAAGAGACAGGTTTGCAGTTCTGGTTGCCAAAATGACTTAAACACGCCAATTCAACTATGATTGGTTCTTTAAGGGTATTCACCAAATGTATTGACCACACTGTCTACTTCTGACCTCCCCCTTTTCTTGACCTTTTCAGGGGCTTCAGCCACGTAGAGACTTTGTCAGAGTGTGGTTCCACTCCTATAATTATTTGTGTGCTCTTCTCGTGGTTCATTATTTCCCAGAAGGTTTCCAATCCTATATCCAGCCCCTAATGAAACAGAATTGTAGTGATCAGTTTGACAATAGATGCTACTACACACGGGACCCTATTTATTTATTCAGAAATATACGTCATACGGATTGAATGAGAAGCTAATATTCAGAGCTGAGAAAAGCAATACTGTATATTAGGAAGAATCAGCATTTGTTAGCATAAGTAAGACTCTGAGTCTTGATTATAAGTGTCAGTGTGTTAAAAAACATTGACTAAACCCAGTGTGAAATTACAAGTCTGTAATGCAAACACATTTGGGGAAACGCAAACACATTTATCCATGCATTAATTCATTTGTTCAACAGCAATTTATTGAGTGCCTAGCATGTGTCAAGTGCTTTTCTAGGTGCACGGGATGCAGTGGGGAAATGCACAAAAGACCGCATTGCCCTTTGAGGGCTTGTGTTCTAGTAGAGGGGATTAGAAAATGCACAAAGTAAATAAAGACATCATTCCATGATCGTTTATTGATAGACAGTAATGACTTTAATGTTAACAAAGAAGTTTGGTTGAAACAAACCTGGAGGGTTTGCAATAGAAATATAAAGAGGTTTTCACTGTTTGCATATGTATTTATTCTTTTTTCTGTGGACATTGGTAAGAACTGTTTCATCTTGGCTGGCTCACACACTTTTAATGTTCACTTCAAGATGCAAAGCCATCAGTTGGCTGAATCTATTTACGTTGGTATTCAGCAAATGCTTATTAAATGTGTGAATATTACTGAGTTTAATTTTAATTCAAAATAATTGTTATTATAGTTGAATTTTGTAAGTATTTTTGAATTACGTATGTACTTATAATTTTACCCTAGATTTAGTCAATGATAATAGTGTCAGCTAATAATAACTGCTACAATTTAATCTTTAAGTTTTGGCTTAATTGTCACCTATTTAGAGAGGTTTCCTTGACCATTCTGTCCACCAGGTATATGAACTGTTGCCTAGTACTGCATCCTTTTAGTTTCCTTGATATTTATTTTCTCAATTCAAACACATACTTTTATTTTATGTATAAATGCTTATCATCTCTTTTCTTTTCATGACTGTGAAATCCAGAAAGGGAGGAGTTAAATCTGTTTTATCAATGTATACCTTTCATGATGACTGCCACATAATAGTCCTTCAAGAATGTTTATTAAATGAGTGAAATCTATTCCTCTGCCTTCCCCTGCCCCATGCTCCCTCCCTTTTCTTCTATCCATTCACTAATTATTTTATCTATTCTGTGAACATTTATAGAACTAACAATAATGACAGCTAGTTTATTTATTGAGAGTTTATGATGTACAAGACACCATGGAGGCAGAATAATGATGCTAAAAAATGAAGGAAAACGAATTCTTCCTGAGTGCCTACTCTGTATTGGGCACTGTGCCCAGCTCTTCCCATACATAATTCTCCAATCCTTACAGCAACCTTGCACAATAAGCTTTGTTATCTCCATTCACCAGGGAAGAATCTAGATTCTGAGAGGGCAGGTAGAGTGCCCACGATCACACAGATAGAGACAGGTAAAGGTTGAACTAAGATGTAGAAACATCTCTCTGAATCACAGCATCTGTTCTTCAATGACTCTTTATCGCCTCAAAGTAAACTAGCAATTTTTAAAAAAATGCAAGTTGTGAGCATGAACCGAGATGCTGGGATGAACAGGAGTGTTGAGGTATAATCGACATTACTCTCATGAGGACGCTACACCTTTTGCTCTGACATTCTTAATGTAGCCTTAAAAATAAGAACATCATTCAATTGTTGGAATTTCCCAGTCTGCACATTTAGAGGCCTAACTGTTCCCAAGGAGTTAGAGAATGACACTTTTGGGCTCCAACTGAATACAAGAGTTGTGTCCGCCTCCCACGTTAGGTCATTGGAGACCACCTCTCTGCTTCCCCAGCTCTCCTTCCCTTTTCTTCCAGCAGCAGGCTGCTTTCCATTTGGGGACTATCTCCTCTCTGGGTCTCAGTCCACGTGTCCCGGGTAAAGTTTCTCTCTCAGCTCCAGGGGCAGAGCTTATGTCTCAGGCTGAAGCTGACCACGGCATTGCATTCCTTTAGCCACAAAGATGAGTTCAAGTGCAGGGTGAGCTGAGCCGGCCCAATCACAGTAAATCCTGAGGCCTTTGTGGGTATCACCAGAAAAGAGATTCTTTACTCCTCTGGATCTTTCCCTGGGAAGATAGGATGTGGAGGTGCTGCCATTATTTTGTCACTGGGAAGAACCTAGGGCTTCTGAAGGTCCCCAGTGCTCCCTGAAAGCGGAACCAAGAGCTGGAAAGAATGTGATTCCTCTTTACATTGTTTAAGCTCTGGATCCAGGTGTGCCTGGATTCCTTTTTTTTGCTCAAATTTCACCTGCATCAGAAAGGATTCTCATTGGTATAGCCAAGTGGAATGATTAGATACATCAGGGCAAAGCTCGACAATGCCAAGGTGACTAGCAAAGCCTGAAAACACAATGTCTTAATAACAAAAAGCTGTATTTCTCACTCATGTTACAGTCTACTGGCGTTGAGTGAGTCTCCTACATGGCTGTTCCCTGAATATCAACTCAAAATCTGGGCTGCTTCCATGTTTTAGCTATGCATCTGGAACATGTATCCTCTGAGAGCGCCATGGCAAAGAGAGAGACAGCAGTAGAGAGTGGAATGGTTTAAAAGTGCCACACCTCAGCGCAGGTCACATCCTTTCCAAGAGAATTCTACCAATCTTAACTTAGTCACATGGCCCCAACCTACCTGCAAAACAAGCTGAGAAATGTTGAGGATCACACGGGTATCTGGTGACCGATCACAGCTTCCACCACAGCCACTTTCTCCAGAACTTTGGTGGTATTTGGGTTTCATAATCTCTAGTCAGAATAAAGGTTGTTAAATGCAAAAGCTCACAAATCTACCCAGAGATGCTCCTGAGAGAAAATGCAGGAATCTCCCTTCTTTGATGATCAGCGGCTCCATGATGTCACCCAGAGGGTTTCCCTTCTGATAGAGAAGGATGCGTCACCTGATCATGACTCACTGCACCATCTCTGCCACACAATGAGCTCCTTTCAAGGTCTCCTACATCAGGATGAATTTAGCCCAGCACACAATTACTACTTCTTATGTCAAGAGTCATGCCTGGTTCTCAGTATTCTTTCGTATTAATTAGGTACAATTTTTCTCTAATATGTGTTCTGATTTCATGGGCTGCTCAGCTACCTTCTTTCTTTCCTTCCTTGCTTCCTTCCTTCCTTCTTTACTTCCTTCCTTGCTTTCTTTCCATGCACAGTTATAAATTGTAAACTATTTCAATGTGTATGGCTAATTCCAAGATGATGGCATTTTTCTTCTTACCTTCCTGCTCTCTTGACCTGTATAGTTAACCTCTATATATTAAGGCTATGAACTATATTCCAAACCCATATCCAAGGAGAAATTGCAAATCCTTTCCTGTGCTTCCGTGGCTTTTTGCCCACAATCACCCTCTTGATTGATGTCCTTCTCTCTGACTTCCTTTTTGAGCTGGGTGCCTGCTGCAACCCTGTAATTCTCCTTGTCTCCTCCCTGCGTTCTATTTAGAGACATCTAACAGCCATTGACTGGGTTTTTATTAGTTCTTTGGGTAGCTTTTCCATTTCTCAAGGATCTCTCATCAGGGGTTCTTTGCCAGTAATTACCGCAGAGCTGAAGACTTGAAGGAGCTTCCTCTCAGCATTGAGTGATGGGATTTCTTAATATGACTGCTTTTTATTTTTGGAGGGGAAAATTAAATTAAATGTACTGCTCCATATTAGGCTTATTTAGTCTGCAAAGACACTGGAATAATTCTGTTAAAATGAGCAGCCTTCTCGATCATTCTGTCCAGCCATTTGAAGATGAAAAGGCCTCCATGTATTTATCATTTCCCTGAGGGTATTTGGACAAAAATGTCAGTAAATGCACTGAAAGGACAGATATAATAATACGGACCGGTGGTATTGAGGATATGCCATTTACAGGAGTATTGCCTTGATCAGGGGTCAGCAAACTAGGGTCTTTGGGCCAAATGCAGCCTGCTGTCTCTTTGTGTAAATAAAGTTTTATTGGAACACAGCTACACTCATTTGTTTACATATTTTTATACCTGCTTTTGTGCTGGAACAGCAGATTTGAGTAGTTGCAACAGAGACTATACAGCCCGCAATGTCTAAAATATTTACTCTCTGGTCCTTTACAGAAAAAGTTTGCAATCTTGATGAACAACCCTGATGAACAGATGCATTATTTTTGGTATGCATTTTTAGGATTTCCACATATCTAATTGTTTTACCTAGAAACACTCCATTGACCTGCACAGATTTGCTTTTTGTTGGCAGGCTTAACTGTAAAGTTCATGTATAAGAGAAAAGAGTTGTTTACAAGTTAGAAACCCACTCATACTCTTTCATTTATATCTCTTCCTCAGCTTAAAAACAAAACAAAACAAAATCAATCATGGCAGAACTAAAAAATAAATAATTCTTTTCCGCACTCGATCTCATTCCCCATATCTGATCCTCCATAAGACCACTAATTCTAACACACAAGTTGGAGACTACCTAGGGCCAACCTTGAGGACACAGTTTATTTCAACTTACTTAAAGTGATTTTCCCTCAACTGAAAGATGCTAAAGTAATTTTCAGGCTAAATCCTCTTTAGCCTCTGGTATCGGCACGCAGCAATCAGCCTAACAATCATACTGAAAACTTACCACTTTACAACTATTTATGTCAAAAACACAGATGCTTTAAGTGAAGATCAGTTTCACAATTAGATAATTGGTGTGCGTGACATTCGTCTTCTGTTTCATTTGGAAATTGACTTGAAGACGAGAAAAAATGAGCATTTTTTTTTAAAGAAGGCAAATATTGGAAGATTTCCTTAACACCCAAGTTATTTGTAGTGTGAAGATAAGAGAATTCTGGGGCCTTGAGCTCACTTGTGAGAAATTACATGGCAAGAGATACTAAATTATTCCTCATTAGCAGGGATGAGAAATAATATCACATGGAAAAAAAATACCTTCTCTTTCCATTGCTTAAAAGAGTTAAAACTAGCATTCAGAGTGTGGAATTAACTACCTGGGTGATGGTCAATAAATAATAACAACAATAATGGTGATGGCTGATATTTGTTGAGCTTTACTATGTGCCAGAACTGTGCTCATGGGTTATGTACCTTGTCCATTAAATAGTCTCCAAAACTCTTTATGGTGGCTGATGTTTATCCCCATTTTATGGACAAGGAAATGGCGAATCTGAAATGTAAACCCAAGTCTGTCTGCCTGTAGCCCAGAGGTTTTTAACTAGAGGTGATTTTGTCCCCCCCCCTCCAAGCCCAAATGTCCAAGCCAGGGGACACTTAGTAACGTCTGGAGACATTTCTGGTTACAATTGGGTTGGGGAGGCATCTAGTGGGTCCAGGCCAGGGATCTTGCTAAACCTCCTACAATGCACAGGACAGTCCCCACAACAAAGAATTATCCAGCCCCAAATGTCAATAGTGCCAAGATGGAGGGAACCTTCTCTAGATTTTGTGCAATTAATGGAGTCTTCTGAGTCTCTAGATTTAGAAGATGTCACCAGGGGTCCTAGCTTCTCCTTAATCCCAGGGAAGCAACTTGTGACTCCCTCCATCCATCTTTCCTGAATTGACTTACTTTCTCTTAGAAAAAGTCTTAGTTATAGGGCCAGCCCCGTGGCTTAGCGGTTAAGAGCGTGCGCTCCGCTGCTGGCGGCCCGGGGTTCGGATCCCGGGCGAGCACCGACACACGGCTTCTCCGGCCATGCTGAGGCTGCGTCCCACATACAGCAACCAGAATGGATGTGCAACTACGACATACAACTGTCTACCGGGGCTTTGGGGGAAAAATAAATAAATAAAATCTTTTAAAAAAAAAAAGTCTTAGTTATAATATGTGATAATAAGTGATATTTTCCCAATAGCCACCAGTTCCACGTTCTATATACAGTTGGCTAGAGATCTCCTACCCTTCCTTCATGTGAGTTTCCATGGTCCCTTTCAGGGACTTTCAGTATGATAAACACAGGAAACTATCTTTAGGAACAGAATACCATCACTGTGATTGGGTCAGTCAAGTTCCTTTATCCTTCCACTATTCCACAGTAAATGTCTTACCCTGTCAATAGAATTTCCCGCCCCAAAAGCGAAGGCATATGGCAAGAAATGAGAAACCAGCGCCAGTTCTCCCCAAACCTAGTTCATGGTTCTCACAGGGTAGATGGTCTCCCATGCAACGCAATTGTTCATGTTGATATCTTTCTCTTTTCACCTGGGCTTACCTGTCTCTGGCCTCAATTCTATTATCCACAATCCACCTTCAAACCTCACATTGTGTGATCATCTAATTTATCCAGGGCCATGCCAAGCAGGCAACATTTTCCTTAGTGGCCTTCTTTGAGCTGCTCCTTCAGAGGGGCTTAGTTCTAAATCTCTGATCTCAAGCCAGATTAGAATTTCGGAGCTAATGATCAACAGTGCATCAAGCTTATTTCACATTCCATATCCGATTCTACTCAAAGCATGGCGGTTTTTATAGAAAAGAGGCTTCCAGGAAAGGAGCTATTCAAAAAGCCTTTTTCTTTTTTTTAAATCTCTCCAACTTTCAACTCCTTTACTTACCTAGTCATGAAGCAACTTGATGTTTCTCTCAGTTCTGACAAGTGCATTAGGCCTGCCTCCACAGCAGATAACATATAGAATGCCATGCTGTGGGTATGGCATGGTGCCAGGCACTATGGGGGCGGATCCACAGAAACACAAGGGAAGTCTTTGCCCTGAGGGGTTTACACTGTGGTTGGGGAAGTGGGACATATACACACACATGGAAAACGAAATAAGCAAACAAGAGGTAAATGGTAATACAAAGCAATAATCTAAGAGGTGGCAAAGGCTATATTTGCTTTTTTCAAAAAAAAAAAAAAGGACAGCCCATTGCTCAGAGGAAGAAAGCTTGCTATGGCCGGAAGTGTTCTGAAGTCTTCATGTAGAAGATGGGATTTGAGGGAGACAGCATATTCTCAGGGCAACTAGAAAAAGTGGAAATGGTATGTGTTAAAGGCTGGAGTGAAAACATTGAGGGTGGGCTCGAGGTGCCAGCGCCAACCAGCTGTATTGTAGGGACCACCAAGGAGCATGTAGAAGTAAGTCTAATGGGGTAGCAGGGGCCAGGATTTAGGGGACCTTAAATGTGATGTGATGGACTTTGAGCTTTATTCCATAGGCTTAGGGGAGTCATTGAAGTTTGTATCCAAATTAAAACAGCTTCCCAACTACCTTGTCTTTCACTCCTGGCCCCCATCTAATCAACTTTCCAAAAGGCAGACAGACTTATTCTTCTGAAACAAAAATCTGATCATATTGTTCCCTCACTTAAAATCATCAGATGGTTTCCTATGCACTTAAATAAACCTGCATTCTATACTGCAGCTTCTGTGGCCGTGTGCGATCTGCCCTTGCCTCACGTCGGGTATCTGTGACCCCAAGTCACAATGCTCCAGCCACACTGTCTTTCTTGATCACCTGAATCTTGTTTCTACCAAAGAAAGCCTCTACATGCTACACCTCTGGCGTGGACCTCTCTTCCTCTGGATCTTTCAATGGTCAATTCAGCTCTCAGCTCACATTCCACGTCCTTGAAGTGTCATGGTGTGACTCTGGTGTATTTTCCCCATAGCTCTTATCACTATCTAAAATCTCATTTATATACTTTTTTTTTTCTTCCCTACCAGCAACTCTATCTTGTTTACTCCTAGTTTACCATGAGTTCATGCTAATGCTTAGTATGGTGCATGGTATAAGTAATTTTCAGTAAATATTGTTGAGTGGATGGATGGATGGAGAGATGGATGGATGGATGGATGGATGGATGGATGGATGGATAGATGGAGGAAGGGAGGGATAGGGTAGAGATTAACGTATAAAGATGAATTATGGAACTGTTATAATATTAATTCATTCATCAAATATTTATTGAAGCTCCTCTTTACTAGTTGCTGAGGATACAATGCTGAAAGAAAGAGAGCTATTCCCTGCCACCATGGTGCCTACGGATGAGGGGACCAGGATTTAGCAAGTGATGTCAAGTGTGGCTACACGAGAGGAGATGCAGGTTGCTAAGGCAGTATATAACAAGGGAAGCTCTCTTAGACCATGAGTGATGGATGACTTCCCTGAGACCCATATTATGAGTTAGGTAGAGTGAGGAGGTGGAGTGAGAGAAGACTGTTCCAGGTAGAAGGCATAGCATGTGTGGAGGCAGTGAGGTAAGAGAACATGGTGTACCCCAAGAACCAGAAGATGGCCAGGATGGCTGGAACGAATTCAGAGTGGAGAGGGCAGTATCATAAAGTCATAGAGGTCATTGGGGACCAAATTTCAAAGGAAGCCATGAAAAGGACTTTAAATTTTACCCAAAGAGTATGAAAAAGCTATTGAAGGGGCTTATGATCAGATTTCGGTTTCTCAAAGATCTCCTTGGCTCTTGTGTGGCTCGTGGAATAATGGGGCGATCAATGGGGAGGTGGTTGCAATAGTCCATGTGAGAAATTACTAAGGTGGTGGTGATGGTAGCAATAGACGAAAATATTTATATTGGGGAGATAATTGGAGGTAGAAATTTTCTTGGTGATTATTTGGCTCTGGGCAGTGAGAGAGTGGAAGACAAGGTGTTTTGCCTTTCTACCTGTGTTTATGGTTCCTAGGAAACAGATGAACAGGTAGTATCATTCACTGAGATCAGGACTTTTCTGGGAGGAAGGCTAGTTCCGTTTGGGATATGTTGAATCAAAATACCTCAAGAGACTCAATAGTTACCATTTACAGAGATATCAAACTGGAAAATAATAATTAACGAATGGAGTGATGGTGGTCGGCTCTATGAAGTGGCAAAAGGAATGGTAAACAAAAGACACAAGATTCATTTTCTTTCCCAAATGCTTTTAAATAACCTTCTCTGTACACTTCTCCCCCACAAAGACTTAGTGCAATCCTAGATATTAAAAATGTGGATAAAATCCCAATCTTGAGTAGGCTAATGGCGGAAGGGGAGAAATCCTGAAAAGAGCCTAATTCAATGTTCACATTTGCACCAAATTACTGTATTTAAAAAGAGAAAATACGATTTTACAAATTATGAAAAACATCTCAAGTGTCCTTTTTAAACTTTAGTAGATTTTCTACTCCAAAGAACATTTTCACACTGCAGAAATTAGTATAAATGTTGCTCTATTTTATGGCATGGGGAGACGAAGAGACGTGGCAAGACCAGGACTTTATTAAACTCTGGACAAATTGGGGAGGATGTTTCCTGCTATTATAAAGAGGTGACTGATCTTTTTTGATTTGGAAATGCTAAGGGGGAAGGAAAACTACAGAAATGGCTTAAAGCAGCTCTGCGGTGCATTTAGCAGGAAGTGTAGTGTGTTTTTTTTTTCATGGGGAAATTAGGGGAAAAAGGTGACTTTTATTACTGAAATTAATTTTATTGCTGTACTAACTAACCCTCTTCCTCCTCACTCCCTGCTATCGCACAGAGATAAAAAGACGACCAGAAATGCCTTTCCAGACACCATGGCTTCTCGTAGTGATTGGGGATTCTGGCAGCCGAATGTTAGGTTTGTAAATATATCCCAGAAAACTGCAAAGCTACAAACAGATACATAAAGAATGAGGAATCTGATTAAGAAACGAGCATTTATATTTTTACTGGGTTTTACTTTTAACATAAAACATCTTGAAAAAAGTTTTATGATTTAGCATTTATGAATGACTAGATTTTAAGAGAATTGTAATATTTTTTTAGGGTATTTCAGCTCTATGAGTTATTTCTTGTAGATTCGGATAATGACATTATAAATCTTTCTGTGGAGGCAATTACTAAGGCAGAAATGGCCTATTCCCCACTGGCTTTTAGGTTCAGCTTACTGACATATTACAAGCAGGCTTACCATGGTCATTAAAAACTGATCTGGGATTTATTGTACCTCTTTAAACTCTCAGTACTTTGAAAAGTATTGAACAGAAAGGAATACAAAGTGAAGTTACAAAGAGGTCCAGCAAGGCAATCAGGAGAAAAGTAGATTTAATTTATCCATCCAAGACCACCACAAGTATCATGAAAACATCTTGACATTGGAGCATGAAGTTTCTAAGAGGCAAGGACACGCTTGCTAATTGCAGATTTCCACCTGAAATAGTTTCAAATATGGTGTTAGAATTGAGAGTTAAAGAGACATCGGTATAAGAGACTGCACAAAGGGTGAAGTGGGTTTTTTAACCTTTATTGAGAAGTGGCCCACCTGGAGACACAGAACATTACAGAAGGAAAACATAGTCTCTGGCCAGTGGTGCATCCCCCTTCACCACAACAAAGGCCACTTACTTCTGGGTGGAAATAAACAAGAGCTTTCCCATAGACAATCTTGGTTCCTTCATTATCTTATTCACTTAGAGTCACGGTCTTGATCCTTCTGCTTCTCCCCAAATGATATTGGAACACCTTTTCTGGGAAAAAATATCCCCAGCAATGTTCCAAACAGCTGTGTTATATCAGCACAAAGGTATGAAGGTGAGAGAAATCGTAACTGGAGACTAGGCAAAGCAAGGAGAAAGATTTCCTAAAGAAAGTAGATTTTTGGCTCTAACCTTAAACCACAAAAAGCAAGACAGTCATCTGGGAGTGCATCAATGCATTTCTTCTTTGTAGAGTTGCTTATGGAACTATGTAGAACTTGCCCTATCTTTTGAATGAGAATATAGAGAGGACTTGAAAACGCTTTTATCACCTTGCACAAGGAGAGAGCTCAAAGTTCTGTGTTTGTTTCTGTTACCATTTGAGATTTTCTTAACGTTATAGCCTGGTAACTTCATCATCTTTAAGGCAATACTTTACTCAAAACAAAACAAAACAAAACACCAAAATCACCATGCTGTTCTGTTTGTCTAAAACACCTTGTTTCCCATGGTTGGCTGCTTCTCATTACTTAGATCTCAACTCAAATGCCACTCTTAGTGAGTCCTTCCCAGACCTTATACTCAACTCCCCACCCCAGACACTTCAAGACGTCACCATTTTTGTTTCTTCAGAGTCAGTAATTTTTTCTGTAAAGGGTCAGACAGCAAAGATTTCAGGCTTGGTGGAGCACATGGTGTATGTCCCAACTGCTCAACACTCCACTGAGCTCAAAGCAGCCTAAATGATGTATAAACAATGTTCTAACAAAACTTTACTTACAAGAACAGCCTGTGGGCCATAGTTTGTCAAGCCCTGCTTTAAGAGAACTTAATGTTCTTAATTTTTGTGTGCATTTATTTATTTTCCAGATTTGTGTGTCTCTCTCCGTTAGAATTTGAGATTCATAGGCCAGCCATATAAGCTACTGAGTTCAGCATTATATCCTAAGCACAGAAAGGCTAGTACATATTAGGTGTTCAATGATATATTCTGACTAAATGAACCAAAATGTCTCCCTTACGTGGTGATTGGGCCATTTTACTCTACTGTTTTAAATTACAAACCAAATCCCTAATTTCTTTGGAAAATAGTATAAAGTAGTTTTTTTGAAAATGAAGAGCTTTGGTTTATTTGTAAAACAAAATGTTGGAGTTAAGGTACTTTGAATTAATTTGGGGTTTGCCTTATGGTTTGGTTCAAGCCCTTCGTTCAGATTTCATTCAGGCTGGATTGAATCTGATTTAAAATCTTTACTCCACAATGCATTGTTGTTTGATAGATTTCATGCAAATATTACAGCTCATGGAACTGAGTTTGCTGTCAGCCAAATACATAATCCGTGGTGCAATCAAAGGGCACTCAGCACTGTAGAATATTATGCATTCTGGTGGATTCAGTCACATAATTAAAGAGTTCCATTTCAGTCAATGTCTACGTAACCTGCAGGCCAGTCCATACGTTCGACCTTTGGGCTGAACAAAGCCAATCTGACAGACTAGTTCTGTTTCCTGACGCTTTGAGACATTAAAATTTTTCCCACTGTTTCAGACATATTCTTTATTCCCAATCCTGGTACATTCAGAACTTTTATCTGAATATGCTTTTCCAGTCAGTCTCCCAGTGTATGTGGTTTTGGGGGGTAGAGGGAGTGGTTGGAAGGTGGTATCACGCCAACAGAATTAATTTGTAAAGTTCATTTTGCAAAGCTCCTTGGCTGAAAATCTTCATGTAAATGCAGCTATTGGTACTAATTGTGTTATTTCCAGTTGTGAGCTGGTTTGGAAACCAACATCTGGCATCTTTTTACAGCAGGTTTACCAGACTCCTAAATTAGGTGTCACTCAAGAATTTTGGACGGGCATTTAGCAGAAATCACATGAGATATAGTCAGATCCCTTCCTTTTCTTGGACTCAGTTCACCGTTAAGGAGACTAAATTCACTAGAATGGAAGAGAGAACTTTTACAAAGCCTCAGTGATACAGAACGCTTGGATTTTGCTGCCCTCTGAGACTCACTTTTGACTGAGGAAGGATCTTGTGAATCTGAGCTCTCCTGGACAGACTTTTAGGCCAGCACCATATGCACTGATTTGCACTTGAGCAGTAAAATGATTTTGCTATTATCGGTAAGTATCATTCATTTTTTTAATTGACTTCAGACATTTGGGAAGTCATTGACAGCTCATAGAGAGTGAAGAATGAAGGAAAGTCTTCAGTGTGAGCTCAGTCTAGGCATGATCGTAGTCGACACATGTTGACTTTTATCTTCCCTTCATCCCCCCACAGCAGGGTTAGGGTGGGAGTGCGGCTGATCTCTCTTTCTTCATGACAGGTATTCTGGTGATACTTTTAACGATGGTTGCCCACTCTATGAAATGTGACCCAGATTGGTCCCTCATAAGAGGACCCATTATCTGTGTCACTATGCTTGGTCCAGGCATGAAGTCCTAACTAGCTCAGCTGCTTAGAGTCTTCTCTGGAATTGACAAGTAGACATTGGACAGAAGAAATCCTCTTTCCCCTGGGGTCGATGAGCTTCAATAGTGGATACTAGGGAGGAGGAGGTTGGGCTAATCTCCTCTACCATGTTGAAGAATGCATCCAAGCAAAGGTAAGCAGGCCTAACATGGAGAGAAAGAGAGATCACAGATGCCATTGTTTGAATTTCTGGACCAGCCTTACCTGAAGGTAACCCTACCCCTGGACTTCCCAACTATCTGGGCCAATCAATCCTCCCCTTTTTAACTTAATCCTTTCATTTGAGTTTTCTGTCACTTGCAACCAAAAGAATCCTGGCTCATATGGCTATTTCCTATCATTCTTAACCTTATTCTGCTCCCCTAAACTACAGCACTATGATATAAATTTTTACTCTAAGAAATACCTTTTAAGCAATTTAGCAGTTGAATGAATGTTCTGTAATTTTATTCTACATACTCATTTTTGGAGATCTGTATAAAATGTAAAAGCATAGTTTAATTTCCCTCAAGAATCTAGTATTTTCTATAAAGCAGCTTCTTAATTAGAGAAATATGCCAGAGTCTTCTTGAGATAGTGATTCATTTGATTTGTTTGGAATAGACCAGGTGTGTGCTTAAAACAGAAACAAAAATCTCCCAGGTACAACCTCGTTGAGAACCACAGCTCTACAGGTTTGATGACTTGTTTATTGATAGTATTTTTATTGATTTCTGGGTTGAGACCTTACAAATTCTTTTTATTGAAGTCTCTTTTGACAGACACCTTACAAATTCTTTTTATTGAAGTCTCTTTTGACAGATAAAAGTCTCAGGGAGAGCTCAGCTTGGGTCACAGGCTCATCAAAAAATATTCCCTGTGGCTAGAGGGGAAGAAAGCTCTATTTGATGTCACCTGGGTCACTCATCTTTGGAAAAAAGAGAAGATGTGGTCCACCTCATCCCACACATGACTGAGTAGGATCTATCTGTGAGGTGGAGGAGAGCTGTCTCTAAAGAATGGGATGTTGGGGAAACAAAGTAATACAACTCAGGAATAGCCAGATGGAAGAGATGCATAGGGCAAGATATCGGGGCGTGGGGGCAGGGTGTACATGCCTTCCCCTGGCACTCCACCCTGCCAGCATCTCCACGTGTTCACCAACCTAGAAGCTTTCTGAACCCCAGCAGTTAGTGTTTTTATGGAGGCTTCATTATATAGGCATGATTGATTAAATCATTGGCCATTGGAGCTTGAACTCAATCTCCAGCCCCCCTCTCCTCCCCTGGAGGTCAGGGGATGGCGCTGAAAGTTTAACCCTCTAATCACATGGCTGGTTCCCCTGGCAGCCAGTGCCCCCATCCTTAGGCGTTTCCAAAAGTCATCTCATTAACATAAACTCAGGTGCTGTTGGAAGGGGCTTGTTATGAATAACAAAAGACACTCCTTTCACCTTTATTGCCTCTCTTATCATTTACGAAATTCCAAGGGTCTTAGGAGCTGTGTGCCAGGAACAGGGATAAAGACCAAATATATATTTCTTATCAGAAATCCCAATATCATAGCTTGTAATGTAGGCTCAAAACCTAGGGTTGGCCAATCACACCCATCTTTGACTTTTGAGCCCAAAGTGCTTCAAAGAGGAATAATGTAGACCCCTGATTGCATTAGCCAGTAAAGTAAGGACTCTTATATGAGATAATTTTTAGATTCTCGGGAAAGGAAAGCTGCCTTCTGCTCCTTGATATAATTCTGGTTTTGTCATTAGTATAATCACTGACAAATTTTCAGGAGTCCAACAGCTCATGGCCTCTCCCTTTCAGGAATTACTTTTTAGTTGTATGAAGGTAGGACACTTTGCCTCTCCATGAAGTTCACCCCTTAATTTTACCTTCTGATAGGTCACTGTGGTGGAATTAACAGATATTTTCATGCTAGGTTTTATTTAGTTTTTTAAAAATTTGGTGTTTGTCTAGTACTGTTGATTTTGCATATGTATGAGAGTAATATACATTCTTAGTCATTTTATTTGACCAAATTCTTCAGTATTTTGGAAAGAATAAGTCCCATCAAAATTGCCTAAAATATCCTTTCCTATAAAATTCATCCAATTTCTCATTCATGTCCATCATAAATTTGAAAAGATATTCCAGTATGGGGTGGAGGAATGGCCCCCAACCCCAACCAATAGATTCATCAGCAACCTTTTATACAGGGAGGTCAAGAAAGCCAACAATCCCATGGGGTTCTAAAGGACCCAGTGAGTAGATGGGGGAAGGGTGCTGGGCAGTTTCAGAACTTCCTCTATTCTCTGTCTCACTAATGCCACCTTCTCTCTTCCCTCCCTATATGGTGGAGATTTCTTCCTTGGACTCACTCTCTTAGCATTTAGAATGTAAATGTCCTGAGGTCCTCCCTTTCTTGTGGTCACAAGCTAGTGGGAAAATACCTAGTAGATATTCTGCAGGAGTTCAATTTGCCTCCTATTCTTTGAATGCCAACTTTACATTTTCTCATCTTCTATACTATTCAATTGTACATATGTAACTAGGCTTCCCTAAGATGTGGGAAAGTCCCACAATGAAACAGACACTACAATGAGCATTCATGGAGTTGCGACTCAGGTCATGGTCTTCGATTTTAATATGACTCTTTTGTTACTTGTTCATTTAAGAGAAAAGAGAATTGAGAGAGAGACTCTAAGCCACTAGACCAGTACTTAGTATCTTAGCATCCTAAATCACGTTTTCCAAATTATCATATGAATCATGTATTCCACAAATATTCATTTGTTGCCACTTATATGGTACATTTCATTTGATACCACTTGATGCAGGAACAGTAGCATCCCTGCCCTCGCGATGCTTGTAATCTAGCTGGGAGACAGAGCAAAAGCTGATGAGCAGAAGACAAAAATGAAATGGTTATGAATCATACTTACTGCTATGAAGGAAGCAGACAGGAAGCTGAGAGAGAATATTGGCAGAGGTTGGAGGGAGGTGGTCAGGGAAAGCCTGTTGGAGGAAGTGACCTTTACATTGAGACCCTGCCACGGGATGAGGAAGAGCAAAGTATTGCAGACAACGGAAGACCATGCAAAAGGTAACCATCTGAATGACAGCCAGAATAAAGTGAAAATTCCCCCAGCCTATTATTCAATGGCAATTGCAATGATGTGATGCCCACTGGCTCAAAGAGAAAGTGGCAAGAGGTCTGGAAACTTATCCCGACAATGCCTTCTTGGTGCCAGGATGTGTGTTTGCTCAAGCGGTTTTGTTTATCCACTTCCTCACTTTCCTAATGCCATAACCACGCAGCTGTCTCACCTGAATGCCAGTCACTAAATGAGGCAGCAGCCCTGGATCCAGGGAAACAAAGGGGAAGGTTGCCATGGTAACAGAGGCCACAGAGAACAGCTCCTCCTCCTGCTCTCCAGAGTCCCTCTTCCCCCAGGAGGCTGTGGAGACGCCCTCTGCTATGGAGGGTCCTCCCACCTGTGCGGCCAGCAGGGTGTTTCCCAGGCACTCAGCTGGTTTGCAAACCATATCCCTTTCAGTGCTTCAGGAAAGTTACTCAGTCTTTAGTTACCAAGCATAGAAGAGAGAAAGAAACAGGTTAGATGCTTCTAGGCTGGATATATCGCTTTGGAATTATTTTGCATTTCTTCATTCCTACTGCCCCTTTCTGTCCCCTTCCATCTCCAGGCACATAACACATGCATCAACTAGTATTTGAGACAGGGTACCCCAACCCCATATACCAGGCAAAACTGTAATGTTCCCGGCACTACCATGATATGAGTAGTTGCCCAAAGTTCTGTGACATATCACTGTTCCCACCATTGGGAAGAGTGAGTTTTTGAAATATTCATCATGTTCTGATCAATTTTAACAGATCGAGGTATGTGTAAAAAGATAATACTTGACAGCAAATGAATTGAAGCTATTTTAATGGGACTGAAGTTCCCTTGTGAGAATTTAATGTTTTTTTAATTGACGTTTCCAAGAATCCATCCCAGATAAGTTGGGATCTCCTTATGAAATGCCATGCTCCCCTATTTTTGGATACACAGAAATTGCTCCTATTTCCAAGTAAAGCTAAAGTCTTACTCCGTTTATATAGTTTTCCATTCTAGTCCTTGATCATCTTGGATGCTTTTCTGGAATGGTAGATACTATCTCTTGGCCTGTCATTACTTGTGTTTTCAGTTGTATCTGGACGCACTGTAAAGAGACACGGGTTAAGAACATAGAATTTGGAGTCTGGTAGAACTGCATTCTAATGCTAGCTCCATCACTTACTGTTTGGGGTCAGATCTTGGCCAAGTTACTTAGCTTCTGACTAGCCTCAATTGTTGTATCTGTAAAATAGGTATAAAATAGTAACTATTTCCCAGAGTTATGGTGAGGATTAAATGAGTCAGGGCATCTAATGTGTTTATTGCAAGGCCAGGCATAATAACACCTGTTGCCAAAATGGTGGGAATTGCAATGATGATGGTAAGGGTGCTCACCTTATCTGCCCTACAGGATTGTAGGCTCCCCTACAATCCCTACAAAGGACAGCGGTCAACAGCTCTTTCTTCTTTCCTCACCTTCAAAGTGGCATGTGGCAACAGTAGACATATAGACATAATAAGTGATAAAAAACATTGTTCAATATAATGACATTAACTCATTATTTAAGCAGTTTATTTCTCCATCTCAATGATCTGTCATATATATATATATGCATATATATATGAGAGAGAGCAAAAGGGATGGATAATTTAATTATATGAACCAAATCAGCAAACTTAGCTGGGAACAGCAGATCCAGTGCTGTCTCAACTTTGGCTCTGATGGGAATTTGAAAAAAAGGTGCAATAATTTGGTTTGTGGCAGCCACACTCCAGTGTCCTCTTACGCTTCGCTTATCGAAGTGATTTTTTATTTCTTATCACTGCCAATCCCAGGGCTTCTATTGCTGGAAACAGATGAGAACTCGCCATTCCACATGGAACTTTCCTCAAGATACTTCTAACACTGCTTTGCTCAGCAGTTTTGAATTGCTGGTTCCATAGAGAGTATTCTTCAGCATGAGTGAAAAGTGACACCAATATGTACCTAAGTAAATATGAATATACAGAAACTATTCTTGATATAGTGTCTCATCCCTTGGAAATGCTCCGAATTGTTATCTGGTAGATCATAAATGCAAAGAATTTTCCCTCAGAAGTGTTGTCTTCTCAGTACTGACAGTGTAAGAACTCTAACAGGGAAGGAAGACATGCCGTCCATCAATCACTGTCAAGATGGTCTTGTGGAAGGAGGGCTAGTTCTTACCTGGGCACCAGGTGAGACAGTTTGGTCCATTACAGATCCCTGTTTCTCTGACTGGGGTTCAAGGCCCCCTAGAGGTCTGAGAAGATATCCTCTGGATTGGAGTATTCCCGGGTTTGAGACACTGTCCTCATAAATCAAATTCTCTTTGTAGGAAGGGGATGGAAATGTGTGCATAGGCAATGGTAGGAGTTGAAGGAATCATAATGGAAGCCTTCAATATATTGCTTGAATTTATTTTACAATGTGGAAGAATGATATTTTCTTTGTTATAATGAAAAATAAATAAGTACATCATTTTTATGAAGCTAAAATAATATTAGCTAACGTTTATTTGAGTATTAACTCAACTTCTAGGCACTGTTCTGTATTTTACTGAAAAATACATACAGCAAAATGCCTAGGTCTTAAGTATATTGTTCAATGAGTTCTGATGAATGTATATATCCACGTGACCAAGACTGTGTATAAAGCAGAGTTTGGCAAACTGCAACTTCTGAGCCAAATCCAGCCTGTAAATTGTTTTTGTGTGGCGTGTGAACTAAGAATGGTTTTTACGTTTTTAAAGGGTTATTAAAAAAAACAAACAAAGAAGAATATACAACAAAGACTGTGTGTGGACCTCAAAAGCTAAAATATTTACTATCTGGCCTTTGCAGAAAACCTTTTCCAACCCCAATCAAGTACCACCATCATCCTAGAAAGTTCTCTCATGTTCTGCTCCCCAGAGGCAAAGACAACACTGATTTCTAACCCCATAGTTGAGTTTGTTTTTGAAGTTCACTAAAAATAGAATCATGTAGCATGCCCTCTTTAGGAACTGGATTCTTTCACTGAGCATAATGTTTTTGAAATTCCCCTGTGTTGTTTTGTGTATCAGTAATTCATTCCTTTTTATTGCTGAATATTATCCCATTATATGAACACACAGTTTGTTTATCCAGTCTACTACTGATGGACACTTGGGTTGTTTCCATTTGCTTTTTCTAGTATGCATGAGCTGCAGTGAACATTCTTGTACAAGTCTTTTTGTAAGCCTAAGTTTTCATTTCTTTTGGGTAATGACCTAGGGGTGGAATTGCTGAATCATAAGGTAGATGGATTTAACTTTATAAGAAACTGCTAAATGGTTTTCTACTGTGGTGACATCCTGCCTGTAGACATGCCCATCAGAAATATGCGAAAGACCCAGTTGTTGTGCAACGTCATCAGCATGTAGTATGGCCAGTCTTTAATTTCAGCCATTCCCGTGGGTGCCAGACACTGTTCTTATTGATTTAAACTGATTTAACCTCCCCACCCCATCCCTAACAACTCTGGGAGGTAGATGTTATTATCCCAGTTTTAAAGATAAGAAAACTGAGGTCACAGGGGTTAAGGAATTGCCTAAGGTCATACAGCTGATAAGGGACCCAATGAGTCTGGCTCTAAAGCATGCATATTGAATTACTGCATTGTGCTGTCTCATAAGCCCCTTAAGATTCATTACCATACCCAAAATTACTTAAGATTCATTAGGGTGCCATACTGTACAGTACGTGGCATATTGTAGGCAAGGGGTGCAGCCTATGAGAAGAAGGCTGGGGCTGCACGCAGGTGCCCCACCGGGTGGTGACGGGGGCTCAGCGCATCAAGCAGCTCCAGATGGGACACCTTTTTCTAATTTGCACAAAGGCTCTGCGTAGCTACCTGTGACCCTTTTGTAGAGGCTCAATTCATATTAGTTGAGTTAATACCTTATACGGAAATATCTCGCAGTTGATAAGCATTATGGAAAATGAGAAGGTCTTTTTGCAGCTGGTAATAAATTCAAAATAAGTCCAAAGGCAGACTAGTGAACCCCATCTTCTCATTAGGATCAATGATTTTTTGCTTGATTATTTGTTTATTTTTATTGAAATGACATTCATTTGACATCAAATTAACCATTTTAAAGTGAACAATTCAGTGACATATAATAGACTGACAATGCTGTGCAACCACCACCTCTATTTAGTTCTAAGATATTTTTATCATCCCAAAAGGAAACCTGTACCCATTAGCAGTCACACTCCTATCTGCCTGCTCCCTGCCCCACCTTCCTGGCTCTTGGCAACCACTAATCTGCTGTACGTCTCTACAGATTTACCTATTCTGGATGTTTCACACAAATGGAATCATATAATATGTGACCTTTTGTGTCTGGTTTCCTAGCGTAATGTTTTCAAGGTTCGTCCACGTTATAACATGCATCAGTACTTCATTCCTTTTAATGGCTGAATAATATTCCATTGTAAGTACGTATGGACCACAATTGGATTATCCATTCACCAGGTGATGGCCCTTTTGGTTGTTTCTACCTCTTGGTTATTGTGAAGAGTGCTGCTATGGACATGTGTGTACATATATTTGTACAGGCATTTGTGTGAACACCTGTTTTTAATTTCTTCAGGTATATTACAAGATCAGTGTTTTTGAAACTGCAGTCTATGGAGATGTATGAAGATTTTTGGTGGTGGTGTTTGGTGAGCAGGTTCCAGGAATCCCTAGACTTGAGGACCACTGTATATTTTCTTTATACAAAATGCAACAGTAGAAAAGTCTCTTTGAGGTTAACATGAAGGAAATGTCATTTAAAACTTGCTTATCCATGTGGGAAAAAAGTGACCAATAGTTTATTTCAAGGCTCAGTGAAGCCTATAGCAATCTGCTGAATAAAAATGTTCCACTGAGAAGCAGAGACGCCAGAAGGCTTCTTCATACGGTCAGTCTTCTCGAGCTTTTAGAACATTTTCTCCTGGCAGTTCAGGTAACGCCCTCACTGGGGTAAGTACAACTCCTTTCCACCTTTCTTTTAGTTTAGTGTTCCAGATAAAATACAGGAAGCCCAGTTCAATTTGAATTTCAGATAGGCAACAAATAACTTTTAATATAAGTACATCCTCAGTATTGCTTTATTTGTTGTTTATCTGGTATTCAAATTGAATTGGGCATTCTGTATTTTTATTTGCTAAATCTACCAACTTTATTTTTGCTGCACTGAGAGAGGGTATCTGAATTTCAGTGAATTGTAGGAGATACTCTATCAGCAGACATGCTATGCCCACTCATTTTCCTCCAAGAGAACCATTTCCCTTTTTATATAAATAATGTAAAAATTTGGAGATAAAGTATGTGGGACATAAGGAAGGTGAAATGGAGCCTTTACAATGTAAAGTACTTTCTCTCTGGCCCTAGTTCATTAGTGAAATCTAGTGATTTAAATTACCCAGCGAACCC
Source organism: Diceros bicornis minor (assembly GCF_020826845.1). Classification (NCBI taxonomy): domain Eukaryota; kingdom Metazoa; phylum Chordata; class Mammalia; order Perissodactyla; family Rhinocerotidae; genus Diceros; species Diceros bicornis. The sequence continues at coordinate 9,843,995 of NC_080758.1, read as the reverse complement.
CTTCCGCCACTGGAGGATTATAAATCAAGCAGGTGGCTACTACCTGAAGGAGTTGTAGGGTCTTCGCAGGAAGTCCTCATCAAGCTAAGAGAGGCAGAAAATTTCCTATTACTGTGTCATGCGTAAATGGTAATACTTGCACCTCCGCTCACAGCATATTACCTCTGTGCAATTCACCCGCTAAAATAAAAGTAACAAAATAGGAACATATTCGCTATTTTGCCTCACAGAGGAATAAATAAGATGGCAGAGATCTCTAGGCAAATGGGCTGATGCTATATAATACTCCTAATGCTGCCAGATAGAGGCAGATGCATTTGAATACAGAAAAGATACTAACGGTATTTATCTGTCTGTCTTTCTCCCTTTATTTTGTCTGTCTCTGTGCCACTTTGTGTGAAATTTTGAGAGATGAATTTCATTTTCTGTTAATTCAATGGCTGTCATATTGCATTACATCATGCAGCTCGGATGACAACAATGAGATGTTAGGGTTTAAATTAATAATATTGCAACACATCACTTGATAAAGCAGTGTGCTTAATCCTATCTAGCCTGCTCAGGTAGCCTGACTTCTGCCCAGTGCCTCGAATCTGCAGATTGCAGTGGAATTACCCAAGTTCAATTGCAAACAACCTATAATTGTGAACTGAGTACTGGAGCTTCATGGTAGAAAGCACTAATTTAATACGCTGGTGAGATGTAACAAGCTTATATATATATGTATATACATAGTTGGGGGGGGTAGGGGAGAGGAACAGAGACTTTGAAGTCTCTGAGCCGCATTTTCAGCCCTAGAAATACACCCAACAAATACCTGTTCTCTGTAGAGCTGCCTTGCAAGCTGTGCTAGCTAAAGGCGTCAGGAAAATGGGAGCTGGGGGGATGCGAGGAGGAGAAGATCCTTGGAGGAAACGATGCGTCTGGTGAACTGCTCAGAAGGCGTTTCCGCAGACGTTAACCTGAGAGCCCCGCACCCCCATACCCATCCGTTACAGGTTTGAAAGAGAAATCGGATGCCCAAAGAGGAAAACGAGTTTAGGGCACATCCAAAAAGACGCCTTACCCAAAGGAGATTGTTCTCACAGCGCTTTTTTCATGTGCAGATGCTTTCGCTGTGAAAACAAAACAAAACAAAAAATAACGATTCACTTTAGGAACGAAGGGAGAGGCATTGTGGAAACCCAAATAATTAGTCCGTCGGCACTAACAGAGGGGCTGCAAAGAGGAGGCTCTCCGTGACTGCCTCCCTCTTTCTTTTCCTCCAAGAGCTGCCCCCACGCGCTCGGGAGCCCCCGCTCTCTTCCTCGGGCCCTGTACGTTTCCACACATCACCAACGCTGGGTAAACAAACACAGGATTTGTATGTGGCCCTCATTAAGGTGGGTTGCCAATTGTCAAATTAGTTTCTGCCCGACCTGCCGAGTGAGAATGCAAATCTGCCACCCCCGGCGCTGCCTCATTTGCAGCTATTGATACGTGTTTGACTGCGAGTTCAAAAAAAGTCCTCTTTGAAGCTTCCCCGTCTGTGCTTGGCTTCCTCGGTCCAGGTGGCTCCAGGATCCCTGGCAGTCATTTTGATCTTTGTATTCTGAACGCCAGGAAGGGTCATTCCAGGTAACTTAAAAGCAAGATACAATCAGAAAGGATTTGGAAATGAAGTCTTTGCCTTGTCACATTAATGCGGTCCTATCAAGTGGCAGTTTATCAAGAGCCACCTCACAAGGTTTTAATGAGCATGCTGCCTGTTCGTATACAATACTAATTAATCCCATTTTTTCACACTGCCGTGATTGCTTCATGAAACCCACATTGTTTTATACTCGGTAGCAAAGCGGCTCTTACTGATTAAATCTGCTTGCCTGCGATGGAGGCTGACAACTGAATTATACCTTGCTCAAAATAATAATGGGTATCAGCTAATAAATATGGTTTAACACACACAAAACTATGCAGCCAAAATCACACCACAAAATAAGAGTTTGACTTATAGGCTCAGCAGTGTTTCATTAAACATCTGTATTATAATTCACTGGTTTTCCAACTGATGTAATAACTTAATTGATGAGAACAAAGACAAGCTTATTTATTCACCCAATTGCTTGCTTCTTGACTAACGTTTTTCTTGGGTGTTATTGTGGAAATAAATATGCAATATTCTTTTTATAGAAGTCTAATTTAGGCCCTTTTTTTCTCCTATTGAGAAGTCAGCATCACCATCTATATCTGACAACTTCTTGCTGCTTTGCAATGGAAGCATTTTGATAAGGTGGGTTCTGGTGTTTGTCCTGATGTCCAGATAGGCTAGCAGAAGTGAGAGAGAAGGCCTTTCCAGCCCTCTGGTGGTGCATAATAGCTGTCCAGGGATTTCCTTCATAAGGGTGAGGATGCACAATCATTGAAATCACACACACACACACACACACACATTAAAAAAGCCCAACGATTGCCTTAAATTAATTCCACCAAGGCTGAGATGATTCTGTACAGCTCGTGAATGACGTGGACACTCTCATCTCCAGTTTGTTTCTCCCCACTCCCATTCAAGTGCCACCACGGACAAGTCAATTTAGTGACAAAATCACGTGTAGCATTTTTTCCTTGTATAAGATGTGTGTGCTGGAGATAGAAGTAAAAAGTGACACAATTTCATCATCCTTTTAGCTTTGGGTGTGTGTCTTTCAGTGCAGTCTATTTAATACATAAGCAGAGACTAAACTCTCATTTGTTTTTCTGTGAGGTAGGGATATTACAACAACCTCCCTTCCGTGCTCTCCCAGCCTCCTGAGCTCACATTGCTCACACGGTGTCATCACTGCCTGATCAGCCTTCTGCTCACGGTAGGCTGTGAGCTCTGTGAGGATGGACACTTGCAAATAATCTCTATTGAGAATTCACTATGTTTCGGGGACTGTTCTAAGTCTTCGGGATACCCTGGTGAACAAAAGAGACAAAGTCCCTGCTCTCATAGAGCTTGCATTCTACTGGGGGAGATAGGCAAGAATCAAGCAAGCAAGTGCATAATGCATAATTGGGTATTGAAGTCTGGAAGATCTGGGTGTGGCCTTGGCTCTGCCATTTACCATGTGATCGTGGAGAAAGTACCTCACCCCAGTAAGCTTTAGGTTCTGGGTTGGTAATTGCATTGCCGTGGTGTCTTATAACATGTGCCTCACCTTATAAAGTGCTGTAAGAATTAAGTGAGATAACTCCATGGGAATTAACATTCATAGTGACAAGGAAGTAAACATTCATTAGTTATTGGCAATTATTAATATAATTGTTGGTGTTACATTTACTATGGAATACATACAATAACTCTGTTTTTTGGCTGATAAATTCATCATTGAAAGTATATGTTATGATCAAAAGATTCACAAACAAGAAAATCCAATCCCGTAAACAATGACTGGACATTTACACTGTACAAAGAATGCATCTGGTCTCAAGGATCACAAAAAAAATGGTCAGAGTTTGTAATCTAGAGGAAACAGAGGATACATAAAAGCTTCTGTTAACATAGAGGGAATTATTCACCTTTAAGTTTATTTTTATAATTAAGAATTGCGAACACACTCTAAGTGGAACAGTACCACAATCGTCCGTGCACCTATCACCCAGCCTCAACAATCCTCAACTCTTACTGTATCTTGTTCTATCTAAATTTCTACCCACCCAGGATTATTTTGAAGAAAATCCCAGACATGTTACCATTTCATCTGTAAATATTTCAGTATATATCATTAAAACATAATGACTCTTTTTAAAATAATCATTATCACATCTAAGGTAATTAATAATAATTCCATAATATTATCAAATATCCAGTCAGTATTCAATTTTGTGTGTGTGTGTGTGTGAGGAAGATCAGCCCTGAGCTAACATCCATGCCAATCCTCCTCTTTTTGCTGAGGAAGACTGACCCTGAGCTAACATCCACGCCCATCTTCCTCTACTTTATGTGGGACGCCGCCACAGCATGGCCTGACAAGTGGTGCGTCAGTGTGCACCTGGGATCCGAACCTGGGCCACCAGCAGCAGAGTGCACACACTTAACCGCTACACAACGGCGCTGGCCCCAGTATTCGATTGTTTTTAGAATTTGTTTAAATCAGCATTCAAATACAGTCCACATATTGCAATTGACTGTCTTGTCTCTTAAGTCTCTTTGAATCTGTAGCTTTCTTCTTCTCTTTTTTTGCCCTGAAATTTATTTGATCATTTATCTTGCAGAGTTTGCTCTGTAGAGTTTCTCACAGTCTGGATTTTCCTAATTTCATCATCATAGTGCCACATAACATGTTCTTCTGTCCACTGTGTTTCCCGTAAATTGATTGATAGATAAAGAAGCTTGATGTAATCCAGGCTTGCCATTTTTGTGGAGGGCAGGACTATTTTAGAGGTATTATTGGTGTGCCCATCAGGAGGCGCATAATGTACAATCGTATCTATTTTTTTCTGATGGAGCAGCCATTGATGACCATTGACTAGATTCATCCTTTTCGTTGCAAATGGTGATATTCTAATTCAAATTAACATTTAAAAATGTTAAGACTAAGCAAAATACTTTATTCTTTTTGCCTTTATGTCTAGAACTAGCCTAACTTGTTTACCAATAGACTTGCCAAGAGCCAATTCATTTCTTCTTACATATGCAAGGAGATATGCCAGTATCTAGGGTAGATACACAGAAGACATCATTTCTGCTTTGGAAAGACACCAACCAAGACAGGGATTAGTGGGGGAGATGGATGTAAGAGTGAATAATTATAATCAAAATTACTTAAGGACTCAAGCATGAAGCGCAGAGGAAGAAATGATTAGCTTTGCCTGTTGGAAGTCAAGAAGGCTTCTCAGAGGGGGACTTGAACAGAAGGATCAGGAAGGACACATAAAAGTTCACTAAATGAAGAGATAATAATAATACCAATAGTCCCAACAGTACTAATATTTAACACTTACCAAATAGTGCCCTAAGCATTTCGCAAGTGTTACCTCATTGAGCAATTACTACAACCCCATAATTTAACAGATCGGTTCACTGAAGCACAGTGGTTATGCTTCACGCTCAAGGCCGCATAGCTAATAGGAGACAAAGACTCAGGGAAATATTTTATAGCATAAAGTGACATGTTCACACTTTGCATACACAGTCCTCTCAGACATAGCCTTGTTATTTAGGGTCAACTTTTCAGAAACTTCCTAGTCAAGACTGCTTCATCATGGCCTAAGAAGTACTGTCAATTTTTCCCTGATAACCACAAGCCATACGAAATGCCATCAATGATAACTATGAAATAAAAAGTGAGATCGACAAGGGGATCTGATTATTATCAATAAATTAGACATTGCTGCCAAAAATCACACATTGAAAAAGAATTTGGACTTATATGCACGGCACTCTTTCAATAACCATGTGAATTGTAATTCACTGATTTTCCAACTAATATAATAATTTAATTGATGAGACTAAAGGTGAGCTTTATTAATATTCCTCCATGTGCCTAATTCCCGGCTTAAATTTTCTCCACAGTTCTGGAAGAAATTTATGTGTACTATTACTGAGGATTTAAATTCTGAGAATGAGGATTTCAAGTCATTATATGCCACAAGTATACCTAAGAAGGAGTGTAAAGTAAGTGTTTAAAAAATTAGCAACAACTATGTCATGAAATAATGGAAATTCAAGGTCACCTTGCCCAGTCTTCTGCCTCCAGGAAGCACCATTTGCCTAAGATCCCTCAGACTGTAGAGCTGCACTCATTAATCGGAAAATACGTATTATATTTCTGTTGCCATGAACCCTGGGAAAAAGAGTGTGTTCACCTAAATTTGCACTTAACCAAGTCAAAAATGTTAGAGAAATATGTGACAACATTTGATGAACTTCAGGGAGGCAGCAATAAGCTCCTTTTTCCCCACGGATATTCTTCTCATTTTTCAATTTAGGTATTAAAGTTATCTGTGCACTTAAAAAATCAGACTTCGAAGTCTTAAAGGCAAAAAGAGCTTTTTTTTTCTCCTTAGGTAGTTGGACCTGTTAAGAATATCTGCAAAATGTAAAAGAGCTACCTGAAAATCATCCAAAGCCTCCATCTATATTATTACAAGCTTTAATCACACACAGTCCCAATGATGTGAAGAAAAAAGTATCATTTCATTGTTCAGATTTTTTTCTTGAGTTTTATTCGTTGATTATAATTATGATGTGTGAAGTAATGAGCCCATACATGATGGACAAGACAGAAAGATGATTTATTGTTTGGGGAAGCTTTATGCAGGAAAAATATGCAGACAACAGGGAATTAAGTCTCAGGATGTAATTTATTAGGCAAGATGGGGATCTAGGTCTTTCGCCTTGACAAGGTGCAGTGGCCTTCTAAATGATATGAGTTGATTTAGGTATTTTGAGGGTAAAAGGGATATGTAAAAGGATGGATGTTCATTCCACTCACATAAATGCCAAGGACAACTTTAGATTTTGTGAAGTAGAAAAGGGCTGAATCAAGGTTTGGGGAGCTATAGGGATTGGGAAGTAGATTCGAGAGAAGCTAGTGTGTCTCAATTTATTAAGAAACAGTACTGTTGCCATGATTATTGCACTGTCTTTGGACACACCACCCACCAAGTGTCCATATAAACAATGGGATCGGTTCATGTGATGTTCATCTCTTCTTTTCTCATTGTTAGATTTGACTGCCTTCTAGTTTACAGGTGAATGCCTGCATTCTAATGGGAGAATGTGATTTGGAATAATGGATATAAAGCATTCTTAGCAACCAGAAAATATGCATTTCCAGCTTCCTTTTCCTCCCTTTGCACATCATTAAAGCACTTTGTCCTTTTCACCTACAACACCTGTATGAATTTGAAAATAATCAAAAAGACTCGTATTCATGCTTTTTGAAAACAAGGCAAAACAAAGACATTCAGTTTTATAATTAAGTAGACTCACCCTTTTGTGATTACCTCTGGCCCCAATGAGTGGCGTTTGCTGACATTCTCAACTCTATTTGTAGTATTCTATCTTCACTAACCTCCATCCCATGAGAAATCCATCATGAAGTCTTATAAGCCGCATGCCACAGCACATCACGAACCTCCCCTCCATGCCCTTCCCCACTGTCAGCACTTAGCCTTCCAGCTGAGCTCTGCCTCCACTCTTGCTGCTCTGTGATCTACATACCACAGGGCAGCCAGAACGCTGGTGTCTTGTCAAGTGCTACCAGGTCAGATGTAAACTAGATCCCATCACTCCCCTGCTCAGGGTGCTGCAGTTGCTTCCTGTTTCAATTCGAATAAAACGAGACCTGTCTGTGGTCCCATAAGCTCTAGTTTCTGTTCAGCTCTCACAGCTCTTCCCCTACAGTCTCTCTCTGCTCTTTCCACACTGGTTTATTTCTGTCTTTCCAACACCAAACTTCTTTTTGCCTCGGGGAATTTTACATTTCCTGGATACTTTGCTTAGAATAGTCTTCCCATGGCCGCCTTCATTTCTCCATTCTTGTTTCGGGCCTCCCCAGAGAGGCCTTTCATGACCAATCAATCTAAAGTTTCTCCTTCCTTCGGTTACCCTCATCCCACTAATCTGACATTCTTACATGTACCTGGTCTTACATGTTCTGCTTTCTGAAGGCAGAGTCTTTGGTTGCCTTGTACATTGCTCTACCCCAGAGCTAGAAATGATGGCTGTGACCTGCTAGGGACTCTACTATGTGTTATAAGAAGGAAAGTGTAAATCTAAATGATTATGGGAAATCATCATTCTTGGGCTGTTCCAAGACATTGTGGTATATTGGAAGGAGCAGAGGGACATTCGGACTTGAATTTGATTCTAAATTCTGCCACTTGTTTGCTGCATGCTACCTTGTACAAACTCTCTGTGATAGATGAAAAATGGCTGCAAATTCTTTGCCATACTTCTCATTAAAAGACAGAATCTAGGGGCTGGCCCCATGGCGTAGTGATTTGGTTCAGCGTGCTCCACTTCAGCAACCCGGGTTCGCAGGTTTGCATCCCAGGAGTGGACCTACACTGCTCGTCAGCCATGCTGTGGCAGCAACCCACATACAAAATAGAGGAAGATGGGCACAGATGTTACCTCAGGGCTAATCTTCCTTAGCAAAAAAAAAAAAAAAAAAAAGAGAGACAGAGTCTAAGTCCCTGTCCAGATTAACTCTCGCCTTGGTCATGTGACTTGCTTTGGTCAATGGAACATTGTGTCCATTGTGATGGGCTGTGCAAACTGAGGCCTGATAAGCACTGGCCCCTTGGGGCTTGCCCTATTGGAGCTCTGCCCAGAGACCACCACACTGAAAGAAAGCCAGTTCTGCTTATGTGAGTGAACACGTGGAGGAGAACGAAGGTGCTCTATCTGATAGCCCGCAGCACCTGCTGGACATATGACTGAGGCCATTTTAACTTACAGCCCACCTGTCTGTCTACTTGAAAGCAATTGTACGAGTGAGCTGAAGTAAAACCACCAGAGAAACTGCAGCCAACCCACCGAATTGTGAAAATATTACATTGTTGTTGTTTAAGCCACTGTGTATTGAAGGTGGTTTGTTATTCAAGATTGTTGGGACGTCAAATGAGATAATAAAATTAATGCCCAGTGCATGTTCAGTTCATCATAGGACATCAGTCCTTAGCTCCTTGTCATTATTCTTGCTCTGAACTTGACTGCTGAAATTTTCTTACTCAAGAATCTGAGTGTGTCTTCTGCTCTGATATGACTGTGTAGCCTAACAGTATTTTCAAAATATATCTGGGGGTTGATCCAATCATGCATAGGAAAGGTTGAATTTTAGAGCAATTTAATTCATTCTATGACTACTTCTTAGGACAATTAAGGTGGGAAATTGAAGCAGATTAAAAATACATGTAATATAATATAACAGCTACCATTTATTAAGCACCCACTATGTGTCTGGACCCATACTAAAGTACTGTATATATATTGCCTTGTTTATGTTTGACATCAACCATATTTTGCATAGGAGAAAACTGAAGCTCATATAAGTTAAATAATTTGTGCATGATCTCACAGCTAGTAAATGGCAGAACTGGGACTTAGACTCTGATCTGTCTCACCCCAGATCCACTGTAAAAGTCAGCCTTCAAAACAGGGTTGGAATCCCAGTGTGGGAGTGGGGACAGCTTCTGGCACAGAGATTGGACTGTTGGGAAGACAGATAAGCAATGCAGATGGTGTACACCTCAGAGCCAATAAACACTGTATCAATTGGAAGTATTAAGGAAGTTCAAATGAGGGCAGTTTAGGCCAGATTGTTCAGAGAAATTAAGGCTCTCTAGAGGAAGGAGGACTAAAGAGGGGCCTCCATGACCTATCACCAATACTAGCCAGCAAATATTGTGAGTTTAGACTCTGTGCTTAGAGTGTTATGTGCATCCTTTATTTCACCCTCATGGCAACTCTATGAATTAAGAATGATTGTGATTCCCTTTTAAGATGAGGATATCAAGGCTTACAAATGTTAAGTTTCTTGCTCAAGATTACACAACCAATTTTTGGCAGACTTGGGCTATAAAAACTGGTGATCTGTATCCTGTATCGTGATGCAGTATGGCCCCTGGAGAGTGCTGGCTGCCTCCAAAAGATAAGAGATATTTAGGGAAATTAGAACAGCACTGTGCAGACAAATGAGTGGAGTTTGTGTGTGTGTGTGTGTGTGTGTAATGATCGTGTATACAGATTTGTGAGTCTGTGCACAGGACTGGAAATCAGTAAAGGATACTGTGGAGAAATGACAATACTTTCGGCCAATGTTGGGAGGGGAGTAATAAAACATACATTTAGATTTTTATGATGGGACAGCTTTGAGTATATAAAGAGCCTTGCAGTGAGCATTTGTTATCATTGCCGATCCCATATCCATTTCTTGTTCTTTTCGGACAGCACTCTGGTTGGCTTCTTGAGAACCACATTTCCTCCACACTTAGAGTCTGTTGGCTGGTTAGGGGGTGATCTGTGTCTGGCCAGTCAGAGCCCTGAACCCTCTAGGACATAGGTGTTAGTTGACAGACAGGCTCATAAACCAATCAGACCAAGTTGTGTAGGGAATTAAACAGGATGGGATATCAGCCTGAAGAGGTGGGTAGCCATTTATCATATGGAACCTGGGAGTGAAGCCAGCTTGGCAAAGAGCTGTGCTGAGAGACGGCAAGTTTCATGTTTTGGGGACATTGCTCCAGCCCCAGGATCAAGCCAGAACTTAACTAGTTCTGCCAGTGGACATTTCAGTTACATGAGCCAATAAGGCCCCGTTAATAATTAAGCCAGTTTGAGTTACAGGTTTCTGTTATTGGCCACAGAAAAAAATCTTGATATAAGATTTATTTTCAAAAATTTAAATTTTTAAATTTATATATATATATATTTAAAAATTTATATAATGTATATGTATACTTACAAATACACTGAAACTTTTACTCACAAATCCAACTCAAAGAAGCCTAATTTAAAACATAGTCGGGGAGCAAAGATTGTGTAGAATTTAAAATCACTGGCTTAAAGTCAGCAGACCTGAGTTCTAGTCTTGGTTCTATTGCTTCATTTCAATGATGTAGTCATTTAACAAACTTTTGTTGAATGCTTTTCTGTATGCTAAGAACTTATCTCACTTAAGCATATGATGTGAAAAATCTAAAATTACTTGCCATGTAATTTGGGGCAAGTTACTTCACTTCTCTAAGCTACAGTTTCTTCATTTGTAAAATGGTAATCATAATTGTAATCACCTCATCACAAAAGAATGAATGAATGATATTTTGAGCCAGATTCAGAGAGACAAGATCACTTGGGGAAAGGTGTTTACCTTGAAGGGGATGATTGGGAAATGAAGAAACGTGGTCCTGGGTACAAACACTCTCTTGCCTGCTCGGGTCTAGCTCTGATGAACTCTGGAGGTCATTTCCAAGTGTGCAGTATTGGTTAGGGCACAGAAAAGGCTGCTGTTATAGCAGATCCAGTATTACAACGGCTTAATCAAAGCAGTAACTGGCCTCTCTTTCATGCAATATTCCAGAAGGCCATCCAAGCTTGGTGTGCCAACTCAAAGGTATCAGAGATGTGGCTCTTTTTATCTTATTGCCCTGCCACGCATAGGGTGCAGCCCTCGCCTACGTGGTATATAAGATGGCTTATGACCATGCCTACACTCTTGCCCTAGGAAGACAGGAAGGGAGAAAAGGGAGGGAACCTGTGTTTCCTATTAAAGGCATGATATGGAATTTGGAAACTTTCACTCTGTCCGTGTCTCCTTGGCCAGAACCCAGTTATATGGTTATGCCAGGTGCAAGGGAGCCTGGGGAACGTAGTCTTTAGCCGACTGGCCTTGTGCTGAACAAAACTTACTGTCACTGTTGAAGAAGGGGGAATAAATATGGAGGGCACCCAGCGTACTCTGCCACACCTATTATCCCGTATCAGAGGGAAGTAACCGCACATTCATTAGCTCCAAATCTTTCTTGGTTCTGGGTTTCTGCCACTCCCTGGGCAGCCAAGTGGGCCCACTTCCATCTGGCCTGTGCTGTAAATCCTCTTCCCTTTGCAAAGAGCATTTCATGCACGTGAGGCACGGAAAGCCAGGGCCGTTGGCCTCTCCTGGGTGCGCGTGTGTATGTGTCCAAAGTCATTCTTCGGCGGAAGGCTACCTCTTTGCGAATAACAGGCCCACTTACACTTTATATTAGCTTCTGCCTTATTTCATAATTTTTTAAAGGAAAATCTCCTCTCATGCAGGAAAATCTAATTATGCAGTGACAGCAGTTGGCTGACTCGGGCACAACACAACATGTCAATTTTCGGTTGCTTACACGGTCTCACAGAAACTGTTAGAAATTGTTTTGAAATCTGGCATACATTTCAGTCATGTTAATTCCTACAACTGTGCCAAACTTGATGAAATTTGGCTCCTCCATACTCCAGGGAAGGGGGCGATTCGGAAAGGCAAGCTTTTTTTTTTTTTCCTGGCAATGACATCATCTCCTCATCCTCCCCTTATGATGAACAGTGTCCCCAAGCAAGCCAAGAAGTAATATAACTTTATACTTACAAGACTGTGTGACAAAAAGACTGTTAGAGACGAGCTGTGCTATGAAAAGATTGAAGAAATACAGATGGCATAATGTTTTTTTTTCTTCCAACAGATTTGTGCCAGATGTGTGAATATTGATAATTTCTCTGGGGCTCAGCTCAAGGCACAATATAGATTTCTGTTTGATGAGGAAATGAGAGAGTGAGAATTCATCCCTGTGATGGTATTTACAGGAAATGTTTTGCCTCTTCTTTCAAATCTGTCAAAGCAGAACCAGAAATCCCAAATTTCCAAACGAGACTCTGACTCACCCTTTGTTCTGGACCCAATTTTTATCTCCCCGGTAATTGACAGACTGGAAAATTCATTTGTGAAAACATGTGGTAGAATTCTAAAAGTGGGGGCTCTGAACTAGCTGAACCTGTCTTTGTGCACCAATTTAGAGCATCAATGGTGCAAAATCTTAGAAAAGCATCTTAGAAAGGAATCCATTTTATCATAATGTCCTCTCCTATAACTTTAGTAATATAAGTATTTTAATGGAATAATAATTTTCAGCATTTGCAGTGGGAAAACTTGGAAAAAAACTATTTCCATAACTTGTCTAGTTTTTTAAAAAATTCTTTCTATTATTCTACTATGTCTGAACCCATTTTAAAATATGATTCTGGGAGCCAGAAAATTTTAATAAAGTTCAAGTTCTTAATCCAACTTTGATTTTTTAAGATCAGAGAGAATTATTGAAAAGATTTAAAAAGAAAACAGGAATATTTTTCATTCCTAGAAAGATTCAGCCTTGATCAAATAATTAAGCAAGATGATTTCCAAATCAGTATAAAAATTGTTTTTGTATTTATACATTGGATCTTCTGTGAAGTATTTCAAATAACTTCAAATAGAGAAAGACATAGTATAATGGGAAAAAAATAAGTAGAGAAATAAAGCAGCAGGGGCAAAGACACGGTAGGTCAAGAATTAGAAAATGATAAATGGACATTACTCAGAACTTTGGGAATACCTATTTGCTATAGTTGAAACTTATGTCTGTCTTTGAGCTTCTTGGCAGCCACAGCGAAAATGGAGGTGTGACCACTTACATAATTTTCTTTATCAGAAAAATGGGACTACATCAGTTCCTTAGGGGCTGAAAATCTATTTCTAACATTAGGTTATGATGCTGGTTCTCAACTGAGGGTAATATTGTCCCCCAGGAACATTTGACAATGTCTGGAGACATTTTCAGTAGTCACAACTTGGGGAGGTCTTACTGGCATCTAGCGGGTAGAGGCCAGGGATGCTGCTAAACATCCTACAATGCACAAGATGGCCCCTTATGACAAAGAATTATCTGGTCCCAAAGTTCAATAAGCCAAGGTGGGGAAACCCTGGGTTATAAAATCAGTTTTTCGTGTGGACGTTCATAATATTCTCTAGGAGATTCCCACAACACATGGATTTGAAACAAGGCAAATATGAGTTTAAATCCGTGTTCCACCACTTACCTGCTGTGCAACTTTTGGCAAGTTGGTTAACCTCTGTCAGTCTCAGTGTCTTGGAGATAATTGTGTAAATCCTACAGAGTTGTTATAAGGATTAGCAGGAATAATGTTTATAGAACATGTAGCACAGTACTTGGCGCATTGTAAAAGCTTAATGAGTGTTAACTGTTAAAATAGGCCACAGGCAGAGAGGGTAGCACTAAACTGTTATTCCCTGAAGATGGTGGTGGTTTGCAAGGGGCCGTGGAATGAAGCTCTGTTGTGAGTTGTTTAATCTATTGATAGACTTAAGAAACTCTAGAAATGTGGATGACCTACCATAAATACAACCAACAAGATGGTATGATGGTGAGGAGTTCAGAGTGCTGCTATTTGGAGCTGTTGACTGAGAGTTGCATTGAATTCTCTAGAAATCAGGCAAGCAGGTGGTAGAATGACATATTTATTAAATTCCTATCTGCTTGGTGCCTTTGCCAGGCAAAAAGGTGTTCATAGAGACTGTCTTGGTTGACCCATAATCTAATACAAACACCACCGAGCCACGTCATGTTTCACCTTTTGGAAATATATTCAGGGGTCACTACTTCAAAATTTAGGAGATCTCTTTTGAAAACAAAAACAACAACAAAGAAATCTGGAATTCCAACGTACAAAAAAAAAAAAATCAATAGTTTTGCTACTATTTCAACTTACAATAGGTCACTTTATTAGTTGGGATATTGCTAGCTGCTGAAATCAATTTTAAAATTTCTGTGGTTTAACTCAGTAAGTACATTTTCACAGCTGCAACAGACTGATGTTGGTGTTCATGGTTAGCGTGTGGATTGCTTTATTCCAGGAAGTGGTTCAGGATCCAAGGTTCTGTCTAGCTTATGGCTCCATCATTCACTGCCTCATAGTCCTCAATTTCTAGCAAGAAAAGGAGAAAAAGAGACAGCAAAGAAGACATATGAGCTCTACAAAACTCTTCTCTGGATGTGACATGAGTCATATCCACTCACATTTCATTGGCTAGAACTTATCATCTAGCCATTGCTGGATGCCAGGCTAGGAAATGGAATCCTAGTTGACCAGATGCCACCGCATGGGAGGGGAGAGCAAATTTTAGTGGATCATGCATCCTCTGCCATTACTACCAGATACTAGAGTGGTTTTGTTAATCAACTTCTGCTTGGCAAAGCATTTCCATTTTGAAAGCAAGGATAAAAAACCCATGTCTAGAAACCATCCATAAGATTTGGTTCAGCTCTTTTCTGTTCAGGAAAAATGTAAAAAGTGGACATGTGACAAGTTTGATAGACTGGTAAAACTCTAAAAAGGCCATTATTCAAATATTTATGGATCCTTTTAGCTAATGGATTCAAATTTATAATGCTGCACTTGTCAACAAGATAATTTTGCAGAAACATTAAAGGCTGAGCAGTTTGGTCCCTTCTAACCCTGAGGCCTCTCTTCTCCACAGCAAATGAGCAGCTGTTCTCGATGAAAATGGAACACTCATGCTCATTGTGTACTTCTGAGACCCACTGCACGTTGTGCACCACTCTCTAAGCTGTGCTTCGGGGAGGAAGCTGCCATGTTATGAAATGTCCAGGACTAGGCTAAGGCATCCATTTTATCGAAAGAAGAAAGAAAGGCAACACGGTGTTGCTGTAAATGCCTTAGACAATAGGTAGATTATTATAAGAGAAATTGGATAGTAAACCACTCTTCATGTTGTAAGGCACTGCCTCTCCTGCCCCAGGGTATCTAGACCTACAGTAAAGAACATCTCACACAAGTTTTGGTAATAAGTTGTTTACAAAATATGGTGTATTATGGGTAGTAATGGTCAGGAAGTGACCAATAAGAGTTAAACAGTATTTGTGGGAAAATAGACCTTGTAGAGAGGTTCTGTAAGTAAGCACATATGTTTGGGAATCTTTTATATTTGGCTTAAATAAACTATATTGAATCCATAGAGTTAAATAAAGGTGTCTCAGTGAGCATGATATTTTGAGATGCAAAACTTTTAAAGGGGAGGAGACTATCATTGTGGTACTCAGATAATCATCGGAGAGAGTGAGAAACTAAGGTAGTTGAAGAAGAGTTTGTTCAGAGAACACAGAATAAAATTGTACATGTTTGTGTGTTGGGAGAAGCGAATGCCTCACAGGGTCTAGGAAAGACTCTAATGCTGGGGTATTAATGTCTGTGGGGGGTGGAAGATGAGTTCTCACATTTGTATGGTCATAAGGAGCTGGAAATAGCTTCCTGCCTAAAGTCAGAAGCCACCAATCATTGAAAGGAGGACTCAAGAAACTCTCCCACCTTCCAGGGTCACTTTAAGGAGACTTATTGTTTACCCAGTGTTACGGATAGATAGAGTCAACCATGAGAAATCTGAATCTCAAGCCTGCATTTTGCGTGGATATGGAGTCCATGATCAACTATCTATTGGACATGTGATGCAGAAACCAGAAATTAACATAAACGCATCTGAACTGATAAAAGCCTTTAGGTCCCAACAGAGACACATGTGAATCCACCCACAGGGAAACATCCATGACCTAAGGAACCTCCTGCACTCACTTCCAAGTGAGTTCAGAGTCCGAAATTACAAACCAACACAAAGATGTGAAACATCATGAGAAATCAACACACAAAAAGTGACAGAATTTGTTCCCAATAACTATAGATAATAGAACAATCTAAAAGAGATTTTAAATAATATATTAAGATATTCAGAGTGATGAAGCCACCTATAGAATTTATAATGAAAGTTTATGAAAAATGAATGAGTTGAAAGGAAAAAAACTAGCAAAAACCTGAGAAATTATACATGACTATATATAGCCATTGTATTTGTTATCTAATGCTGTGTAATAAATTACTCCAAAACTTAGTGGCTTAAAAAAATAAGCATTTATTATTTCATAATTTTATGGGTCAGGAACTTGCAAATGGCTTAGCTGAAGATTCCAGATGAGAGTCTCTCACGAAGTGACAGTCAAGATGTGGGTGGGGGCTTCATTGTGGAAAGAGGGCCATCTACGTTGGCTCGCTCAAATGGCTCACAGTTGGTTCTGGTTGTTTGTGGGAGGCCTCAGTTCCTCCTCACACAGGCCTCTCCACAAGCTGCTTGAGTGTCCTCATAATATGGCGACCTGCTTCCCCCAGAGTGACAATCCAAATGAGTCATGTAGAAGTGGCAATGCCTTTATGACTTAGCCTCCATGGAAGTCACACACCATCACTTCCTCCACTTCTTATTGGTTAGAAGCAAATCACTAAGTCTGGCCCTCATTCAAGGTGAGGAGAATTAGGCTCCATCTTTTGAAGCAAGAGATGTTAAATGATCTGTAAACGTTTTAGAACCACCACTTTCATTGAAATAAAAAGATGTTTGTAATAGCAGTGGTTATCTCTTGGTGAAGGGTTAAATGTGATTTTTTTTTTTTACTCTTTTCTGTTTTTTCCAAAATTTCTACAAGAAAAATATTTTAATTTTTATAATAAGAGATAATAAAATATATATAAAGAAAGAAACTGTCAGCGGGCAAAATTACTAATATTTTGGGACACTTACTCTATGCCAGACAATGTTCTTAGTGCTTTAAGATATTAATTTACTTACTTAGCACCACAATAACTCTGTGAGGTAGGTACTATTTTTATCCCTCTTTTTAAAGAGGAAAATAAAGCACAATTGGTAAATATGTCTGGGAAAGAGCCACGATTCTTTCTACATCTGGAGTCCTGTGCATAAAACTTTCATCGTGCACCAAGGTTTATAAAACGTCTCACGGAGTTCAGTGGAGCATCCAACATTTAATGATGTCACCTGATTCTCCTTTCTGTTTTTATAAGGGTGCTTCATGTCTTATCTTTTGTGGAATAATAAAGTGTTCAGGTGCACTATTGGGATGGTGTTAATTACCATCAACCCAACGTGAAGAAGTCTTAGAATTGCCCAAAAGGCAATTGGGAAAGCTTACTATGTTTATAAGGGCTCCCTGACCAGGCCCAATCTTTCAGAGATTAAATGGATTGAAATTCATAAAATGATTTGTAATTATTTATTTCTCTAAACAGGCAGAATAATTAAAGAAAGAACAATGCTGAATTAGATAGGAATCCCTTTTTCCTCTTGTTATGTTGACTATAAAATGAAGCATCCTTGCTTTTCTATTCTCCAAGTTCAATGCCACTGACACTTGATTGGCATGTAATTCTCACCTGAGGATTAGACAGGAAAAGGAGGCAAGTCATTTATTCATTCAACATACACTTCCTAAGCTTCTACCATGTGCCTGACACCAAGCTAGGCCCTGGATATACGGAGAAAATAAGACAAATATGGTCCCTTCCCTCATGGAACTTATAGTCAGGCAAAATATTGATAAAGATTATTAATCAGATAGAATAAGTGTGAATAACCAGAACAACCCTCAGCTATATAGACAATCCAGAATACACCAGATATAGAGAGAATGTTATTTGACCTGTGATCAAGCTGGAGTCCACGATATTAAGTTTTTGGAGTAGAATTCTACAATCTCTTTTTATATTATTTTGTTTGTGTTTTAATAATTTCATCCTCTTTGCACTCCTTCTTTTATGATGATTAGGAAATATTTTTATTGATATGTGAAAATCTTATATTTTGTTGTTAAGAGGAGAATTCACTATATTATGTATAGTATAATCTAAACTGTGCAAAAAAATACATAGACAAAGGCCACTCAGGAACACACCAAAATATTTAAAATTGTTATTTTGAGGTGAGAGTATTTGTCATGAATGTTAAATTTTCTTCCTCATAGTTTTCTGTGTTTCGAAAAAAATTGTTTTAAATGAGCCCTATATACTTGATTTACTTTATAGTAAAGTGTGTTGTTATGTACACACCAGATAACACACTTGTGCTTCTATCTTTTTGGATAAAAGGATTTTGGTTGGAGAATGTGTGCATGTTCTAAGGATGATTTCCTATGTTCATCCATGATTCAGGGCAGACAATATGGCAGAATCAGTGGCAAATTGAACACTGTACTGAATTATATTATGAAACAGAAGTTGGGCCAACACAAAGGTGATGGCAAAGGGCGAGAGAGGATGATGGGATCTGAGAGAGGACGGTTCAATGTTTGACATATTGAAAGACCATTGTGTGAGTTCAGAGAGTGGTTATGAGATGGAGAGAAGTTTGGATAGGGAGCTTCATAAATAAGTCATGGCCACCGAGGGGTTAGACAGTTTCATATTTAAAGAGATATTTATGAACTATTGCAGGACTTGGTGCGGCTCTCTGCTTCTCTCTTCCCCTCTCATTACAGCCGAAGGAAAGAAATCGGATCTAAAGAAGCGTGCAGACACCCTTGGAACCACATATGGCCTGTTCATTAAAATGGGAGAGTTAGCACAAGTTGGTAAGGAAAAGTTCATTTTTATCTCTGCCTCCAATAACTGCTTCAGATAAGTATCCTGAAGGGGGTGCAGCTCACTGTAACGCATCCTGTCACGAAGGGCTTTTGATATGGAGGTTGCGTTAGGCGTTGAGGTGGGGATTACATACACCCAAGAACCAGATGCGTCTCTGTCTCAGGATTCCAAGTTGTTTATGAAGGAGGTGAAGGGTAAATGCAGGATTCTGCTATTACCATACTTGCATGTTTTGTTTTACTCTGTTTATTTTTAAATTAAGGCTTGTTGACAGCCAGCCTGGGGATTACCACAGTGCACAATTGTTCAATCCCACTACTTCTGCTTCCGTGCATTACCTGAGACCCCCCAGAGCGCAATCTACAAACATACATGAGAATCTGGGAGTGTGAATACAGACATACATGTGTATGCACATTTGTGTGTGTGAAATGAGATTACATAGCATACATTTAAGAGTATAAACCTTAAAGTTAGAGAGAACTGATCCCAGTTTCTCTATCCATAAAATGCAAATAGAGATTCCTTCCACTTTGGATTGTTGTCAGGGTTAAATAAGATAGGATATATAAATAACTTAGAATGTTACCTGGCACACGGTAAGCTTTCAATACATAATATCTGTTATTTCAGTCGGTTTTATATAGATATACACCAATACGAACAATTGTTAGTGACTATGAAAATAGTAGTAAGATCTGCATTTTAAGTTTATTCTATTATTTCTATATTCTGATTTTAAAACAAGCAGATCACTTATCAATATTCATATTGATTTGTCTCCTCACATTTCCTTGAAGCCATTTTATAGAATGAGAATTCTCCTTCCCATTTCCCTGACACATGATTCAGATTCCATGTTGGGGAAGGCAAGGAGAGTCCAGAAGGAAGATGACTCTCTTAGATCTGACAACCTCTCTCTTTTCCCTTAGGGAGGGGAGAATTTGCCTAACACAGGTGTGCAAACATCCATCTCTGCCCCAGCCTATCACAGCAGATGCATGGTAATCCCTCTTGCTGGGCGTTCCAGACACTTGTATTTCATGATCAGTTATCTGCAGACAGGTGTCTTAGAAAAGTGCCTTGGCTTGAAATTGTCTGTTCCATCATCCTGTCCATGGAATAGTACACAAAAAGATTGTTGAAGGGGCACACACACTTTTCTTTAAGTAAATTAGGTTTTCTTTGAAAGATATTCTCATTCTTCCCCATGACAGGTGTGACTCCTAAAAGACACAAAGTCCTCAGAGATAAGTGAATTCATTCAGTGATAAATGTGGGTCACCCTCTGAACATCTGCTGGACCACCTGCGGATGAGATTTCCCTGAGTTTAAGTATGGCGGAATGAGAAGATCAGTGCCCTCATGCCCACCTGCCATGTTGGTCCTCCAGGCTTGCTAAGGTTTAGCTGGTACTACAGTGGGAAAATCAGGATGTCTTTCTTCCAATAATAGTTTTAAAGGCAAATGGTTTTATCTACAGAATCTAATAATGGTAAATATGACTTGAGCCCCTGGAGAGATTTCCAGGCCTAATCAACTTCTGTTGATATTCAACTATAAGCTTTCAATCTATTTATAAAATCAGTTCAATACACGCAGTTATACAGAAAGGCTCACTTCCAACATGAGGAGGTCTTATTAGGGACAAAGATGCTATTATGCGCCCCAGACTCCAATTTAAACAGGAATTCCAACATCGATGTTAGGGTTGCATGAAAAATTGTACTCAATGTGTACATGTGAATGGGTAAGGGAACATGAGCTCCAGCAATGACAAGAATGATTTCTTGAACAAAAGGGAGTAAAAAAAGTTCTTAGAAGGAAGGCTTTGACCTAACACAGAAACATGCAGAATTAGGCCACGGTTAAATAAGCGAACAAAGAGATTTCACTATTAATTGAGAGAAAGGGGTAAGAAGGAGGTGAGGTTTAGGAGTAGGATATTAACGTGTGTAAAGAGTAAGAGATAGCATCTATTGATCACTTACCATGTGCTACATATTAGCATAAATACTTACATACACGATCTCATTTGATGGTCACAAAATCCCATGACAGATGCAGTGCAGAGCAGTGGTTGGAGCATAAGATCTAAGGCAGCCTGAGTCCACATCCTGCCATCAGAGCCTACTAGCTGTGTCATTCTGGGCAATGTGTTAACATCATTAAATCTCACTTTTTGCTCATAAAAATTGTGCCTGCACCTCATAGATATTGTGAGATTTCTTGAAATGACACTTGAAAAACACATTTCTTGGCTTATAAGAAGTTCTCAATAAAGGCTAGCTGGGATGAAATAATTATCAGTTTTACAGATGAGGAAACTGAAGCTTGTCCAAGACTGCACAGCTGAGAAGTGGCAGAGAGGGACTGAACTCAGACCTGAGGCATGTCAAAGCCTGTATACGTAGATCCTACATCACCGGGGGCTGATGGCGGAGAAGGGAGGTGTGATCAGTTCTTTCCTCTGTAACTTAGGACTGGCAGCTGGAATGTGAATATGCCCCTTAATTGGTGGGTTAATGCCCGGAGAAATGACCAAGAATAAGAGCAGCAAATTCTCACAAGCCCGGTTCTAAGACTTTAAAATCTAAGTTATCCTTACTGGTGGTCTTATGACAGGTTCCTGTCTTTGACATCAGAGCCAGATTAATTTGCAGACTCTGAAAGGCACAACTGGTGTGATGTGATTCTACAACTTGAGGAAATAAACAGCCACACCTCTTTTATTAGTTCCAGTTAATTACTGGAGGCCCCATAAACACTCATAAGTAGAAATTTTAGTATATTCCTCATGCAGTCTTCCCTTGCCTCATACCCTGCCCTCTATGCCCACATGAATTTTTCCTGAGTCCTAGGAGCTGTATTCATTTCACAGTCACCTTTGCTTCAAAAGCCCCTGGGAGAGAGAAATGGTGGGTTGGGAAGTCTGGAAGTCCACCCCAGGTTCCCCTTGCTGCTGTTTCTGGTGATTCCTCATAGTGTCACTGTTGAGAACTGGTCCCGTGCAGACTATGTGGCTTTGCCCACCACTGCAAGGAGGGCTTTTAGATGCGTAAGATTTTAGCTTTAACCAGAGTGATATCCTAACCTTAGAATCCCATGGTTTAGCCCTCTTGAGTTTCCCTTGTGTGCTCCACAATTACTGTGACGTACACCCACTGTATTGGAGTGGCAGGATCTGAGGTCTCTCCAGCCTTACTCACATGGTGTGCCCTGGACAGGTCTCTCTAACAGATCTTTAGGGACTGATGTTGATTCTGGGTCCCTATCCAGGATGCCCTTCTCTCTCAGTGAGCCCCGCTCTGGGGCCTGTCAAGAGATCTTAAACAAGAATACCTCACTGGATCAGAGAGGGTCTAAAAATAATGAGTCACCAAAGGAAAGGGATCAGGAACATTTTCTTTGCATCAGACACCTTGTCTGCTATGTAAATATACCACCTCTTCTCCAGTTACCAGCTCGGATGGCAAAGGATACTGGGAGGGGCAGCCTCACAAGATCTGATCAGGTCCTTCTCTCTGGGCAGATGAGTCTGTGCTGGGCTGTCTTTGCATGGCGAAGTGGTGCCCCTCCAGGACCTCTTCCCAGAATAAAGAAAATCTGCAAGCTTCCCTCTGGGTCTTTATAGACACAGTCTCAGCCAGTAGCTTCTCGAGCAGGAAAAATAAAGGCATCATCGACTGTCATTCCTCTACCTGATGGCTCATCTTTTCCAAACCAGAAGTCAAAGTCCAGAATGTAACAAATGGGACTTAATTTTTGACACCTTTGAGCCCTGAAAGCAGAGCTGCACAGTCGTAAAGAAGGGTGCCTGCTTCTCAGGTCCACATGACCTGAGTCACTGATGGCTTAACCAGGAAAGAATAGTTGTGTTGTGCCTTTTTCCCCCAAAACAATCCAGGAGACTGGATTTAACAAGTTCATTGCTGATGAGGCATGATTAACCTTACAGTGGATTCTGAAATGCTGAGTCATTTATTCAATTAATATTAATAGTGGCCTTTATTTTCATGCTGCTTTTAATCTAGACACTGAACAAAAAAAGAAAAAAATAAATAAAACCCCCCTACAACATACAGTATGTGAAATGTATGGGGTGCGCTAGCAGAGGATAAGGGGAAAATGAGTTACAGTGATCACGGCAGGCCTCTCTGAGGACGGGGCGTTGAAGCTGAAGATTAGGAACCAGTTAGGCCAGTGGTTCTCAGCCGAGGGTGACTTTATCCCCTAGGGGATCCTTGGTAATGTCCGGAGACATTTTTGGTTGTCACATTGAGGGGATGAGGGAGGCTGCTACTGGCATCTCATGGGTAGAGCCCAGGGATGCTGCTAAACATCCTCCCAGGTACAGGATAGACCCCACAGTGGAGAATTATCTGACCCCAAATGTCAGTAGTGCTGTGATTGAGACGTAGGCTAAGAGCTGGGAGATGTATGCCAGCCGTGTGACAAGAGTACCCCGTATTAGCCAGGAAATAACCAGAGGAAAATATCTTCGGCAACAACATAGTTTGTGCAAACTGATAATCTCGGGGTTGGCAACAGATGTTGACACCTGGGAAGGTCTGGGGTTGTGTTTGGAGAGAGGTCCAAGTCAATGGATACAGTGAGAGAGTCAATCGCACATGCCTTAAGGCATCAGAGGGTAAAGAAAAGGAGCAAAGTCGACCAGGTGTCAGCTGAGGGGATGGTGGTAAAACCGGAGAGAGCCTCCAGTTCTCGAGTTCTGCATGTCACGGCCATGAGGAGAGGTAGACAGGGTTGCTAAATGTTCTAAGTTTTAAAGAAAAACCTGCATCCTGAAATTTTACATCTTGGTAAATACTTTATTTTAATCATTTTTAACACTGTAAATGCTAAGAAACAAAAACTTGTGGGTGAAATTTTGGCCTTCAGAGCTTAGGTTTGCAATGTCTGGGCCAAAGATACATGGGGCTGACTAATTTCCTCATCTATCAAGGGAGGTGTTTGGACACTGTGCTTTCTCAAGTCATTTTTCAAGTCCAGTGCTACATTCTATGACTGTCAAGAGCAGATCACCCAGATCATCCTAGATTATAGGTCATCGATATGCCACATTTTTAAGGTAAGGAGATTCTTTCCTTTCACCTCCATACCCTCCACTCCATTTTTCTCTGCACCTTCTAAACCCAACGGTCAGGTCTCAGTGCACCATCACCAAGACTCGCTTAACCAAGATGGAAGAAAAAGACAAAAATTCTCCTCAATCCCGGTTGATATGTGACTTTGCTTAGCACTTTGAATATTATTAAGTGTTTGAATTTCTTCCTGTGTCTTTTTCACTGAGATGACTGTCTTTCTGTTTCGTTGACAGCCTCTGCAGGACCAAATTGACAGCTCTTTAAAGGCGGCTGACGAAAAGCAGCATTAATTAAGTCATTGCCGGACTGTAATTGTGTTAAGAAGTAAAAATCTAATATGAGAAAAGGTTAGTGAGTCCTCTCTTGTGTCAGATTTTCTACTCCCTATGAATATTAATGTCCTTAATGAAGACAATCTTTGCCTCATCAAGCCGTTGTTCTGCATTCAGGTGCCAAATCCCCATGCCATTGATTTGTTTTTAAAGAACAAATATGTCAGGAGAGAGTGACTGTCCTGTTTCTTATCAACATCATAGAGGATGCTTTTGTATTCCTGGGAAGAGTTTACAGATTTTTGTGTGCATGTACAAGCTCTCGCGAAGGGGAGGGGGGAAATAATAATGTACAGGCAAGGTAAATGAGTTACAGTAATTTAATATTAGTGTTGCGTTTGATCGCATTAGCTCTTTTTCTGTGTGTGTGAGCAATATTCATCTATTAGCGGGGTTACGATCAGCGGTTTTAATGATAAAATAGGAATTCTCTCCAGGAAAAGAGAGGCCTGCAGTTTAAGCATGGAAATGAGCTCCGTGAGAGAATCTGATCCTCCTTTGCTGATGACTCTCTTCCTCTGATGGAGCAGATAATGATGATGCTGATGAAGGATGCTTCTTTTTTTTTGGGGGGGGGGAAGATCAGCCCTGAGCTAACATCCATGCCAATCCTCCTCTTTTTGCTAAGGAAGACAGGCTCTGAGCTAACATCTATTGCCAATTTTCCTCCTTTTTTTCCCCCAAAGCCCCAGTAGATAGTTGTATGTCATAGTTGCACATCCTTCTAGTTGCCGTGTGTGGGACGTGGCCTCAGCATGAACGGAGAAGCGGTGCGTCGGTGCGCGCCCGGGATCCGAACCGGGGCCGCCAGTAGTGGAGCGCGCGCACTTAACCGCTAAGCCACGGGGCCGGCCCATGAAGGATGCTTCTTAAATACGTTGGAGGCCCTGAGGAACCCAGCCATACAGAGGAGTTTCACGTGCCTTTCTTCTGTCTCTCTCTCTCTCTCTCGCTCTCCCTCTCTCTCTCCCTCTCCCTCTCTTTCTCCCCTCTCCCTCTAGCTATCTCTATCTCTGTCTCATTATTTAGTCTCACCTCCTCCAATCAAAGATGAAATCTCAACTCTCTCTTCTAGAATTCTTGGCCAACAAGTGGAATAACCCTTTTTTGGGGTATCACTTGGATTCCTCTGTTCTAGAAGTTCCAGGGTACCCTCTTTTTGTGAATAAAGTCAGCACTGTCCACATTTTTGCTGCTGAGAGCCTGACTGTGAGTCAATAAATGGATTTAGGTACCTGATGGATTAGAACCTGTTAACAGAATTCAGTTGGGCTGGGCCTATTAGGGAAACTCCACAAGAGCGACTCAGTCACAAGGGGTGTTGCGTGCACGTGTAAGTCCAGGTTGATGTGGTTTTTCTGTGACGGGCAAGGGCTCCAGCTTTTCTCCAACTTTCCACTCATCATCTCTAGTGCGTGGCTCTTGTCCTCGTGGGCCAAGATGGCTGTTGGAACTCCAGCCATTACGTTCACTTTCAGAGCAGTAAGCAAGCAGCCTCACATCTCCCAAGAAGGAAAGGGACCAAAATTTACTGTGATCACACGTGTGCTAGGCAATTCACTTACATTATTTTATTTAATTTTTATGTCACTATATGATGTATCACTGCCTATATTAGTTTTCTATTGCTGTATAAAAAATTAACACAAACTTCTTAGCTTAAAACAACACAAATTTATTATCTCACAGTTCCATGGGTCAGGAGTCAGGGTGTGGATTAGCTGGTCTTCTGCTCAGGGTCTCACCTGGCTGAAACCAGGTGTTTGTGGAGGCTGTGATTCTCATCCGAGTCTCGGGGTCCTCTTCCAAGCTCACTGGTTGTTGGTTAGTTCATTTCCTTGTGGCTATATGACTGACACCCCCTTTTCCTTGCTAGCTGTCATCCAAAGTCTGCTCTCAGCTCCTAGAGGTCACCCGTAGTTCCTTGTCACGTGGCTCCCAGAGCTAGTTCATAACATGGTGGTTTACTGACTTCCAGGCCAGTGGGAACTCATCTCTCTGAAGCTTCATCCTCTTGTAAAGGCTCCTCTGATTAGGTCAGGCCCACCAAGGATAATCTCCATTTAATTAACTCCAAGTCAACTGATTAGTAACCCAATTACAGGAATGATATCCCATCGTAATCACAGGTTCCATCCATGCTCAAGGAAAGGGGATCATACAGGGTTGGAACTCCAGCAGGTGAGAATTCTGGGGCCATCTTAGGATCCTGCTTGTTACACTTCACCTCTTCTACAAATATGGAAACCGAGGCATAGAAAAACTACAGAACTTATCCATGTTTGTAAGGGAAGTAGTCAAGGATTGTATCTATGTCTTTATGACTCTAATCTCATGATTATTTTCCAGATTGGGTTATACTACTCACTGTCAATATACCTAGAGTGGTTAACCATGCCCTTGGTTTTGCACAAAGTCCTTTAATCAAGTGTCTGTCCTATGGAAAATATTCATTAATTCATTCAAGAAGCATTTATTGAGGATCTTCTACTTGCCAGACAGTGAGTAGGAGAGACTCTGACATGAGGCAGTGGGGAAATGTGGCTAGAAGGTATGGGATCTCTCTGGAGCTAGAAGGACAGGGTTTGAATTGTGACTCTGTCACATATTAGGTACATAACCCTCTGTAATTCCGTTAACCTCAGTTTACTCGTGTATAAAATGGGTATGATAATAGTAGGACTTAGTTCATAGAGTTGTTGAGATGTATAGCACTCAATCAATATTTGTCATTATTATGAAATATTTGTGTCCATATAGTCTATTTTTGATTGCAAATTTTTGGAAATAAAGGGTGGAATCTGGCAGCTATTTCATTGTACTACCAAGCCTCCCATCAAACACCAAGACATATCAAAAAATTAATTGTTCTTACAGAGGATGGATGCTGATAGCACATTTCTGCCATGAGGCAGATTTTCCCCATCTTAACACACACGCTTGGGCATTTGGAAGAGAGGGAAAAAAATTGCACGTTTTACTAGTTCTCTCCAAGCACAGTGCAGACTGCTAAGCTGTGTCTTCAGAGGGGAGAATCGAATTGGCTCCAGACTGGCTCTCGGCTGCCAGACCGTGGGAAGTGAGAGAGAATGTCAAAGCTGGCAGTTGACAAACAATGAGATTGTTCCAAAACGAGGAGGATCGGCCTAAGCAATATCCTTCACAAATGTTTTTCTCAGCTTTTAATGAAGAAAGAGAAGGGGGAAAATTTTTCCACAAATCCTACCAAGATATTCTGGAGCACTGGGGTCACAATTTGCAAACGTCTCAAGTCTAGGAATGTACCAACTTTTAGTGCATAGGAGAAAAAAATGCTTACATATGCAAGTAATACATGTAATTAAAGAACTCTCCTTCTAAAGAGAAAGGAACAATAAGAATAATCCTAAAGTCCCCTTTGACCCATCCCCCTCTTAGTTCTTCTCCTTCCCTGGAGAAACCACTGTTATGAGTTTGAAATACGGCCGTTTGTCCATTTTTGTTTTTAAATAAATTGCACCTATGTTATATTCCTTGAGAAAATACATATAATTGTTTTGTTAGTTTTATACAAGACATATAGAATTGCTTGGAGTTCCTTTTGCTTTTATATAAAAGTGTCATAATGTACATAACATTCTGCAACTTGCTTTTTTCTTTCAATCATCTTTCTGACATCCTGCCGTGTTGATACATATTGATCTTGCTCATTCCTTTTAAACTGCTAAATATCCTACATTTAATTTCTCTATTCCCATGTTGATGGAATAGGGGTTCCCACTTTTAGTATCATAAATAGCACTTCAGTAAACATCTATCTGGAACAACACGGCCACCCTGGCTTGCCTGTCACTCTTCACTTTGCTCATATGGTATCAGGGTATTGTCTCTTAAAGGTTTTCTGTTTCTGTTGTTTTTCCAAATTGACCAGTTGATAGAAGATTCATTCATTCTCTCAAATATTACACATGAATAATATGTCAGGCATTGTGCCAGGTGTTGGGGTTATCACATCAAGTAAGACAGTCCTCCCACCCTAAGCAGCTCAACTAATAAATTCTCTGAGAGAGACATGTACAAGGAACTCCATGGCGCATAGTAGGACATCTAACCCAGACAGTGGAGATGGAGAGTTAGAGAAAATTCCCTGGAATCATCCTTCACAGAGAACAGGTCCTTCTTTCTCAACTTGGTAAAGACAGTGTGTAGAAGGTAATGCGATCTTGAATAATGACTGTGACTCACCTGTGCAGATCACAAAGGGTGTCAGCTGGATTATTGTTTCAGACTGGGAGTGGAGGGCCTGGCGTCACGGCCAAGTGGTTCAAGTTCCCTGTGCTCCACTTCAGTGGCCCAGGTTCACAGATTCGGATCCCGGGCGTGGACCTACTCTGCTCACCAGCCATGCTGTGGCAGTGTCCCACATACAAAATAGAGGAAGATTGGTACAGATGTTAACTCAAGGCTAATCTTCCTCAAGCAAAAAAAAAAAAAAAAAAGAGGAGGATTGGCAACAGATGTTAGCTCAGGGTGAATCTTCCTCAGAAAAAAAAAAAAAAAAAGGACTGTGAGTGGAGAGACAGGAAGAGGAACAACAGGAAGAAGATTGAGCTGTGACTTATGTTGACCTAGGATGCGTCTTGAAAATTAAAAAGGAGTCGTGGTGTGAGTACGTAGATGTGTGTGTGCGCATATTCAAGAGAGGGAGAAGTCTGCTGTTCCGAGTTAGTTAGTGACTCTCTGAGTTAGGTTTCTAGTAACTGAGGATTGACATTGTGATTTTTATGATTCAAAGTCATTTTTAGTTTTCAGCCCCCAATTTCCTGTCACAACCCTAGGCCTTAAAATTTTGTCTACTGTGTTCTAAGACTGTTCTACAAGTTTCTCTTCATTAATTACTTCCAGTTCTTAGATTGTGAGCTGTGTGTTCTTCCTCTGAGATTGCCAGTAGGGCATTCTTCTCCGATGCCCATGCATCAGCAGGAGGAAGGGTCAAGTCAAGGCCCCAACATGGAATAGGGGAAATCAGAATATCTTTGGTTAAGGCTTCCTTCCACAGTCATCGTTCCTGGGCCTACTCCAAATTCTGGCGAACCAAAACATCACATCTGCTAAACCCCCATGTGCTAAAATAAATTATTTCCTAAATGAGAGAACATCAAATATGGATCTGTGTTTTGAAAACCCCTTCCCTGTTTTGAAAAGGCTTCAGTGATTTCTCACATTTGTGAACTTTCTTGAAAGAAAAAGCACGTTTTCACGGGAGAAATGAGAAAGAATGCATTCTGTGGTGTTTTTGTTTTGTTAACCCTAAGTAGAGCGGAAGTAAATCAAGACAAATGTCTCTAACTGTAAGTTTTGACCTTTCTTTTCTTTTATGTTCTAAAAATTTAATTCAAAGTGAACTATTTGTCTGTAAGAGGGGGTACCAGATATCTTTGGAAGAGTAGTACATCAAAATGTAAATGTGTACATTTTATGCATGCAAGAAAGAAAATCAGGATGAGTGGGAATTTGTTTTTGAAATAGAAGTTCTATTATATATTAAATTGACTCCGGGGTTTCCACGACTCACCAGTTAGATTTTGATTGGTCCTGCTTGTAGGTGGATGAGCACAAAAATAATAATTGAAGAAGTGCCCATTTAGATAAAAACAGACCATCTTCATGAAAAACATTAAAATGTATTGTAAATCAGGAGTTTTTTTTTTAATTTCTGACTTTTTAATGTAAAAAGAGGACTTCCATTATTGGAAAGATGGAGTATATATAATTTTCCGTATTCCTCCCACTAAGTACAACCAAAGACCCTGGACATTATAACAAACATGAGAAGACTCTGAAAAGTGAAGAGAAGAAAACAGAGAGAAGAAGGCAGATCACTAGAAACCTCGGGACTGAAGGAATGGCTGGTGGTGCGTTCCCTGGGTTTTCTCTTGCATCCTACATCCCATATTTGAAGATGAAGAAGCCAGAAACCCAGAAATACCAACAGATGCAGAAAAAAGAGCCCCGACAAAAACCTGCTCTCTCTAACCAAAGGATCAAGAAAGGGGAAGTCTAGTAAGAGAGAAAACTTTTAAATAATAACCACAGAAAGAAATGTGGCCCCAACCCCACCCACACCAGCAAAGGCCATTGGGAAGCTGAGACTTCCCCCTCAGGAGGTTGTAATGAGGTGCCCCAAGGCCCCCACCTGATTGGTGTCAGAGGACGCCCGGATGAGAGCCAGGACTTCCACCACTGCCCACTAGGACCAGTTCCATCCCCTCCCCAGGGGTGCCAGCAGAGGTCCACGGGGAGCTAGAACTCCCACCAGCACCCAGCAGTAATGAGGAGTCCCAGCACCCTCTTTCTGGTGTCGACAAGGCTGAGCAGGGAACCTGGACTTCTACTTGGTGGCAGGAGGGAAGTGGCTACAAAAGGGCCACGTGAGGGATCCGTGTGATGTTGGGCATGTCCTGTATTTGACAGCATCAATGTCAATATGTGGGTTGCAATATTGTGCTATGGTTTTGCAAGATGTTACCCTTAGGAGAAGCTGGGTCAAGGGTACATGGGAGCTCTCTGTATTATTTCTTACAACTGCATGTGAGTCTACAATTATCCCAAAATAAAAGGTTTAATTTAAAAAATACAAAATGAAAAAAATGAAATATGCTGTCTTCTGATCTTTATTCATTACCTATTTTCTCATTCATTTATTATGCATGAAGGCATTGAGCAAGGACTTAGTAGGCACCAAGTAGTGAGGATCTTAAAATGTGTACATTCAGTCCCAACCCTCAAAGATTTATTAACCTCTTGAGGAGAAACCAATAAGTGAAACAATAAAAAGATAAAAACCCTCCTTAAAATAAAAATAGATTATTTGGAGACTCCATATTTTATCACCCTAATCAACTGGTAAGGGTCAACCGGCAAAAAAATGACTTTATAAAATACATTAGGACTTTCACTTCTTCCTTTCCAATTTGGATCCCTTTTATTTCTTTTTCTTGCCTGATTGCTCTGGCTAGGACTTCCAGTACTACGTTAAATAGGAGTGGTGACAGTGGGCATCCTTGTCTGGTTTTTGTTCTTAGAGGGATAGCTTTCAGTTTTTCACCACTGAGGATGATATTAGCTGTGGGTTTTTCATATATGGCCTTTATTATGTTGAGGTACTTTCCTTCTATACACATTGTATTCAGGGTTTTTCTCACAAATGGATGCTGTATCTTGTCAAATGCTTTCTCTGTATCTATTGAGATGATCATGTGATTTTTATTCTTCATTTTATTAATATGGTGTATCACATTGATTGAATTGCAGATTTTGAACCATCCCTGAATCCCACCATCGTAGACCTAGCCCTACATGGATAATTGGGACATATCTGTATCTTGTGTTGCTACTCCTTAAAATCAGCATAAGCATCATCATCCTTTGTCATCTTGAAATGGTTTAAATAACCTATTTTCAAGGTTTTAGACTACATTGGCTCAACTTGCAAAGTATCACTTCTGTTTCTCTTTGTTCTGACCCAAACTGTCAAGGTCATTTGCTTTACATCCTGATCATCGCCCTGTTCCCATCAATCCTAGGCCAGCCAAAGGGCAGCCCCGAGGCTCACGCAAGACGGCAGAACCTCCCTGTGTGATTCCAACATAAGATCAGGTCCGTGAAAGGAATCTGCAGAAGCCGCTCACAGGAAAGTCCACTTGCATCTCAACCTTGTCTTTTCTCCACGTTGCCTCAGTGTGTTTCTGCAGCCTCACAGCAAACCCTGCCTTGGAAACTTACCGTCTTTTCTCTCATGTGCGAATTATTTTTACAGTGGTTTTTGTTTGTGTTGTTGCCAGACTTAACGTCATGTAGACCAATGTTTCCCAAATGCAGTTTTGCACATTGGTGACAGTCTTTGACAAAGTTTTTACAGATCTTCAATGAAAAAAAGGAAAGAAGAAAAACACAGCACACATTTTAGAAGCCAAACGAATTCAGTTTAATGGAGATATTGTGGAGATATTGTTTTCCTACTTTTGGGGGTGTTTAAAATGACTTCTCTTCCATGCAGAGGTGTTTATGTGCACCTTTGGGAAATGCTGCCATAATGAAGTATACTATATTCAAGTGGAGAAAATAGCAGGAGGAGGAAATTTGGAAAAGATTAGTCCAACAAAGTTTTATGGAAGCAATGCATTTGGGGCAAGCTTATTTGAAAGTGAAGAGGCCCTTGGCTTGGCTGCAGAAAGAGGACAAAGGTAAAGATAAAATAAATCTATACACGTTGCTGCAAGCAGAAATGCCAACAGGTTCCAGGTAGATAACCTGAATGTGTGAAATAGGCAAGGATCAGATATCAGGGAGTGGTGAGGAGTGTGGTAAACGGGGATGCACAGGCCCTGCTGCTCATCTCCAGTGAACTGTCATCGTTCAAGAAGATGGGTGTGGCGGTGGTGGTAGATATTTCAGATTTTAAAGAGAAACCAGAGATCCACATTTTTTCATGAAAAGTTTCTCTGTCTTTAAAAGTTGACAATTCAGGAGCCGGCCTGGTGGCACAAGTGGTTAAGTGCGTGCACTCTGCTGCGACGGCCCAGAGTTCGCCAGTTTGGATCCCGGGCACGCACCGATGCACTGCTTGGCAGGCCATGCTGTGGCAGCGTCCCATATAAAGTGGAGGAAGACGGGCACAGATGTTAGCTCATGGCCAGTCTTCCTCAGCAAAAAAAAAAAAAAAAAAAGAGTAGGATTGACGGATGTTAGCACAGGGCTGATCTCCTCACTGAAAAAAAAAGTTGACAATTCAAAGCTAAAATCAAAATGAGAGCAAATATATGTATATATATCTTATACAATATGTATTTACAGGTTGCTAGTTTACAAGCTATGATCTATTTTTTGTTGGAGAAATTACTGCCGACATTATTTGATATACAATAATAAAATGTAGCATATCAAAGATTACACTGATGTTGGGAGTATAGAGCATCCTAAGCAACCATGGGTGTTGAAGTTCAATATCCAGTTAGGGCAGGATGGCGATGTTCTGAATTTCCCTTCCCTGGGGGGTCATATTAATGCTGTTTCCTTTTTTCATTGGAACAACTGAATCCTCCTAGATGCCTGCCACACTCTCTACTTCCCTGTTTGCCTCTTTTGTTCTGGGCTCACCTCCTGGATCCTCTCTGTGTGGAATGTCATCCATGTGCACTTCTGCTCCTGGTGTGGCAGTGCACAGAACATTAGCTCTGGGCGGGCGGGTTTAGTTCAGGTTACGTGAAGAGCAGAGAAAGATTTCAGACATTTCTCTTCAGGCCTGAGCTATGAACTGTGAAGGGATCAGAGCACTCAAATTACTTTTGTGCACGAGAGTTTTTAAAACCACCACCACAACCACACTCCAACTCCAAAGAGGGCACCCAAGTCTCAACCTTGAATTAAATTAAACAATTTTTTAAAGTTATGTGCTTAGTAGGAAAGATTAATCTCCATAATGTTGGGAATTATCAACATTGTCATTTTTAGCTGGCACCCACACCCACCTGGGTGGATGTGATAGTACACACGGTGATTTGAATTGAAAGGTTGGCTATTGAATATTAACAGCTCTCTGAACATTCACTTTTGAGAACATTTGCTTCCGGGGTCTAAAAGTTCCTATAGAAAGAGGAGGATATTTTTGGTGTATGCCAGTGCTTCTCAGTTGAGGAGGGTTTTGCTCACTCCCTCCATCCCCCTCACACCCCCTGGGGCCATTTGGCAATGTCTGGAGACATTGTCGATTGTCACATCTGGAGGAGGGATGCTACTGTCATCTAGCAGGTAGAGACCAGAGATGCTGCTAAACATCCTACAATGCACAGGCCAGCCCCACAACAAAGACTTCTCTGGCCCAACGTTGATCGTGCCAAGGTTGACACACCCTGGCACATGCCAAGCTGGAGGGATGCTTCAAATTAACATCACGCACACAGTGAGTTACCTGCAAGGCTGGCAAAGGGGTGATTTCCTTGTGCTTCCATCCTTGCCCCATCAGCTAGCACCCTACAGAACCGCTGCTGCATTTCAGTCTGGACCCAGTCTTGGTCTAAGTGCCTTGCAGGAAATTCCCATGGTGAGCTAAGATGTGTAGCTATTACCCGGTCCACCAGTTCGAATTACTGTTTCTCTGTACTTGTGGGAACCAGGGATGTTCGCGTGAAGGAAAATTGTGTGTTCTAAAATAGCATTTAGAAAAATTTCATTAAAAAAAATCTTTAAAAAATTGGCACAGGCACAAAATATCCTGCATTTATTCCCTCTCCAGCTATTTATTGGGATCTACTAGGTCGGACACCACGAAGACTGAAGGCAGCAGCAGTGCACAGACAGACCAATGTGGTCCTTGCTCTCAGGGGTTTTATGATCTAGACCAGGGGTCGGTGAACTTTTTCTGTAAAGGGTCAGATAGTACATATTTTAGACTCATGGGCCGTACAGTCTCCGTCACAACTACTCAACTCTGCCGTCATACATGAGTGCAGTCATACGACGCATAAACAAAGGGCTGTGTCTGTGTCCCAAGAAACTTCATATACAGAAACACGCCACTGGCTAGGTCTGTCCCACAAGCTATAGTTTTCTGATGTCTGCTCTACGTTATGAGACAGACACTATTCAGATAAATACTTGATTACTCATATTTTTTCCATCTGTCTGGCATTCTATTCTCCCAGCTTTTTGCATGACAATTCCTTTGTTATATTCAGATCTCAGTTGAAATGTCACCTTCTCAGAGAACTCCTCCCTAATCACTTATCAAAAATTGTCCCTCTGTTAGTTTTGTATCACATCATCCTGCATTATGAGCTTCATGGTCCATATAAACCAAATTATCTTGTTTAGATATTTGTTAAATCTTTTTTCTTTTCCTTGTAGAAAACAGGGACGTGGTCTGTCTTTATACCTGTATCCCTACTTCATGGAACACTGCCTGGTGCATAGCAGGTTCCCCCACCCCACACACACACAACCTATAAAGGAACTTACAAGAACATAATAGTGAGACACTAGTTTGGGGGAGGGCACGGGAATCAGGTCGTGTACTTGGTTACTATATAGACTATCATTGAAGTAATTACTAACACCAGTAGCTAACACTAACTGATGAGTATCATGTGCGAGGCAATAGTCTAATCATTTACGTGTATTAACAGTTTTACAAAGTAAGAATTAATACTATCACCCATTTTATAGGTGAGAAAAGAACTGAAAGATTAGTAACTTGTCTGAGGTTACTAGTAATTCTGGGACTGCAATGAGGAAGTCTAATCCTTGCTCCTAAACACTATAATATACTGCTTCCACCATATCCCTCACCCACAAAAATATAAAAAATAAAAATAAAGCAAAAAGCAAAAACCTGACTATACTAAAAGGTTTATTTATTTGGTCACATTATCCTATACCGCAGAGAGAAATATCTAGTAAAACTATTAAAATTTCAAAATGTGAATTTTCGTCCTTTGGATTGATTTTGGGAAATTAGAATCCTGAATTTCCAAATGCCTGGGGTGAAATTGGGTCTGGTGGTGTCCAGGCTGTGGGGAGGGGTGTTGACATCCTTCTGCCTGGGGCTGGTTTTTGCAACAGAGATGATGGCTCAACGCACTGCAGGACAGCAGTGGCGTCCTTCCAGTGGGGAATGAATCAAGTGAGAATGCGGCTTTATGGGCCAACACACCAAATGCCTCAAATACTTATTGCCGATTCCATGTACGTGCAGCAAGACCTCGACCCTGACCTGAAGAGTTGTCAGGCCAGGAAAGGGGTGAAAACACGGTGCCTTGAGGTGCAGCAAGGAGAAGGCGAGAGAGGGAGGAGCGTCAGAGGGAACAGGGTCTGGTGCAGCTGTGTTAGCAAACGTGGCGGCGAGGGGCCAGGTCGTGTCTTTATGAGAGGCACGTGGCATTAGGAGAAGGTGATCCTGCGGGACCTGAATGCCACTCCTGAGGTGCCATCTGGATGAGCCCTAGTGTGACAAAATCTAGTCTTAATAGTAATCTCACCATCAGTGAGTGCTCACTCGGCAGTGGGCACCGTCCTATATGTTTTACACGTGTCACCTCACTGTGTTCTCACAAAAAACCTACTATTATCATCCCCATTTCTAGATGAGGAGGCTAAGGCTTATAGGGGTTAAATGATTTTTCCAAAGTCACACAGGAAAGCCATGAATAGAACTCGGGCAGATTGGCTCTAGGTCCCATGCTTGTAATGACCATTAGTGCAACCTGGCTTCGTGCTCATTTTGTAGATGGAGAAAACAAGGCTTAGAGAAGAGCAGTGACTTCTCTGAGATTTAAACCTGAATTTGAGCCCAGATCTTTCTGACGGAGAAGCCCATGTCTTTTCATTACCATCGGATGGTATCTGTGGCCCCAAATCCACTTTACCCAGTATCTGTCTATGGACATCTAAAATAATTACCTCTAAGAAGAGGCAATGGAAACTGATCTGGGTTTGCTGTGCTTGGGGAGGGGAGGGGAGAGGGTAAATCTTGCTGGATAGATCCAACAAGACTTAAAGGCTGCCTGGATATCGCCAAGGAGTCCTAGGAAAGGGAAGTTTTGCTGGTGAGTGCCTAGTGTCTTGGAAACGCCATTTTGCAGAGATAAAGCAGACAAATGGAACTGTTTGGAGAATTAAGGCAATTTTCTTAGTGTTATTATTCACCATAAATAATTTCAAGCAGGCATTTTCCTCCCCAGAACTAGCTGCTAACGTCTGGGGGGCCATCCCTTTTCCAGTTACAGGTCGTATACAGTATTTCAATCTGAGGGCATAATATTTGATCACAAACCCTGGCCTCTAGCCTTGAAGACATATGCTCTGAATTTTAAAAGCCTTCTTCTAGAAGTATTTAAAGCCAACCATTTCGTTAAGTAAGTTCCAGATATCCAGACAGTGTGACTGGGGTAATATGGAATTATTTGTAAAGATAACTTGTTCTGGGAAGATTATTGTGCTAAGGAGATGGAAATCTCACCTTCTCTCCTCACTTACTAACTGTGATTAGAAGCAGTATATTTCATATGTATCAGAGAGGGAGAAAAGGTAAGTGGATTTGGGGCCACACCTACCCTGTGGGCCACCCTGACTAGGGGATGGGTTCTTTTGGGTGCTGTTATGTGGGACACAACCTTTGGTTAGGCAGCAGCACATTCTCGTCTCTTGATTGCTGAATTCTTGCATTTAAAACAGGCTTGATTCATCTTGTATAACTGAAACCTCTTTTATTTTGGGCTGCTTAATTCTTATCATTTATTTGGATGTACTCTTTCATCATTAAATAATGCTTAAGTGGATCAGGCTAGAATCCATCTTATTTTCCAAACTAAGAACTCTTTTTTTTTTTTTTGGTGAGAAAGATCAGCCCTGAGCTAACATCTGTTGCCAATCCTCCTCTTTTTGCTGAGGAAGACTGGCCCTGGGCTAACATCCGTGCCCATCTTCCTCCACTTTATATGGGACGCCCCCACAGCATGGCTTGACAAGCGGTGCGTCGGTGCGCACCCGGGATCCGAACCCGGGCCACCAGCAGTGGAGCACGTGCACTTAGCCGCTACGCCACAGGGCCGGCCCCCCAAGAACTCTTTTTAATCTTGGTTTGATCAACCATGCTTCTCACTGATCTTGGAATTAAAATATTCATGTATATTCACTGGCTTTCCAGGCCTTAGAAGATCTGGCTCCTACCTACCTCTCCAGCATCATCCCACTCCTTCCTCTTTTTCTTTCCAGTTTCCAGCCACATGGACTTCTTCCATTTCTTTGAACCAGCAAAACTTCTCCCCGCATATTCTACTTTTGGGGCTGGAATACTTTTTCTTCCTGCCTCAACCCAATCTGCCCAAATCATCTCTTCAGTGATAGTCTAATGTTACCTCTTCCAGGAAGCCCTCCCTGACATCTTCCTCTTCCCCAAACCTGGATCATTTTCTCCTGTTACATATTGTCACTGCACTAGTTTCTTCTTCTCTATAGAACGTACATCAATTAAAATTAAATGTGTATTTGTGTTGTTATTTATGAATGCTCATTTTTCCAAAAGGCTACAAATTCCCTGTGGGCAAGTTACCCACAGTGTCTCAGTGCCTAGGACAGTGCTTGGCACAGAGTAGTTGCTCAATAAATAAAATAATGAATAAGTGAACAATGAATAAGTAAGTGAATGCTTGGTTAGTCGGTTGCGTAATCCCATTAATTATGATTTAGGGATGTTGCAGAAAGACAACTCTAGGTCTTCAGAACTCGAACTCTGATTTCTGATACTTAATTCTGAGATTTACATAAAATTTCTACATTATTTTATGCAATCATATCTTCTATTGTTTTTCTCAATCTTAAGAAAAAAACAAGTTTAATCAAATGATCTGAAACCTATTGAGATGCTCTTCTATTGCATGAAATCTATTCATTAAATGCATAATATGTCATTGAAAAATCAGAAAAAATTAATTATGGCAACATTACCCAAAATGTGCTCTGTGGAGCACTAGTTTTGCTGGATGTTCAAGGAAAAATAGTCACATGATCAAGAGCAATTGAGAAATTAAAAAAAAGATAGATTTTGTTTGTTTTAGTGAGGGACTTGGAGAGCTTTAACTATGCTAATATACATTGTGAAAACCAACGAGGAAGATTTAAAATAAAGTGTTTTTAAAATATGTTGGATCACAGAGAATCGCCTGGTCATAGATCATCTTTTGTAAATGCTGATACGTGTAAGGAAAGGCAGGTGAATATTTCATGTTTATACCTGCTTTGGGAGAAAGAACTGTATTGATTTTTTTAGAGAAACTCTGCCTCTGCCACAAACCAAATTTTAGGAACTATGCTTCCTTCCTTGCATTGGCAGGCAGCTTCCAATTAAACGCCAACTCTGTTTTATGGTTTGAACATCAATAATAACTATCATTAGAATGGAGGCCTGGAGTTCCCATTGTCACATTCCACACTGAGCTCTCACGGGAGGTAGGGAAGGGCAGTGAGCTTAGGGATATGTGGGAAGTGAAATCAGTGTTTTAAATGACACTGTTGATGGGGGAATGGAAGCACGGAGGAGCAATATTCAGATCTGGGAAAATAATCAGATGCTGAAATACAGCCTCAAAACTGGACAATCAAGAAAAACTTGCAGGGGTGAGCTTCTAGCAGGAGACAAGTAATTCAGAAGTTCAAATTGAGAGTTTATGTTAGCATGAGTTCTGATAAGAAACAAATAACTTCAAAATAGTTCATGTCTGAAACCCGGAAGAATATGGGCTCTGCCCATATGGACTCCTCAATCCCCTTGTGAATAATATTTCTGTTATATTTAATGACTACTGGGCATGACTCATGAATTTGATGGTAAACAGGGTAGTCTTGCAGCCTCCGGTATTTTTAACCATCTAAGCAAAAAGGAGGAATATTTAGGGTATAAAAAGTACATGAATTTTATAATAAAAATAGCATGAGAGTTTGGTGGATGAGGTTTAGGTATCTCTGTGGAATACAGAGTTAAACAGATTACCATATGTTCCCTTCAGGAGCATTTGAAAAATGAAGACCAAATGTGTTTTATAGAACGATGTTCTTCATAATGCAGATAGCCACTGATTTGAAGCTGCAACTAAAATAAATATGATATCTTTTGAGTGCTATTCGCAGAGACTAGTGACCTATCAATTTCCCTGTCTCGGGAAAAGCGAACTGGAGGATGACAGCTCACTCCCAGAAGAGTGGTTGATATACGTTAAGTGGCTGTGTCTCTGCTTCTGATTATTAATTGCGGCTAATATAGAGCAAGCAGATGTCCCCAGACTATGCATATGCTTCTTGGAACAGGGAGGTCTTCAGGCATCGTGGAAAGAGGCTGTGTTCTCGAGTTAGAAGCTTCAGGTCCCAGTTTCTGGCTGCACTGATATACTTTGAGGCCAAGCGTGCTTAAGCTTCAGAGACTCTCACATTTCAGGCCTGGGAGGGGTCCTTCCAACGCGTTGCCATGGTGATATGTATGTGAAACATCTGTGAAAGTAAAAGGCTTTAAGCACAATTGATTAAGATGCTGTCTCTTCCCACTCCAACTTCCCTTCTGTCATACTTCCCTTTGAGTTAGGTGACATTGGAATGGCCATTGGCATTTTAAGTTCTTATTATAGGAAATATGAATGGAGGATTGATTTATTTGGAGGTTAATATGATATATATGTGTGTCCCTCTGTCACTTTCACTTATATTTCAGGTACTGCTAGTATCCTCGTGTAGCAATGACTTCTAGGAACATTCCTATACCCACTGTGCCAACGAACCCAATGCTATGGTGGGAAGGTGCAAGCCCAATGGCAGCTCTCACTGTCAATATATCCCAAGGTGTCTGCGCCACCAATGGCGTGGAGAAGAGAATCATGGTTTGGAATGTAAGGAATTGGTAGCTGGTCTGTAGAAAATTTTTCTGAGTGTTGGATATGTGCTCTAGTGAGTGAAGGATTTGATTTTCATCAACAGTTAGTCCAGTTGGAAGTTCTGTTCTCTCAGGAGTAGACACACTAATGCAGTATACACAACCATAAATGTGCCGTACATGATTTTTCTTTTTTTGATGGAAATTTTGAAAATGATCGTAATCTCACTGTTTACATTTCTTGCTGATTTGACACAGAGTATTAGCATAGATGAAGATAACATAAAACTCAGAATACACCATTAAATAATGGCATTACTGACAAACTTGTAACTGGAGTTCTTAATTAAAATGGTGTTTAAGATTAGTTAATACATGAAAAACTGGAAATTTCGCTGAACTTCTACAGTTCACATAGAGAAGAAACTTAGCAGAGGCTTTCACAAATTTGACAACTATCCTAAAAATTCATACGACATTACTGGTAATGAGTTATAAACCTCACATAAATATATGTAAACTACCAATAATAGAAAAGATTTTGATCAACCATGTTAGGGGAAGAACTGTTATTTTTCTATTTTCTCTCTATAAAAATATTTTATAAAATCTTTGTCATGATGAGACAATCGAAGAGCACAAAGCAAAAAATGTAAGAAAAATATTTTAGAGATATCAGGCAGTTAATAAAATATTAAGTTAGTTTTCTAGATTTTGTGATGTGTGTTTGTGGTTTGTTGGCTTTTTAAAATTTATAAGTTGTCTTGATTTATTTTCTCATTCCAGGTAAATATTCACTTTCTTATCTAATTTTGTATCAGTAATTGGGATTCC
Source organism: Diceros bicornis minor (assembly GCF_020826845.1). Taxonomy (NCBI): domain Eukaryota; kingdom Metazoa; phylum Chordata; class Mammalia; order Perissodactyla; family Rhinocerotidae; genus Diceros; species Diceros bicornis. The sequence continues at coordinate 9,802,346 of NC_080758.1, read as the reverse complement.
TTTTTTAAAGGAGAATCCAAATTGGATAAGTTTTAGGATTAACAAAACCTGAATCTTCCCCTGCAGCTATACGACATTGAATGCTTCATCCATGTTGGCCTCAGTTGCCTCACCTGTAAAATGGGGAGGTAATAACACCAGCAGAGTGGTTGTGAAGGGAATATTGAGAGGATAAAGCATCAGATAGGGCTTAAATCACAAGATTTGTGAATCCAGAGTTTGTGTAGAGTCTACAAAGGCTGGGAACAATACCAAAGGGGCCAGGTACCCCCATGTCCTAATCAAGCTGCTAGCCGCCAGTGTAGAACTTGCTGTCACATCCATATGGGTCTTCCAGCATTAGCCATCACAGGGGCACATCTCCGGGGAAGTTAACTTGGAATCCGAGATTGGGAGAGAATTCTCTGGTAGTTGCCTGCAAGTTCTCCCTTCCTTCCTCAGTCTTGCCCCACCTTGCCTTTTCCCAAAAAGTAGAGGTGGGAGGGAGGTAGAAGTCATACTCCTGCTGTTTCTGTGGTTTCTTCTGGAAGCATAGTCGTGGAAGACTGGGGTTTCCATGGCACTATTAAAAGCAGCCCAGTATTCAGATGCTGGTTTTGTGGCTGTCAGGAGGCAGGGTGTGGAGCGTCTGTATTATTGCCAGTGCAAACATGGCAGACACAGCATAGTTCTGGAGCCAGCTGTCATGGAAGCAGCTTCTTAATCTTGAATCAGAAAGTGGTCCTGAAACCAGTAGCTCCAGTGGCAGCTTCTTGATTCTCTGTATTCCCGAAGTTTGCAGCCAGTTCTGCGGTGTGATTCCAGAAGTCACCCCTACAAGGTGACCCTCCAGTCCTTCCAACAATTGTTTAGTGCCTCAATGTATTAATATCCTCTGCAGCCAAATCCGGACTGATACAGGATGGCAGGCAGTTCTAACACAACACACTTTCCCCTACCCTAGTGCAAAGTGGGGAGAATCGGAACGTTGCTTCCATTCAGACATGGTCTAGAAGTGGCAGGGATTGCTAATGGGGTCTTGTGTTTTGTGGTGAGGAGAGGTAGTTTTAACTCTCATGATCAAGACTAAATAAGGACATATCATTACACACCCGCATAGATAAATAAAATGACCAGTGACCAGAAACCCCATCTCTAGAACGTAAGACTCAACCTCAAGGAAAGGGAGGAGGTGAGACCCTGAATCAATTAAGTTTCTACCACTTGGTGAAAAAAGGCTTGACAATGAAATTTAGAGATAGAAAAATAAATGTATTTTTTTTTAAATATGACCTCACCATAGGGAAGGATTTCTGTTTTTTTTTTTTTTTCAGTGAGGAAGATCAGCCCTGAGCTAACATCCATTGCCAATCCTCCTCTTTTTGCTGAGGAAGATTGGCCCTGGGCTAACATCCATGCCCACTTTCGTCTACTTTATATGGGACGCCGCCACAGCATGGCTTGGTAAGCAGTGCGCAGGTCCATACCTGGGCCGAAGCTGCAAACCCCAGGCCGCCAAGTGCGTGAACTTAGCTACGCCACCGGGCTGGTCCCTAAATGTATCTTTTTGCACTCTTACATATATAGATTGAGATCAACCCAAGCAGGATAAAAGCCACCGTGCATGGAGTGTTAACCTGTGCCCGATGAGGTGGGGGCCTCCATTTGACACCTGAAGGACAGGGAGACAAAGAGCAGGTAAGCTACCTGACAGCCCACAGGTAGTAAGGGGCCTAGTCTGAATTCAGACTTAGGATTTGCACAAAGGGTGATAGGGAGAGCATTTCAGGTGGAGGAAGAAGTATGAGGAAAAGACAGATTTGGAAAGGGAAAGAGAGTTAGTTGCTTCTTGAATGGTCGTGTGCGACATGACCCTACTGCGTGGAGAAGGATACTGCTGAACTCTCTAAGAGAATCAAGTGAGAAGAGACTCACATATCTTTTCTGAGTGAGCATGGGGTCGCCCTCTCCCCCGATTCCCCCTGGGTCATGATGGCTGCTGTGCAGACCCCTTTGCTCCCATCTCCTCCCAAGTGAGCGCTCTGAACAGTACATGGGGAGCAGGGTTGTCCAGGAGCGAGTGGGCCCACCTCACATTCACCTATTTTGTCAGATGTCAGAGCTCAGAGAGATGCTTCCCAAATGGTGGTGGAGAAAGATGGGGCATTTTTCCCCTTCGTGAGCCACAAGTAGATGCAGTAGGAGGACTTCCCCTCCAGGTGGGTGTCAAGAGTCGCCATGGCATTAATCTGGCTGAAGAAATGCAAGGAGCAGGACAAAGTGATGGTCACTGCCAGCATCCTTCCAAGCTCTGAGTCACGCTGGGAAAGGCACTCGCCTCAGCAGCCTCTTATTCTCTTTCTTGGGCTCCCTCCCTCTCTCCCTCACTCGCTCACTCACATGTTTGATCCCTTTGTTCCACTTTGCATTCTCTGCCATAGAGTCTGAGCAGCCAGAGCTGCATTTAAGACCATAGGCTCCGCCTGGATGTGAACCCTGGTTCAAACACTTATTAGTTACACAGCCTTGGACAAAGATGTCACCTCTCCATATCTCAGTTTCCATAGCCTTACCTGTGAAATGGGATAGTTTTTACTCATAGGGCTATTATGAAGATTCCACGAGTTAATACAGGTCAAGCACTTAAAACAGTGCCTGGAACACAGTAGAAGCTCATGAAATCTTAGAGATTGCCCCCCACCCATTCATTTTTGAACCATGTGCTCCCAAACCTCACTTATGCCAATTTTACTTCTGTAAAAGTACTGTATTTGCTTAATATTTTTATTTAACTCAAATTGTCCTAAGTAGTAATATCAATGACACCAAGGATTTAACGTGCAAGTGAATTTTTTTCTAGCATTGATTTCGTTGTTTCTCAGCAACGAAAATGAAAAAGTTAGTTTATGGATTCCTTAAAATTGTCTTGTGTACCACCGATGGGATGGGCACTACACTTTCGGAAACACTTGGGTGAATAATTGTTTTCACATTCACTTTCACTTATTTTATTATTAACTCACTAATTTACTAATTCCTCTAGTTATTCATTCAATTACTCACTGAGTCATTCATTAATGAAATCGTTTTTCAACAGCCATTGACCGAGTACATTCTGTTCTCAGGTACTGTGCGGGATGCTAAAGGGATGCAAATACCTTCCAGGTAAGCCCTTGCCCTGGGGAGCTCACAGTCTGATGAGGGAGCCGGCCACGCAAACAAGCAATTACAGCACCGTGTTACACCTACCTCAGAGAGGTGTGCAGTAGAAGTTTGAGAAGCCTGGGGGAGTCAACGCTCCTGCAGCCAGGTGAATCTCCAAGGGCATAAACTCAGCCTCCCCTCTCCTGACAAAACAACAGTGCTCATGATGCAATCCTTCCTGGTTGTTGCCAAGCGGTGTGAATGTTAACAAGGAAAGGCTTCCGTGTTGACTTAGACAATGGAGAAAGTGCGGGAGGAAGGGATTCTGGCCAAAAATGAAGATGCTTCATCCAGTCTTTCCTTCGTGCCTTCCTTCTTTCAAGACATATTTATTGAGCACCTACTATATACTAGACACTGAGAACATAGTCTCTGCCATCATGGAGTTTAAAATCTCGTTTGGGGGCCAGATGTTATGATACAAACAATCATACAGAGAACAATTTACTTATAATTGTGACAATGGCTGAGGAGGACACGGATAGGGTTCTGAGAGCATCTGGAAAAACTCAGAGCAGCCTAGGGAGTTAAGGGTGTCAACTCTGAGAAAGTGAAATTTAAGGGAGGGAAGATCCAACGAATGAGAAAGAATTAACCAAGGTACGGGAGTGGGGGTGGGAGTGTGGGAAAAGCAGTGTTACAGCAGAGGCTCTTAGCGTGACCAATGGCTTGGGATCGGATGAGATCGATGGCTTTGAGGAATGCAGAGACCTCCTCTTTGCTAGATGTTAGTAAAAGATCTAGAAGGAGGGATACAGGAGATGATGCCGCAGAAGCAGAAGATGTTCAAGATCACCTGGGGCATTGTAGGCAATGTATTGTCCATCTTTATCCCAAGTGTAATGAGAAAAAAATAGTGAAGGTTTCAGGCAGGAGAGCTCCCCTAGTCAATTTACATTGGGAAACTCTCACTCTGACTACAGTGTGGAGAATGAATCAGCAAGGGCATGAACTTAAGCTGAATGCTCAAATCAAGGATAGGAAACATGAAAAAGAAGGGTGATGAAAGGATGAGGCAGAGTAGGGAAAATGCTGAATGGATTCTCTAAATGAATTAATTGCCAGGGTGATCCCCGGAGACCAAGGAGGGCGAGGGCACCGTGGAAACCAATGTCGCAGTAATATTTAGAGTTCCCTTTGAATTCCATGCTGTGGGAAGAGCGTGGGCTTTGGAGCAAAGCAGACTGAAGTTCATATCCTGCCTCTGTTTCTTTGGCAGGTTGACTATAACCTCTCAACTCCCCCGTTTCTTCATTTACGAAATGGAGATAATAATAGCACTACCCTCATAGAGTCATTGTAAGGCTTAAACAAAGAACACATGGAATTTCTGGCACGTAGTAGGTGCTCAGTAAAGTATGGTATAGATGCAGGATGGCATCCTGTTCTGTTTTCCATAGATGCTGAAGGAAACAAGTTCTCGCATCCGTTTTACAAGGTATTCTGGAGGAGTAGCTATACTGTAAAAATATTCTTTCTGATATGCTGCACATTATAGCAGATGGCATTATTCATGCATGTGTCAAAGCCATAAAATAGGAGATTTTGAGGCGATCACAGCCGTGAATGATTAATATTTTCATCCCAAGATGCCACGGAGGTAGCAAGGCTATGTTAATTATTACACGCCTGAGCCTCGTACTGTGGGCTTCCTCCCCAAGTGCCTGTTAATTTGCTCATATGCTGTGCAGCTGATGGGACTAGAAACCTCTCCACTCAGAAATGCCTGGCAATGCCTCCTGTCCCTAATAACTGCTTTATACTTCTGCAGGAGGAAAAAAAAATTAGCATCCCCAAATCCAACAACAATGATGGGATTGAAGCAGAAATGTTAGTCGAGAAATGCTTTATCAAAGATGGCTCTGAGTTTTTGTTTGCAATTTCTTTATCTTTTTCTTAATATTCTCTTGAAAATTTCAGATTCTGCACTAAAATCATGAATACTTCATATGCAAACACTGTCATCTTTTAAACTGTTTTCCATTGGTATCAAATTTTAAATTTCTCTGAATCATCTTCCTATTATTATTTAAAATGTATTTTTACATATATCAATTGTTTTCTTTAAAAAGCGGCTGCATTTAGATGCAAGGAAAGCAACTCGATCTCTATAAACATTTGTTTAGCCTATGGTGTTATATCTCTTTATTTTGAGGAGGCAGATTTTATATCTTTACCTCTAAAACCACTTTCAAAAATATAGATAGATAAAAAGAAAAAAGGAAGAACCAAGAGCTGTGTGCTCATCCTTGAGGTGAATTTGTGAATTTCTCTAAACCCTTGTGTGTCCTTACACACAGACCGATTTCTGCTGCCTTTTCTGAAAATCTCTATATTCATGTGATTGCACTAGGATCGGTTTCTGTTGAAAAATCTAGTTTAATCTGCCTGGCAGTCTGAAAAGAGGACGAGATATTAATTTAATCATTTGTATGAATCATGTCTAAATGATCTCAGCAGAGAAAATGTGTTAGCCATTTAAATCCCGTCATTACATATTATATGATAATTACTGCTAATTCTAGTTTGGATGGGCCACAATTTGGCTTTTCCATTCCCTGAAAGTGGAGGGAGGGATGACTTCACCGAATTTAGCCTCTCCAGCCTTTAGGCCTTCTCCTGCCTTCCTCATTATGGACTTAATAGCCACATTCAGCATCAAGCGTCTAGCCAACTTAAAGTCTGTTTTGTGCTCCTAATTAGTATTCATTTTGTGAGCATGGAGTTCACCCTCAGCGCACAACGGAGCCTAATGTTAATCACTGCTGTGTCTTCCTCCCTTTGACTCTGATCTGTCAGCCTCTCTCGGCTTGCCCATACCCAATTTTTGCCCTTACCAGCCAACTAGCACCTCCACATCGCACAGTGTCAGAATTAGAAACTTTTGACAGATCTGTAATCATGCAGTTCTCATCAACTCTATGCATGTTAGTCATTTCATTTCCACTTTCTAACAGTTAATATGCCTTAATTCCTCTCACTTTGTGAATATTTAATTCCTCCCTTTTCAACATCATTTTTAGGTTGTGTGAATCATTTCCAAAGCCTTTGCTCTTCTCCGCGCGCTATCATCTGCATATTTTATGAAACGGCGCGGTTGAGTCTCGGAGGGCTCTTGGTAAAAACGGAACTGGCAGCCTGCTCATTAGCTGTTTACCTGGAGCTGTGTGAGTCCCCGATAACGGCGAGCTCCCATTTGGATTCGAATTAGGATTCTCTGACAAATAACAACCAGAAGCTTTCACGTCCGGGGCCTCCTCTCCTCATGGCAGAGTTTCTTGGAAACTTGCTTTTTGGGGCTGTCCTCGGGAATGTTACACCCTGGCATCAGAGGCAGTTTAATTTCTGAAGTGGAGACACAAAAGCTTTAGCAAATTAGCACCTTCGAGGAGGGCAAAATTCCCCTGAAACGGCACATTCTAAAGGTCAGGTTATTTGACCTTCTGAAGTTTTGTAGATGCCAGAAGCCAATTCTCTCCTTTAACTAGGTGAACAACTATACCACTTTGCCTGGGGCTGGGGTTTTCCCTGGGCGAGGGACTTGCAGTTTTGAAATCAGGAAAGTCCCAGGCAAATGAGGATGGGTTGGTCACCCTCGCTCTGACTAAGTCCAGGACTTGCATGACGTTCCAGGCCTCGAAAATAGATGAGAAGATCTTCAAAGGATTGTAGAGGTGAGCCTTCTCTGTGTTTACCAAGGAGCTGAGATGGCGCAGACCACAGACCTGTTGTCCACTAGCTTAGCTTTAACATCTAAACTATTTTTTATTGGCTGATAGCCTGCATTTAAAAATCAAGAGATTCATATATAAAAATTTAGGATTTCCATTTCTCTTGAAAAACCAAAGATGTGGCTACACTGTGTCCCCACTCTTTATGGAAGCTGGAAGTGACTGTCCCTTTAGGTAGGGCATCTGCTCTCTGATTTTATAACCCTCCTTTTATTGCCCCCAGCTGGCTCCATTAATTCTGTGTACCTATCTGGTCTCAGTTTGCACTTGATTTTGTACCTCTGGATAAAACTTAAGAATGTTGGCTTTGCAGTAGATTGAAGTCTCAGTTCTATTATCTCCTGGTTGTGTGACATTAAGCAAGATAAATAAACACACTGGGTCTCAGTTTTCTCACCTGTAACTTGGGAATAATAAAGTATACCGGCATAATAATATGTCCTCGAAAATATTAAATTAAATAAGATGTCCAGGGCTGGCCCCATGGGTTGGCGGTTAAGTGCGCGCACTCTGCTGCTGGCGGCCTGGGTTCAGATCCTGGGCGCGCACCAACGCACTGCTTCTCCGGCCATGCTGAGGCTGCGTCCCACATACAGCAACTAGAAGGATGTGCAGCTATGACATACAACTATCTACTGGGGCTTTGGGGGGAAAAAATAAATAAATAAAATCTTTAAAATAAGATGTCCATATGAGGAAATGCATATAAATGGCTTAGCATGGGCCTGGTATATAGTCAGTGTTCATCAAAAGGGCTCTTTTTTTTACTTCTTATTATATTATCATTAGTTTTACAGAAAAATAAACTGAAACTCAGAATTGCCTGGTGAGCTACTTAATATATAAACAGAAACTACATGAATAAAAACAATAAAAGGAGAATATTATTGGCATTAAGAAGTTATTTTATAATGTCTATTGGAACCAAATATTGAGGTGTGCCCAGAGCAGTTCCAAGTGACCACCTGTGCAATTAATAATACCTCTGACTAGGCCACAGGAAACAGAACATTCCATTCTTGAGGTACAGATAATCTTGAGTTCCTCCTTGCATTAGTAAATCCTCTAATACCTTTTTGAATTCAACAAACCTATACTTTTGCTACAAAGTGAATTCCTGTGTAGTAGAATCTCTTTCCTAAAGATTTCCTCCTGCTGAAGTGGTTTTTTCCTCTAGTAAGTATCCTCATGTCAGTGGGACTTTTATCACTGGGCAAAAATGATATACTATTAATATCTTGGATTTTCATAGCATTTTTCTTCTGAACAGTTCAAAAGTACTAGATGGTTCTGTGGGAGATCAAAATTGGCCACCCTGAAATATGTCTCTTTACCTTGATTATTTTCTCTGACAGACATTTGACCTCTCCCAAACTGCTTAAATATTTAACATAGAAGACCTGTTTCAGGAAGGAGCCACTACCATATGATGGCTGTAATAGAACGTAAAATAAATGCTACAATAGGAAAGGCACCAACAAGGTCCTCTTATCAAAAATTCTGTCTCTCCCTGGCTGCATTCTCTAGATGGCCCTGAAAAGAGTTACCAGACAAACATTTACCTTTATAAGGGAAATCTCCATTTGTAAAGGTATCTCCCTCTCTGTACTGGGAAGAGGGAGGATGACCTCATCTCTAGAAACTTATCAATGTGGAAGGTGAGGCCTTAAACCTGCATAATAACCTTACTCTTGTTTACTGTGCTTTTCTGGTAATCTCCCATAACTGACTCCCCCCACCCCCAACCTCCTCCTTTGTCTTTAGCTGAAGATAGTATTTTAGATGAGAATCTCTGCCATTTTGTTGAGAAACTCAGGTTCCCTGATTTCTCCCATGTATACATGTTATTAAACTTGGTATTATTTTCTCCTGCTAACCTGTCTTTTAATTATTTGCCCAGCCATAAGAACCTTAAGGGAAAGTGCAGAGGGGGATTCTCTCTCTTCCCCAACAGTTCTCAAAGAAATTGTATTTATATTAATGAAGAAGATGTTATGCCACAGGAAACAACTGTATGTTTTTTATGTTTTTCCCCCTTTTTAAAACAGACTACTATAATAGCATATGATCAAAGTTTTCCTAAGGAGATATTTCGGAAGCTCTGTGGTTTGGTGAAAAGTGTCTTTGATTCTGAGTTGTTAGGACCTAGGTTTGAATCTCTGATTGGTCCCTGAAGCTGTCTCAGCCTGGCACCCACAGTATGCACATTTTTTAAGAGAGTTACATAAAGGGACTATTTACAAAGCTGTGGACAGGATATAGGGAAACCTCCAGGAATAGTGGAGTACCTGAGGGCTAGTAACAGAGGGGCTCTTGTACTGCTCCCATGCCTGAGGCAAGAGGAAAGAGAGGTGGCCAGACTCAGGAGCCAGAGGGCTGTGTAGAGAGGACCACCTTATCACAAAAGGGTCCTGGCTTTCTCCTCCTTCCTTCTGATTTCCTCATGGAGATTCCCATTGTCCAAACCAAGCCAGAAGCTTCGGGAAGAAATGCCCTTTGTGCTAGTGTGTACTGCTTAGTTTCCCAGGTCACAGAAAGCATGGAGATGGCACAGAGGAATCAGGGAGGGCCAAACATAAACAGTTGTGACTCTGAGCAAGTATTTTAACTTCTCTGAGAGTCAGTTTTCTTCTTAGTAAGATAGAGCTGCATACTACCTACCCCCACAGTGTTGTGTGAGGATGAATGACATAACACATGCAATCACCTGACACATAGTAGGTCCCCACTTGAGGATGAAATAGACCACTGCTTTGCATAGGGCCGTTTCATCCCACAGGCAACATAAGCGCAGGGATTGGGAGCTAGAAATTGCTTGAAGCTCTATAAAAATATTTGAGCCTTGAAAATACAAACCATAGTTTCAAAATATAAAATTTAACTTGATAGCAATAGATAAAACCTTAATCAATTTTATGTGAAACATAATAATATGTCAATGAATCAAACTATAACTGATTCTTCTTTAGTTCTCTATAAGTTTACTTAAAGTGGGATGTGTTTACTAGGTCTATCTAGGACTTCTAAAGTGCTCAGTAAATATGTTTCAATACTGATTTTCCTGGACAAGATTAAATTTAAAAAGGTTTCTGTTTACCACTATTTCAATGTTCTTTACTGAGTAAAGTAATCAAATATTAGAGCTAGAAGAGATATTGGAGAACACCTAGACCAGGCAGAAGTAAAAAAAATATCTGGTGGTCCATAGGTCATACTCAGTCTCATGATATAAATTAAAATTTTGTGAAGCATAATTTTAATGAAAAAAATATAAAGTATTTTAAAAGAAATAAACTACATTTCATTGATTCTAGGAAACACTTTTTAAAAAAAAATTAACTTCTCAGAAATTAAGATGCATCTTAAGTGATGGCATCTTGGACTTGATGAATATGGGGGTGACCAACATTTAAACATCATGAGATTTCACATAGAAACTGGGATTTCCAGTTTCTATTTAAAAGTTGGAAGATCTTTCAACCCAGGGCCTAGTTACCCTCTTGGTAACGTGGTGGAATGGAGTAGCTCTGAGTTCTTGAATGAGGACCAAGACTCTCAAGTCCACCCTGTCCTCACTCACCCCTTCTTCATTCAGTAGAGTTTAAGGAACATAGTCTAGTGGCTCCCATATTGGGGCTCCTCAACTTCAAGTAGCCCTGATAGGGAGGAATGGAGATTCATAGACTGACTTTAATATTCTAGAGTACTAATGGGCATTTTACCCAGAGTAAGTCAACAAATCAAGTTGTTGGTTCACTTGAGTGCAATAACAATGGTTATCTCCTAAACAAAAGTTCAGATTGGCAGGTGATGAGCAAATAGCAATAATAATGAAGTAAGAGGTAAGGAGCAGCAGATCCATTAGTTAGCAAATGAAGTGTGACAGATAAGCATGGATCTCTTGGGATGGGAGAGAAAGGGGGAGGGAAGAATGGAGTCCTTGGCAGTGGACACACAAAGGAAATGTCGCTCCAGAGACATTTAGTGTTGTGTCCAAAAATCACATACCTAGATAGGACGTGGCAAGACTCTTGGCTCTCAGTCCAGTATCCTTTGCTTTCAAACTGCTTTCTAACTTTGCTGTCAAACTTATGGAAAAAATATATTCAAACTGCAAATAAGTAAGTATAGCAAATACTCTATAGCAAAATGACTTTCAGAGAACAGATTTCCCCACTTTTGTCCAGATACATGCCCGCAAAATGCTTGAATAAAATAGCTATATTGTATTGTTTACATCAAATATTCTTAATATATATTTGAGGACATTAGGGTTTTGCACTAGGATTACTATTTCTCATGGAAGATTCTTCCTATATTATATTTTATTTTATATACTATAACATATCTAGTATATTGATGATAATAGATCAGTTTTGTCTTAATTTTCACAGCTGAGAATTTGAGATTACAATAAATTATTTTGTAATGATGACCAGAGATATGAACATAATATGTGTGAATATTCTTTAAGCTCCTTGAGTGAAAGACACTTTATAAATGTGAGCAATTGTTTAATATTATTTTTGAAAAAGAAAATAGACCATCTAATCTTGAAATGAAAGATAATTCCATAGAGGATGTTCTCTATGTCACCTTTCTAGTCTTAAATACTTCAAGTGAAGAAGCTTCTGGGCTTCCGCTTGTACGACTATTCACAGTCTAATTGATCTCACTGTCTGAATTGTCCCTTCTTAATTTCAGTGCATTACTCATTTACTGCACTCGCTGTTCAGATATCTGCGAGAGGTAGCAGGCCTCCCCCCAACCATAGTCAATTAGACAAGCTATTGTTTCTGATTAAGATATCACATCCCAGAGAATAATAGCAATTAGAGTTGGAATGGAGACCCTGTGGGTCACACAGTCCACTTCCCTGCCAGCTCAGGAGAATGTTTTAGATTACACTGTAGTTTTGTGTGGTTTTCCTGATGTTGGTTTTAAAAAATCCGAGCACCCGTCAGTGTTAATTATATCCCGGTCCTACCTCCCTACCACAACAATTTTCTACTTTGCATTGCTGATTCTTATAAATTGGCATTGAATGATAGCTTCTTGATGATATCATCTCATCAAAAGACAGAGATTTTTTCTTTTGAGCAGAGAAAGCAATTGTTACAGTTTGGTTTGGTTTTTGTTGGCAGTTGGAAATGCGCTTTATCCAAGTATATTAATTTGCCAGGGTTCCTGAGTTTCCAAGAGCCTAGAACATTGTAGGTCAATTTTTTATGGACTATTCTTTTTAAATTCAAGCATCTCCATTGCCCATTGTCCAGAAAGCTTGATCTGGATAAGTGTAGAGAATGGATGTCCATAAGAAAGAAGTTTGAATTTTCAGAAGCTTTTCTTTGAATCATTTCATCCTTTGCATGAGGTTCAGAAGAGTGGCCCCTGTAGGGGAAAATGACCCTGAGTGTGGTTAATATAAGAAGAGGATGATGACAAAATTTTTATTCCTACCATGCACTTTTGAGCCCTTACTATATACCAGGCACTGTGCACAGCGCTTTATATGGTGGATTACCTCATTTAATCCTCACTGCTACCCAAATGGAAGGACTATTATTACACTCAAATGAAGAAAAAAGGCCAAAGAGGTTATAAAACCTGCCAACGTCACTATGCTAGTAAGTTATGGAGCTAACATAATAATGATGATAATGATAATAATATTTGATAATATTATTAATAAATAATAATTGGAAGCCTTTTCCACCTTAAAGGCGGCAATCTAAATAAGAAACAGGGCTGGGGTCGTTTGTTTTGGGTTTGAGAATTTCCAAGCCTGTTGCAGCATCATAATGCCCTGCACATTGTATCGTATGCTACAATTTTCCATTAAATATTTTATTTGTTGAAGTTATTTAACGTAGATCAACCTCAAAGTGATTTAGTAAATAAATGTTTTGAACGTTATCATTAATTTTGTTGGTTTTTTGTCATTTTACAAATAATGCAAGCACATTATTTGTTTTAAATTAAAAACAGTACAGAAGGGAAGAAAGTGATGAAATGGCCCCTTCCCGCGCCAGCCTTCAGCCTCTATTTCAACTCCTAGATACATCACCTGTCAACAATATTTTGTGTCTTCTTTCAAAAAGGTATTAAAAATATTTAAGTCACGTAAGTTTTTCTTAACACAAATAGGATGACACTGTGCATACTGTGGTACAAGTTATTTTTCTAACAATACATGATAATAATGCATAAATATCATGTTTAATATGTGTTAGACATTGTTTTAAGCCCTTTATATGAATTAACTCATTTAGCCTTCACGATGACTTCATGAGATACACATATTCTAATCCCTGTTTTACGAGGAAACAGAGACACAGAGAGGTTAAATAAACTGCTCAAGAACAAAGGTTATTAAAGGGATGAAGCAGGAATTTAATTATACCTTGGAGACCTTTCAATTTCAGGGAATAGTAATAAATCTTATTCCTTTTAGCATCTGTATACTATTTCACCGTTTACTATGTCAGTCCCCTAAGATGACCATTTTGACTACTTACCTTTTTTTTTCTATTTCAAACACTGTTGCAATAATAATCATTAGGTACACACATCTTTGTGTACATGGGCAAGCAAACATTTCTGATTCAAATTCCTAGAAGCAGAATTGCTAGGTCAAGGCCATGTGCATTTCACTATTGAGAGAGAAAGCCAAACCATCCCTTAGAGAAGTTGCTCAGATTTCCCTCCCACTCCGGAAGGCTCTGACAACTTCATTCTCCATCTTAAAAATTGCCATTTTCACAGGCTACTGGATTGAGTCTATTTTCCTTAGCTTCACCCTAATCTTCCAGCCTCATTCCTTTGGAAAGCCCTACATTCTGGATCTTCTCATACTCTTTCTTTTTCCTGACTGGGCCATGATCTTCCTCTCTTCTTTTCCTGAACACCTGCTGTTCCCTCTACCTGGAATTCACTTCCCACCACCTCAGTTGCACACTCTTACTTATGCTTCATGACCCAACTCAAATGTTTCTTTCTGTTCACCCATAGACAGACCTCGTCATTCCTTTCTTTAGCTCTCACAGCAACCTTCACTGTAACAGGTTCAGATGTTGATGGTCACAGACTTTAGACTGCAGAAATGTGGAGTTATTTTCCCACAACTAAAATAAAATTTTAGCTCAAAGGCCCTTATTTCCACTAATGGCTGAAAATTCTTAAGTTCATCATTTCCATCACTTCCAAATTAAATCTCGGTAGTATTCAAGATTCTCTACCTATCCTCCTCCCCCTTGGTTCTATAATTTTTGAAGATTTGCAGTATGAAGAGAAAGTCATCGTGGAATTAGGGGAGAAACTTCCAGGGCTCACACCATCCTCTGGCCCCACTGGCCTCCACTGCAGATAGGTTATCCATTTGGTGTTTGGGGATCATGTCTGGCATCCCCGCGTTCTTTGTCCCTTCTCTGCATCTTAGCATATATCCTTTGAAGCTGGGAGCTCAGGAACTTTTGGCTGGTTTCCTCATGTTGTACTGGCACAATCAGTACTCTATGACACTGTCCTTAGAATCCTGCATCTAGAGATGTCCCTCAGCTCTTGCTAATAGACTGCTTGCAGGCCATGTTTCTCTGGCACCATGTTTCGTTGATGCCATGTTGCCGCAGCACTGTGCTGAATGGGGGAGGGCCTTCTCTAAGAGGCTGAATGACTGGGCTATGCCAGAGGAAGTGAGTTACAAGTCCTATTGATCCAGGCTTATCCAAAACCTATCTGGGTGTTTATCTCACACCCAACTTCTCCCACCAAATGTTGTTCTTCATGAGAAGAGAAAGGCAAGAGCTTCTTCTTAGAAACCTGCCAATGGCTTTACTATTATCCAAAACTCTTCTCCCACTCATCATATTTGTTTCCTTCCTAGGTGGGAATAAAAGTACTATATCATCATATATCTGCCTCTACTTTTTGGTTTATTTATGAAACATAATGTTTACCCAGTCTTCTAAGCTGTAACATTGATCTTTGGAATTCTGATGAAACCTCTTTCTTTCCTCTGAACGAAGCCTGGTTCTTGAAAATCAAAAGCACTTTGGCTTTCATATTATTTGTTCTACAAGTTCAATGAAGTTCTTCAAGGTCAATGCAAATTGGCTTTTCAAAAAGAAATCCTAGTCTGTATCTACCTTCCCCTTGAAGGTATTAGTAGGGGTTATAGAAATGTGGTAAAAGGTACCAAAAACCCACATATTTTAATGTCAACATTTTACCCGTTGCAGGACCTGCAGTGTGATATAACATGCATCACACTGCATTGCCATCCTTTGTTTACGCTTCGCACCTTACCTGTGAGCTCCTCTGGGACCATTTCTTTCATCATCTCAAGAGCAACCCTCTTGGTGACACATGTAAGTGTTCAATTTATTGATAAACAAATATTTATTGAGCACCACTTCGTGTAAGACACTGGGTCAGGCTTTAAGGATCAGCATTGATAAAAATAGAATCACTACTTTCATGGAGCTTACATGCTAGCAAGGAAGGTGGGTACTTAACAAGTCATCACACGATTTATTAATTATAGCTGTGATCATTGCTCTTTATTATTTGCTTCTCCCTCTAGTTGTGAAGGCATACCATGGGGTTTCCTGGTTTACTTTCTGAGGAAGGGACACTTGGGTAGAGATGTGAAGATGAGTCAAAATGAGGTAGGCAAGTGATGGTTGAATAGAAGGGAGAAGGAGAATGTTGAATTAGGAAACATGGCAGAAGTCTCTGAGGGAAGAAGGACCTCAGCTTGTCTAAAGCCCTAAGAGAAGGCCCATTTGGCTGTAGGACAAAGAGAGAGAGAGAGTGACCTGCCTAATGAGCCAATGAGTGGATAGGGGCCAGAGCAGGCATTTGAATGTTTACTGTATAAATAAATGAATGAATGAGCTCAGAGCAGGCTGAGGCTTTGACTTCTGCTCTTGGTTGAAAAGCATGGTTTTCTGTAGTTATGTGATATTGATTTGTACAATTATACATAGTGTAATCATAAAACAAAGCAGAGATGGGGCTAAAAGCAGAGCTGTTGGAAGTGTCCAGCACCTTAAATACAAATCTCAACTTGCATCTCCTCTACAGCAATATCTTTAGAGCCAAGCAGATACAGAGCATTTCTGCTCCATCTGTTTCACTTGATGGTTTCCAGTTGAGTGAAGAGATGCTTGAGAAGCAAACCATCCTACACTCTGTGTCCAGTGTCAAATGGTAGCTAAGCGTCTACAAGAGAAAGGAATATTGACTAAAGCCCCAGATGGGGAGAAGTTGATAAGCACTCTGATCTGTCCTTATCAGTGAGAATTGGAACAGAAGGAAAGTCCAGGAGGTACAGGCATCCTTAACTGATGGAGAACCAGGATAAATGTGAACAGAATTGATCCAGGACTAGTGGTGCCAAGCTGAAAGGCGAAACTCCAGGAGGATCAACCCAGTAACCATTGCTTTGAGTCAGTAATCCAGAGATGTCAAGGGAAATATGGCGGATACCCTGTGGGTTTGATTTGTGGCAACTGGCCAGTTGGAACAAGGATTTTACCCTCACTATATGATCCGATAGCTCTAATAAAAGTCAGATGGGAGAGCTAATCAGATCGTTCCCTTGGCCTGGACTCTTTTAAATCAAAGAGAAGTCTATTTTGGCTCTCCATGTTAAGTAGACCCAGAGACCTGACATTTTGTGTTTATTTGAAATGATAAACTTAATCACAAGCAAAATGTTAAGAGATGACAGAACTGGCCACAGTAAGGTCACATCGTGTCCCTGCCAAACATAATACAAGCTCTCGCCTTCACCAGGTTGCCAATCCCTGCCACAGGGGGCCCGAGGCGCTTGCAAATGGGGACCGGAGTCTGTCTATGTGATAATTAATCCACGGCGCTCTGTAAAGACTGCCAAATCTGCCATATGGTAGTTTTATGACCTGGACTGCTGTTATCTCTGGAGAAAGCTAACATCATAATCTCATTTACTTGGTATCTGTGATTTGAACTTGTACTTCTACAGGGTGAAATGTAAGCACGGTGAGGAGGCCCAGGATTTCAGAGCCCTGAGATGTACCTACTGAACTTCTATCGCAAAAGCGTGCGGGGAAAAGCCACAAAACTCTGACCTGGGCACCAGCCTGTGTCCTGACCTCGCAATACTTCAGCCCCATGAAGAAATCTGATTATATTTTATAAGGACTCTACCGTACTTGTATTAGAAACACCTGACTTGAGAAGGCAAGAGGGACAGCCTTCCAGAAACATCATTGAGTAGAATCACATTTCTCCCTCTTGTATTTCTTTGGAACATGGAGGCCAGGTGTTCTGGATCAATTTTTTTCCATGGTGACATCGAGTTTGGGTGGTGGAGTCACCTATAGGACTTCCAGAGGTGTATTTAGACTTTGATGAAATCTCAAAAAAATTTTGAGAAGTTTGAAATTAATTCATAACTGCTATGACTACAAAGGGCACATTATGATAGTTGCTCACTGGGGCTCCACTATGGAGGAGAAAGGCTGTGGGCTATTCTTAAATACAGGTCTCTGTGCCTGCGTCCTTCCCTCTCCTACTCAAAGAGAGACATTATATAAGATGAAGCCGGTGCAGATCTCAGGCCACAAACTCACATTTGTAAGAAGAAACATAACATCCCCGATGTTTTCTAAGTCACCTTAATTTCTATTGTAAGCCTCATGGTGGAGAGCACCAATTGCTTTCCTAATATCTATTCTTCCTTTTCTTCCTTTGTGACAAATGTAAAATTTTATCCAGGATGATTGTGAGCCCGGCTAAAAGGCAACATTTCACAGCCACACTTAAAGCCAGCAGTGGCCATGTAGTACATTCTGGCCAATAATATGAATGAGCAAGTTGGTATATGGAAGTTAAAAATGGGACATCTAACTCTTTTTTGCCTTTCCTCAACTTCACCTCCTTTTTTTTTTCCCCCTGGAATGCTGTGCAATGGCTAGAGCTCTAGCAGCCATATTGGTCATCCAGAGAAAGTCTGAAGTTGGAGACCTCGTGCTAAGAATGAAAGAACAGAAAGAAAGGAGCCTGAGCTCCTGGTGATATGTTGGAGCCATCATACCAGCCCCAGAGGCCCACCGACAGGCTTTGCTTAAGTGACTGAGAAATATTTCTTTGTCTCATTAAGTTACTGTTATTGGGATTTTCTATTATATACTTCTGGACCTAATTCATAACTGATGCAAGTCGCCATTATGTCAAATGATAGAAATTAAATTTTCAATTCAAAGTCCTCCCTTCTTTCTCAGAATTTTTTTTAAGTTCAAAGAGGTTGCGTAGGAATCAGAAGTGGGTGTGCGGTGGGGTGTGGGATCTGGTCTTTGGTCTCATCCTCTGTTCATGCAGCATGTACTGACTTGTCCTTGCTATCATCTGGCCCTAAGTTGTCAGCCCTGAAGATTTCAGCTTTATCCTCCTTGTTCTGACCACAGGATGGCTTTTATTCTTCTGTCTCTTGGTACCACATCTGCCCTGGGTTGCACAAAGAACATTCCACTACTCCCAAATCTTTCTTGTTTGAAGGAAAACCCATAAAACCACCTCAGGCCCATCTACCTGGATCCCACTCAAAGACACACTTTTCCTTACATATAAGTTTAGGCATCAAAGACAGAGCATCCCATGATCCCACCATGTTGACATGGTCCTGAGCCTGCCACGAATGTGGTGGTCCATGTTATATGTAGGCAGATATACGTTTACATCTATTCTACTTCATTATTGTTATATTTTAGATCATTACGAATTTCAGTACCTTATTATTGGCAATGATTAGCTTGCAACCCACTTCACTACAGACTATAACGTGTCAATGTGTAGAAACACCGTGGTCGATAACTGCCGGAGTAAGGTGTTCTTGTGGTAGTCCACCCATCCCCCCTTGGAGCTGTCTCATCATCATTTGATGGAGAAAATAGAGGACCCCTCTCCTGCTGCATCAAAGTCAGAGGCAATGAGGATCTGCCAGCCCCGTGGTCACCTTGTAAAACTCTCAGGGGTAGAATCATTTAGGCCCCAAGAGATCTTCAGACTGGAAGCTGCCATCCCTCTTTTTAGCAAGTTACATCCATGGGTACTTCAGAGCCATTTTGAGAACAAGAAACAGGACAATGTGCTTGGTCATAGATATCATATATGTATAAGCATATATGCACACTCAAATATTTATATATATGTATATCTTATCATTATTATTACGTTATCACATATACATTGTTATTTTAATTCTCTTCTTATCTCCTATAAGCTTTTTCCGAAAAAATAAATCGAGGTCAAATTGACATACAGTGAAATCACAGATCTTAAGGAATCCCACGAGCGTTGTGTAATGTGTGCCCTGATGTAACCCCATTCAAGATAGAGAACATCTCTGAGGCTCTAGGCAATTTTCAGGTGATATGTTAAAGGGGTGGTTCAGTAGCCTTAAAAACGTGTGCACGCTCGCAGCCTTCAGGATGGGAATGTCCCGTCCTTGACAGGGACTCAGGCTGGGTGTGTCTGGGAGGAAGGTCAGGGAGTCGTGTTCACGGGAGGCTCTCGACCCCTGACCTTTTTCCCGTTGATCTTTTGTGTGGTCACTCTTATCAAGAAATCATGTCAGGCCGTTTTCCACAGAAATATTCTGATTAAGTGAACTAGATCACGTGGCCTGCGATAAATCACCCTCATTGTCCCTTGGTATTTTGAAAACTGATGAAACCCGTTGATTCTTGGCTCCTTACTTTGTATGCAAATGATGAATTATAGATGGGAAATAGGAAAAAGAAGATTTTCTCTGGTTTGCAGGTTTGAAGTGAAGTGGATTAGAAAAAGAACACTGCTACTCTTGACTATTTATTGTGACATTGCTTAGAAAAATTCAAACTCCAAAGACTCCAAACCTCTGGGGACATTGTTAGCCTTCTGCAGGAATTATTAAAATGTACAGAAATGTAGGAGCCGCACTTTATAATAATTAATCAGGGTCTGTTGATTAATAAAGCTCATTTTTTAGTCTCGATGATTCCGAATATCATACAAAGGACAGTGTCCTTGTCATTTTGATTAAGAAACCAGACTTTGCAGTGGAAAGAAGTACAGGAACAGTCGCGCTTCCTCCGTCTCCCCATAAAATAAATATTGAATGAGAATATTAACTCGTTAACCTTGACAACAATTTGTAATTTTCATAAGGGGGAAAAAACTCGCATATTCAGCAAATAAATCGCTGCGGGGATTTCAGGAAAACAAATTGGAGAGAATGAAGAATGCTACCATATGAATTCTGTCATTTTTATGGGCCAGGGTGATTAATTTGTTTGTTTAGGTCTCTCAATTAAGGCCACAAATAGTGTAAGGTGTCGGGAACAAGTTAACTGTTCCGTCTGGTGGGGAACAGTCTACTGCGAGTGGGAGAGAAAGGTCATTTGCAGGAAGTGAGCAGCTTGGCCCCCAACCCTGAGTCTTAATACCCGACCAGAACCACTTTACCTGGGGTTAGCTGCTGAAGCTGTAATTTCACTCTATTAATAGTTTAAAGCTTGTTTTAACAGATAACCTCTTTCACTGGGCCGCTATGCGGGAAAATCATTAGGTGGAATTAGCTGTACCAGTCACAGCTTTTCCAGGGTTATCTAATTATTTTGAACTCAATTTAACCAGGAATAGAGATAAAATAAATAACCCATGAACTATTTACCTTGCCGGTTAGAAGGCTTCTTTCGTCCGTTAAAAGAAATGAAGAAAGGAAGAAAAGAATTCGAAAGCATTTGAAGCCAGAATCAAAGCCCTGTTTTCCGAATTTTGCATTCATCCTGGGGACCCAAGATACATTTCTTCCCTTCTTTGACCTTTCACACTCCTGCCCCTGAGGGTGTCGTTTGTTGAGATATTTGCCATTATGCGTGTGTTAAGCGTACGGTTTTCTCCCAGCTAGCTTGGCTTAAAACTTACTGCCTAGGGACTTTGGATAATCCACTTTTTTGTTTGTAAGGTTTGTTTACTCTTGTTGGCTCCACTACCATTCCCTCTGGAGAGATTGAAGATTTCATATGGTTATTTTTAATTTTACTTGAACATTGATTTTTTGAAGGAGAAGCAAGAATTAGTATGTTTGTGGGGTCGTGGAGGGGAAAATTAGGTGAAGTGTGTTTCATATTTTGCTCAGAACAAAGTGAACAAGAGGCAGAGAAAACAATCCTTGAAGTCGGTGGGAAGATCAGAGATTTTCTGCAGCACCTTGTTATAATGTCCATTCTGGCTTTGCACTTTCTAGTGATGAGTTCTTGGTCAAGTTCCTTTATCTTGTAGAGTCTATTTCCTGTTTTGTAGAATGGGGCTAACGATAGTACCTACGTTCTAGGGTTGACGGTAGGGTAAATAAAACACTTATGAAGTGGTTATCACAATATCTGGCACATAGTTAAGTATTCAAAAAATATTAACCATTGATAACAATGATAAAAGTGGATGTGTTTGCAGGTTGAGAATGACAGAAGACTAGAAAGACAAGAAGAGAAATTGGACAGGGCAATAGGAAGAACATCAACAGTGGAGGTGAAGAAACGGGATCTGGATTACAGGAGGCGGAGTGAAAGAGAGTATGTGTAAGTTTGGAAACGAAGAAGAAAGACTAATGAGTCGGTGTATTAGAATCTTTCCAATTATGTACGTGTTAATCAGATGAACAAAATCGGTGCTGAAAGGAAGACACTCAAGGAGTAGGGGAAAGATAAGAAATGGACATGGTGAGGAATGAGAAAGGCAGCTGACCTGAAGTGCTGGACAGCAGACTAGGAAAGCTTTTGATCTCACTAAAAAATCGGTGAATGAATGTGTGTTACAGACCTCTCCATAAGGAAGTCTTCCTTGGAAGGGTTATGGAAGCCAACATTGGGCAAATTGGTTCTGTGATGATACCAAAGGCTTGATCTTGAGCAAGGAATAATAAACAAAAAGGTTGATGGCCAATTGCATTATTATCTGCTAAAGAAAGCCATCTCATTGTGGTGCACAGTAGGTGCTCAATAAATATTTGGTGGGTGTTGACTCAACTGTCTTCAGGCATCTCAGTGTTTGGGTTGGACAATGGTTTTTTTCACTGTCATCATTGGTGTTCAAGAGCAAACAATATGAGCAAGAAAATACACGATGTAGTACAGGCCCAAAGCATGAAATAAATATCCACGAGTCCCTACTAGTCTAAATGATTGAATAAACAGATGAATAGGGGAGAATAGACAAATACCCCATGTGCAAGAATTCCAAATAATTCATGTAGATACTCTGATTTCAAGAAGGTGGAACATAACTCCCCACTCTTTAGGTGTAGGGTGTGCCTAGTAACTTCCTTCCAAAGAGGGGAAAAAGAGTCACTTTATAGTGGAAACACTGCACAAACACGACCTCAGCCAGGTGATCTGGGCTAATATTTACAGTGATTAGTTGTGTTGATAGTATGTACCCTTGATATAATGTGATGGAAATGGCACTTTGCCTGTTTGGTATTTCTCCCCCAAAGTTCATAACCCCAATCTATTCAAGAAAAAAACAGCAGACAAATCCCAATTGGGGAACATTCTACAAAATACCTGACCAGTACTCCTCAAAACTGGCAAGGTCATCAAAAATAAGGAAAGTAATGGTCACAGCCAAGAGGAGCTCAAGGAGACATGATGACTAAGCATAATGTGGTATCTTGGAATGGATCCTGGAACAGAAAAAGGACATTAGGGAAAAACTAGGGAAAACTAAATAAAGTATAGACTTGAGTTAATAATAGTGGATTACTATTGGCTCACCAGTTGTGACAAATGCACCATCCTAATGTAAGAATTTGAACTGGGGGTGGGGTATATGGGAACTCTCTATACTGTCTTTGCAATTTTTATGTAAATCTAAAACTATTCTACAATTAAAAAGTTTATTTTTTAAAAAAGTGGTAAATCTTTATAGAAGGTGATGAATTGGGAATGAGGCTAAGAATTAAAATAAGCATTATCTGTTAGCATATGGGAAGGAAAGAGTCCAGTTCCTAAAGGGAGATTAGAAATGCAGTGTTTCTCTGAAGCAGAGAGCAGCACCCTACTTTCTGTTGGAGAAACAAAGGTATACTTTGGGAAGATTCTCAAACACCATAAGAGAGATGTACCTACCACCTTAAAAAATTCTAGGCTGTCAACCAGAGACTTGTAATACCCCTCTTCCTTTTCTTCTTCTTCCCTTGAGGCGATTTACTTAAATTCCCTTTGCAAATAGTACTTAACTTCTGTGGTTCATGGAATTGTTGTAACGATGCGGTGAGACAGTTCACGTAAAGCTCTTAAAACAGCATCTAGCTCATAATTACATTGTAAATGTTAGTTTTCACAGTTCCCACTTTTTTCCTTCACAATAATTCAAATAATGTTTAAAATAATAGACCTAACATTGTTAAATCATCCTTTAATTGTCAAAAAATTTAGAGTATTGTCAACTTTTTGGATGGGTAGATAAAGCTGTGGTTACCACCCTTGTACATAAGTATTTGCTTCTCTGATAGCTTCCTTTGGATAAATTACCAGAAGTGGGATTATTATAAAGTCAGAGGATACGAATGATTTTAAGCCTCTTGCTGCATATTGTGAAATTGCTTTCGGATAAAGAATAAACCAATTTATACTCTCATAGATAATATAAGATGCTGTCCTCCAGTGCTTAGGTCATTTCTTTTTCCCTATAACGTAAACTCGTTTCTATGTTTAAGGAATCCCCTTGAGTTTGGAGGTAGAGGCTACCTCTCTCAATAGCTGCTGAAATGGTCATATGTCCACTTTTCCACGCTGCCTTGAAGCCAAGATGTCATCCATGCTCTTCCAATGAGATGCCCAAGCCTACCTAGAATTTGAAAGGGAGCTGGTGTCACAAAGAAGCAAGGGGCTGCAGGAACATCCCCCTGGCAGCTATGGGGTTCTGAGCTCAGATCAAGTTCCTGGGGGAACACTGGCAGGGTCTCAGGTAGCAGCCAAGGTCATGGAGTATTGGCAGGCCTTGCAGAAGCACCTAGTGCTGAACCAATTCTGCATGTCACCTGAGGCCATATGCTTGACTGCCAGCCCTGGACTTAATTCTCCAGTGTTCCAAGAAATGCTGTGAGTGACCCAATCACATTACAACATGTTACCTTCTTGCTAAAATCAGCCTAAATAGGTCACTACTGCTTGCAAGGAAGACCTCTAATGTTTATATACACCATCTTACCATACTTCAACAGCACCGAGTGTCAAAATAGTGTTCATCTCTATTCATATTAGGTGAACATCTGATACCTCTTTGTTTTAATGATCACTGTTGAATTTGAGAATCTTTTCACATGTTTACTGATCAATTGGGTTTTGCACTCCTGTTTTTCCCCAATAGAACATGCTCCATTTCCCCCAATAATATATGAATGTAGGGAATCTCAAAAAAGGAAGAATACACAAAATGATAGATCATTACTCTTTGGCAAGGGAGGATTATTTTGTTTCATTCTTCTACTTTCCTGTATTTTTTTTCTTAATAGTAATAATAGGTAACATTTCTTGTATAATTTCTATGTGCTGACAAATTTTCTAAGGGCTTTCCATGCAGTATTTTATTTAATCCTTCAAAACTCCAATCCTATGAGGTGGATACTATTTCCACCCCCATTTCATGGATGAGAAAACTGAGCCATAGAGAGGTCATTAGCTTACCCATCTAACGAAAGTCAGAGCTGGGATTGTAACTCAGGCAGCCTAATCACAGAGATGGAAATCTTTCCCATTTCACTAAGCTATATGTTATTTCTATGTTGATTAAAAATTACCACCTGAATGACCATACAAGCAGATCACCAAAATTACTAACAAATCATTACCAGAGCCTGTCTGTTATTGGGGGTTGTTGTTTTAACACATCTATTGGCAAAGGATTTCAGGTTGTGCATTTTAGTTGAAATTCAAAGTTTTCTGGAGATCAACGGAACCTGCAACTTTTTATATGTATCCTGGTGGTAGCTTATTAAAATGAGGCAGTGGGGAAAAGGCTGGGGGAGGCAGTCATTCATTTAGGGCAGGTTTCATTGACTAATACCAGCGACAGTTCTGTTCTGCTTTTGTTTCTCAAAGTGCTAATAGCAAGATTCTGTCCCTGCAATCCTGTTACTGGTGGCAATGGAATATAATCAACAGTACCTGCAGGATACGTCAAAAGATTAAATTAAGTTGGGATTTGAATCCCCACTAAACATAGAATCAGACAAAGATTAGATTTCTGGACCCCAGTCTCAGAATGGCTTTCAAGGGCTTCTCTTAAACAACAACAAAAATATATCATTATTCACTTTGACCACTGGCATGTTAAAAAGAAATGCAGACAAAGAGAGATGAAAGAGAGAAGGGACTGCAACACGATGGAGTCTTGTGTTTTATTTCCTAAGTACGTTCCGACTTTGCAGAGCCTGTTCACTTCCTGACCGAACCTGGAGAAGACCTGTGCTGAATTCACCTATGGCGCCATGAGGGATTCCAAGTAGAAGGACGCATATTTCCACCCCTAGAATCCTGACAGTCTCATTTTGATCCACTATTCTCCTCCTGAATATGGAATCAAATTAGCACAAGGCTCATTTTGGTTTGGAAAAGCTACTAAGGAGAAATTCTGAAAAAGCTGCAGTTTAGGTAAGTATTGACACAGAATATGTGAAAACTCAAAAAGTTGGAGGGAAGGAGAGGTTTTTTCCTCCCTTAGCTTTTCCTTTTTTCCTTTTTTATTTTTGGTGGTGGTAGTCTTGCTGTTCCTAAATATACTTTATGATCAACTTTTTAAAGCAGATCAAATTATATGCAATCAAGTATTGGCAGTGATTCTTGAAATTAGAAATGTTTGGTTATGCTCCTGGCTTTCTCCTTGACGCAGTTCCATCAAGAGCAGCATGCTTCCTGAAGACATCTTGACTCCAAACTACCTTTTACAATGCTTCTAGAGATTTCACTCTTCTTGTGGTCTTTCTTTAAATAAATAAACAAAGGTTTAACCGCTTTATAAGATTAGAGAACCAGAAAGCCACACTAAAGTGAAGGTACTAATTGGTGCCTCAGAAAATTTACAAATTTCTGCACATGAATAACCTTCAGAACCACATTTGAATCTGACAACACCAAGAGTCTATCTATTGCATAATCTGTAGAAATCAATGACATCAGTTATTATAAGAATAACTAAAATATATTGATCACTTAATACATGTTGGGCACTGTTCTCAGAACTTTACATGTATTAACTCATTTAATTCTAATAACAACCTTACGAGCCAGGCTCAATCATTAGGGAAGAACTTGGAGACTGATTGGAAGAGATCAGTTGCCCAAACTCTCACAGCTGGCTAGCAGAGGAGTTGGGGTTCAAACTCCAATGACTGTGCCCCTAATGGCTGTACAGTACTACTTCTGCAGAGAATGCTGAGAGCCAGTTTATAGTATATATTCTCATTTTCTGCCCCTGTGCCATATTTACAATTTCCCTCCTGGCAGTAGAAGTTTTGTCCATTTATTAGTACGTCAGATATGCCAATTGTAGTGGCCATTATGCCTTGTTGCCTGCTCAGAATTGTAACTACTTCTGCTCTGCATTAGGAGTGCCATTCTTTTCTCTTTGATCAGTGGGTTGGAGGGACTGTCAGCCAAACTTCACCACGATCCGTTGGCCAACATATGGACATGTGACCCAAGCTAAACCAAATGGCTCCATTTCCTTGCAATTTGAATCTTGAAAAGAATGACTCAAGCACTCATTCATCCTGGCCCTGTCAATCAGTTTCTTCTCCACAGGTTCATGGAGCAGTCCTGGTTCAATACCTTTTGAGATCTGATTCTACGGCTTTCCTTTTGATTTTGTGGACTATTACATACTCTTCCAATAAATTGTCTCTCTCTCTCTTTTTCTTTGGCTTAACATGGCCAAAATGGATTTCTGTTGTTAGCAGCCAAAGAATCATACCTATCAAGATGGACAAGTGTTAAAGAAAAAAGAACATTTCTCCCCAGGAGTCCTTCTCATGCATTCCCAAAATTAAATATAATGGCAAAGAATTATTTATTGAGTGCTTATTGTATGCAGGTACTGTGCAAAGTGCTTTGCGTGCTTTCTTTACAGATGAGGGAACTGGCTTAATGAAGTCAAATGCCACAGAAAGTAGATGAATAGGTTGGAAGACCTCAAAACAAATGAGCCTCATGCCAGAAGCCTCATCCCCAGGAAGTGTTTTAGGAGTGGTGGGTCACTGGCGTCTGACTCAAAACGAAGACTGATCATCATGAGCAACTGTGTAGCATCTATAATTTACCAAGTGCTTTCCTATACTGGCTTTCATTCCATCCTTGAGACCACTCTGTACGTAGGTATTATGACCACCTGCCAGGAACACATTCCCCCCAGTCCTTACTTTGGTCTCATCCCTCTCATCACTCAGGGGTCCACTCAAATGTCGCCTCCTAAGAGGGACCATCCTGATAAGCTCGTGTAGAATGTTCACCCCTCTCAGTCACTCATTCTTCCCTTCATTTTCCTCCTGGCTCTTATAACTGCCAGAAATTATATTCCTGTGGTTTCTTATGTATTATGTCACCCCATTAGAATGCAAATCCCTGTGACTATCTTGTTCACCTCAGTATTTTCAGCACATTATAACTGTTTCTGACACAGAGCAGACGGTTACTAACATTTAGCTTAATACATAAATAAAAGAATATGTTCTTATGATTTTATAATTCGTCTCCATTTACAGCTCTGGAACCTCTGGCTGTGTAATGGTGATTAAGTTACTTCATCTTGGTAAGCTCTGTTTTTTAATCTGTTAAATGGGGACAATAAGAGTGCCTCCTGGTAGGGTTGTTGTTACTCTTATGTGAAGCGATAAATATAAAGCATTTGGCCTTGTGTCTAGTTACAGTAAGTGTTCAGAGGAAAGGGAAGTGGAGCAGACACTTATGGGAAGGAAATTACTCTTTACTCATCTACAATTTGGACAGACTACATTTGGCTCTTGAGTACAAAAACGCAAAATTATATGGTCATGGGTAGAAAGGGAGATTTTTTAGTATTGGAAATTTACGGCAAATTCAGAAGCTGGAAAGTAAAATATTTAAAACCTGATTTTTAACATCCTGTATTGATGTAAATTTACTATGTTAGGACTCTTTGGCTCCAAGTTTGGTTCCACATTAAAAGAACTAAAGCACAAATGTACATTCATATCACTAAAGCAGCCAGGGCCAATCTGGCAGGGCTTGGTGCAATGGCTTGATGATATTGGCAGAATGTATCTCTCTTCATCTCTTAGCTTTGCTTCCCTCTGGGTTGGCTTCTCACTCAAGCAGGCAGGCCATTTGTTTACACGGTTATCCTCTATAACATTAGACTCACAGCCTATCAGCTAAAAGCCCTTTGGTGAAATAGGAGCACATCTTCCTCTATATTTCCAGCAAAGGTCTCAGTATTGTGTCTTCTTGGCCGGGCTTGGGTCTCATGACCATCTCTAAACTAATCTTTGTAGCCAAGGGGATGGATTGCTCTGATTGGCCAGGCCTGTGTCATGTGTCCAAGCTTGGAGCCAAGGGTAGAGTCAATCACTTGGACTAAGATTGGAGAAGGAATGGCCCCCTAAAGGAGAACTGGGGTGCTGTTACCAGAAGGGGAAAATGGAAGCCTGGGCAGACACAGTAGACAGCCAACTACCCCATTTGCTTAGGTAGCACTAAATGATAGCTCTGAAGATGATGATTCTGATGATAAAAGAGCAGAAAGTGTGACATGGGATGATCAGACCACTTGTGCAAGATTCCTCATCTAGAAATACGATGACCAACTGTCCCAGTTTTCCTGGGACTTTCTTTGCTAAAACTAGGAAAGTCCCAGGCAAACTAGAATGAGTCAGTCGCCCTATCCAGAAAGTACTATTAGAATCATGCTTCAGATTCTGCTTCGTATTGCCTTTTCTTCTTCCTCTGACCCTCATGCCCCAAGCAGTCACCAAGATTTTCCTGAGCACTTTCCACAGCCCTGAACTAGACTAGGCACTGGGGATTCAGAGAAAAAGACTGAGTCTCTTCTGCCAAAGGAGGACAGTTAGACGATAGCAAGACAGTAGGAGCTCTAATGCAGTAGGTCCATCATAATATGCAATTGTATTTGAAAGTGACCTAACCCTGGTGGGGGTTCTGTGTGAGGTTGGGCGTAAGAACATCCCCAGAGGAAGTAAGCTCTGTTGTCAGTTTTGAAGGAGAAACAGATCAAGCCCAAGATTCCTGATTCCAAGTAAATGGTCTTTCCATTAAGCTAGACTATAAAGTGTGGGTTCCATCAACAGAAACACAGAAAGATACTTGATTCTGCGCAGGAGTGACCTCTTCTTGACTGACAGCTTAAAATATGCCATAGGAATGAGGATGTACACAGATGTGGATGCAACCCCATAGAAATGTGTGTGTTCATCTGAATTTTAGAAGACTAAGGTCTGGCTATGTCTGCTCTTCCCCAAGAAAGAGAGCAATAGTCTAAAAGTCTATCTGCCTCTTGTTGAGCCTCCCACTACCCCCATCCACATAGCACTGTAGCAACCACACCATAAGGTCTCATAAGCTCTCCTGCTGCTAAGAACTCCCTGTGGTCTTGGCTCCTATCCGAAAGCAGATGAAGGATGGCTCTCAAGACAAGCCCCAAATATCAACTTAGCCCTGAAACACACACACACACACACACGCACACACACACACACACACGAGTGTGAAAATTGTTCTAAACGTCCTGCTATTTCAAAGAGATTGTACATAAAGGAGGATTTGAGTCAGGGAAAAACCAAAGCGTTTTGTTTCATAAATAGAATTGGTGTGGGAGTTGATTGTTTTCTCTCCTGAGGGATAAACATTTTAATTTAATAACAGTCAGAAAGCACCTAAATGTTCTTGAGGAAAAAATATGGTGTTCCTAGGAAGGCAGAATCTATTCACTTGCTGAATGCTTGGAATGAGGCGTTTCATCCCAGTGGTACTCAAAAATATCAGCCAAAATTTTCTAAGTGTTAAATTTGACTAATAAAAATAACTGTAGTTATCACTTATTGGGAAATTTTTACGTGTGGCAGGTGTTAGACATATGTTATCTGACTTTTTCCCCATGTCAAGCTTATGAAATAGGGATCATTATAATTCCCATTTTGCAGGAGGGTAAACTGAGGCTAAGAGAAACTAGTCAACTTGCAAGTAAGGGACAGAGCAGGAATTCAAACCCAGGTGTGCCTGTCTGACTTCAAAGTTGTATTTGTATTCATCACCATTTATATAGTGGGTCTATTTGCAACACTTTCCAACAGACCCATCTAAGGTGGGACATAGATTCATAAGAGGAAAAGAAATTTAAAAAAGAACCAAAATAGAAAAATGAGTTTACACAGTATTTATTCAGAGAATACCACTATAGCTAAGGCAACAGAGAGGAGGTGGCCAGGCCAATGAAATAAAATTATATGTGTTAAAAAAAATAAAAGGGTATCTTCACACAAATAGAATTTGGTCATATTTGGGGTAGATTGCTTGTTTGTTGCCAGACTTTTGTGAGCGTCTGGTTGTTTTTCCATGTACATGTATGAAATAATAAAGGATTAGAAGGGCACTATCAGAGCTAAGTTAGTAACTGTTTCATTTCATCTATAGCATATCTGTTCTGCTTTCATCTTCTGGGCCTCAGTCTATAGCCAGAGATCACCCATCCAAGCCAGTGTTCATAAACCATTCAAATCCAATCAACAAATAAAGACCTAACCGTTACTAATAATAACAATGCCTACTATTTATGGAGCTCTTATTTTACGTCAGGCTCTCGTTTATGCCATGCTTATTCTTGCTGCTGTGAAAAGTGGATTGTCCAGGGACAAGAATAGAAGTAATGAGACTAACTGGGAAGGCAGTCACAATAATCCAAGTAAGGGATTTTGGTTGGTGGTAGTGGAGATGGAGACAAGAAAACAGATGAGAGAGATTTTGTGAGCAGAATATTTGCTGATCGATGGCATGTGGGGAATGAGGCCAAGAGAGGACAAAAGGATGGCTCCCAGTCTTCAGCTTGAGAAACTGGGTAGATGGTACCGCCATTTACCAAGACATGGAAGACTATAGGATGCACATTTTTGCAGAAAATTTAGAAAGTTCTTTTAAAGACATGGATATGTGGTCACCCAAGTGGAGAAATCAAGTATGTAGTTGGACACATGAATGGAAGTCAGTGAAAACATCAGAGCTTGGGATAAAGTTTGTAAGTTACTGACCACAGGTGCTATTTAAAACGATAGCCCTAGACGAAGTTGCCTAAGGAAAGAAGGGAGTTAGGGAAGAGTAGAGACCTTGAGAACCCTGCCCTGGAACAGGTCAACATATTGAGGTAAAGCAGACAATGGAGAACCAGCAAAAAAGACTGAGAGAGTTAGACAGGGAGACAATGGAGAAGCCCACAAGCTGTCACAAGAACAATGGGAGGAGAGATTTAAGAGGGTGGATGGGGTGCATAGTCAACTGTGTAAAACGCTAATCTGATGGGTTGAGTAAGATGAGGCCAGAGACATGAGTTGTGGGTCTGGAAACATGGTGGGAATTAATGAGCAAAGAAAAACAAGTTTAGTGGGATGATGGCAATGGGAGCTTCAATGGAGAGCGGAGGAGAGAAGAGAGCCTTCTCTCCAACAAGAATACAGAGGTTGTTGGGGAGTTGGCCTACAATAGCTTAACAACCTGCACAGGAGGTAAGGAAGTAGGCAGTGTGCCACTCCACTGAGGAGTTTTGCTGTGAAGGGGAACAGAGAAAAGGGGCTCATTTTGGAGGGACTGTGGAGGAAAAAGCATTTTTGGTTGCCTCTCACACCCAGAAAGTGGTTAGATCTCTGCAAAATTTCTCCTTTTTGAGTGCCAAAGGTCATGGTACAAAGAGAAATGCTATAGCCCTCAGAAGCCAAGATGTTAAGGAATATTGATGTGATGTTTCTAAGGAGTTTGAACTTTTAGTTGCCATCAGTTAAGTAATTTCCTAACTAATGTTCAACTTTCCTGAGTTTGTCTTGTTGTCATGATGTGGCACATCCTCTGCTCTCAGTTCTGTACATGAGAAAGACTTGTATTGCCAATACCTACCACATATGCTTATACATACACATTCGTGATGGCCATAGGCACACAGCCCTTAAAACAGATCCATCAACTAATTCAGATCTTTTAAAAAGAAAAAAAGTTAGAAACAAATGGCTATCCCATTTTGTACACAAATCAGCCCAAAGAATACTCACTTGATGTGCTAACAGACCCTAATGAAGCCAGCAGCCATCTGGCAAACAGCCCATTAGATTGAAACAAAAATGTCAACACACGCAAAATATGTGAAGTTGTTGACCATTGACAGACAGCCTGTTGATAGGCGTCTATTTAGCTTTCAAAGCAGTCTGACAGACAGATTAAAAAAATCCATCAGACCTGAAAAGCCTTAACAGGCCAAATTTCCCCGGGGGGCCTTTCTATATGGTACTTCTCATTTTCAGAGCAGTGATAGCTCTGATTGTCTCAGGCATCATTAGCCTAAATAGAGTAATGATGCCAACGTGGGGAGTCATCTCAAACACACAATCCGGGGCATGTGTGTGCCCGCGCGCGTGTGTGCATATTGCGTGGTTTCGGCCCTGCAACTTGTAGGGTTGTGCTAATTTCCATGGCTTCCTTAGAGCTTTGCACTTGGTAATTATCTTCCTGCCATCACCAGGTCCCTTCATGTGAGCACACAGAGGGAATGGGTGGCCCGGCTGTCCCTTTGCGAGGCACGTGTTCATTGTACAGAATCTCGCCCCAGCTCCCTCAGCAACCACCTTCCGCTAAGAAAGTGATCCTTGTGCAGTTTCTCCACCTGACGAAACTGCTTCCATATTCACTTGGCTTCCTAATTGGGCCTCGTACCTTTTGGAGAAAAAACATATCTGAGTTGCCTCCAGCTTGGCAGAAACTAAAGTGAGAAGCCGTGCAGATATGGTTTCTGAAGGAGCAATTGATTTCTTTCACATACCACCTACCTTCCTTGAAAATTAAAAAACCTCACTGACAAAGTGGCAATTGGTCAGGACCTCAGGAGGGTGAAAATACTGAAAAAAAATTAATTTCAAACTGTGAAACTCAGCCAGTGAGAGCTAATAGCCCCACTCCCGACACACAGCATTCACCTTCTGGTAAACGCAACAGAGCCTGGGTGTGTGTGTGTTTGCTGATTTTTTTTTTATTAATGGGGGAAATCTATGAAGGCATATGTCTCTTGCCCTGATTTCATCACTCTCGCTACATGTACTAAACGTCACCACCATCTTTCCAAAGGAGAGTCTGCAAACCCAGTCCCTCCTTATTTCCCGCACCAACAGTTCCACCGTGGAGCAGACAGTCACTCCCGCAGTTCTCTCTAATGGTGGAAACATAGTAATTAACCACATCCCCCCAAATGTTGGCTAAATGGCTGGCCCCTAATTTGTGTACTTTCTGCAGAGGTTTCAGTGTCTCATGAAATTTATTGCCACACTAAAGTCACCTTTTAAATTATGGATCATGATATTGGTATGCTGCTAAAAATGTTCACAGCATTGTAATTTTATGCACTGGCAATAAACATGAAAAATGCATTTTGAGGTTGTTTAACATTAAAAATAATGTTTGGGAAAATAAATTTGAGGAGAAATTTAGTGCTGAGGAAAAGGACCATATTCACAGTCCTGGAGACACAGATCTATAACCCAAAGAGTGCATTGGACGGGGACCAATTTTGCAGCCCAGATAGGTCAACAGCCAGGCACCGCAAGGACAATTAACTTCACATAGGTTGGATTTGGACGGTGGTGGGATCCATGTCTTCCCGCCGACTCTCAGCCATCAAGGGCTCCCCTTAATGCTCTCTAAATGATAGCAGCATTTGTTTCCTGAGCTGGTAGTTGATTGCTAGGCAATTGGCAGCATTACAGCAAATCACCTTGTTCGGGAACAAAAATCATAGGCACAAGCCGGCTTTCTGAAGAGCATTTGACCTTGGTCAGCCAGGGGCAGCTGCTCGTGGACTTGACTTCACCTGAAGAGTTACTTCAGTGACTGATGTCACAGCCACTGCACTTGGCTGTACCAGCAGATGTACGTCTTGTGAATGGGGCCAGTGACCTAGGAAGAACAGGTCATCTTGAGTGACATGATGAGTGCAAATCCTATCATAGGTCTTACAAGCCATGTGACCTTGGGGAAGTTACTTATACCTTCTGTTCCTCTATGTCCCCATCTGTAATGATAGGACATAATCCCAGGGTGGTTTTGAGGATTAAATTAGAAATACATGTAAAAGTATGTGTGCAAGGCAGATAGTAAAGAACTAATAATAATAATATGATGATGATGATGATGATAGGTTAGTCTCATCTCTCATTGTGTTATATAAAAGCTATACAAACAGATGATATGAGAGGCAGCAGGAACTGAGCCTAGAAATAATGAATTTCCTTTCTATTTCACCTCTTCTTTCTCTACTGGTAAAATTCCACTCATCCTTCAAGGCTTAGCCTAGCAAGTGAGAATCTTTGCTGTGTAGCCTTCCTTCACTTCTCCCACTACCTTCCCAAGGAAGAAGGAATTGCTCTCTTATTGGGTAGTCCCATAGAGTTTGCTCAGAATTCATTTTTTCTTCATTTTACACATTATAATATACTTAATTGGTTATATGGCTCTTTCATATCACACCTCAAGCTGCTCTACACAGGAATATGCTTTATTTATCTCTGTGCCCACAGTACGCAGTGGGATCACGTAAGGAGTCGGCTTACTGTTTACATGCTCTTTAAACCCAGTGGGAAACAAATAGGAAAATTAGGGCTATCTTGAGGGGTATCTGACCTTGGCCAAAATGGTTTCTGTGGCCTCTCTGAAAATCAGAAATATGATTCGAGTTCCTTCATATTTAAGACACCTGCAGAATCTGTACCTGGTCTCTCACTACATCAGAGAGGAATGATAAGAAATGACACCTGTACGAATAGCCTCCTGACCACTGTTGGTTTCCAAGCTCCCTTGGTATTGACTATTACCTCACAGTCTTGGAGGCTGAGAGGAAAGTTCACAAGCCCAGATATCAGCTAACTCTAGAGAAGGAAGGTATGTAGAAATATTCTTGTTTCCTTTGCTCGTGACACATATCTAAAGAGCCTGAAACATATTCCAAAACCATAGTCGCAGTATTTTTATTAAATAATTTAATGAAATGATATAAAGATATACAAATGATATAAATGCCATAAAATGATATAATGAAAACCTTGATGCTTGGGTGCTGGGCCATGTGAAAAACAACGGCCATGGTAATTAAGTTTTGGGGAGCAAATAGACACCCTCTACTATCACACTCCAAAGCAGGCAGAGGTATTCTAACACAGTGGTTGTCAAATTTCAGCATGCAGCAGCAGAATGGTCCATGAACAACATTTGGGCTGCAGAATTCTGATGCCCACCCCCAGAGATTGTTTCATGCGTCAGGGTGGAGCCCAGGGAACATTTTGAGCATGCACAACCAACATGTATTATTTATAAGTTTAACCATGTACTACCATGCAATATTATACACATTATTAAAATTCACACAACAGAAATTATACAAGTCTGTAAAGATAAGTAAGTTCTTATTAGTGTTTACATTCCCCAGCGGATCTTCTTGGACACCCCTGGGGGTAAATGCACCCCACTTTGGAGATGAGTGCTCCAAGCTACTGCTTTGCAAATTTTCTTCTGCATATAAATAGCCTGGAGATCTTGTTTAAATGTAGATTCTGATTCAATAGGTCTGGGGTGATGTTTGAGATTCTGTTTTTCCACGAAGTTCCCAGGTGATGCTGATATAACTGGTCTGGGGACCACTCTGCAAGCAGTGAGCATCTATGCAGCAGCTTCTCTGTTCCTGACCTAAATCCCAATGCAAATGGAAGTTTTAACTGGTCAGGGTGTAGATGGTGCAGAGAGGCTGAAGATCCTCAGCCAACTCCCTCCCAAAATCTTCAACCTAGAAGACATTCTGTAATTCTTCTTTTAAGTTTCACTGATGTGGAACAAGTGAAAAGCACTGTAAATAAGCCTCTCCATCCCTAGCCTTTTACGTACTCTTCTAGAAGGGCTCTCTTTCACCTTTTCTCTTGAATTCACAACAGTAGTCCCTGAAGTCATAAACAATGACTTTCCCAGATGCAACGGTGGGCAAGATTGTTCTCCCTGATGAAGCCTTTGACAGGCAGCATCTTTGCAGCAAGCATTATGCCAGGTTTTATTAGTAAGGCCCTACAATGTTTCTTCTTATCTACAGATGTCCTAGCTCAGCAATTCTTCCAATAAATTGAAATGAACATGTTTAAGAACATCATGCTTGGCGGTACCAAGAACAATAATTAGACAAATTTACAAATCATAAAAGGATAAATGTAATGCACTAATCTGGAGAGATTATTAAGTGGAAATAGGAAATTTAAATAATTAATGCTTAAAATCATCCCAAGAAGGTTACGTTCTTCCTGACGCACAGACACTGCAATTAGGTTGCCGTGACAAGCCCATTTCAGATGAAACGGGAATTCTTCAATGTGCTTATTTAATAGACCTGAAACGTGTTATAAGGAATGATTTCATTACTGCAACTTTCCGATTTGAATGACATCAGAACTCCAGAATATGCTGCCTTTTTGAGTAATTCCACAGCACGCCATGGACCGACGACTTAGGGGGTGATAGTCCAGAAGATGTGATGTGCATAAAAATCAACATCAGAAATCTTCTTAATGTGTTTTAGTACAACAGGGAAGCACTATAATTTTGCAATAGTCACCTGCATGTCACTTATAAAGCAGCCCTAAGAAGCAGCAACACACTTTGAGAACACTGGAAATCATGGAGAGATATGGTGGTTATGTCGTTAATGCTTATATATTTAGATATCTTTAAAAAAATTAACATGTATTAATTGCCCCACCCAATTTGAAAGGTCCTGTCCTACGAAGCATGCTGTCTGTTTTAGGTGTCCAACGACCTAAGTCTAATGGAGCTGATCGTCTTGGCAAGTCTTGTGGACTTCTTGTAGACTCACTTCTTTCTGTACAATGGGGAAAATAATAATTATTGTCCTAAAAGATGAGATTCAAATTCAATTTATTTTAAAGAGTTTAGCCCAAGGGCACTCAATAAAAGAGTAATTTATCAGTTTGCTTCTAGATTCTGCATTAGGTTTCCCTATGTTATTTATATACAGAAATATTTCTATTTTCTCTCTCCAGCTAGATTGTGTTGAGAATGCAATATTGATCAAAAAGAAAATCACTTTTGTTAGACAAAGTTTCCAGTGTTCATTAAGAAAGATAAATTGAGTTAACTTAGTCAATGTGGTAAAGGGACGCTTAAAAAGACATTGACTTGGATAGGGAGGGGTGAGAAACAGACCAGACAGGGAGACTGTGATGTCACAAAATATTTGCCATATTATGACGGTAGAGCAGAGATGAGTTAAAAGTACAGCTGGCCCCTGACTAAGCAGAGAGAGCAGAGGTCTCAGCCACAGTGGGCCTCTTACTGTCTACTGAACCACTCCCGGTTTCAATGGCAGTGGGGCCCCTCTCTAAGTTTTGGACATAAAAATTAGAATATCCACTTGCAAATGAAGGAAACAGTAAGTAGAGGAGCCACAACACTGGCTGCACATTGGACAAGCAAGGTCCAAGAAAGCATTAAGAAAAACTGTATACGCCCACAGAAAGGAAGGTGCTTTCGAGTATTTAACTGCACTTCTTGTACTGTCAGCTGACTTCAGTAACGAAGGAAATAAACTAAGCAATTTGCACGTCTGCTTTGCCTGATCTGACTCATAGAATGTCCACCCTTCATGGAAGGAACTGGAGCAAAGTAGGCGAGTCCACATCTGGAGGTCCTGAGAAGCAGGTTTACAGCTATGCTTACACACAACGTATGTCCAAATATTTGGTGATGATATTTTAATCAGGACACAGGGTCATTTATGCCAGTAAGGAATGTTTTTGAAATTCTCTT
This sequence comes from Diceros bicornis minor, assembly GCF_020826845.1. Classification (NCBI taxonomy): domain Eukaryota; kingdom Metazoa; phylum Chordata; class Mammalia; order Perissodactyla; family Rhinocerotidae; genus Diceros; species Diceros bicornis. The sequence goes on along the minus strand of NC_080758.1, from coordinate 9,764,314 downwards.
TTGTTAAACCTCATGATGCTAATCGGCATGGCACCACCACCACCACCACCAAAAAATCCATAATTAAATAAGTTTAGGGACTGCTGCTTTCTCTGTCTCCATATCAGATATTCCTTTTATCAGCATATCAAAAGATCTGAGAAGTTCTGCCCTAAAGAAACGTGTTTAGGTTTTTACTTTTTGTCTAGAATTGCCCAAATATAGATAAGCACAGAACCCTATCATAGAAAACTGCTAGCTTTGCCTTATGGGAAACTGGTTTCTCTCTGTCTCCTCCCTCCTCGAGGATGGAGTATCTATATAAATTATTTGGAGTTCTTCTGCATGGGAGATTGGGCAATTCTTCCCCATTTATGTGTGTGTGTGTGTGTATGTGTATATTTATCCATCCAATCATTTATTTGTATCAGTATGGATATTTATTTTATACTTTGGGCTATAATCCAGTGTTCTTCTATTCATTTCGTTGCTCATCTCGTTCCAGTTTTGGCCATGGGGCTGCAGTGGGCTAGAATGGGAGGAATTCTCTACCCCTGGCTGGGACGGGGCTTTGGCAAAGTCTCTTCTCCTGGAGGGTGAGCCGTTGTTATGAAGAACATGCTGAGCTCATTTAATAAGGATTGCGCTTTTCCTCCCTCTGCCAGAGCCAGGAGAGGAGCTCTCAGATCTTCACCATGAGAACCTTGTGTGGATCTGGTTCTTAGAGGTAAAGCCCATGAAAGTGTGAGGCTCTCCCCTAAGACTGGGCCCCCAGGATTCCTCACCCTCGTGCTAGTCCATACTCAGCCTCCAACAAATCCTCAAAATTACCAGTTAAATGTTACCAATTTCAGGCTCTTGTAGCTTTTACTTGGGGGTAAGCAGATCTCATCTTTGACTCTTCGTTTGCCTGTCTCTCCAGATTTCATGCAGTGGTTTGCCCTGTGAAGTCAGTTCTCTGATGGGTCCAAAAAATCGGTTGTTTTTCAATTTGTCCAGGTTCTTCTTGCTGTCAGGATGGGGATGATGATTTCCAAGCTCTTTATCTCTCAAAGCTGAAGTTGGAAGTCAAGCTAAGTGTTTTTAACAGTATTCGGCTTTGTTAAACATGTAAATGATCATATAAGAGGATATGGGTGCATAAGAATGAATTTACACTCATTAGCGCGGGATAAAGTGCCTTTCACCATGCCACTAAAGATGGCGGCTCAATAGCACTGCTTTAATACTGAAAAGTCATAGAAATGGGGAGGGAGAGGGCCATACCTCCATGCCCATGACGCTTTCAGAAGAAAGTGGGTAATCATGCACCCTGTCTGGGTTTTAAATACTTATGAAGGCAGGTGATGCAACTGATGATCTTTTGCAGCCTCAGTGATTTATAGCTAAGCCTGGCATTTTGGGAAAAGATACTGCCCTTGGGCCAGTCAGGAGGTTGTAGGAACAAAAATGCCATCTGTCCAGGGGCAGATGCTCTGCCTCTGAATGTGCCTGTTGAATGAGACAGGGTCACATATTTGGGATAGAACATAGACTCTAGAAATTTCCTAGAAAAAAATTACTTTGTAGTTGGAAAGTGTACAACATTAAGCGGTGATCTCATTTTATTATGGCGGCATGATTACTGAGGTATTTCCCCGGCTCCAGTCCTTTGAAAACTATTTTCTGATTTTTCTCATATCCACATGCCTTTTATACTAGTAGTCCCTAAATATTTTTCTCTAAGTTTCTTCTAAAGCTGTTTAAACTCAAATATATTTACATCAATGTGAACTATACCTCAAGACTTCGATGATCTAGTTATATGGCTGATTATACACTTTTGTTCTATACAAATATATAACTTTTAAGGTAAATTACATCTACAGATTTACTACCTAAATATCGTCCAATGTTGCAACAGTAATAAAAAACCTAGGAAAACACAAGGTTGTTGTTAGAAAATTATTTAGCTGAGAACAGAGGCTCAAGAGAATGGAATACAAGATAGGCAAGTTTTGATGGGTGGATGTGGAGGTCAAGAAAAAAATTGTATTGTCAATATTAAACAGGTTTGATTGGAGCTTCAATGCATATCTTGGAGAGAGTTGAGTTGGCGTGTCCCTGATTGAAATGGGGTCAACGTGAGGATATCCATCCTGCTATATATATATGGGAAAGCTTATGAAAGGGAGATGTGACTATACCGTCACTCTCCTCATAAGTTTGCCTAAGGCTCATCATCTGATTGCTCACTTGTACTAGAACACATGTGAAAAACCAGAAAACCTCTTCCTGTTACAACGAAGATAGATGTGAGAGGGAATTAAAAGCATACAGAAATTTTGGTTAAGATTCTTTGCTCTTTTTTGGTCTTTTAAAACTGGGCTCCATTGTGTTGTGGGCTGTTGGTTCTCCTGATAACAAACATGAGGTACTAAGAATCTGCCACTCTTCATTTTTTTTTCATTCAATAAATATTTATTGAGCACCTGCCATCTTTCAGATTTTGTGATAGGAGCCAATTATACAGTGGTGAAATAGACAGAGGTGGTGGTCCACACCATCATGGAGGTTACAGCCTAGCAGGAAAGATGTAGTAAATGACATCTTCTCTTTCAAAGTGACAGGCTGAGGACACGATACAGGCCCAATCCTTCTGCATTAAATCCCTGGAAATGGTAGAAAAAATATTTTTTAAAAAAAGGAAATACATCATCTCACATAAAGATAAGAAATAGTCTGCTGTTGAGATTGGATTTCCGTGAGGATGCTCCATGCCCAGAAGCAGAAAAGGCAGAAGGAGAGGGAGATCCCAGATGAAAGGATGAGGTCACCCGCCGGAGCACAGGCCAGGATGGGTGACCCCTGCAGCCCTCCCTCTGAAGCCAGTAAACGGCCAGGGGCGTATCCGCCTGCAGGTCACAACCGAGAATGTGGGAGCTTGACTCAGGGGGGCAGGTGGAAATACAGAGTCATCGTGCTCCAAAGAGCAGCTACAAAAATGCCTCCGCTCCCCAACTCTCATGAGAATTAAAGCCGCAGCTCCAAGTCCTACCGCTATGGGTGGCACAAACAAATGAAGAATGTCGGGTATAAAAACAGAGAACCATCAATAATCACCACTTGAGGAATGCTGAAACTGCAAAAGAAAGACAAGCAGAAAAGAAAGAGTGAATAAATCAGTTTAAGAGCCTGCCAGCAATGGAAATATTGTAAAACAACCTTGGTAAAGAAAGTGAGGGAAGATGAGGAAGAGTGTTCTAGGTAGAAGGAACAGTGCATGCAAAGGGCCAGAGACAAGAGTGAACGTGACTCCTTGGAGGAACTGCATGTCCTCTTGTGTATCTGGAGTAGAAAGCATGAGGAGGAGATAGTTTGGAGATGAAGTTAGCGTGGAAGGGAGAGGCTAGCCCCTGTTTAAATGTTAGACTTACCCTGGGGGCAACAGTATGTCATTTAAGGATTTTAATCAAAGAAATGGGAATGACCTTGATTGACCTGTGACAACAGATCAGGAATCAGCAAACTTTTTCTGTGAAGGACCAGATGGAAAATATTTTAGGCTTTGTGGATCATAAGTTCTCTGCACAACAATTCAACTCTGCCATTGTATGAAAGCAGCTGTGAACTTTACACATATGAAGGAGCGTGGATATGTTTCCCAACAACTTATTTATAAAAACAGGTAGTGGGCCAGACTTGGCCCATGGGCCATTATTTGCTTACCTTGATACAGAAGGAATAAAACCAGAAAGAAAATAAAGGATAAACTTCTTAACTCAGCTGCTTTAACTTAGTTAACTGATTAGACAGACAGCAATTTTTTTTTAATTCTTTTTTTTTTTTTTCCTGAATCTGCAAAGACTAGCATCAAAAAGGTTGGGACTGTGTTTGTAATTTTTCTTTATTTCTTCTGCTGACAGGTTTAGAAGCGGGGAAATCTCACATTCTACACCTTAGCCTCCTTGTCTTCTGTCACCTGAGTAACACATCTCTCACTGCTGCCAAGATGGCGCCTTCTGCTACTGGCTCAGACCAATTATTTCCTAAATGGTTTGTATTCACCTGAACTTCAAATGCACAGCTTTGGGGGGGGGGGGGAATAATGGTGCCTGGCCCTCATTGTGCTCCACACATCCATTATGGGAGCAACGCATCCGTCTGCTCAATTAAAGAGCCGCGGACTACAAAGCAACTGTATATCATGTGTATTACCGCTCTGCCACAGGCCCGATTCAAATACCTGACTTGCAGCGTCCCTTTCTGCTTAGCTCGGTACTTTATCCTAGCTTAAAAATAAATTACAAAAAGCATCAACAATATTCTAAAAGTAAATCTTTCCATGCCCACTCATAGCACTACTTTATAGAAACTCTTTTGAAAAAACTTCTCTCTTTCTCTCGTTTCCTTTTTAAATCACCATGGAGACCTTTGAGTGTTAGGGTGATAGTCAGATCTGGAGAAAACGGGCACAGTTAGTTTTAGAGACTGCCTCTGAAAACTCTTCTGGTCTCTCCCAATTCTTTTAGAAAGTATCAAAATGATTATAAAAAGGCTAATAATGATAATAATAATAATAGTTAACACTTATTGAATGCATACTCAGAACTTTTCTTGAAATATTGTATTTAATTCTCACAACGAACCTATCAGGGAGTTCCTATTAAAATCTCTGTTTTATTCCTAAGGAAAATGAGGAACTGGTAGGGCCAGGCCTGGTCCCTGGTCTCTGACACCAAAACTCATGATGTGCTCTGTTGACGGTGTCACCCCACACACCCCAACACCTCACCCTCTCCTGACCTGCCTGGCTCACCCACCAGGTGACCTTTATTGTTGATGGGGTAATGCGATAAGAATTATAAAAGTGATATTTGGCTTCTGTATCAGACCTTTCAGGATCACACACGTTGTCACATCCCACCAGATGAAGCAGATTAAGAAAGAAGTAAAAAGAAACTGAAAAAAAAATCACAATTTTTTAAGATGAGAAAACAACTCTTTATGGCCTTGAAACCAGCAGAGCTGGAACCTTGATCCAGGCTTTCTAACACCACGTGGAACAGTCTGACATAGTCTTTCTCAGGAGTTCTCTTTCCTGAGTCATTTGATGCCTTCATGTGATTAAAACACAAATGATTTCAGAAAGCCCTTGAGAGTGAATTTCAAGGTGGACATAATCCTAGGGTATGTATTTTGGGCTTGTCAAAGCCTTCTGTACTCCAGACCACAGGGCCCACTTATATAAAGAGCTAGTTGGGAACCAAATTGAATATACTATCTGAATATTCCAAAAGAAGTATCTGGAAGTATTTTTATATATTGATTTTATATATTAAATATACATCTATACATATCCATTCCGCCTAAGATTTCTTTCTGCAATGCTTAAAGAGTTATGCCATGACACTAAGAGGTATAGACAAATTAAAACCATCTAATTATAAATATATTTCTATTATATTACATTATATTGTATTATATTATACTATATTAATATTAGTTAGCACTGTGCTGTCTATGTAGGAATCCTGTTGTGGTCATCTCACAGAATGAGTGGACCTGCCACCCAAAATTTGATTTGGATATTGAGACTGGTTATGCCACACACATGCCACACAGGAGAGGGTATGAACAGGTTTATTACTTACATAATGAGGCAGTCTAGGAGAGCAGTGCAGCCTCTTGAGCAGGTCCTAAATGGCTTGAGAGAGCAGGGAGGGGTGACTGGCTTAGCATAGTATGGTGGTTGGGGTAGGGTTGAGTGAGGGCTCACTCTCACTGACTGGCCTTGCATGGTTTGAACTTCCTGCCAGTGCTAAATAAGGGAGCACCCAAACTTTCTTATTAGCTGCTCAGATTAGGGGGAAAGGAGGAAGGGAGAAATGTGAGCCTCAAGAGCTGTCAATGGCCAGCCATCAAAACTGGAGTCAGACTCTCTATTATAAACCCACTTCTCCATTTCGTTTATAGCACTAGTCAGAATTTGTCATTATACTTGTGTCATTTCTTGTTGTCTCTCTCTCCATTTAATTGTGAACTTCATGGAGTGGTTCCTTTATCAGATTTATTCATTAGGAGATACCCAGAACTGATCATAACACCTGGCACAAAATAGATGATCAAAAATAGTCATTGGAAACCAACAGATACATGAAAAGGTACTCAACATCACAAATCATCAGGAAAATACAAATCAAAACCACAATGAGAGATCACTTCACACCTGTTAGACTGGCTGTCATTGAAAAGACAAGACAGAAGTGTTGGTGAGGATGTGGAGAAAAGGGAACCCTTGTGCACTGTGGGTGGGAGAGTAAATTGGTGCAGCCACTATGGAAAATAGTATGGAATTTCCTCAAAAAATTAACAATAAAACTACCACATGATCCAGCAATCCCACTTCTGGGTATATATTTAAAGGAAATGAAATCAGTACATCAAAGAAATGTCTACACCCCATGTTCATTGCAATATTATTCACAATAGCCAAGATATGGATGAATAGACAAGGTAATGTGGTACACACACACACAATGGAATATTATTCAACTATGAAAAAGAGAGAAATCTTGCCATTTGTGACAACACTGCCTTGAGGGCATTATGCTAAGTGAAATAAGCAAGACAGAGAAAGACAAAGACAAATACTGCATAGAATCACTTATATGTGGAATCGAAAAAAAAAAAAAAGTCAAACTCATAGAAACAGAGAGTAGAAAAGTGGTTTCCAGGGGTTTTGGGGTAGGGGAAATAGAGAAGTTGGTAAAAGGGTAAAAACTTTCAGCTATAAGGTAAATAAGGTCTGAGGATCTAATGCATAACATGGTGACTGTGGTTGATAACACTGTGTTGTATAATTTAAATTAGCTAAAAGCAGAACTGAAACCTTCTCACCAAAATAAATAAATAAATAAACATGTGACGTGATGGGTGTGTTAATTAACTAGATGGGGGAATCCTTTCACAATGTGTATGTATATCAAATCACCACAATGTACACTTTAAATATCTTACAATTTTATATATCAATTATACCTCATTAAAGCTGAAATAAATAAAAAAAATAAACAAAAACATAAGACAAAAATAGCCACGGGATAGATGTAGTTATGGGCAACTGTGTGCTAAATGCCAGGTATACAGAAGTGTCAAGTCATGGTTTTTCCACTGAAGTCCCCACATTTTCCGCCATGATGTTAACCGTGAGGTTAAGTAGGTTAGCCAAAGCTATATGGCTAGGAGACTGAAGTAAAAGCTAAATAAACAAGTTGCAATATGATGTGACAAAAACTATAAAAATGTTCATGTCCCCTTCTGTCGTGGGGCCACAGGTAGATTGTCTGCCCTGTCCCAGGCACTGTGGTCCTGCACAGGAATGGAATCAGACTTGTGATTCAAGCGTGGTGTAGGCCTGAGTGAGGACTACAGAATTGAGTTCAAGTCTATTTTTGGTATCTCTCTATCCTGGGGACACAAATAAGCAGACAGTGAGATTTCAGGCTCCACTGGAGCCTCCCAGGAATTTCTGAAACTTTGCAAGCTCTTGCCTCTTTTCCCCCATCGCTTCACACAACCTCTTATCAGACACCTACTGCAAATAGTTAGGTGTGAAACAGTACAGCAAACCAGAAAAAAACAAAAAAGGGAAAATGCTGACCAAATCAGATTTTTATGCCAAATTCTATTTTTTAAAAGTGACTCTCATTTCTCACTCCTCTTCTCAAATCTTCATTTAAATAACTGCCCCTCACAGCAGCTTTTCTTAAATTGGCATTCTCTAGTTCCTTGTAAGTTCTGTGAGGATGTGGATTCATTTGTCAAATACATTTGAGGAACTCGTGTGTATTCTAGCTCTCCCTTGGAGAGTCGTAATGTCCACAGCGTGGCCCAAGCTCTGGGATTTCCTGCATTTTCCAAGTCTTCACAACCACTGAACACTTTCATAGGCTGCTCAGTAAATCCCAGGGAACTGGTGTTGACAGACGTGCCCTGGGTAATACTGGAGTAAAGGATAAAGTCTAGGCCACTGAAAATAGGCCTTAAATGATTTACTTATCTAGAATCTTCCAGCCTCCCCAACTTCATCGCTCAACTGACTTCCCCTTTCTTCCATCTATGTCCTTTGGTAGTGAGCTGCTTGTAGATTCCAAGGACACAAAATTTTATCTTCTGCCTCTAATGCTTGCTCGTAGCTGCCTCTTCTGCCTTCTTGTCATGGAACCTTGGCTAAGTCATGTATGGTTAGCCTCATGGGGGCCTCAGTTGGCTCATCTACAACGCAGAAGTTTTGTAAACAAATGATCTTTAAGATCCTTTCATACTTTGTCTTTCACCTATATTGTGATTTTCTTCTCCCCAATGGTCCTTGAGTATATTACTTTCTTTCTCGAAGTCTTATTTTCTTTGTCTGCAAAATGGAAGGAATAGCAGAATATACCTCACATGATTCTATGGGAATTAGATGGAACGAGAAAGATGAAAATTTACTACTACAGCATTATCAGTATGACTCATTGACAATCAGTAATAAGCCCTATCTACCACTTATAAGAAAATTATTCCAGCATTACCTAGGGTTGGTCTTCCTTGAGAATGATACATCCTGTGTGCTCTCTGGCTTTGAAAGCCTTTTACTGATGTAAAAATAACCCTTAAAGTGTTCTTATCAGTGTAGTTCAAAGAATGTTAATGTGCTTTGAGGCCAAATAAAGGGAAGCTCAATTGCTATAAACTTAATTTTTAAACACCCTAAATAAATATATGTTTTCCCTAATGGCAGAGAGTCAACTCTCATCAGAATCTTGAAGGGCAGAATGTGACAGGACATACATTATGGTTTCCCAGGAAATTGGATAGAGGAGCCCAAAGCCCTATTAAGTGAAATGACTTTGAGAATAACTTTTGTATGTAAGAGATTTTGACTTTACAGTATGGTTTTCCTCCATGATTTTAGTTGATGCTCAAAGAGACAGGTGAGGAAGATGGAATAGCTATTATCATTACCCTTGGATGTGCCTCAGCTCAGTATGTCCAAAGCCAAACTTGCCATCTTCCTGTTATGAACTAGACCCTCACCCTGTCTCAGTGCATGACTCCACTATCCAACCAGTTGCCTAGGCCACACACCTGGAGTCTCCCCCACTGCTCTTTCTTCTTTACTTTTCACTTTCAACCAATCTTCAAGCCCTCTTGAGTCCATCTCTAATATCTCTACCATCCATACTCCTAACCTTTTCCCCAAACCTCCTTTTGAACTCTGCCCTGTCCTAGTCAATGGCAATTCCATCCTTTAAGCTGCTTATGCCCCAAACATTGAAGTCAACCTCGATTCCTCTCTCCCTCATGCTCCATGTCCAGTTCATCATCAAATTCTAATAATTCTCCATCTTCAAAATCTGTACAGAATCTTACTACTGATCTGCACCTCCACCACTCCCACCTGGGTCCAAAGCATCACTTTTCAAGCCTAGATTTTTCTTCTCAGCAACTTCTTGGTCGGTCTTCTGGTACTGTTCTTGTCTTCCCATAGAGCAAGATTTCCCAGTCTCGGCAGTATTGATATCTGGGTACAGATAATTCTTTGTTGTTAGGGGCTGTTCTGGACATTGTAAGATGTTTAGCAGCATCCCTGGCCTCTACCCACTAGATACCAGTACTATCTCCCCACTTTCACCCCCAGTGTGACGCTGAAAACTATGTAGTGGCTTCCCTTATCCTTCAGGCAAAAGAGCCACAATCACTACATTATCCGGCCTCCCATTACTGCTCTGACTCCATTGTCTGCGTCTTTCTGCCTTGCTTATTCTTCTTCAGCCACACTGGTGTGCCGGGCTTATTCCTACTTCTGAGCCTTTGCACTTGCTTTTCCCTCCACTGGGAAAAATCTTCCCTGAGATATCCACTTGGTTTCCTCCTTCATCTCCTTAACGTGGCACCTCCAAGTCATCATTTGATGCTGTATGTTGCATCCAACAAGATTATGCTTTAAAATGACATTTGACAGGGCCGGCCCTGTGGTGCAGTGGTGAAGTTCGGCACCATCCGCTTCGGCGGCCTGGATTCATGGGTTCAGATCCCGGGTCTGGACCTACACCACTCATCAGCCATGCTGTGGTGGTGACCCACATGCAAAGTAGAGGAAGATTGGCACCGATGTTAGCTCAGGGCTAATCTTCCTCAAGGAAAAAAAAAGTAGGAACATTGGCAACAGACGTTAGCTCAGGGCAAATCTTCCTCAGCGAAAAAAAAATAACAAAAAACATTTGATGACTTGGGTGTACGTTCCCATACATTCCAAATCACAAAGGATGATTTGAAAACAATATATACATTATGACCCCCATTTTGCTAAAAGGAGAAACAAATGTGTATTTACACACATACTACTACTACTAAGTAGAGAAAATACACCAGAAGGATAGACACACAAATGTTAACTGTCTTTATCTCTGTGTAGTAGCGATATAAGCAATTTGTTTACTGAGTACTTTTCTGTATTGTCCAAATTTTCTATTAGGAATATATATCATTTTTATAATCAAAGAAAAACAATGAACACTTTAAAAAATGGAACAGTATCGTAGTCCTAAATGTCTCCAAAATCCAAAGACCAATTGGGAAAATATGAGAAAGTGGAATATGGTAAACTTGTGTGTCCTCTGGCCTTAAAACACTGTTCATAAAAATCAAGGGCATGATGTTTTTGGATGCTTTAAATGAGAGAGAGAGAAGGAAAGAAATTAAGTGACCTAGAATGTTTACATTTATGGGGACCTTGGCAATCATGGAATATGACATTCTCTTCTTTAATAAGGTAGGAGCTCCAGAGAAATCAACGAACCCAAAGCCACACGGTTAAATCACGGCAGAGATGGGATTGTTCATTATTTTTTCATCAAACATTTATTAAGTTTCCACTATGTGCTGGGTGCTAGGGGTACAATGGTGAACGATAAATGTAATCCCTGCTCTTGAGTGCGATGTGGAAGAAACACAAGTGCACATCCAAGTCCTATAGAAATGTGCCACCCAGTATGGAAGTCACTAGCCACATGTGGCTATCAGCGCATGAAATGTGGGTGGTCTGCACTGAGAACTGCTATATGTCTGAAACATGCACTAGATTTACATAAAAGATGTATAGTATCTCATGGATATTTTTATATTGATTATGCATCAAAATGATATTATTTGAACATATTCAGCTAAATAAAACATATTATTAAGGTTAGTTTTGCCAATTTCTTTTTACTTTATTTTTTAACATGGCTACTAAAAAATTCCAAATTATATATATGGCTTGCATTCTCTTGCTTTTGGACAACACTGCATATGCACTATGATGCATACTTGAGAGGATGTTAGAAATGAGAGTAGAGGGCAAGGAGGTGCAGACCAAGTTTCTCTGTCTTGGGGACAGAGAAAGACTACGAAAGGAAGTGACATATAAACTGTGACCTGAATAGTAAGCGAGATTTAGGTCTGGAATAGGGTGAGGGTGGGGTGGAGGGTGGAATCAAAGGCAAAGCTGAATGTTTACAGAAGGCCACCATTGACAAAGTCAGACTCTTTCATGATTTTCAAAAAAATTAAATAGCAAAGGGCCAGCCTGGTGGCATAGTGGTTAAGTTTGCACACACTGCTTGATGGCCCGGGTTTCACAGGTTTGGATCTCGGGCACGAACCTATGCACTGCTTATCAAGCCATGCTGTGGCAGGCATCCCACATATAAAGTGGAGGAAGATGGGCATGGATGTTAGCCCAGGGCCAGTCTTCCTCAGCAAAAAGAGGAGGATTGGCAACAGATGTTAGCTCATGGCTAATCTTTCTCACCAAAAAAAAAAAAAAAAATTAAATAGCAAGTTGCAATCCTTTTTTAAAAACATGGATATTCTCTTCTCACGGAAGACTTTGGCAGCCCCGTGGTTCCAGGCCTGGGGGTGGGTGTGTGAACTTCAGAGACTCCAACTCCACCAGCACCGTCCTGCCTCCTCCAATATCTTATTATGAGACAAGCTCATTTCAGGGAAGGGTAAATTCTGCCTAGACCAGAGAAAAATAATGACATTGAATTAGCTAGATGGATGGCAATGAGTAATCCGCATGAAATTCTCAAATTTGGATTGGGAAGGGAGATTCAGCATTGGTCAGAGTGCCTCTGATTATGCAATTTATTCTCGGCCAAGAAAATGAATGTGCTCTATGAAATATTTCTGGAATAACCTTTTAGTGAAAAACAATAGAAATTGTAAGACAGATTAAGGTTTAGTGTCACAAGAGATTATACTGTGAACAGACTGTCCTCATAGGGTCTGTTTAACTGGTGACAAGCCGGGGGAAGGATATTTGACATGAAAAATGTGAATTCGCTCTCTGAGTGTTTACTAGCGTTCACAAGTGGCAGGAAATGAGGCGTGAAATGTATTGTCAAACATTCAGTGTTCAAAATATAATGCATCACTTTAAGTTGAGCTTTTTGCTTTCTGAGATCCTCATTCTCAATTTGCCCACCTCCAGGATAGACGAACTGGCCTTTTATTGTGTCCTTCCCAAACCATAACGGTGAGCTGCGGCAGAAATTGGGAACTGGCTCTCCAAAAGCCATTTACCGCTTCCTTTCCCCTCTCCTGTCTTGATTACAGAGGCTTGGGAAACTCAAATGCTTGTCCCATGCAGGTAGCGGTGGTCATGTGACTTGCTTTTGCCCAATGAGATTTGAGTATTAGTCTCTAGGGAGATTCCTTCCCAAATGAAAAAACGTAACTCTACTAAAAGAGGACCCAGGTCCTTCTCCTTTCCTCCTCCTTCTGCCTGATTTCTAGAGGCAGGACTGACATTTGGCTGCTACCACAGATATGGTGGTAGAGTTGTGAAGATGCTGAAATACTTCTGTGTTGGTTGGTAAATATGCAACTTTCCTGAGACCCCCAAGTGCCTCGCTTGCCCTGATGCCTTGCCCAAGCCCACTGGACTTCCCTATGATTCCAAAAGGAAAATGCCTGGACCAGCAGGGGTCTCCAGATCTGTACATTTGTTAAATATTTCAGATATCACCCCTACTGGAAGTGCAGTGGCCACCACCTTGTAACCACGAGGTCTCAAGCTACACACAAGAATGGGAATAGAATATTAGACGAAGCTGGTTCAACATGACTTTGTAAAACTGCAGTACCAGCCCAAGACTTTTTTTTTCCATTTTTTTGTCATGGCAAAGTACACACGATATAAAATTTACCATGGTAATCATTTTTTTTTTTAATAATTTTATTTATTTTTTTTTCCCCCAAAGCCCCAGTAGATAGTTGTATGTCATAGCTACACATCCTTCTAGTTGGTGTATGTGGGACACGGCCTCAGCATGGCCGGAGAAGCGGTGCATCGGCGCGCACCCGGGATCCGAACCCGGGCCGCCAGCAGCGGAGCGCACACACCCAACCGCTAAGCCACGGGGCCAGCCCCCCATGGTAATCATTTTTAAGTGTTCAGTTCATTAAATACATTCATAATGTTGTTCGACCATCACCACCATCCATCTCTGTAAGTCTTTTCATCTCATAAAACTGGAACTCTCTACCCATTAAACAATTTCTCCCCATTCTCCAGCCCCTGGCAACCACCATTCTACCTTCTGTCTTTATGAATTTGGCTGCTCTAAGTACCTCAGTGGTACTGTGGAAGTGGACTCAGACAGTATTTGTCTTTTGTGATCGACTTATTTCATCTAGCATAATGTCTTCAAGTTTCATCCATGTTGCAGCATATTGCAGAATTTCCTTCCTTTTTAAGGCTGAATAATATTCCACTGAATGTACATACCACACTTTGCTGATCTATTCATCCATCAATGGACAGTTGGATGGCTTCCACATTTTAGCATTGTGAATAATACTGCTCTTAACATGAGTGTACAACTATCTCTTCGAAACCCTGCTTTCAATTCTTTTGAGTATATACCCGGAAGTGGAATTGCTGGATCACATGTTAATCCTAATTTGATTTTTTGAGGAACTGCCATACTATTTTCCACAGTGGCTGTACCATCCTGAGACTTATTATTATGGGATATAAGCCCCTGTGGTATGGTTTTCTCTTACTCCATTTCTCACATCTGAAAAATATACTGTTAGTTTTGATACGTAAACCAAAATATTCCTCACCCCAGCCTCACTCAGACACACCTGATGTGTGAGCGTTTCTTCACTCTTTCTACTGTGGAACTTTTCCTTTGATCTAACTAGCCTCTCTTTGGGGTCTTCACCTTTAAGATCCAGCCTTCTTTGGTCACCTCAGAATGTGATCTGTTGTTCAGACAATAAACATTTGTTAGAGGAATAAATGAATGAATGAAATTGACCAAAAAGATCAACTTTAAATGTAAAACACACAGAGATTTTTTTAATTTACCAGATTTTCTGATTTTCTAATTTACATAGTTGGCTTCTATAATTCATTTTTGGTCCTTTAATTAGAGACTCAATATTTTATTACCGCTTCCTCCTCTTTTTCTCTTTCCTTTACTCTTTTCTTCCTTTCTTCATTCATTCATTCATTCATTCACATAACTAATATTTTTGGAGCACCTACTCGTTACTGGGAGCTATTCTAGGCTGAGGATGCAGTGCTTCATAAACTGAACAGAGTTCTCACCTTCACTGAGCTCATGTTCTAGCGCAGGCGTAGAAGACAAAGAACAATCAATCAATCAAACGTCAGATGGTGATGAATACTATAGAGACAAAAAATTAAAAGGGGATAAAAAGTGTTTGGTAGAGCTGCCATTCTGGATGGGATGGTCAGGAAAGGGGGAAAGGCCCCGTGGAAGAGGTGATATTTGAGCAGAAATTTGAACAAATGAGGATTCCAGTCAGGAAAGGGCTGGAGGGAAGAGCGGTTCAGGCACAGGAAGCAGATCATACACGGGACCCGAGGTGTGGACCTGTCTGGCAACAGGGAGAAGCCCATCGGGACCAGAGCAGAGGAAAGGAGCAGGAGAGGAGTTTGGAGAGACAGTCAAGTCAAGATAGTCGAGATAGTCAAGAGCTTCTCTCTCTTCTCTCTTCCGTCTCTTCCCATCTGTTATCATTCTTGTTACGTGATAGAAATTTCTGGCAAAGAATATGCCAGCAGGTAATCTCAGAAATAGGCCACATTGCTCATATTTCATGTCCTCTAGCTCCTGCTTCGGTGTTGGGCTCTTTGGATCGCCATTAGTACTTCCCAGTCTCAAACTCATGTCCCAGTTGAGAGTCTGTAAGATATCGCCAGACATCTTATTGTGGACACTGTATTGTTTTTTTAGTATCTAGTCAGGAGCCGCGTAACAACGTTTTGGTCAACGATGGACTGCATGTATGACGGTGGTCCCATAAGATTAGTACCATATAGCCTAGGTGTGTAGTAGGCTACGCCATCTAGATTTACCTAAGTGCACTCGGTGATGTTCCCGCAATGACGAAATCACCTAACGAGGCATTTCTCTCAATGTATCCATCTTGTTAAGCAACACATGACTGTGTCCTTACCTTGTCACCATCCCTCAAGACCTCTCGTTACTTGACCCTGTCTCACTTTGGGGTCCATTTTGGTTCTATTAGTTAGGATGATAGTTGCAAGCTACAGAAATTACTCAAGCTGTTGTTGGAAATAAAGAGGGAGATTTATGGTAAGGAAATAGGGTGATCTATTTGGAGTCTGGCTCCTGATGAAAAACCTGTATGTGATCTTTCAGACCTGACCATAGGCAAAGGCTTTTCCTGGCAGGTTTCAAGGGGGGAAGGGAGTTGCAGTAAAGGACTCAGCCCGCTGGCTGGCCATGTTCTTATGCACGGTGGCGTTCCTAGCCCAGGCGCCTCCATCTGGAGGCCTCTTTATTGGTGGCCTTCAGCAGAGGCTTTCCTTAGGCACCTCTGCCCAGACCACCTTATGGAGGGGAAGGAGTGGGAAGATTGAAGACACTTGTCTCCACTCTGACTCAGCACTCAGTACTTTTCCATTCACAGCCCAACCCTGTCCCCCTCCCCCAGCCCCAGGTCCATTAAATTACAGGAGCCTTTTGTTCGGTGCTACCTCAGCAGAGAGATCCAGATCCCCCCACATCTGCACTGATCTACCTGAGTCTTCACCAGTGCCATTCCTTCAGGGAAAAGGGAACAGAGGGGAGGTGGCACTTTCTCTGGTTTAGCTCTTGTACTATTGCAGTAAGTGATTAAAGCCTTGACCGTTTCGTTCATGTTCATTTGTTGTCTTAATCAGCTACTCCGACACCTGGCAGCTCAGCTCTCTCAAGCTCAGCTGAGCTCCTGAGAGTCTAGTGGAATTCTAAGATAAGCATTCACCTGAGTCTCAGAAGAGAGAAGAACCCAGAAGGCCACTGCTTTCTTCTGAGTCCTTTTGGCACAATATGGCTGCCTCAAACCTCCCAACTTAATATGTTGTGGTATTCGCCCCTTGAAGAGACCGACTAAACATTGACCCTTAGTTCCTAAATCCAAATTCCTTAGAGATAAAAAAACACATTGAGTAAGATGACCACTTCTGTTTTGATCTGCTATGGCTGCAGACTGCGGAGAGGGTCCCTTCATTCTCCGAACAACAGGCAGGATGGTAGTTTTCAAATGCAAAACAGACTATGTCATTCTCATGGTTAAAACCTTCCAGTGTCTTCTTAGTGCATTTATTAAAAAACTCGAATTCCTTTGTGTGTCCTGAAGGACCCTGACTGGTCCCGTCCTGCCACCCTCTCCTGCCTGAACTCACACCCCTTTTCTCATCCTTGTTATTTTTCAGCCACTCTGGCCTTTTTTTCTGTCCCTTGAGTCAAGTCAATCTTGTTCCCAGTTCAGAGCCTTTGCACCGACTGTTTCTTTTGTATGAAACATGTTGCCGTGTGACCTTGGCATTGCTGGTTTTTTCTCATAATTCACATCACAGCTCCCACCAATGTCCCCTTCCTTGATAGGCTATCCTCACCAGCCACTCTAACGGATGCTCCCTCTCTATCACATGGTCTTAAAATTTTCTCATTTATTTTGCTTATGTGTTTAACATCTCTCATACTGCCCTGACCACCCCCACCCATGAGAAGAAGTCAGCTCCACGAGGGCAGGGGTTTGGGATTGTCTTGGTCATTGCTGTAACCTAGTGCCCAGCACTGTGTCTGGAACGTAGCACATGCTGAATAAATTTATGGTGAATGAATAACTGTGCTGAATCCCCACCTCTGTCCATGAGGGTCAGGGGAGAGCCGAGTCACAGAGAAAGAAACCATTGGTTCTTGGATGGGGAGAAACGACATTCGTGGAGGGTGGATGTCCATGACTTTAGACACCATTAACTGTGTCAGTGTTTCTACAAGACCTGATAACAAGTGGATTCCAGGAAGATGCACAAACGCTCTTGGAGAGAATTGGAGATTTAAGGTTCGTCTTCACACTGCCCTCCTCCTCCACCAACCTGGAGACATTGACCTGTTCAATAGGACAGATACTTAGTTTGCACATAAAGTCGAAAATTGTAAGATGTCCACAATTCGTTCTTCTGATTTTGTTTATTTAAGCAGAAACTTCATTGAAATGTGACTCTTTTCTCCCTATCATCCTCATTAAAAAATCAGTCATTCAGGTAGAAATGCTAATATTTTAACAGCCATCACTTTTTTTTTGTACAAACTAAAAATGGCTTGTTAAGTGAGTTTAGCAAAATCCATAGGTAGATTGGATTAGATTAGACTAGATGGGTTAGTTAGGTGGGAATCAGACCAGATAAGGTGAAATACCGGGTTTTAGTAATTGTCTGTAATTTCTTCATTGAAATATAAAAATCACTTCACTGAATTGCCCTCTATAGAAGCTGAATGCTTTGCTGATTTCTGCCTGCTCTTCATTTAGCTTATGGTAAATGTCAATCCAAATATATCCATGTACATAACATATACAATTTATAATATGCAGTTATATGTTTGGATGTATATGGATATATACATGCATATATACATATATATATATGTATTTCATATACAACATCTTCACATATATTATGCTATATATATGTTTATATACAGACACCCACCAACTTTTCATAATTCTATTTCTTACATTCCCAACCTTACAGAGGATTTCTCTTCTGTGTATGGAAATTGGTAAGAGTCCCACCTTCATTTTGCTGGCAATCCCTGGACATTATTTATAGTTCCACATCAGAAATGTCTCATATGCACAAATGATTTATGCTCCACGTTATGGATGCCTCCAATTGCCAACCACTTCAGGGGTGATGGCATCCCCATTTGCTAAGCAGCTTTCACCCATTGGCCCCTAAAACTGATATCTTTCCTAAGTCATTGCCCTGCTACTGTGGTAGGTAGTTTCGGGTTGGTGACCATGGAGCAGAAAGCATTAGTGGATTAACACTCCTCCATCCTTCCTTTGTGAGGGCAATGTATGCTCTTGTTCTACTGCTCTCTCCCTCTCTGAGAAATTCTCAAGTTAAGAATGCAAAAGAAATGAAATATAACCTAGTGATAATAATATTTTGTGTTAGTATAGTACTTTTCGACTCACAAGGCATTTTCCTACACGTGAAGTCATTTGATCCTCATAAAAACCCTGGGTTGTAGACAGAACAACAATCATAATTGCTCTTTTGCAGATGTAAGGGAGATTCAGAGAAGCCAAGTGACTTGCTTAAGGTCACACAGCTAGTAAATTGCAGAGCCACGAAGAGAAATTCAACCTTGTATAAGCTCCTCATTCAACACTTTTCTCACTATACTCTTCACAGTGGCTTTTGTTTAAGCAAAAGTCATATTATTTTTCCAATAATAACCGTAATAGCAAATCTGCTGGCCTAGTAGCATATTCTGGAACCTGATAAAGTACCTTTTCATCATGGAGTGTGGAATTTTAGCTTCTAGGAACTTTCTAGCCCTGTCTGCTTCATTTAGGTATCAAAAGGCCAGGTTGGAAGAGGAGATACAGCCCGTTCATCGTCCTCCCTCTTATAGGGATGCCAGCCCCAAAATGAAGCTGTAAATGAAAAACAAAACATTGGCTTCCATCTCATTCTGATTCCAAGCAGAGCTTTGTGTGACCCAGCTGATGGCATCACTCAGCCATGTTCCCTCTTGTAAGTTATCCCTCACCAAGCACTCTCTCCTCTGTCTAGCAGGACCCTTTGTATTAGG
Organism: Diceros bicornis minor; assembly: GCF_020826845.1. Classification (NCBI taxonomy): domain Eukaryota; kingdom Metazoa; phylum Chordata; class Mammalia; order Perissodactyla; family Rhinocerotidae; genus Diceros; species Diceros bicornis. The sequence goes on along the minus strand of NC_080758.1, from coordinate 9,745,169 downwards.
CAATGCATTTGCTTCTCTTTCCTGGTGAGGCCACTAGGTAGGAGGAGCTGTCTGTATGTAGCTAGCTCCGGAGCACGACAGGTGCCTTGGCTTTCCCTGTTTCCAGATTTCTCACACATTTCTTTCCTGCTTAGGCTTAGACACAAACATCCAACTTGGGAAATAGACCTCAACATGAAGTTAGGGAAACATGAGAAGGAGGAACAAGAACCAGGAGCAGCGAGAGCCGAATTCTTTGAGGGCCGCAGTAGCGACCAGTACAATTTTAAACACTTAAAAAAAATCTGATATCCAATTGGATATCAGAAATGAATTTTAAAGACCTCACCCTGCCCAGGGCTGCCAATAGCAAAGAGTCCCTCAGGACCAAAGCAGTTTCGCCTACAGTTCTCCCTAAGCTAAGAAAATCAAGTGTCTAAATCCATATCTTCACCTTCCCTAAAAATGCAAAGATAAGTAAGCCAATTTCTGTTTTTGGTCAACCCACCGAAGTCGGCCAAATATGAGCTCCAGTTTTAACGTAATATTTTTCCCAATAAAAAAGTGCTTCTATTGTTATCAGATTTCTATGAACATGGTAATATTAATAATATTGAGAATTCCTTGTTGGAGGCCTATCTCTTTCAAAATAAATGTTGGAAAGTCAGGATCTAGTATTTTTGGAGAATTACTTTCAAAAGTGAAGTGATCCATGCTCCTTTAGAATGAAAATTGAACATCCAAGATAATTCACATTGGCTTCATCCTTTGGTGAGTGTTTTGTTTAGAGACTATATTTTTGCTGTTTTCATGACGAAGGAGAGACTGTAAGTTCCCCCAACTTCACTTAGGCTCTTCCATGTAGGAAAACTGTTGGGAATGGATAGGTTTGTGTTGGTGCCATTGACAGCTTTATCCTGGACAGGAGTCAGATGTGGATGGTTGAGATTGGGTTGTGGTTCCAAGTTCTCTCTTAACCTGGAAGGAGGAAAAATATAAGGTTTCTTCTTTTGTATATGAGGTAGCCTCAAACACAATCCATACTCTTGCCTCCTGGTCTTCTGTGGTTTAAATGTTTCTTGATCTTCTTGCCTTGTATCCCCCCCACCACTATCAATTCCTTACCTATCTTTTGTCCTATTTTCTCAAGACCTTGCTTTCTAATGCAATTAATCTGATAAATTAATTGGCAACAAAGGTTTATGAACATTAACTTTATCAGTTATCCCATATGCCTCACTCAGGCACGTAGCCGGTCCATGTCAAATGACTGGATTTCATCTGCCCTACCATCATCCACTCAGCAAAGGAGGACTTTCCTGCTTTAATCCATGCTGCTCACCAGACAAGTCAAGGATGTAGCACATCATTTCAATCAGTTATCTGTAAAATTTGAAGCTACCACTGCTACAATGTTCATTTTATTGTAAGTTGCTTGATTTTCAGCATCTGCCTTTTGGTAATCATAGAAGTTTGGCAAAATCAGAAGAATCATCCCATCAGAAAAATGAAGTGAATAACTGCTTTATCCAATGAATGGCTAATGGTAGAAATTTCAAACAAATTCCAGATCATTTTTCTTTGGCAAGTATTTAGATATCTGTAGTTGCAAAATCTTCCTTCCTCCCTTCCTTCCTACCTTCTTTTCTTCCCCCCTTCTTTCCTTCCTTCCTTCCTCCCTCCCTTCCTTCTTTCCTTCCTCTTTTTTTCTCAAGATTCACATCATTTGAGAATCTGCAGCAAGGTCTTCTTGTGGTTAGAAAAAGAGCACTGAACTTGAAGAGTCAGAAGACCTAGAATTTGAAACTCAAAGCCCTCTGATTATGAATGATCTTGGACAAGTCATTTAAACTCTCTGAATAGCCTTGGCGATTATCCCCATCTCACAGATTTGGAACTAATATTCAAAGAGGTTAAGTAGTTTGTTGAATGTGGCACAGCTGGTAAGTGGTAGAGCTAGACTTTGAACACAGGCCTTCTGGCACCAAATTTCATCTCTTAATCACTGTTTTCTAATGAGAATTAAGTGACAGTAGTCAATAGTAAAGACCTGGACCCTCAACAAGTCGCACCTAATCTACGTTGGAACCCAGAATTCTTCTCTGCCATGGTGTGTTTCCAGGTATGTTTCCATGCCACTCTTCTTGTCCTTTCCCACACTCGGTGTTGTCTGAGCATTTTTATTCCTCTCCTTTAAAGCCCTCTTGATCAGGTGAATCTCCATCCCACATGCACTGTCCTCAGGGACTGCACGTAGAGCAGAAGAGATGGAGCCAATGGACTCTGGAACCACCCCTTCATTTCACCTGTTATGTTCTCACTTTCATCTCTTTGCTCCAGTGGGTTTCTACACAAAATTTAAGTTGAAGAAAGCCCTTTGCTGCTTATACACCTCTCTCACCCACACCCATACATATTTGAAAATCACAGTCTTTGGCCAACCCTTCCGTATTACTCAAGAGGATCTGATGCCTTAGAGGTAACTAGGAAAAGAGAGTAGGATTTGGGAAATAGAAGGCATATACGTAATGCAGCCGGGGAACTTGAACTGAGATCAGGAACTGATGCCATTTGGGAGTGGGCAGGGAGAAGCAGGCTGAGCACATCGTTCTTTGTGTCTGGACTGTGATTCCAGAGCAGGATCTTGATAGTAACACACGTCTCTTATGCTGGACGGAGGTCAACATTTTGCTATTTGAGAAGGGAATTCCTCTCTGCTAATCTGGCTATACCAGTGGCTCGCATCTTTTCTTTTTAAAAACTTTTTACTTACTGGAAGATTCATTGTATTCTTGAGAAGAATAAAAAACTCAAAGCCCTGCTAAAATAGTCGTAATTACAGCTTGATCATCATTCCAGTGTCACCATGCCTCAGTGTCATCGTTACTCAATTCCCCAGGCTGTCATGACACTGGGCCACTGCTTGAGTAGGACTGTTTGCTACTCTGATTGAGTTCTCTTATAAACTCATGAGACATGGTTCCCACGGTTTCAGTAAATACTTACTCTTCCTCCGGCAAGTTGGACCCCATTCTAGGCTCTTAGTTATCATGTGATCTTTAAACAAGTCAGATTTTCCCCTCTCACAAAACGAGAAGTCTGGAGGTAGGTGGTTGCTGACTGTGGCTCAGCTATTCAAGGATTTCTGGGCTTGGGGTCAGAATTTCTGAGATGATCTTCCCCTTGTTGGCCTTGATTTTAAGATGGCAGCTGAAGCTCTAGGCAGCACACCCTCATTCAAAGCAGGGAAGCAGGGAAAGGGGCTCTCTTCCTTATTATCAGGGTAAGTTGTACCTCGCTCCGCACTACAGTGGGCATCTTTATACTCTCTTGTTGCAGCTGACAGACTTGGCCATAGGTATGTGTGTCCCTTGGTGTAGTGAAGGTAAATTTTACACATTCATCAACATTTAGCAATGTGTTTATGCCCCAAAACATCACTGGAGAACCACTTGCTTACATTGCAGTGATATTTCTTATTGTCCTGAAAGTGGAGTGATATATGTGACTCACTCCAAAAACAAAACAAACAAACAAGAGGCAGGGGTAGTCCAGGCAAGCCTGGGGTTTGAAAGTCTTTGCATGAGCTGGCCCCTGTTGACCACTGTGATCTCAATTCTTATCTTCCCTGTAGTTCAATGCCATCTTGTCACACGGGGCTGCTTCCTGCCCAAGCTCATTCCTACTGTACGGTCTTTATATCTGCCATTCCCTTTGCCTGCAATGTGCTTCCCAGACTAACATGATTGGCACTCCAGCATTCATTCTCAGCTCACATGTCACCTCCTCTTGGGAGCCTTCTGTGACTACAGCGTCTGTACTTGCCCACTCCTAACTCACTCTCGAGTACACTGCTCCACGTGATCATCTCTTCATAGCACTTTCCACTATCTGAAATTGTCTTGCATACTTACTTGCTTTCTCTCCGTCGTTCCTACTGGGATGCAAGTTCAATGACCACAGGGATGGTGTCTGTCCTCTTCCCTACTCACCTGGAGTACTTAGATGAACACCTAAACAGGTGTTGACTGTATGAGAAAATGAACAAACAATTATTATCAGGGAGAAGCCCAGGGTTTTAGATGATTTCAGGGCAGGCAAATGACTTATTGAAAAGCAGAATTTCTTTACAAAAATATGTCTAATACCCACAGGCCATAATAATGTGACAAAGGTCTTGGGTTAACCCGCTGTTTTACGTGTGCCGGTCAGAACAGGCACAATACGATCTCTTTTGCAGATGTGGGTGGAGTCAGCCTGTTATTTCAGGGTCCTTAATGCAGCCATTTGAGCTGTTCTTGGCAGCTATTTTATGCATTCATGATTTAGGACAGAATGACAAAGCCATCTGTATAAAAAGAAAAAAAAATCCTCCAATGCTCTTCAGTCTATTGTCTTCCAAGAGAACCCTTAGTTCCCACTACCTGCCAAACAAGAGCTAGTGCCAAAGAGATGTAGAAATAAAAGTCTCAAAAGAAGTAATGAAACAAAAGGATTAGAACAGAGTAGCATATCCTGGTTACGGCAGTGCAGACACAAGCTTTGGGCCACTCTGCACTTTTTGATGAAGACAATGCAGGAGTAAACAAAGATGCTGTGATTCACTGAAAATCAAAATAAAATGGCAAGTCATTTCCTCACAGAGCCGATTGTCTGACAGAGTGATATCTTTCCAATCATGAAATTTTAAGCATTTCCCACAAGCCAAATGAGCTCCTGACAGTTTTGTTACCTGAGCCATTGTCCATTTATGAGTCCGTTTCCATGAAGAATGTGTTTTCTGTACCCCTGCCAACATGCCAGAAGCAAGGCAACATGCTCCCTGCACTGGAGCAGAAGCAAAGATGATTGGCCATCTTGGCGGGCATGGAGTCTATAAATCCAGGAGCTTATTAGCGTTTGGTGTCTTCCTGCTTTAAAATGATCGAGCCACAGATGAGTTGCCTTGCAAGTGTCCACAAGTAATAAACAAAACAAAACAACTCAACACTATGTACCTTCATTTTATTTCCCATCCTCCTACCCAGTCAATCAACTTTCATCCAAGAACACTTTAGAACAAAAGAAGGTTCTGAACCAAAGTGATAATAGCATGTAATAAAGATGGAGCTTAAAATAAAAGACATTAGCTGACATTAAAGGAAAATAATTAAAAGGAAAGTAAAACAAAAGCCAAACCAAGTCAGGGCAGAGAACTCCTAAGGCAAGAGCATTTCTGAGGGAGAAGACCCAGTAGAAAGGACCAGGTTGAGACATATGGCATTTCTCTTGCTCCCACGCAGAAAAGGAAAAACATTGCTCAGGGGAAAGAAAACAAAAGGAACCAAAAGGAAGTCACTGGGAGATGGTTGCGGGAAGGTTCTTATTGGAATTGGCAATAAATTTGTTGCTAGGATGGGAGTCCATAAATGGTGGAGAGAAATGCGGGTAAGAACAGATTTCTTCACAAACCCTCAAATGCTTGAGGTCATACAGATTTGAACTTTAAAAGCTTAAGAAGCATATAGTTGCGAGAATGTAATTTTTAACTCTCTTTCAAAGATCTCGATGTGAGATTTTATAGCCTAGGGAAAAAAATAAAGGAGAAATTGCTATTTTACCGACCGCAGAGTCTTCCGGTAATTTGGTGATGTAAACGAAATGCTTTTTGTACGCTCTTTTTCTCTTAAAAGAAAAAAAGAATCAAATTCAATCTCCTAACAAGCATTAGAGGAAAAAAGTGGTGAAAGAGGGGCAGAAGGCCTACAGTCCATTTTATTCTTTCAGCCACCTGTTCTCAGTTCCCATTTTTCTTCTCAATAAAAACTCCAGTCAGGTTGTATTATGATGCCTGTCTCTCCACATTCGGCAGGTGACAAGAGTCTTTTAAACTAACACGTTTAGCTCTGGGCGTGTAGCCTGAAGAATGCACCGGAATCGGAGAACTCTTCTTGTTTACATGGGAATTGGGCTCGGAACCTCACCTGATAGTGCCCCATCTCTGTACGCACCGGTCTGCTTGCATTATTTCATCTGGCAAAGTCAATAGAAGAATTAATAATAGCTTTCCAATCTACAAATAAAAGTATGCCACTTTAAATTTTTGGCAGTGAGCTGGCATTTTGTCATTTAATCATTTCACATCATGACACTGCAATATGGAATGTAATGACATGACACGCGTAAATGACAAATACTTGGTCTCTCCGGTACGGGAAGAAATAATGTAATAGGAAGCAAATTATATCCTTAAAGGTTGCCAGAGTTTCACTCCTACAATTTGGGATTAAGAAACAGAGCAGATACAAGGTGAAGAAAAGGAGAATCTCTCCTACAGATGTCCTGAGTGAGACACAACATGATAAGAGGATTGTCTCCATTTGGAAGAGGACGGAATATTCCCAATATTGTCAATGTCTTTTCCTTACCAGGGACCCAGGCAGAAAGCTGTGCACAGATGCTTTCTTGTATTGAAGGCCTGCCTGAAATGAGGATGAGGAGAGAAATTATGGTTGACAAACATCATTTTTTTAAAACAATTCTGTTTTTATTTGCTAAAAATAATTAGCCCCTGCTTACCAATTGTTCAAATTTCACATTAGGTACTAAATAGCTAATGGAGGTTTTGCAAAATGATCACCCCTAGTTAATTCTTGTCCTTGGGAAAGTTCTTCCCTTGGAGGGTAGTAAACCTGATCTTTTCTTTCTGTAGTATCTTAAATGCACCTCAAATTCAACATGTCCAATACTAAGCTCACGATTTTCTAGCACAAACTTGTTTCTCCCCTAATGTTCACTTGCTGGACAAATAGCAAGACCAGCCATCCAACTTAAGAGGCATCCTGACCATCCTCCTCTCTGATCCTTCCAGGGATTATATGTGGCATATTGAACACTGTTCAGGGACGACTTCAACCCATCAGAAGGAACACCACCTGTGGCTGGTCTGCCCCAACTGGGCCTCTGGTTGAATCTCTCAACTCACCCTGTTGGCTCATCTTCCAGGTGACACTCATTCTTCTGCCTCTCTTCTTTACTGGACTCTCGTAGCCTAAGCACCCTCCTCTCTCGCCTGGACAACCTCCTGAGTTTGCTTTCTCCCGTGCCATTCCATACCACCTCCCAATTCATTCTCCATACTGCAACTAGAGATCGCTGCAAAATCCAGATATAATCTTTCACTTGCCTGCTTAAAGTCTGTCGATGAGTGTCCACTGATGGTGCTTCAAGTCTGTCGATGAGTGTCCACTGATGGTGCTTCACGTCTGTCGATGAGTGTCCACAGACGGGTTCAAGCACAGTGGGCTTTGTGGGAACTATGCACACATGTGCACTTTAGCAACTTGACCTCCTCTTGCACAATCTCACTCTGTGTTTTCTGTGTTCCAAACCTGCTGCCTTTTTGTTTTCTCCCAATTTCTTTTGCTCTTCTTAATCCCTCTCTCCAGTAGGCTTTTGTACCTGCTGGTCCATTTGTCTGGAATACTCTCCCCCTACTTCACTTAGTTGACTTGTATTTATGGTTTAGTTCTCAGCCCACGTGTCATCCCCAGGTGGACACGAGATGGGTCGCCTTCCTTGGTTGTCACTCTCTTAGGATCTTTGAAGCATAAAATCTCAGTCTGCAGCTACACGTCCATGGATATAATCATTCAGTTAGCGTCATCTTCCCATCAGGCTGTACATTCCAAGATGTCAGGGCCCATGCTTAATTTTGCTCATTATTGCGCTTCTAGCTTTAGCAGAGAACCTGGCACATAGCAGTCACTTATTCATTCAGTCAACAAACATGTGATATCTGTTGAAGAATAAATCAGCAGAGGGTCTGAGGTTTTACCCAGACCATTTGGCCACCATCATTAAGGGGGGTTTTATAGTCTTGTTCTTCTGTTGGAAAATGTGATTTGCAGAATAATTATAAACTGAATATGGATTCCTCCATCATAAAGAGACATGGGGTCACGATACTAAATCCATCATGCTGTTAAAGAAAGTTTGTGATCATCTCAACTGGAATTTTGTTGCCAACGACTTCACACCAGGGACAAACGGGCTCTACGAATGTGCAATTGCGGTTGGCTCTCTGTGAGTGAAGAGAAGGGAAGAGTGGTCGGTATTTCCAAACCCTGGAAGTATAAAGCAATTCTCAGAGCAAGTTACTTAGTGGAGAAGCTTCACTGTGTCCTTGTCGTGTGCATCACAGTGATAATTTAGGGCGGGGAGTTATGGTCATCAATGAATAGGTAGCTACAAACTGAGATTTTATGCTTCAAAGGTCCCAGAAGAGTGACAACCATGGAGCATGACCCATTTCATGTCCCCCTGCAGATGACATGTGAGCCGAGAACTGAAACATAAATATGAGTCACCCAGGAGAAGTGGGGGAGAGTATTAGCCCCGAAGGCAACATCTTAAGACATTTTTGGTTGTCTTAACTGGGGAGGGGGTGCTACTGGAGTCTCACAGGTCAAAGCCAGGGATGCTGCTAAACATCCTACAAAGCACAGAACAGTCCCCACAATAGAATTATGTGGCCCAAAATGCTGATACCGCTGAGGTTAAGAAACCCTGGTGTAGAGCATTTAGAAACCTCACAACTCACTTCTAAGGACAAAGCGAGCCTGTTTCAGAGGAGATCCTCTGTGGAGAGACCACAAAAGGCATTTTCCATCAATGTAGACTTGGCCTCTTCTAATCTTCATTATTAACAGGTCTACAAAAAGGTAGAAGCCACAGGAGAGAGCTATACGAGAAAAAGGCTGAGGGCAGAAGAGTGCTTTGTAAATATTAACCCAGCTGTGGAGGCCACATGTATCTTTGAGTTATGACCTGATAAGGGTTTTGAGAGCTTGCCAACTACACGTTCAAGGAAAACACAGAAAAAATGGAGCTGATGATATCCTTGATGCAATTTCCCTTTAAGCACAGCCTCATAAATACCAACTATACAGTCCAACTGAACTTATTGGAAATTTCCCAAAAACCTTGGAAAATAGACAAGTGCAGGTGGTAAGATATTTACTGAAATGAACTGTCTGTGAATGAAAAATATGTGAGCAAAATAGATATTTTATCTGTCATTTTATTCACAGAAAGAGATCTATTAAGTTTCTCCATTTCATTCTGCTTCTGTTTGGTGTGAAAGCATTTTAAACTAGGTCTTCATTTTCCTTTTAAAACATCAGTATGGAAAATAGGGTACTTGGCACTCCCGCCCCAAAAAAAACAGTAATTTTTTTAAAACCTTGGAAGAAACCTCTGAAAATCCCAAAACGTATCACATTACTGATGCTCATTTTGTAGGAAGAATGAAAACAAAAAAGAAGTTGCTAGTTAGATAGAGCTTTAAAGTCATTTTGACCCTTTCTAGGCGAGTAGAGTCAGTCACCGCAATTCCACATTCTTAATAAGCCAGAAAGTCCTGCAGTGGGTCAGTATCAAATAATAATCTATAAATGTTTACCGAGCAACCTTTATCTGTGAAGCATTCTGCCTAAGCTAAAGGAGATAAAAAGATGAATAAATCGTGGTCTCTGACCTCAAAGAATTTCAGTCTATTTTTGAAGAAGGAGCATTCATACCTAGCAAGTTGCATTACAATACTGTTAATTTAATTTTCTATCTCAGTGCAATTTAAAGTTAAAAATTTAGTTCCTCAGTTACAATGGCCACATTTCAAGTGCTCAGTGTCCACATGTGGCTCATGGCTACCATATTGGATCACACAGCCGTAGTGACATTTCCATCTTTGCACAAAGTTCTATTGGACAGCACTATTTTCAAATGCAACTTTATTTTCTGTTAAAAAAAATCTGAATGTCTAACCAACCCTAAGATTCTGACATCTTCTTTCCTCCACAATTTCTCCAAAAACAAATATAGCAAGGGACAGAATCTTATAGAGGTTAAAGTCACCGGCTTTGATTTTGGTCCAACTTGAGGTTGAGCTCTGGTTCTGCCATCTATTGTCCCTTTTACCTCAATCATATCTCAACCCCTCTGTGCTGCACTGTGCTCATCTTTAAGAGAGAGATATAATAAGAGCACTGACCTCACAAGGCTGTTGTGAGGATTAAATGAGATATTACACAAGAGCATTCGGTTACAGGCAAGCGCTCAATAACATATTGCTATCTTTGTTCTCGTCAATCACAGTAATTCACCAATGTGGCAAAGGCAAGAATGCTCACCCACTGGTCCATATCCCCTCTACCTTTCCCAGTTCCTTGCCGTGAGACAGGCGATGTGACCTGTGCTGCTGTGGGGGATGAAATACGTGCCACTTCTGGACTGAGGAATGCAAAGCCCCTGTGGAATCCTCCACCCGCTCTCATTCCCTTTGGTGGCGAGCATAAAGGCCATGGGCTCAGTGGTCACTGAGTCTCTGCACGGAGTTGCTCTGGAGAGTTGTGCGAACTTCAGAGGACTTCGTGTGAGCAAGAAATAAAATTCATGGGCTAAGACACTGAGATTTGGAGATGGTCCTCGATCTACACTGAAAGGATTGAGCTCATTTGAGGCAATTAGGTCAACACTCACTATGCTTTCATCTATCCAGACCTTCTCAGTTAGACCTATTGAGATTGAATAATATTTTGTTATATTAATTGATGCGCTCTTTATTCGGGGACTTTTCTTTTTATCCTCATCCAAGCTAGACAGAGAGGCCATCACTCCTCAGAGAAGAGTTGCAATGTAGGCATGCAGAGAATAAGCTTTTTGGGTTTCAAAATTCTGGACATTTGAGTATGTTGGATGAAGAGCCAGGTCACCTCACTCTCTGGCTAGTTTCAGATTTCCCAGACTCGTGTTGGGGAAGAGAAAGAAGTGGCAAAAGAACTATATGCCCCCCAGGAAGAAGTTTCAGTTCCAACTCGGCCACCTAGAATCCAGCGACCACACGCAAGTTCCATAAGCAATCTGAGTCTGTTTCCTTGGCTGAAGAACAGAGAATGAAGACATCTCATAAAATTCTCGAGGTGCTAGAAGACGACAGTGTAGACCAGCTGTGGTCAATAGAAATTCCGCTGATAGTGGAAATGTTCTATATCTGCATGGGTCCAGCTTGATAGCCACTCGCTAAGTGTGCCTATTGAGGGCTTGAAATGTGGCTAGTGCAGCTAAGAAAGTGAATTTTTCATTTTAGTTAATTTTAATTCCATTTAGTGGCTACATGTGGCAAGTGGCTACCATCTGGGGCTGCCTAAGTCTAGAACAAATTCCCCATCCCAATGTCTTTGCTCTACGTGTGTCTCTGAACCTAGACACACAACTATGAGTTGACTGAGGAACCCTGAATTGACTGAGATTGTTTCTTGCAGCCAGCAGCAAAAAGGCTTGATATAAAAATTAATTTGTTGCTGAAAAATAACATTTCTTTCACACTTGGCCTGTGAATCTTCTGTAGCGCCTTAAGAGAGAGACCTGATTCCTTCTGAGAGTGATCTGGAGCCTGAATAAATTAAACTGCTGGCTTTATTCCTCAGTATCAGGCTTCACACTGGTAACTGTCACACTAGCCAGGAAATCTGCTCATAAGGTCGTTAAGGAGGGGTCACTCCTGGTGATGGCACGTGGCCTCATCAGTCCCAAGCACTAGCATGGAGCCATTTGCTCAGACCCACCACCAGGTTCCCAATGGGGCTCTGGCTCTTTGATGAAATTGTCGTCTCTTCTTTCTGCGTTTTAATCTTCCTTCCATTGGCTCGTTCCCTTAGACAGATCCGAGGCAGAGAGTAATTGTCTACTATGAGTCACTCTTACAGGAAAGGGAGAAAGACAAAGAGGCAAAGAGAGAGAGATGCACACGTGTTTATGTTTCTGAATTCTCCACGGTTTGATTAAAATGGTTCAGGGATGGAGAGAAAATGTGGCCTCTATTGGCTGTCATCACTGTGTGTCTCTCTGTAACAAGGCACATTAGAGCAGGCAGGATAATGGCCGCCTCCCTCCCAGGCCTGGAATTCCCTGTGACCCGGGCCTTGGCACACTCTTCCCCCTGCATCAATCACATTGTGCCAGAGGTCCCACCTCTTCCAGGAAGTCTTCCCCCAGCATAGGAGAAGAGCAATAGCAGCCCCCACCCTACCCTCTGTTTGTGTTTGTGGTAGATAACAGCAATTAATTCTCTTATCTACCAAGTAAATTAGGTCCTGTATTTGTTTCCATCCACGCTCTTCAAAGCTCCCAGTGAGAAGGAGTATATTCATAAACATTCTCTCTCTAGCACTCCGTTAGATAAGTGGATTGCACCATCATTTTTCTTACCCCAACACACCTGATGGATTACGTACAGTTGCAATGATGCACTCTGATTTCTGATGCCCATCCCTTCCCCCCACACCCACAGAAAATATAATCTGCAGCTGAATAAAAAAGGCTATTTCTTTAACATGGAATTTGTAAAAGCGCCGTGTACCAAGTGAGGATACAGCACGGGTAAGGAAGACTTTGGTTTATGTATCGTTTCCCTGTGCTAACCCTAACTGCTTACCTTTTTCTACCTCTGAAGAAAGTATATCAGGCTAATTGTGTGATATATAAATATTATCTCAATAAAGTATAGGAAAGAAAGAGAGAAGGAAGGAAGGGAGGGAGGGAGGGAGGAAGGGAGGGAGGGAGGGAGGGAGGAAGGGGGGAGGGAGGAGGAGGAAGACGACGGAGAGAAAGAAGTGTGATGGTGTCATATGTATAGTCTTTAAATCCTCAAATTTATAAAAATTGAAAAGCATGTACAAACTTCAGTATTTTAGTAGCAGTAACACATTATTTTCAATGAGCCTTTTGACTGTGATTCAGTGGTATGTCTCAGAACACAAAGAACCATAAATAAGAAAGAAAATAAGTAACTGCTTCTAGATTGTACGACCCTGAAGCCTGAGGTGGATCTTTGCTACTCTTTCATCCCCCTGAACCTAGAAGAGTCCACGGTCCAACATAACTACTTAATAAATGTTTATTGAACTGATATGAATTCAACTGAGTTGTTGACACTGTTCATTGACTGCTGTGTGAGACATGGTGCAGTCGCCTCTCACTTCAAGAGAGACGAGTTCCCATTTTAAAGATAAAGAAACTGAGGCATAAAGAGGTTAAGACGCCCTATGTTTTAAATCTTGTATTTGGTGGAATTGCGATTGATTCCAGCACTAACAACACCCTAATCCATACATTTTCATTTTGCTGCGGGAGCCCAGTGAGAGCTTTGCGCAGAGGATTCATACAAGTCTTTCTGAGGCTTCCTGGCCCCTCATGCCCATGCAGGTATTTGGGTCTTTAGAAGGGGGAAAGATTGCAGGAGGGATCGTGATACCATGCACATCTCCATCTGGAAGAGTGTCTTCGTTGATCCTGTTTTCATCAAAACGTGTGATGTATTTACCGAGGGCTGCTGCCTTTATAGACTGTTAGCCTATAAAAATGAGTGTATTGACCCACAACATGCTTATTTTTACCTGAGTGAGGCGCTCTTTTACTTCCAAGATTCCTTTTATATATCTAATCACCATTTTGATATGTGAAATGCATGGAATGAACATAGTTAGGCAAATGAAGAAAATAAAATGAGTTAAGGACCAGAAGTGTCGATACCTGTGAAACTGGCTAATTTCATCACTATTGGTGGTAATTAAATGGCTGATATATCACCACCACGCAACTTGTGTATAATATCTCTTGTTGTCCCCTCGCCCCAAGTGTAAATAGGTTTATTGGGGAGAAGTTGATTAGACAATCAATACGTGCTTATGATTTTTTTAAAAAAATACACAAGTATAGAGAGTAGAAAGATAATATCTTTGCCCATAAATTCCCCTCCCTGCCCCATTTGGAAAAAATAACTGTGAGCAGCTCATATATATATGTGTCCTTCTTGGGTTTTTATTAATATAAGCTGCAAGGATATGGAACTAGCATTTTAACAAACTTGCTCTTTTCATTTAAAATATATCTCGAATATCTTAAGTATATGTCTTACATGATATATATATACATACACATTTGTACACATGCACATGTGTGTATATATGCAGATGTGTGTACACATATGTGTATATATGTATATGCATGTGTATTTATACACAGATACACCCACACACATAAACATGCACACACCCATGCACACGGTTATACACACAAACACACATCCCTAGTTGATGGGCATACACATTATGTTTCAATTTTTCTGTGTTGTAAACTTTGCTGCAATACTCATTCTGTACATATATCATTTTACAGTTGTTTAATTATTCCCTTAGGAAAAGTTCCTAGGAATAGAATTACAAGGTTGCACTTTATTAATTTTAATATTTAAAAATTAAATATCTACCTTTATGTAGCATGGTAGGGATAAACCAAGAACCCTTGCTTCAAACATTTAAATTACAATGTTCCCACTTTGTGAGAAAAATCAGTTTCCACACCAGAGATAACATACAGAGAACACATAGCATAGTGCCTAGCACGTAGGAAGCACTCAAAAAATGTTAGTTGTAAATATAAATGAGCGACTGTCAGAATGTGATGGAAATTCTTGTTCTCTTTACTGTAAATTAACTCTAGGGGAGGATGCACCAGGCAGCCTGGCTCAGCGGAAGCCACAAGATAAACTGGATCCCATTCATCACAGCCCCACCCCTGCCCAGGAGCTGTTGGCATCTCTGGGTCCCCACCCACCCCCATCAGACACATCCATCAAATGCCATGCAGAGTTTGTCTTCAGTGCCAGGACGCAGCAGCAAGGGGCAGAGTGTCCGGATGAGGACCCTGTGTTTACATCTGTGTCTGCGGGGAGTGGACTGGAAGCTTGGGATGTATTTGTCTTGATTTTTCCAGAAATCATCGGGCAAATAGGCCAGTTGTGGTAACTACGAAGTAAAGGCATCTTGCATGTGTCATCCCAGGCTATTCTCAACGTGCTTTCTGCCCATTATATTTCAGGTCCAATAGAGTCAACTCTGGCCCCAGGCGAAATAGGAAGATGTTTATCTCTATGAATCTTCGCCTCCTGCTTTGCTTTCCGTCTTTGTCTTCAGTGTTACCGCAACACCTGCAGCCCAGACTCCAGATCTTTCTCTGCAGCCCCAAATGCAACAGTCCCGCATTCCATCTGCATGGGGTCCTTATAGGGACCAGGCTACGCTGACAAATCAGATCAGGATCTGGTCCTACAAGCAGATGGTAGTTTGATGGGTTTGCCCTTCCCAGACAGAAGGTACTTGCTCTCAGTTCCTTTAAGAGAGAAACACCAGGCTCTGTGGTGGGGCTGGCAGAGGGTGATATTTAGAAAAAAAGTACATTTTTTGCTATCGCTAAAATCCTACAGTCCACCTGATGTCACAATCTGTCCCTGCACTCCATGGCCTTGGAATGAGAGAGTTCTGTGACCTCTGGGGGATTGAAACGTAGACAGAAAAGTCCCTGATTCGAAGGTGCTTGCTAAAATTCTGGTTCCCTGCTGTAATTTCAGACACCGTTTATCCTGAACCTTTCCTGGAGTCAAGATATGAAAATTATTTTAGCAGCAAACTCAGGGTGGAATCTCAGGGACAGGAATGAGGGTCTATCACTGAAATATCACTGAGCACTCCCTTGCCTTTCTTCTCCATTTCCTGCTCTGGAACTCCTCTGGTGGTGTTATTGTACATGGAATAGTACAGGACGGGAGGTCAGAGGACAAGGAGATGCCGCCTCTGTCCTGTTTTCCTTGGGGCCCTTAGGCAAATCTTTACACTGACTTGAGCCTCAGTTTCTTCTTTTCTACTCTTATTTGGTGGAGGTGGCTGCGTGGGGGGGTGGCTCAAATGAGAGAATGAATGGGAAATAGCATGGTTAATTTAAATGATTGAGATGTGTTCATTTTATCATTATCATTATTAAAATTAACATAATTATTACAACGTTGGTTAAAAAAAAATCAGTAACCCAGGCTAGTAAGATTATTTGTTTGACCTATTTCAAGAAAACACTGGTAAATCAACATCTAGAACATAATTCTGTGAAGACTCAGTGTGATGCACAATGTGAGAATGAGTGAGAATTACGTGAGGAATGTGACTAGATGTTGGGGCAGGTTATTTCTTTCCTGCGTCTTTAAAGCAACATCTAATGAAATGTTTAATATGCACTAGGCACTATCATGAGTCATTTGCATGCATTTGCCATTGGCTCTCTCATCAGCCCTATTAAGTAGATAAGCACGTGATCGCCATTTTACAGATGAGAACAGAGAGATCCAGAGGGGTGAAATACCTGATTGCAAGTCCCTCAACTTGTGAGTGTTCTGTGGAGATGACACATGGCTATTGGTACAGCACAGAGCTTAATGTGATGTCACTACTGCTACTTATGCATTCATCTCGTACGTGTTTTGGGGAGGTCTTTGTCCCAGGCACTAGTGCTGAGGCCATATTTGCTTTTGACCCTCCCAGGAAGTTCTTGTGTCCTAGATGAGAGATATGTGTCTCACTTCTAGTGCAGATTTGGGAAGAATGCCTTGTCTTGAGCGAATGAATGAATGAGCTTATCTCATGGGGCTCTGATTTCATTCCCAGCTACGTCCTAGAGAGTTCATGCAATTCCTTCCCATCAGTCTTGTAGAATTGCAACTTTAAGCAGAGCTGACACTATAGAAACAATAATTGGCATAATACTCACGAGGAGCAAAAGACGGTCATTTCCTCAGGCACCAAAAAACCATAACCCAGTTCTGAGTTTCCAGAAAGTGATGGTTGGAATGGCCCTGAAGTCTGCACCACCGTAACACAAATGCAGCCCCACTGCTCTCCTTTGATAGCTATAATTCTCCACTTGAAAGCGGGCATAACTCTTAACTATTATTTTAGATGACATCCCCTTTTTAACTTTAAGCAGTGTTCTTTAAACATTTCTAAACTTTCCCCATTCCTCCCCAATACCATGCTATGAATTTGCTTGTCACTGTAAGCTGTACACAAAGAGAGACACATACAGCAAGCATAAAGATATCAGGAAGTGGTTTTCCTAGCAACAGTAATCATCTGAAAGATCCCAGAACATCCTTTCTATTCATACAGCATTTCATGTTTTGAATAGTGCTGACAGGTGAAGTGGATTCATAGTATTTAATACAAAAAAATATTGCTAGGGATTGGTACTGCACAAAAGCTCAAATATCCATACTATTCACAAGCAGCTGAATTTGCTGTTTTTATATCTATCTAGATTATTTAGTGAGGCACAATTGCAAAAGCAAATATTCACCTGCTCACCGAATGACTAATCCGGAGTGTATTGTGGAAAGTCTGATTCCCTAGACCTCATTCAGGCAACTGGGACATAGCCTTAAATCAAGCCCGGCTCTCTCTAGGCAAGCCCATCTTGTGGAGAGTCTTGAATGATAAAGAGATAACCCTCCTGCCTGGTCCCTCAGCAGATGCGTCCAGTTTAAAATAAAAATGAGTCAATACAGTTGACAAAATCATCCACGCCCAAGGAACTCTATCTGGTTATTGCCTTAACTCTATCAGAACACTCTCCTATCACTCCTGCAGCCCTCTCACCAGTAATACCCAAAGCAAATTTATCCCTGAAGGTCAAAAAAGAAAAAAGAACAAACAACATTAAAAAAAAAAAGTCAAGGTCCATCAGACAGCGAGAAAGAGAGAAGAGATGGGAGAGTGAGAGAGAGAGAGAGAGAGAGAGAGACACTGAGATTGAGGGAGGGGGAAACAAAGAAGAAGGAGAGGAGAGAGACAGAGTCCCAGCTTGCAAGGGCAACTCTAGCAGAGGGTGGAGTGACTGCATGCACAAGATTCTAACCTGTATGGAGCTTAATTCCATCAAGAGAGAAAGCATTTGAGCCACACAACCTGACAATCTATGTGAGATTCGCTAGAGTTTTATTACCACCATTATGGTCTTTGCTGTAAAAAAAACCCGTACTGTGAACCTACTGTATGCACAGACCTGTGCTAGGCACTAGGGGTAAGAGGCGTTTCACTCTTGGGTTTATAAGTTAGCTGAAGAGATAGGACAAGGAGAGAAAGTGCGAAGTAACAATTGATGGCTCCATATACTGCGTTTCAGTCTTTAGTAATAAGTGACTGCCTATATGTAGATATTAGAGGGAGGGAGTGGCTGTGAGGCAGGGTAGTTAAGTGTGTGCTTTGAAGTAGCCTGGATTTGAACTCTAGCTGTGGGGTTGAAAGCAAATTTGTAAAATATGGCAGAGTCATACTTATCTTACAAGGCTGGACAGATTGATTCTATGTCCTTAATGCATCAAAGGCACTTATGGGTAGCTACAATTCTCAGTAGGTTTAAGGTGCACCAGTAACAGATGAGCAATTTAAAACTATAGTGGTCTACTGTTTCACATGCCTCAAATCAGCAAAATGAAAAAGTCTGACAATATCAAATATTGTCAAGGATGCAGAACAGAAGCTACCCTTCCATATTGCTAGTGAGAGTACAAATAGTACAAGCATTTTGGGGAGAATTTAGCTGTATGTGGTGCAGTTTAAGATGCACATACTCCATGACCTAGATATTCCACTGTAGGGTATATTCATTAGTGAAATTCTCATAAATGTACCCACGGAAACTCATGTGGAAATGAATGTGGTCTGTCTGTAATACTGAGAAATTAGAAAAACCTAAATGCCTGTGTACAGAGAAATGGACAAACAAAAGTGGTATATTCACACAGCAATTAAAGTGAGTGAACAAGATGTACATTTATTTAGATCGGGAAACACTTGGTCTATAAGCAACCCTTCATCCAAAGCAACCACTTTAATTCCATGTGTGTTCCAAAGTACTTTCCTCTTCCTCCTATCCTCCCTCCAACAAGTGTACTTGTCAAACAAACCCATGGACAAACAGAACAGACATAAGTCACAATCAGCCAGTGTCCAGCCCTCTGGCAAACTCAATGGAGACACAGGAGCAGGTGATTAGAGGCTCTGTCCACATTTCTGATCCCAGGCACTGAAGCCCGGGGCCTCTGGGGGCCACTGAATCTTGGCTGTCTTCTGCTGAGTGGGATAAATGCAAGTAGATAAGCTGCATCTTGGATTCTTTCAAAAATCATTCACGTTCCAAAGAACATATGTGTTCCTAGTTTCTCAGTGACTGATAAAAAGAAGGTCAATTCTGCAATTTGTGAAATGCAAGTTCCTGCTCATGGGGTGTGTTTCAGAGCCGTTCCATGAATGTGCAATGGCGTGAACCATGATCCATGGGCCCACTAAGGAGAGATTGCATGAGGGTTGAAGGCAAAGGGAACAGATTGCAGAGCAGCCTGGAGTCCGTGTGACATGAGAAGAAGATCAGAGTGGCACCTCTGTGGGAAAGAAGGAGAGGATGAAATTCAGCTCCATTTAGAAAATCCATTGAGTACAAAACCGAGTCCTGATCCCTGCACTGGTAAATATTGATGATAGAGAGCTAAATCAGACATAACCCTTGCCCTTAAAAGAACTCCTGGGAGGTGAAAGGTCACCCTGCTGTTCCACAGCCATTTTTCTTGGGTAGTGGGGTATTGCCGTAGCTGTTCCAGTCACGAGGGATGGACGATAGCTGGGTTGGCGGCGAGTAACCTGCAGCGTTTGCCCACCCATAGTGGTGATGAGTTTGCCCCTCAATCCCAAACCTTTCCTCAATGGGTTAACAGGAAAGCCTGTAATGGTGAAACTTAAGTGGGGGATGGAGTACAAATGCTACCTGGTGATGGCTATATGAACTATATATGGCTATAGCCTGTAGATGGCTATATGAACATGCAACTTGCAAACACAGAAGAATACATAGATGGAGCATTGCCTGAACATCTGGGTGAAGTTTTAATAAGGTGTAATAATGTCCTTTATATCAGGGGTGTTGAAGAAGAGGAATAAGATGCAGAAAGGAGAGAATAGCATATTTTGTGGGGAATTTATATATATATATTTCTAGACAATAAAGATTTGTTTGTTTTTCGGAAAAAAACCCTCCCAATCAAAAATGTATGAATGAGAAGACAGATAATTAAATGGACAATTTCAGGAAGAGCTAGGTCAGAAGAAAGTCCTTCATGTTATGAGTGTTCAGAGTGGGGAGAACCAACCCAATGGGTTGACAGAGAGTGAGCTTGGAAGATTATCTGAAGGAGATAAAAACTGACCTGAGTTTTAAAGTGGTAAAGCATTGGGGAAAAGGCTGCTTAGCCAAGCAGACAGTGGAGTCCCTTTCTTCCTTCCATTTTGTCTCTCAAAAGCTTTTTATTGAGTACTTACTAGGTCCTAAGGACTGGGGCTACAATGGTAAGAAAAATCATGCATGACATGACTGTCTTTTCAGAGCTATGATCAAGTGGAGAATTCTGACATAAATCCAGACTCGCTAATCTAGAGAATATAGATGGATTCAGCAGGGGGTAGGGATCTGTGAACTTGAATGAAGAAAAAATGACATCTTTACTTTCAGAAACCCTTAACTAATGTTTAGCATTCCCTTCCATTATGAATTTAAGCAACAAATCCGGTAGAATTAGCAATATCTGTGACTTTGTTCACCAATATAAATTCCGTATTTTTATGTCTCATTATAGTTGTTGCTGATGCTGTAAAATATCTCTTGTACTTATCACCACTTCAAAATTACAGTAGTTATTAGACCTTCCACTAGATCTTGTTATTTAACGTCTTAATAAAGAAGCACATTTATTACTATGCTACATTTAAGAAAATATTTTGATAACCAATTATATTGAAAAGCAAGTTTCTTTGTAATCCTATGTATTTTATCACACATTTGATAATGTTATTCTGGCTTTCCCAGAATGCCATAGGGATCCATGGAACAAAATCACTAAGAACCCCTGGTTCTTAATGGTTAAATAATACTGGTTAAATAATAACCAAAACTGATAAAAATTGCAACAGAAGGAGGTAAGCAATGCAAGGAGAACCTAGTCTGGGAGGCGATGGAAGGCTTCCCTGAGGAAGTGATGTTTGAGTTGGGTTATGGAGGAGGAGTAAGTTTTAACTAACAAAGATGGGGTGAAAGAACATTCTAGGGGAAAACATGGACAAACATGCCTTGAGATGGGCTGGGCTACAGGAAACCAGGGATGCTAGTGCAGGGATACTGGCACAGGGATGCTGATACAGGGATGCTGGTGCAGGGACATTGATGCAGGGATGCTGAGGCAGGGATGCTGGCACCAGGATGCTGGCACAGGGATGCTGGTGCAGGGATTCTGGTACAAGGATTCTGGTGTAGAGATGCTAGTGCAGGGATGCTGATGCAAGGATACTAGTACAGGGATGCTGGCATAGGGATGCCAGTGCAGGGATGTTGGCACAGAGATGCTGGCACAGGGCAAGTGAGGGGCAGATGGTTGTGAATTGTGGCTCAAGCAGTGGGCAGAGATCCCACAGTGCAGAGATAGAAAGCAAGTGAAAGAGTACAATGAGGTGGTGCATGTAGGGAATGCATGTGGTTGAGTTCAGCTGAAGGCCAGACCCCATGTCAGAGAAAGGGGAAATGGGGCTCACAGGTCTGAAGGCTCAGATCACACCTGGCCTTGAATGCTCTGTGACAATAAGTGTAGACCTTATCCTGAGGGGAATAGGAGCCACTGAACAGTTCCCTGATTGACCTGTCCTTAGACAGCCCACACTTGGTGAGCTGGTGTATCAGACAGGGTTCTCCAGAGAAATAAGTATATATAATATATATATATACATATATCACATATACTTATACATACATATATATTTTTTTGATGTTCAAATTCATATATATCTGATTCTCAGATTCTCATTATTTGTGGTAGTTATATTCTACAAAGTTGCCACAAACAATGAATTAGCAATATTGTTCCTAGGGGAAATGTGGGGTTAGGTTCCTGTGGGTCTCTGGTCACAGTATTTTCATCAACTGATAAATACATAACCTTGTTTTATGTGTTTTTCTGTTTAAAGACACCTTATGTAAAATATATTGTTGATTCGTTAACATTGAACTCATGGCCAATAGCACTATGACCCATGCTCAAACAAAGCATCTCTAACACATGCATTTTCTCCAAGAGGCACATCACAGCCTTTTTGCACTAGACAACACTAGTGAGCACTTTGGCACTATGCTTGGAGGCCATTTTAAACAGAGAAATCAGTGACAAAATGCACAAAAGTTGTGGCACTGAATAGATGGCAAAAGGACACATCTCCAGTATGAGAGCTGAAACAAGAAGGCAGAACGTCACCTTGTTGGATCTCAACTGGGAACATGCACATCAGGCGACTCAAATCTTTTGCCATTTGCACGTGTTCATGATTGACTGTGAAGGCACCACAGGTATGGATTTGGGGGTTACAAGTAAATTTTAGTGAGTAGGAGAACTCGTAAACATGGAATCCACGAATAATGAGTATCAACTGTATACACATGATTTCAAGGAACTGGCTCACATGATCATAGAGGCTGGGAAGTCTGAAATCAGAAGGCAAGCTGGCAGGCTGGAAACTCAAGGCAGGAGCTGATGCTATGGTCTGGGCAGGATTGCTCCTTCCTCAGGGAAACTTTAGTTTTGCTCTTAGAGACTTTCCACTGATTAGAGGAGGCACACCCATGCTATCCAGGATAATCTCTTTTATTTAAAGTCAACTGACGGCAAATGTTAACCACATCTACAAAATACCTCCACAGCAACACCTAGATGAGTGTTTGATTGAATAACTGGGTTCTTGAGTCTAGCCAAGTTGACATGTAACACTAACCATCACCGATGGTGTTGAAAGGAATAAGATGCAAACTGCAAGCCATTTGAATTGTTCAGGTGGGAAAATTCTGTTACTTGGGCCCTGCTCGTAAGGGTCTGTAGAATCCTCTTTCCTCTTAGTATTCCACAGAGCTGTATACCCCCAGGTTTTGGTCCTTGCTCTCCGCAGCCATTTGTTCCTCCACCCAGTCCTGTCTCTCCAAGGCAGCAGCAGCCGCCACTACATTTTGAGAAGAAAATCCTAGTACACTTGTGGCATATTTCCTCTTGGCCTCTACAGTATTTCCTTCACTATTATTCCCTTTTCTTTAAGATGTGGAGTAAGTCTGAGAAAGTGGATGGGCTGCAATATCATTGTGGAAATTTTTAGTTGCAAGTAACAGAATATCTGACTTAGAGTAGCTTAAAAAACAGTTTGTTTGTTTTTAAAATCATATTCCTCAACAAGAACTCTGGAGATAGGTGGTTGCAGAGTTGGTTTAGAAAAGGGGTCAGCAAACTATGGCCTGTGGGTCACATCCATGCCACAGTCTGTTTTTGCACAGCCTGAAAACTAAGAAAGCTAACAGGAGGAGGAGGAGGAGAGTATGTAACAAAGACTGTGTGTGGCCCACAAAGCCAAAAATATTTGATATCTGGCCCTTCACAACACAAGTTTCCTGACCCCATGGTTCAAGGATTTGACCACATTGTCAAGGACTCAGCCTCCATCTTCCCACTCTCCTCAGCATATTGGCATCATCTTTCCTCTTGGACGGCTGCCCCAGCTCTAAGCACCATGTCTATAGATGCCTGGCTAAAGAAGAGAGAGAACTTTTTGCTCACATATCTCCCTTTTATCAGAAGGAAAGATCTTTTCCAGAAGGCCCAAGCAGACACCCCCTCAGTTCCCACTGGCTGGAACCTAGTCACGTGGACTAGCTGCAAGGGAGACTGGGAAAGCGCTGGCTGGTGATTTCAGATTCCCTTGTGGAAGGACCCCCTTCCCATCAGGAAGCAGGGGGCTGAGACTGCCTGTTGCTTTGACGTCTGCCAGCATGTACTCACTGGGCACTCTCCACCTCCTCAGAGCTATTTAATAACACTAACCATTTAGGGTGTAAGCACAGGGACACGCCCCTCCAGTTACACGCTGGTCAGTGCTAACGGTACTGCCCTCCTCTCTGTGGGATGCAGAGGAAAGAACTGCTTTGAACTGGCCGACTTGGGTTTAAATCTGAGCTGTTGGGAGTGTTTTATATCTTAATCTGCATGCCGGTTAGCCAGGCATAAACATGTAAAAATTCATTACACTGTACACCTAAAGTTCCGTTCACATTACTCTATGTATGTGATACCTTAATAAAAGAGAAAAAGGTACAAAACTGCCTTCCAAAAAAGTACAGGGGTCTTTACACCCTCATTTAGATATCTAAATACACACACAGAGAGACACATGTATATACATGCATTTATGTATATATCTATACATGTATATGTACATATCCAACATCCTACATCCTATACGTATACACATACACAGCAATGATAACTAGCATATGCTGAGTCCTATTAAGAGCACTGGTACATTGTGAGGGTCAGCAAACCATATTAGGGACTTTCAATCTGTTTGTCAGGCAACCGTGCCCTAAAGGAAGCTTTCTCTTTCATTGCACATCCACTGCTTGTCAACACACATCCTATATCTCCTGAATTTGCAAGGTCCTAGATCAGACATAGAAGTACTCTCCACCACAGAATATACGAGAACCCAGAGAAAGGGAAATGCTCACTTCTTCGTGACATCTTCTTTTAATAATCAATAGAGCTAAAAAATTTAAAATCCTTGTAACAGTGGTTTTAAATAAGAGACTTTTTATAACTTTCACCCTTGCTTTTCTTCTCTCAGAACACAAGGGGCTAATTAAAAGTGGAAAAGTTCCTATTTGATCAGAAATTCTTGTGTTTTGGAAAAAGCAGAGAAAACTACTCTAATATTCAGAAAGGGCTTAATTACCTTTAAAGTCACCAAATTTCCTTTCTCTATTTGGGACAGTAGAGATGAGCCTTTCTTTCTGAGCCTATGAAGAAAATGTAAGGTAATGGGCCCGTAGGAATTAGGGCTCCCACTTGAAAGATGGTCCTTTGATTTGAATCTATGGGATTCTCTTTCAACCTAACTCGGTGTGATTCCTCTCTGAGAACCTCTCGTAAGTCCTGGTCTTTTGGCTGACTTCTCTCCATAAATGACTTTATTACTTGAGCAGTAAGCTTGTTTATTGAGGAAGATGTGTGTGGTGGTCCCTAATGGAGCATGTCAGCATAAAAGCCCCATTATACTGAGGCAGGCTTGGGTCCATCCATTTCGCACTGCACTCTCTCCTGGATTTATTAGAATTAGTGCAGGAAAAGTGAGTGCTCTATGTAGCACAGCCTTTTTGAAACTGATGTGTTTCCATCAGTAGAGTAGGCTAGAAAAAGAATTCCCTGGGCTCATAGGTGCTCCTACCAAGAGGAACCATGGAGTTCATCAAAAGATGAACATTGCTGGAAGCAGGTACAAGATAGCAAAATAATATATCTGTGGAAAATTCACAAATGTTCTTTCCATGGCATCAACCCTAAAAGCCGACATGCCACTTGGTTAGCAGACTGTTTTCAGTTCCCATTTGTTGATAAGTAGGATGATGATAATGACTGAGGCAGGACAAAGTTACACCCAGTTCAATTTAGTATTGGAAATATTTTTTGTCTTATAAAGTGCCTATCTGTTGACTCTTGCCAGTTCTTGTTTAATAATTAAAGCAAGGACTCATTTATCCACTAACTGGGACAGGCTTGCATGAAGGTGTTTATGGATCTGGTATGTCATTGTGGAGAGCACACTCCTGCTGTCTTCTCTGCGCATGTTTCAAACAGTTACTGATATTGTCACCTACAAGACTGGTGGGAATGCCAGTGAGGGTGACTTCAGAGTGGGGGTGGTGGTAGTGATGGTGGGGTGTGGGGATAAGGAAGGCAGATGCCACAAAGAGAACGAAACACAACAGGCCAAGTGCAGCACTGGCTCCTTGTGGGGTATTTGCATGGACCCTGGTGACATCTTGGGAAGGTCTGTTTGATCACCAGCTGAATCTTTGGAACTATCCATGAATAATAGATGAGGCATTTGGGTTGTCTTAGGTGTGTGATGTCTTGTCTTCACTTAACAAGAACTAAGGTGTATATTACTTATTACACATCAACACACGACATAGTCCCAGTCTTACCTAAAATGTGTCAGTGTTTTTGCCGAGTCGTTGCCCAATGCAAAGATTATAAAGCGTCACTTTAATAACTGAGATTTCTGGTTTAAGTGTGAGATGTACCTGGTCATAAGTGCTGGTAGACGGTTAACTAAATAATTCAGGAAGATCTTATGGCTCCATAAAATGAACTGCAACTCTTGTGTCTTTATCTCCTTCTGTTGATCATTAGGACTGCAGAAATAAGGATTCTATTTGGTTGCAAGTGATAAAAATCTGCTGGACATGGCTTAAGCAAAACAAAAGTCATTTATTTTAAAGATATTCCATGTTTCATGCGAGGCAAGGGCAGCAAAACCACTGGGTCTTGGGAAAGGTTGGAGCCAGGTACTAAAATGCCAGTGAGCATTTTGTTCCAGCTCTCAATTCTGCCCCTCTTGGGGCATCTGCAGCAAAGTGATCTCAGCAAGTTGGGCTTTATATAATTAGGTTCTTTTTGGTCAAGATCATTAACTCGCAGTAGTTAGAGAAAAGTGTCAGCTCTGAGTCTGTTCCCACAATTCACAACCAGGTTCCAATGAAAGCAAATCTCAGGCCAAATTTTGATGTTTATTAACAAGCAGGCACAAAACAGGCATAGCCTCTTCTTTAAGTTTGATGAAGACCAAGCTTTCTCCTTTCAGGTACCCCAGCAATGTCTTGCATGAAAAGTCTTCCAGAAGCAACAGTTAGGGTATTTTAGGCCAGAGATTGGCACACTTTTTTCTGTAAAGAGTCAGATAGTATTTTTTTTAGCCTTTTCAGGCCATACAGTCTCTGTTGCAACTACTCAAGTCTGTCTTAGCACAAATGCAGCTGCAGACAATATGTAAATACATTAATGTTGGTGTAGTCCAATCAACTTTATGTACGAACTGAAACTGGAATTTCATATAATGTTCCGATATCAAGAAATATCATTATTTTGATTTTTTTCAACTACTTAAAAACGTAAAAACTATTCTTAGCTCATGGGCTGTGCAAAAACAGGTGGTGGGCTGGAATTGGCCCATGGGCGATAGTCTGCTGACTTCTGCTCTAGCAGCATATTTCTTTAAAGATTTTTTTTTGTTGTTTATTTTTTCCCCCCAAAGCCCCAGTAGATAGTTGTATGTCACAGCTGCACATCCTTCTAGTTGCTGCATGTGGGACGCGGCCCCAGCATGGCCGGAGAAGCAGTGCGTCGCTGCGCAACCGGGATCCGAACCCGGGCCGCCAGCAGCGGAGCGCGCGCACTTAACCTCCAAGCCACGGGGCCGGCCCTAGCAGCATATTTCTAATGACAGTGAGGTGACCAAGAGTCCACGAAAGCAGCATATAATCACAGAACCACTCACAAATCAAGCTTGGGACAACTTTGTGGCAAGATGATTCTGCATTTATTTTTTCACACGGCTTTGAAAAAGAGCGCTGCATTATGCAGACCACCATTCTACAGACCACCGTGTAGGTACCAGAACATTCTTTGATTGTAATGACGGCTTCCTAAAATGCTTGAGAGCTTCCCCAACTTCCAGCTAGCATCCGGATCTCTTTCAATTGTCAACTAGTATCCATTTGTTGTCAGGTTATAATCTCCTCCAAAAATGTGCCTTTACTATTTTGAATCTTAAGCAACAAGCATCCTTCCAATCATCTCAGCATTTGCTCTCCCATCCATTGGTGTGGTAGACACTGTCCAATTTTGCACCTTCCCTATTGTACCCGGGTTCTGAGAAACTGTCTCAACAGAGACTCTTAAGGCTGCTGCAAGGCCTCACGTGGCTGCTTAAGGGTTAGCTTTTAGCAGAGCTTCTACTCGGTCTTCACCTAAAATGGATTTGCATCTCCCTCTGCGCCTACTTTATGGGTTCAGATACCCAGAACAAAAATTTTAAACCATCACAGAATAGTCCCAAGGCTGAATTGATGTTTCTACCTGCCTCAGAGATGTCATGTCCCTGTTGAAATTCATATCAAAGAAACAGGATTCACAATTTGTGGGAAGATACCAAAATGTTTACTTCTCTGGGAAAAATAAACAATCACCAAAACAAATCAATTATCTGAGAAAGTTGAAGAGGATAATACCATTATAAATCCCAAATAGCACAGCTAGAAATATACTTCATGTCAGTTTTATTAATTGCGGTCAATTTTCCACTGATCAAATATTGGCAATTTCATCTGGTTCAATATAATTTGAAGTAAATTACAGATAACTTGATGGCATCGGATACATTCTTTTCTTTCACTGCAGGTTGCCTGGTTCAGTTTCCCAATTTCTAGACCATACAATATGGCTACTGACAACACCCGAATTTTTGCATTATAAAGAGAGAGAAAAAAAAGAGCGACACAGACAGAGAGACAGAGTGAAACCTCATGATAGAGACAGTGAGACTGAATTTCTCCTTGACTTGAACCTAGTTCCTGGAGAAGGAACTTTGAGCAGCTCCCTCTCCTGGACCAGTCAATGTGGTTAGGATCAGGGTGGGTCCAAATCCACTGGATACAAGAGTTTCTAAAAGTCCATCCCTGTGGATCATAGTAGAGTGTTAACCAGGACAGTCATCATTGAAAGCTTGATAGACAATCCAATAATTGTCCTCCAAGGATGTGAGTCTTAGAACTGCTATTCCATTGCTATATTAGGGCTCTGTATGTGCCCTGAGATAAAGAAGTAATATTAAAAATATTTAACATCAGGTACTAATCAATCAGAACAGACCCAGGCTGTCAACAGGTGGTTGAGCCATACCAGTGCATACCCTAGTAAGATAGTATGAGGTCCTCTAATAAATATGACTATCACTACTCCTTCTAGAGTTAGTTCTTTTGTGGACCTGGGCAATGAGCAAGGACTTTTACAATATAGAGGCCTATATAATACTGGGTGAAGAGACAGACAGGTAGGTAGCAAGTCCACCTTTTTACAAATTTGCAATTTGTTGCTCTGATCTTTTGGTATTTGTTGGCTGGTGAGCCACCAAGCTTCTGTGTTCAAGGGTTCTTGCCAATCTCTGGAAAGGAAAAATCATGCACAAGCACACAATATAAGTGTTGTCTTATGTGTCTGCTTTGAGAAGGGGTTTCCAAAAATACCTTAGAAGTAAAAGCAAAGATACATTGGGCAGAAATTGCAGTATCAAGGTTTCAAACCTTTCACTTCATGAATGACATTCCTTGGTCTATTCTCTTCTCAGCCCAAGAAGTTGAGGAAGTCTGTCTGCCGCGACTCCACCGCAGCCATCGCCTTGGCCTTCCCCACCCCCAGCAACGGGTGACGCTCGGTGAGCCCCCTGGCTCCTTCCCAGAACAAGGAGACCTGACCTCAACAGGTACAGCACGTTAAGAGATCCTCAAAATGTTTTCTGAATGAATCCTGGAATCTTTTCTCTTCCCCATCTAAAAATTCCTTGAGCACTTGAGTCTCTTCTAGCTACCAGTCAACTTGATTATTCTCCAGCAGTAGGAGAGCAGAACAAAACCTCTGCTGTGGGAAGAGATCATGTTCAAATCTGTTCCACCACTGATGCTGTGCTAGCTTCCCACATGGAGGAGGGGTGGGGATGGGATATAAACCTCATGGGACAGAAGAAAAGGTTGGGAACCACAGAACTAACTAATCTAACAGACAAGTGTGTGCTCTCACGTTAAAGCATATTGAGATGTTCTACTTTCATGGCTTCCTGCTGGGTCTGCATAGATATTTATTAAACCAACTTGCATATGAGGAACTGGCGATGTTCAGAAGAAAAGAAGACAGGGGAGAAGAGGAGGGGCATTGCGGATGGGAGCAGCATCCAACAGCAGCTTTCAAATATCGGAAGGGTGTCGTACCACAAAGGAGTGGAGCTTCCAAATAAGCTCAAGTGCCCAATGGCTTCCCATTGCCTGGAGAATAAATCTCAAACTACTCACCAGGCCTACGAATCTCTCTCTATATGGTTCTCTAAATCACCTGGGGAACTTTTAAAAATATATCAATGCCTGGACCCTATTTCCAAATGAGGTCGCATTCACAGGTATCAGGGGTACCTTCAACGTATTTTAGGGGGGACACAATTCAGCTCACAGCACCCTCCATCTAATGTAGCCCTACTCCACTCTCTCTGGTCATTATCACGTCCCTTTGTCTCCACTGTGTCTGAAATGATCTTACTTATTTATCAGTTTATTTGTGTGCTGGCTGTCTTCCTCACTGAATATATGCTCCGTGAGAGCCGGAACCTTGATTATCTGGAATGCCACTGTGTAGACAATGCCCGAAAGGGTGCACAGTAAATATTTGTTTGAATGAATGAAACAACTAATGATCAAAGAATGAAAACTAATGTTTTCAAGGAATGATCAAAGAATGAAAATTACAGGGAGGCAGAGTTTAGTTCACCATGAGGAAGCATTTTTTGTAATTAAAACTCACTTAAAATGAAATAGTTGCATTTTTTTGAGGGAATGAGTTTCCCATCATGGAAGGAGTTCATACCAAGGCTAGGCAGTCTTAGAGGGATACTGGAGAAGGGACTCACATATCAGTTCAGGAATGGGTTTATGACCTCTAAAGACTCTTTAAATCCAGAAGTTCAGTAATTCTAGATTTGAGCAAAGCATTTTAAAAAACACTGTGTCTCAAAGAAATGCCTCTAACGGTGGAAACTTCGGGCAGGCGTAAGTTTCCTGTTACAGTCTCTGACAGGTGAAATCTTGTGACAGCCCTCAAATCACATTACGTTTGTAGCCTCCTTTATGTCTCATGAGTCTATTCTTAAGCATAGTTTGAATTTCTTCTTCTTTTATTCATTTATGATTTTCTTTTTGGTAGGCCCATTTCATCTAAGAAGGAAAAAAAAAGGAAGAAGATCTAAAATTTCTGTTTGGGATCCCTTTAATGTCTTAACTGAGCCTGTTCCAATGAAATATTGTATTAAGTTGGTCCTGTCTTAAGAAAGAACACCTTCTCTGTTGAAAGCTCTTGCTGCCAGGGGACTCAGTGTTACCAGAGCAGTCAACTTTGATTTGTGTATCAATAATGTCGTGTCAGTAGCCAGAGGGTATGGCATCAGGGAGTTCCAGATGCTTTTATTGGTGCTTTTGCTGGTGGATTATTTCAAATTAACTTCAGTCTCTTGGAAGACACCGAACAGTAGAATGCTATTTCCCATTTGTAAACAAAATGGTGAATAATTAACGGGAGAAACCAAGACAGGCTTATTTCTAGGAAATGTCACATCTGCAGATCTTAATTTTCTCCCAGCACTATTGCCGTGTTCCTCTTTTCCTGTTACTTATATCTTCCCAGGTATAATACTGAATAGAACTTGGTTACGGGCAATCGGTGGCTTCGCAGCCATTCAACAAAATAACTACAGACTCTTCCGCTCTCACTGTAGCCACGAGAAGAGATTGGGAGACTGGGGGAACTGCCGAAGGCTAAATAGAGTGGGGTGTTTTGAATGGTATTATAAAATTTTAAAAACGTTTCACGTAGAGTGGTAAAAGTAATAGTTATAAATAAATTTTGGAAAACACTGAAAAACAACGATAAAAATTACCTGTTATTTTATCACCCAGGAAAAGCACTGTTTATCATTTTAGTATATTTTCTTTAACTATTTCTCTCTCTCTCCCTCAAATAATACTATTTTATCACTTAATGATATAGAACAGAGGGCAGCAATCCTTTTATGTTAAGGGCCAGAGAGTAAATAATTTCAGGTTTGCTAGTGTCAGGTCTCCATCAGAACTCCTCAGCTCTGCAGCTGCAGGATGAAACCAGCCACAGACAATATGAAAACGAATGGGTGTGGCTGTGTTCCAACAAAATTGTTTACAAAAACAGGTGATGGGCAGGATTTCTCCCATGGCCATAGTTTGCTGACTTTTGATCTGGAGTGATTTTTTTTTTTGCATGTGACTAATATTTTCAACATCATTTTAAAAGATATCAAAGTATACCATTGCATAGATGTACCGTGATTTTTTTAGGCAACTCATTATTGTTAAACATATAAGTGGTTTCAGTGTTTTATTGTTATAATTAATGCAGTAGTGAACATTCTGTGGCTAAATCTTTCAAAACATTCATGACTATTTCCTTAGCATACCTTAATTAAAATATCATTGATAAAACTAAGGTGTGTACAAAGCTCTGGGCAATTTCAGTTTCACCAATGCTGTGTAGTTGTATTCTGCTCCTCACACTTGGGCAATTCTTTCTTGATGTTTTCTTAGTGTTAAACGTAAATTCCACTTTTGGTGTTATTAGGGACGCATAAAATTGTCCCAGTGATTATTGTCATAGAGAGATAGGAGAGCTATAGCTAAAGCAGTGTTTCATGTTTCTCTTGGGGTCATGAATATTTTGAGAATCTGCAAAAAATAAAGGGTATTCTCTGAGGGAAAACGCACACACCACAAAGTTCTGCCTATAATTTTAGGTTCAAAGAGACCTAGGACAACGAAGCTACAGTAAAAATCAGTCACTGTGAAAATCTACTTACCTAGAAACACAGCCCCAAATTCAATACTTATGCCTATTTATCTGCCTTCTCTTTTCTAACAGTCTACTGGATGTTTAGTTTTCCTGGTCTAAATTCTTTAAATCTAATTTTGCATATTCTTATTTTTGTTTCTTAAACACTATAATACCATTGGTGCGATAAAGTAGGAAAAGAAAGAGGAGGAGGAGGGGAGGAAGAGGAAGGAAGGAGAGTAAAACAAATTAGGAAGAAATTGAGGAAAACAAGAAAGAAAAGGAAGCAAAAGAAGGGAACATGAAAACCAAAGCCACTAGCTTTGCCACCATCTCAGAAGATTTGAGGAGTGTGTAACAAAAGGCCCCAAACCTCTGAGCAAACGTGGGGGCTTTCCATTGGTGTTGATAGCCAAGAATCTGACTCCATTGTTCACCAGCATTTATTGAGTGTCGTTCCGAGCATGACACTTGGGTGGGCACCAGGAAGATTTCACAGGGGGCACAAGCTCACACGCTCCAGAGTCCATCTGGTAACATCAATGAGGGATGCTGCCCCGTGGGGCCTTGGCAGTGTTATGTTGGAGCACACTGGGCTTGATTAAAGTAGTCGGCTCAGCTCTATGTGCCATGAAAGAACAAGGGCTCAACGTTACAAGCTAAATCCCAAATCCAGATTTTCACGTAAAATCTCCCAAGATTAGAATGTTGGCAACAAATTTTTTTAAAAAAAATTAGTGATATGAAGAGAAAAAGGGCATGCCTATGGGCCTACATGTGGCCCATGGGGAAAGATTTTGTGATCTCTGCATTAAATAGACCTTTTGTGACATTGTAGCTGATAATCACTTCTAGTGCCATACGGGTATGCCACTTGTGTAGACAGCCCTTAGGTTCTCCGTGTTCTCTCAGATATGGTTGTATCCTAGTGGAACATCTTTTTCTTGGTCATTTTCTTTAAGTAGCTAAACACAGTGTGCCAACAGAAGACGTAGAGGATGACTCCAAACCAGTTGGCTTCTCTGCAAAGCACTTTTCTTCCCTATAACACATTTATTGGGGTATAATATAGATACAGTATATTATATACATATATACATACAGCAAAATGCACCCATTTTAAGTGTACAGTTTGATGAGTTTTCAAGAATGTATATGCCTGGGTAACCTCCACAGCACTTAAAACATAGAACGCTTCCATCACACCGAGAAACTCCTTGTGCCTCTTTATAGTCAATTCCCTTTACTCATAGCTCCTTCCACAGCCCCAGGCAAACACTGGTCTGCTTTCTGTCACTATAATTTTTCCTAGGCTGGAATTTAATTTAATGGAATCATTCAGTATGTATTCTTTCGTGTCTGGCTTTTTCACTTAGCATAATGTTTTTGAGATTCGTCCATGTCCCATAAGTTCCTTCCTTTTTAATGCTGAGTAGTATGAATTTATTCATTGCATGGATATACCACTACTTTTTTATCATCTGTGGATAGACATTTGGATTGTTTCTAGCTTGTAAGTTTATTGTGCATAAATCTGCTATTAAGTTTAAGTTTATTGTGAGTAAAGCTGCTATGAACACTTATGTACAAATCTTTGTGTAGACAAACATTTTCACGTCTCTTAGGTAAATACTTGGAAGTGGAATTGCTGGATCACATGCTAAGTATATATTTAACTTTATGAGGAATTGCCAAAAATTTCTCCAAAGTGGTTATACCATTTTAAAGTCCCAGCATTCAAGTTTGAGAATTCCAGTTGTTCCACGTCCATATCAACACTTGGTGTGGTCAGTTACTTTAATTTTAGCCATTCTAGTGGTAGTGCAGCAGTATAGAGTTGTGGTTTTCAATTGCATTTAAGTCTATGATCCATTGCAAGTTAATGTCATGTATAGCGTCAGTTAAGAGTCAAGGTTCATCATATTTTCCATTTGAATATCAAGTTGTTCCAGCACAACTTGTTGAAAAAGCTATCTTTCCCCCATTGAATTATCTTGGCACTTTTGTCAAAAAGGAATTGACCATGTACGTGTGGTTCTATTTATGGAGTTGCTAATCTAGTTCATTGATCTGTATGTGTATTTCTATGTGAATACCACACTATCTTAATTACAATAGTGTTATAGCCAGTCCTGAAAGCAGATAGATAAGACTTCCAAGTTTGTTCTTCATTTTCAAAATCGTTTTGGCTATTCTAGGTTTTTATATTTCCATATAAATTTCAAAATCAGCCAGTCAAGTTTTACAAAAGCCTAGTGGGAATCTGAATGGAATTTGCACTGAATCTATAGACCATTTTAGGGAGAACTGGCATCTTAACAATATCGAATCTTCTGATCCATGATCATGTATACCTTTCTATTTATTTAGATCTTCGCTAATATTTCTCTGCAATATTTTATATTTTTAGTGTACAGGTCTTGCACATATTGTATTAAATGTATTCCTACATATTGCGTGGGTTTTGATGCTATTGTAAATCATACATTTAAATATCATTTACCAATTTTTTATTTATAGCATCTAGAAATGCATTTTATATAATAATCATCTAGAAATGATTTTTATGCATTAACCTTGTTGCCTGTGACATTTATAAATTCATTCATTAGTTCTTGTAGCTTTTTTGTAGAGTTCTTAGGAATTTTTATGTTCATGATCATACCATCTACAAATAAAGACAGTTCAAAAATGTTCCTTTCTAGGAAAGGCTTATATTACTTTTCCTTGATTTATTGCACTGTCTAGGACCCCAGGACAATTTGAATGGAAGTGGTAAGATCAGACATCATTGCTTTATCCTTGATCTTAGTGGGAAATTATTGAGCCCTTCGCCATTAAGCATGAAAAGTAGAAGTTATAGGTTGTTCTTTGGTATCTCTTTTCAGGTGGAGAAAGTTCTTTGTATTCCTATTCTGCTGAGATTTTTTTTTTATCATGAATGAGTATTAATTTTAGTCAAATGTTTTTTCTGCATCTGTTTGGCTGATAGTATTTTTTTCCCTTTATTCTGTTATGTAGTGAATTATACTGATTAATTTCCAAATGGTAAACCAACCTTGCATTTCTAGGATTAAATCCTACTTGGTCACAATGTTTTACTTCTTTTATATACAATAATGGATTCCATTTTAAAGTATTTGTTGAGAATTTTTATATTTATGTTCAGGAGGGGTTAATCTGTAGGGTTATTTTCTCTTGTTACTCTCTGTCTGCTGTTGGTATCATGGTATTTCAACGACCTCAAAAAATGAGTTTGCAAGTGTTCTCTCCTCTATTTTATGAGTGTGTGCAAGGTTAGTTGTATTTATTCCTTAAGTATTTTATAGAATTTATGAGTGAAACCATCTGGGCCTACCATTGACTTTATGAGAAGGCTTTTAATTACAAAATCAAGTTCCTTAATAGATTTAAAGTTATTCTGATTTTCTATTTCTTCTTGTGCCACTTTAGGTAATTTGTGTCTTTCAAGCACCCAGATCTTGATTTCTAATACCATCCTCCAATAAAGGGAGCTAAGGCTGTGTGGAGAAATGGCTGATTCTAAGACTGGGGCAGGAAATATACAAGACGATCCTGAATCATCTGGTAGTGTCAAAAAGTAAGGAAATGCTCAATAAAGCCCACAGTGATGGTAGTTTTGACCAAGGGACATAGGAACCAACCAAAAGAGCTCCCAACAGCCAAAACTGGAACAATTAGAGCAGCAAAATAAATAAATCAAGTGGTATGGTATTATAGCCCAAAGTTTAAAATAAATATCCATAATATATGCTGATATAAATAAATGATAAATAAATAAATAAACGAGGTAGAATAGACAAATCATCTGCACAGAGAATTCCAAGTAGTTATGTAGATCCCTCACCCTCTAGTAGGTGGAACATAACTCCCCACTCTGTAAGCATGAGCTGTGGGTAGTGACTTCCTTCTGAAGAGTACAGTATGAAAAGAGGTGAGCATAGTAACTTAACAGCGGAGAAACCTGACCAACACAACCTCAGCCAAGCGGTCAATGTCGACATCATGGTGACAGGTCCTATGGATGGTACGCACCCTTGATAAGATGTGATAAAAACGACTCCTTACCTCTTTAGGTCTTCCTCCTAAAACCCATAACCCCAGTCTAATCATGAGAAAAATATTAGTTAATCTCAGTAGAGGGACATTCTATGAAAGACCTGACTAGTACTCCTCAAAACTCTCAAGGCCATTAAAACAAGGCAAGTCTGAGCAACTGTCACAATCAAGAGGTGCCTTAGGAGACAGGACAACTAAATGCAATGTGGTAACCAGGATGGGATCCTGAAACAGAAAAAGGACATTAGGTAAAAAACTAAGGATTTTTGAATAGACTATGGACCTTAATTAATAATAATGTAGCTCCATCAAAGCTAACAAATACAGCATACTAATGTAAAATGTTAACAATAAGAGAAACTGGGTGAGGTGTATATGGGAACTCTCTACTATCTTCACAATTTTTTATAAATTTAAAACCATTTTAAAATAAAACATCTTCTAAAATAATGCTGGTCTTGATCTTAAGAATTTGTGTTCTAGTGGGAGAAATTGCCTCTAGATGTCAAAAGATGGTGATCAATGCTATGGAGGAAAAATGCAAGGAAAGCGGGTAGAGAGTACCGGGGCAAGGGGCATACTCCTTCATTAAGAAAGGGACATTTAAGGAGTAACATGAAGGATGTGGGGGAGCAAACAATATCCAATTCTGGGAGAAAGAATGTTCTAGACATTGGGAGAAGGAGATGCAAAGGCCCAGGGGTGGAGCATACTCCTGAGGAATAGCAAGGAGTCCCGTGTGGCTGGAGAAAAGTGAAAAAGTGGGATAACGGTGAA
This sequence comes from Diceros bicornis minor, assembly GCF_020826845.1. Taxonomy (NCBI): domain Eukaryota; kingdom Metazoa; phylum Chordata; class Mammalia; order Perissodactyla; family Rhinocerotidae; genus Diceros; species Diceros bicornis. The sequence goes on along the minus strand of NC_080758.1, from coordinate 9,707,893 downwards.
AGAGAAATAGAAAAGGGAAGGAAGGAGAGCCAGCTACTGTGGGACCTCTTAGGCCTTATAGTATTTAGACTTTTACTCTGAGTGCTGTTAGAAGCCATTAGAGAGCATTGAAAGGAGGCGTGACATGACCTGACTAATCTTTTAACAACATCATTCCAGATTCCGGGGAGCAAAGGCGGAAGCAGTGAGACTGGATAGGAGGCTACTGCTGTAATCCAGTTGAGAGATGATCATGACTCTGACCAGGATGACCATTGTGATGGATGGGAACTGGTCAGGTTCAGTAGCCAGTAGGATTTCCTTATGATTTGGAAGTGAGGAGTGACAGAAAGGGAGGCACCAAAGATAACTGCAAAGATTTGGCCTGAGTAGCTAGGAGGTTGAAGGTACCATTTACTGAGATAGGAAAGACACATCTCAATGGGTGAAGGACAAACATTTTGGAGAAAGAGCTTAGTTTTAGACAAGTTTAGTTTAGATGCCTAAACTTTAGATGTTTTCATCTAGGTGATGGTATCAAGTGAGTTCAACAGAAAGTTCTATCCTGGGGGTGATATTTGGGCATCAGCAGAATATAGATGGTGTTTAAAGTCACAAGCCTGGATGAGACCACCCAAGGAGTGTATGTAAAGAGAGAAGAGACCATCAGTACCACTATGTGCCAGGCATGATTCTAGGTTCTGGTGATTCAACGAGAGGAAAAGAAAATCCTTGCTCTCACAGAGAGGATCATCTGGCTTTGTGATGTCATTGCAGCTGGTTGGACGCGGGGCTGATGCCTGCCTCCACCTGGCTCAATTACATTCTCTGTTACAAATTTCAAAATGAAGCACAAGCAACATATAACTCCAAGAATGGGGCAGCCATGTGCTTACGAAGAGAGAAAGACATTCTGAAGCAAGAGAAATGAATGAAAGATACATCAAAGAAAACAAGAGCATAATATCACTCAAGACAATTTTTCTGGTTCCTTCTGATTATACTTGTTGTCTATGGGTTCCAAGAGATTTCTCTTGTACCTTTATAATAAATTCTCTTGTACCTTTATAATAAATTGCTCACCTTGGTGAGCTAGCTTGAAAAAGGTTCCAGTGCTTACAAGCAAAGAAAATACTCGTAGTCAACAGTTACTGAGCTGGGTGAAAAAATAGAGAGCTCCAATTGAAATCTCCATGAAGAGAGCATTTTCTAAGTAATTCTTTTCAGTTTACCCATTCTAGAATTCACTTGTAATCAAAAAACCAGTAAAAAATGAAAGTATCTGTTCAAGGGGGCAACATGAACATAATCAATTAAGAGAATTAAATACTACTTTGACTGGCCCAACTGTTTTGAAAGGCAGCATTCCCTGGGGGAAATGTGCTTGACAAATGGAAACACTTCTCAGCATCACACATGCCTGGGACAGCATCCCGGTGACTCCTCCAGGCCAGAGCTTGCACATAGGCAGACAGGAAACCAAATATGGTCCGCAGATGTCTTTCATTTGACCAACATCAAGTTATAAAAAATTGAAGCCAACGTTTAAAAATCTTTAAAAATATATAAAACTAGACAAGAAAATTCCAAAATTAGAAAAGTTGAAAGATCTGATAATAACAGGTCAATATTCTCCCTTAGCAATAGTCAGCTGGAGCTGAGTAGTGGCTGCCCCTTTAGCCAGGACACTGCCTTCTGTATGAAACAGGCACGACTCGCACAATTAAGTATGGGCTTCACTCATTTACACCAATCATTCCCAACTGGGGTGAATTCACACTTCAGTGGACATTTGGCGATGTCTGGAGACATTTTTGATTGTTTCATGGGGTGAGGGGGGTGCTATGGACATCCAGTGGGGTAGAGATTCAGGGATGTTACTAAACATCCTACGATGCACAACACAGTCCCCCCCAACTAAGAGTTACTCATCCCCAAAATGTCAATAGTACCAAAGTTTAAAAACCCTGATTTATATCAACTTCCTGGCCCCTCTAAGAATGTGAGTTTGCAATTCCGGCAATTTCTCTGAACCCAGGCAAGACTAATATAAATAGTTCCCAAAAGGCTAGTCTTGACTCCTCAATGCTTCTCTGAGGAAGGTGGACCGTAAGTCAATGATACAACTGCGATAGCAAAATCTAGCATTTGAACACCCGTCATGTGTCAGGCACCACCCCGAATGAATTTACATATGCAAACTTTTTTAAGGCTCCCAACAGCCTCTCAAGGTAGGGATTATGACGATGGAATTAAAATTACATTATTGCAGATGACAGAAACCCTTCTCAAACAGCTTTGAACGGAAAGCTCTTCTATTGGCACAAGTATTTAGATGCTGTAGCAAGACCTCCCGGGTGTAAACCCTGGCTCTGCCGCTTACTAGCCCTGTGGTTAACTTATTAAAACTCTTTGGGCCTCAGTTTTCTCATCCAAAGATGGGATAACAACAGCCACCTCATTGGACTATTACGAAGACTAAAAGAGTTAACGAGTGAAAAGTAGTCAGAACAGGAGCTGGTATCTGGCCCAGCGTGAGCGCTCAGTGAATGTTAGTTTTTGTAACTGCTATTATTTTCGTTGTTGTTGTTTTTTCTGCCGCTTCTTTCTCTTCTTGTTTGGCTAAATACTCACGTGGTAACTGGAGTACTGGTTCTGAGGGTTCAAAGCATTTCAGCAAATCTCTTGCTCGCACTCTCTCACTTTTGTTCTCAGCTTTTGTTTCCTTTGTGTTCGTTCTTAGGCAGGCCCTTTCTCAAGTGTTGACAATACTTTTATTGTCAGCTTAGCAAAAGCAGTAAGCTCCAGAAAAAGTCCAGAGCTAGTTCTTGTTGGCCCAGTTTATGTCATCCTTAAACAAATCAATGTCACCATGTGGGGGAAATGCCTGTGTTAAGTGTCCAACTTGGGACCTGGGGGAAGGGCTCACTCCCCTCACACCCCCCTCACACCCCCCTCACACCACATGCGCTGAGAGTGGGCAGGCTGACCTCCCAGAGGAAAATGGGGATGTTTTTTCACAGCAAAGGAGAATGAATCTGAGTGGGCAAAAAGGATGGCACTGCACTTATTCCCATTTTACAGAAAATTGTCCCAGGAAGATGAAGTAATTTTTCAAGGAGACAAAGCTAGTAAGTGTAGAAATAAGAATGCAATTCTTGACTTCTTAACATTCAGGAATAATTCAGTATTAGGAAAACCCATATTAATAGATCAAAAGAAAAATGACGGTGTTATCATAGATGCTGAAAGGCTTTTGATAGAAGTCAATATCCTTTCTTGATAGGTAATCGCGTCTAGGATTAAACTTAAAAAGGCCAGAGGAGAGACTTTTAAGAAGATGACTTTAAATTGCAGCTCAGGGACTTAGAAGAAAACTTTTAAAAAATGGATTGGTATGATTTTCATTTTCATGAGTAAATCTATACGTTTAACATGATTTCGGGAGAAATGCTATCACTTTTTTGATAAGTGAACTAGAAGATCTAATTCTAAAGTTCAATAAAAAGATATAAATAAGAAGAGTCAGGAAAATTCTGCAATGCATTCTAATACTACATTGATTAAAAAATGGTAGTTCTGGTGCAGAACAAACAGATCGGTGGAACAGAAGAGAGTTAGAAATGGGCACAGATAAATATGGAAATTTATTATGTGACAAGAGTGGCATTTAAAGTCAGTTTGGAAAAGACTGATTATTCAATATATGATGTTAAGGCATCTGAATAACTATCTGGAAAAAAATGGAATCCTACCTCACACCCTACACTAAAACTTATGCCAGATGTTCAAGCATTTAAATGTAATCTATTAAAATGAACCTATTGTTACCTAGAAAATATGGAAGAATTTTTTGATAGTCACAGGACAAAAAGGCTCTTCTAAAGGAATGACACAAAATCCAAAAGCCAGAAAAGAAAAGATTAATAAATTCAGCTATAAATATTGTGGTGGATTGAATTGTGTCCCCCAAAAAGATTTGCTCAAGTCCTAACTCCCAGTATCTATGAATGTGACCTTATTTGGAAAGAGGGTCTTGGCAGATGTAATCAAGTTAAGATGAGGTTATACAAGATTAGGCTGGGCCCTAACTCAATGGCTGGTGTCCTTATAAGAGGAGGGAGATTTGGACACACAGACACTCAGGGAAGAAGGCAACATGAAGACAAAGGCAGACATTGGAGTGATGCGGCCACAGCCAAGGAACGCTAAGGATTGCTGGTAACCACCAGAACCTAAAAGAAGCAAGGAAGGATTTTCCCTAGAACTTCTGGAGGGAGCATGGCCTTGCCAACACCTTGATTTTGAACTTCAACCCTCTAGAACCATTAAGAGAATAAATTTTGTTATTTTAAGCTACCCAATTTGTGGTAATTTGTTACAGCAGCCCTAGCAAACTAAACGCAAATACAGTAGTGTGTCACTTAATGACGGGGACACGTTCTGAGAAATGCGTCGTTAGGTGATTTCATTGTTGTATGAACATCATAGGGTGTGCTTACAGAAACCTAGATGGTACAGCCTACTACACACCTAGACTACATGGTACTAATCTTATGGGACCACCATCGTATATGTGGTCCATCATTGATCGAACGTTGTTATGTGGAACACGACTATATTAAAAAAGAATTTACATGGGGAGAAAAACTCCAAAAACAAAAGTAAAAGGCAAATGGGAAAATTATTTGCAACTCATGTGACAAGCGACTAGCTTCCTTAACAAGTAAAGAACTTCTGTAAATCCGTATTTTTCAAAAAACCAACCACTTCATAGAAAATGGATCCATGATGTTCTATGATGTTCTTATAGCTTTGTTGGGAGAATTAAAAGAAATAATTTATGTGTAACCCAAACACAGTGATTATCTAATGGGTAGCCTCAGATCTCTCCTTTCACCCACACAGCATCTTATCACATTCTTCCTCATTGTTTTGGTGAATAAAGTAGACTTTACTGAAGGTTTTGAGGGGAGACAGGGAAGAGGACTTACATCACATACCATGTGGCAAAACAGCATTTTAAAAATTGCCTTTCAAACACATATCTGTTCTTTCCTCAAAGTTCTACTCTGGGTGCCAATGTCTTCTAGTTCTCTCTGTTTTTCCTTCTGGCCTATAATTCCCAACCCTGCCTCTCAAATATTTTCTATTTCCCCTAGTAACTTAGCTCCCAGCTTTCATAACAGCCAGCAACACAAAAGCCAAGCAGTTAGCTGGTCCATCCTTAGAAAACGTTCAGGGACCAAACATTGTAAACCCTGTGGAGTCTCATCAACCTGGTCACTTCGTCTTTTCTTGGAGCAGAGAAGGAAGGGAGGACTCTGCTGCTACAAAATGAGATTTTCAGCAGATGGCCGCGAATCAGGGTTGGCTTCATGGATGTGCAACCTGGGCAGCCATACAGGGCCCACACTCAGAAAGGCCCCATGCTTTGATTAATGCTCTGCTGTCACCGTCTTGAAATTCTCATAATTTTTGAACAAGGGGCTCCATATTTTCATTTGCACTGGGCCCCACAAGGTATACAGCCAGTCCTGACAAAGCAACTGTTCAATAAACAGATATTAGTATCATTACTCAAAGCACAAATGCTTTATCCTCTGAATGGTCCAAGAGATAGAGCATCTCAGAGCTTGATATTCAAAAAAAAAAAAAAAAAAAAGCAAACGGGGAAGAGAGAAAAAAAATAAGCTGCATGAACTCCGAAGCCAGGAAAGCTGGCACCATTGCCTTTAGCAAGATGCTATCTGACATCTTTTGGCTGAATACGTCCTTTCATGGGGTGATTAAACAGCAAATATCTCTGAGTAGCATAATGTTTATTAGACGTTCCTCTGTTAGGGCAGCTTGTGTTTTCCCTGTATTCTGTTTCCGTGTTCAAGTGTGTACAATTTGTTGATTTAAATAAAATTTAAAATAAGCCGTGCTGCTTGAAGAGCTGCTGACAGGGCCTCATGGAAAATTTTGAGAGATTTTTTATTAGGCAACAGTTCTGTGTCTGTGTCATGTTTCTCTGCATCGTGCCTCTCCTCCAGCCCCCTCCCTGTTCTGAGCAACACAGTACAGCAGCCTAAGAACCAATATTTTTACTTTTTGGAATGCTCATCCGGCTCTCTGAAATACTTCTATCCATGGGGCAAGGATTCTATTAGTCCACCCCTGTCCCCCAGGTTATTAGAGAGAAGGGACAAGGCTGCTCAGGACCAGGGTCATCTACATTTAAACACCAGGAGTCACACACCTTGTAAGTTTCAGGTTTTCTGGAGTGCTGATCATTCATTCATTTAATATTTTGATTAAAAAAATTAATTGATGGCAAAGGATGGAGAACTGAACACTCTTTCAGGGAATGGATAGGATGCCAATATATCTTTAAAATAAAAATATCTGTGATCTTGAGTAAGCCATTTGCTCCTCTGCTTGTGACCTGAGAAACCTTCACACGAGAGCACAAGGGGACGTGTGCAAGGATATACATCACATTCTTTGGGGGATGTGCAAAAACTGGAGACAACCTACGTGTCCATCAGCGAGGGATGGCTAAATCAAGTGTGAAAGAGTAAAACGTGATGTGGTGGTTAAAGGAGGATAAAAAAGATCTCTACGTGCCCACGTAAATCCTCAAGACACATTTTTGAGGGAAAAAAAGCAAGGTGCCGAAACATGGCTCACCATTTGAGGCCTTTTTTAACAACCAAAGGTTCTAAAAACACAAAACAATATTTTGTATATTCCACAGCTACATACACGTGCATGAAAACCCATAGAAAACAATTCAGAAGAAAAAGCAGCAAATTGAGACAGAGGTGACCACACTAGGGGAGGGGCATCATGGAGAAGAAAATACCAACAGGAACTTCCGTTCTATTTGTGACGTTATCCTTTGTATGGAATTTTGTGCATTTATTATTGTTTAATGACAAATAAATGTTTTTAACTGATACAAAAAATGTGCCATAAAAATTCAAGGAGTTAATATTACCTAAGCAGTTCTCTAAATTAAATATTTTACATGTCAAATACATGTTTTAGGCACGTAGAGTTTATATGGGATAGAGTATCCCTGCATTTCTCCATATAGAATTTCTGAAGATTCTTGGAAAGTATTCTATAAATTTGAAACTGTTGAAACAAATGCCTACTATAGGGCAAAACCCACACTGGGCCACAGAGCATGGCCATGACCAAACAGGAGTGTCTCTAGCCTCAAAGAGCTTCTAGTCTTCTGCAATCCTTGACAATATGTGGCCCCAGACCACCGCATTGGACCCAGGGAAATAGAATTTGCAAATATGGGGCACGGAAATCAGCAATTTTATTAAGCTTCTTTGGAAATTGCTATGCGCACCAGGCATTCTCAAGCCACCCCTAGGGGATAGAATTCTCAGCTTAAATGTCATTTCCCCACTCCCTAACACATTATCTTATTTTGCTTCTTCATAGCACTGCCCTTTTCTTACTAATGTGTTTACTTGTCTATCTTTCTGCCGCACTGGACTCTTCACGTGGGTGGGTCCATGTCTATATTGCTGTTGGCATATGCCCAGCACCCAGCAGCATGCCTGGCACATTGCTATCCAATAAACATCCAAATATCCAGTTGGTATCCAATGACTATCACTGATACGTGTAGACGAATGAATGAAAGCTGAACGGGTTCATTCCCTTCCGTGTCTTAGAAGTGGAGGTCCCTGTACGGATATTTACCACCTCCTGGTCATACCTGAAGCCTAATTCAGAGAAGAAAATAATGTAAATACTTATAATTTTATTTATTTATTTATTTTTTCCCCCAAAGCCCCAGTAGATAATTGTATGTCATAGCTGCACATCCTTCTAGTTGCTGTATGTGGGACGCGGACTCAGCATGGCCAGACAAGCGGTACGTCGGTGCACGCCTGGGATCCGAACCCGGGCCGCCAGCAGTGGAGCGCGCGCACCTAACCGCCAAGCCACGGGGCCGGCCCTGTAAATACTTAGAACTGATACTTATTAAGAGTCCGACAACGTGCCACCTGCTTTACAGGATATTGTTTTCCTAGCATTCTTTTCATATTACTATTGCTGCAGAACTAATCACCCCAGAACTTAGTGGACAAAGCAACCATTTTCATGTGCTTTCAGGTGGCGTGGGTGACGAAGCTCGACAGGGCACAAAGGACGGCTAGTCTCTGGCCCCTGATGTCTGGGGGTTCCACTGGGAAGGCTGGAACACTAAGAGTGACTTAATGGTTGGGGACTGAAATTATCCAGGGTGTCTTCTCTCACACGGCTGATGGTTAATGCTGGCTGTTGGCTGTGACCTCAGCTGGGTTTATTGACAGTAACACCCACATGTGGCTTCTCCACAGGGCTGCTTGGGCTTTCTCTCAGCATGGCAGCCTCAGGGTACGTGGGGTCCAAGTGTGAACGCCTCATCTCACACGGCAGAAGCTGCATCACCTTTATGCCCTATACTCAGAAGGCATCAGGATGACTCCCACCACATTCTGTTGGTTACATGTGAGTTACAAGCCTGCTCAGATTGCACTCCACTTCTGGATGAGGCAATGGATATGTTCTAGAAATCACAGGACAGGAGACATTTTCGTGGCCATCTTTGGGAAACACAATCTGCCACTCCTTCATAACAATCCTGCAAATAGGTGTGAATAATCCATTTCATAGATGAGGGAGCAGGTACAGAGAATACATAATTGGCTCAAAGTCAAACAGGTAGACGGTAAGTGGCTGAACAAGGATTCAAACTCAGGCCTGTTTGTCCCCAAAGCTTCCTTTCCCCCCATCTCACTGCTGTCACCTCAGGTGGAGATTATATTTATGTGTTTCATTCTTCCTTCATTGTTTACCAGGGAGAAATATCTAGGTCCCAATTGTTGCCTAATGTAGAGGTTGTGTCTTCTTGCAATTTACTAAAGGCCTTACTGGTGCAATAACCTGCCCCTCAGTAGTTAATAGGCAGGCATCAAAATGAGTCCCTTCTGAAGGTCCAGGGAAATTGCTATTAGGGAAAAGAGTTTGAGCAGAGTTTGCAATTTCACAATGGCAGCTGATCCACAGCGATCGTTGACTCCGGTGAAAAATGATCCTCCATCTTCGTGACACAATTATTTGGGTATTTACCACAAAGGCCCTTAAATGGGTCCTTTTTGATCAGAAAAGAAGAAATAAGCTGAGGGGGGAAAAGAGCTAAATTTAAATGTAACTGCTCACATTGTTTTGCCCTTAGATGGATGGTAGGTCTTTCTCATTATTCACCAAGCACAGACATGCAACCAAGAGTGATTTGGCAACTTGTGAAGATAAATCACAACCAGGATGGTTGCCGTCACTGTCACAATGCGAGCATGACTCTGGGGGTTGACAGAGTGTGGGAGGAAGTACACATACCGGCCCCGCTGGTGCGAAGGCAGAGAGAAAAAGGAAAACAGAAGAAAAGCAATAAAAATTCCATGTCTCCCCCCACGTTGTTCCCAAATGCCATGCTTTTGAGAGAACTAATGTTTTTGTTGAGTCCCCGACAGGTCAGAAAGAAGACAGATGGCAGGTCACCGAAGCAGGAGGGGAGGGAGGTTATGAATTTAACCATCGAACGAGAAGGAAACACAGATTCAATATGTGTAGCTCAGGAGAAGACTGAAGAAAGCATCCAGACACTCTAAGAATCTGAAGGGAGTTCTCTTTTCAAGATATTTTTAGATGAAAGCTTTTACACATAGCACAAAGCTGAGATCCTCCTAAATTATCTTTGTTTATCCTATTTTTGTGGTAAATACCCAAAAAACCTATATTTTTGTGCTGATAAAAGCAACATCTTCTAATAACATAAATTTTAATAAATATAGAGAAATGTATAAAACTCTATAATCTTTTCATCCAGGAGCAACCAATATAAATATTTTGTTATGTAGCCTTCCGGTGTTCCCTTGCGTATATATACACATAACTATGTGTATTGCAAAAGTAGGCTCACACAAAACTTAATATTTTGTGACCTATAATTTTCTTTTCACATATCATCAATATCTTTATGCATCAATAAGTAGACATTTACACAATCATTTTTAATGGATGCATAATTTTCCATTGTAATATTGTTTAATCAATTCACTATTCACTGGATGTTTAGGGCTGTGAATTTTTTCTTATTGTAAATAATAAGAGAAGAACATCTTTGCACACATATCTTTGTATACTTGTTTGCCTGTGTGCTTTGGATACAGTTCTCAAAGTGGATTTCTTAAAACCAATGAGGCATGTTATCAGAGTTTTATTCATATTGTTAAATCATTATCTTGATGAGTTGTTGAAAAGTTATCTAAAGTCAAAGCTAAAAGTTAATGCAATTTGCGTGTTTTTTCCTTCTTTCTCTCTCTTTCCTTTCTCTTTCTCCCTTTCCTCCCTCTCTGCCTCTTTCTCCTCTCATTAGTGAATTGATACCTATTATCTTGAAGCAATTAATTTGACTTGTCTTCCTTACAGATTAGAGCAGAGGTCATCAAGCATGGCCCCCGGGGCCAATCTGGTCCACTGCCTGTTTTTGTTTTGCCCATGAGCTATGAATAGTGTTCATATTTTTAAATGGTTGATAAAAAATAAAAACAAGAAGAATATATTGCAATACATAAAATTATATAAAATTTAAATTTCAGAGTCGATAAATAAAGTTTTATTGAAACACAGCCACTCCCATTTGTTTACATAGTGCCTATGGCTACTTCTGCACTAAAACAGCAGAGTTGAGTAGCTGGGACAGAGACAGTATGGCCCACGAAGTAGAAAATATTTACTATCTGGCACCTCTACAGAAAAAGTTTGAGGACCTCCGGACCAGTGGAAATAATGTTTCTAACTCTCAGCGGAAGCTGGGGCTCCCCTAGGAGGGCATCACAGCAGTGGTTAAGAGACAGGCAGTCAACGGGCCGCCTGGGTTCAAATTCTAGCTCAGTGACTTACCAACTGTAGGGTCTTAACCTGCTTGTTAGTAGTAGCATAGAGTAGAGTAGTGTACACTCTACACTACACTTCCTCATCTGCTCAATGGAAAGAATAATAACTTGTGTTGTTGTTAGGATAAAATTAAATAACACGTGAAAATGTTTAGCATAAATACCTAGTACAGAGTAAAAAATTGTTGTAGTTGTTATTATTATTATTATTTGCTCTTCACTTCTAGAAATTTAACCTACAATTTGTCCCAAAGTCTTCCAACCTGGAGTTTTAATTTCTTCCGCTATCCTTTCTCATCTTTGAGTAATTTTTGGTTCCAGACCCAAGTGGTGCCAACATTAACAAAATAAGATTTGTGGTCTGAGAAGACTTCCTCACCACATCCCATTATTTTTTTTCTCTTCTGTGTTTCGAATACCTTGTTGTTTACCTTTTCGTATATGGGGCATGTTGGAATAACCTACTTTCAGGTCTTGAAAGAATGCAGAAGCCACTGACAGGTTCGTGGCAGGTAGTTGGCCTCACTGAAGACACCAACTGTCCTCAGGAGTTAGAGTTGAAAGACCTTCTAGTCTAGAAGGCCTGTGACCTAGTCCCAGTCCAACGCCTACAGGAGTCAGCTCGCAGTACTGTGCCGAGTTTCACAGCTTGTTTTCAGTTACGATGTTCTTCCTCATTTGCTGCTCTGCATACAGCTCTGGCCTGGGCAGTTTGTGGTTATGGGAAAAACAGAGGGAGTGGTCTCTCCAGGGATATACACTAATCGCTTAAAATTGTCTTTTATAAACTTGAGACAGATCTTGCTTGTGTCTAAAAAAGCTCTCTCTGAGCATAAATTAAGCTCATTCCTTCTTATTTACAGAAAAACCATTAAAATGAACATCTCTTGGGTGAATACTGATCACCAGCCCTGTACAGGGCCCGGTGAGGGGCACAGATGTGTAAAGCAGCATTTCAGCTCTGCTCTTTGAATCCTTGCTTCTTCTTGTTCAGTCTGTCCTGGCTTGAATGCCACTTCCTCCGAGATGCCTGCCCTGAGCACCCTATCCAAAGGAGACCTGCTATTATTTTCCAAAATGGTCCTGTGCATTTCTTTCATAGCGCTAAAAATGGGAATTATTCCTTTATTTATTTGTTCATTTGTTTATTATCTCTGCCCACCCAACTAAAATTTAAGCTCCACGAAGGAAAAGACTTGTCTATCTTGTTCATCAATGTCCCCAACACTTGCACAGCATCCGTGTGAATATTAGTCCTGACCCTCAAAATGCTCACAATTTTGCCCCTTATTAAGGCTAACCCTACTCCCTCTCAATTTTCATCTGTGTGTCCATCTTATTGAATTCTTGTCACTTCCCTGACACACAACATTATTTTCTCTCTTTCACACAAGCCATGTCTTGACCTAGAACACCTGTCATTCTCCCCACTCTCACCCTTACTTCTTGCCAGACCATCTCTTGTCCTTCAGATTTCAGCTTCTAAATTACACTCATCAGGAAGCCTTCCCTGATACTCCCCGACTCCCAGGAGACGAGGGTGGTGGTCTCTCTTGAGAGCCCTCATCATTCTGCTCTCCCCAAATGGTGATCCTCGCCTGCTCAACTGTCCCCCCATTAGAACTGCAGCAAAGCACCCAACACTGTGGCTGGCACGTAGTAGGTGTTCTGTTGATCTGTTTTTAATCCATGAATGAATAAACATCAAAGAGTTTTTTTCCTATATCCATAAAAATGACTCACATTTTTTAACACGGAGAACAAAATATGTGTTACTCATTAAGCTAAACAGACTATGAGCAACTTTTCCTGACATATAAAGTCTTTCCATTGGAAAATACAAATGGAAAAAGAGGCACAGACTATGCATAGACAGTTTACAAAGAATAAATGTATTTTACAAATTAATATATTATAAGATATTCAATACCTGACTCAAGAGAAATGTGAATTAAAGTTTTACTGGGAGAACGTTTTTCCTTTTCCAATTTGCAAAGATCACAAAGTTTGATAATACCCTCTGTGAGTGAGAGTATGGGAAACAGACCTTCTCATTTATGAATGATGGTGATGTAAATGCTACAACCTCTAACGTAGGACCATTTGGCAATATTTATCAAAATTATGAACGCATTTACCCTTTGCCCCAGCTAGTCCACTTATAGGTATTTATTCTACAGTCACTTCCCACGTGTGGGGAACGACATGCATTCAAGGTTATTTACTGCAGGGTTGTTGGTAAGAGCAAAAGTTTGGAAATTCCCTAAATGCCTCTAGATTCAAGGAACTTAATGAATAATTTATGGTATAGCCATATATTGGAGTGCATTGCATTTTTTTTTTTAAATACCAAGTTCTTTATTAACTGATATGGAATGATCTCCAAGAGAAAAGACTTTAGATTAAAAAAAAAAGCGAGGTGAAAAATGACGTGTATGATATATTACCATTCGTGTAGAAAAGGAAGAAGAAGAATGCGTGTGTGTGTGTGTGTGTGTGTGTGTGTATACTTACACATGCTTAGATCCTGCCCCTTTGCGTAAGCAAAAAATATCTGATTAATAAGAGTCTTGAGGGAAGAGTTGCAGGACAGTTAAGAGGCAAGGTGGGAGGAAGGCTTTTTACTCTGAATAACTTTTAAGAATTTTGAGTCCAGAACAACTGTGTGGGTATATTATCAATCCAAACATTGGGGGTCAAGAGAGAAAGGAAAGAAGAGGGAGAGAGAAAAGGCGACCCTGGACCAGGTAGAATAAAGCTGCTCATGGTACAAGGCCAAAAATCTTCAACTTCATGCCCCTTCTTCCCGGGTGGTTATAACAAAGTAAGAAAATTAGAAAGGCAAGCCCCAGCCTCTAGCCTCTCTCATGAGTCTCTGTGTTTCTCTGATGGTTCTGGAATAATTAGAGAGAGCTGATTCAAGCCTCTAAGCCTCATCTATCTGCTGACCCAAGAGACGGACCCCACCGCCTACACAGCCATCTAGAAAGAACCTGCCAGATCCTCCTTCCTGGCGTACGGGAAGACGCAGCCCCTATTCCTGGGGAGGGCTCTGTGATGTTGATTGCCGTAGCAGCTACTGTCATAGCTCACTTCAGCAGAAAGGATTAGACTGTCCTGAATATGTCAATCAGATATCAAAGATAGATGAAGTTTGAAAAAATAAAATGTGCGATTTATTTTTAAAAAATAGTCTTTGGGAGACACCCAGAACGCACGCACTTTGAAAAATCTAAGGGAAATATGTCATGAAAACAAATCCGTGCTCTGCTGTCCAACTTTAATTTTTCACTGATAACACTCAAGCAGGCCGCAGCCCAGCCAATAAATAAAGATTCTCCATCCGTAATGGTTTCCAATTTCCATGTGCTGTGACGGAGGGCCTGCTCCAGAAGATGGGCTAACCTTCTCATTTCAGCTCGTCCACCTGCCCTTTCCAGGTACCGTGGGTGCTCATGAGCTGGCCCGGCCTCAGTGCCTTTCCCCGAGGACATCCCATTCCTGCAGCACCGGGAACGGCGTTTGCCAAGGCATCCGCTAAGCTGCCTTGGCACTGCCCCCCACTTGGGCTTGGTGATGTTTGGGGTTTTAATTCACTTTACTAAAATTGCCTTTCATTCACTTGGTGACAGGTAGTTATTTGTTTTCAGGGTTCCATTTGACATTTATTGTTAGCGCAAAACACTAATAATAATAATTAGCGCCTCTTTAGAGTTGTCTGGGGTTTTCGTGCTGCTGCATTGTTACTATAAAACATCCCGATGCTTTGCTGTATATAAGATAGTATGATGGTATTTAAATGTAACAAAGGGGTTTATTATCCTTAGGCCAGATTGCAGTATCTCTGAGCCCCCCTCCCCTGTGAGCAAGCCAAGACTTAATATCCTCTAAACTTATCTGTAATGCTAATACCTATCTTTTTTTTTTTTTTTAAATAGAAGGAAAACCTCAGCCAGCCATGTATGGTTGGGCTTTTTCTTAGAAACAAGCAAGCAAATCTAGGATTTATTCTCTAGAACTATGCTGTCCAATAAGGTAGCCACTAGCCACATGTGACCATTTAAATTTTAAATATTTGAAATGAAGTATTCAGTTCCTCAGTTGCACTAGGTGCTTTGCAAGTGTTCGATAGCCACAGGCGGCTAGTGGCTACCATATTGAGCAGTGCAGCTGCAGAATCATTGCAGAAAGTTATTTCAGACAGCAGTTCTAAAACCCTGCTATTCAAAACATGAAATAAGGACCAGCAGCATTGGCACGACCTGGGAATTTGTTTAGAAATTTTATCTCCTAACCCCCATCCCCAGACCTAGCAACAAACTCCTCAATAATTCATTTGCACATTAAAGCTTGAAAAGCACTGAGAATCTAGAACAGGGGTCCAAAAACTTTTTCTGCAAAGGACCAGATAGTAAATAATTTGGGCATCGTGAGCCACACAGTCTGTCCCAACTACTCAACTCTGGCATTGTAGTAACAAAGCAGCCATAGACAACATATAAATGAACGGGCATGGCTATGTTCCAATAAAGCTTTATTTAAAGAACAGGTGACACAGGCCAGCCGTGATGGCCTAGTGGTTGAAGTTCAGTGTGCTCTGCTTCAGCAGCCTGCGTTCAGTTCCTGCACCATTTGTCTGCCAGTGGCCATGCTATGGCAGCAGCTCACATTAAAAAAAACAAGAGGAAGATTGGCAACAGATGTTAGCTCAGGGCAAATCTTCCCCAGAAAAAACAAAAAAAAACAGGTGGCAGGCCATCATTTGCTGACTCCTGTTCTAGAACATTCTTTGGATGTCCCTGTGAATACTAATTGCATTATTTAATTCCCACTGCTGGATCTCAAAGACTAAGTGTCTCTGATCAAAGATCTAGGTCTATGACCCTGGGGAAGATTCCTTCCTGGGATGTCTCTATTGGCTTATATCTCCGTCTCTTGTTTCTAAAGAAAGCTAACCAATCTGAGCCAATGGAGGTTAATGAGAAAAAGAACAAGCATACTGAACGAAGTGATCAAATCAGTAAGGAAAGGAGGCAGGTTGGGCTGCTTTTTCTTTCTACCAAATCTACCCCAGTTAAATAATATGTAGACAGGTTCCTGGGCTTTGAAGTATGACTGTCAGGGTCAATTTCAAGGTCAATTCTCAGTTCTGACAAGCACCTTGCCAATCTGAGAGAGTCCAAGAGACCAGTGAAGAGATGGGCAGGCCTCCAGGTCTGGCTCAGACCCAGCCCAGGTTTGCCTTCTATGTGGAATATGTATCCACATAAAAGAGAACACACCTGCTAAGGTCCAGGCTGACTAGCCGAGAAGGGGTGTGACTCAGCACTTCTCCTAACCACACCAATCAGATAAGTGGCTCCCCGCATATAAGGGATGGAAGAAAAGGCAAAAGTTTTATTCTCGACTTTTTTGCAAGGCCCAAAATTCCTTTTCCATGAGTCAAGGTAGGAAGCCTCGAGAAGAGGAGATGTCGCTGAATCACTGACCAAGGGATTATCTCAGATTTCCCACCAGATACAGAATCCCTGCCATGGATATGTGATAAACTCTAATTGATCATTTTAAACTCTAATTCCATGAGGCAGGAACATCTGAGTAGGAAGCAGATAGGTGAAATAAGGGGAAAAGGCAATATGTTCTCTTTTGGTTTCTACCAAGTTCTGGATGAAAGTCAAGCCTCCACGACACCCTGTACCAGATTCCATCAAGGCTAAAATTGAGACTGAGCTCCAAGAATGTGCTTGGGACAGGTTGGTCCTTTATAATCAGACACCCTGCATTCAAATTCCAGAGGTAGCACCTGTTAGATCTGTGACTTTCAGCAAGTCACTAAGTGGCTCAAATCGCACTCTCCTCACCTGAAATATGAAATAAAAATACTATCCACCTTAGTGTTATGATGAGGAATAAATGTGATAATAAATGTCAAGCCATTGGTGCACAGTTTAGCACAAAGTATTTGCCCAGGAAACACCTGCTACGAAAAGTATGTCACGTCCCCTTTACATTTAATGTGTTTGACAAACACGCTTATGTTTAACCACACAAGGGAAGAGTTAAAGTCCCATTGTATAGATGATGAGATGAGGTCTATAGTAGTGAATTATCCTTGAGAAAAACACAGAGAGGTAGTGGTGCTCAGATCATTCTGAATGCAGGCATTTCTCCCTGCCTCTCCTTTCTCTTTAGCTGTGCCATTTATTCTGGAGAACCACTTAAAAGATGTTTTTTGTGAGTAGCCTTTTCTCTCATTTTCCCCAAAACATCCTGCCTGACCTTTAAAGATTGACCTGATGCTGAGTCTGGACATGCGCATACCACCTCAAGGACTACTGCACAAACTGGCCCTGCTGTAGGACACTTGCCGTGAGCAGCAACGTGGCAGCCAAGACTGACCAAAAGTCCGCTGGTAGGGGAAATCCTGGCTGTATACCCTAAAGAATAAAATCCTTCAATCCAAAGATCATCTTCTCTTTGTAGTCATTTAGAAAATTCCCTGCCACCTATGTGCTGTCTACAAATTCATCATTTTATCCAGAAAAGCCATTGCCTACGCGAATGGACAAGCCCAAATTGTATGTGCTGCTAGAAATTATAAAACAGAGTCTTAACATCACATGATTGCCTTAACGTGAAGAATAGAGAATCAAATTTTGAAAGTAAATAACTCTTTGCTCCAACAATTTGACTTTTAGCAATACCTTTTGGAAATAATCAGACATATATAGTCATATGGATAAGAATGTTCATTTCAGTGTGTCTAAATCAAAAACAATCTGAATTTTCCCCATTTGGAGATTGGAGAAATAAACTACAGGATGATCGTTACTGAATATCATCTGGCCATGAAGAAGGTTGGGGAGATCTCTTTTGCTGGCTTGACCACAATCTATTACTTGAAAGTGTTTTATAATAGCTTTGTAGACTGATAAATTTATAAATTTATAGTCAACTTTGTAGTCTTCATCGCACTCCTCACCTCCAAAGCATCATCCAATCCTGTCAGCCGAGTCTCTGCAATAACACCCTAAATGAGCACTTCTCGTGGTGGCCATTGCTTCCACGCTGATCCGGCCCATATTTACCTCTCACGTGGACTATCACACACGTTCCCTAACTAGCTTCCCTTATTGTTCCTTTCAAGTAAAGTCTTCACAGGACAACCAAAATGAGCTTGTAAAAACACAAGTCAAACTAGAACGAAATCCAAACCGCTTCCTGTGGCCTTCGGAGCCCCATCGGAAGTGGCCTCTGCCTGTCAGTTATCTTCCTCTCTTTCTACTCTCCATCCCCAACTCTGGCTGTCTTGTTTTTCCTTGAATTACCAACATCATTTTCATTGTATTGCCTTTGCACTTGCTGTCTGCCGGGGTGGCCTTTCCTAGCTCTTGACATGACCTAAGAGCTTCATCCTTTCTAGTTTCCATTCAAATGTCTCCTCCTTGGAGAGTCTTTTTGTGATTAAAATCACCCTCCCACCACTCCACCATCATTCTCCACCCCATGAACCACTTTTTTTATGGCACTCATCACTCCCTGTCTTTATTTTATCTATCAGTGTATTTACTTGTTGACTCTTTATCTCTTCCACCAGAATGTAAGCTTCCTGAAGGCAGCATCTTATAGGTGCCTCTATTCCCAGTACCTAGAAAAGCGCCTGCCGCAGAAAATTAATAAATATTTTGTTAAATAAACAAATATAAATCTATAGTCACACACATTTTATTAATTGTGGTTCTATGCAGGCAGGTAGAATAGTGAATGTTTTCTTCTTTCTTTTCTATTGTCTATATTTTCTGACCTCAAAAGAGCAGAAGTTACTCTTATAATTATGAAAAGCAATTAAATTTCCTTTATATTAAATAGTAAATTAAGAGACCAAATTAGAATATAACCCTTCAAGGAGCCAGTAAGCACCTTTCAGAGAAAACTTTTCCAGTGGAATCTCAATTGATAACGGGTCTTTCTTTTCCCTTTAAGTCAATTTTGGACCCCTCCCCTAAAGCTATTGTAACTCAAAGTTTAGAAAAAGACAATAAAGTTAACTTTACAAGAGTCAGATGTATAACTTCTCATGCTGGGGTTCACCAGAAGGACTTGGAAGGAAAAATCGCTCTCTTTGCCTTGCCAGGATTTGGTGTACATTAATCTTTTTTTTTAACTAAAAATTCTGGTCTTCAAGAAATGTCTTACAATATAGACTCCTTCTCTTATTAGGCTGTCATTTTAAGTCCATTCTTGAAGTTTAAATCTCTGTTTACCTCCAAAGTAATATTGACTACGAGACAAAGAATGACTTTGGCATTTGCAAATATTTCTGGGTATGTAAATCCTTGCAGGAAGAAGATGTTTGATAAATAGTCGTTTGTACTTAGCTGAACCTAAAGGAGATTCTCAGAAGAATTCCAAAGCCCAGGGGAAAAAAAAATGGTAATGACTTCATCCTGGCAGTGTTACTTAGGAGCAGCGATTTATCGTAGAACTTTGACCAAAAGTGAGAGCCATTCCCATGTAAGCCTAGAGCAATTCTTAGCTAAGTCTGACCTAAGTCAGAATCTGCTACACCAAAGAAAAGTTCTGTATTTTACCCACATTACCACATATTTTTTCAAAAGCATCCCAACTTGTAAGGATTAGTGGCAAATATTACATCTGCTTATTTTCAGAACAAGATGTCAATTTAAGGAAATGTTTTAAACTGGGTCTGGTGAATATCACTCATGAAAGATTATGATTCTATGGAACCATTTCATGTGGAAAATGGCCAATTTGATGCAGGCATCTGAAATCATCTTCTACATCCTTTTGAGGATTTTCCAGAAGAAAATATGTGTAATATTCTAAATGACATGTCGGTGGAAGCATTGTAGACTTTGTGGGTAACTTGAAAAATATATTTTTTAATGCATCTCAGAAATCTTAGCAGCACTAAAGTTAAGGAATGAATTCAAACGCTCCAAAAATATTCATTTGTTTTCTTCCCAAGTTTCCTGAAACAGAGTGCTCAGATGAAATATTTGACTACATGAAACCATTTATTTTGGTAGCATTTCCACCATTAACCTTAGATCATCAACTAAAGACAGCCAGGAAAGAAACAAATAAACACAGCTCATTCATCATGAAGCATGATAATAGGACATTTTATAAACAGGGTGTTTTCCATCCAGAAAGAAACCATGTAATTTTAACAAGACACACAGTGGGTATTACCCAGCCAAGAACAAAGCATTCACCTCAAAATATTTGTTGATATTATTGATACTATAATTATTGAAAAAGAAGGCTGAGACTTTTATAATTGACCTAGAACAGAGGGATGCTTGCCTGACCTTTATGATGATTCTTTAGTCCTGAAATTTACCAAAGTATAAATGGGAATATTGGAATTAAGCAATCCATAAGACTTTCTTGAATATCTACTGTTCCTAACTAGTTCTAGGCAATTTAATTGATTTAAATACTAGACATTGTTTCTACCATTTGATATAGAATTTCAAAACCTATTCCCTCTCTTCTTGTCTCCATGGGGAGTTTCTTTTCCTGGAAGAAATGATATTACAGTAATGCTTCTAGAATCTTTTTTTATGCTTTCAATTATATCAACATCTACATTGATCAAAAACAAGGTAAGATTATAAACTATTATTACATCAATAAAAAAATCAATAAAAATAAGGTAAGAGTCTTCATAAACATGGCTTAGATTCCATCCTTCTCTATTCTAGGCCATCTCGCCCCTAGAATGGATGCATTCTCTGCCTTCTTTTCCTTCCACCGTTCTCAAGGAAGCAACACTTCCTCGGCATGAACTAACTGGAAAACAGATCTTAATGTGAAACAGTCAGGAGACCTGGAAATACCATTTTATATAATATTAACCATTAGTATAATAGAGATTCAATCAGAAAGGGGAGATATCAGTGGAAACTGTAGTGGCCCAGAGCTTGAGCTGAATTTTGAGAAAATGACAGATTTAGGCATTCGGATGAGTAAACATATCAAAAATCCAATGTCATTAGCTAAAGGAAGTGTCCCCTTGTATCTTAGTTCTTGCTGTATCATAATGTCTAGCACACAGCAGGCATTCACTAAACAGTAGTTGAATGAATGAATGAATGAATGGTGTTGGATGGTGAAACTAAGCCGGCCAGCTGAGTAAGAGGTATAGAATGTGATTGGAGCACAACAAATCTACATTTGAACCTTAGCTTGGCTTATTTACTAGCTTCATGATTTAGGACAAAGTGGATTTGACACTTGTAGCCTCAGGTTTCTGATCTGGAAAGTGAGCATAATGAAAGTACCTTCCTTACAGGAAGGCTATGGAGATTTTAATGGATGCTATGCTGTACGACCCAGATTTCTGCTGGCAATGCTGCCAGCTGTCAGCTTCAGCTCTCAGCCCCATCTGGAAACTGACCTCAGCCAGTGTGGTGTGCTACAACCGGCTCATACCAGCTTATGAGGGCTAATTGTGGGCAACACTTTCCAGCTCGGAGTTCAATTGATAGCTTGAAATCAGACATGGTGGAAGTATTTACAAAAGAGCTTGGTAAATTTTTTCTTAAAGGGCCAGATAGTAAAAAAAAATATGGCTTTGCAATAGTCTCTGTCGCAATTAGTCGTGCATCGCTTAACGATGAGCATATGTTCTAAGAAATGCATCATTAGGCGATTTTGTTGTTGTGCAAAATTGAATGTACTTACACAAACCTAGATGGTGTAGCCTACTACACACCCAGGCTATATGGTTCTAATCTTCTGGGACAACTGTCATATATGCAGTCCGTCGTTGACCAAAACATCGTTATGTGGCACATGACCGTACTCAACTCTGCCACTGTAGCAAAAAAGCAACCACAGACATTATGTAAACAAATGGATGTGGCTGTCTTCCAATAAAACGTTTTTTACAAAATCAGGTGGTGGGCCAGCAGGCTGTAGTTTTCCAACCTCTTACCTACATCATGAAAATCAGCAAACACTAAAAATCAGATTTTTTCTTTTTTTCAGATTGTTAATTGTTAAACATTTACCAGTCCACCACCAGAAGCCACCTCACACAAGGTCACACTCCCTTTCTGAGAGCAACTTGAAACCAATGTCTGTTCAGTGTGGGAGAATATAAAGCAACCCCCTTGCCCATCTTAGACAACTCTGAGGGTCATCCCTGCTTAAGAGCCCCACTGTATAGCAAGACCCACCAGGGAGCATCCATCATGGAAGAAGCATTAAGCAACTAAGTAGACAGAGTGCCCCAGCCATTTGATGTCAGCCAGCCTGTCACTGGCCCCACTACTGACACATGGGCTCATGAACAGAGTAGCCATGGTGGCAGGGATGGAGGCCATTCATAGTGCCAACTGTCAGACTTCCACTCACCAAGGCAAATCTACATACTACCACTGCTAAATGACCAACCTGTCAAGAACAGAGACCAATTCTGAGCCCCTAATATGGCACCACCTCTTGTAGACACCAACCAGGCATTTTGTGGCATGTTGGCTACATTAGAGCCTTTCTACCCTGGGTGACATTTCACTTTCACTGGGATAAACAGATACTCCAGCTATGAGTTTGCCTTTCCTACCCACAGGTCCTTAGCCAGGAACACTAACTGAGGGTTTATATAGTGTTTGATCCAGTGATACACAAACCTACCAGAGGATATAGCAAGAGTCCCTTGAATTTAAGCTTTGGCTTCCGCTTGGGCACTTTGAGATTCTTGTGTCAAGGGTCTGACAGGCA
The DNA here is from genome assembly GCF_020826845.1 of Diceros bicornis minor. Classification (NCBI taxonomy): domain Eukaryota; kingdom Metazoa; phylum Chordata; class Mammalia; order Perissodactyla; family Rhinocerotidae; genus Diceros; species Diceros bicornis. The sequence continues at coordinate 9,685,208 of NC_080758.1, read as the reverse complement.
AGAAGAGTCACAATTCTTGCAGAGAAGCTCATGGTGACCATAGGCTTAGACCCTTCAGACATGGAGTCTGGGTTGTGCCACTAGATAAGCCACCTACACTGTCAGAGATGTTAGCTGAGAGTGAGGTAATCTAAGAACAGAAAGGAGACAATGAGGATCAGTTGTGACCTTAAAAGCAGCTACAGTGGCAGCTGGTACCTCCCACTAATCTTTCTCTTATAAATTTTTCCCAGCAAAGAGGCCTACCAGAATCCTAGAGCTGCTTCTCTCAGAAATTATATAAAGAAGTGGACCTGAACTCAAGGGGTGGACTGTAGTGGATACTGGGCTGCACTACCCAGAATCCCCAGTTAGGACTGAAGATCCAATTTCAGCAGCTTCAAGGAATGTGACACCTGATAGCTCTGAACTCTCCCTGGGAATTGGCCTCAGGTGAAGAGAGAAACCTCTCCCAAGGTCACAGACAACCCCTTTCAGGCAGCAACCTGAATCCAATAACTGATGTGGGCATAAAAAAGCCAGCCTTCTTGCCCCAACACACGACATCTCTGCAAGGTCATCTCAGTTCAGAGCTTTCCGTGGGATTAAGTGGGGCCATTGTCTGACTACAACCAGCTCAAATTCTCTGTCTAGTCAAGCCTGCTCCCTTCCCTTCTCCCACAGATGTTAAAATCAAGAGCACTCCCTAATAAACTTTCACACGAATCTCGTTGCAGAGTCTGCTTCCTGGGGAGCCTGACTGGAAACAGGATTCAATGAAATGATGTCCCTAAAGTGCCTGATGTTAAAAGGGATCTCATCACAGGTGGTTTTGATCTCCGAACATATCTAAGAAAACATGAGTTTCCATCAACAGTATTAATAATGGTAATAATAACAACACCTATTATAACTAAGTGCTTACCCAATAGTAAACTAAGTGCTTTACATACATTAACTCATTTTATCCTTTCAACAAGTCCATTATAATCCACATTTTACAGAGAAGTAAAGGAGGCACAGGGGAGTTCATTAACTTCTCCAAGTTCGCACGCTTATCCATTACGCTTTACTCGCTTTGGTTTGGATGTGGCTTTAAAAGACACATATTTGTAAGAGAAGTTTAAGAATAATCCCTTTGCCTTTTAATTCCTGTCAGCCTAAAATTTGAACCTTTTAACATGGAAAAGATTTTCTGCTTTTGTGCTTGAACTCCCTCATATTCATTGAAAATTTTCATCTGAAGTTACTCTGAGAAGAGAAGAGGAGCTAGTCATTTAAAGAAGCATATTACAAACAATAACCAGTGTCTGTAAAACTTCTCATCCTTGGAAAACATATATACTATGGGCATAAAGTGCTTCTGAGAAATAAAGTTGTCTGGTGACTTGGCACTGAACTGAGACCCCAACTTTCATTGCACTTTGTCCAAATAACAGCTGGCAGATGTCTGACCATCGTGACTGTGCTTGGCTGAATTTCAGTAATGCTGAGAGGATCAATATTCCTGCTGTTTCACATAAGTCAATGCACTCAATTCAGTTGAGGCCCGTCGGTCCTGTATTGTGTGTTGCCAGTAACCCAATCAACACAAAATGATTCAGCAAGTGTTTAGTGAGTGTCTGCTGTATGCTGGACACTGTCCTGGGCCCTACCACTAAGAAGACAGCAGCAGACACAATATATTCCTCAAAGAGCTCACAGTCTAAGTACACGGGTTTCGAACTTCAATCATTTCTATACTACTTTCAACATTTTTGACAAATTCACATGCTTTGTGTACTATAATATTCTCACCATACTTTTAATCAGCTTCTTTTACTTAAATAAATTTACTTAAGAAGGAAAGTGTATAGCACTCCTGAAAATTGAGAAAAAAATAGATATCTATTGCCATAAAGAGAAGATGCTCATGAAAACAAATATATAATATATAAGTCCTAATAGTTTTCTAATATGAAATGTTTAAAAGCTAAAATCGTGAATTCCACCAGCAATACATGTTCCATGTTTGGGAAACACTCAGAAGGAGACAGACATGAAGAGAAATAAGGAAAATGAACTATTTAATACAGTATAAGGAACTGGTAAAGAACATGGACTCTGGAGCTAAATTGATTTGATTCAAAACTTAGTTCTGGCACTTAGCACCTATTGGCTAAGGAAATTACTTCAGCAAAGTTACTTAACCTCTCTGAGCCTGAATTTCCTCACTTGTAAATGGGAATAATAGAGTCTTTACCTCATTGGATTATTATCAGGATTAAATGAGTTAAATAGCTTAGAACTGTGGCAGGCACATCATAAAACACTGTAAAATGTTAATGACTATTGTTTACTATTGCAACATGCCAAGCTATGGGGGGGAGGTGTCTGGGCAGGGCAATTCTCAATTCTATCAAAGGAACTCAGGCGAGGCTTCACATAAGAGATGCCCACACACGTGACTGATTAGTGGGTGTTCATCAGGTATGTGGAGTAGGAGATGTTGATTATTCAGGCAAAGAGCAATCTGAGCTAAAATAACTTCATTTTCTCTCTCCACTGATTAATTCCCGCATACAGACATCTTTGATTTTTGCCTGCCTCCCTTCCTCTGGTGGTAGCATTTGGATCTTTCTTTGGAGAACTTCCCTTTGCCCACTCTTGGTACACAGACACAGGATAGGACTGATTCTATCCCCAGCTCTGGGAGTGAGCATGTGAGACAGGTTTGCCCAGCCATCCACCTGGCCACACAAATATATGTGGTCCAAATCGAACCAATTGGAGTGAATCTCAGGACACTGTATGGAACCACTAGAAAGGAGAGTGTCTAAGTTTCCCAGGGCTGCTGTAAGAGAGTACCACAGACTGAGGGGCTTAAACAGCAGAAATTTATGATCTCACAGTTCTGGAGGCGAGATGTCAAAAACCAAGGTGTGAGCAGGGCTCTTTTTCCTTGGAAAAGGCTAGAGAAGGATCTGTTCCAGGCCTGTCTCCTAGCTTCTGGTAGTTCCTTGGCTTGTGACAGCATAACTCAGTGTTTAGGTGGCATTTTCTCTATGTGCATGTCTGTGTCTAAATTTTCCCTTTCTATAAAGATGCCAGTCTTACTGGATTAGGGGCCCTTCCTACTCCAGTATGACCTCACCTTGACAACTTACATCTACAATGACTCTATTTCCAAATAAGGTCACATTCTGAGGTATTGAGGGTTAGGACTTCAACCTTTGAATTTTGGGAGGACAAAATTCTACCCACAACAGAAGGGTTCTCATTCCACTGGATTTAAAGTTGATAATAGGTAAGTGTGATGCTTCTCAGGGTTCCATACCCCTCCTGAGAATGGGGCCAATTCAGAGGACAGAGAGGGCTGAGAGACATACAGATACCTAGTGTCATCATTTGGGCACCTGGATCCAGCTATGCCTGAAGCTTATTTTCCTGAACTTTTCAGGTACATGAGCCAATAACTTCCCCATTTTTTTAAGCTAAAGTTAGAGTTGGGTTTCTATTGCATTGAAACAAAATAGTGCCGATTAAAATAAAACCTTAAGCCATTTATATAATTTTTTAAATTTTTGTAAATTAATTCTGTGTTCCATAAGGAAAGAGGATGGACTTGTTAAAGAAAAAGGCTCTTCAAAACAGGTTTAAGTCAGTTCTAAAGAGCCACCCTTTTTAGACAGATGCTTTTATATCTTGTGTAGTAACTGTTAGTAGTTTGTGACATTTCTAGTCTGTCCTGGGTGTTTCTAGTACCTGACAGGTCAGGCCTGTCACCTCCATAAAAGCAACGAGCATCCATACCAGCGCACTCTGTGGTGCGGAGCCCCTTTGAGAATTACTGGTGTCACACTAAATCTCATCAGCTGTATTTATTCTCTCTTCATCTCCTCCATTTGAGGCTCTTCAAAAAAAAAGTCTGATTATTTTTACATGAAGATAGCTTCTCCTTGCTCCTGTGATTTGAAAACTGTAAACCAAAGCTTAATTCTGGGGGAGTTAATTTGTCCTTATGGCAAGTATAATTAAGATGTAAATCTCTAGGGGGAATATCTGGAAAATTAAGGTTATTGTTGACATTATTATTAATTAATAATTATCAAATACTCACTTTAAAAAAATGATTAGCCTTTAGATTTTGATGGTCTCCATTATCCTCATTAGGAAATGGTGAGATAAAGATGAATGAATCCTCAAGCAGATGAATTAATGATTAAGGCAGTCCAGAAGAATTCAACCTAGATTCCATATCCAGCGGGTTTCCGTGTCAGCCTGTAGCACTCTCTTAGCTGGCTAGATTTTGACTACGTGTTCAAATGAGATTAATGCTTAAAGCAGTGATTTCACTAGCAGATAAAGTCTGATAAATAAAGACGGAAGAAGACAAAGCCAAATTAAATTCTTTCAGCAATATCCCACTGAGGGTCCCCGGAAGGTTATATCAGAATGCTATCCTAAGGAAGTTTCGAAAACACTCTTTCGTAATTTCATCACATACAAGAGACTTTGCTAAGGAAGCATTTCATGATACTGGTAAGAACCATGTACACAAATCAATGAAGAACCTAGAACTCTTGGTTTAGATTGGGTATGACAGTATTGTGTGTTAAATAAATACCAATAAATTATTAAAACATATTGGTTGTATCGTAACACAGAGCCTTAACAATGTATTATGTCAGCATGCACAGCTCTCGCTCAGGGAAATTCTCCATCTCTTTAATTCAAGCATTGACATCCTGTGCCAGCTCAAAGCCTTTTTTATTTGAGATTGACGCATGCCTAAAATTGCTTAGATTTTCTGTTGTGCTCTTAATACTTGAAACCCGGCAAATGAAATTCTATGCCACTGTGCATGAACAATGCCTTACAAAAACGTCTTAGCCTGGGGGTTCGACTGGAGGATTGGAAAAACAAAAAGTGCTTTCACTACCATTGCTTTGAGTTGGGGGAATAATTACTTTGGTTGAGGAAAAGGGAGGGCCCCTCCTAGCCCCTTAGAGAAACAGTATGTTTGTCCACCCTTAAATTAGATCATTAAATTAAAGAAAGGTCTGGTACCTGGATCCCGGGACACGTCAGTCGAATGGCTGCCTATGTCATGATGAGGTTGTGTTGTCATCATCTGCTACCCATTCGGGGAGTTTTTTGCTCCTATTTTATTCTGACATGCCTGGGCCACCGCGGTAACCTGACAAACTCTCCTTTCTCTACCTGAGGATACACTTCCTCCAGTTTACTTTCCAAAAGCGCTATTGTGTCTTCTGCTTTGGCTACAAACACAATTGTATTTTGGGGGGATTTTCCCAAGATAACATTTTGGTCATCAAACATTGCTTAATGCACTTGAATGTCACCACATTACTGATGGGAATGGGGAGTCTGGCCAAAGCTGGGGTTCCCTGGGTTGGTATGGAAATCAAATCTCATGCGTCGCTTTGGCATTTAACATCCGATATCCACAAGGGCATCCACATATTCAGCTTTTGATGCAACATTTTTGTTTCGATCTCAACTGTTGGGAATAAAAGAGAAAGTTTGCTCGAGTTTGAAAATCTTTTTGGACAGTGACTTAGATGCTACTGCAAGACAATTTGGGGATCATGAGCATAATGAGCTCCTAATTCCTAATATTCGTTAGGAAGGAATTACAACCTTTTCTGCCTTACTTCTCAATATCCGTTATCCCATCCTCCAATGCACAAAGCAGCTGTGTCAGGTTACTTAGAATTTCCCTAATAAACTGTTTTGTTTCAAGCTTCCACGTATTTCACATGCTTCTTTTTTTTTTGCTGTCTGGAGTGTCTCCCCCATCTATCCAGAAAATTCCTATCCATACTTTCAGAACCACCTCTGGAATTTCTGTGAGATCTTTTCTGGGGAGAATGGGGGAGGCGAGAATTAACATCCCCACTGTGCTTAACTGACAATGAACTTCAAATTATGTGTTGTTTCTACCTCCTCAAATTATTGCTTCTTGAAGGCTGAGGCCAATGTGAACTGGCAGTCTGGAGCTGTGACTACATTCCAGGTTCTAGAGTCAGTGCTTCTGGGTATCATATCATTTACTGTAAATCAAGGCAGCGCTGTATGGGCTATTATAATAATCCCCATTGTTCGGATATGAATCCTGATACCCCGAGAGGTTACCACATAGTTGCTGGTATCATATCCCCTGACTCTGACAGTAAGCATGACCCAATTGGTCAATCATCACTTGTAAATTTTTTGTTTTCCCCACACCTGATACCATACTTGATATATAGCTGGTGCTATGATAAATGAGCAAATGTTTGGATCATAAAGCTGTTTGTTATGCAATAGCCCCTTCTACATTGGGATATGAAATGTAAAACGAAGTACAATGCAATCTTCTGTAATGGAGACTATTAATATAGAGGCAGAGAGGATAGTGACAAAATAATAATGATAATAATAGTGCCGATAGTCAATATTTGCATGTTTCTCAGTGCCAGGTACTGGTCTAAAGACTGCCTGATGACCTGTGTAATGTTCACAGAAACCCCATGAGGTTCTATAGATGAGGCTCTGAAAAGATGAGACACAATGGGTCAAAGGTGAGGAAGATGGGAGTCAGGTCCTGAACCCTAAATTACTCCAAAGCTAGCGCACTGGAAAAGCTACGCAGACACGACTGGAAACAAGCTGCCGATACATACCATTTATGTTCATCTGCTCATTTTGACAACACAGAAACAGGGTCTTTTGCCAGCAATTTAGATGGGTTAGGTTCTCACCACACTTTTGCAAGAGTTGGGTGATCTGAGGCAAGCAAATTTTCCTTGTTGGCTTTGGTTTTCTTACAAATTCCACTCTAGTTCTGAGAATCAATAAGCCCGTAGTAAGTTACGTACCAGCCTGCGTTAGCCATTTGACTCCTTCCTGTTTCTCCAAAATGACCATTTGACAGCTCCAGGATTTGGCAAGCTTATTATCGCTGTCTGCCTAGATGATTCCTCCCCCTGGCTTCCCCATGCTGGCTCATCCTTCAGGTGTCAGCTCAAATGTCACCTCCTGGAGAAATCTTCCCTGACCTCAAGTTAACTTCTATTGCGTGACCTTCTCCCCCAATTACTTCCTCTGTAGGATTTCTAGAAGTTGAAATCATCGTTAATTATTCATTTATTTGTTTTTTCCTACTTCTACCACTAGAACATACGACCATGTGGGCGGGGCTTTGGCTGTGTTGTTTGCCGCTGTAAACTCTTGCCGTGGCAGTATTTGGCACATAGTAGGCACTCAGTAAATATTTTTATTGTTATTTTTTCAGCTATTCTAAATAAATAAATATTTTTATTGTTATTGTTCTCAGTAATTCTAAAGAAAATCACCTAAATTTTAGTGCTTCAACCCTTTTTATCAATTTCCATTTTTCACTTCTTGTACACTTATTTCCAAATACCTCTACCTTTCCACCCACCTCATTCCCAACCCTGAAAACGTAGTCCTGTTCTTCCTTCTAAGGGGAAAAAGGCAAATGGCTGACTGATTAAGCAATTAGCCAGGAGAGCGATTCTTTCGTGAGCAAGTGAGTCATTGCAGATTCAGAAGCCTCTGTGCACTCAGACCCGGAACCACCCAGGCCACACAGTTCTTGAATCTCCTCGCCTAACGCGGTTTAGTGCAAACCTTTGCATTGCTTTTAATTCCCTTTTAAAGTAATGCATACTATTTAATCAGGGTTCCCTCCCTTTCTATTGTCAGAGCCATGGGCTGTTTTATAAAACATGTAGACAAGAAATAGCAGTTGACTCAAGATCTTCCTAAGAGTTCTGCTTAGCCAGCCGGCTCTCCTTTGTTTGTGGAACTGCATTGTTTTGTTTCCGTGGTTATATTTAGAGCAGTGCACAATGAAGGAAAAGGAGGAAAAAAAATGAATGACTTTACAAAAACGTTGGTGACATAATTAAAAGAGCAGAAAGATGCCGTGTAAATAAATAGTGATGGAGGAGGGGGAATAACTCCCCTGAGAAAAGACTGAGGGAATTCGGGAGGGACAGGGCTTCACCAAGAGCATTAATGGCCCTTCGCACCCAGCATCATTCTGTCACCAAGTGCTGCCAAGGGTTCAAGGCACATTTCTTAGGCTATAGGCAATTATCAGAAGAGGATCCAGCTGGAATTTTCTCTTATGACTAGAAGGAAAGAGTTTTTCAAGGATACTCTAGACAAATCCCTTTCTTTGAAAAAAAAGGATACATGTTTTTCAAAGGTAATAGGTGCTTTGAAAAAGTAATAGCTATCATTTATTGAAGGTTTGCACTGGCATAGTTATAAGTACTTTACATGTAATTCACTTAATTCACATAGCAGCACTCTGAGCTAAGTACCATTATTATTCCCATTTTTCAAATGAACAAACTGAGGCACAGAGATGTGATGCAACTTGCCCCAAGTTAAACAGATAGGAAGAAGCAGCGCTGGACCTTGAGATCATTCTTCCTGGTTCCAGAGCCCATTATTTTAGCAACCTCCCTACTATGCCTCTCCAAAACCTCAACCTTTTTACGATTAACTACATGAAATTGCCAATCTTGAGTCATTTTCTACCTACAAAACTGACAGTTTCACACAATTCAACCTAATACAAACTTATCTAAAGATAAGGAATTCCTACTCCCCAATTCCTTTGTCTGGAAATGTATACTTCTAGAACTTTCCTATGCACGTGCCTACATTTACACGCTAGACAGATGTATATAATTTTATATTGTGTTGTATAGAAGACTAGAAAAATACACTGGGAAATGTTTCTTGGATATCATTGCACAAGTATCCTGTGTACTTGTGTTACTATTTCTGGAGGCTGGATGTCCAGAAGTGGAATTCTAAATCATAGACTTTCCCTTAGGGAGTGGCAATTCTTACACTTCTGCTCTCCTTGAGTCATTCATTCAAATTTCCAGGTGCTAGGTTCACAGTGTGAGCGCCAAGTTAGTTGAGTGAATGAAGCACAGATGCCGGATGCCATGTTGTAAACAGCATGGGGGGCTGACCCAGCAAGACTTTTGAAGACGTAACCCCAGCGCTGACCTTCAGTCTGACCAGAAAGCATAGATATCTCAGATTTATGAATATTATTTCCTGCCTCAAAGAGGCCAGAGATCACTGTGAAGTCCTGGTTTGTTTCTTTAGGCCCAGAGAGATATGTTCAAGGGGTGGCGCTGACCTCAAGGGTCTTTACTGCCCAGAGATGAAAGGCCTGTGAAGGTCAGAGACCTCTGTTAAGTCAATATCCTACTCCTGCTCTCTTTGGTACTTTGACCCTTAATGAATCAGCCTCCTGGAGGGTCCCATCCTCTTCGGACTGATTCGATGTTGGCTCTTGGCTGTTTGATGTTGCCTTGGTCTTGATCTTCTGGTTCTCTTTTACCTGGCTGATTTTAATCGATCAGGGATTGCTGCTGACTGACACTTTGAGTCCAGTGGATGTTTATTTCTGAGACTCAAAGTTGTGCCTCTTGGATTTGAGGAGCCACTTGGGTTCCCTGCTCTCGTTGGAGACTCTCTTACCTGGACACCAGCAATAACCTGCTCTCTGGCCTCCCATTCCGCTCCAGGCAATCCCAATCCAGCAACAGAGTGATCGTTTCTAAAACATACACTAAATTTTTTCACTCCTCTGCTTAAATCCCATGGCTTCACGTAACACATAAAATAATATCAACTCCTTCCCATAATCCATAAGGTCCTATGTGATATATATAGCCCTTGCTCCTTCCCAGGTCCCACCTCATACCATTTTCCCCTAAACTCAAGATGCTGCAGGCCTCTTTCTTCAATGTGCCATGTGTGTTTCCCCTCAAAGACTTTACCCTGCTGTTCCCTCTCTCGGAAAAAACCCTTCCCCTTAATTTCCTATGGATGGCTTCATCTCACCATGGCTAAAATTCTCTGTTTTTTTGTTTGTTATTTTCTGTTTCTCCCAATAAAACATTCACCCAGAAGAGCAGAGACCTCTTTTGTATATTTCACTGCAGTGCTTAGAATGATATATGGCACTTCTTAGGAGCAAACTGAATGTTTGATGAAAAAGCAAATGAACAAATGAATGATTCTTGGGCTTCCGTGTCTGAAGAGCAGTGGTAATTATTAAGTAAAGGATCTCCTTTGGCTGTAACCTCAGCAAGTCTTCAGCAGGCGCGTTTCTTTACAGAGGGAAGAAGAGAAAGTGGACAGGTTTGTTGGGTGACCAAAGCTATATGTTCAAAGACATTCATCATCACTTCATATTAAAGTGAAATATTTGAAAACAACGTCATTGCCATTCCTAAGCATCTGATATTGTCCAGCATAACATGGAGTGGAATACCTAGTCTCTGTTAACCAGAATAAGTTTACTTATAAGAACTGACACAAAACGGTGACTGAGTGTGAAGATAAAAAAAGTTAACTTCAGGGGCCAGCCTGGTGGTGTAGTGGTTATATGCACACGCTCCACTGCAGTGGCCCAGAGTTCACAGATTCAGATCCTGGGCGCAGACCTACACATCGCTCATCAAGCCATGCTGTCACAGCGTCCCACATATGAAATCGAGGAGGATGGGCATGGATGTTGGCTCAGGGACAATCTTCCTCAAGCAAAAAGAGGAGGATTGGCAATAGCTGTTAGCTCAGGGCGAATCTTCCTCACACACACACACACGCACGAAAGTTAATTTCAGAACAATGTGTTTGGCATTACAATGTTTGTTATTAATAATAATAATAATAATGCTAAGAAATTTGTATCCGCATTAACTTTGTGGAAGAATATAGGGGGAAAACTGGTTATCTCTGAAAGGTGAATAACAGAAACAGTTTTGTTTCCTACTTCATATGTTTATAGTTGTTTGAAATGAACATGCATTATTTTCGTTAAGCAGATAAAACACTAAGGGATATATAAAAAGTCAGCACAAGTTTGGTCTGGAAAAGGAAAAGTAGAGAGTGACTATTTCTAAAGCAAGTAGAAACAATGATTCATATACTGGGCAATGACTGAAAAAAAACAAACCAACTGGGCTTAAAGGTGACAGACTGTGATCAGGCTGTCCAAATCCCTCAACCCCTGGCTCGACACCACAGCCTTTGGGGCTTAAGAGGCCTTAAAGGAATGCTTCCTCAAGCTAGCGTTCTGGTTCCCCTTCAAAAAGAAAACTGAGCAAACCAATATTTTAGTAATAAAAAAAAGCCTTCCTCACTCTGAGATCTTCACTCTGTGTCTTATTAATGCTCTGGGGTCCCCTTCCTCCCCTTGTATTGGAGATTTCCAGTAGGATCTTAACCCAGTTGCCTCTTTCAGAGCTGCTTGTATTATTATTACTGCCAGCTTCTCCCTTTCCCAGTGGGAAGCTGACTCTTGGCCAGTCTTTCCTTCTCAGCCTCTGAAGTTGGAGGCAGAAGGGGTAAGGCATCAGAGAAACCTAAAATAGGAGAGAGCACTTCAAACGATGAATTGGAACAGGACTAGAGGAATTGAAAGATGCAGAAATAAAGACAGTGCCTGTGCTTGGTTACTTCACTCACATAATGATAATGCCGGCCGGATGGGGAAAGGAGCCCATCTTCACTTCTCGTTTGTTCATTCAGCAAGTATTTATTGAACACAAGATATGAACCAGATACTGGGCTGTGAGTTGGGGATACAACAGTGAGCAAGACAAATGAGGTCCTAGCCCCATTAAGCTCAGAGTCAAATTGGGGGAGGTGGACATGAATTACTAAGAAGGAAAGAGTAATTGCAAACTGTGAAAGGCTGTGAAGAATGGAGTATGTTCCACACGAGTGGGTGGCTGGCATCTCTGACTTAGTTCAGGAAGGCTTTCTGGAGGAAGTGCCACTTGAGTTGAGGAGTAAAGGTGAAATGGGAGTAAACAAGGCAAAAGCAAAGAAAACAACAAGTGTGGGGGTCCAATGAGAGTCAGGCACCTGTCACCCCGGGATTGGAGGGAGGCCATGGCAGATGCAGCACAGAGGTGGACTGGGTGCTCCATGAGAAGAACAAGGCTTCTGAGGACTGCAGCCAGTGTACCGCCAACTGAGAACGCAGGGGCTCTGTCTGGACAGCAAGAGAAAGTTAGAATGGATCCTCTAGTGCCTCCTTCTCAGCCCCTTCATTTGCCTTCTCACCCTCCTAAAAAGATAGCCACCTCCCTCCCTTGATTTTTCCCTAATCTCACCTCCCAGGAACCTCAGTTTTTCTCGGTTGAATCCACTTGCCCTGTTCTGAGGATAAGGAAGAACATCCTTTCTACTCACCAAAGGGTAGAAAGAGCAGGTTAAGCTGTGTACAATGTCCACTTTTTCCATATATTATAGATAGCTCATATGCATAAATATCTACTGACTGTTTTCCAAGTGTCAGGAATCAAGCTTGGTCCTAGGAATAGGATACACATGATCCTTGCCTTCATGGAGTTTACTGTCTACTTCAATGATTTCAAACTGTGGTCCCTGAAGCAGTAGCAGCAGCATGACTTGAGAACTTGTTAGGAATGCAAATTCTCAGGCCCCACCCCAGATGTACGCAACGAGAAATTCTGGGGTGGCACTCACCAATCCAGGTAATTCGGGTGCCACTAGAGTTTGAGATCCACTGAGCTCACGGATTTTAAGCTAAAAAAGCAATTTCACAGGCACCATTTCCTTCGACTTTTTTATTTAATTATTTGAATCTTTAAATATGAACTATTTCAAAAGCACGGAAAATAAGGTACCAAGGTGTATCCACTTCCCAAATGTAATGAATGTCATTACATTGTCATATTGCCTTCAAATGGCATTTTAATTTTTGAAAGAAGTGAAATTTTTCAGATTCAAATGAAATTCCACTTCCCATTTTTTTCTCACTCCACCCTTCCCAAGAGACCACCACTATCCTGAAATCTATCTGTACCATGGCATAGGTTCCATTTTTGCAAGTCTGACAAGGACAAAATATATTCACATATCAGAGTTGTGTTTCCTACTCCCTTGCTCCACTAACCAATCTTAGGGATCTTTGTCAGCCGGGTTCAAAATACTTGTGATTCAAGACAGAGAAAAGGGTACTGAGGAAGCTGTAGGCTTGAGAAAATGGGAGAGGGTTGAGAAAGAGTGACAGAGACAGAGAGAGAGGAGAGATAGAGAGACAGAGAGAGACAGAAATAAAGAGTCAGAGAGAGGCTATGCTGACTACATTTTAAAGACCTGGGAAGAAATAAGTCCAGAGAGAAATGGGGGAAAGATGTACAGCTAGTGATGATGAGAGTCTGTGGGTTTGCCATAAGGAAAATTCTGAAGTACAAGAGGATTTGAGAGTAAAGAAATAGGTTTTGTGAAGTGTTGTTCTGACTTATGCTTTGAATGCCCTTTAATGTTTTTTTTGAGAGACCTGAAAAAAGACTGAAATTGTTAAAACCACTAATGGGTGGCTAGATCGCGCCTCTTTGAATGAGCTTTTATGAAAGGACTAGGCCATCTGGGACCCAAGATTTATTAGGGTTACAGTAACCATCCCATTGGTAGAAGGGGACTTAAAGAATTCAGGGATCTGTGCTAGCGTTAGGACCTGATTTATTTAGGCCAGGGTTGGTAAACTATAGCTGCAGGCCAAATCTGGACACACCCATTCATTTTGGTATTGTGTTTGGCTGCTTTCAGACCACAATGGCTGCGTTGAGTAGTTGTGACAGAGACAGTATGGCCCACACAACCTACAATATTTACCATCTGGCCCTTTACAGAATAAGTTTGTTGACCCCAACTTAAATTTTAAGCCAACAGTGCCTTCATCTTCCTCTCCGTGTGGACTGGTTCAGAGAGGGGCTTATGACTCAAATCAGGCTGATTAAGGCCAACAAAATTCAAACCTGGGGTTTTTGTTTATCTTGATAATGTATCTTGAAGTAGGCTTTTCACCCCTGCTGGATGGAAATAAGTAAGCATGACACCCCAGACCCCGTTGACATACCTTCCATCACTGTGAGGGAGAGCCGGCCCGAGAATGGGGGAGAAGTAGAGGAGACAGAGCTGAGAGACAGAAAGAGACTGGGCTCCAGATCAATCTCATCCTGAGGCCCCGGAACTTCAGTTACGTGAGCCAACATGTTCTTTTTTTGGTGGTTATTCATATCTATTATGATAGGCTTTCTGTTACTGGCAACCTGAAGTATCCCATCTGATTCAGAGTTTATATCTTCTTTATTCCTTTGCCCTGGATGCCATCTCTAAGGATCTATTAATCAAGAAGGGTTTCTTGAGCTCTAAAGCCTACTCACTGCTTTATGGATTAGCTCCAGAAAGCAAAACCATAGGCAGAAAGGTGAACATCCAGCAAAATAGAAGCAAAAATTGAAGAAGAAGAAAAAAGAGTAAAGAAGAAAAGAAATGGGATTAGTCACCCAGAGGACATCTCGAGATACTCACCCTTTAGAGATGAACCTTCCGGTCTAGGGACATCAACAACCACACAGTCAGATATGGCAGGACAAGCACAAATAAATTTACAAAGACTATAAAGAAGATTAGTGGAAATAGATTTTCTTGGGGAGTCTCGGCTGTGTGGTTGCTAGTCATGGGAGAACAAACATCTGGATGACCCGGGTTCTCTTCCTGGCTATGCCGGTAGTGAGTCTTGTAAGTCATGATCCCATCTGTGGACACACTTGATTTCTCAATTATTACTCAATGAGCTTGGCTATGGACTGAAATGTGTCCCCCCAAAATTCATATGTTGAAACACTAACCCTCAATGTGACTGTATCTGGAGAGGGGGTCTATAGGAGGTAAATAAGGTTAAATGAGATCATAAAAGTGGGGGCCCTAATCTGATAGGACTGTGGCCGTATAAGAAAAGGATGAGATTCTCTCTCTCTCTTTCTCTTCCTCCCGCCCCCACCCTGCCATGTGAGGAGACAGCAAGAAGGCAGCCATCTACAAGCCGGAAAGAGTGCTTTCACCAGAACCCCACCATGCTGGCAGCCTGATCTCGGACTTCCAGCCTCCAGAATTGTGAGAAAGTAAATTTCTGTTGCTAAGCCACCCAGTCTATGGTATTTTGTTATGGCAGCCCCAGCAGACTAAGACAAGCATCTGCTATAAATGATAAGCACTCTTCTAAGTACTGGCTTCAGTTTCTCCATCTGTAAAATTGGAGGATTGGAGCAGATGATTCCTGCAGGACCTTCTCCCTCTCACTTCTTCAAGAGAATATATTCCTTATGCTAGGTTCAAATCCTGACTCTAGCACTTACTAGCTGTGCGGTCTTGGGGAAGTCATTTACTCTCTCTGTAGCTTAATTTCCTTTTTGGCAAAATGAGAATAATGATAGTATCTCCCTCATTAGCTTTTTGTGAAATTTAAATGAAATAATGCATGTAACGTATTTACAGGAGTGCCCAGCACATAGTAACTGCTATGTAAGTGTGTTAGTGGCAGTTATTATGATCGTCATCATTATTATTATTTAATCGTGATTTCAGAAAATGAAGAGTTGTGTTGGAAAATGGGATTCACTCTCTATGTTACAATAACCACGCTTTAATTCACTTAGTTCAGTGCTGTTCTCACTCTGTCGAGCACTCTCTTTGGGGATTTAACCAACCGCATTTTGTTAATACCATACTGGTGTCAAACTGTTCCCATGGTTTTCCAAATGGGCATTTATAAACACTCTCCCTGTTTTTCATGGTCATGATACCTGCGGCTTTGTCTTTTCATAAAAATAATAGCACCAGCTGCCATTCGTTTGGATGCTCACTGTGTGCCCAGCATTGTGCTAACAATATATGCCATGCATTACTCTTCACTGCAAACCTGTGGATCAGAACAAATTACTCCACTCATGTCAGCAAGAAGGAGACTGAGGGTCAGGGAAGACCAGTCACACAGCTAAGAAGCAGCAGGGCAGGACTGAGTCCCGGTGGGACTCCAGGGCTCACACTGTTAACCCTGACTCTGAACCACTTCTCAATTCAAACTATCAGGATTAATGAAATTTAAAATATCCCTGGCCCCAAATACCCCTTTCAGTAATTTTGGCTCAGTTAACGAAGAAAGTTTCATATGAAGAGCCACTCTTATTAGACACATTTACCTTCCTTTATTATAACAAAATATATATAGATATTCCTGTATAAATAAATGCCTATAACTTTCCTAAATATTCATGCAATTTATATTTAGTTAGGACTGCCCCTCCTTCATTTGTGTCAGTTTATAGATCATTAACTATTTAACAGAAAGGTTGGAGTTGGAAGCTACTGCTAATTGATGATCAATCAGAAAGAGATAAAGCAACTTCGAGAATATAATGGAAGTCAATGGAAAGCTGGTTTGACTTGCTAAAATCTGATTGACTTGCAGCTTTTCAGTATATACATTGCATAGAGTAAGATTCACCTGGAATAGATCAAATTTAACCCAAGGTTGCTTCCATTCGATTTGATTGAGGGAAACGACATTATAATAGCATTCCCTCTTCCGCTCACTCAGTACATCTTGCCTTCCATGTTGACGAAAGATTTTTCCAAGAGTATCTACATTAGTCAAAGAACGCACCTTCTTGGAAGCCTGTCTACCTTCATTAAATGGCTTTCAGAGCACACAATGAAACTGAATAACGTGCATTATTCAAATGGTTTTCAATGCGCATGAGGAAAAGGAGGTGTACTCAGATGGGAGCGATTTTAAGTAGCTCATCTACACCGCAGGAAATTCATTTCTCCTTTGATTCTTATGCCATTTCACAGGATGGATATGTATTCTAGACCCGATGTAGTTTTGTGGGGGGTTTTCAGCCACCTAAACCAGAGACTGGTGAATAGTCACCGCACTTTTGAAAACACACACCAAATGCCTTGTAATTTTCCTCGGAACAATACTTTCTATGCTTCTCCATTCTGACTCAAAGGTACAGTGAGATGTTTTTACTAAGTGGGATTATTTTCTCCCACGTGGAGTTTTAGACCCTGTGACAAATTGCCATGAAATCTGTCAATCTTTCCAGCTAGACTCATAAAACCAGGTGCAGTGTTCCTCTGTCTTGTTTGCCAATATTAGGTGAAAAGGGCAGGGGTAGGGGTGCTTTTAAAATGCTCGTAACTTTGGAGCTTGGACTGAAGGTACATGCAGTCTGCAAAAAGATGGATAGAGTACATGCGGGAGAGAGGAAGCCTTCGCAAAAAGAGCCCCCAGATGCCTTCTTGACAAGCGTTTTGCATGCAGTTAAATAGATAAATGGATTCTGTTGCCAGGATTTTACAGGAATCATACTTGCTGTCTGTCACCAAAAAGATTCTTGGGCAACGGTGGAGTGACAAATTGTTATGCCTTAGAGCAGTGGTTCTCAAGCCTGAGCGTCCACAGAGCCGCCAGCGGGGCTTGTTAAGACAGGCTGCTGGGCTGTACCTGCGGAGTGTCTGATTCCGGAGGTCTAGGTGGGGTCCAGGTGATGCTGATGCTGCAGGCTTAGGGACCACTTTTTAAGAGGCACTGCCTTAGAGTGATCAAAGGGGATAAGACTGAGGATGAGGGTAACGTTTACCAGCTGGAGGCTCTACCCATGGACTATGTGCTCTAGGGATTACAATTTGTGCTACAGATGCCGCAAACCATGAAGCCACGTGGCACCCCCGGAAGCAATCCTCTTAGGGAGAAATAAGGTAAAGAAAATTTTCTCGCATTTCTCCACAACTCCTGGCTTTCTGGACACGCCTAATCAGCGTTGCTCTTTCCAGTTCTTACTTGTGAACCTGCACTCTCTGCAGCTCCCATCTTGCTTTCCATCTGATAGAAGAGCCAGCAACTCACAGAATGCATTACGCCAGCTAATGCTTTAGGCTAGAGGTACCAGAGGTGATTCAAGTCAATGAACAGAGCGTCCATTTATGATACCTATGTACATTCTCAACCGATACATTCTTGGTGCTAGCAACTATTAACATTTTCTCAGCATTTCAGGGATTTACATTTGACCCCCAAAGTGAAGCAACTTTGAGCTCCATGGATCCATAACGTGCATTGTGTACTGTTGCTAATAAACATTTACAACATGGCACGCACAGACCTTGCTCCATAAGGCCCATTTGCGAGAGCACAGCGACTGATCCTGTATTTAGGCCAGCATCTCACCACATTAAATAGATTGGTTTGCTCTTATTACATTGCTTTGTCACTTGCATTTGCATCTCCAACAGTTCCCACACCCCAGCGCAATAGTTAGGGATGCCAAGGTGACCACAACTTTCCCCAGTCCTCGGGAGCAATATTTGGAAAGGAGAGTACTGAGGCCCACTTTCTCAAGAAAGTTAGGGCAGCAAAAGTTTGCTCTTTCTTTCCATCCAGCCACACAACAGTCTTCCTCTTTCTGCACCGAGAAACAGCTCTTTAGACAGAAGATGCAGGTTCGGCCTTGTCGAAGACTGAGTGGGCAGAGAATTATCCTCTGAAATCTTGGCCCTTTCCTATCTGCTCTGCCAAGAATCGGCATCACTTGGTTTAAATTTTGACTGTTGTGCTTCATGGTACAGAAGCCTCTCTACATATGTAGAAAGGGTGTGTTTATGAATCTACACCCACTGTGCATTTGTCTATTTTTATATAGGCATATTGCATAGTAATAGGGATTTTATGCATCGAATAAAACTATTTCCCCCAATTTCACTCGGTTTATCGTTCTGCTGAATAATTCAGCTACTATATGGACTTCATGGACTTTTGCTTGATAAATTCACTACTCTGAGCTTTCCCTTTCATTGGAATTTTTAATCAGATTGAAACCCATCACGTTGAGATCAAAGCTGAGAATAATGATGTTACCAATCTATGTTTTAGCCAAAGGATGTTCCTTAGAGCACACGTCCTCAAATCGCTTAGCTGCTTGCTAAAGTGTAAGAGAATTTATGATGCTAAATAAAACCAGAAAAAAAAAGATGTTTTAATAAGATGAAAATCCAAATGTTAAAATAATGAGCCATCTGCATGGGGGGCCCTCTCTTGAGAGAGATGCCAAGAGCTTTGCCATCTGTGAAACATTTACCAGCTGTTTCCTTCCCTTTTTTGTGAGAACATAAGAAAATCCTTACAGTTGGTGTTTCTAAGTGATACATCATAGGGAGGAATACAGGTTTGCCTAACTTCAGGAAGGTTGGACTGAGCTGAATTCACCAAACAATACTTTGGGGATCCGCAGAGGTGCACCCCAGTGTGCCACCCTTCTTCCTGCACGCCCCCCCCCCATTTCTGAACCTCAACAGAGGGCACCAGGCGGATGAGAAGGAAAAAGGAAATGAATAACATCCCACGAGGTCATTTAAAACCAAATGTTTTCAGAGGAAGTCTGTGCTTGCTTACTCCACTGCCTGCAAGCTAGTTTTACCTTCTGAGTATGCAAGCAGGGTTTGGGCTCAATTGCAATCCGCCTGAAACGGGGGAAGGTGTCTACAGCAGTCCAAATATTTTTGAACATGTCTTTCCTTTTTCTTTCTCTTCTCTGATCACTATTTCACATATCTGCCAGTCAGCCCCGTATCCCTGCTGCTTTTGCTCTGACAAGCACCTTATCTAGGCTGCCTGACTTATGTATGGTCTTAGGATCTGAACAGAGTGCCAGGCATGAATTTAACTTTGCAGCCGGCTCTGATCCGCGGTGATGTGCCAGCCATAAAATACTCACAGTGTGGGGTGCTGATCTATCGATGTCTCCCCAGGTTCCTGCTTTTTTACCTCCCTGTTCTATCGCCAGAATCTGACAGAATTTTATTTTTTCTCTGACTGCCATCTTTTCTACTTCATTAACTGTCAAATGCATTTCAGGGAACATAACCTAACAAGAAAGTTTAGTTAATGAATATGAAGCCTTTCAGGTGCTCCCCTCAGGTGTCATTCCAGAGGATTTTAGGAAAGCTTTAGGTCATTTTTCAAAAAATAATTTTTCTAAGGCCATATGCAGTGAAACAGGGGTGAAATGAATCTGTGGGCTACGGCCGCTCTTGCTTCTGTGCCGTAGTGTTAAGCCAGACCTTAGGGGGAAAAAAATCAAGACTCATGGCTTCTTTCTCGAAAGCCCAAGAGTCGCCAGAGCAGTATTGACCACGTTCTCTAATGGATGATTTCACATATCAGGCTGCAGGGATGTGAGCTGCGAGAATCACATCTCACATAAAGTAACGGCATAAAGGAATTTTTCTAGGTCACTCAACAAAGCAAAGTTATCTTCGCTTTCCAAGCCAGAAGAAATTTCCGAGTGCTTCATCCTCAGTTAACCAACCACTTATTGAGGGCCTGCTGGACGGGAGGTAGTATGCCCACTTCTGAGACAGAGCTCTGAATGTGGCTGCAGGTCCCTATGTGAATGGAGCTTAGAGAGCCAATGAAACAAAACTTCCAACAAAGGCTAATGCTCCTCGCCAGCAGTTTTCAACCAGGGGTGATTTTGCCCCTCTCCCCCCAGAGGACATTTGGCAACATCTGGAGACATTTTTGGTTATCACAACTGGGAGAAGAAGTGCTACCAGCATCTAGTGGGTAGAAGTGAGTATTCTGCACAGTAGAGAACCCTGTTCAGAGATAATGCCTGAAGAAGGAATGGGATTGAGCCAAGTGAAAGGGATGGGGAGAGGCCAGGGAGACATAAGGAACAGCATAGGTGAGGACCAGGAGGAGAGTTACGGTGCAATTAGGGAAGTCTGTGGATTTCCAGGACAAGCATTAGATTTCCAGTTTGGACACTGGGTGGTTGGAAGAAAATCACCAGAGAAGGTATCTGCACCTTGGACCACCACCACCCTGTCCGTGTCATGCCTCCATCAAAAGATTTGTTCTGCACTTGCTCTTTACAAGCAACACTTTCCCATCATCCGTCATGTGTCTGATTTACATCTCCCAACAATCTGTGTTCTAGATTTAATTGTGCCCACTTTCCAGCTGAGGAAATAGCAGACAGCATGATCTTATCTGCAAAACTGCTGCAACCATCTGAACAGAAGGGGCCACGAGATTTCCATGCCGACCTCCATTTCCAGGCAGGTGAATCTAGATGCACATTTTTATAAGCTCAAGTAGGTTATAAATGGGTCATCTACTTACATATAATTACACTCTTTACATGTACATATAGGTGGGTGTGCAGTTATATTTTATGTTTTCTAATCAAGATAAACAGTAGCACAGAGCATCAAAAGTTCTTTTTAAACCCAACCTTGTTTATCTTAGGCTTGGGAGTGCTCTCCATGGTATTACCACCCACCTCTCCCAGGAAATGTACCTTTCTAATTATGTTTACCTAGCATTTTTAATCAGTGCTTACATTTGTGACAGGAGTAATCCACAGAATAAATAAGAGTAACACTCTGGACATTCAGAGTCTCTTCCATATTTTCCCATCTTCTCCCCACACTGGGAGCCAGCAGATTTTTCCTCCAGAATGTATAAGCGGAAGGGAATAAACTTTAGGGACAAGCAGACAGGGGCTCACAATGCGGCCATCTTACTGGCTGAGTGGTATTTGGCAAGTTGCTTAACCTCTCTGAGCTGCAGCTTCACGTCTATAAAGTTGGGGCAGCAATGTATTTCTCATCTTACTGGCTGAGTGGTATTTGGCAAGTTACTTAACCTCTCTGAGCTGCAGCTTCACGTCTATAAAGTTGGGGCAGCAATGTATTTCTCATAGGTATTTTTGTGAAGAGTCAATGCAATTAGGCATACAAAGCACAAAGCCCAGCGCCTGGCACACGTAGAATAACTGTTCAAAAATGTTGACTATTTTCATACATTATCAAGCCTCTCGAAAATAATTTAGGGAATGGTTGGCAGAGAGCTAACACTATCCTGATTTAGCCTCTTTAAATTGGGTGATCTTTATTTTTATGATAATTTCTGTAAACATTTTAATTCAATTTTCATAGCTCCCTGGGAAAACAGGGGGGTCTAGTTAAAAACAATACTGGGGAGAGAATTAGAGTAAAATCTGATTTCAAATCTTGGGTCACCATCTTGGAATTTGTCTCAGAATGGGCAACTTACAATCGAGTGTCAGTTTCCTTCACTCTACAATGACTTGGACAATCATTACCTCAGCTTTGTGGAGAGGATGCAGGAGAGAAAAGGGTGTCTTGCCCTTCCCTGGGAGAAGATGACACACTCGTCAGGCTTGGCCATGTGACCGGCTTTGTCCAATCAAATGTGAGCCAAAGTGACAATTGTCACTTGGGCAACATCTTTTAAGAGCGGGCTCTTGCATCCTCCTGCTTCTCCATCAGCTTGGGTCCCAGAGTGACAGGAGCGTGGACCAGAGCAGCAGCTGATCTGTGACGGACACAGAGCACGAGCAAGAAAGGAACCTTTGTCGTGGCCACTGGGATTGCAGCATCACATGCCACTGCCTCCTAAACTGGCCTTTCACACACGCGCGGCAGCTGAGCACAAGGGCCAGTAAGCCCAAGAGATGGCGAGTCCTTTCTCCCCACGGCCTCTCAGGACAGAAAGAAAACGATTTCCAGCACTCTGTGGCTTCCTGACCTCGTGCTTTCTTTATTTGAATAATATTTACAGACTTTTGCCTCTCGCTTCCCCCGCCCCAGGTCCTCTTGGATTCGCAGTCCAGGTGCTGAGGCAACGGGAAGTGTGCGTCCCCCCACCTCCGTCTCCCTGCCCGTCAGGCCCCCGGGTGCGAACCGAACCGCATCCATTCCACGTCCGTGTCCCCTCAGACACTTCAATCTGTGCTGACTTGGGAAAGCAGGTGGCAGTCATGAACCTCCTTAGTGCTCACAGACTTCTGCAGAATCTGATGCCCTCATGGTTTTCCTCCAAACAAGAACAAGTCCTCTATGCCACAGATGCAAGAAGCAAAGATCAGGCAGCTACTTAAAACCCACTGGGCTTTTCCATCTGAAATCCCAATGCCCGGGGTCATGCCTGGGAGAGAGAGACAACTGCTCCCAGGCGGTGTTAGATCTTGCCTCACTTCACTCCTTTCTTCATTCACATGAAGTCAAAAATAACAAATTCCTCCAAAAGATATTTTACCAAGGGAAAGTAGCGAAGTAAGAGCAGCAACCCACGTATGAAAACTGATAGATTTACACATTTAAGCAACTAATATGATAAGTATCACTCAAACGTGCATCACATCTAAACGGGAGAACGTTCGGGGCTTTCTGCAAGAGGCACTGCTTACCTGGACTTTCCATCAGGTTCCTGGTTATAGTCATCTATTGCAAGGGTCAGCAAACTTTTTCTGGAAAGGGCCAGATAATAAATACTTTAGGCTTTGTGGGCCAAACAATCTCTGTTGCAACTACTCAATTCTGCCCTTGTAGCAGAAAGCAGCCATGGACAATATGTAAGCAAATGCGCATGGCTGTGTTTTAATAAAACTTTATTTACAAAAACAGATGGAGGGCCAGATTTGTTTGCTAACGCTTGGTCTTTTAGACTCCTGTTTACAGGCTTAGTTTGCTGAACACTGGTCTATTAGATCTACCCAGGACAGAGATAAAACAATATTTCTGAATAGTTGTTTTACTTGAGTCTTCATAAAAACAACATAAAGAATTAAACAAGAATAAAATCAAATTCATGTAGAAATGTCTAAACTCTTCACTTAAATGTTACTATATTTAATATGCACATATATATTTATATCAAACTATAAAAAGTATTAAACGAGCTTTGATAGGAAGCTGTAATTCCTCACAAGGAAATGGTAAAATCCTTGAGGAGACGTGGTATCATGTATAAATTAGGATATTGCCTAAGCTGTTATAACAAAGAGACCCCAAATCATACTGGTTTTATAAGATAGAAGTATATTTCTCTCTCTCACCATACTTAACACATGGCACCCATTTCTGACTTGTCCATCCTTTCCATCGGCAGCCGTTAGGAAAGGAGACAGAGGCAAGGAGAACTCATACCCAATTCTTTGTAGGGGAGGCATAAGCTGAAAGCAGCACACATCACTTCTGTACACATCCCATTGACTGGAATTCACTCACATGGCCACAGCCAATCTACTAGGAAAGTCGGGAAATGTAGTCTTGCGCGGACAACCACGTGCTCCACTAACATCTGGGCATTCCATTGTCATAAAAAAAGAGGAGGATGGGGAAGATCACGTATTGGTAAACAAGTAGCAGTCTTTTGTATACACCACAATGGAAAAGACCTTGAGCTCTGCAGGCAGATTTCTCTGGTTTCATATCCTGGCTTCACTGCTTACTAGTTGTGTATAATTGGGGATTATCTAAACTTTTTGAGCCTTGGTTTCCTCATCCATAAAATAAGATGAATAATAGTATTCACTCTTGACTTCCCTTTTTATAAGTTCTGCCTACATCTTGATCATCCTCATTAGGGAGGGAAATCTAATCAATCAACTACATGTATTGCTCCAAATCCAGGCTAACCCATCCAAAAGCACCAAGGGAGTGAGTGTTCAACCTTGCCCATTCTTGGGTTCTAATCAGTGACACCAACAGGGAGAAAGAAGAGGCCACATAACATGGTTTCCATGACCAACACTGACTTGAATTAGAGTCAGCAGGGAAAGCAACAATTCCATCATGCAGAAGCTTTCTTGAGCACCCAGCCTCCAAGTTTTCATAAGTCAAATTGTTTTCTTTGTGATGTCATCCCTTTTTCTCTTACATAAAATTTTGCCAAAAACTTGTGGACCTTCGCCCAATGAGGAAATAGCCAGATCATATGTGGCTCTGTCTCTTATTACCGTTTTCCTCATTTGTATGTATTTTTTTTCTTGTTGCAATGTCATTAACACGGGGAAGGAGTCCTGTGGCAATGATGTTGGAAATGCAGCAAGGGAGTGCAACCTTAGTTGAACTCTGGGCTCCATTCTATCATACTTTTTCCTTGGCTCAAACCATTTTGCAATTACTGGAATGTAAATCTTGTAGAGTTTCTCCCCCATGTTTTGTCTTTCTCTCCATAAGGGCTTAGTGACTTCAGACATTCCACTTTTACTAATAAGACCTAATACCTTCTCCAAAACAATAGATTTCCCCTTCAGATCAATACCTCCCATTCAACACCTACTTTTTCATGTTGTTGCAAGGATTTAATGAGGTGATGCTTGTAAAGTTCTTAGAACAAAGCCTAATGCACAGTAAATGATGCAATAAAAGTTGGCTACCCTACAAACAACATAGAATGGGTTCTGATATTAATTTCCAATCCCTCACCACTAAGAAATGGGTCAAACCACTATCCAAATGTATCTAATGGAATTATCTCTGTTCTTTGGCTTAAATTCTCCATTATCCAGTCCTCCTGCTCCCATGCCAAAGCAGTCTGCACTGAAATATCAGAAGAACAATTACTAATATCAAGGAATTCCCTGACTGCAATTGCTCAAAGGACACACCTTAAATTAAAGATTAAAGTTGCACAGAACAGCTGTTCAACTAAAGAAGCAAGGCTCCCATGACATCCTCTACAAATGCTGCCACCAGTTCCTTATTAAACCCAAGTGGCTTCTCGCTGTTTGCTAGCCAGAACGTCCTCTCTGTCTCTCCCTGAGCGTTCTCCCTCTCTGCCCTATTGCCCCTCCTAAGGTAGTCAAAGGGAAGTTTATAGTCAGCTCCTCTTAGTATAAAGAAACTTCCAGATTGAGACTGTCTCGCATTGGGCAAGACACTAGCATGATAGCTCATCCGCTGATGTCCCTGTCTCTGTAGAACTCTGGAGGGCTAGGATTTCACATTTTATGCATAATGGTGTACATGCTACTTTATAATATGCTGAAAATTTATATAAAAATTAGAATGAGTTGCTGTTGATGTTTAGATTCTTAACAATAATTCTCCAAGCTAATGTTAGAGCTTCATTTCTTACCGACCTATTGGGAATCTCCAGTTTAGCCAAATTCATCTAGGCATCCTTTCCTTTCATTGTCTTTCATTCATTGATTCAGCATTTTTAATGAATGCTATTGTTTGCCAGTCACTGTGTTACTTTTTGAATGTAAAGTTATAAGGAAGATAAACAAAGCCTTTTCTTTATCAATTTAAAATTTGTTTTCAGCAGACTAGACTTTTTCTGCTTCTCTCTACCGGGGGTTCAGTGTAGAAGAGCTACTCCCTTGCCCTCCACCTATGCAAAGAGTACTTAAAGTTCTTATTATCCATGGAGGTTTTTCAAATTACTGCAGCCCAGAGAGAGCAGAGAACCCTTCTATCTCATGCCTAGGTTGATTAAAAATTTCAAGGTTATAGGTTACACACAACAGAAATCCATTCTGAGTGACTTAAATTTAAAAACTAAATTTATTTGAAGTATATCAGGGAGACTGAAAATTACAAAATAGTTGGAGGACCTGGTGAGAACCACGGCAACGCCAAGAGTAGCCAAGAGGCAAGAGCCTATCATTCTTCTTTTAGCGGGAACATTCGCCCAAGATAATACCGCCAGTACCACGGGCTGATTCCACTGCCCGTGGACACCAGGGCAACTGCTGTGAATCAATTCAAATGTTCTCACAGCTGAGGATTCAAAACTGCAAGGTGGGCGCATCTGATTGGACAAACTTCAATCTTGTGGCTGCCAGAGGGCTGGTGGAACGCGGGTCCAACCCTTCAGCTTCCATAACGGGAGCTGAGGGCACCATCTCTCCCATCCTCTACAGGCAATAGAAGGTTCCTCCAAAACTAGGCAGGGAAGTTAGAAGCTGGGCCACCATAGAAATGACAAGGTCCCTTGGACCATTCGTGATGATATCGTCATACCTTTTTAAAATTATTGTTTATTATTGCCTCTATCATTCTCTCATAGTTGCACTGTTTATTCTCTCTAAATGGCTTTAGAATTTGTTGCCAGCTCTCTCCTCCAACTAAGTCCCTTCAGGACGAGAACACGTGTTGTATTCTGTACATCACCTCCAAGTGACTCACTCACAGAAGGTGCTAGTGAAGTAATTTACAATGGAATAAATGCTGGGTGTTTATCTTCTTGGCCTCTTTCCCAATATTTAGTGCTACCAATAATGGAGCATTTGAGACTTCAGAACAAAATTCCAAGAAATTTTATAATTATTTAAAATTGTATCTATCTGACAACATATCTTGTGTTTACTTTTAAACAGCAGGAGAGTGCTTATAGTTAGACAATAGGGCAATTCGGTATTAAGTAAACCTTACATCTGCTGTTTAGCCACTTGAGGGGAAATAATTTTCTAACAAGTGGCAATGGTCAAGAAAGCTATGAAATTTAGGCCAGTTGTCGAAAAAAATAACTTATTAGTTGCTAAGCTACAGTCCTAAAGGGAACTCAGGGGAGATGAACCAGCCGAACTAGACTCCCTCCACTTGAGAGGAGAAGGTTGCAGCTGTCAGGTGCTCCTGGTGGATGCATGGCAGGAAAAATGATTGACAAACTGGTCTTTGCTTGGCATGAAATCTGGCTTTGATTGAGTGAATGACTGACAGGCTAGTGTCATCGGAAAATGGGGATTGTGTGTTAGAGGGGCTATTTTGCAACACAGTGATTGACACGTTACAGAAATTGTCCCATAGATGGAGAAAACCAAATAGAGATCTGTTTTGACATGCATTTCCTTTTTACCTGTTCATTTTGTATACGGAGAAGAGAGAGAAGGGAAGCCCTCATAGGGGCTAATTGATGTATCCAGTGGATAGCAGAACGGCGAGGGCCACGTGGACGCGCAGAAAGAGCCCTGGATGGTGAGGAGGTGGGAGGGAGGTGTTCCAGCTCAGTTTCACCCATGACTGGGCTGTCTGGAGAAGTTAAAGGAGACCTTTAGACTCCACTTTTGCATCTGCTCAATGAGCAGCCTGAACTAAGATTATTTCTATATTCCATTCCAACCATTTATAAGTCATGGACAACTATTATTTCACCACATATTCTCCATTGTCATGCCACAGGCCACACCTGGCCCATCAGGTTATTCCACTTCCTAAGCCACAGGATTGGTTCATGGATGTGCACATGACCCAAATTGTTCCAATGGGACACAACCCTGGACTTATATATATTAGAATTTTAGAAAATAAGCCCCCTTTTCACTGAGGCTGCTCCATTAATAGAATATGAGTCTAGAAGTGCTGGCAGCCATCTTTGCCACCTCATGTGAATAGGGTTGCCAGATAAAATACAGGAGGCTCCGTTAAATTTGAATTTCAAACAATTGAATAACTTTATAGTATAAGTGTGTCCCAAATATTGCACAGGATATACTTAAAATTAAAAAAAAAATATTTGTCGTTTATCTGAAGTTCCAATTTATCTGGGTGTCCTATATTTCTATTTGCTAAATCTGGCAATCTACATGTAAAAAATCTGCTTGGGAATGACGCCAGCATAGACAAAGTGGAACCAAGAGGTGCAAAGAACAATTCCCGGTGGAATCATTCAAGTACCTGGATCCAGTCACGCCGAAAGCTTGCTCTAGCCATGCTCTTCTCAGATCAAAGAAAAAAAACCTTTTTATACTCTCTTATTAAGCTCATTTGAGCTTGGTTTCTCTCTGACAACCAGAGAACTCCCTCTCCTTCTCTCACTCCATACTTTTTCCCCTTCACTTTAGCTCCTGGGTTAGGTTCTCATTGGAGGTAGTATTATTATATCCTGTACAAGGTGAGGCATTTCCTGGGAGTGTGTTTTACTCCCATCACAATGGCCTTTCTTTTTTGAATTAAAGTTAATTTTTCTGGTGATTTCTAACTTTCATCCTCCTCTAACTTCCTTGATCACTACCATTATTTTTCCTAAAATTAACAATTATAAGTTATAAGCAGATCTTTTAAGGAAATTAGAAGCTGAGAAACAATTTAGAAATGTTATTGTCACTTGTTGCTAAAAACATTGAATAAATAACTCCGCCCATTTCCTGCCTTTTTTCAAGGAAGTTGACCAACCATCTTTCTGACCAACAAAATTATTTTTGTGTTATTTGTAAGCCACAATGTCTCAAAAAGGACTTGAATTTGTTCTGAGCAGTAAAAAGGCTTTGTTGTCTTATTAATCTGTGCTTTTGGGGTGTAAGTAACAGAAAACAATTTATTTAGCTGATGCAAAATGTCCAGTTATTTTTTTTATAAGGGTAGTGGTATCTCAGAGAACACAAAAGACTGAGATACAGCCAGCCCTCAGAAAGACACTGGATTCAGCAACTAGAAAGCTATCCAGGTATTCTCCCTCTCTTTTCCTTGCGTTCATTTCTACTTCACCTTCTTTCCTCTAGACTGTGATCATTAACGACAGGTTGCCTCTGTGCCTAATCTGTTTCATGGAATACGGCTACCCGAGATGTTCCATGATCCAAGTTCAGTGACAGAAACGAACTTACTCAGTGCCAGCTCCTGGAAGACAGAATGTGATTGGCTCACTTGAGTCAGGTGTTCTTGCTCAATCCAATTGAGGACAAATGCACATAATACAAACATGGCTGCTGAGGACGCATCCCTGTGGATTGCAGCCCATGCCCAGAGTTAAGAGAACTTCTGTGAGTTGCCCGTGAGGTAGTTATTAAGCTATTGTTTCTCAGCTCCAGATCCCTCCTCTACACTCTGCTCTGTGAAGCTGAGGGCTGGGACCCTACAAATTGCATAGCTCCTTGGCCTGCTTGACATGAAAGGATGGAAAGTTTAGCTTGGCTAAACTTGGCTGTGAGACCAGATTGGTAATTCAGATGCCTGGTACAGAGAATGCTGTATGGTCCCTTGAAGTTCTAGTCCCAACAGGAGTCCAAGTGTCTGTCTACTGGCTACTAAGGATCAATGGAATAAGAGAGGGAAATTTGTAAAAACTCTTTTTCAAAGAAATCTGTAAATATGAGCTCTTAAAATCATCTCAAAATGTCTCTAATGTGTCCACATTTGAAGAATTTTATTTCAAGAAACTCACTTCTGTAGAGTCCATTTTCGTGGACTCTAAAGGAAGCAGAGGGGCAACTGTGTTTGTAGCTTCAAGCGCTAAAGGAGTCGACACATTGTGTAGACACAATGAAGTCTAAAGCTTTCCGGAGCAGAGGTTCTAGATATGGGCTACCTGGGTTCAAGTCCTGTCAGTTCTCTGTGACATTGAATACAGAACACAACCTTGGCGTATCTCTGTTTCTTCATCAGCAAAGTTGAGCTAATGCGGGTAGCTACCATATACAGTTGGGAAGGTTGGATGAGGTGGTCCATTCAAGATGGTCAACTGTCTTGGCCAGCCAACTCTTTAGGCCTGGACTAAAGTAAGTACTCAGTAAACGTCCACATTATCCTATTTATTCTTAGTGGCCTTTTGGATCTTAAGGTCGCTTGAATTTTATCTCAGAGGCTATGGGGAGCCATTAGAAGGAATTCAGCCATCTCTGCTAAATTCCTTCTTTGCAGAGTGACTTGGACCCAGAGAAAAGAGAAAAAATGGTGTGGACACCGTAAGCACAGAGCTCAACAAAATATGATGACTTTGGCCATAAGTGCTGCTTTATGGCTGTCTGTAAAGCTGCCCATCAAAAAGCTCCCGACAGATGACCTGCAGTAATGAGAGGATGAAGAGAGCGGCATTGCAGAACATTCCACCTGACGGGGACACAGATCACCGCAAGGGCATTCTCATAAAGCACAGAGTGTCGTTCTACTCTTTCCTTCTCCATCTTATCCTCTGGCCCGGCCCCTCTGCTTGTGTCCTTGCCTCTCAGTTTCCAGCTACCATTTATTCATTCATTCATTTTTTCATTGTATCATATTTTAATTTACTCATGTATTCATTCAACCATCTATTCATCACTTTTTTAATTACTCATATAGCATGTGTTTATTGGGCTAGTAACTGCAGATTAGATTTATTGGGCTCTTTCTATATGATAGGTTCCTTGATAAGTATGTTAACCCTAACAATAGCATCAACATTTATTGAGCATTTATTCTGTGTCAAGTGCCATGACTAAGTATTGTACATGAATTATCTCATTTTGTCTTTACAAAAGTTGTCTGAGATAAGATGCTATTATTACCAGTATTTTTATAGGTTGGGACAAGTATCTTAGAAAGTTTAGGTAAATTATCTAAAGTCACATAGCTAGCAAATTAGAGCCAGGTTTCAAAATCGTATCTAACTTAAAACAAGTACTCTTAACCATTACTTGCGGCAGCCTCAACAGATCTGAAACTCCAGTGTTTAGAATTCTTGCTCAGTAATGAATTCATAGGGAAAGTGGTACCTTATCTGTGTTGTAAAGTGTGGACAAGGAGACTAGTGAGAAAACGATTTATAAAGGTATTCTTTCCAATCAAAAACAACATACTAAACAAAACAGTGAAGCAGAAACCCACAGTATGGCCCCATTTTCCCAGCATCACTCATTGAAACAGTATTAATATGTCATCATCAATTTGACAAAACCAAATGGTGAGTTAAAAATATTTCCATTGAAAGTGACAGGGAATCCAACTCAAACTGGCTTGAAGAATAATGGGATGTATAAACTTGCATCAGGGAAAAGGCCAGAGGCAGGACTAGCTTCAGGTACAGTTTGATCTAGTATCATCAAGGACCAGCTTTGTTCCTTTCCACATTTCCTCTTTGCCTTCCATAGCATAAGTTACTTCTTCAGGCCTCAAATGGGTTCCTACTGGCAGTTCCCTGATCTTCTCATTTAGTAGTAAAGAAGTTGTTCAGGTCTTTATATCTTCATGCCACACAGACCACAAAAGGAGTGGCTGTCAAGGAGGAGAAAGACTCTTCTTTTTCCCAGAAGCCCTAGAAAACTTCTCCACAGGTTTCAATGGTTATGACTGTGTTTCTGCCATCATGGATCAAATCATGGTGGCCAGAGGGATGAGATGGGATAAAATTATTGGCTTTAGCCAGTCAGGGTCTACCACCTAAAGCTGGAGCAAATGTCAACACCACAGGAATGGCATGACTGATCAGGGAAGAGAATTAAAAGCCCCAAAGCAAACTCTGAGTGGTATTATCTGAAAGAGGACAATGAATAGAAGTGAGACAGCAAAACCAACTGGGGTCCACTACACCAAACAATTCGGTTTCTTTGTTTAACTCTTGAGTGCCCAAAAGTACCTCCCCGAAGCATATAGCAGCTCAATTTGGCACTGCACTAAATCGGAAATCTTACCTTATTCATTACCATCTTGGAAGCATTTTCAACACTAAATGCAGTAACATTCCTTCAACATGAGTAAACGTAGTATATTTTTCCTTCCCAACATGCCTCAGAAGTCCCAACTTCCAAAATGTCTTGAGTAGAATTATTGTCACTACCCTCCTTTATATCAGCTTTGTCTCCTGCCTAAACAAAAGGTATCAACATGCAACATTTCCATTAAAATCAGATTAAATACTGTGTTTCCTTACAGGGGTGGTATTTCAATTGCAATTCTTTCCATGTTGTTTACTAGACAAATGTGTTTGGCATGTGTAAACTGTTGTGATCACTTTTCTTTCTGTGACGTTCTGAGAAGGGGAAAAAACTGCATGGCTCAGTGGATGACACAGTTTGCTACAAGTGGCAATATAAAAATTTGAAATTCTTAAACGATTTAGCATTTCTCCTTCCAGCCACATTATCTATCACAGAGAAGTAATATTCGGGGGGACTCAAGCCAATCAGAAGATAGGAGTATAATTTTCACGAAAAAAATGTATGTATAAATTATCACTCTCTTCTCTCCTCTCCATAAATAGCGACACTAATAGATCCATAGTGTGAGATATAGGAAGGGATGCCATGTTCTACAACGATCCATCTTGTCTGGGAACAGCAGAGTTGAGAAACCTGATCAGTTAAGATGTGTAGCTATACTTCAGCATTCTCTGGCATCTCCTGCCTATCGTGATTGAAGGACTGTGTGTTTCTTGTCTAGAAGAGGGAGCTCGTGTGTGTGTGCAAGAGAAAAAGAGAGAGACTGACAATCTAAGGCAGCATGATTGAGCCACAAATACGTTTTACTTGGTTTGCACAAAATGTACAAAATAGGGAACTCGTTACATAAAAGTCTAGATTACCAAGATCTGGAGATCTTTCCTAAGAGGAAAAACAATACCCTGGAGTCATATAGTGGTTTTGTATAGAAGTTGCCTCGTTTTGACAGGGCATAAGCATTCCAGTCTGTCTCAGTCTTCACCATTCTCCGTTACCTCAGATCTAGTGCATTCCATTTTGTTACCTTCCTGGATACAATGGGCCTTAGTACAATGAGGGCCATGTGGACTAATAATCTGGTGACTTTTCAATCCAATGTCCTTTAAAACTTTGTCCAAGATATAGTTAGTCAAGGTGGAGAGAATCTGATTTTCTTTTAAGACCTTTTCTTCAAAATGAGAACTACTTACAATTTATTTCCATTGGTTGAAACAGAGTCAGTGTTCTTTTAAAAAGTGACACAAAAATCTTTCCAACTTTTCTGCAATTTTAGTTTTTCTTTGGCATTCTTTTGTGACTTTTCTGAACCAAGCAACTTCTTGGGAGGTATATTAAAAGGTTTAATATTCACAATATAAATCACATCCCTTGTAAATCACAGCACACCACACATTATGCGGTTCTGGAATTTCTGCTAACCACAACTGCCATCTTTGAGCCGACTACAAACGCTGTGTATGTTAGTTACAAAAATCCTCAGCAAAAATATTCCAAGGCTAATAAATGTTCTGTTTTTGTATCTTTGCTTCTTTCACTTTACAGTGGCATATTTTTTCATCAGAGAAAGGCAAGTGCATATTTTCCCAACTTCTTCCATTAGTGTTTCTAAGCTTGTTAGAGATTAGTACCCTGCACAGCTGTGCAGCTAACCCACCCCCTCAATTCACTTCTGTGGGGGAAGGGGAAGGCATGGTAGAAGAATCCCTGAGTCACAGGATGTGTGAGTTTAAAGACTTGGCTTTGGGAATCTGCAAAACACAATTTTTAGAGATCTGCCACATTACAAACTATTCTCAATTCCCTGTTTTTATTGCATACTCAGTGTGTATATCTAATTCAGGAGTCAGTGAATTATGGCCCGTGGGCCAAACTAGCCAGCTGCCTATTTTTGTAAATAAAGTTTTATTGGAACACAGCCATGCTCACTCATTTACATATTGTCTATGGCTTCTTTTGCTCTACAACAGCAGAGTCAAACGGTTGCAACAGAGACCAACAGGGCCTGCAAAGCTGAAATGTTTACTGTGTGGTCCTTGAAGAAAAATTTTGCCAACCTCTGATCTAATTCTCTAACATGGTAGAAAAATGTTATTGCTTGTTAGATGCAATTCATTTTCTTTGAATGACTTGTTCCCCCAGATATAAGCTCCTGAACTCCTTTTCAAGACACTTGTGACATATGTAATTATCTATTCACTGGACATCTTCATACTATAATCTGCTTGGGGAACCTCTATTGGATCTGACTATACCAATTAGGAATGCTTTTAACTGCAAGTAACAGAATACTTTTAACTGTGTAGCTTACACAATGAAGATTTGAATTATCTCACCTAACAAGAAGCCTGGATGCTTATAAGTCTGGGTCTGATACAGAGGCCCCAGGATTATGCAAACTGTCATGGCCCCAGGTTGTGACTGTCCTTCCTGCACCACTATGCTCAGCTTGCTGACTCTTTGTCCTTATGCATGCCACCTCGTGGTTGCAATGTTTTGCTCCAGCTCGAGGCATCACGTCCTCATACCAACATTCCAGAGTAGAAGGGACATAAGCATAAAGCTTCCTTCTACTAAGGTTCTGGCTTTTTAACCCAGAAGGAAAACCACCAGTAGACTCTCCCACCACCACCACCATTATATGCCATTGAACAGAGTGGATCACATGCCTTCCAATGGCTTTCATTGCTGTAACCCCAGTGCTAGAACAAGATGAGAAGCTAGTGGATGTTCAATAAAAGTTGTCAAATGGTGGATGGATGTATCAATGGATGAATAGATGAATGATAGACAAAATCTTTCAAATTTGGTCCCCACAATGGGCAACAGAAGAGAACAAGTAAGGGGGTCCTTGGTAGTAAAACTGCTGTGGACTATCACTTTATCTCAACCTTTCCATTTTTTTTTTTTTTTAATTTTTTTTGTGAGGAAGATCTGCCCTAAGCTAACGTCCGTGCTAATCCTCCTCTTTTTGCTGAGGAAGACCGGCTCTGAGCTAACATCTATTGCCAATCCTTCTCCTTTTTTTTCCCCAAAGCCCCCAGTAGATAGTTGTATGTCATAGTTGCACATCCTTCTAGTTGCTGTATGTGGGACACCGCCTCAGCATGGCTGAAGAAGCGGTGTGTCGGTGTGTGCCCGGGTTCTGAACCCCAGGACACCAGTAGTGGAGCGCGCACACTTAACCACTAAGCCACCGGGCCGGCCCCTCAACCTTTTCATTTTACAGATGAGAAAAATGAGGCACGAAAATAGAAAGTTCGATATTATAGTGAATTTTTATGGTTTCTGGTTGTCCAACATCTATGCCCCACTCCCTGGTAACAACTCCATAATTTTTCTTGGAAGAACAAACTCTCTTAAACAATGTGATTGAAGTGAGGCAGGTGGCAGCCCCAGCCCCAAGAGAGGGCATTTGTCCCAGGATCAGCAGTATTTCACCCCTCTGACTTCTGTGATTGGTCCAGAGTTGGGCACACGTCCCCAGGTATACAACCAGAATGAATGCAAAGCTTCGGCAGGTGCTGCCAGGAAAAAGAACACAGGCCTGCCTCTAACAGTACCTGGTCCGTAATATGTGCTCAGCAAATATTTGTTGAATGAGTGAATGAATGAATGAGTGAATATATGAATAAATAGCATCTTCCTATGTCAGAAGAGGAAGGGTCCTCAAAGATCAGCCGACCCACTCTCTACAGAGGTAGCACTAGAATCCCAGGCTCCTGAGAGCAAATCCAATGAGTTCTCTTTTCCTCCATCGTGCACCATGGCAATAGGAATTCCCAATCTTCCAGCAACCAGCTTCTGCCTCTGTCAATGGCACCATTTGTTTTCCTCATTTCGTCTATTTTCTTCAAGTCCTTGAGTGTTTACATTTCTTGAAGTACATCTTGCCTATGTATTTGAATTCCATTTCTTTTGATTTGCAACTGAATGAGGAAGAATATCAATGACCCTTTACTGGATTACTTCACCCACCAAGGGACTTGGAGATTTATCCTGGCTGTACACCTACAATCCTTCGTCTCCATTCACATCTCTCACCAGGCACTTCTGGAGGTCTGTCTCCTACATTCCCAAACCCTCCAGACACATCTCCAGCACATCGCCATTATTATTCCAGAATGCAGCTTGTACCAATGGTCCCTGGGCTGACTGGTACCAAAAGGCTCCCCTGGACACTAGAGAAGTCTGAATCTTACACACTCACTGGAGACATCTCCAGGGCCCTCGGATGTCCAGGTGGGCTGTGTTTTGAGAGTCCTCCCAGGTTGGGGACTGAGGAGACACTGTGCCTCTCAGACACAGGTGGCATCCAGGTGCTGCTTGCTTGAGTGGGCTCCATCTTGGAACTCATAATGAATTTTCCAGCTAGGGTGGGTCATAGCCCTTGCATTCTCTTCCACTCCAGCAGGACTGCTGAGGATCTCAACAGTGGTTGGATGGGGATGATATAAGGACTTGATGCTCCTTCTTAAAATAGTCCCCAAATCCTCCCTTTCTAGGGAAATCACAAACTGTTTTGTGCCATGAAGAACATGATGGAACAGGATATTTGATTCAAACAAGTAGCTATCCAAACAACTGTGCTCTGTGAATTCAAGCATCAACCATTAATTCAAAAGTTTGATGTTGGGAACTTTGAAGTAACATAGGTATTTGTTAAGAGTACATTTAAAATATATATTATATATATATATATATATATACACACACAAACTTTTAAATTTGAAAACTCACTCTGCCACTTACTCATTGTATAACCTTGAACAAGTTGCTGAAACCAGTGGTTCTCAAATGTGGTCCCCAGATCAGCAGCAGCAACATCACCTAGGAACTTGTCAACATGAAAATATTGGGGTCCTCATCCCAGATCTACCGAATCAGAGACTCCAGGGAAGGAGTCAGCAATCTGTATTTCAATGAGCCCTCCAGCTGATTCTGACGCACACCACAGTCAGAACCATTGGCTTCAACTATCCAATCTGAGCCTCCTTCTACGTAAAGTGGGAGTAATATTGCGTGGCCTCAGAAGGTTGTTGTAAGGATTAAATTCTATAGATTTTGCATGTAAAGCATTTAGCACAGTGCCTGGCACTCGGTATATGCATTCAATATATGACAGCTCCAATTAATGCTGTTATTATTATTGGATTTCTTTTCTGGGTAGCCAGTGATTCAGTCTACGTCTCTGTGTGTCTACCCGTGAAATAGTAAGGAGGGAAGATATTTTAGCATTAATCATTAAAACAATAGCTGATTTATTGAGCTCCTACCCAGGGCCCGGCACTTTGCTAATCACATCATGAGCATTGCATTCGATGCTCATTTAAGAAAATGCTAAGAGAATGGTGCTGTTATTGTCCCACATTTTACAGGTGAGAAAACAGCTTAAGTAACTTTCCCAGGATAACGCAGGTAATGAGGGGAAGGGCCATAAAAAGAGTCCAGAGAGTGAGTCTCTAGAGCCTGGGTTAGTTAAGCACAGCACCATACAGCCACTCCAAAGTGGTTTGCAAAAGGGACTATGAGGTGGCCATTTTCATACCTACAGTGTTATTTCAAAAATCAGGTATTCACTACAAATATGCATTAACATCATAGCTATTGATTAATTATAGAAGAAGGCTCTCCATCGAGTTTCGGCTTGAAATGAGTTTCGGCTTGAAATGAGTTTCTTGTTTTTTTAAGAGTCTGGGGGCAAAGGGGACCCTGTAGCTGTCCTCCTTGAAGTCTTCCACGATTCTTAATTTCTGCCAAGGCACATTGGCCATGTGGTCACAATGGGGGATGACTTGCTGATGACAGGACTAACGACAACCCAGCTTCTGCCACCAGGGTTGTTCCTTCCAGGTCGCAGTTTGGGGTACTGATTACCTGAGCCCAAAAGACACATTCAAGTGTCCATTAGATAAGAGAATCAACTCGGGGAAAAAAAAAATGCTTCCTTTACCTACAGAAGGTAAAGCTTCAGGCGAGGATTAGAAAAGGGAAATGTGAAAATGTGGCCTGTAATTACCGTTCAGTACGTGTTAGCAGTTGTACTTATTAAGATGGGTCTTGGGTCCCAAGGATGAATGCCAAATTTATACCATTTTTCATTGCATAAAAATTCTGGCACAGAAAATATGAGACATCTTATAAAGTAATTTAAAAATGGGTGAATTCATATGTATATCAAAGGAATTTTCGATTTTTGATTTTGATAACAGGCTGCTGAATTTGTAAAATAAATATATTTAAACACCCATCAAAATGATATTCTAGGGTAAAATGTATGTTTATTCAGTGCAAAGTATTTACTTTATCCCAGAGAACTTTTAAGGTACAAATAGGCAAGGAACAAAATCCTGTAGGTTTTCTTATTTGAGCGAAGCTAATAAGTTTGCACTTCCTTTAAGGGTTTCTGCCTAAATCTTAGAAGCTGGACCTCAGAGATATTGCAAGATGTTTGGTTTAGTGTAAAAATTCCCTGCGTCCCTAAAATGACAGTATCAACAATAGCACCACTGAGCAAACACTAGTTTTGGCTTCTGCCTTTTCATTTTATTTTTTTTTTCCCTCCTCTTAGCTCCACCCCAGCCAGCTCTTGAAAGGCCTTCTGTTCTGTCAGCCATAATGACATCTGCTGGCGGAGACAGGAAGTCATAAATCTGTAGGTCCCCTCTCAACCAAACCTTGTTAATGCTGCCATTTATCACAGGGGCTGGGGTGCCATCTCTGGAGGGCTGGACGCAGGGAGTCCATTTTCTCCCATACCCCTTTCCCAAGAGAGCAACCATTTTAAAAACAGCCACTTTTTCATCTCACATTTGCAGACCTGAAAGTCAGGCAGATGCAAACCCCATCGTCGATGTGCAGCTCTTGGAAAGAAGCCACAATTCCAGGCAACAATAGACTCGACTTGATGTTTCTGGACTGAAGTAAAGCAGTTCTGACCAAGCTCTGTCCTTCCTCATTTTAAATGGGCCCCTACCTGCCTCTAGGAGAGGGACAGATGTTTCCTTCCTCTGAGCCCCTCCACCTCCGTGTACTTCTTTAAGGGCAAACTTGCTACAGGGGCAGTTGAAAGAGGATTATTTAGACTCAGAGTTACTTTTGTTCTGAACTAATTCAGGATGACGTTCAGGTTTTATTTCTTAGGAGTTCTTTGTACCCTAAGCTTTGATTCAAGACCTGTGGCTAGGCAAGATATGTTGTTGCTTTTGCTTCTCAAAGTGTGGTCCCTGGGTCAGTCGCATCAGCATCTTCTGTTGGAGCCTGTTAGAAATGCAGCATCTCAGGCCCCACTCTAGACCTACTTGATCAGAATCTGCATTTGAAACAAGATCTGCCGATGATTCCTCTGCACATTACGTGTGTGAGGCCATGCCCTCCACGGGTCTTCAGCCTCCACTCTAGTGACGTTTGGGGCTGGATCGTTCTCTGTTTACAGGGGCCTTTCCTGTGCACTGGAGGATATTTGGCAGCATCCCTGGCCTCTACCCACTAGATGCCAGTAGCACACCCCTGAGTTGTGACAACCAAAATAGTCTCCAGACACA
The DNA here is from genome assembly GCF_020826845.1 of Diceros bicornis minor. NCBI lineage: Eukaryota > Metazoa > Chordata > Mammalia > Perissodactyla > Rhinocerotidae > Diceros > Diceros bicornis. The sequence continues at coordinate 9,645,586 of NC_080758.1, read as the reverse complement.
TTGTCAAGTGTCCCTTGGGAGGAAAAATCACCCCTGTTGGAACCCGAGCAATTCAAAGTATGGTCTGTGGACTTGCAGCATCAGCCTCATCCAGGAGCTTGTTAGAAACACGCATTCTCAGACCCCACCCCGGATGCACTAAGTCAAGATCTCTTGAGCTGGGGCCCAGGAATCTGTTTTAACTTCGTTGGAGGTAATATGCAGGCTAAAGTTTAAGAATTGTGAAGTTGCGGAGTATGAACGAGGAAAAGCAACGTGATAACCAGACATTTTGTGATGTAACAGTCACTGTGGCCACAGCATCACTGGGAGGGAGTAATGCATGGTGGTTGAGCATAGGAGCCAGCACCATACCAGGAGGGTTTGAATCCAGGCTTCCCCATTTGCTGTCTCCATAACCTTGGGTAAGTCACTTAACCTCTCTGTGCCTCAGTTTCCTCATATGTAAAATGGGGACAACAAAAGCACTTTACGTCATCAAATTGGTTTACAGATTAGTAAATTCATGTTGTAAAGTCCTTACAACAGTGCATGGCACCAAATGCTTCATAAATGTTAACCGCTATTGTTGTCATTACTAAAATTTGCCTGTCTTTCCCTAGATTTTTAAGTTCCCTAAGAACCAGGCGGGTGCTTTATTCCCTGCTGCATCTCCAGCACCCAGCCCAGCACATGGCGTGAAGCAGGTGCTTGATGACCATTAGTGGGTAAGAGGGGAGGCCTGTGGAGAGCGAGGGCGCTGGGAGAAGCTCTCCACCACCAATGGCTTGCATTTGTGCTCTGCTGCCTTCATACTTTGTGCATAAGGCTCTGAGCTTCCCTGACTGGCTTCTGTAAACTGGCTCCCTTGCAAATGTAGAGGATTGAGCTGATGTTAGTTTTACCCCTCAGTACAGATTAGATTGGACCTCAGATATAGCTGAAAGCACTCTACAAACAATAGTCAATCAACAAATGTTTTTAAAATAATGAAAAAGCTAAAAATGTGGGCATTTCTATGTGTCAGGTGTTGTACCATGTATTTTATTTACATTAGCTGATACAGGCCCCTGTATGCCCCTAGCAGAATCAGTAATATAATTATCCCCATTTAGAAGATGAGAAAACTGAAGCTCAGAGAGGCTAAATACCCTGCCCAAGGTCATAGACTTAGTAAGTAGTGAAAGTATTTTTTAAATACAGGTCTGTGATTCCAAACCTACACTTACGTTTCCTCCCTGGTGCCCACCTGAACTGGCACCCTGCCCACTTCTTCACACCCCAGTTTCACTGCCAGCACCTGGGCTTTCTGCCTGCAGGGACGCCCAGGAGCAGCCCCCATCCAAAGACTGGCAGGAGTTGATGGAGAAATACCCCGACTCTCCCACCCTTCAGGAGGGATACCCTGGAAGTGGGTAATCTACACTGACCCCCAGTGTTCCCCAGAAAGATTAAGCTCCGGTTATCCATGGTGACAACCTGCTTGACAACACACCCCACACTGGCTGCCTTCCCTTTCCTAATTCACTTTCCTACTTCCCTACTGGAATTTTCTAGGATCAACTCCCAAATAAACTACTTGCTTGCAAATCTTTATCTTGGGATCTGCTTCTTGGGGAACCAAAAGCAAGACACACAAGCCTTCTAGAAAGAAGATTTGCAACAGTCCTGGACTATTCGACCATTTTAAGCCTGTGGGTTCCTTATCCGTGTTGGCCTTCCCAGCAACCATTAAGGAGAAAAGACAAGCTGTATTGATGGGTGAAAACAGCAACCAGGACAAGTCACTTGGACATAATTCTAGCAAGCAGGGGTAGAATCTCATGAAATTTTAAGGACAATAAGACGCTTAAAGCCTAATCATAATAGATAAGACATGCTCCGGATAAGACAGAAAGGTGTTCTCAGAGAGAATTATATCATTTTCTATTTGCTTCTGAAAGTTGAGGAGCACCTTTGGGCACACAGTTCTAATGAGTACAGGAAGGAGAGCTTGACGCACAGTTGAGGTGGCATAAAATACACTGGAGCCCAGAACTTAAAGGCTGCCCATCACATGGTTTCCAGGCTGTTCTGGTCCTTACATTCACTTAATGTCTTCCTGTGGTTAATGAAGTTGAGCAACGGATTACTAGGCCAGCGACTTGGTCTGGATTCTCCAGCAGCAGCAAAACACTGTCACCAACTGCAAGTAGCCAACTCCAAGGGAGAAAATGTGATATATGTGAAATTGAACAGCTCCCATGTCCCCAGCCTGCCCACTCAGCAATCGTTTCGTTTAAAATATACATAATGGGGCCGGCCCCGTGGCTTAGCGGTTAAGTGCACGCGCTCCGCTGCTGGTGGCCCGGGTTAGGATTCTGGGTGCTCACCGATGCACCGCTTCTCCAGCCATGCTGAGGCCGTGTCCCACATACAGCAACTAGAAGGATGTGTAGCTATGACATACAACTATCTACTGGGGCTTTGGGGGAAAATAAATAAATTAATTAATTAATTAAAATATACGTAATGCTTAGTCATTGTTGCAAAATTCTATACCTAGCCAAATCAAAATAGTTTTAAAAACGAGAGCCCAATGACTTTTGGAGAATTTATTCTGAGAAGCAAACGCGCCAGTGCCGAGCATCCCCAAACTTTATAGTCATCCATCTCAACTGTTTTCAGAGAGCAAATTCCCACCGAGTAGAATGAGACATTTTCTCTTCTGTGTTGGTTGAGCAAACCTACTCTAATGGACTAGGTGTTTCAGGATGTAAATAAAGAATTAGCATTTATCAATGGCTACAATAATCAAATTCAAATTCGATATCATGACTGATGACGTCCCCAAGATCTAGCCCTGACTCACCTCTCCTCATCATTTCTGCTCCTCTCTCCCTGGTGGCTCTGTAAACCTGGGCCCTGACAGCTGCATCCTTTGTGTTCTGGAAGCATAGAAATCTCTTCCAATTTCAGGCCTTGGCTCCCCGTTGGCAGCTTCGTGTCTTCCAGATGTTACCTTCTCAGAAAGGCTTTCCCTGACCCCCACCCTAAAGTTGGCCCTGTCCCTGACCTTTATTCTCTATCCCAACATCCTGCCTTATATTCTGCCTGTCATTCTCCATGATCGACCTGGGGTTTCCTCTTGTCGGGTTCTCCCCACCAACATGATGCTGTACTGGTGTCATGGGAGGGGAGAAAATAACCAGAGACTGCCACCTTAAAGTTCTCACAAAACAGTTACTGGGAAGAGAGATATCCTGAATGAGTTAAATGACATAAGAAGGAGGCAATAAATTATATCCTCAAGGGCAAAATTGTATGGTACACTGGCTCTCAAACTTGGCCACATATTGGAATCATCTGGGGGCTTTAAAAAATACTGATGGCTAGATCTCACCCTCACAGACTGATGTAATGGGTCTGGGGTAAGACTTGGGCACTGGGATTTTTTAATTCACCCCAGTTGATTATTATACACAGCACTACAGAGAACACTGCTTTTTTAATTGAAGCATTATGTGCATGTATCAAAGTGCACAAATCATAAGCATGCAGCTGACTTTATTTTCACAGATTGAACACACTGATGTAACCAGCACCCTGGTTAAGAACAATACCAGCCCCCCAGAAGCCTCTTTGTGCCCACTTTCACAGGTAACCCCATCCCAATATTCAAGATCAGTTCTGCCTGCTTGTATGCACTCATATACGCGGAATCATACTCTATATTGAATCTCTTTGTTTTGAGGAAATATAGACTAGATAAGTTTGAATCACATGGGATCCACCCATGAAGGCTTCCTGAAAGAGGCAGTATTTAAGGGAGGATCTGAAGGAGTCAACAGATGAGGGAGAAAAGGGAAGGACATCAGGGAGGGGAAGACAGCATCAATTGGAAAAGAGGCACACAGGCTGAAATGCTATGTACCTACATCTAATGAAAGCCCTACGGTGGGCCTAAGATATTTTTAAAGTACGCACTTCCTTGCAAGATGGTCAGCTTGGTATTCAATCAGTCCACAAATTTTTACTGAGCACCAATACTATGTTGGACTTGGGGATATAGAGGTGAATAGAACTTACATTTTAATTAGGGGAGACAGATAACAGGCAAATACATGAAGATACTTACGATGGTTGTAACTTCCACAAAGGGTGGGAGAAAGAGTGGGACAGATAGGGTGGGCAAAAAGAGGTGACATTTGAGTTTAGAGTGAAAAGGAAAGACAGATCTGGGGGAGGAATCTTGCTGGAGGGCAGATTAAATACAAAAGCCCTGAAACCTATACAGAAGGCATTAGAGTAACCGAGATGCTCAAGAATTTCCCAGGCTGCCCCAGTGTTGAGCAGTTAGAGCAGTACCCAGCACTAGGTAGGCACTCAGAAAATGTTTCTTTTAATTGCATTGGGTTGGAGTCCACTGGTAAGATAGGCAAACTAATTTAAAAAATTCAATATGTTAGATATGTGCTTTAATGGGGCATTTATAGACTTCTATGGGTGCAATGAAAAGGCTCTCCAAACACTTGTGAGTGAATCCAAGAATGGATGTCCTGGCTGTTCCTTGCATGCAACAAATTCTACCAACTTGATTCGCTTGTTACAAAATTCAACTTTTGCACAGGGAAGGTTCCCACGCCTGGCATCTTATCAGAATCACCTGGGAACTTTTAAAATTTCAGGTTTTCTGGCCCCACCCTGGGATCTAATTTAGTAAGTCTGGGGTGGTGCCTATGCTTCTTTATCTCAAAAAAAAAAAAATCCCCAGGTGATTCTGATGTTGAGCCAATGTGGGAATAACTGTTCTGGAAGATACAGTTGAATCATTCCGATCAGTTCATGCCTTTACACATCCCAGAGTTTGAGTGTGGGATCCTACGATGCTAAGTTCCCTGGGGACCCAAACATAGCATTATTCCAAGCCACCAACTGTTGGAAGAAGTTTCCAAAAGTGCCGGAGTCTGTGGGTTAGCAAAGTATTTTGCAAATTCTAGTCATGCCTGTACCACCTTTCTCACATTTTGCCATCTCCACACCCCCCATGAACCATTATTTATTCTCTATCGTTCCTTAAATATATTTATTTTTAAAAACCATACATTATATTAAATTTTAGATTGCTACCATAAATGGAGAGCAGCATCATTCACTAAGATAGAAGGTAACCTCAAAGTGAATTCAATGAAAACAAACCATTTTTTAAAAGTCTAGTCAGGTACTCTTGCCCCTACCAAGCTTCTGAGCCTGTGATCTGTGGTTTGGTTGAAAAATACAAGTTAGCAAGTGTTAGGCATAAAAGACACACGAGCACCAAACTTCTCAGATTGAAAGAGAATTGGAAGGGAGTAACCTTTTCAGGATGTGATTCAATGTTTTTCAATGTCATGTCTACACCACTGAACAACATCTGGGTACCATTGTGTTATATATCCTACTGGGGTAACCAAAGTCTTCTTTGTTGATAACCAAGCTAAATACTCTACAATAACAGCAGTAGGAAAGAATACAAATTAATGAAAGAACTCTCCAAAAGTGTGGGTCCAAGAATGTGTTGGTAGCTGGCTAAAAGGTAGGTTTTGCAAAAGATGTTATAAGTCCCCCCACTCCATTATATAACCAGCCATTGAGAAAGAGAAGAGAGTGGAGGGAAAATTGAAAGAATCCTGGAGTGAGGCTTGGAGAGATTCTGTAGCCCAGAGTCAACTACTCCTGTGTATTTCCCTCCTGATTCTCTCCAAGGCTGGGTCCAGCTCCCAAATTCCCTCTTTCCTAGTTCCCAGTCTTTTGCATGTCATTTTAACAGAAGATTTTTTGAAGGCAGGGATCCTACCTTATACATTTCCAGCGTCTCCTGTGCTTGGGGCAACGCCCAGCACCTAACAAACAGTAGACGCTTGTTAAACGATTGAATGTAACACAAACACCAAATCAACAGGCATGGGGCTTCTACAGAATATGGCGGATTCATGGTGCACTTACTGCAGCCTCAGTCTTCTTTCCGTTCAGGCCTTAAGTCTGTCCCTCCTGATCCTACGACTGCAGGACTATGGGGCTTTACTCAATAAGCTATGGTCCCTATCACAACACTCAGTAAAGGTGTCTTGGGTAATTAGAATTAATTAGAATTAATACCCGTCTGTTGACTTTGCCAACTATGAAGTAGGGTTTTCTCTGCCTTGGTTGCCTAAGGATCAGGCTGGGATTGGGTGGGGTTGGTCATGGCTGGAGGCCGCGTGGGTAATTGAGGGTAGGTGAGTTAACAATATACATGAGAAAGAGAAATGAGCACTTGCCTCCCATGTGGGGATGTTAAAAATGATTAAACAACAACAACAAAAAAGATTAAACAGCACTTTGCAAACAGTGACAATAACATGTTGGGGCTGACTAGTAGGATGGGGAAAGTTATGTTTCCTGTAGCCCCAAAGAACTGTTAAGAAAAATATTTGTGGAATTAGTCATCCTTGGTAATTCTTCACGGGTCAGGGCCAAGGTAGCTGAGGAGTGGGAGGTGTAGGTGGGAGGTGTCCCAGATCATACTGGTCAGGCCTCAGTTGTGGTGGGGAATGAGGAGTGAGGAGCTGGCCCATCACAATGACCACAGTAACAATGTCACCCCTTGAACTCCTAAATTACATTAACTTCTAAGCCTGATTTGGCTGTATCGTTAGACATGTTGGGCAAGGCTTTTTTAGTAGAGGTTCTCAAACTGGAGTGAGCAGAAGATTCACTTGTGGGCGTGAGGGTTGCTTGTTCAAAAGGCAGATTCCAAAGCCCTCATCCAGGAGTTTCTGATTTAGAAGGTCTAGGACAACGGTGCTCAATCAGGGGTGATTTGGCCCCCAGGGGACATTGAGCAATGTCTAGAGACAATTTTGGTTGACACAACTCCAGTGGAAGGGTTTGGCATCTAGTGGGTGGAGACCAGGGATGCTGCTAAACATCGTACGTTGCACAGAACAGCATCCACAACAAAGAATATGGTCCCAAATGTCACTAGTGAGTGGTTTAGAACATATTCTAGAGTAAGGCCGAGGAAGGTGCATCTTAACAAGGGCCTCAAGGGATTTTCATGCAGGAAGCAGAAGCCCTGAGTTGGAAAGACCTAGACGCCTGTCTTTTTATTATAAGGCCATCACTAGCCAAGTTCCCTTTTTGCCTAACTCCTCCTTCATATTGAGCACTCAGCTTTCACTTGACTCTCCTCACGAAGCCCTGCCTGGTCACCATCCTCTCTTCCTCCAAGTCCAGGTTAATTGCCCCTCCTAAGGACACCTCCTGTCCCAGCGCGCATCACTGGTCCCTTTAAACGTCTGTCTCTCCCACTGGAATGAGAGTTCTCTGAGGGCAGGGTCCAGGCTCAGACCTGTCTACGGTACCTCAAAAGGTGCCTGGGCCACAGCAGGGCTCTATAATCATATGTTGGCTTGAATCCACCCCAGCTCAAAGGACATCTCCTGCCCTGAGCCCAGAGCTGCCCCCTCTTTCAGACGCTGTCACAGAACCTGACTTCAACATCTTCACAGGGCTTGTCGCTCTGAAATTATCTTGTTGATTTGTTTGCTTACTTTTCATTCATTCAACAAATATTTTCTTGGGCACCTACTATATGTCGTGTCCTTTGCCATCATTGGGATATAACAGTAAACAAAACAGGCAAAAATCTCTCCTCCTAACAGAATTTATATTCTAGAGGGGGAGCTTGGCCAATAAACAAAAGAGGACACGGTATATAACACAACGCATGACATTGGTAAGCCCAGTGGAGAAAAATCAAACAGAGAAATGGGCAGGGGAGTGGAGCTGTGTGTGTGAAATTGTAGGTAAAGTAGGCCTCTGGGAGAAGGTGACATTTAAGAAAGACTGGATATCTGGGGGTAACTTGTGTGCTCCCCTATTAGAATATAAACAGTAAGAGGGCCAGGATCTTCCCTTTCTCTATGGCTGCTGTGTCTCCAGAACAGGCACATAGGAGGTGCTCAACAAATACTCATTAAACAAAACAAAGAGAAGAACATGCGATTAAAATATCCGGGAGGCAGAAGGGAGATGACTGTCCACTGATTAGCAAAAAGGCAGCAGGAACGGTACATTAAACTTAAGGGGGGTGGAGGACATCTTTGTGGTCAGATTGAGAGACTTGGAGGATGGAGGTCATCACCGGATAAGGTGCCCTCCCCTTTCCCCGCTCAAAGCAAACCCAAGTTCTCACTCTCCTAATATTTTTAAGGGTCCCTGCTGGTCAGCTAACCTGGCCCCCTGCGTCTCCCTTCCCAGCTGCGGAGTTTAGACATCACCCTGCCCCCTTTTCTCGCACATCCCCTCTCATTCCACCCCCTCCCCGGAGGGGTGTCCCCGCGCCTGGTGGGCACGTCCTCGCACCAGCGAAGGGGGCGCACGAGGAGCCCGAGCCGGGGCGGCACGCCCGGGTCCCCGCCCCCAGCCCCTCTCCCCGGCGGGACACTGTCCCTTTAATAGACTCCCTCTGCCTGGCGCTCTGCGGCTGGGGAGTAAATTTCTCCCTGTCATCAGGTCGCAGGGAGAGGAGGAGGAGGAGGAGTTTGTTAATGTTCAGTTTGTTCAGCGGGATCGATGTTTGCTGGCATCGCCTCGCCCTGTCTTGTGTGTGTGTGAGAGTGTGCGTGTGTGTTTGTGTGTGTGTGTGTGTGCATACGTGGGGTGTGAGTGTGTGTGAGAGAGGAAGCGAGAGTGCGTGTGTGTGAGTGTGTGTCTGTGTGTGTGTCTGTGTGTGTGTGAGTGTGTGTGAGTGAGTGAATTCCAGATTTTCTGTCTTTCCCAAACCCGCTCCTGTCCTCTCGCATATCACTCACAGACGGGGATCTGACAGCAGCCACAAACCTACAGTGAGTGATCTCTCTCTCCCCCCAGCACGAATCCGCCATAGAGATCGGCGAGGAGGAGGAGGAGGAGGAAGAGGAGGAGGAGGTGGAGGAGGAGGGAAAGAGGAGAAGGAAGAAGAAGAAAAAGAAGAAGAAACCACTACCTTCCCAGGATTGCCTTTTTTTTCTTCCTTATCTTTACGCGCGCGTGTGCGTGTAGCGCGTGTGCGCCCCTCGTCCCTTCCATCCGAACCCGATCTTGGATGTTTAATAAAGAAATCAAGTGTCTCAACAGTCACCAAAAAAAAAAAAAACAAACAAAAAAAATTTTCCAAAAAGCAAAAACAAAAAGAGAGAGAGAGAGGAAAAAAAATTCAAAACAAAACAAACAAACAAGGCAGAACCAACCTCTACTTCAAACCAGCCGGCACAAGCCACCCGTGTCTGCCACCCAGAGAGGGGGGTCTCTGGCCCGTGGTGGAGGAGTTGCAGGGGGGATCGTCAGGGGGACAGAGGCCGAGTGACGCCCTAGGAGCCACCGGGCAGGAGGCGGAGGAGACCCAGAGAGGCGAGAGAGACAGCGGGCCCCCGCGCGCGGCTCGGGGCTGGGGCGCCAGAAGTGGGACTGAAGCGAAGTAGAGCGATGCCAAGGAGGAAACAGCAGGCACCCAAGCGGGCGGCAGGTAAGAGAAACGGCTCCGATTCCGGGCTGCCCGGCCCGGGCTGCCCAGCGCGCCGAGCTCCTCGCCCGCCCTCCTTGCCCCCGGGTGCCCCAGGACGCCACCCCCCTAAGCTATTCGGGGGAGTTCGCTCCGGGTGCCCCTCTCTGCCCCACTAATAACCCCATCCTCTCTCGCCTTCTCCGATCTCCCAAATCCTCCTCTTTCCAGGCTCCGGTTGGGTGGGGGGGAAGCTATCCCACCAAGCCTTCCCTCCTTAAACTTTTTTTCCTCCACCCTCTACCCCACCCCTAACTTTCTCCCAGTCCGCTTCTTGCCTCTCGGGCCAAAGTTGGGTTGAGGATTGGGGGTGCGGAATAGGGAGACAGTCCTTCCACCCCCCCTCCCTCCGCGTGGTCAGTGCCAGTGGCTTCTGGCCTCAAGGGACAGCGTCTCCTGTCGCTGGGGTTTGGGGCGCTGAAGTATGAGACCTGCCCAAGCCCCGGGCGGCAGGCTGGCTTTGGGGCGAGCAATAGGAGTTTAGCTTTGATCGCCAAGGTGGAAAAAACCACCCCAGGAACGGAATGAACCTTTGAATATGTTTTCTAAAAGGATCCACGTTTGGAAATCTAATCAGCACTCTCCCTTCTCTTAAAAAAGGGGAAAAATGCCCCATAGAACGTTGAAACAGCTCTGGATTTTCTTTGCCCAGAAAGAGTTGCAAACTTTGTAAATTGATTTGTATGGTAGGACCTATCCCGTCTGAATCCTTACTTACCACCCCTCCCAAAAGAGAGGAACAGGTTAATGGATCAGTACAATAGACCTTCTAAAGGATTTTTTTTTTCTTTTGGGTTGCTTAATTGCTTTTTTAATAGTATGCTGGGGTTTTGTTTCTCGGAAGTGTAATATGAAAGTTCATTTTTCTCCTGCCAGACCCACCCACTGAAAAATCAGCTTTCCACTTGATTGCTAGTTTTCATTTGACATTTGATTGATCACCTGTCATCTCGCTGCCTTTGATCTATTCATTCTTGATATATATCAATAAATCACTCACCATGGTAACTCAGAGTGCCAGTGACGCAAGCCTTGCCCTCTAGATTCAGAGCCAGACATGCACAATTATTATCTTGTTTGGCTTTTAATGTGGGCGTTTTTATTTCTTTGTGTCCTTTAGTTGAATCAGGGCTTTAGCAAAAAGCTTAAGTTTCTTTTTTTTCCCCCCTCTCTCTGTCTTTACCCTGAAGCTTTAGGCAGCATCCGTTAAGGCTGGTCTTCTGCAGACCCACCACCACATTTCCTTCTGTTCCAACTTGAGCAAAACATGAGGGAGAAGTTCGGTGGAACACTTGCATAAACTTTGCAAGGCCATCCTCAGAACAAATCCAAAGTTAGTTACAAATCTGGGCAAAGTGGGTGTTTGTGTCTGAACACGCTGGACCACCAAGCTCATACTCCATCGTGGCCTGATTCCAACCTGAATGGCAATCCATGTGCTTTGAAATATCCACAATTATCTTCCCTTCTGAGCACAGAATTGCTTCCGTAATTGGGTGTAGATGGGTTCAAATTGCATGCGGAAATGTCATTTATAAAGCTTTGATTCTTGTATTTTCCAATTGTTTCCCTAAGAGCAAAATAATTAAAATATTTTTAGTACCTTATATATTTAGAACTTGCCTCGTCAGTGAGGTGTTCTTTTTTCAACTCTAGCTACCTCTTTTGAAAACAACTTCTCCCTCCTACCCTTGTCCCTTTCTACATTTAACTCACTTATCTTTTAAAACTTAGAATGCTTTGCAATCTGACAACATTGGGGTGTGCTCTGGCCTTCCAGATTCAGGAAGAGTAAGCCTGTTCCACCTAGTTCTGGCAACATAAGTTTAAGTGTAGCTAGATTATTAGAGATAACGTTGTTATTGTTGTCCCAAAAGAGAACCCTGGGCAACAGTCCAGCAAGAAGTGATACTGCCCTGAAAATTTCTCTTTTTTTCCCCCTTGTTGTTCCCGTAAAGACCATCAACAACTAGGCAGTAATTTAAATTACCAGAATGACTGGACATGTCTCCTTTGGTAAGCTCATTACAAAAAGTGCATTGCTCAGAATTGCACTACTTTGATTATAATTATCCTCTGATCAATGAGGATCCAGGTGTATGTAACACGATGCTGTATCACATTATTTAAATTAGATCCTTTTCATTAAGCTGCTATCTACGAGAGCTGGCTCATCTATTTACTGTAGTGTGTGTGTGTTAGAAAGTTGTGACTGTAGTTTCAGTTTTCTAGCCTATTATATTCACAGTGTCTCTATATGTTTGTTTTCATGGCTTTTATTATTTTCACTGGAATAAGTAGACACCCTTGTCAGGCTGAAAGAGAACAATCATTTCATACGCAATGAGCCCCTTCTTACAGTATTTATTTGCCCGCATATTGATAAAGCAGATATTTTTTATGTAATGCTTCTGGCCTCTGAAGTCATCGAGGCTGTCCTCTGTTTTAGCTGGGGTGGTTATTCACAAGTAAAGTTAGCCACTTTGGGATTCTTTAGCCAGTTAACATTCAGGGGGAAAAAAAGGTGGGTTCTAGGATTGTGGCCATACTAACTTTTATCACTGCTTAAAATTAAACACAACACACAACTGTAAGTAATTACTTCCACGGACTGATGTTGAAAGCTTGATTTCTGGCTTGATTAATGAATAATGTACGATAGAAAAAGCCTGTGAGTGAATCAGAGCTGAGACTGTCTTTCCCAAGAACTGTTCAAGGCAATTGGATGCCTTTGCATTATTAGTTGTAAGTTCCTTGTTTCAAGGAATCAGTTACAGAACTTTCTAATAAAACAGGTATCCAGATAGAATGAATGAGATGATATTATGAGTGATGGGGAATTTTAGTCTTTATTTGTTACATTCCTCCCCCCTTCAAGGGAAGGGATGTGAGGTAGGCAGTTCTCTTTAAGGAAACAGCTAAGTCAGAACATTTCCCTCCGAAATGTCATTCTTCCTGGCTTTCTAAAGCTATGCTATTCCACCATACTATTACTTCGGGCAAGAAAAAAAGTTTAGAAAGCAGCCTACGGTACCCCAGGGGTTTGCGTATATGTGAATGTGTGTGCTTGCTTCCTTGGATGTATATTTCACTCGCCACTAAAATGCGTCCACTTTTACCTGAAAATATTGCAGGATTCTATACCAGCATCTTTTCCCCCTGTCCATTTTAGGGAAGATAGAAAAGACGGCAGAAAGGTAAAACAGAAGAGTGTTTTGATTTGTTTGTATTTTGCAGGATACAGAGTAGTTAAAAATTTAAAATTGGGGACTTACACTTCAACCCTTCTGTTTTCTACAGTCTATCGCATTCTCTGTATACACACGTGTAGTACATATTTTATTTCACCATCCTGAACTATTGTTTTTGTGTAATGCCAGCCAATTGCAATAGAACTCAGAGTCTTTGGGGATCATATACATGTGAATATCTAATGTATATATAAATTATCGGATTCTGCTCCTGCCCGCCCAAAGAGATTAAATGTTTCCTTCTTGCTGACTCTCAGAAGCTATCTGATAACCCAGATCTGAGGAAAGTCTTGCAGGAAACAACAGCTCCCTCAATTTATTTTGTTTATTTAATATGGAGATGAATAATGCAGATTTTGTTTTCATGAATGTCCTTGTGTGGCAGTAAACATTAGACTATTAGCAATCATTACTTAAAAGTTGCAATTTGCACCTTAATAGCACAGGTTATTTACATGGGAAACATATTCAGCAGGGACAATTCTGAATACTGCAATGGAGTATAGAGATGACCTGAGCCATCTCCTTTTCAACCTCAGGAGAGCAATGACTGAATTAACCAGCGAGGTCTCAGCAGTCTCAACCAGCAGGGCGGGGAGGGGGCAGGCAGCTCAGGGTGAAGTTTATCTTTTAATTTACTGGCAAGTGGGATGAGATTCAAGAGAATAGGAATCGAGGTGGAGTAGGGACCCTGGACCTCTCACTTTGTTTAAACATACTTCAGAAAGACAAGTTCACGTATTGAAGATTTAAATACCGCATGCTATAGACCCCTTCACTTACCCAAACAGTATGATTTTTAACAGATGAATGGAAAAAATAAACACACACACACCCCCCCTCAGAGGGGCTCAGCACCATGAACTGTCCTGGCTATTTTTGTTATTTAAGGCAGATCCCTGAAAAAGGAAAGACAGATACCTTGAAATCGCATCCTCCACACTGTGTTTTGGATGGAAATTGATTACTTAAGTGGTCCTTTCCCCACTCCCCTCCTGATTGCCTTCTCCCACTTCTCACCTTACCCTTAAAGATCCAGATTGAATGGGACATCTCAAAAGCCCATTTGTTTTAGGCATTTATTGATTTCATTTTTAATCTGCCATATCAGGACACAATACATTAACCCTAATCAGCAGATTGCAAGTGACAGGGAGTTCTAGTGGTAGCTAGGTAAGGGAGAGGGGGCTCTGAGAAACTTCACTGTGATGAAAATCTTCTTGAGGCTTGGGGGTTGGACATAGGAGGCTTTTGAGGAGGGTAGAAGCATTCCTCAGAAATACTCTGCATTGTTTTTCCACCGCTCTTCATTTATTTTTCTCCCATTCATCTCGATTGTATTGCTACCGTTTGGAAAACCTTCACACCCAACAAATACCTCCTAGCCATCTTTAGCAGATCTGTCCCTGGAAGCGTCTTGCCTCTTGTCACATTCTCTAACAGAGGCTTATGCTTTCATTTCATCCCAGCTGACTTCTCACTCATTTGACGGAATTTCTCAAACTGGATAATACCTGAGATGATCTATTTATCTTCCCAGTGGCTTGGGAATTGTACTCTCAATTGAGCAGGTTTTAAAGGGGCACTGAGCCTGGCATTGTGTAAGGTCATTGATAGGATGCACTTCTGTTCATCACTGCAGCTGAGCTGAGGAAAAGCAGCCAGGAGGAAAACCCAGGCCCTGTTCGTGTTTGTGCTGGGTCTGTAATTAGCCGACAGGAGTCAAATGTTCAGAGTGAGCTTCCCTTCCCTCAGTGCATGTGTACCATCAATTTTATTTAGATATGTCACGGTCTGGGTAGACTCAGCCACTATTTCAAAGGTAATGCCTGCATCCGCCCAAGTTCTCTTTAACAAGCACAGAATTGCCTAACAAATTCTATATTAAGACCAGACATACACAGAGTATCATTTTCATTTGATGCAAAGTCAGTTGGAAATACATTAAACTAACAGAGAGTGTCTTGCTCTCGCTCATTGCTTCCCTAAAGCAGAGCTTTTTCATTACATATTTAATTACAATCAAATTGAGCGACTTTTATAAAAAAAAATCACGGTGGTATTAAAAGAAGCTTGGCACACAAATAATTTTATTGCTTCGCAAGTTGAGAACGCCGTTATATTTTTCTCTCTTGGGGAGAAATTTATTTTCATTTTCTAATGTTGTGAAAAATACAGAATGTCTTTTCCTGTAGCCTGGATCAGGGAGATCTCATCCTTCTACCTTCCTAGAGCCTGCTCACCCGGGAAGAGGTTTCTAAATCCATTTTTTCAGTAATTTGTAACAATTTGTATTTTTTTATTATTTAAAGTTTTATAAGTTCCATTTAAAGTTAGAAATTCTCCTGTTCCTTAGGGTGACCTTTGGCAAGCAGCTCTTCGATTATGAATGAGCTCAGTCATTCTAACCACAGAAGAAATGACCTCGTTGAGAGTGTTTGCTTGATTACCTGGATACTGCAGTAAGAAACAACACCATATATTTACAGGCCTCTATCATATAACACCGTTTTCACAATTTCCTTTTTTTTTTTTTTTCGTACTACTAACCTTTCAGTCACTTGTTTTAGGAACTTTTTTCAGGAGAAGCATTTAATGTGGGTCTCAAGATGTAGTGGGTCTTTAAGAAATACTAGTAATAATTAGAGACTTTAGAGCCCAAATATCCACTTCTGGACTTTGTCTGCAAACTCATTAGAAAGTATCTCTACAAGCACAGGGTTTTGCATCTCACTTGGACATTCATCCAGAGTGTCTCCAGTAGTGTGGCCGTATCTGTGTATGTTGCTCATTTTGTCAGAGAAACCATGACGAGGATATCAGAGACAGGTTCTTCCCAAAGACACTGTATACAGACACACAGAAAAGAAATCTGAGATGGGAATGGCTGATATATTTGTTTCCAAAGCAAACTCCACGGGTGAAATGATTAAATAATTTGAAGGGATTTGAAAGTCATTAAAACAGCCGTGTGGAATTTCCAGTTGTTGCCTCTCTCAATCTTTTGCATTCCCTGTACAGAAAAAAATGTCCTCTAAGCATCCTCAAATATTTTGGGATGCCAAAGCAATGCATAAAATTGTTTAAAATTTTAGAAATTAAAATTTAGGAGACTGCTAAATAATCCTATTATTAATATAGCGGTATTATTTGGCTATGCTTAACAACAGGGAAATGCACAATGCAAAAGTTTTGGAGATAATGAGCTTAGAGAAATTACGTGGGAAAAAAATATACCTGGATCATATTGGAAAGCATTTGTCTTGAATTTTGCTCATCTAAATGAGAGTTCCCTTTCCATCTGTGTTATCTTAAAAAACAATTTCAGGATCCCATACCTACTACCCAACCTGAACTGTAGCTAATTAAGCTCTCTCTGGGTGGACAAAGATATAGGACATTATAATGCACATCCCTTTTTAAAAAAATAGTTTTAGAAAACCAAGTGTGGGCATGCACACTAAAAGTAAAACCTCTTCAAGCTCTATAATATAGCTAGCCCAGGGTTCAAGATAGAAAACTTTGTTTCAGCAGGGTAAGAAGAAAACAGCAGTGCATTTTAACTACACATCTTCCTTTGGCAAATGAGAAGCAGTGAAGCAGGGAAGATTTTTAAGGAGCTTTTTAGCTCTTTTGCATCTCTCTGCAAAGACTAATTTAATTGAAAAGCTGCAGTGTCCATTTATGCTAAAGGAAAAGGCTTAGTGTTTCCATAACGCTGCTAGACACCAAGGTGGGTTAAAAAAAAAAAAAAAAAAAAAAAGACAGCATTCTGCAGTTTCTGTTAGTACAAAAATTAAGATCACTGATCTTAATTAGTTGAGTGCTTTCAGAACTGAATGAATACTCTGCAATCACCCCTGAGTTTGCTTCTTAAAGCTACATCTAAGTCATTTCTATGGACCTTATACAGTTTACATATTATGGAGAGCAGAATACAGTTATTGTTTTTAATGAAAATAGTTATGAAGGACAGAATGAGATAAAAACAGAGTTGGCAGCAGCCATCCTGTTTGTAATGAATTTGGAAGAAACTTCCAGAATGCTTTACTGCATCATGAAAAATCCATGAAATCTGGTGACATAGGAGGTACAAAAGGAGACAGAAGGTCAAAGTCTTCTAAAGGAGAGAAACGACTTGTGTGAAAGCAACAGCATCTGCATGTTTCTGTATAAACTGCAAGGAGCTTAGTTTAAATCACTTCCATTTATCAGATCCTTAGAATTTTCTGTGTATTTAGAAGCCTCTCTCTCATACCCCAGGGAGATGCGAATAGCTTCTGGGCCAAGATGATGCTGTAGAGAAGAGTTAAAACTATTCTATGCGTTTGGTACCATTTGGTACAGAAGAAATGCCAAAATGAAAAGCTATAGGCATGTTTTTGTATCAGAATTGCCTTTGGCTATTTTCCTTTATTAGAAAGTTGGGTACACGGCTTTCTGCTTCTTCATGTTTTCTCTCCTGGAATCAGGATTTAGAGTGTGGATGGAGCCACAGAGTAGGAGGAAGTGACTTGGGTTCTGGTTACAGCTTTGCCCCCCTGAGCTATATGGTCCTGGGCAAGCTCAAAAGAAACCTTGCTCAAAGGATGAGCACGTGAGTTCGGGAGTCAGCCTGACTCAAGTTCAAATCCTTTGGTCTTCTTTTTGGTCGTGTAAACTTGGGCAAACTGCTAAAATCTCTACCCCCTACTTTCCAACCCACAAGTTGAGGGTAATCATGGTTCTTCTTAAGGCCCAGATGTTTTGAAAGAATTCTGTGATACTCGGGCTGAGAGGATGCACTAAAACTGTTAGGGCTGCACCAAACGGTTAGTGTTGGTGTGTCTTTACCCTGAATAGCCAGACCGTGAAAAATTTATACCAGAAGAGAAATGAGCAACCTACCAGTTATCGTGGGACTAGGGGTTCAGGGCTTGAGAAAATTAGACATGGGTGCATTGTGATTTTTAAAACTGGAAATACAGTCACTGAGTAGTGTTTTATTCTCTTCTCCGAAAAACGACTCATGCTGGGCTGGTTGGAGCCCTGCACCAGCTCGAAAAAATGTTTCTTTGCTGAGAAATAGTCATTATAGCACCAGCAACAACAGTAGTAATGCTATCTGCCATGATGTAAGTGCGTATTACATACCAAGCACTTTACAAGTGCTTTCTGTGTTTTACATTCATTCATTAAACAGGACTTATTTCTTGAGTTCCTACTAGGTGCCAAGTCCTGTTCCAGACCCCTGGGTCTCAGGGTTAGTAGGATGAGTTTGATCCCTGTGGATCTTACCCTCTATTTGGAGGAAGCTAGAGAACATACAAATAAACTAATAAAGAAAAAAGATAATTTTCCTATAGACAAAAGCTCCGTGATGACAATAGTTTTATAAAAGCAAAAATATAAGAGTAGAAATGGGGGCAACAGAGATGTGGCAGTCAGGGGAGACTGCCAGAGAGGGGACATTTGAGCTGAGTCTTATCCTTGTAACATTCCTCTGCCTTAGATGCCAGCGTAATCCCTATGTTACTGATGCAGATCCGAGTAACCAGCATGCTCCGAGTGATCAAGGTCATCAGCAGCCGAGCTTGGTTTGAAACTCCCTGCTCCCTGAAAGACCCCTGCACTGAATCTGTTGCGATAGTTTACCCAGGATAGCCATAGTGATTTGCCAGGAAGGACCCTCAGTTCCTATTATTATTCTCCTGCATCTGTTGGAATGTCTCAACCTGTGGGAAGGGATCGAGAACACTGACAGAGGGTGCTGCCTTTAGTGGCATCTCCAAATAGACTCCTAGGGGCATCTACTGTATGTGATGTCGGCTCTTTCTTGAGTGTTCCTTTGTGTGTGTATATGTGCATTTGTGTGTTCATTCACCCAAGGCGTGTTGACTGCTCACCTACAATGTGCCAGGCATTGATCTGGGTGCTGGGATATCACAGTAGGAAAAGTTCCTGCCCTCACACAGCGAATATTCTTGTGGGTGAGACCAAAAGCTAATGAACAAATGAATATATAATCAAATATTGAATAGTTCTAACTGCATTTCATAAAAGTCATTCAGGATCAATGGGGGAAAGAGTGATGGGAGGGTTGCCATTTTATATAGCGTGGTCAGTGTGGTATTTCTCCGGTGCTAACATTTGATCAGACCTGAACAAAAAGTGAGGGACTAGCCAAGCACAGATCTGGGAGAGCATTCCAGGCAGATGAAGCAGTAAGTGCCAGGGGCCCTAAGGCCAGAATTGACTTGCATGTTTGAGGAATATGTAGGAGGCCACTGGGGCGGGAGCAGATTAAGACTGGAGAGAGGGATAAGAACTGAGGTAGGAGATGTAGGCAGGGGCAGATCATGTGTGGCCTTCTAGCTTGGACTCTCAATGTGATGGGATGCCATTGGAGGGGTTTGAGCAGGGAAGTGACATGATCCGATTGGGTTTTTAGTGGAACATAGGCACTTGTTTTTATTTCAAAAGTGGTTGTGAACTTGGGTGTGTTTACCCACCCAGTCTACTCACCCGGCTCCTACGGGATGGTGAGTAGGATGCTCAGAATGACGGAGGTGGCTCCTGGAGATAAGAACACATGCCCAGCCTTTCTGGAGAGATTGGCTGGTGCTGGGATGGATGGATATCAGTGAGGCTGTGAAAGGCAAATGTGAAGAGCCAAGCAAATCTGGGATCCCTACTTAACTGGCCTGCAGTGTGCTTTAAGGGGAGTTCCTAACCTGGACCTCAGTTTCCTCATCCGTCAAATGGGGACATGACACTGCTCACCTCACATTGTGATTGTGACGATTAGATAATGTGATATAGACAAAACCCTTGGGGCAGTCCTGGGCACTAACATAGGATTTTCTTCATAAATGAACTGTTTTGTCTCCTTCCTATTGTTATTTTTTTTCTGTAGGAATTCTGGGAGAAATCTAGGCACTTGAATTAGTCCTTGGTACTTATTAGGCCCTAAATAAATACTTCCTGATGTATGAATAAATGAGGCTGTAAATAAATGAATGAATAAATACTTTAATTAGTGTATTACTTTGTATACTGTTTAATTACTTTCGAGTAACAGGGTGTCTTTTATACAACTAAAATGTTTTTGCAAACCTCTGTACCAATCATGATCATAGCTTCACTTTGAATATTTATCACTTTTGGAAATATTAATGACAAAAGACTGTGATGTTCGTAATAAACTTGTATTTTGTTCATCATGACATAGTCTGCTTTCAACTGAAGAGCAGCGATTCACCTTTCTGCAGTAAATATTGTTTATTCATCTTATAGACAGTGCTTGCTGATAATATGGA
This sequence comes from Diceros bicornis minor, assembly GCF_020826845.1. NCBI lineage: Eukaryota > Metazoa > Chordata > Mammalia > Perissodactyla > Rhinocerotidae > Diceros > Diceros bicornis. The sequence continues at coordinate 9,625,514 of NC_080758.1, read as the reverse complement.
TTTGTAGACTTCCTCCTTAAGCCGAGACCCCAATGGAGCATCGCTGATGGAGGTGGAAGGCTTGGGGAAACTTGTTTCTGACCCCTGAGGTCGACTGCTCCCTCTCTGCTCTCCAGATGCTCCCAGCCTCCCAGGGTTTGGCAAGGCTCCCCCGCCCCCACCAGCGAACCTGTGCTCATCCCCTCAGGCCCAAGGCGGCAAAGCTTAGGGGTTGTTAGGCTAATAGGAGGAGGCTACGGGCTGTTTCCTGGTAACAGCCTTCTTCACTTTTTAATTGTCACCTTCAGATAAGTGCCTAGGAGAGGAAAGAAGGGAGGCTGGCTGGTGCCTGTTAAGGTGTATATTAGGACAAAGAGATTTGGGATCACGGGAGCATTAGGGACTTTTTGCTGGCACCTTAGAACCTTTATTGAACCAATATTATTGAAGGTCTGCTGTGTACCAGGTACTTGGAAGGAACTGGGACTAGATCCTTGAATACATTTGACAAAGGGCCTGCCTTCTTGAAGCTTACATTTAGTGTGGCAGACAGGTCACAAAGCAAGCAGATACATAAGTCACACCGTGTCAGGGGGTGGTATGTGCCACAGAGGAGATTAAAGGAAGGCGAGGGGTAGAGCCTGACAGGAGGCCACGCTGTCTTTGGTAAGATGGTCAGGAAGGGCCTCTCCCTGGAAGGGATGTGGAAACTGGGCTCTGAATGAAGTGGCTGGGAGAAAAGTGCAGCTCTCGGGGAAGGCAGTTTCAGGCATGTCTGCAAGTCTGGGGCTGGAACATTCTGTGGGAACTGGAGGAACAGCAAGGAGGCCAGGGTGGCTGAGCCAAGGGAAGGAGGATGAGTGGTAAGGACAGAGGAGTAGGCAGCCCAAACCTCTCGGGCCCTGCAGCTAGGCTTCTCATTGAACTGGGGAGCCTTGGAGGGCAAGGGAGCAGGGAGAGACAGGGTCTGACTTAGGTTTTTACAAGATCATTCTGGCAGCCATATTACTCCTCAGGGACCAAGGTTGCAAACAGGTTGACCACTTAAGAGGCTCCTGCATCAATCCAGTCAAAAGCTGGTGATGACTTGGGCCAGACTGATAATGGAGGAGACAGGAGACTTGCTCCAGAGGTGGGCGAGGAAATGTGTGGAAAATTGCAGGTGGACATGAGTGAAAAAGAAGAGTATACTGAAAGCTGTATATGAAAAACCTGTGTTTATCCTCTTAATATTTCCTCTAATTCTTTCTTTTACTTCTCTCCTCTAGTTACACACGAGGTTGTTATTGAAAATTGTCAGTCTATCATTTTATGAGCCAAAGAGGAAACAAGGGAAAGTGCTGGGAGCTGCGTTTATTCTAGAAGTGACTGGACAGGGGAAGAGGCCACTCTTTTCAAAGCACATTTCATGGAGTCCTGGAATCTCTCTTCACACATCTCCCCACCCCCCTCAGACAAGATAGTGTCAGGGCCAGGAGTGGACCCTGGAGTCAGACAGACCAGGAAGTCAACTTCTCTCCAGTGGGTCATTTCCTCACTGTGTGACCTTAGGCACTTTTACCTCCTGGACTTTCAATTTCCTCTTTAGCAAAACAGACCTAATAAAAGGAGTCATCTCATTGAGTTTTTACAAGGACTAATTGAGATAAATCAGATAACATGCTGAGCACAGTGCCTGGTACATGGTCAGTGGTCAATAAATTTTAGTCATTATATTAACAAGTTAATCATCCCCTCCATGCCTTGATTTTCTTATCAGTAAAGTAGAGATCCCAAAAGATCGCTTTTGGCTTGTTGGGAGGAGCAAAATATGTACACCTGCAAAGCACTTAGAACAATGCCTCGTACACAGTAGGCACTCAATAAATGGTGTACACAGTAAGTGCTCGTTAAATGTTGTTTTAAAATCTTCACCATGACTCTGAGCTTGTGACCATGACCTTATGTCTTGTTTGCTTTATGTCCACAAAGCCTGGAAAATAGTTGGTCCTCAATAAATATTGTTTGAAAAAGTGACATGGTTGTTAGGAGTCAAAGTGAGATGAAAGTGCGTCTCCGGAGGGAAGGGTTAGAGACCACTAACTAGAAGCATCATCTCCTCCAATGGAAGCTCCTAATGGCTATCTCTTCTGCCCAAGCCTGCCAGAGCTCTGTGCAATGTTTTCATGAAGAAAGCAAGCTCATCTCTGAACATTTTTTAAACCAGAGCTGCCTCATCACGGGCAGTCATCCCACTGGTGGTAGAGAGTTTTAAGTAGCACTGAGTTGTGCACAAAATGAAAACAATGTCCCTTTTTGAACACCATTTCAACTCCTCTGATTTAATCAAGAAGAAAGTCTTATTTGGTGTTAGCCTGTCTTAGACACCTTTCTCGTGCTTGTTTATCAGAAAGAGCAGAGCTCAAATTCAGAGACTTTCACAAGGAACAGTATCCAATGAAAAATAAAATAACAACACTGGGATTTTCATTGTCCCATTACCATGATTTATGGTAAATGGTACTGGTTTTCCACTGACTGGAGTGATATAAATTTTCACTTTAAAATAAAATTATGTAAGTAAATAAGAGGGAATCATTGTAAGGAAATATATAAAGAAAGCGATAGTTGGGGGAAGGATGTTTGCACAAACCGTGAGAATGGGGCAGAATGACTAAATGTGAGGACACTATAGACATCCAGGGCCTGGGCAGGGCAAGGGCTTCATGAACCAGCTGTGAGCAAGTCACTGCCAAGTCACACTCAGGTCAAAGAAACGCCCGGAAAACAGAGGCTTTCATGAAAACTTCAAAAACCTTTGAAAACCAGAAGGAACTTCCCCTCCCAGGATATCAGAGAAGAACTCTGGAAAGTCTTTACTGGCCCAGGAAGTTTTGCAAATATGGAGGGACTGCGAATAATGTTCTGCTTTTGCATCTGGAATAAAGCAGTGGTTCTCAAATTTTATTTAGTATCCTCACCACTTGGAGAACCTGTTAAAATGCAAATTTGCAGATTCCCAGGCCAGAGCCTGGCAGTTCTGATTTCACAGGACAGGGGTGAGGCCCATGAATCCGATTTTTAGGTACCCACTATGGCCTTGAATTATAGGATATAGGGGAAAAAATCTTTTTCTTCTTCTCTTCCTCCTCCTCTTCCCCATCCCTGTCTCTCTCTCTCTCTCAATTCCAAATGCCAAAGCACTTAAACATTTAAAAATTATTTGAGGGGTCCATTTTCACCTTTGGCTTTTAGTCAATAGAAAACATATAAGTAGTCTCTCTTTTCTCTCTCACTCTCTCATAACAATTGCCTATGTGTTTAGAAATGGTGGGGACCATTTTCCCTAATGTATTTCAACAGGGAAATGCATCCATTTGTGCATTTGTCTACCTGGTCACAGCACCAAACAGAGCCCAGAGAATCCCTCAGCAAGAAAGAGAATGACAAGCAACGCACAAATACGTAATGGGGGCTCCATCTGCCTGGGGAACTGGCGGGCACCTGGGTACCAGAGTCAACAGACAAGAAACAAAGGAAAGGAATCTCCCAGAGCTGGTTCTTTATTTCTGACAGTTTCTAAAATTCTAGAAACTCTACAGGATGAAAAGGCAGAAAACCTGGCTTTATTCTTTGGAACCTCTCCCACCTTCTTTTCTTTTTCGTATTTTCTCATGCTTTCTTCAATGATTCCTCTTCTTTTTTCTTCATCGACTCCTTCTCTTTTCTTTCCTGATTCCTCCCAGTCATCAGACTTCCAAGACCTTTCTGCCTAGCATCTGTGCCTCCATGAGTGAATGTGATAAAATGATGATGCCGACAATGGGGAAGATGATGCTAGTCATAACTGTCATTGTCGTAATGGCTACCATTTATTGACCTGCATAACACTGAACCAGAAAGTCCACACTTAGTAGTTAACATTTACTGAGCATTGACTACACACAGGTTGTTTACATAAAGTCTCTCCCCACAATACTCTGAAAGCTGGGTATTATTGGCCCATTGAAGAGATCAGGAAATTAAGTTTTGGAAATTTCAAGTAGCTTGAAGATCACACAAGCTTTGAAATAACATGTTGAAAACTAGATCTTCCTATCAGAGTCCAAGGGCTCAGACATGATGTTTTGTTGCTTCTCATAGTATTTAATGTTTAACAGCAAAGAGTCACATAAATAAAGGTTTGCAGTCTCGTATAGATACGTGCAGACCAAGGGCGTGAACTGAAATTGAGTGTTTCCTCCAGTCACTTGTGTCAAAGAAAAAAAAAAGAGGATCATTCTTCTTATCAAAATCCCTCAACACCATCTTTTAAAGTTGAGCCTATAAAGGTAAAAAAAAAAAAAAAAAAAAAAAAATTTAAAACCTCTTGAGCTTTCCACAATGGCATTTTCCTAAGTCCGTTCCTGTTTTATCAAACAAAAGTAGGAAAAAATATGAAACCCTCAGCACAGCCCATCTGGGGTGTCTCAGTACGTAATTGTGCTCACCCACTTCCTACATCATCTTTGAGGATGCGTTCTGGAGTCAGACGCTGCTCATATGTTCCCCATAAATCTCTTGCAGGCTCCATGACTCTGCCCGGCCATCAAAAATACGGAACACATGCAATGACGCCGCCCCATTATTTATTTTAGCAAATGAAAGCTCCTCTTGCAGGTTTCCCCTTTAGAGTCCCTCATAATATTTATGGTCAGGGTCTCGAAAGGTGTTTCTTACTTGAAGTATTTAATTATAGGTGACATTTAAATGAGTACTCTGAATAATATGAAAAAGAAAAGATGATCGTGAAATTCAAGGGGTCGTATCTCAGAGGGAAAATGTTGCTCACAGCAGAAATCATGACAGAATCTTTCTTGAAAAAAAATCAACAGTAGTTTTTAGTTGTTGGTGGCAGTGTTTTACGGTTTTTGTTTTGTGGGTTTTTTTTTTTAAATACGGATGGCATTTTGAAACAAACCTTTGTAATAGTACAAAGTTTGGCAAACTGCCTAGCCATCTGATTTGAGGTTATTTTAATGAGAAATAGAATGAAATTATCATCCTATTTTGTTGTCTTTAACATAAATCTTTTCTTTATTAATATTGGATGGGTAGAATCTTCTGTCAGGTAGAATAGAAGAAATAAGATGAGCTTATTTCACTTGATCAATAAATTTCAGATATAAAGGAATTAAACTTTAGAGATATAGCTAAGTTTCCTTTGAACAGCAAACTTAAAATTTCCATGCCTCAGTCCTGCAAGACAGGCATGAGGAGAGCTCTTACTTCCAAGCACCATTATGAGGATTTAAAAAATTGGTACTTAGTAAGTACTTAGAACAGTGCTTACTGCATAATAAGCATTCAGCAAATAGATTATTTCTCCCTCACTCGCTCCCCAGAGACAGGCACTATTGTGAATTTGGTGTGTATATCTTCCATTATTTATAGTTTTATCTGCATATATATGTAGCTAGGAGCATTGTTATTCTTTTCTATATGTTTAAAATTTTTTATGCACATAGTTTCACATTATATTTTGCAAATTATTTTTTAACTTTATATTTGGACTCTAAGTCTGTGGGTAGGTAGAGAAAAAAAGAAAGAAAGGGAGATGATAGATTAAAAAATACATGTAGCTAACTCCTTTTTTTCTGCTTCATAATATTCCACTATAAGAATGTACATTTTTACTCATTTATCAACTCCTCTATTAATAGACATTTAGCATATTTTAACGTTTTCACTATTACACACAATCCTGTACTGAATATCCTTGGGAATTTTTACAATAATAGTAATTTAATAACAAATAAGTAATTTACGTAGAGAAAAACAGTTTGAGAATTTTACAGCATTTAGCAAGAGAATCAGTTGAGAAAAATAAACATTATTGAAACAGCTGATATTTCATCCTTTGAACATTCTTGATGTCTTCACTGAAATGTACACTTCTCTTACCAAAAATTTAACTGGTAATTTGTGCCTAGTAGGCACTTGCTAAATGTCTGCTTGAAGTAAGTAAACTGAACATAAACAGAATATGTCAGTAATCCCAATAATGAGTGAGACTCAGCCATCAACATGGTTTAATTCCAAGTACGTCAAGAAAACTGTCATTAGCTGCCTTGGGATGAGGTGGGGAACACAGAGAAGTAAAAGAAAAGCACGAACAGCATAAAAGAAATTGCATTTCTCCTCCGAGTTTGTAACAGACCGAGCTCCAGAGCCAGACAACTATTCCCGTCCTGATGCTGGAGTTCCTGGGGTTAAATGGGGCTGGAGGGGTTAGGAAAGGAGGGACCCCTGGATTTGTTTGCCAGTGTTACAAGTTGAATCATTAACAATGGTCAACCCTGCAGTTTGACATGAGAAGCGGTTACACTGCAGTTGAGCAAACATGTATTGAGGCACATTGCCAAGTCCTGGGGGTAGAAATATTAATAGGATAGGACCCCACACTTCAGAGGGTCCATGTGGTTCCAGATGCTTTTCACAACCAAGACCAGCATCAGCCTTTGAATGTGTGTATGTGTGTATGTGTGTGTGTGTGTGCATGGTGAGTCTGTTTTATTGTGGGTATGAGTTGTGATTGTGTGTATATTATGTGTGTTGTGGATGTATGTTTCACGTACGGCTGGATTACGTATGTTGTGGATGTTAGTGTGTGTGTCTGGGGCTGAGAGAAGAGTTTAAAAGGCCCTTATGATGCATGAGTTTTGTGTTAGCGTTGGACCAAGTATACGCGTATGTTCATGCCAAGGCTGAGCTACCAATGGAATCACCACAAAGCTCTTCAGGATTTTCCCCATGAACACGGAGCCAGCATCACAGTGTATTTCTCCATGGGTGCCTCCGTGTCACCGCCCCTGTACTCCTGGTTATGGCTGTGGGTGTGTGGGAAACAGAACCTTAGTTAGACCCATGTCCCCCGCACAGGAGGATTAGCAGTGGATGGGAAAGGTATCAGTGACAGATAATACAGGAGAGCAGACCCTGCACTGTTGTAATTTCTGTTTCCTTGTCTATGTTACATCATGTCAGGAATTGATCTTTCAAATCCTGGGGACCATTTCATTTGCTGAACCTCGAACACAATAGGTGTTTTTGTTGGATACATGAGCGAATGAATGAATGAATGAATGAACAGTTGTCCAAGGTTCCCAGAGCCTGTGGAATGTTTAGATACCAGGTTATTTATGTCCACGGGGCTGAGTATAGTAGGTTCTTAGTAAATGTTGTTGAATGAATAAATGCTTGCTCGCACATTACACATGTGAACGTTTGCTTATCTCAGAAGCAGACTCGCAATCACAAGAAAACAGTTCCCTGGTGGAGTTTTTATTCTTCCTCTGTCGATCCCACAGGAGCACCTTGTCTGCCATCCCTTTGGTTTAATTATCGTTCTTTTGAGATCGGCATGGCAGCCCTTCTGTTTACTGTCAAACTGCAGCCACAAATGAAGAAATAAAGAATGAGGGAGGAAAAAAATCTCCGTAAATCCAGATATGGGAACTTCCCCGAAGATATTTTTCTTTTAGAGAGGTGAAGGAAGGTGGAAAAGTTGGGGATATGAGTTTCCAAACTTGCCAAACACATAAACCAACAAAATTGTGTTGCTGCTTCCATAAATGTTTAATAAGTTTTATCATCTTGTGACTAAGGTTAAACAAATGTGAGTCCTTTGAGGAATTATTTACTGGAAGCAAAGTTATAGCATCGACATCTGTGTTTCCAATCATTTAGATGAGGAATAGATCAAATAAATCATGAATAAGTTCCAGAAAGTAACTTCTGCATTATTATCTCCAGAGAAGAATAATGTAAGTAAGTCTTTCAGGTGCCCTGTCTATTGGAATTTGGATTTTTTGTTGTTGTTGTTGTTGCTAGACTTCTATTTTTTTTATTCATTTCATTATCTTCAAAGAATATGTCTTCACTTTTTGGTGGAAAGTTACCATAAAAACGTCCACAATAGGACTTAGAAATTCCTCTCAGGGAATCTGGCTATTTCAGCCAACATTCTCATTTGGGAATGGGTTAACAGTTCCAATATATAACATCCATATAATTTAACCTCATAAATTTCTTTTTTTCACAGTGATGTAATGGGGAGACTGACCTGGAGTTTGTAAATGTTCCCTGCTCGCTGCATTCCCCCGGGCAACATAACATTCTTGACAGTGTTTTATGTGCCCTGATTAAAATATAATGTATTCTTGCATGTCCTGTGGACTGACCTATTAGTACCCTTAGCAGAACATTTAAGGAACACGGAGATGTTTTCAAATGTGTAACAATGCACTGTACGAGGTGTTTTTTTCTCTCTGTTTTAGACAATGATCTGATTTTCATTTTAGACCACAGTTCCCTGAGTACCCACTCCACAAGAAAAGTTTTGTGCTTTGGTTTAACTTTTGAATCTGCCACTGCACTCTGATAAATAAACAGGAATACTTGTTTGTAAATCCAATTTGAATTCTCGGGCACATACTTTGAATGGCTGTCCTCCAGTGAAGGGAAGGAATTGGACAAGTTAATGGGGAGTCACCCAAGATAACACAGTAGCAATGGAAACTTACAACCTTCTTTGTTAAAAGAAAAATTTTTTTTTAAAAAATTAAAATGAGGGGAAGGGCTTCCTATAGTTGTCCCATGGAAACAACAGCTGTGACAAGATATACACTCAGCAAAGTCATTTATGGATTAAGATGTTTTAATTTTCTATGGGAGAAATACAGAGTAAAAATAAAAGTCAGCCCTTGCTTCCAGAGGAGGAAAGGAAAATTTGTGGGGTGAGGGGCTTAAACTTGAAACTTTGCTGGGCAAACACTGATGCTGCTGGGTAGATCTTTCAAGGCACAAATCTCATTTCAGGAATAATATGAAAGAGGCATGGAAACCGTGAGAGGGAAAGAGGGCTGGGTGGATCAAACTGATTCATGGAAGATAGGTTCCCTGAAAGGAGTGTAGGTATTTGCCAGTCATTCTTTTGTTTGTTCAACAGATACCTGTTAATTTCTATTATTTTAAAGACCCTGTGCTATGTACCAGGGCTACAGGGATAAATGAAGCACAGCCCCTGTCTTCAGAGGTGAGTGATGGAGTGCCTAGAATAAAGCCAGGGAATGTTAGATAGATGGATGGGTGAATGGATGGATGGATGGATGGATGGATGGATGGATGAAGATGATTTGCGACTCACTAGGAACTCAAGCTCATTTCTGTCTGTGTATTTGTTTGTTTTGGGTCTAATTGTTGATCTGCCCAGAGTTTATCCCAGGCAGCCCCTAACATTTCCATTAGCAAAAGTTCCCTGTTTTCTCTTCCAATTAATCCTTCCCGAACCCTGGTCCCTTCCTTCCTGCACACACTAGCCCCGGGTCAGCTTTTAGGGGCAATAACTTGCTGTGAAGCTTTCCATATTTGTCCCTGGTTGGCTACTCTGAGTCTTTTTCACTGCTCACTGCAACCCTTAATGGAACCAGCCTTTCCTCCGTTCCGTTCCTTGAAACAGTAATAATCAGATTCATTAACATTTACTACTAAGAGTCCACTCCCTGCCAGGCATTGTCCCAGAGGCTTTATATGCACCTGGCTTTATCTAGCCTTCCTCTCAACTGAGGAGGTAGACACATTGCTAATACTTCCATTATCCAGATAAGAAAACTGAGGCACAGAGCTGTTAAGTAATTTGCTCACATAGCTAATATACAATGGAACCAGGATTTAAACCCAGGTGTGTTTGACTCCAAAGCCACATTCCGTACATAACATCAGCACCTCTAGAAGCCAAATTTTTATTTTGATGAATCTTGCTGTTGCCTGTGACAAACTGTACATCAACTAAGTGACTCAGCTGAACCCCAGCTTCGGCACCTTTGTACCTTTGTTACCGAGACCCAAGACCTGGGATTGGGATAAGAGCTCTCTCTTCGGCTTTCCTTTCCTTCCTTCTCAGTCAGATTCTCTACATATGGTGGTCACAGTTGTCTCCCGGCAGCGTCTGGCTTAGTGATTCTGGCAGAAGAGAGCACCTCCTTCAGAGGACCCCAGCAAATGTCCCAGAGTTTACATTGGCCTACGTGGGTTTGCGTGACCCCCCCAGAGCCATAGGAGCCAGGAGTGCTAGCGTTGATTTGCAAGCACAAAACCAAGATGATGTCACCAAAATAAAGGAGAATGGATACCAGGCTGGCCAAGTCAATAGCTTTATACCACATGCTCTGAAGGGTTACAACCAATGGCTTTGAACTCAGACAGACTGAGGTTCAAACCCAGGCTGTTATTTACTTTGTCCGAGCTTAGACAAATTATTTAACCTTCTAAGCTTGAGTTTCTTAATTTTGAAAAAAATTCCCCTAATACCACATGGGGTTGCCATGTGGATCACATTGATTGTGTATATACAGTAGTCCCCCCTTATCTGCAGTTTTGCTTTCTGCCGTTCAGTTACCTGCAGTCAGGAAGCACATGCTCCTCCTTCTGATGAATTATCAGAAGGTCAGTAGTAGCCTAACGCTACATCAGAATGCCTATGTCATTCACCTCACTTCATCTCATCACGTAGGCATTTTATCATCTCACATCATCACAAGGGAAAGGGTGAGTATAGTACAATAAGATATTTTGAGAGAGAGAGAGAGAGTGCACCTTCACATAACTTTTATTATAGTATATTGTTATAATTGTTCTATTTTATTTGTAGTTGTTGTTAATCTCTTACTGTGACTAATTTATAAATTAAACGTTATCATAGGTACGTATGCATAGGATAAAACATAATATCTATCGGGTTCGATACTATCCAGGATTTCAGACATCCTCTGGGGGTTCTTGAAACGTCTCCCCCATGGATAAGGGGAGACTACTGTAGTGTGCTTAATGCATGCCTGGTCCATGACAAGTGCTCAGAAATGTTAACATGGTGGTTGTGGAGGTGATAGCCAACAATAGTTTGAGGACTATTAACATAGCCATGTATTACGTCTTTGGGGAAAGAGAGAGATTCTTTTGAGGTCTTCGTTTACGCTTCTGGGCACATAGTTTAATAAACAGGTTATATAAAGTGGAAGCGGACGTGAAATATAACTTCTAGAAGGAGCCGACAGGATTGAAAGAACCACGTTTTAAGTCTAGCTCACCGTAGCTTCTTTTTGGTTAGGGCCAAAAATTCTTTGCAACCTTCCTTTCGTTTCCTTTCAGGTTCTGATTTATTTATTAATTAGGCAAAATGGGAATTGACGAGCCTGAAATGATAAAGATGCTCATGATTTAAAAAAATGTTTTTGTATGTCAGGAATGAAAGATGTGGCGAGGTTGAACGGGAGAAAAATTACTGTGTCAAAGTCAGCGGAGTAGTGTCACTTCTCTGCTTTCTAGGGAAAGAAAGGTGGTAAAATGTGGGCATTTGGTGGTTGCGAAAGTTGGAGTTTGTCTGATTTCTTTTATTGTATTTGGGACTTGTTCAGAGACTAATTGGTTCGATGGCAATTTGCTTTCTTGCAGAACTGACATAGCAACAAGTATGGGACATTCGAGGTTAGAGAAGCCTTTTCTCCTGTAGTTTATTCTTCTGCATAGTGGTTGTTTGTAGGCTGCTGACATATGCGAAGGAGATGCTGTGTTTACCTGTGTGTGCAACACTCTACCCGCAGCATACATTTGCTCACGGCTGAATTATGTGGGTATCTGAAGCTCTGGGTCCTGGCTGCTGTTGATTTAGTCCAAGGCATGTATAATGCTCTGGAGAAACCATTCCTGTAGAAGGTCCTCACTCACTGTGTTATACAAGCTGCTGGCAAAGGTAATTATACTTAATAGGAGCCCCCTTTGATTTAAAGCTGCAGAGGTGAGTAATTAAATTGAGCTGCAAGCATGGGGAGTGGTGTGCAGCCTTTGTTTGGGGACATTTGTCGGGAGCAGCTGGGACTGCTTACAAGGGCAGTGTTTCTTGGGCCCATATTTGTCACCCAGATTATCTTAGAAAGACAATCAGTAGGCCTGGGAGAGATGCACCGAAGGCATTGTGCAGGAAGCTGCTTTCCTCATTGGGCCCTCCCCAATGTCACCGAAGGGGAACTCGCCTCCCCAGCTGCGTCTGCCCTGGTTCGTGTGCTCGTCCCTCCCCATGTGGGTTCAGCATTGCCCTGCTCCCTAGCTTCTTACTGGTCACCTCCACCGGCAGTCACAACCCCACCAGGACCAGTCCTGCCCGGTGGCCTGGCAGTCCTGAGATGTTTAACCCCACAGCCTCCGGACAGAGAAGTCTGGGTGCTCAGGCACGCGCAGCAGCAATAAAAGCATCCCAGGCCCCAATCCTTTAATGATTGAATTTGAGATGATATAGTGTTTGTAAGATGTCATTTCAATCCTACATGTGGCTGTTATTGCATTTCCAAGATTATCTATCCATCTACGTGTGCGTATGTGTATATATAGATATCTTTTTAGCAAGCCTAGCTTGATTGAAAAAAATACACATGGGCTGTCACTCTCCAGATTTTCTGAATTGCAACACCCAAACAAGGGCGTTTCTGTTGGGCAAAGGCAGCCTGTTTCATGGCGATGCCACCCAGAATTGGGACTAACACAGTGTCAGCAGACAAACACTCTAGGAAAGAGTACCAACTCCAGCTGAACCTTAGAGGCTTCCAAAGGATTCCCAAGCCCCAGGCAGCGGGTTTCGCTCCGTGACAGCTGCAAGATGGGTTCATGCAGTCCCAAGGGATCTTAGGAAAATCCTCTGGCCTAAAGCCCCCTCCTCTTAGGATAAAGTCAGGGCCTAAAACCTTTGTCTGGTCTGTGGGCTGGCAGCCTCAGCATCTCCTGGGAGCTTGTTAGAAATGCAGACTCTCAGGCCCTGCCCTAGATCTGCTGAATCAGAATCAGCATTTTAACAGGATGCCCAGGGGCTTGGTGAGCACATTGTGTTCAAGAAGAATTAACCCACAGGCCCCTGGACGGTTGCCTGCCGCCTACCTTTCTGACACGACATCCTCCTATTCTCTACCCCTGCGCTCTGCTTCTTTCCATCTAGCTGTTCCCTCCTCTTGGTCTAACTCTCACCTGCACTGTTCAGGTATTGGCCTCAATATCACTTGCTCAGGAACACCTTTCCTGACCCTTTAGACTATGTCACATCTGCCCCCCTCCCCAATATTGGCCTGAAAGTACCATGTCTCTTACTGCTTTGCCCTTTTCAGCATTGACATCTTATGATTCTCGGTTAATTTGATTCCCATCCATCTCTCCCCGCCCCCCTCCCCACAGACAGTGAGCTCCATGAGTGCAGGGGCTGTGGCTGGTTTTATCACCGCCATGTCCTGAGGCCCCAGCATTGCCTCCGATATATAGTAGAAGCTCAAGAAGTATTTGTCCGATAAACAGATGCATGGTCTCAGGCTATATAGTGAGGACTGTTATAGGCATGTGGCTTGCTACTCAGTTTATAGGAATTGTCAGAAAATTTCTAGAACTGTCTTCTGTTTATTCAATTTACGTTGCAAAACCAACGTAACAGAGCTGCTACTTATTAAATGTTGTCCACACATTAAGCATTATTCTATTTAACACAACATTTTATAAATTTTGTAAATGAATAAATTGAGGCTTAAAGTATTGATTTCAGGTTAAATGGCAGGGAGACGCCATGACTAGAAAATATGCTTCACTCTTAACTCCGACACCAAGGAGGCTGGTGACATGCTCCGCCTTGGGTTAGCCATCAGCTTGGCTCTCTCAGAGGTACGGAGCTCCCTGTTCACCCCGTTAGAACAAACCTTTATTGGACATACCTACTGTGTGCTAAGCACTGTTCTAAGCTGTGGGAACTACAATGAACAAGAGGTATCAGGTCCCTGCTCCCAGAGGGCAGAGCCAACATACATTTAAGATGCAAGATGGTAAAAAGGGCTAAGAAGAAAAACCTAGCATATCAAAGGGATGGAAGATGAGGAAGAGGGACTGCCACGTTGTAGGGCCTTTGCCTCATTCACTGCTTATCCCCAACACTTAGCTCAAGGTCTGGCACATAATAGGTGCTCAGTTAACATCAGTTGTTGCCTGGCTGACAGATGGAGTCGGCTATTTACAAGGGGGGGGCTGAGCACTAGCTGTGTTGTATGTGACCCTAAAACAGAGCAGCAAAAATGGGCCTCTCTGGGGATGGGATTTTCTGACCCTGTTTTGCAGATTTTGCTCTTTCTAAGCCATAGGTTTGTGGTTAGAATCATCAGAATCGCCTCTAGAACTTTCAAAAAAAGCACAAGTGCTTAGCTTACTCCTTGGGAGAATTTCAGAGTCAGGATTTCTGGAGGTGGGACTCAGCATGTGTTTTTAAAAATAACCCCACATTGGAGTCTGCTCTGCCTAGAAGGTTGAGAAGCACAGCTCCAACCAGTTGAAAGAATAACACCATCTATCATTTACTGAGTGTCTCCTGTATGCCAGGCAAAGTATTCAGTGGCCAACCAACCTCCTCAAGAGGGAGAAGATGATGACGACAAAGATGAAAACAATAGTTAATATTTATTGGATAGTTGCTTTGTGCCAGGTGGTATGTTACACACTTAACAGGTTTCAACTATTTCATCTTCACAACCATCCTATGACATAAGTCCTTTTAAATCTCACTTGCTGTTATGGAAATTTCAGAGAAGGTTCAAGTAAATATCGGATATATGATCTTGAGCAGTGGTTGACAAATTATGGCCCATGAGCCAAATTCAGCCCAACTCCTGTTCGTATGATTTGCAAGCTAGAATAGCTTTTACATTTTTAAATGTTTGGTGGAAAAAAATTTATTTTTTCTCATGTTATATAAGTACCTACATAATATCCTTGATTTCGCCTCTTGGCCTGCAAAGCCTAAAATATTTACTATTTGGCCCTTTATAAGAAAGATTTGCTAGCCCCAGATGTAAAGTATTATTTCCCAACTTGTTATATGCATGAGACAGTCATATGCAAGATAATTTTAGGAGGTACAAGCGTGCATTTTTTAATAGTTATGGTTTTAATTTGCTGTTTATTAGAAGGAGAAGGTATAACTAGTACAGTAAAACCATGATTTCACGGGTATTATTGCTGAATCCAATGTAAAGAAAAAGAGAAAATGAATCCATTTGAAATCAATTTTGAAAAAATAAGTAAATACTAGTAGAGATAGTATGGAGACAAAACAAAAATTATGAAGATGATAGGAAAAAGGTAAACACTGGTTTTCAGGGCCAGAAAATGGGATGTATAAGAAAAAGTGAAAATAATGAAAGTAATTTCACTTGGGTAAGAAAAGATAGGAGACAAGCAATGACTATAGCTCTTTCCATTTTTAATATTCTGTGAGCTTCAGTTTCTTAGAACCCTTGTTTTTCAGGACTTTTTGATCTCTTGAGTTCTCTTCCAGCACTCTGATTCTATGAAAACTTTCCTCAGGAGAGACTGACACGAGCTGGGGGTTGTCCAGGATTCGTTATAGCTCAAGGCACAGTCTTCCTGTGTTTTCCTTCTGCTGACTTAGAAAGACAGATGAGTGAACCTCAGATGGGTTCAGAGGTTTGGTGGGGAAATCTCAGCGGCTCTCCAGTTCAGCCAGGAGTGCAAAGGGGGGACAGCGATTTCATAATTACTGTTGCTATTTTGAGACACAGATAGCAGAGATTGGGGAAAGCATGATGAAAAATCATATCAAAACAACCAAGAAGGTAACAGCAGCAACTATTTGAACCCCAGGGAGGCAGGGTCTGGGTTTATAAAGGCAAGGTATTGTGTGTCTGTGAGTGTGTGAGTGTGTGTGCGCGTATGTGTGCGTTTGGGAGGTGTGCTGATATTTTTTTTAATACAAATCATTTTGTCCTTTGCAGTTGAAGCTTCAGTTCAGTAGCTTTGAGACAAACAGGAAAGTCTGTGTTATTCTTTACAGGAACACATCAAAGGTAGTTTCTGGCAACAGTCAAAATGTCTGTCAAGGAAGGAGAAAGGATTGTGAGGTATTCATGACCTGCTTGAAGAACTGGTGTTAAAAACACATTTGAGAAGGAATAATGTTAGTTAGAAGATGAAAGGAAAACAGGGGAGAGGAAGGCTGCTTGCTTTGTCCAGGGCTAAGGTGACTGTTTCCCTCCATTTCTGACTTGTTCAAGAAGGGGAAGCAAAAATTACCCATCTCATTTATCATCTCGCAGGGGAGCTGAACTCGGCCTCTCGAAACTTTTTCTTTTGCCCCAACCAAAATGAAGCACCAACTTATCTTGTGTTTCATTTTGAAAGAAGCAAAAATGTGCACGACTAAAGCACTTGTTTAAAAGCGTGTGACATTTCCCAAAGGTTTAACATTACGTAC